>NC_056689.1:55323482-56757232 GCF_018350215.1 Panthera leo
CTATATTTCCCAAATATACCTTTTTTTTTTTTTTTATACTTGTACCTTTGTCTAGAATGCAAATAAGTGGACGATTAGATACTCTCCTTCCAGGGCTAATTGAATGATCACCTCTTCAGTGAAACCTTGCATGACACCCTGGGAAAGCTGAGCACCCCTTCTTCAGGATTCCAAAAGCATTAGGCATGTTATGTCATAGTTACCATCTTTCATCTCCTCTTCTGTAATACATTCTGAGCTTTTTTGATGGCAAGGACTATCATTTTTTCATCTTTGTATCTGTCCCAGCTGCTGGAATAGTCATTGTCACATCATATACATTCAAACTATTTGCTGAATGAACAAATGAAGACATTAATAAGTGAAAAGCCAAATAGCATAGAGGATTTACACAATATTTTCTAGCCAGTCTAAAAGACATCACAAGGCAGTACATGATTAATTGCTGAATGAATCCTACACCAGTGATTGCTATAGAAATCGGAGGGGGCGTCTTATACATCTTTGTATATCCCCTAGAGCACCTAGCACAGTGACTTACTCATAGTGAAAGCTCAGTAAATGCTCTGTGAATGAATAATCACTGCTTTTGAATCAAGTGATGATGTGCAATTGAAGAACAAGCAGTGTAAGTGTTGAATTAAGAAGGATGAGTAGTTCCTTGCTTAAACATCCATCACCAGCCTCCACAGATCTGAGGCAGTGAGCATTTGCTAGGTGTTGTGGGGAGCACTGGGATGGCAATTACTTAGGGGTGGGGAGGACACAAGAAAAAGTAAAAGCAATCATTTAGGGAGTGTAGACTTAAAACCAGGAAATTACACACACAACAGAGAATAGGCATGACAGTGTAAAAAACAGAACTGCACAAAATGTGACCAACTGTGCAAATGTTCAAGAGGCAGTAAAAGCAATGGGCAAATAGAAAAGAGGAAACCCTATTTTGGTGGAGAATTTGGAAAACTTTAATGGAGGGAAGAGCATGTAGGGTCATTAACTCAACAACTATTTATCAAGCATCTACTATGTGCCAGGAATTCCAGGAGGCACTAGGATATGATGATAAATGGCTTTAGGTGATAGAAGTCTGATGATAGGTATAGAAAGAAGGAATAAGAGTTAAATAATAGGCTGGGGGGGGGGGGGACTGTAGCTTCAAATATCTTTGGAAACTGATGACCTCAAAGCTAAAAAATAGAACTCAGGGGCATCACCCAAATCAGGGCTGTTCTGGTAGACTGGAGAGTGAAAAACACTGATGTATCTTATTGCACCAGTTTCTGCATCCTGATTAGTGACCTCATTCCCTGACACCAAAAGGCATGGGAGAAAACATGCTAGTGAAAGGAAATACCTACCCCCCCCCCCCGCCATGGCTATACAGTCTTTTTTGTGGTAGTCCTAATAAGACTCAGTTGGTGAAAGGGCTTATGACTAGTAAATGACCCAGAAACCCACAATTTCCATCTTTATTCTCATTCTTGATAAACATGATCTTCAAAAATCGTGCTCTATAAATAACATATCTTCTGACTTCCAACCTCAGCTACTGTTGGAGAAGGTAACTGAGAGGATCTGACTGCTAATTGGCCCTCGAGCCAGCCTGAACCCTGGCTATTTGAGGATCCTCACCCCCTTCCCTGTTTTTGGAATATGTACTCCGCCCACCATTCCCAAAGTGGGAGCCATTCCAAGGACATAGCCTTGAGTGAGTAAGGTGTTGTTGAGATCATCTGGACAGTATATGTGACTGTACCCAGTTAAGGCGTCTCTATATGAACTTTTAAGATTCTCGCAGGCAGGTGAGGAAGATCTACTTGCCTTATGACCACCCAGGACAAGCCTTGTATGTAAATTTCCTTGCTTATTAAAACTGCTACCCTATCGGGGCGCCTGGGTGGCGCAGTCGGTTGGGCGTCCGACTTCAGCCAGGTCACGATCTCGCAGTCCGTGAGTTCGAGCCCCGCGTCAGGCTCTGGGCTGATGGCTCAGAGCCTGGAGCCTGTTTCCGATTCTGTGTCTCCCTCTCTCTCTGCCCCTCCCCCGTTCATGCTCTGTCTCTCTCTGTCCCAAAAATAAATAAATGTTGAAAAAAAAATTAAAAAAAAAAAACAAAAAAAACTGCTACTCTATCAACCTGGAGTGGTCTGCCTCTTTCTTCACTCTCCCTGCCTTCTGTGTACAGTGGCCGGTTTCAGATCACCTTTTCTTTGAAAGTGTATTCCTTCTTTCTACTTTGTTATGTTGTCTTTCTAGTATTGACTTCTGGGGTGGGCCAGTCCTTCCATTGCTATTTATCACTTTGCACCTCTATCTTTTCTGTTTTTGCTTGAAACGTTTTAATCACCGGAAAACTTTATAATTGTTCGAAGTTCTTTCTTCAGGAAGCAATCACTTAAAACATTTGGTTCTCAGACTCAAATGAGTCGGTATTAATGCTTCCTCAGCCAACCAGCTGCAAAACCATACACTATTCTTTGACAGAGGAGCACAGAAAACCATCTTCTTTTCTGGTGCGTATGGGAGAGGGATCTAAAAATCCCAACTACTGAGGTGATATAGGATAGGCTAAAACCTCTCTTTTTTAGCAACAAAGCCAGAAAAATAGAGATGAAGAGTAGGTACTTAGTTCGACTTGTAAAACTACTCATTGAAGTAATTTACATCCTATCACTTTGCCTAATTATGGCCAAGCATTAGGGATTATTCACATCATTAAATACGTCAAGTTAAATGATTTGATTGCAACACCAACCTCTTGTTCATAATCTTTCATTCTTCATGCTTTGTTGCTTATATTGTTGGGTTACCTGCTCTCAGGTTTTAATACAAGATGAAGGAAGAATACTAGCCTAGGAACTGGATGACAGCATACTTTGCACAGTTAGAAGGAGAAGCAATGGCAGTGAATATGACTAATAGCTTCCCTGTCTATTGAACCAGCTCATAAAATCTTGGGGAAGGATGGTGGCAGCTGAGTTGTCTCCCAAAGCATCACACAGAGAGCTTTTTAACAGTCTCTTTGGATACCTAGTTACAGTCTAGTTTCTGATCCTCACTGTATTGGAACCCATGATTTTGTTACATAACATATTCCTAAAAATGTGTATAAATGTTGAGTATGGAAGGTGAATAAATTCACGTCATAATGGGTAGTACTGTTTCTAAAAAATGCAGAATTTCACATCAACATTAGAGACATTCTTTGATAACATGGAGCAGTTCAGATGTGCAATGAACTCTGGACCATTTCCACCCGTGTCTCAAGTGTGTCATATTTATCAGACCCAAGTTTCTAATCAGCACTTTCAATTTTATGTTTTCCATTTACTTTCACAGAAGAATAAAATGTAATAAAATATTCCAATATTGCACAAACAGTGATGTGCACACAAAGATGCTAACACCATTAGCTGGCAGTAAGTTCTGTCATGTTATTGATCAAAATGCTTATTAGAGAATTATAAAAATCTAAATTTGGCAATCCAAGAGGGAGCTTAGAGATATTGAATATAAAAAAGTGTAGCTTTTATCAAAGCCAAGTGTGCTTAAGAGACCACCTATAAATAAGAGAAAAGACAACAATACCAAAATTACAATTTCTTGTTCTCCTTTTATCCCACATTACCCTCTTTCTCCCAAATAAGTGACAAGGAGAGTAAAGGGACCACTGCAGAATGGCTACTATGTGCCAGGCATTGTGATAAGTGATTTGCACAAAGACTGTCTTAATGGCCACGGCCAATAGTGTATTTTATGTCAGAAAAAAGACCCACGACCCAGAAGCTATGAACTCCAACAAGAGTCCTCGTTTGCTGGACTGATGAATGAAATTGAAAAAGAACCTTGAATCATTAGAAAAGGATACAACAAAACTGTAATTAAATAGATCATTAATAGTGTGGCTTATATATGTCTGTGTGGGACAAAGAATATATTTCATGAAAAATCACCAGATTTCTGATATTTTTTAAAGAAATGTGTCTGATACTAATTTTACTGTGTGTTTAAGTATCAAATTAAGGATCTGTGCTTTGAAGGTAGATTTCTGTGCCAGTGACTCAAAATTAATCACATATTAATGACATATGACAATCATGATATACTAATGGCTCTCTATTCTCTGCACAGATTTCCTAAGCCTAGTGGTAATATTACATTTATAAGAAAATATATAACTGTTTCGATTTTACATTCTTCCTTTCTCTTCTAACCTCTTGGCAGAGAAAAAGTCAAGGATCCTTCTCTCTCCTTATGACCTGAACTTATAAGATCTATAAAGACTGCAGAACAATAAATGGGGTCGCTGGCATCCCAAGCTTCCGGTTCCCAACCATTTATAGATGTTCCTTGGTAACATCACTGTTTTGAAAGCATAGTGAAGTATAAGTGCCCAAATTGAAAAAAAAACAAAAAAACAACTTGATAGTCCCATGCCCGGGAGATATGGAGGAAGGATATTTCTGGAAGGTCAACAGTCAGTGACTGAATTTCTACATGCGGGCATTTCTTGAGGGAGAGTGACTGGCTATCTAGAGATGGTTCCGGACTTCTGTGGAACCTCAGATTTGTATTCCACATACAAGGAATTAGGACTAATCCCTCTCTAAAGTCATTTTCGGTTTGTCTTGTGTGACCAGCTCCAACATTTAGACACCCTCCTGAATCTACAGAAAAGTTGAAGAACTATTTAAAAGTCAGGACATATCTTCTTACTTGAAAACTGTAAGTCTTAAATCATAACCACTTCTAGAAGTTATGCTGGACTAGCAAATAAGTAAGGCCTAATATAAGTGCATTTCAGTAAAATCACTCATAAAGTACATTTCTGATCAATCTTTTCAGGCTTCTGACGTGCCAAATTAGAGGTAAGTATTCCCATTAAGTCTTTATCCTTTTGGCAAAGAAGGATGTGGATCAATATACTTGGTGATGGTGAATAAAGTCCTCAGTTTTTCACTTCTTCATGCCTTAATAATATCTTCTTCAAGGAAAGCCCAAACCAGCAGGGCCACAACAATATCAGCCATGAGAGTAGGTCTTAAGGTCAATACTCATGCCATCATACTCAACACGAAGACATCATTAACAGGCTGAAACTGCAGGTCTCAAAGTCCCGAAGTAGGCAGGTTTTAGGAGGTGGAATCAGCGACCTCTGGGTGGAATAGGTGGAGGAGAATGGAAGGTCTCCCTGGTTGCAGGCCTGAAATGAAAGATAAAGGTCACTATTTTAAAATGAGTTTGATTAACTAGTTCTCAGGCATCCATGGTCTGTGGCAAACTTGGTAAACTATGCAAAGAACACGTTCCTTAGTTAATGAAGCCATATGGACCTCAGGAGGACCTCAGCATCCACAGTGCTGGCTGTGGATCACAACCTTAGCTGCACATTAGAATCACCAGTGGACCTTTAAAAAATACCAATTCCCAGGCTCTCTCCTAGACCCATTCCATCATAATCTCTAGAAGATAAGGCTCAAGCATCACAACTTTTTAATAGTGTCCCTCCCCCAATGAGTTATATTAACCATGTCTTTCATTTTCTGATGCTTTGACCCCCAGAGACTTGCTGATCCTGGAGGGAATGCCCCTCCCAAGGTAAACTAGTTCCTAGAGATAGCAACTTACTAAAGAGCGGACCTTTCCTATGCAAACTAACCAATCCCACCCTATACCCTTATACTACTTTCTTCACGGTTTCTCACATTTGGGCCACTACCCATCTGCCCTAATCACTTCAGGACCAGGTACCAGACAACTAAGGACAGCTAGGGACTTTTGCCCCAGAGCCCACTGAAATTATTCAAACTAGCCAATCCTAAATCTGCCTACCCTAGTTGTACCCTCCTGCAGAAGTCACAGTAAAAGTTCTTGCCCACTTCACTGCCCACTCCACTGTTCCCCCCACTTCACTGCCTTTCTCCTGACTAAACCTGGTGCTTCCCAGTGAGCCCCCAGAGCCACCAGGGCATAATGTGCCCCCTCCTCTTGGGATCTAGGAGTACACCAAACTATCTTCTCAAGAGCAGTTGTCTCCTGATCTGTTGAC
Organism: Panthera leo; assembly: GCF_018350215.1. Lineage (NCBI taxonomy): Eukaryota > Metazoa > Chordata > Mammalia > Carnivora > Felidae > Panthera > Panthera leo. The sequence goes on from NC_056689.1 coordinate 55,329,532, forward strand.
CTTGCCGTATCTAAATAATAAAGCCTATATTTTAAGACACCAGTGATTCAAATATGCAGCCAGGCAGGAGACATATTGTAGTAGGTGGTCCCTTGAGAAAGGAGTGAAGAATTTCTGAAGTCTGCTTCTCACAACTATGCCCTCATGGGATCGCTAAGTGTGTTATCCCAACTCCACGTTTGCTTTCCTAGAAGCCCCCCTCCATGTTATTCTGGATGGTTTTTAAACAGTCCTAAATGCCATTCCAGATAGACCTGGGTGAGTCTATTTACAGAGAGGTTCAACAACGGTGGATGGTATTTCCACATGTGTGCTGTAAAACCAATATTTAATTCTCTTGGAAGCAAGTCAATAAGTCAAGAAAGAGGGCTTTGTCAGGTGCCATAATTGAACTGTGCTATCCTGGAGTTGCACAAAGATTGAATGAATCAATGATTAAATATTTACTAAATGTCTCTTGAACGCAAGTTTTGCATAGGTCAAGGAAATAACAAAAGAATTGAGAAAAAGAGGGGCCATCTCAGGAACAAGATAGAGAAGCAGGAGTAGAAAAGAACAACCACAGACATCCTCAGAAGGTCCTGCTATGGCCCCTGGGAATAGATGGTTTTGTGTGGTTGTCTCTTTATCCAGAAAAAAACAAATGGACAGTCTCCTTCCACCTCCCCAACCTGACCTATGAACCATGGGCTTATAGGAGAAGGCTGAAGGCCAGTCAGCCTTACTTATTAGCTGAGTACATTTAGGCTTCCCGGCTGCCTCGCTGCCTCCCTCCCTTCCTTCCTATCCATCTCCCTCCATCTCAAAAAACATTTATCTACTATGTGTCTACTCCTGGGTATGACATATAACAAGTAAAATGGGAATGGATTCAGCCCTCACAGTGCTGAGAATGTAATGGATAAGACAGACAACAGGAAAAATCAGTAAACTGCACTGTTTGGACAGGGGAAGTTCAGAACCTATGGGAACACATAGCAAAGGCAATTATGCACACATCTGAAGGACAAGTTCAACTTCTCTGAATGTGTTTCTCACCTACCAAACAGAAGTACCTACAAACACCTACATTGGAGTGTTGTGTGTTGCTTGGAAATGACAATTGGTAAGTGGGTAGCACTGTTTCTGGCCTTTACTCTAGAAGTAAAGAAGTACTCAAGAAGTACAGCTAATAATTTTAGCTTTATTATGAATAAAGATTTTTCCCATGTATGCCCCATGAGCCTTACAATTTACCATCCACCACAAAGATAGTCATGATTCCCTCTTGGACCCTCTTCCTCTCTCTGCTGCCCCATTCTGCATTTGGGGTGGGTCTGCAAGCAAACAATTTCTGTAGTTCATTCTGATGAATAATCCCAACCAAGGATTGGAAGTCCCATCTCAGGGAAATGGATTTGTGATTATAGACATATCAGAATCATGAAAGTAAAGAGTATTAAATCAGACTCAAGGTGTGGTCTGTGGGGAGACAGCCTCTCCAGGAATCTGAGAAGCTGGAGTTGGGAGACATGAGTGCCCAGAGATACCTAAGAACTGGCTGCTTTCTCCTCCCTGCTGAAGGTAAGGTCTTGCTGCTGATGAGTTTTGTTTAAGAAACCAGCAACTTTGGGGCGCCTGGGTGACTCAGTCGGTAAAGCATCAGACTTCAGCTCAGGTCATGATCTCATGGTTCATGAGTTCTAGCCCCACATTGAGCTCTGTGCTGACAGCTCAGAGCCTGGAGCCTGCTTCAGAATCTGTCTCCCTCTCTCTCTGCCCCTCCCCAACTCGTGCTCTGACTCTCTCTCTCTCTCTGTCAAAAATAAATAAAAACATTAAAAAAAAAAAAGAAACCAGCAACCTTGATGTTGATTAATGTTCTTTTAAAGTAGGACTATGGAGGGCGCCTGGGTGGCTTAGTTGGTTAAGTGGCCGACTTCAGCTCAGGTCATGATCTTATACTCCGTGAGTTCGAGCCCCGCGTTGGGCTCTGTGCTGACAGCTCAGAGCCTGGAGCCTGCTTCAGATTCTGTGTCTCCCTCTCTCTCTGCCCCTCCCCTGCTCATGCTCTGTCTCTCTCTGTCTCAAAAATAAATAAAAACATTTAAAAAAAAATTTAAAAAAATAAATAAATACATAAGGTAGGACTATGGAGCCCCTGCGTGGCTCAGTTGTTTAAACATATAACTCTTGATTTCTTTTTTTTTTTTTTTTTTTTTTTTTTTATAACTCTTGATTTCAACTCAGGTCATGATCTCACGGTTATGAGATTGAGCCCTGTGTTGGCTCTGCTGACAATGTGGAGCCTGCTTGGGATTCTCTCTCTCCCTCTCTCTCTCTGCCCCTCCCTCACTAGCACATGCTCTCTCTCTCTCTCTCTCTCTCTTTCAAAAATAAAAAATAAATATTAAAATAAGTAGATTTGTTATTATGCTTTTGTATGATCACAACATTGTTGAAAATATTTTCAAACTTCCCTATTAATAAATAGCCTCTGTCCCAAGTACCCTTACTCCCTGACCACTCCAGCCCCTCCCAGGGACTTCACAGACCTCTTTACAAGTCTGCATGTACAGGATCAACTTCTGGCACCGCAAGAGGCCTCTAGAAGTATGTTCTGATTACACAGGACCTTGGCTATGCCTTAAAGGGGAGTGTACAGATTGCTAGTGATTGACAAATCATTTGTAAATGGCAAAATATGTTTAAAAACAAAGCAGCAAAGGCTCAGTAAGATTTGGGGTGTGTTTTTTGTTTTGTTTTTGTTTTGTTTTGTTTTGTTTTGTTGTTATCAATTGGCAGGACCTTACTTGTGAGGAACGTGACATTGTCAGCTGCCCACTCTATAAGGACTAATGCCCTGCAAGGAAAATGCCATACAAAGATATAATGCATCTTCTCCTGTTCTTGTCATCATTTCCTTTCCCTGACTTTGAAATACATTGGGAACTTAAAGGTGGGAGAGTGAAACTTCTTTCCACTAATCTATGAGCTACCTGCACTGTGGAAGATGACTGATGGCTAACTGTTTAAGAGATGGGTAGTCTAACACAAGCAGTACCAATCTCTCCATCCATCCATTAACTCACTTACGTGATAAATATTTATTAAGTTCTTACTCTGTTACGGCTATTATACTAAGCACTGGAGACAGTAGAAAAAAACTTTTTAAGCAAAAATGGTCTCTATTCTTTTGGGGCTTAAATTCCACTTAAGGAAACAGATATGTAAAGAGGGGCCATAACATGGAATGAATTATAATAGAGATATTTGGGGAGCCACAAGAAGTTTCATCATAGGAACATAGGAACATCAGGGAAGGCTTCATAGAAGAGGTGATGATAACTAGACCGAATCCTAAAGGATGTGTAGGAATTTTCTAAGAAGAGATTGGAAGGGAGGAGGGAGACAGGCATCCCAGGCAACAGGAGCAGATTGAGCAAAGACACAGTTCCAAATGGCACAGCCCACTGGGAATCCTTAAGGGGTGGTGCATCCGTGAATACAGGAGAGGGTGGGACTTGAGGCTAGACAGGGCCACAGCGTGCTAAAAAACACAGCATTCAGTGGGAAGGCTTTTACACCAGGAAGTGACATCATCAGCAATTTGTGATCTAAAGTGCAATGTGGCGGCAGCGTGGAGGAGGGAGGTGAGTGTGGGTCTACAAGGATGAATGTAGGCCCTGGCAGACGGAGAGGGGGTGGATCCGAGAGCTGAAAGGGCAGCAGAATGGACAGAGTCTGGAGACACACTCTGTGGGAGCTGTCAGGGAGGGAGGGTTGGAGGATGACGCCTAGGTTTGGTGCTCTGGGAAGTGAGAGAACGGTGCCCTTATCTCAGGCTGGGAACTCACCAGAGGAAGGCAGTTTGGGACAGAGAATGGCAGATGGGATGAATTCAGTTCTGCACAGGCTGTTTGAGACATCCGTGGGGCATCTGGGTCGAGGGCCCCCAGCAGAGAGTAGGAAACAGAAGGCCCAGGTGGAAGTGGAGACTCGGGAGTCCTCACTGCCAGCTCAAGCTCTGAGGACGGCATGTGGAGTGAGTAGAGGAAGGGACCAGGACTGGGAGGGGGTGACAGGCATTGTAGCCCTAGTGCTGTTTGGGAGGGGGGCTCAGGAGACATGGGCAAAGAACAGTTGCTGATTCCCAGATCTGGAAGTGGAGAGGAGACCCTCAAGGTTGGCCTCCCCTCCTGTCCGTCAGTGGGTGGAGCACGGAAGCCATTCAGGAGACAGACAGGCCTGCTTTATTATTTGCTCAAACATCTCCTCGTTTTATTATGCAAATTGCATACATACTTACAAAACAATCACATATTTGCAAATCTTTCTTCACACCAAAAAGGCACCCAAATGCCAGGCTCTATCAATTACAGATTTCCTTGCAAATACCATTTCTTTAGTAAAAAGTGTTTTCCTCCTGTTTGCTCCCATTTTTATCACAACATGCTTCCAGACTCCCCCCAGAATTCATTTGCCATCTCTGTTGACACATTTAAATGCAGCCCAATTTCTATCCTTTAATTTCTGGAACCCGTTTCCCTGGCTGTTCTCTTTTTCTCTCCCATTAACAAAATCCCACAGAGTCTTGCAGCTATAGTTTTCAAGCTTGACAACCCTTTCATCTTGATGCAATTAGTTAACTGCCCCCAAACTCCTCAATCTTCAGGATTAGCAGGCCTTAGGTCTTGGATCTCCTCCTACTGATACCTCGACTTTCTTGCACAGGTGTCACAAAATGACTAAGACACTGGAGGCCTCGAGTCAGGCACAACCAGGGTTGCCACACAGGGTAAGTCTCAATCCAGTCCAAGCCCCAGTGCTTGGAATAATGGGATAATCCTAAATATCTAGCTCTTAGAGTTGTGGATGGAGTTAAGTGAGATCCTGCATTCACTGTGTTTAACATACTATCCAGTATATAGTAAGCGCTCAGTACAGTTTAGCATTTATTACCATAATCATTCTCCGTAAACACCCCTCCCCAGTCACCAACTACATGATTTTGAAGCAACAGAACATTATGCCAATTCAGGCAACTGGACTCGATTATCGCTACAGGTCCCCCCAGGATTAGTATCCTACTATGTGACCTCTGGTCTATACCAAGGAAACATGCCAGTGAATGTGACACCGTTTGCGATCACAGGAGGTCTGTGTAACAAGTGTCAGTATGTGAATGTTACTGGGAGCACACGTAAGAGTGGTAAGCAGCAAAGAGAGAAATGGAAAGACGCCTAGCTCAGAGACAGCTTTTCTTTCCAGAAAATCAGAAGAAAGGCCTCCTTGTTGCACTTTCTCAACGAATCGCACTGATGAGATTCATTTGAGTTAAAAGTTTCAATATGAAACAACAAAAAAACCAACCCTGGTTGAAAAAAAAGCTTCCACCTTTTAATCATTTTCCCCCCACATTATACTTTAGACATCAAAGAATTAAACGCCTAAAACAAGCCTAGGCTTTCATTCCCCAGGCCCCTTTCTGCATGAGCAGACAAGTGAGCTTTGACTACTTTTTCTGTCCATGAGACCTTGAAAAAGTTCCTACCAGAGGCCTGAGTACCATTATAAACAAAGACAGTCATCAGACTCCTTTGCCTGATGCCCATCTCCAAATCTCCATCTGCTCAGTCTTGTCCCGAATAAGAAAAATCACTCATTCTGTTGAGCTCTTACTATGGACCAAAACTCCACTCTTACGACTCTGTGAGGACATTCTACTCTTATCCCCATTTTACAGATGAAGAAATTGAGTTACATGAAAGTGAAATAATTCATCCAAGTTCACTGCTCCCAGAGAGTGTGGCGCTAGAGCCATGTCTCCCACCTTTATTTTCATCCCCCAGTCTTTCTTATCTCCTGGCCCCCAAAAGGCACTGTCCCCACAAAACAGCCAAGGGAATTACTATTAGGGAGCTGAATTTTAACCAAACATGACAATTACTAAAAAAGTTGATGTTTACCAATGTACTTCATTGATGAAATACTGCAATTGCTACTTAAAGTATTTGCCCTCGAATAGAGCATCAGTTAGCAAAGAGTCCACATTAAAACACATCAAAACTAGGCATTTCAGTTAGCTCTGCACGCATTCTTAGGTCATCTTAGGTGCCCCCAAATCCTACTGTCCTCCCACGGGAACTCAGAGAATGAGAGACACATTTCTTGTCAGCATCAACCTTACCTCTGTGAGGCAGCTCTTGGAGGTACCCTGGGGGGCCTCTCAAGGGGCACAGTAGGTGTTCCGTCCACTTGTGGGGGGCATGGGCTGCGGCTTCTGGTAACCTCGGGGACTTCATTATCCTACAGGAAAAAAGATGATAAAGAAAGGTGAACGTTTCTTTAAGCAACCACCATAGTTGGGCCCGGTGAGCCCAAAGTCTCCCAGGCTTTGCTGAAGGTTATTCACAAACGGAATGAGGCCAGTGGGGCGCCTGCATGGCTCAGGGTAGGACTCCTGATTCCAGCTCAGTCATGGCCTCGCGACTGTGAGACTGAGCCCCATGTCGGGCTCTGCTCACCATGTGGAGCCTGCTTGGGATTCTCGCTCTTCTCTCTCTGCCCCTCCCCACACCAAAATAAATAAACTTAAAAAAAAAAGAACAAGAGTGAAACCAACAACACCAGGGCAGCTTTCTATCGATTCCTAGAGTCACTGAGGAGACAACGGGGCCCAAATTCTCATTAATGGTCCTTGTTACTCAGAGCGTCCTCTGTGGACCATCAAATTAGCATCACCTGAGAGCTTGTGAGACCTGCTGGATCTCAAGCTCCTCCTCAGACCCACTTGGTCAGAACCTGCATGTTAACAAGATCCTAGGTAATTATTAATATTTTTTTTAAGTAGGCTTTACGCGCAGCATGGAGCCCAACACGGGGCTTGAGCTTAGGACCATGAGATCAAGATCTGAGCTGAAACCAAGAGTCAGACACTTAACTGACTGAGCCACCCAGGTGCCTGGGATCTTAAGGTTCTTATGCATCTTAAAGTTTGAGAAGCATGCTCTATTTAACCAGGTAGAGCCGGAGAAATTTTGTTTTTAAACCAAAGTCCCTTTTCGGGAGAGCAGAGCCTTGAGTGGCCCTCAGTCAGGGGGTAATGAATATAAGCTGTGCACTGGAGGGCTGGCCCACCTCAAGGGCCCTATCTCAGGGTCTCCCGGGTTGGCAGTGACCCATGTGACACCTCCTGCTCATCCCAGCCACTGGATTGGGGTAGACACCCTGACCAAAATTGGGCTTCAGTCTAAGGCAGCAGCTCATCCCCTCCTGAGAGGCCTTTTGGGACTCTTCGCCACTATAGGGACTATTCGCCACTATACATGCATAGGAGGAGAACAGGTCAGGGTACAGTGAGACAAGAAAGCAGGTCCACCCAGGGGAAAAGAGACGAGAGCATATGGCCCTGGGGAAACATGGAGCACTGGCCTTGGCTCCGGCATTTCTCACTGCTTCTGATCCTGGCCCCAAGATGGGATTTCTACCCCTGGATTCCCTGGCATTCATCCAGCTCCTTCTCACACATGCCCTTTATGGCTTAACTAGTCAGAGCGAATTTCTATTTCTCTCTCCCTCCCTTTCTCCCTCCTTCCCTCCCTTCCTTCTTTCCTTCCTTCCTTCCTCTTTTTATTGAGGAGAAATTCATATAAAATAAAGTTAGCCATTTTAAAGTGAACGATTTGGGGCGCCTGGGTGATTCAGTCAGTTAAGCGTCTGACTTGGTTTCGGCTCAGGTCACGATCTCACGGTTTCGTGGGTTCGAGTCCCGTGTCAGGCTCTGTGCTGAGGGTGTGGAGCCTGCTTGGGATTCTCTCTCTTCTTCCTCTCTCTCTGTTCCTCCCATGCTCACGCTGTCTCTGTCTCTCTCCGAAGAAGTAAATAAACTTAAAAAAAATTTTTTTAAGTGAACAATTCAGTGGCATTTAGTTCATGCACACTGTTGCACAACTACCGCCTCCAGCTAGTCCCAAAACATTTCCATCACCCCAAAAGGAAACACCGTACTCCCCATTTGCCTCTCGTCCCAGCCCCTGGTATCCACCAATCTGTGTTCTGTCTCTCTGATTCTACCTATTCCGGATATTTCCCATAAATGGAATCCTGTAATATGTGACCTGTGTGTCCGGCTTCTTTCACTTGGATTTCTATTTCCTGCAATGAAATGACCCCGTAGGACAAGCCATATGGGAGTGGAGTCCCCAGCTCTCACCTCATTGTCCCCCTCCATCCCGCTGCTCACACTGAGGAGGCTCCGAGTGCTGGATCGGTTACTCGCGCTGCCTGAAGGGTACGAACAAAATTAGCTGGGCTGTGGATTCTCTCGGGCTAAAATAAAATGCAGAACTCTGGCACATACCTTAATTTTAATGGTAGAAGCAATACATAAGCTGTGAATATGGGATCTTCAAAATGCTACCATCTTACACCATTTTATTAGAGTTTAGTTTTTTTCTTTCAGCATAAAATGAAATGGTTCACCTTTTTATTACCTATTTATTTATTTATTTATTTATTATTTATTTATTTTTCTGTATAGCTACCATTTACTGAGAGCTTATCACACGTTACATGCTTTAAAAACACAATTACAAAGGGGCGCCTGGGTGGCTCAGTCAGCTAAGTGTCCAACTTTGACTCGGGTCATGATCTCGCATCCGTGTGTTCAAGCCCCGTATCGGGCTTATGCTTTCCATTGTTTTCCGTTTTCACCTCAAGGTAAAACACACACGTAAAATCACTGAAATTAATCTGAACCCGAAATAAATGCTTTGCATTTGTCTTGTTACATTTCCCCTCCTCTCCACACCGGAACGCACTGCCCTCACCCTGAAACGATCTATACCACTTCTCTCCTCCACGACACATCCGAGAGACTGCCACCTGCCTCATGTTTCCTCAGCCACCTGTGATCACTGGGAAAATCTCTCCCATTTTTGAACTTGTCAGAATTCTCTAAAATGCCTCAAGAGGGTTTTGAATACACATTACCACCCCCATTATTTAAGAGAAGTTTTCTCTGCCCTGTCTAGACTTTCCGTGAGACAGGTCGGTCGTGAGACAGGCTTTGGGTCTGTTTCAACAGGTAGTGGTGGCAGGAATGTTGAACCGAGAGAAGAGCAGGGCCTACTCCCACCTTTCCTTCACTGGCCAGGTGACCTTGCATAAAACCCTTTCCTTCTCTGGATCATAAATACCCCATCTATAAAGTCAGAAGCGAGACTAGTGCAGGGTTGTTGACCTAAGTCCATGGACGGGAAAAATTGTATGTCTATGTATGTACACATACACGTGCATTTTTCTGGGAACCACATCCAGAGCACACATCAGATTCTCAAACGGGTTTGTGATGCAGAAAAGATTAACCCCTGGGTTTAGATGACCTTCCTGAGGGCTCTCTGCCTGACATTTAAGGAGACACGAGTCCTAAAATTCAGCCAAGTCTCCCACTCTTTCATGGCTCTCCTAGCTGTTTTGATAACACTAAAATGTGTGAAAGAAAAGAAACTCCATCTATTCTGCTTGTGAAGCCGGTGTATCCGAAGTCAGCTAACACCGCCCTGGATACGGAAACAAAGCCCCCCACCTCCTGCGTGTACCTCAGCGGGTACTGTCTGTTGCAATCAGACTCTATCAAGCTCTCAAGCCAAAATGTCTTCCACATTTCCTAACTAGATCCTCAACTCATCTATAAAGTTGGAATTCTCAAATTTGAGTCCATCGTTTTCTAATGTTTCTGACTTCATGCTCTTTCCTTCCCCTTACCACGGTTGAGGAAGCAGAAAAAATAGTCTGGGCCCTGGATCCAGACTGCCTGAGCTCAAATCCTGACACCACCACTTATTAGCTATCTTACCTAGGGCAAGGCACTAAGACTCCAGTTTCCTTCTCAGTAAATACAGGTCGTAGTGCCTATCCCATAGAGTTACTGTGAGAATTAAATCTGAGAATCTATAGAAGAGGCTTAGCATACAGTAAACGATCAATAAATGTTAACTAGTGTTATTACTAGGTTTTTCTATTTGTAAAAGGAACAGTGTAATAAGGTAGTATGCAATCTGGCTTCAGGGGATATTAGAGTAAAGGATCTTTGGCCCTCTAAGAAAAGGCAAACTTCACAGGCTAAATGTTCCCCATGTCTTACACCTCCAGACCCAAATCAGGCTCCAGCTGGGATCTGCTGGGCTCACAACAGAGACTGTTCTCAAAGTTCCAAGGCCCCAGCTGGAGTGCAGATGTGAAGACACCGCCCCCCACACACACCCCCTACCCCTTGCTCACTTGCGGTGCTGGAGGTACTGTCTGTTTTCCAGTCTCCTCGCCGTAGCTCTGTCCTTGGGGGGAAGACGCTTTTCCTAGGGCCACTCTCATAGACTCCAAACTCCACTTTCCCTGGCAGGTGCTGTGAGTGCCGAATTGGGACCGTGATCTCCAAGTCTAGAATCAGAAGAAAGAGGGAAAATCTTCAAGGCACCAGACTACAGCCCACCAAACTGCTCAGGCTGCTCCCGCTCCACCTGCATCCCTGGCCTGAACCTGGCAGGGAGAGGAGGGAAGGGGAGGGGAAGAGAGATGGGTAGGAGTGGGGAGGGGGCTCTGCTCAACTCAGCACTGAAACTCCACAGACTCCTGTGTAGCCATCGGTGGGTGACAGACGAGAGGGACGGAGGCACAAATGCTCCACGTCAGGCAGACAGCCTGAGATCAGGGAAAGGTCTGGGGCTCTGCCACTCCCCTGCTCTGGGACTTAAGTCAGCCAGTCAACCTCTCTGCATTACTTCCCTCTCACACGGCAGACTCGCGAGTGCTGTTGATTCTAATAACTGGTTATCCTGTGCACCAAGTGGGGTTCCACAAGCTTCCCAACACCCATGGAATAAATACTATTATCTTCATTCCCAACAGAAACTATTACAGAGAAGTGAAGTAGCATTCCCCCGGCACACAGCTGACAAGTGAGACAGCTGGGATTTGAACCCAGGCTCCGGAGTCCAGGTGCTTAACCACTACTCATACTGCCCCTGAATCCCTCAATAAATGATGGATGCTGGGTGCATGGTCTGTAACTGACAGAAGTGACCCAGACTGGTAATGAAAGGAGGTCCATCAGCCCCATGAAAGATTTTGTGACTTGCAAGGCTGATCAGTGGTTTTGGACACCACAGACTTAAGAAATGATGCCTTTGCCCTGTGCAGCATTAAACTGGTCTCTTTCCTGACTTAGCCCTGCCCAGTAGTTGGGTCTTTAGTCCTCCCTAGATTTCCATCCCCGGGGTTCCTGAGCAGAAAACAACCCCTGCTGACAAGCAGAACAAAATATCTGTGGGTGTCCATACCCACTTTCTCCCCAGGGAAGTGCAAACACCAGGTGAGCTCCTGACACAGGGCTCCCTTGATGCCTGGAACATTCCCAAGCCCAGGGGCAGGGCCTCTGGAAGAGGTGAAAGTTCCGTGTACTGTTGGGCCACGTGCTCCCATCTTAACAGCACCACTTCCTCCTCTGACTCTCCTCTTCTATGGGGTGGGTGTGGCGAGAAGTTCAGGGAGTCCAGGACCAGAGGTGGCTCCGCTTGCCAAAGCCAGAGTCCGCTGAGAAGGGCGAATGGGTAAACCACAACAGGAGGAAAGAAGTTCAAGGGCAGGGTAGACTGAGTGTATGGTAAGCACACAGAAGATGTTAAAGTTGGACTGGGTGGCTCAGTTGGCTAAGCATCTGACTCTTGGTTTCAGCTCAGGTCATGATCTCACGGTTCATGGATTCGAGCCCTGCATCAGGCTCTGTTCTGACAGCATGGAGCCTGCTTGGGATTTTCTCTCCCTCTCCCTCTGCCCCTCGCTGGCTTGCTCACTTTCTCTCTCTCTCAAAATAAATAAGCTTTAAAAAAAAAAAAAAAAAAAAAAAAAGGTTGGACTGTGGTTTACTAGATGCCACAAGTGCCTCACACTAGAGACTGGCTCCAAGGGCACTGTTTGGTCCTAGTATTAAACCACCTTTCTGGGTCCCTGTGTAGCACAGACCTTTCTCACACCCTCAGGCTCTCCTAGTGACAACTGAGCAGTGCAAGCAGCTACCCGAGCCCGCAACTACTTGGGCAGAGACCAGCCGTACCTGCATGTGGGCGTGGGCCCACAGTTGGTCTCAGAGCCCAAACAGGTGTAATGCTTTTGTTTTCCCCCTCAGCTTTGACCTAGTTTTTTTTTTTTTTTTTAAACAACACTCTTTTAAAGGGAGGTTCCTGTCTGCTTAACTCACTTCAGTGAGTCAATTTTCTACCCTCAACTGGTTCTATGAGGAAGGAAAATAAAAAACACATGAAAAAAAATTGGGAGTCAAAAGTTCAAAAAATCAAGTAGAGTGAGTCTACAAAATCCTGATATTCTTGGAAGAAAGGAACAATGCTGGGAATAGTAATCATCATTAGATCGCACAGTACTTTCCCCAAAGCGTGTCCACGTGGGTCATTATACCTCCTTTGAACTTCCTTCCTTCTCCATGAAGTTGATTAGTCAGGTAAAACCATGGATGAGGAAACTGAGGCATAGAGTGGTTAAAGTCTTGGATCACAAAGTGATTCAGTGACGAAGTGGGGATTGGGACTCAGGTTTCCTGGCACCCTGCCTGCTCCTCTCTGTCCTGCCCCAGACTAGCCCCAGACACACCCAGAACACAAATATTGACTGCCTTCTGTTAGGGTGTTTTACAAGTCACGGGCTACACCAGCTCCTCTGATTTCCTACACTATCAATGTTCTGAACCATCTCAGCAAGAACAAAACAACTCCCCGAAGCTGAAGAAAGACCAGTGAGTTATTATGAACAGAATCTTACTTTTTAATTACCCTTGGTGTTATAACCCAAATTAAAGCAAAATAATCATCGTTTCTCTTTTCTAAGGCAAGTGAGATTTCTAAATAAATAGTCAGCCCTTATGTTTAGAATGGGCTTCATTCCTAGAAAAGGTCCTTTAAACAGAGATGTCATTTGTCAACCCTAATTTTCCTACAGATTGATGTTACTCTGTATCAATGGGTTCCAAATGCTTTTTCTTTTTCTTTTCTTTTCCTTTTTTTGGAAGCAGAGTTCTTTCCTCTGTTGAAAACAGAAGCTCAATGTGGAAAACAGATTTTTTTTTTTTAAAGGAGTTGCGATGGTCAAAGAGTAGGTTGCCCTAAACACTGTCCCAATCTGAATCTACCTCCCCAAGTGCCAAACCTCTACTCCCACAAGCACACATACAGCAGCACTGAGGCTACTCAGTGTGAAATGGGTAATTACAGGTTAGTACGTCATTAAATATACAATCGAGTTTTATGGAGTTAAATAATATGCTATATTTAGTCAACCATAAAGATGCCCACTCTTCGGAAGATGCTCTGATGCCCTTGGGCCTCACTATGTAGTACAGGGCCCCACTCCCAGACTACCTGAGGCTTTCTCTGCTAACTGGTTTACAAGCACCCTTCCCCCAACAGGCCTCACCCAGACATGGGAGCTGGGGAAGAAATGGTCAGCTCTCTGGCCCCTCGGGAGGGATCACTCTTCCATAGTGTTCTCCACTGACCGCCAGAGTCTCCGGGGACATAAAGTTCCATCTCTACAGTGGTGACTGTACTTTGCTGGCCACTTTTCCTTCCCTCTCTCACTTCCCCACTCCCACTGTGTCCCTGGGATCATGTCCCACATCAGCTATTTGCTCTCAAATCTTTGTTGGGGAAGAAAAAATTCTAGAAATGGATTGTGGTAATGGTTGCATGATATTGTGGATGTATTTAACGCCACTCAGTTGTACATTCAGGTCCAATGATAAATTTTATGTTATGTGTATTTTACCACAATAAAAAACAAAAATGGGGGTGTCTGGGTGGCTCAGTCAGTTAAGCATCTGACTCTTGATTTTGGCTCAGGTCATGATCTTACAGCTCATAAGTTCAAGCCCCGCATCAGGCTCTGTGCTGACAGGGCAGAACCTGCTTGGGATTCTCTGGCTCCCTCTCTCTCTGCCCCTCCCCAACTCGTGCTCGCTCTTTCTCTCTCTCAAAAAATAAATAAATAAACATTAGGAAAAATGTCCTGGGGCTGATGAGTAGAACTTTCTCTCTATGGTGGTCCCCAGGCATTCTTGTTTCATGTCAGATTATATATAATTTAATCTTTTGATAGTTACGACATTAAAGCTCCTAATGTAAAAAGTAAAAACACTGGGGTGCCTGGGTGGCTCAGTCAGTTAAGTGGCTGACTCTTCATTTCAGCTCACGATATGATCTTGTGGTTCATGAGTTTGAGCCCTGGGGTGCAGAGCCTGCTTGGGATTCTCTCTCTCTGCCTCTCTCTGCTCCTCCCCACTCATTCTCTCTCTTTCTCTCTCTCTCTGTCTCTCTCTCTCTGTCTCTCTCTCTCTCTGTCTCTCTCTCTCAAAATAAAAAAAAAAAAAGGAAAAGTACTTAACATTCCCCCCCATAAAATTCCTAGTCAGAGGGCCTGCTTCTTGAAGAGTAGAGGGTAAGGGTAGGGAGGGCATTTAACCATGCTCCTTTGAAAAAATGTAGACATTGACCACTCCAGTGCAGAGCATAAACACTGGTGGGTATCACTTGTCCAGAGTCTGATTAGCTTTGGGTGAACTTTGGAAAACATTTCTAAACCCAGGATTTCAGCTCTGGATCCTGGATGGCAAGTCCCAGCCCAGCACATGCACCCTGGGTGGTCCTGCCCGAGAGGTCACCAGCTGCTGTATGGGTGGTTTTTAAAGTGCTTCCATGTGCCAGGCACTGTGCGAGGTCCCAGCCAGAACTTAACTGGTTCAATCCTCACAGCAACCCTAATAGGGTAGGCACTTTTATTTGTGTCACTTTGCAGCTGAGGACTGAGGCTCAGTTGGGTGACTTATCTTGTCCGTGGTTCCCAGCTAGTTAGGGGTGAGCAGTGGCTAGGAACTTGACCCCAACCCTGACGGCCTCAGGGCCGATGCCTGTACCCCTTTACTCCTCAACATGTGTATGTCTTGCTTCAATATCTCCATTGATTGGATGGTAGAGTTGTCATGACACCCAGTGGGTTCAATTCTGGAGCCCAGCTGCCCAGCACTCATGACTTCAACACAGCGACACCCTGGCCTTCAAACACCTCATGTACCACCAAATCACAACTTTCTTGAGGCTGCCTATGTGTAAAAGCGTGAAATGTTTCATTTAATCAAGAGGCTTCTATCTTTGGGTTCATGTGCTCTAGTTTTAAAAAGCACCTCATCCCTTTTACCACCTAGAACCTATTGTCTGACCCTAAGATGACCATGCAGATCTTGAACCAGATTTTTTGCCTACTCTCCTTTCCCTTCCCTTCAGCCAGGAGGGCAGACAAGTGTGAGCTTGGGTAGTGAAAGCATACATTTAAAATCTAGTCACCCAAGCAGATACCTGCCCTTCTGCCATGGTTATAACCTCTTTATGCCTCTTTTCCCAAACAGTCAAAATCATTAATATTCACTAAGCTAGTACCATATGCAAAACACTGTGCTAGAGATTGTAGGGCAGGCTCTAGCTGGGAAAATCAGACCTACACAAATAAAAGACTAATTCGTAAGCTACTAGATGGTGAAGATCAGGCCTTATGGGTCTCTGTATCTGGCAAAGAGCCTGGTGCTCAATTAAGTATTTGTAGAGTGAATGAATGATGTTACCAAAAATTTTCCTGAAATCGACCATTCCAACGGAGATTTCTTGAGCCCAATCAATGTACTGTCTTACATGCGGGGGATTCAGCAGAGCACAAAACATACAAACTTTTGCCCCCATGGAGCTTGCAATAGGAGGCAGTGGGAGGATGGGCCAGAAAATACGGAACAGAAACATAAGATAATTCCAGTGTGTGTGATGTGAAAAGAAGGTAAGCAAAGCTACTCTGGAGAGAACGCAGAGAAGGCCTCTCTGAGGAGGAGAATTTACAGCCAAACTCTGAAGGATGAAAGGACAAGTCAGTAAAGATGTGTGAAAAGTGGAGGGAGGACAAGTGCCAAGGCCCTGGGGAGGGCTGCTCTTGATTTGTTAGAGCAAAAAAAGGGAGTCCTTTGGTACTAGAACTCGGGGTTGAGGGGGAAAGTAAAGGTGAGCTCAGAGGTCAGAGGTGAGACCATGTAGGGACTCTCAGACCACAGTGAGGAGTGTGATTTTACTCTGGGTAGGACAAGAGCCCCTGAGGGTTTTGAGCAAGTGACTGGCACCATCTGATTTCTTATTTTTAAAAGGTGATTGGCTGCACTTTGGAGGATTAACTGTAGAGAAGTAAGACTGGACACAGGGAGACAATGGAAGAGGCTCTTGCATTCATCCAGGAAGAGATGATGTTCGCTTGCCTGCAGCTGTGGCATGGGAGATGGTCAGAAATGATCAGATCTAAGATGCATTTTGGAGACAGAACCTCGGGGAATTGCTGATGGTTTGAATAAAGGAATGAAGTCATAGCAATCAGAGGCAGCAAAAGAGAAGTGCCAGATGAATGGGAGGGATAGTGGTTCTACAAATGCTCAAATGAGGAAGGGGTACAATGGCCTTGAGTGGTCCAGGAAGGCCTCACTGAGCAGGGGCTGATGGGCTGGGTCTTGCAGTCCTGTAGTTTCCATGCAGGTGAGAAAGAACAGGCATGAGCAAGGGGCCTACGGCAGGAAGATGTCCTTTTTAAAGACTGGGGTGTTACCAGCTTGACCAAGGTCATGAGAAGTCAGGCTCTTGGCGGCAGCTGGAGACAGACTATGGACGTCATGCACAAGCTTAGTCCTTTATTTAATGGGGCTCTACTCAAGATTGCAGAGCCTCTGAAAGCCTTTTATTGTCAGCTCCACTTAATAAACCCTGGCCAAAATAAATCACAGAGACCCACCATGCCAGAGGCTTTCGGTGGGAATATGCAACATAGGCAAATGCCTATCAACGCTCAAGGGTAGTGGTGCCGAGAAGCCTGGTCCTCAGTGTAAACACTAGAATGCATGGCCTTGCTATTGGACTGCCACTACACATGGCAGGAGCCCTGCTATACCTGGAGTCCTGGCTTCTGAATCATTGTATGGTATAGACACCAATGACACAGTTCCCTGCTTCAGTGAAAAACAGATACTATGTGAATGAGATTTTCTCCTTTCTCTGCTCAAAAAACATGTCTTCCTGGGGCACCTGGGTGGCTCAGTCGTTTGAGCATCCAACTCTTGATTTCTGCTCAGGTCATGATCCCAGGGTCATGGGATCAAGCCCTGTGTCAGGCTCAGCATGGAATGTGGAGCCTACCTAGGATTCTCTCTGTCTCTGTCTCTCTCTCTCTCTCTGCCTCTCTTCCCCCCCTTTCTCCCTCTCTACCTTGAAAACTAACAAACAAAAGCAAAAACAAAAACAAAATAAAAAACATGTCTTCCTAAATGCTAAGGGGAGAGTCAGATGCTTGGGGAGAAAGTTTGATCATCCTCTTTGAGTGAGAGGATGAAGGGATGCAGAGGTCAGTCCATTTATTCATTTGCTAACAAGTCTTCTGTGCCAGGTCCTAGGTATGCAGAATAAACAAGACAAAGTCATTGTCCCCAAGAACCTCACAGATCTGGGAGACCCAGATCTGTAAACAGGGTGACAGGCACTGGGCAAGCTCTCTGCCCACTCAGGCCGCAGCAGAAAGGAGGGTCAGGAACAACAGATCACAGCAGTATCCCACAGTGCGGCACCCCCAAGGAGCTACATACCTGCCTGCTTTCCTGATTTTTGCTTCTCTCTCTGTCTTCGGGTGATGCTATCTCTTAGCCGTTTAAGATTTTCCTGGAAAAGATTTAGTTCATTTTAAAAGTAGATACCAGAAATATACCCTCTGGACATTAGAGTTTCTTTCTGATTTTATGCTGTTTGCACGATGTATCACGTTGCAAAAACATGCAAATGAGGTTGAATCCATTTGCAATCAGCCCCCAGAGAAGTTCAAGTACTCTTAGAAGTTGTGCCTGAGAAGAAGACATCTTTCCCACAACAACAAAGCGTCTCCCCTCCCCTCTGTTCCTAGCTCCTTCCCAGCCTTAGAACTCACTGACCTCCTCCTTGTGCGTTCCTTTAGCCAAGCCAGTCTCTTACATGCTAACAAACACTCCGTGCACACTGCCTCTGACATTGTTTTCATACCATTCCTCTGACCATGAGGGACAAGGATTCCTCTCCATGGATCTGTTCTAGGTCTGGGTCAAGGTTCACCTTCTCTGTTAAATCTCCCCCCAGTGCTCCAGTCCTTAGTGACCACAGGTGCCATCTGGCACTGAGCTATGCTGCCTTGCCCAGCGCATTTGTGTGTGCGTGTGGGTTTGAATATGTGTGTATGTTGTCTCTTCAGAGGTACTGTGCCCTCTCAAAGGGAAAGACACCAGGTTTACACCTTTCTGAAACTGTGAAGTCTGGTCTATTGCAGTCGTTCAACAAATGTTGAATAGACACATGAGAGACAAATTTTGTTGCTATTTAATTTATTTTTAAAATTGTTTAAAGTTTATTTTTATTTATTCTTGAAAGAGAGATAGACAGCAAGTAGGGGAGGGGCAGAGGGAGAGGGAGACAGAATCCCAAGCAGACTCTGTGCTGTCAGCCGTGAGATCATGACCTGAGATCATGAACTGTGAGACCATGACCTGAGCCAAAACCAAGAGTCAGATGCTTAACCAACTGAGCCACCCAGGCGCTCCTGTTGCTATTTTAGTCAATAACAACTACCTCAAAAGTGTGTGAACATTCTAGAGAAAGTGCTCCAGGGACTAACATCCAGACATCTGGAAGGGTCGCATGAAGGAGCTACAGGAGGCCAGACTGGGAGGGGTGTTTGGGTTGTGACCATAGGTGAGACTGAGCTGGGTCCAGGAAGCACCAGGGGAACACTGGAAGGTATGGGCTGGCTACAGCTTTAAGGTCTGACAGAGTGCAGGCAGAAGGAGTTGGCAGAAAAGAGACCCACCTGGAAACTAATGCTAGGTTAGATGAAGGTGACAGAAGCTGGCATGGGGGGAATGGAAAGAAAGGAGCAGATGCAAGAGGAAGAATGTCACAGAGCAAGGCCAGGCATGACATGAAGCTCACTGGGTACAGGGAGTGAGGAAGAAGAGCCTAAGAGATGTCTGTCTAGCCTCACTGTCTGGAAGATAACAGTGCAGTGAACAGAAGCAGGGAGCCGGGGAAAGGAAGCAGCCTCAAGGTACAGTTTGTTGCCGGACATGAGGCGAGTCTTGGGCACCTCAGAGGGACACACCCAGCTGGTGGCTGGAAAGGTGGAATGAGAAAAGAGACACGGCGAGCCCTCCGTTGGGCTCTGCAATGACAGTGTGGAGCCATGAAGCCTGCTTGGGATTCTCTCTCTCCCTCTCTCTCTCTCTGCCCTTCCCCTGCTCATGCTCTGTCTCTCAAAAATATATAAATAAACTTTAAAAATTTGGGGGGTGCCTGGGTGGCTCAGTTGGTTAAGTGTCTGACTCTTGATTTCAGCTCAGGTCATGATCTCATGGTTTGTGAGTTCAAGACCCGCATCAGTCTCTGTGCTGAGAGTGAGAAGCCTGCTTGGGATTCTCTCTCTCTCCCCCTCTCTCTCTGCCCCTTTCCTACTTGTGCTCTCTTTCTATCAAAATAAATAATAAACTTTGAATTTTAAAAAATTAAAAAAATTTTCAATCTCCAAGTGGTCTGAGATGTGGCTTGGTGATCTGCATTGGATAAGGTATCATGGTCTTTTCTTTCCCTCTTCATCCAGTGCCCTTCCAGGGTCAGGGAAGAGGAAGAGAAGTATAGAGAAATACAAATAAAAGTATATATTAAAAAAAAAAAAAGAGAGAAAGGAGACATGGACTCAAGAGTCACCTGCACAGAGAAAAACATAACGGGAGCCTGGGTAGTGCCCACTCATGGGAGGAGAAGGGAAGGAGACACAGGGGTGGACTGTGGCATGGAGGAAAAGGAAGATGGGGCAGCCCCAGGAATGGTCTTCATGCCCACCGGTCGCTGGACGGGGGATGCTCTGGAAGTACCAAGAGGCTCTCAGAGCACAGAGTAGTGTCAGCTCCCATGGATCCCATGGATTCTCTGCCATGTCAAATATGAACCCCAGTTGTCTGCCACACCCAAGAGTTCCGGGTAAGCTTATGCAACCAGGAGAAGCCTCTTGGATACAGACAGAGACACACAGCTAACATTTGTTATACATTTATTGGGTGCCAGGCATGCCAAGTCCTTTACATGGTTTACATTGTCCAGTGTTCTCCCTTCACATGTGAGATGGGAAACGGACACACAGAGAGGCCAAGGTCATCCAGCCCCAAGCGACAGAATGAGGATGTGACTCAGACTGCCTGGCCCTAGGGTCCTGGCTGCTCTTAATACTGTGCTATGTGGACACGTGACCTGGCTGGGAGAAAGAAAACCATTGTTTGCCCAGGGCCAGGCTGTCCCAGCAGGACTGCAGCCCTCTGGGGCTCCTGAATGCGGAGGACCCTGGGTTCCCATACTCAGCACTAAAGAGTGCCTTCCCAGCCATCAGATCCCCAGGAGGAGGGAGGCAGTCCACCAGAGTGGATGACCCTGTTTTAGGGAGCACTAACAAGGCAGAAAGTATAGTGAAGGGAGCACAGGCTCTGGTGTGAGAAAGGGCTCATTTGAATCTGACTCTGCCTCTCCGCCCCTCTGAGCCTCAGCGTTCTGTAAAATGGGAATGGTGATACTTCTCTCGCATGCATGCTGTGAGTGCAGAAGCGGTCAGGTCCATCCAACACACTGCTGCACAGCTGGACAATTACTGCCTGATGGCTCATTTCCCCACTTGTCGCCACCGACTCCCCCTCAAAGAAGACACGACTCCCATCTCAGTGTTAGGTGGTGCTGCTCCCCACCCCACCCCCTCGCCCCCAACAGCAGGTGTGTCAGGTCCTCTGAGGACAGACGTTAGAACACACACCTTCTGGGAAGTACTGTGGGGAGGTGAAGAGAAAAAGCAACGACTCTGTTCCTACCTTTCCCTCCACTTACTAGGTGAGTGATCTGGACATGTCTAACACCCTAGGCTCAACATCCTCTTTTTTTTTTTTTAATTTATTTTTTAAAACTTTATTTATTTATTTATTTATTTATTTTTTAATTTATTTATTTATTTTTTTTTTTTTTTTTGAGAGAGAGAGTGTGAGTGGGGCAGGGGCAGAGAGAAGGGGACAGAGGATCCGAAGCAGGCTCCATGCTTACAGCAGAGAGCCTGATGTGGGGCTGTGAGATCATGACTGGACTCGAAGGCAAACATTTAACTGACTGGGCCACCAAGGCACCCCATCAACATCATCTTTTTAATATGAAGGAGTTGGACCAGGGATATGCTTCCTAAGGTCAAGTTTGAGTTCTCCTCATCGCTTTAAATTACATATGAAGTACATGTATGGAGTTATAGATTCTTATATATAAATAGCAAGAGTCTCCTCTGACAGCCCAGTCCTCCGATCACCGTCTCTGAGTGGCCACCCTTCGGATGGCCATGGGGTGGCCTTTCCTCACCTTTGCCTCTGCATTGGTACACATGCGTATAGAAATACAGTTTGTATGTGAGTGTGCTTTAACTTGCATGGTTTCATGTCTGAGACTTGTTTTGTTCTCTTAATCATATTTCTTGGAAACTGTCCAAGTTCTCTGAGTTCAAAAGTGTGATTGTTCTGTGGGAGTTTTGGCACTAGGAGTAGAAAGAGGGACTCAGAAAAGAAAAAAGCTGGAAAGCAAAAGTATAGGGCCATATGCAGAGGGAAGTGGCAGCTGAAGAATCAGGGTTTACAGTCATGTCTTTGTTCCTGATCTCTAGCCTCATGACAACCAGCAAAGCCATCCAGCTCTTGGCCAAGGAGCCGTGTGGTTACAGACTACAGGTGACAGATATACATACACATCAATCCACAATGACACTCAAAAACCCAGTATCAGGCCTGGCTCCAGGTGCTCAGTTATAGGACCCTGCCCTCCACTTTGTTCAATGGAGAAACAGACATGAAACAGACCATACAGAGCCGATTACCTGCTGGAAGCGGAAGGACTCGGACCGCTTCTTCTGGTTGAGCTGCCACTCTTTGAAGTGGAGCACAGCCTCATCCACATTGACGATGCCCAGCTTCACCTGCTCCTGGAG
Organism: Panthera leo; assembly: GCF_018350215.1. Classification (NCBI taxonomy): domain Eukaryota; kingdom Metazoa; phylum Chordata; class Mammalia; order Carnivora; family Felidae; genus Panthera; species Panthera leo. The sequence continues at coordinate 55,351,660 of NC_056689.1, forward strand.
GGTAATCAGCTGCCGCTGGCCTGGTGTTTTCATCCCAGCAAAAGGGTCATATATACTTGACTGGGGCCTGTCCCTCCACGGTCTGACGAGAGGCTCTGGAAAGGATGGCAAAACTCAGTGTGATAGCTCCCCAACTGGGGAGGGCAGGCAGAGGAGGGGGGTTAATGTGGCTGGTCATGGGCTCAAGAGGACGTGTCTCAAAAGAAAAATTACATGTGGAACTAAGAAGGGAGACATATGACATGGAATCAAAGAGAGGGAAGCAGCTAATAATTCCAAAGCCTATTACACTAAAATAGACAAGGCCACAACATCTTAGGAAAGCATTTTATGAATAGCATCCACTGGAATCAACAGAATCCCTCAAGCCTGAATTACTGAGAAGCCATTGACCAGCATTTCTCAACTTAAAACACCATTGATGTCTTAGACTGGATAGTTCATCTTCGTTGGGGGTGGGGGGTTGCCTCATACACTGTAGGATATTTAGCCTCACCCCTGACCACTATCCACTAGATGCCAATAGCATCCCCTACCTCAGCTGTGACAACCAAAAACATCCCAGATATTGCCAAGTATCCTCTGGGAGGACTGGAGAAATCGCCTCCAGTCAAGAACCACTATATTAGACTAAAATCCACTCCCAGAAAAGAATATACAGAAAAATCTAGGCAGGCTGCTTCTCCCAACACACTCCATCCCTCCCTATTCTCCCTGCCTCTGAGCAGCATGGGCACAATGGCTGTGGACCCAGGTCATGAAATGCCCAAGAATACTGGAATGCCAATGGAACCACGATCTAGCTCCAATGTCACCAGGTATACATTAAGGACTGGGTCCCAACTAGCTCTCATTGGGTTGTTCCTGTGCCAACTTCTCCTCCACATTACAAATTTGTGGTTCTCTGCTCTGGAGATTCTAAGGAAATAAGAAGGCAACCCCTCTCTTTCTCCAGGCTGTGACTCCACTAAGTTCTGTGGAGAACAAGCTACTTGCAGAGGTGATGCGGTCACTGGGGGCTTGTGAGGACTTGAAATTTTACTGCTCATTTCTGTCTACATGTCTCATGTCTGTCTACACACACCCAAAATGCTTTCTTCCAGATTTGCCTTCTTCAAGGCTCTCTTTAATTGTGTTGGAAGAGGAATTTTGGGGGGAAAGCAAAACGCATAAGCCATCAAAGCCTCTCTCCTACTACCTAAATCCTTGGAATGCCTTCAAATGCTTAGATGGTGTCATGTCTCCTTTTCTTTTCAATTTTTTTAAAAAATTTATTTATTTATTTTGAGAGAGAGAGAGAGACAGAGAGAGAAATCAGGGGAGGGGCAGTGAGAGAGTGAGAATCCCAAGCAGGCTCCACACTGTTAGAGCAGAGCCTGATACAGGGCTCAAACCCACGAACCCTGAGATCATGACGTGAGCTGAGATCAAGAGTCAGAAGCTTAACTGACTGAGCCAGCCAGGTGCCCCCCACATCTCCTTTTCAAAAGAATCATCAGTGGGATAATACTGAATGCCTCTCTTTAGCAGAAGGAAGTTAAGAAAAAAGGAGTACTGATCTCCTCAAACTTCCTCAAAAGGAAGAAAAGTGTTACCCAATGGCAAGCAAAACATCTCTTAAATAAAAGTTGAATGAAAGTATAGTTTTCTAATACAGATAGGGTAAGTAAATAACATGATCAGGCTGTGTCATTAGGTAAAGCCTGGGTGCCAGGCCACCCACTTTCGTCCTGTTGGCATCAAACTCGGTATTTACGCTGTACTTTTGTGTGCTGTCGCAGACACTTCCCCGTGTGTTCATGTCCTCAGTATGATCAATTTGTACACTCTTCTCGGGTACCCCAATTTCTCTCTTCTCCTCTCCCACTCCCATTGGTACAGCACCACCTAAGGTATCCCCTAGACTTCTCTCTGTCTCAGTGCTAAGGAGCTGTTACACCTGAAATTCAATGAAACATGCATGAACACATCTACCTCCCGGAAGTCCGGGTCATACAAAAGGAAGCTGTGGACGTGTGGCTTACCTTTCCTGATGCTCTCTGAGGAAATGTAGAAATTCCCAGGCCGCTCTTGACTTTTTTCTGCAAAAACTATGAGATAAAGAATATTCTAGGTAAAAGTCAAATCAGATCTCTTTCTAAGGGGCTTTACAATATTTTATTTATTTACCAGGAAAATTACCAAAATCTTGTACAAAAATATAAGGGATGGATCGCACCTTGGACCACTGTCTGCAGTTCTGTAAATCAAAACTCCAGGAGGCAAATAAGGAGCTAAAGCTAGAGGGATTATGAAATGAAGACAGCCCAAACAGACAAGGTCTCAAAAGCAGAAAGACAAAGCCAATCAGAGGACACGGTCAGCACTTACAAGATCATTAAAGAAAAGGGTAATGTGAACAAGGATGTGAGCTGGATCCCAGAATACCTGAAGCTAGCCGTGGAACACCTTGAAACTTGAGACTAAAAAGAAGTGCCACTTAGCATGCCAACAAGTGCCATAAGACAGAACTCAGAGTGGAACAGATACAATGTGTGCACAGCTCCAAAGGGACTTAGATGAAGTCACTCATAAGCAACAGACCCCCACCAATAGTGCATCCATGTATACATGTATTATTATGATACCCATTTTACAGATGAGGAAACTAAAGCTAAAGAGAGTGAAATGACTGACCTAATGTCCTAGGCTGTACGGTTGGAAAATGCAAGAGCTGGGACATGAACCCAGGGATTCTGGCCTCCAAACCACGGTCCTTTTTGTCATCTCCTGCCTCTCCCTTTCCTTTGCTTCCCCAGTTTCCTAGCAAGTCCTTCAGTGATCTTTAGGAATCACCTGTGCCCCGTCCTAGCTCCCCAAAATGAGCCATGCCACTGACACTCTCTCCTCCCCTCCTGCCATTTAGGAATTATCAATATTTGCATGCTTCTTCATTTGGGTTCCCTTAGAAGCAGTCCTGGAGACAAGGATCCAGATGCAAGGAGTCAATGTGGGGGGTGAAGGAGGTGAGATAAGGAAGTGGATAAAGCAGAACATGGTGGATGTCCAGTAAGTTACCAGGGTGGGCAAGCTGGAGAGCTCTGGAAAGCAATGTAGAACACGCACCTCAGAGTTCTCCCAGCAGAAGGGCAAGTACGCTGGGGTACTCACTCAGCCATCAACCCATCTGTCACTGGATGAGGGCTCAGGAGTGTTCATCCCCCAGCTCTTCCAATCTGACTTGCAAAATGGCAGGGGAGACTCTGGCTGCCAGAGAAAGTGGTGAGACTAAGAGACACGGGTCCTGACAGGCAGGGTCCAGCCAGTGGGCACAGAAATGTAAAGAGGTAGGGGGATGTGGCCAGGGTACCAATAGTGTCTGTGACACAGGCCGAAGGACATGTTACCCAGGGGAATGGCAAAGCACGTAGAGCACTTGGCCAAACATGATGTCCCTCAACTGCATTTCTACCTGGCTTAGGGTTGCCAGGCTTAACAAATCAAAACCAAAAAGAGAGTGCAATTTTGGGACTTACACTAAGAAATTGTTTGCTTTCTGTCTGAAGATCATGCTTAACTGGGCATCCTATACCTGGGCTCTGGTTGAGGGCTACCTTCTCCAATTTGTGATCTCCTTTTGCCACACGTTTTACAACTTTCTTATACTATAAAAAATGGAATGGATGTCAGGCACACAGATCTGGCAATTCTTAGCTCTTACAGTATTTGTAATCATATCAATACAATGGGGTCCTGAAAGAGGGTGAAACTGATAATGCATCAGCATCTAACTGATGTCCTAGGGATCACTATGAAGATAGTGGTCACCAGTTTGTATTAGTGTAGGCAGGTAGATAGCCTGGCCTAGGGGCTGAAAGCCAGAATTGTGGAGTTGGATTCCTTGAGTTCAAATCCTGGCTCTGCTATGTGGTAATAGAGTGACCTCTGTAAGTCTCCTTTTCCTCATCTGTACAATGGGGATGATAACAGCCCTTACCTAACAGATTACTGTAAAGATTAAATGACACGTTCCAGATGGAGTACTGTTGGTAGATTTCAATAAATGTTAGCTCTTAAATAATAATAATAATAATAATAATAATAATAATAATAATAATAGTTTCAGGAGATAAAAATGTACCAGGGTTCTGGCCATTTGGAGGAGAGGGAAATCTTGTTTACCTCCGTCTTCGTACTGCATATGAATGCTTCCAGGAATGCCAGAACTGAATCTGATCTTTGTCCACGGTCCAGCTCCAAAATATGCCCTGAGCTCTAACCCCATCTCCTGGCACTGGTTAGATACCATTCAAAAGCAGACAGTCTCTGAGCAATGGTTTAGAAGTTAGGAGGAACCAGGGAATTCCTGCTGAGAAGCCCTGAAGACCCTGCTGAGCACCATTCCCTGCCATACTTGCCTTTAGAAATGTACGGTTCATTGTCAGGCAGGTAGTGAGTGCCAGGAGCACTGGCCTCCGGCCTGGGCACTGGGATGGGGGGCCTGTTGGCCAGGTCCACGGAAAAGGCCTCATCATTATCCACTGTGTGATAAACATCTTCTGCCTGACCACCAGGGTGCAGGTCCCTCTCCGGACTGCCCATCCCCATGCTGTTACCTAGAAACACAGACAAAGGTGTCTGAAAGAAGTGGCCAAATGAACTGGATGACCGACGGTCGTAAGAGCAGAGAGCGGGACCATAGCTTATTTGTACAGTACTGCCCTTTGGCAAAGATCTTTCCTCTACAGTATCTCTTTTATGATCTGCTAAGGGATCACTGCAGGCAAAGCAACTGAGAAACACTGATGTCACCTTCATTTGCCACCCATCATGGTAGCAAAAGGGAGTGAGCACTAGGCTCTATCAGCTTAATTTTATTGCTAGGATTCAGTTATTCATCCCATTAGAACTAGGGAAAAAGGAACATAGCCCCCAAAGCCAAAGGACCCTTAGAACCACCCCCTGGTGCTGGGGAAGCAGTGTGAGAGTGGCCAGGAGTCCTCACCACCAATGGCCCCAGCATCCTCATCCCCAGCATCCAAGTGACTACAGCAAATCCTTCCTGTGGACTTCCTCTGTGCCAAGGACTATTCCAAGAATATTACCCACATTATCTCCTTTGATTATGTAACGACATTGTGCAATAACTACAATCATTATTCTCATTTTGCAAATGAAGAAACTGGGTCCTTGGGCATTTAAATAACTTGCCCAAAGTTACTTAGAGCCAGACTGGCATCCAGGAAAGCTGGCTCCAGAACTTTTGCTCTTAACCTCCATGCTCTACTGCTTTTTTACAACCTTTGCCCCCACTCTGCTCTCCATTGACCAGAAAGATAGAGGACAGAAGCCTGCCTCTCCCCCTCTGTCCCTGGAGACCCAGAGCCACCATGTTTTCACTGCCCCCATCCTGGTGACAGGGTGCAATGTTCTCTGCTGGAACCCAAGTACAGCGTCCCCTTGGCTTCAAGAATCTCAGCAGACTTTTGTATGCGATCCGCCAATCATATACGTGAGCTGTGGTGACCTCAGCCATGTTATACAACCTCTCTGAGCTTGATTTCCTTCTGAGACCTGCTCACAGGAGTACTGTGAGGAAAAGCACCCAGCTCAGTGCCTACACATAGTAGGTGTTCTTTCACTTCCTTCTTTTCCCTAGCACCATTCAGTCAACAAATCTTTATTAAAGTCCCGTCTGAGATACAGGAATGACTAAAGCTTAGGCCTTCTTCCTGCAGAATTTCCAGTCCAGTGACTTAATGGAAAATTTTTAGTTGCATCTTTTCTGAGCTGCAGGGAGACTACTCTTGGCTTCCCTGTGTCCTGGATCCAGAGGACTAACTGACCAGAGAGTCCCAGCTCATCCAGGGGCTCAGAGTTCCAAGGCTCTGCCCTTGAGAAACTTCCCAGTTAGTGGAGAAGCTCCCATCTGTTCATCTTTAAACACAAGGGCATGACGAAATTCTGGAGAGGCTCGTATGATGTTAACAAAATGAGGTGTCCTGAGAGAGCTGCTGGCTACCCTACCAGTGACAGTGATCCCCACAGTGCCTGCCCCCGTGTGAGTACACACACAAGCACGCAATCCTGCTTTTATAGTGTGAAAGCAGCTAGAGACAATACTAAATGAATGGGTGCAAAGTGTTCGGATAAAACTTTATTTACAAAAACAGGCAGCTGGACAGGCTATGGTTTATCTACCACTACACAGAACTCTCCTTTCTTCTTCACTGTCAAAACTACTTCTCCCACCCTGAATCCCATCCTCTTAGCATTCTGCTTCCTATGCCTACTTCATCAGCAGACCTCCCCACCCATTAATTATAAATGATTGGACAGAGTGAAGGAATTAACCACATAATTTAACACCCTCCATCTCTGACCTTCAATAATAATAATAATGACAACAACAACAACAATCATCATAAACTTTTATCACTTGCTCTGTGCCCAGCCCTGCTCTGACGCCCACTGCACAATAACTCATTCAATTCTCCCAACATTCACCTGAGGAAGCGGAGACAGAGGAGTTGAGAGCTTGTCCAGCTAAGTGAAGGAGGAACAAAATACAGATCATAGTTTATGTTCTTAACCATGATGCAACACAGGCTCAACTTAACGATGTTTGTGTGGGGCACCTATGTGGCTCAGTCGGTTAAATGTCCAACTTTTGGCTCTGGTCATGATCTCACAGTTCGTGAGTTCGAGCCCCACATCAGGCTCTGTGCTGACAGCGGGAAGCCTGGAGCCTGCTTTGAGTTCTGTGTCTCCCTCTCTCTCTGCCCCTCCCCCACCCCTGCTTACACTCTTTCTCTCTCTCTCAAAAATAAATAAACATTAAAAAACAAAGCAAAACAATGTTTGTGTATATTCCTCCATGTTCTCCTCCTTCACCAGAAAGTCATCTCTTGAGAGCACTGGTCACATCTTATTTTTCTCCTTGTCCCCCAGCCCAACATCCAGAGTAGCACTTTGCTCATAGTCAGTAGTCAATAAACTTTGGTTAAATAAAAATAAACATATGCATTTAAAAACAGGTCTTGTTGAAGGCAGCTTGTTTAACCTGAATGAGTGACTCCAGTGGTGGGAACTTCTGGCCTACCTGTAACAAGCTGATGGGGGAGCTCACGGCGACGGAGTGCCTTTAATCATGCCATACACCAAGTATATGGCAGCCCATTCCTTTAATGGATCAACCATCATATGGAACCAGGGAACATCTTACATTTATTTTTCTTTCCCTCTTTTTGCTTCCCTGCTCACAGCTACAAATTACCTTCCAAAAACTTGCGGATCATAGAGTCCTTAGTAGCCCGAGGGAAACCATCTCCAGGGATTGGATTAGATGTACTGGCCTGAAGCATTTCAACATCTAGAAGAAAAGGAGACTAAGAGTTTATTTGTTGTTCTTCCACACAGGCAAGAAGACTTTACAGATGGATGTATAAGGTTTGAGGAATCAAGAGATCTTGAACCAAGAGATTCAAGAATTCATTAATCCATCTACCTTCCCACCCATGCATCCATGCTTCCATGGATTCAGGCATCCATCCACTCATCCAACTATCTATCTACTTAATAAGGACCCCTGTGGGGTACCTGGGTGGCTCAGTCAGTTAAGCTTAAGCAGGTTAAGGGTCCAGCTCTTGATTTCAGCTCAGCAGGCAGCACAGAGCCTACTTGGGATTCTCTCTCTCCCTCTCTTTGCCCCTCCCCTGCTCACACACATGCTCACTCATATACTCTCTCTCTCTCAAATATAAATAAATAAACATAAAAAAAATAAGGACCCCCCCACCCCCCTTGTAAGTGTGAGGTATGATAGAGGGCAACACTCACAACTCTCAGGCCCTTTCCTGGACCACAGGACTCAAAAGGTATAGATATTATGCTTATTTGCATTTGAAATAATGGGTTTAATTTTTATTTTTTTTAAATGTATATTTACTTTTGAGAGAGAGAAAGAGAGAGAGAGAGACAGAGGTCAAGCGACAGAGGGGCAGAGAGAGAGAGGAAGACATAAAATCCAAAGCAGGCTCTAGGCTCTGAGCTGTCAGCACAGAGCCCTTTGTGGGGCTCAAACCCACAAACCATGAGATCATGACCTGAGCAGAAGTTGGACGCTTAACCGACTGAGCCATCCAGGCACTCCAGGCTTAATTTTTAAATGTATAACCATAGCATTGTTTATGACAGCCAAAAAACAACTAGAAGCAAAAACAATAAAGAATAGATAAAACTGTGGTTTACTCAAACAATGGAACAGTATGTAACAGTTACAAAGAACATATTGGAGCCAGTTTTATCAATATAGTGCCACCTCAACAACATAATAGGACCAATTCAACAACTTAACAAGAAGAACCCTAGTTCTAGGTTACTAATGGAATTATTTATAAGGAAGAAGCATATTGACCTTTGTTTTTCACTTTTAAACATAAAGACCCATAAAGACCAAAACTCTGTGTGAAAACCATTCAGTTACCACAGCAGCTTCTAGTCTAACCCAAGTAAGCAACATATTACTTTACAACTCTGAAGTATGCTTTTGGGAGCAAAATTTCAGCCTTGTATTAAAAATAGAGCTTTGATATTATCAAGAGATTTCACTTAGTAATTCTTATCATACAATTATTGAGTACTTATTTGCTTAGGCAAAATACATAGTTTGAAGTTGAATAGTATACTTTGAGAAAAAGTGGTTTGAATTTAATCAATATACACACATATGCCATTTCCTTACTACTGTAATCTTTGGGGATCAGCTGAATACATCCTGGTGAGTTTGTATGAAGACTTCTATGCAACTAGAATATTCACTGAAAAAAGGTTATGGTCATGAAGTAATGATAAAGATGATAAACTTCATATGACATTACCCTAGTTTTGAAACAAAATATTTGTATATACATAGAAAAAAAGACTGGAAAGAAATACATGAAAATGCATATAGTGGCTATTTCTAAAGTAGTACAGATTATGAACATTTTATTTTCTATCTTATACTTTTGTCTTCCAAATTATCCCACGGTGACTTGTATGGCTTTCATGAAGGAGAAAAATCTTATTAACACTTTTTTTTTCAAAAGATCTAGGTAGATATGATCAACTATGTACAATTAGATTTTCAAAGCAAAAATAACTTCAGGTTATTAAAAAATAAATTGTGGCTCACCTGCAATTCCCAGATTACTTGATTTTTTTAAATACAAAAAATGACTGATTTCAAACTTTCCAGGGACCAGATATTACATTATTACATAGCATAGCTCTTACTGGACCTTGTTTCAAACTTCAATAATCCTTTGACAATCAAAATATAAGTTTTGTGACCATAAACAAAAAAAATTACATTGAATGAAAAAATTGCAGACTTTTCAGTATTTTCGGTGGCATATTGTGTATATAACGTTTTAAGGCCTATAAAACAACATCACATGCTGGGAAGTATAAATGTTGAATTCATGGTAATGGTTACTTCTGGAGAAGGAGGGAGGAAAATTGGATTCCAGAAGGGATTCATAGGGTGCTATAATATGTAATTAAAAAAAACCCTGAGACAATTAAAAAAGAAAGAAAAAAGAAATACATAGAAGTGTATTGATGAATCAGAATCTTTAACAAATACAACATTAAAAAAAATCAATATAGTATCAATTGCCCCAAAAAAGGGGAGAATAAGGTTCTATTTTTATATTTGCTTATATATGCAAAAAGAAGCATTGGACATAGATGTAAGAAATTAAAATCACTTGGACAAAAAAGATGAGGGACAGGAATGGAGAAAGATATTACACTGTTCACCCTTTTATAGTTTAGTTTTTAAGGCTATTGAAAAAAATAATATAAAGAAATACGGGGCTTGGATTATGTTTGTGTTACCTTAAATATTATCCAAAAAAGAAGAAAAACCAACTACTTTTTTCTGCCTTGTCAGTTTATTGTTTCCTTACACAGTGGAGACATTACACTGACCATAATATGCCTTGATACTCTAGTCCAAAGCCCTACGGTTCCAAATGAGGAATCTCTCCTGTCACCGCTGAATTCTATAAACTGCAGAGATTAGGGAGACTGAACTGATCCTGAAACATACCTAGAGGTGTTTTAATTTTAAAAATTAAATTTCTGAGGTGCCTGGGTGGCTCAGTCAGTTAAGCATCCGACTTCGACTCAGGTCGTGATCTGATAGCTTGTGAGTTCGAGTCCTGCACAGGGCTCTTTGCCGACAGCTCAGAGCCTGGTGCCTGCTTTGGATTCTGTGTCTCCCTTTCTCTCTGCCCCTCCCGTGCTCACACTCTGTCTCTGTCCAATTTCATGTATCCAAATCCAAAAATTTCACATATTTTTTTTAAATTCAAGACCAGAAAAATTCCACTTATTTGAGATTTCCTGTTCAATTCACTTAGCAGTGTTGTTTATTGTTTTCTTTTTTAAGTTTATATATTTTGAGAGAGCGTGTGCATGAGCAGGGAAGGAGCAGAGAGAGAGAGAGAGAGAGAGAGGGAGAGAGAGAATCCCAAGCAGGCTCTGCACAGTGCGGCGCCCAACATAGGGCTCAAACCCACAGAACTGCAAGATCATGACCTAAGCAAAATTCATGAGGCAGACACTCAACCAACTGAGCCACCCAGGTGCCCCTCACTTAGCTGTGGTTTTATGGAACACTTTCCCCATAGAGGTAGAAAATTGGAAAGAAAGGTGTTTTCTACAGATGTGTGCCTTGCCAGGAGCAGGACCCTCCCCTATCTGATGAATACCCTGTATTAATCTCCCTCTAAACACCCACACCACATACCTCACCCCCCGCAAGCCACCTGACCCTGACCCAGCCAACTTTTGAAACCCCTCATTTAAACAACAGTAAAGCACAGAGGAATACACCCCAAAGTAAAGACTTGCTTGAATCAAACACTCCTAGAGATGAGGGGAGGGAGAAATTTCACAGGTCCGGTGCTATACCCTCCAGGAAATCACATCCCCCTCAGGTTCCAGCATCTCCAAGAAGCTGGGCAGAGCAGCGCCAGGAGGATTTCAATCACCAGTAACCAAATCTCCCAGGCAGGCAATGCCAGGGTGCAAGTTTCAGTCAGTCACCCCTGCTGACAATGGTAAATGGGTCATAAAACAGCCTAGCTATTTTCACTAACAAAGGTCAATTTGAGAGAACTGATTTTCAGGTCCAAGAGGTAGATGCACAGTTAAAGAAGCTACAAAGAGTATTAGAAAAATAAAATGTGGAAGAAACAGGGAGCGGCAAGAGCGGCCCTGGCTGGCCCTGGAGTGCTAACATACTAAGAATGCAGGCAGCTGCCCCTGGTAACCAAGGGGGTCTTAATATGCTGTCTTAATATGCTGGGGTTTTGTGGGTTAAAGAATTTAAAAAAAAAAAAAAAAAGAATGAGCACTAGAAATAAGACATATCAATATCAGGATCCCTTGATACAGTGCACTGAGGAGGACACAACACCATTTCTATGGTATTCTTGCCAAAAAGTTACCACCTCAGTCCAATCACAGAAAACATGACAAACCAAACCGAGGAGCAATCTATAAAATAACTGATCAGTGCTTAAGTCAAGGAATGACTGAGGGACTTTTACAAATTGGAAGAAACTATGGGGCACCTAGCTGGTTCAGTCAGTGGAGCATGCAACTTTTGATGTTGGGATTGTGAATTTGAGCCCCGTGTTGGGTGCAGAGATTACTTAAAAATAAAATCTTCAAAAAAAAATTGGGAGAGACTAAGGAGAAATAACTACATGCATTGTGGAATCCTCTGTAGGCTCAGCATCTAAGACCCCATCAGCATCTAGCATCCTACCTACAGGGGAAAAGCTGAACAAGGCCTAGAGGTCACTTGGTGGTATTGCACCAATGTTAATCTGGCTTTACTAACTATGCTTCAGTTGTACAAGACACTGATATCAAGGAAATCTAGATGAAAGGTATACAGGAGAACTAGCATTTTTGCAACTTTTCTCAGGTAGTTCAAAATGAAAAGTTTTTTTTAAAAAAAAGGAGAAGGAGATGGAAGAGGGGAAAAGATTTGAAAAGCAGAGGAGGAAATGCAATGGGAAAATTACAGAAGCACAACCCCCAGGAATGACCTACACTGACCCTTCCCTGTCCCCCAATGCCACCAAATCACCTTCCAGTGACACCTGTGAGCCATACACATTGGGAATTGTGACCAACGTGGGGTTAAATGAGCCACCAATGACAAACATATCTTTTTACTTTGTAATCACGTCTTGACCAGATCTGCTAACTATCAGTCCTGTGGTTTCTTAGTAGAGTTATTTCTCCTCCTTGAGCTGTCCTAGCATCAAAATGCGTAAGTCCCAATTTTGATTCTTCTATTCCTGGCTGGAGGACTACAACACCCACGGGTCTGACACCAGACAGACTTCTTAGATCCACCTGATTATTCAGGCTCACAAGATGACCATGGTCATCTATGCAGGATGGATGGTCTGTTCAGGAGAATGTAGGACACAGGCCAGGAGGACACTGCCAGGTGGCATCCTTCCTCAAGAGCAGTCTTGAGTCCAGTCCAGTAGCTCATGTGCAAGGAGACAAGACCCAGGTCAGGCAGGTGGAGGGCCCCCCCACGGAGTGAAAAGCCTCATGGCCCACAGGAGCGGTATGTCTCGTGGCAACCCCTAAGGCATCCTTCCAGGGGTCCCCATGAGCATGTCAGAGTCAATGCTCTCAGGGAAGCCCAGAGTGTGCTGCCCCTTTCAGGTACTTATAGTCCATATATAGCTCCTCCCAGTTCCAGATGCAATTTACCAACCAATTAGGGGTCATTTTTATCATAGGCATATGTTGCCTAGAAACACAGTTGACATTTGACTCTTATCAGGTTACCAGGGTAACAGCTGGGAAGTCAACCGAAGGTCAAATTCTCTAGCAGAAGGGGAAACGATAGCTGTTACATTAACTTCACTCACAATTATCTTGGGTCAAGTTGTTTGAATCCTCTCAGCTTCTCTTTACTTGTCTGTAACATGGTGATGGTAGCAGTATGTATCTCATAGGTTTGCCATGAGTATTAAATAAGAAGCTGGCCAACTGCTTAGCAGAGCGCCTAGCTCAGAGAAAGTGCTAAATAATGCTAATTGCTATTACTATTAGTATTACTGTTACTAGGACTATCATTACTGTGGTCTTTATTATTAAATTCTATATCCAGGCTAATGTCCTAAGCAGAGACCAGTTTTTTAAAAAGAACTCAATTTAGGGGCGCCTGGGTGGCTCAGTCGGTTAAGCATCCGACTTTGGCTCAGGTCATGATCTCATGGTTTATGAGTTCGAGCCCCGCGTCGGGCTCTGAGCTGACAGCTCAGAGCCTGGAGCCTGCTTCAGATTCTGTGTCTCCCTCTCTCTCTGCCCCTTCCCCCTCACGCTCTGTCTCTCTTTCCTTCAAAAATAAATAAACATCAAAAAAAATTAAAAAGAACTCAATTTAATTGAGGGGACATTCAGGGGACAATCGTAAGTCAGAGAAAGGCTGCCACTGAAGCCAGGCAAGCAACAGAGGCGAGGACACCAGTCACTGAGCGACCAGTGCAGGTGGACATCATGGTCGAAGGTGGCAGTTACCTGCGTGGACTTTGGTATCCTGGAGAACTGGGTTCAAGCCCTGGCTCTGACTGGCTCTATGTCCTTGGGAAAGACACCTGATATCACTAAGCTTGTATATCTCCATTTATAAAGTGGAGATAAATAAGAAAACTGTAGGGGCCAATGGAGACAATGCTTATAAAATGTTTAGCAATAGTGCCCAGCACTAATATTAATGGATACTATTATTATATTGAAGCAACCTAGATAGTGTATTCATATTTTATTGTGCTGTAAAAAATTATCCCAAACTTAGTGGCTAAAAACAACATAAATTTATTGCCTTATAGTTCTGTAGTTTGAAAATCTGAAAAGAGTCTCACTGGGCTAAAAATTTTGAGAGGACCGCCTTCTTTTCCAGGAGCTCTAGGGGAAGATCTGTCTCTTTGCCCTTTCCAAATTCTAGATGCTACGTGCATTCCTTGGCACTAAGCTCTCTTCCTCTATATTTGAGGCCAGCAATGTCAGGCAGTGAACTTAGCTGAATTGAGTCCTTCTCATGGAGCCATCTCTGGTCTGTTTTCTGATTCTTTCTTCTACTTTAAAAAAAAAAAATGTTTAATGTTTATTTATTTCTGAGAGAGAGAGACACACACACAGAGTGTGAGCAGGGGAGGGGCAGAGAGAGACAGGGAGACACAGAATCCGAAGCAGGCTTCAGCCTCTGAGCTCTTAGCCCAACGCGGGGCTTGAACTCACGAGCCATGAGATCATGACCTGAGCTGAAGTCCGATGCTTAACCAACTGAGCCAACCCAGGCGCTCCTCTTTCTTCTACTTTTAAGGATCCACCCCAATAATCCAGGACATTAGCAACCTTAATTCCATCTACAACTTTCATTCTCCTTTGCCAGATCGTCTAGCCCATTCACAGATTTAGGGGCTCTATTCTGCCTCCTACAGATGGAAGCAAGCATCAGCACAGTCAGCCTGTCACAAACTTCCTCCCCACACTGGGCTGACAGGGGCATTAAGGGTCAGGGATTAGGGCCCATGCAAGCAAGTCCATCGTGTCCACACTGGACCCAGCAGCCCTGGCGTGATGGAGGCATTGCACACTACCGTAAGTGAAGTTACCCAAAAATGACTTTCTTTCCATTTATATTTGAAGCAAAATGATTCTTTTTATATGTAATTGAACATATATGGTTTTCAGTTAGACCAAGAACAGCAAATATATACATCGGCCCCCGTGTCCCTATTCTGTACTCAAGGCAAACATCACTAGTTAGTCATAGCATTCTTTGTGGTCTCACAATTCTCAACATAGCCCCCTCAGGCACTCAGTACCAAGTAACTGACACCGGCATATGAAATGATTTTTCAAACACTATTTGCCCTATCTGTATGAGGCAGTAAGTCTTAGCAGTAACGATTACTACCTTCCTAATGATAAAAAAAGAAAGTGTCCAATTGTTTGGAGCTCATAAGTAAAAAGACCCTCTCAGACTCTAAATTTCCCAACCCTATGTGTGCATACAACTCAGGTATACAGTGAGCACCACATGAGTGGCTGAAACACATAGAAAATTCTGGAGGTGAAGGCAGTGTGCTTGCAGACAAAGGACATTTTGTAAAGAAAAGCAGAACAACAAATCCCTGCATTCCTGGATGCTCAGTGTTTGTACTTCAGATTCTAAGCACTTAACCTTCACCACGTGTCAGTTAAAAATAAACTAAAAAGCCCTGAGACCTGCGGGTCTAAGGAGAAAGTGCAAAGTGCTTTCATTTCAGCAGAGACAAAAAAGAAAAAAACATAAAACAAGAAGACTCAGGGGCCACGGTCCTCAGGGAAGAGCCAGCTGTAGAGTTACACTGTACTTCATTTAGGGAATCAATCAGAAAGAACCCATTCCTGGGAAGAAAGAAGCTTGAACAGATGAGAGAAAGCCTAGGCAGCCACTTAATTAAGGAATGAGTCAAGAAAAATAATGAATTTTCAAAGAAGCCCATACGATACTCCTCAGGGGACATAAATCTAGATCGCTTAGCTGCAGTGGAAACTCTATCTGGATTATGTGTTGCTAATTTAATATAAAACCTAATCTGAGAATCTAATACAGTAAAATGTCAGATACTAAGAGGCTATTCTTCTGGAAAGGCTCTCAAACCCTGAAAGCGGTCCAAAAGTAATTTTTTTTTTCTCCAGCAAGTGTTCTTATAGCCAAAACAGACCCTTAGAGCAAGGAGCAGCGTGGTAAAGCATCTGATGACCTGAAGCCCGGTGTGCTCCGTATGCACTCAGGTGGGATCAAGTGCTTTCATTGGCCATGTCTGTAGGGCGGTCCAATCTCCCCATACCTTAATGGAGAAGTGATGGAAAGGAGGGAGACACACACACACACACACACACACACACACACACACACACACACACACAGACTGAGAGAGAGACAGAGAAAAGGAAAGTGGCAATCCGAAATTACAGCAGCTAAGGAGAGGTGGGCAATGAAACGAAGGGGCTGGGGCACCCGGGTGGCTTGGTCGGTTGAGCATCCGACTCTTGATTTCAGCTCAGGTCATGATCTCACGGCTCAGGAGTCCGAGCCCTGCACCGGGCTCTGCGCTGGTGGCATGGAGTTTGCTTGGGATTCTCTCTCTCCTTCTCTCTCTCTATCCCTCCCCCGCTCGTTCTTTCTCTCTCAAAATAGATAAATAAACATTAAAGAAAAGAAAATGAAGGGGCTAAGGATGCAAGGGTTAGGCAGCAACAAGTCTCACGGATTTCTTATGCAGACAAGTGCCTCCTTGCAGCACTCCTGGCAAGCACACAGACCCTCTGCAGGGCAGGAATCAGTCTACGAGATGAGTTCACAGTGGGATGCGGTGGGTACCACACGCCCTCCTCCCCTCATTCTCCACATCCATAGCTGCCCTCTTGGGGCACCGTGTCCTTTTCCTCCATGGCACTGTCACGGTTTTGTAGTTATATATTTAGTTATGTGGCATTTTTATTTAATATTCAGCTCTCTTGCTAGAAGGAGGGCTCTAGGAGGCAGAGATCATGCGGTCTTGTTTATTGACTCTCTGCCACCTGACACGGTGACTTAATCACATGAGAGGTTTGATTAATATTGTTGAATGAAGGAATGTGTGAATGGACAAATTAATGAGGCATAAACACATGAATATGAACACGAAGGTATCTGGGCTTAGTGAAGGAATCTGGGCATTTTCCACGCTGAGAAAAGAGAAGGGCGATCCAGGCAGCAGGAACCGCATGAGCTAATGTAGAGGAGACATGAAAAGAAAGGCAGCCCCGAGTGCCGGAGGAGTCACTACTGCCGGAGATGTCCGCGCTCAGGGACGTCTAATAGATGTGTCGCTAGCACCTATCAGGAAAGGTCTTTGCACTGGAATGTCAACCACTCCACCCCACCAAATCCGGGATGACTTTCTATTTTCTGGTACTCTCAAATTCAAGAAATAGTTGAGCACCTATTGTGCACATCATTATGGATGACACATGCTTCCTAAACTGAGGTAGGAGCAGGTCATCAGAGAAGCATATACACAAACCAGGGTGCAGAACGATGTGGTTGCAGTGGCCCCAGGAGAGTGTGAAGCACGGCTATACAGGTCCAGAGGGGAGCAAGGTCACTGCTGGTGGTGGGGATTTTTATCTTCTTTGCTTTTAAAAGTCTCAATCCACATGCTTTCACTAAGTGCCTACATCCCTGACACAGTTCCTGTACATCTGGAGGAACCAAAAGCCACAGAAGTCAGGAAGTGCCTTGAGCCTCCCTTTGCCCCACTGGGTCACTTTCAGCCCTCAACAGCACAGCACCAGCCCTGCCCAGAATGAGCTTCTTGCTGGTAAGGCCCCATGACTTACCCTAGCCCCACTGCCCACAAGGCATTTCTTGGCTCCCAGCCAGTCTTTCCTAGATGGATTAACAGGAGGATGGCAGTCTCAGTAAAGTCAGGAAGGAAGACTCCTGAGAGAAAAAGGTGCAGGGAGGAGAGGCAGCATGTTCCAGAAGCAAATCGGTAACTTAACAGCTTTGCTTACAAATGGTCCTTCAGCTGGGCTCAGAGCTTCCCTGGCTGGGCTGCAAGGCCCCGGCTCAGAGGGGACCCAGATCACAGACAGGGTCACAGATGGAGGTGACCTGTACAAACATGCCAGCTAGCAAGGAGGTTGCTAAGGGAAGGCAGCAAGTTAGCTGTTGAGTCCGCTCTGCACCATACACAAATTTGAGCCACAGAACCAGGCAGAGGGAGCAGAGGCACGAGAGAAGAGTGTAACACAGGAGTCACCTGAAGCAGAACAGCCTTCTAGAAGGGATTACAGACTCATATGAGTTTATGGTTTCCACTCTCAAGATATTTGCCTTTCTCTTTTGGCTCTTTTCTCCTAATAGAAGACGAGTCTCTGAGATTTTTCTTTTTAACATGTATTTTTTTCTAATTTTTAAATTAAAAACATTTTTTTAAATGTTTATTTTTGAGAGAGAGAGAGGGCGAGCAGGGGAGGGGCAGAGACAGAGGAAGACAGAGGATCCAAAGCAGGCTCTGCGCTGACAGCAGAAAGCCCAATGCGGGGCTTGAATTCACAAACCGTGAGATCATGACCCGAGCTGAAGTTGGATGCTTAACCACTGACTGAGCCACCAAGGCGTCTGAGCCTCTGAGACTTTTAAGCAGAGTTAAATCCACAAGCAGATCGTGTTGGAAACAAATGGACAAGGGCCTCTCAGGAATGGCTCCCAAAGCTTTAGAACCCAGAGTCTCAGGGAGGTGACCAGTCCCTGGGAGAGGCTTTCCATATGAAATGTATTACCTAAGTCAGAGCAACACTAGGACTACAGTGTCATTCTCTGAAGGCAAGGACAGCGGCAAAAGAACTGAGAAAAAGATTGGGTGATAGAGAAAACACCCAAGAGAGATGTGCCTTCATTTCTATTTAGTGTTTGCATAAGCTTACCCTTAATAGAAATATTTATTTCTTATATGGTAGTTAGGAAACTGATGGTTTAATTCTGTCTCGAGCAAAAAATTCTCAGGAGTATTGGGAGCAAAGTTGAATATCTGATATCAAAGGCATGCAGTTACCACCTGGTGGCAGCATAGCTAAACTAAAGACCATGAGTGTGAGGGGTGTGAGTGTGTGTGTGAGCACGCGTGTACACCCAGGCAATTCCAGGGAAGGAGAGTCAGGAGTGGAATCATAAAATCTCAGGGTCAGAAGCCAACATCACTCCCCTGCCCCACTTCATTCAACACGGCGAGTCTCCCTCACAAACTTCCTACTTAGTGGTTGTTTGGGTTCCTTTTGGAGAAGGAGTTAGTAATGATACTATCCCTTTTCCAAAACTCAAGTCAGAAAGAGGCAGATTTGTCCCAACACCGTTGATGACCTCCAAAGAAAGCCTTCACTCCATACTGCTTGTCCTGTGACTGAATGAACACAGCCCACAGTCCTTAATACATTCACTTTCAGCTTCTAGGGTTGAATGGTAACAAAGGTGGGGCACTGATAAACTCGGCTACTTAGACATTTAGAAATAGCTCCATGTCCCTTCTGTCTCAGTGTCCCTTCTGGGGCTGGCAAATGCAGATCCTAGAAGAAGGGCAGGCCAGGAGAGTCCTCTATCCCAGTTGGGGGGCAGACAGACTTGTCCCCGGGAATGTACTGACCCAGAGTCCTGACCCAGTTCTCCCTCCACGGGATTTAAGTAGGCTACTAAATCTTGGAGCCTCAGTTTTCTCCCCTGTGAAATGGAGGTAATTCTACCCACCAAGCCCAAGGACGATGGGACGAAATAACAGATGAGATAAAAGCAGTCTGTTTGTCTGAAAGGGC
This sequence comes from Panthera leo, assembly GCF_018350215.1. Taxonomy (NCBI): domain Eukaryota; kingdom Metazoa; phylum Chordata; class Mammalia; order Carnivora; family Felidae; genus Panthera; species Panthera leo. The sequence goes on from NC_056689.1 coordinate 55,371,073, forward strand.
TGTCGGATGGTACACCTTATCACTGTGCTGGGTGCTATTGCAAATACGCATGTTAGATTTATGTTTGTCCTGCTTGTTTATGAACTAAACCGCTTTCTCTCCTAGCAAGTCACTGGTAATAAATGAATGGTTTCTTCCCAGTGCGGCTCCTTGTGGGCCAGCAGGTAAGTGGTCCTTCTCAAAATTAAACCACAAAGACAGAAACACAAACCAAATCATGTCTAGAATCAGAAAATTCAGAGCTTATGTGATCTGGCAAATGAAAAATACAGTGGGTTTCCTTTCCCCACCCACAAAGCAGCCAAATTCTACAGCCAGCCTATTGTATTAGTGGCCTCCTTCTAGCTCCAGGGCAACCAGAATCCCCCTGACCCATGTAACTTTACAAGTGGCCAAGGGCCACAAAGCAGACTAGTCCCAGAGCACTCCGCTGCCTTGGGCAGTGCTGGAGAGGTTCACTGTTCCTGCTGTGGCTGCCTTTAGCATCCCCTGCAGCTTTCTGCTGGTGTGAGATTTCTTGTGTTGGAGCATCCAGGGGGATAACAGGTGTTAAGGCTCTCTGTCAACACTAAACTGCTAGTTAAGTGGGGGACTCGTTAACTGTTCAATTGCCCCATAACAAGGACACAGGCAGACATGATATACACAATCTCTGGCTTCCCAAGTAGGCATTGGTTTTCCTCCAAATGTTCTGTGTGAATGGGTCTCTGTTCCATACTGGAAAGGACTGTGTGTTGGCCCCTCTTGTCTCCCCAACACCCAGAAGAAGAGGCAAGTAGCTAAAACGTGTTCCAGTAGATGTTCCAGAAATGCTTGTTGTGGCCATGGAGAGACAGATGGATGTACATGTGCAGAGGGTACCAGAGGTGAGCTGACATTTGTTTGGTGAGCTGACATTGGGGCAATGGCTGTAGCTGCTAGATGGCTTCTTTAGAAGAAACTAGGACTAAAATTTATGGCATTAGATGGAAAATTCAGACAGAAAATAAAGACTACGATCCTAGAGACAGATTTGAGCTCAAATGTGAGTTCTATCACTTATTAGGTGTGAGACTTTGGGAAAGTTGCTTAACCTCTCTGAGCTCAGTTTTCTCATTTGTAAAGTGCAAGTTAATCAAAACATCCTTATGCGGCTTTAAGGATTCAGTGAGATAGAGGATGTGGATGTGGGGGTGATGCCTTCTCTCCTCGCCCCTCTGCTGGGTCATGGCTCATTCGGCAAGAGCTTCTATCAGCACTTCCAGGCCTCTCAGTTAGGCGTAGGAAGGGAGCTTCTACTGAGCTTTCCCTCATTCTTGCTGCACCCCACAAGGGGCAGCCATTCTAACTACCAAGCACCTAGTAACGACTGGACCACAGCTTCCAGGTGCTGGGGGTGCCTTGTCAAAGGCCCTGCTGGCATCAGGGTCTGCCTCTGGCCACTGACCTGTCCACATCCCCTACTCTAAGGCACCTTCTTGGCACCCGCTTTTCTGTTCATGAGTGGGAAACTCAGGGTCACTTCCCCTGTCTTCTTCTCAGACTAAAGGTTGGCAATACTCGATCTAGCCCATTCCAGAAGCCCTCCATCAATAAAGCTGATACACTGATAGGAATTTGTTCTGCCTTTCTTTCTTTCTTTTTTTAAGTTTATTTATTTTGAGAGAGATTAAAAAAAAAAAAAACAAAACAAAACGTGTGTGTGCACGGAAGCAGGGGAGGGGCAGAGAGAGAGGGGGAGAGAGAGAATCCTAAGCAGGTTCTGCAGAACCCAACATGGAACTTGACCCACACACCATGAGATCATGACCTGAGCCAAAATCAAGAGGCGGTCACTTAACCAACTGAGCCACCCAGGTGCTCCTTGCCATTCTTGAATCTATTACATAGACCAGAAGGAAGGAAGGTAAGCTTTAGGCAGTGTTTCAGACTGCTTAGCCTTTGATAGCAAATGGTAGTAACATATTAAGAAAGCTCGTTGAGGGCCCCTTGCATGTTGTCCTGCTTCAATACTGCTTTGAAGTCCAGGGCTGGGGCGCCTGGGTGGCTCGGTTGGTTGAGTGTCCGACTTTAGCTCATCGGTCCATGAATTCAAGTCCCATGTCAGGCCCTGTGCTGATGGCTCGGAGCCTGGAGCCTGCTTCGAATTCTGTGTCTCCCTTTCTCTCTCTCTCTGCCCCTCTCCCGCTCATACTCTGTCTCTCTCATCCTCAAAAATGAATAAATGTGAAAAAAAAAATACTGCTTTGAAGTCCAACATTATTTAGACCAGTGAGTCTCAAGGGCAGTAACACTGCCCTCTAGGGGAGGTTTGGAAAATCTAAGAGGGGGTTTTAGGTTGTCATCATGATGCAGGGACACTATATTAGTGCCCCTTATCCTCAGAGATACCTTCCAAGAAGCAGATACCTGAAACCACAGATAGTACCAAACCCTGTGTGTGTGTGTGTGTGTGTGTGTGTGTGTGTGTGTGTGTGTGTATACACAGTATACTTTCCCTACATACACACATACCTATAATAAAGTTCAACTTATCAATTATAGTAAGAGATTAACAACTATAACTAGTAATAAAAGAGAACAATTGTGACAATATAGCATAATAAGAGTTAGGTGAACATGGTTTCTCTCTCCCTCAAAATATTTTATGGAACGAACCCTTCTGGCGATGACAGGAGATGATAAAACACTACTTGATAAGATAAATGACGTACGCACTGACGTAGCATTAGGCTACCATCTACCTTCTGAGCCTATGTCAGAAGGAGGATCATCTGCTTCTGGGCCACAGCTGCTCATGGGAAACTGGGGAAAGTGAAATAAGTGAAATATCAGATAAGGGGGGACTACTGTACTGGAATTTAGCAGAAGGGAGAAAGACGTAGACACCCTGCAGTGTACAGGGCTGTCATGGGCAATGGAGTGATTTGTGCCCCTCATGACTTCTAAATATTTCACTAGACACACATATAGGTTAAAAAAAAACCTGCTTATGACATGTATTTACACATATATGTGCATTTGTACATATCTATATATTTATGTGTGTATATTTCTCAATTTAATATCGGCAGGTACAAAGAAAAATATAGACAAGTATCCCAAACTATTAGGAGTGCTTGGGGTAGAGTCATATGGACTTTTAATAACTCAGTTATACATCTTTATTTTGTTTCAAATTTTATAAGAATGTATTACCGTTGTTACTGGGAAAAAAAATTAAGGTAACCAAAAACTAGGCAAAATTTGTTAAGCAACTTACAGGAAAAATCCTGTCCTAAAGATATTTTAGAAATAAGTTTATTATATATTAATCCATTAAAGTTGGGTTAACAAAAAAATCTGCTTATAATTTTCTGAGCCTGGAAACTAACCCCATATCGGGCTCTGTGCTGACAGCTCAGAGCCTGGAGCCTGCTCTGGATTCTGTGTTTGTGTGTGTGTCTCTCTCTCTCTCTCTGACCCTCCCCTGCTCGTGCTCTGTCTCTCTCTCTCTCTCAAAAAATAAAATAAAATGTTAAAAAAAAGTAAAAAATAAATAAATACAACTTGTATTTCTGCATGGTTTTGATATGTACTGAATTTTCCAGGAATTCAATTACTATGAAAATGGAAAGGAGAGTGTGAAAAATCATTTACCACTTAGGAAAATCCATTGCTGCCGGTATCCGAGTCTCCCATACAACAGACACGTATCGGTCGGTCAGCATGTGAGGCCATGACATTGGTAGTGATTCTGAGTGTAGATGCCTGCATCTGACTATTTCATTATGTCCTCATGTGCAGGCATACTGAGCTGTTCCTTTCCTTTTACTTCTCGTTTATATTTCATTTAGGGCATATATTTGATTTCTAAATTTTCATATGTAATGGGGCACCTGAGGGGCTCAGTCAGTTAAACATCCGACTGTTGGTTTCAGCTCAGGTCACGATCTCATGGTTTGTGGAATCGAGCCCCATGTCGGGCTCTGCACGGACTCTGCAGAGCCTGTTTGGGATTTTCTCTCTCCCTCTCTCTCTGCCCCTCACTCATGCGGGCACATGTGCTTGCTCCCTAAATAAATAAATAAATAAATAAACTAAAAAAATTTCTTTTAATTTTCATATGTAGGCAGATTATATTGTATATAAGTGGCATGTCAAGGTACTAAAGGGAAGCATTATGAAATGTTATAAGAAGGGCTCGTTGGGACTGATAGGGTTGAGAGCCACTGATTGAGCCTCTCAGATCACAAGACGATGCCTCCATCAATTCTGACCTCCAGGCACTTGCCTACACTTTTCAGTCGCTCAGCAGTCACAGCGGAGGAAGTCTGGAGAAGGACTGTGCTTGTCACAGCACATGATGACAAGATCTAACTTGTGTAAAACAGGATCTTCATCTCTTTGGGGCAGAGTGGGGGTAGGCGAGGGACTTCCCCCCACCCCCACCACCACACACCAGAGTGAAGAAAGCTGTGTGTCAGCAGAAGGATGGAAGCAGAACTGGGCTGTGCTACTTACAGAGGTCTTCGGTGGCAGCTGGGACAAAGGCAGCCATGGACTCATATAGCTCCTCGTCACAGCCGGGGTTGAGGGAGCACTTCATGAGCAGGTCTGTGGAAAGGTGGGCCATGGACTCATACACGGCGTCAGCCTCCTCCCCTTGCATCAGTTCCTCTTTAATGTGACTCTTCAGCATGTCCACAGTTTCCTGAAAGAGAAGACGGGAGTCACGGGAACCCTGAGACGGCCTGGCCCTCTGGGGACAGTTAGGCCCTCAGGGGCTCGTGACAGGCAGAGTAAAGGTGCACATGGGTCAGGGCTCAGCTGTGTGTCTGTATTTCCCACCAGCCTGAAAGCTCGTGGAGGCCAGGCTCCAAGCCTTCTTCTGTTTGTTTTATATTTTTTGTTTTAATCTTTCTACCTTCTCCCAACACGAAGCAGAGTCATGCACACAAGAGACTGTCATTAAGCATCCGATGAGATGCATGTATCCACAGGAAACAAATTAAAGACTTTCTCGTGAGCACCTATTACGGGTCAGGTACGATGCTGGGTGTTTGCCTATACATTCCCTCATGCCATCCCTTCCACAACGGCTTGAGAAACTTGTAATATTCCCTAGTTCAAAGATGAGAAAAACACAGCTCAGAAAAACCCAGTGCCTTACTCAGGGCTGTGCAATCCTACCTTCTGACCTTTCTACTACACCCTGGTTTCTACTTAGGGAAGCAAGTGACACCCAAGGGTGTCACTCTTGCTGACCAGCCAGATGGAAATCCAGATGGGCTAAGCAGGGCTGCAGCTAAGATGTCCTTGAGCTAGCATGCAGTCAGACGTCCCTCAGATGCTCGGGGCCTCGTCCCTGTCCCTTCTAGCAGGCTGCTCTGAGGTACCTCCCTTGGTTTTCTACCCTGTGTGCCCGACACAAGAGGTGGTCTTGGATGAAGTGCCCTGCAGTCGGACAGGCGGCCCTCGTCATTCTGCCTGTAGGTGGTGGTGAAGCCGGAAAACTGGCTTCCCTGAAACCTCCACACAACTTTCCTGGTAAGAAACTTTGATGTTTCACAATCCTATTTCAGCACCAACCCGCAAAAATCCTCGTTTTCATCATCACTACCCCAAGAGAGCTAATCTGCTATTGACACAATGTGTTCGTTTCCTGATGAGACCTAAGGAGTAGCCCAGGTGACAGCTGGGAAGTGGTAGAGACTCAAGGTCTGGCATTTGGTTTTGATGTGGTGGAAAGAGGAAACAGGACAGTTCTTAGAGGTCATAAACAACACGCGGAGGCAACCTCTTGGTAGCAATGCTGAAGATGCATCGGCTGAAGGTGATTTTTGGTCGGAGAGCTAAGATTGGAGAAATGTGAATCAGATGAATTTCAGTGCGAACTGAAAAGGCATCTCAAAACTTCCCTGTTACACAGACTAGAATAACAAGCCCCGGAATTAGCATCAAACTGGGTTTGCATCCCATCTCCACCCTTACTAGAGTGTGACCCTGGCACAATTACTCTGCCTTGCTAAGCCCTTCTCCTCATTTATTAAAGAGAGATAACAATACTGCCAACTTCAAAGGATTGTGGTGATGATTAAATGAAACACTGCCTTTTGCCAATCAAATAAATTCAATAAACAGTAGTTATGACTATGAACACAGTATGTCCCCAATAAAAACTGTTGGCATGGAAATGAAACCCTGCATTTGATACATTTGTGACTTCAAAGGAAAGCCAAGTAAACAGTCCTGGACTGCAAACACCTTTTAGCCTTATTTATGTAGACGGTGCCCCAAATGGGCACTCATGCTATTCCACTCATTCAACGTACTTAATCACTCCCAAACTGTGGAGAGCCCCCATACATGCCTCAGTGAGTCACTGACCTGAAAACTGTCAAATACTGAGCACAGAATTAAGTTTCTGGGGAGGTGTAGGCTCACCTCTGTATGGAGACAGAGAGTAAGACTAGATTGTCTTTGTTGTTCCTTTTGAGGTCACAGCCCCACGAGAGAGCCTGAGAGTCCCAGCTGTGACTCATGAAAATGAAGGAAAATCAGAAAAGGGTCCAGTCAGGAAAGGTAGGGGCCTCCAAGACAAGAGAAGCAATATTGGGGCATGGAATAAGGCCCAGGCATGGATGAGATTACACTCAAAGAAGGACCCAGAAGTCAGTGATCAAGGAGGACCTGGGGGTCTAAAACCAGATGAGCAAATAAACAGGGCCTATGTCTCTTAGACAGACAGAGGCTCAGAAAGAGAGACAGGCCATTGGCATAAGGTGGGTCCTCACAGGTGGCCTCCCCAAAGCATCAAGTGCAGAGCTTTGTTGTGGTCTCTGCTAAGGAAGAAACCAATCCTAACAGTTCACAGTGGGACCTGACAGTGGGAGAGGCAGCTGGGAGCATCCCATCAAAGTGCCTTGGAGGTGGAAGAAGAGGGATCAGCATCAACCTCTAGCAGATTCACTCTCTGAATGTCTCTGTAAATTCTTTGAGGGTAGACCTCAGTGCTTTACATACATTATTTCCTTTTATCCTGAAAACAACCCTATGAGTAGGACTGGTGTTACCTTCCTTCTGCATCTTAGGACACTAAAAGAGAGAGTATACATGATCTGTCCATGTCATCCACTGTGGCTGACAAGTGTTGGCACAGGAATGTGGACTCAGGTCCATATGACTCCAGGGCTCAGTTCCACACACACTGGCCCCGCCAGAGAAGAGGCACATGAGCCCCTGCTAGAGATGAAATCCAACCATGTCTCGAGTGCAAAGGCAGCCCTTGGACCACACAGTCCATTTCCATTCCTGGGGCCTCCCCTGCCTTGACCTTACCACATACTCATCGATGAACTGCCGCAGGTCTCTGAAGCCATGTTTCTCAGCAATGGTGTTGGGGTAGTGGCCATGCTTGTTTGCCACACTGTATGCCTGTAGGGCTCCTGGGCAGGTGAGCAACAAGGCAGTGAGGTTCTTCAGTCCATACTTCGCAGCAAAATGCAACAAGGTGGGCAGCTCCTCGTCCCTCTGATCTGAATAATTGTTAAGGAAAACAATGGACAAATGAAAATGAAGGCAGAGGCACCCTTATTCATAGACACAAAGCTGGGAAGCCTACCATGGCATCCAGCAGGCACTCAATCAATAGTTCTTGGCTGACTGACCTAACATCTGGCAGCTTCCTTTGAGGTACCACTGAAGATTATATGCCCTCAGATGACAGAAGAAACATGTTAATTAATTTGCAAATCTAACAGTTAATATCCTACCTTTTTTCTCTAAAAGGATCAAAGAATCCTGAAAAATAATACTAATTCAAAATATGCTGATCTTCTAAAGGCTTAAGCAGCAGCTACAAAGTACAACGGGAATCTGGTTTTGACCTTCTCTGCAAATTTCATAGCACTTTAACACAATTTCTTCGTGCTGATTAAAAAAGAGAAGTCCATCTTCTTAGCTCTTACTCCAAATTTCATAAAGTATGCCAAGTAATCCTAGGTATGTTAATTAGCCTTTCCATGGCCCTTAGTTTTGAATGAGGAGATATTCCCAAACTATCTCAAAAGGGCTGAGAGGATTAATAAGAGGGTATTCAGTGAGTTCTTTGTTTAGGACAGGTTTTGAATGTTGGTATTAATACACCTGAACTGCAGGATGTCCATTAACCCTCTGATTCATGGGAAACAAAGTATTCCTGTAGGTCACTGGATCCCTATGACCCCCTCCACCTACTAATATCTGGATGCAGCAAGTTAAACTCTACCAAGAAAATAGACAGTTTGTGTTGTGGAGCTGGGGACCAATCTTCCTTTTGTTTGTTTTCATAAAAATTGATTTCTTTTTTTTCTCAATGTTTATTTCTTTTTTAAAGACGGAGAGACACAGAGTGTGAGCAGGGGCAGGGGAGGGGCAGAGAGAGAGGGATACACAGAATCTGAAGTGGACTCCAGGCCCCGTGGTATCAGCACAGAGCCCAATGCAGGGCTTGAACTCACAAACCGTGAGATCAAGACCTGAGCCAAAGTCAGACACTCAACCAACTGAGCCACCCAGGCACCCCATAAAAATTGATTTCTAAACCCAATAGTGATAGATAGATAGATAGATAGATAGATAGACAGACAGACAGATAGATAGAAAGAAGGGTCAGACACAGGTAGAGGGTAACTGGGTTCTACTGGGCCACATGATGGAAGAGTGGTGTCCACAGAAGCACCCTAACAGGCACCCTGTCCAACTGGCCAGTGACCATCGCCACACAAGCAGTTCATGTCACACGTGCACACAAGACTGTTCCTCCCTCACTGAACAAATGTTTTGAGCCTTTAATTAGCCACCCAGGCACTGCCTCTGCCCTCACTGAGCTGACAGCCTAGCAGAGAAGACAGACACAGCTGAGGAGAACTAGCACAGAGGACAGCTGACATGCCAGGGGAGCCCCTGGCACCTAGATGGAACACCCTGCCAAAGGTTCGGGAAGGTCTTCCTGAGGAAGTGCTACCTAAGCCGCTGCAGGGGGGGTGAACAGAGGGCCACCAGGTGAACGGTAACCAATGAGGAGAGGAAGAAACTGTATTCCCATAAGTTGAGTTGGCAAGAGGCAGGGCAGAATTTTCATTAGGTGAAAGAAGCTCATACTTTCCATAGAGCAGAGCCAAGGGATAGAGTGGAGAGAGATAAGGGCAGAAATGCAGCAGGAACCCATTGGGAAGTGCTTGCAAACATGTTAAGGAGTTTGAACTTGATCTGAAGGCCAATGGGACCACAAAGGGTTTTTAGCAAGGGGTGGAGGTACGCAGATTGACAATTTGGAAGACCAGCTAGCCAGTGAAGGAATCATTCCCCAAGGATGAGCTGCAGGGAGGGAACCAGCGAGGTTTGAGCACAGGCTGACTGGATGCTGAAATCAACAGAGTGGAGTCAACCCACGGCTGGTTTCCTGAGGTTTGACCTTTTGACTTACTTGTCATCATATCTTCTTCTTCCAGTTGGTTAATTCCAAAGAGGTGCAATCCACTCGCAGGGATATTGTTCTTCAGGGACTCAGTTAGCAGTTTATCAAGGGTCTCTGTGTTGTAGGGCACAATTTTAAAGGCCTGAACACAAAAGGGAAGAAGGTCAGACTTTAACCCCAGCTATCTCCCATCCAGCAGGTTAGAAGCTGAAGAACCATGAGCAGAAACTACACACCCAGGGGTGCCTGGGTGGCTCAGTCAGTTAAGCATCTGACTTCAGCTCAGGTCATGATCTCGCGATTTGTGAGTTCGAGCCCCACGTCGGGCTCTGTGCTGACAGCTGAGAACTTGGGAGTCTGCTTTGAATTTTGTGTGTGTGTCTCTCTCTGCCCCTCCCCTGCTCATGCGTGCTCTCACTCTCTCAAAAATAACTAAAAACATTTTTTAAAAAATTTTAATTAAAAAATGAAAAGGAACTACATGCCCAGAAAACTCAGGTTTCCTTTCAACATCCTTACCTGACACATGAACTCCACAGGATTTGCAGCATTGGACAATAAATTCCCAATTTCTTCCATGTCAGTATAGTAGCTGATAACAGTTTCACACACCACTAACTCCCCGGAATAGATCTTTAGAGAAACATTCCCAGATGAAAGGTCTAAACAGAAGAAGAAGAAAAAAAAAAACAAAAACAAAACACCACCATGAATGCACCCAGGAAGAACAAGGTTTCCAGGGAAAAGTGTTCATGGATTCGCCTTAATGGTAAAGAAATTAACTGGGGGCTGGAAGAAAGATTTTGGAGGTAAGGTGGAGGACAGAGAAGTGAGGGGAAGGGGAGAAGTAGGAAGTGAGCAGACCAGTACTTGGGAGGCCTCTGAGTCAAAGGAATTGTCCTCACTGGGTCTGCAATTGAGTTTTTGGAAGATTTTCATCTGTTTTATTCACTACACTAGGCCCAGTACCATGATAAACAGGAAGAGGAGCTGAGTTTAAAGCACTTTATACAAAGGTCAGTGGTTGGCACAAGGTGGGATAGATCCTGGAAGGTGGAACTCTGCCTCCACGACACTGGGCCAGGAGAATTGATTCACTTGCTCTGTTGCTGTCATTACTACGTCCCCTCTCTCTTCGGCACCACAGGAAGGGGTTTTGAGGAGGAAAGAAAAAATTAAAAATACACCAACCACAAAGATTCGATTCACAAAAGAGGAAATGCAACAAGTACAGAACATGGAAAAATATTCAGCCTCTTTAATAATCAAAGAAATGCAAATTAAAACAATGGGCTACTCTTTAAAAAGACATCAAATTAGCAAGGATATTTTAAATGATAATGTCTAGTGTTGGTGATGATATAGCAAACTTGATAGAAGTAATATTTCAGAAAGCAATTAAACCCTATTTCCAGGATCCTTAAAAATGCCCATCATTTCAAGGGATTCCATCTTGAGGAAAAAAATCCTAAATACATGCATGAAGATGCTCAATATATCATAACTTAAAAGAATAAGAAGACAATAAGAAATCAGAAATTATGCAAATATAGAACACAATGAGGAAATGGAAAATTGAAAGATGACACTTCTTTTCAATGGAGTATTATGCAGCTTTAAACAATATGGATTATAAAATATAGGTCCAACACAAGGAACTGGCTTTAAAAACTATGATACATCTGTACAATGGATTACCTCGTAACCATTAAGCATCATGTTGCAAAAGAATATTTATTAACATGGGGAAATACTCAAAGGTATTTTCCAGGTAATGAAAGTGGCCGATGAGACTATACAAAGCTATGTACACAGGGGTGCCTGGGTGGCTCAGTCAGTTAAACATCCGACTTCAGCTTGGGTCACGATCTCACAGCCTGTGAGTTCGAGCCCCGCGTCAGGCTCTGTGCTGACAGCTCAGAGCCTGGAGCCTGCTTTGGATTCTGTATCTCCCTCTCTCTCTGCTCCTCTCCTGCTCATGCTCTGTCTCTCTCTGTCTCAAAAATAATAAATAAAAACATTAAAAATAAATAAATAAAATAAATAAAAAAACAGAGCTATGTACACAGATTCAGAAAAATACAGAAATCACTGATTTCCTTTGAGGTGGGCATATAGGCAATTTTCTATTTACTTTCCTTTATGGTGGTTGTATTCCTCAACTTTTTGGTACTGAGCTCACATTACTTTTGTAACAGAAAAAGTATGTTATAAAATGGTAAGTTACAAAGTCCATGTAACAGCACAGGGTAAAAGAATGCTAAGAGAATAAATATAAGATTATATAAAGAAAAACAGAATATTGAAAACAACTGTTGTTAAAACTTGTGAACAAAGGCCAAAAGACAGTATAGTAGTCTGATGACTTTTTCTACTTTCCTCTAGTTTAAAAAATTTTTAATATGTTTACTTCATAAGGATAAAAATTTTAATAGATCTATTTTTTCCCCATCACACATGTACATTTCTGCAACTTCCTTTTCCTTCAAATAGAACATGACAACCAAATCCAAATGTTGGCTGTCACTTTTCTCAATTGCTGAATAAAGACAGGACAAGTAAAAGAAAGTAAGAGTGGGCCTCTTCCTGAACAGGATGCCTAATTTCCGGAGGTAGATGGGGCTACTTACTGGGGGCCTTCACGGAAATGGTGTACTCATTCTCCAGCTTGGCTTCCACCCTTAATGAGGGAGAATCCTCAGGAGAAAATTCCGCTTCTGTGGTCACCCTCTCATCCAGCTTACATCTCACGATGACGTAGACAGTGGTTTCCGCCTGGAACGGGAGACCAGTCAGTGTCCCCTCTTCCTCCTGGGTACCCTATTAGGGTGCTGGGCAGAGGGTCTCCTGGCTCCCTGATCCCCAGCTCTATCTAGAGAGGCTGTCCCAGAGCAGGGTGGGGTCTGGAGTCTAGCACTGGGCACAACTGCTGTGGGTCTCAAAAAGACAAGTTACAAAGACCGAGAGTGAACATTTATAAGCCTTTACGGCAATTTGATGGAGTAATTTTATGTCTGTTGAACTTAATGTAATAATTTAAAAACCTGGGGCTTGTATTTCATACATACTTTTATTTCATTTTTACAGCATTTCTTTTTTATTGTGTTTTATAAAAGCATTAGCCAGTGGCAGAATTAGAAAATTTAAAAAGCAAAATAAAAAGGATCTTCACAGATAGTTTAAGAAGCACTATTCTGAGAGTAGGCTGGCTACTCAAAGTGAGGCCAGCAGACTAACAGCACTGGAAATCATTAGAAATGCAGAATCTCAGGCCCTTCCTGGATCTACTGAACCATCAAAGTCCGAATTTTACCAAGACACCCGAGCTGACTCACATGCACCTCACAATGTGAGAGGCAACAGCCAGAAGAAGCCCTCTTGGCTTCTGCTCTTTATGCTGTTCTTGAATGGGAAAAATGCCTTATTGGAGGACTGATTTTCCTAAGGCATGGAGCAACCTATGAATAGCTATTTTACCTTGCTTTAAGATCTCTTGCTGGGCCAGCCACATACGATTGTCTTGTTTTACTGTGCTAGTTAAGTGGGTAATGGGCCTCTCAAAACTTGAACTGGTAAGGATAGGCCCTCCAAAGAGAAGCGGAGAAAGAAGAGATTTCCAGTCATTGCTAATCCCCAAGTGTTCATCCTAAGATTCTATTATAAAGTCCTTTGGGGCACCTGGGTGGCTTAGTAGGTTAAGTGTCCAACTTTGGCTCAGGTCATGATCTCACGGTTTGTGGGTTTGAGCCCTCAACCATTGGTTGAGCTCTGAGCTGACAGCTCAGAGCCTGGAGCCTGCTTCTGATTCTGTCTCCCTCTCTCTCTGTCCCTCCCCCTCTCACACTCTGTCTCTCTCTCTCGAAATGGACAATAAAATAAAATAAAATAAAATAAAATAAAAGTCCTCATAGTAGCCCTTCATGATGAAGGCCACTATTTCACAACAGGTGAAGGAGAAGCATGGTTCTGGTTTCTGGAGGCTGTTGAGGCTGAATGTGGATGTGTTTGTGGTTGACCTGGCTCTGGCTGCAGCCAAGGCCCTGTCCCACCTGCTCCTTCTCCCAGGCAACATGGGGAGTCAGAGAGAATGAGTGTGTTCTTCTCTGTTGACAGTCAGGACCCAACCCCAGTCCAGCCACCCCAGAATCCAGAGACCAAGGACAGGCCACAAGGAGAATCCTGGAGGCCAGGATGGGAGAAGGAACAAAAGTCTGGAGAATCAGGGAGGCATGTCAAGGGCACCATTCTTCAGTTCCAAATGCCTTCACCCACAAGTGCCCACTAGCCTGGTCTCGGGAAAAGACCACAGGTCTCAGGACGAGAAGAGTGCGGGGAAGACAGGCGGGCATATGGACAGCCTAGACGCTGGAATGCCCACCAAGAGCTAGCCAACAAGGAGGAAGCATGAAGTGGGCTGAGAATAAAGAAAAGTGAGTGGTGGGAACAGTGGACTGGGGGATACATGCCCCATCTAACGGGCTGCTAGGCCCAGCCACTCACCTCAGGCCTGGTATTACCAGATTCTGATTCAAAGGAAGCTGGGAACAGATTCTCATGCCTAATTGCTAAAACACTGTGCAATCTAAACCAAACATGTCTATGAGCTCAAGCTCACCCAAAGCAGGGGTTTGCAATCTCCACGGAGGGAGTCCTTGCTCAACACCTCGTGGCCTCAGGCTGCACGGAAAACCACTCACTGGTGCAAGGAAGCTAGTACTTCCCACTGCCAAGGCTCACACACCCTCTTGTCTCTAGGAGACCATGCTGGCAAACTTAGCAAACTTAGGGCTTGTATCCACAGGGAAGTATTTTACTGCCCTGAACTAATTATCACATATTTTCCATAAGGAAATAAAAAACTACCAACAGGATGGTAGGATTCAAAGGACAATGGACTATCAATTGTGCCATCACAATCAAGTCACCTGTTAACACATGTCCCACCCTGAAAACGTGAGTCACATTATGCTTTGGCATTTATCTTATCCCTTTAGCAATCAGCCTTGGCAAGTTTCAGCCAGCAAGCTTCAAGGGACTCATGTGGGGCACAGCAGTGGTCGGTTGATGGAGAAGCAAGCTTGCGAAATGCCCCTCATCTCCCTCCTCCCAGCACTACCCTGGCAGGAATAGACCCAGGCCTCTACCTCCAGGGCTGGCATAAGTGTCCGGTAATGCTCATGTGTGCCACATGCTCTATCTTTTTGATCTAGGAACTCACAGTCTTAGATCGATGGCACATACATTCCTGAGCTCACCTCTGTTGGACTTAAAGGAGTGAGTTGTGCTCAAGGCCCAGGTCCTGGGGTTCTCAGGGCAGCTCATCTACAGAGGAATCCCAAGGGAACGCTGGGATTACACTGAGGTGCACCAGGACAACCCCACTCCTTTCACTATGACAACTGCATCCACTGAAAAGGCCATGTTCTGACACTGATCCACCAGCCCCAGGAGCGCCTACCCCACAGCGAATGCGGTCCGGCTGCACCACCATCAGGTTCCCAGGTGAAGTCTGCGGCGGTAGGCTCTGCTGCTTCAAGTAGGAAGGCCCCTTCTCGTCTTCAGCCTCTGTGTCAGTGACTGAGTCACAGCCAGAATCTATGGAACAAAGGACACCGCTGAATGGGAACACAAGGAAGGAGAACTATTGGGCACGTTCCACCCCCCGAAAGCCCCGAACGTTACCAAATAGGAAATGGCTCTGAACGTCAAATAAATACAAGCTGAAGGGAGTGACTCAGGAAATCATGAAAGAGGACCTAATGAGGAAAAGCCAATGACCTGGTAGGCCACAAGGGTAGGGTGACAGCAAGAGGAAGACTGCTGAGAAGAAGGCCAAAAAGTCTGAGACAGGCTGCTGCCCAAGGCTGGCAAGTCTAGTCTCAACCGGTGGGCTTCTGGAAGCTTTGCCTCCAGACTTCCTGCACTGCTGGCTTTAGTGGCTGTGAGGAAAGGAGAACCCTTCTCCTCAGGTGGGGTCAAGCATCAGCTGTCCATTTAAAGGCCATCTTTTGAACATCAAGTAAAAACTGTGCTGTCCAGGAAGCCACTATTCCTCAGGGTTACGACGAGCCGATGTGCCCACTCTGGAGTAACAGTGACAAGCATTCATTTTCAACAAATCTCCGGTCAGTGTAACCGGGTTCCAGATAGGTGCCACAGCCAACACCTCTACTGTGCACAGGCTCAGGCAGGTGAGGAGGGGTGTCCTGGTGTGTGGGGCATGGCACAGAGTGAGATGATGCTGAGATGGTGTAAGTGGAACCTACCAGAGCTCTAAGGCAGGGGCTCTTAACCAGAATCCATCAATTGATAGGCTGTGTGCAAGATTTTTATTCGGGGGGGGGGGGGGGGGCGGCGTGCACGCACATGCGTGCGCACAGGCCTATACTCTCTGGAGATAGTCCAAAGCTTCTGTAAGATCCCAAAGAAGGACAAAATGGTTAAGAATGGTTAAGAGGAGAAGGAAGGCTCATCCAGCCCCTTTCTTGGGCCATCTCTTCTTCACTCCTAAATCACTTACAGAGCAGCCGAACATGTCAGGCACTGAGAGGACATGAAGATGAATAAGATATCGATCCTGCCTGTGGAGAACCCACAGTCTAAAAGGGCAGGTACAGTGAGAGGTAAGGGTTATCTTGGCTGATTCCTGCAGGCTGACCTCCCAGGGAAGGAGGTGGCCTCCCGCAGAGCTCACGGCAATCAGTCCTAGTAGAATGCTGGGCTGGTACATCAGGCCACTAATACGTCCCACAGAAAGCTCTACCCACGGGCTTGCATGCTAGACCTCAGGTCATACAGGGGAAGAGGCTGTGCTCCCACGACCGCGAAGGCTGAGATGGGGGAGCTGGGTTAGGGGACTAGGCACCATCACGTCCTACTGCTGCTAACTGTGGGGCAACGACCTCCAGGACCCGCTCAGGCTGGGCAAAGGGCTGAGGTTTCCCAGATAGGCAGCTTAAAAACCCCACAGCCTTGGCCAGTGGTCTCATCCTAGAGCCTGACATCTGTGCTGACAGATGTCTATGCATGGCCCCAGACTGTGACAGTGAGGCAGATTCCTGCTGCTCTTCCCCTCTCTGTGATTTCTCTCAAAACTCACTATTCCACAAGGTCTGCCGGAGGCGGCCAGATCTCTGACCTTGCTTGCACAACAGGAATCGAAGCAGAATTTAGTGCTGACAGACGAGGCAAAGGACTCTGGGTGTTTTAAGCGGGGTGGGGGGGTGATACTATTTTTCACTAGCCATCAGAGCTAACGATCTTCTGTATCTCTTCTGTCCTTGCCAATCCTACTGACTCCCTTCTCAGTGCTAATTATCCTCCTCCAAGGCTAACTGAAGTAATGTCCCTGCCTCCCTGCTCTCCAAGACCCATTAACTGAGGCTGCCATTTTCTCCACTGGATCTGCCCTTCCTGATAGCCTTCTGTCCTTGATCGGCTACTTCTAGAACAGCCAGGACCCATTCCCATGAACGGAGTTGTACATGCCACCCAAGCAACTCTCAGCCACCAAGGGACCTTGTGAAGGAAAGAGCCGAAAAGATCAGTGATGATTAATATTCTTCTTCTGAGTAATTATATAATATCACCTCAAGCTTCAATATTTTATTATTAGATGCCTGAACTATCCCATTTTTTTTTTCATTTCTGAGGTTCTTCTTGGAAAAGAAAATAACCTCATTGAGTTAAAACACTCAATCAGCTACTTTATTTTTATTATTATTATTATTATTTTAATATATATTTATTTTTGAGAGAGAAGGAGAGTGCAAGCAGGGGAGGGGCAGAGAGAGAGGGAGACACAGGATAGAAAGCAGGCTCCAGGCTTTGAGCTGTCAGCACAGAGCTGGATGCGGGACTCAAACCCAAAAACCTGGAGATCGTGACCTGAGCCGAAGTCGAAGACTTAATGGACTGAGCTACCCAGGCACCCCTCCAATCAGTTACTTTAAACTGCAAGAAGCTCCCCAGAATTGCTCCAGAATTGTTTAGATGCTACCCTGAGCGGCCGAGTCCCAAGCACCAACTTTTGCCAATTACAATACAGGTACAAGCTCCTTGGGACAGAACCATTGTACAGTCTACCAGTGCTTCAAGAAAGAAGAACATGTCATTTCTCCCAAATTACTGATCTATTATTAGTCAGCTAGCCAAAGAGTCAGAGCTCTAGTAAATAATATTAAGGAAAGAGCAGAGAAAATACAAATATGCCAATGAGAAAGACAGGATAATAAAAGATATGGAGAATTTTAGAAACACACTGATGTGAATTCCATGCTAAGAATTTTTTAGATTTCAGTACAATTTTTATAGAAAAATATTAATTGCCAAAATGGTCTTAAAATAAGAAGAAAATCTGACTAAATCAATAATCATAGATTATATATGTTTTATGTCTCTTACTAAAGTTTAAGAAACAATAAAGTGTATTCCTATTTTAGATTACATTTATAAAAAAAATTAAAAAGCAATTAAATTCAATGGATAACCCAAAAATCAAGCTTCATTCTCATAAAAACTTAATATGTGATAAAGAAAGCATTAAAAATCAGTATAAAGAAAATGGTTGGTGAGAAGAATGACTCAGGAAATGGTGCTGGGAAAATTTAGCTATTTTGGGGCAGGGATGGGAAAACAGAGGGACTATTGCGATGCTTTCTAATTCTCACATACCTCCAAATAAAGTTTATATGGATTATAGACTGAAGTGAACAATAAAACAGATTTTTAGAATTAAAAAGATGAAAATATGGGTGAAAATTTAACATTGGCTCGAGAAAAGACTTATTAATCTTAAACAACAAAAGAAATACAATCCAAACAAGCAATAGGGTTGGTATGAATTTAAAACTTCAGTAAAAAACATTTTAAAAACCTAAAATCTAAATCATATTGTTTTGGTGGCATTAGTCATAATAGTGAAATTGGAAACAACCCAATTGTCCCTCAGCTGATGAATGGATAGACAAAACATGGTATATTATTCAGTCATAAAAAGGAATAAAATATTGACATTGAAAACATACTGAGTGAAAGAAGCCAGTCACAAAAGACCACATATTTTTTTATTCCAAATATATGATATGTCTACAATAGGCAAATCTATAGAAACAAAAAGTAGATTAGTGGTTGCCTAGGGCTGGGGCTTGGTGGGGGCTAGGGAGTTGGGGGAGCATAGCTAAGGGGTATGTAGTT
The DNA here is from genome assembly GCF_018350215.1 of Panthera leo. NCBI lineage: Eukaryota > Metazoa > Chordata > Mammalia > Carnivora > Felidae > Panthera > Panthera leo. Next base: position 55,389,686 of record NC_056689.1, read on the forward strand.
TCTTTTTTGAGGTAATGAACATATTCTAGAATGAATTGTGGTGATAGCTGCAAAAGTCTGTGAATATACCAAAAAAAGCCTCGCTGAATTTTACACTTTAAATGGGTAACTTGTATATTATATGAATTACGTCTCAATAGAGTGTTACCAAAAAATCCAGCGGCAAATCACAAACTGGTTTAAAATTAGAAATAAACAAGCAAAGGGGATAATTTCCTTAAGATATGAAGAGATCACAGAAATGTCTTTTAAAATACCCAATAAGTAGATAATTCACCAAGGAAAAAAATACAAATTAACTCCCCATCTAAAAAGAAATAAACCATCATTCATTATCACTAATGATCATGAAAATAAAATAAAAATAACATTTTACATTTACTGCTATTTTACCTTTTCGAGTTAGGAAACTTTTGAAGGTGAGGTAATATACTCACTCTCATTTGATGCTGAGGGAAGTATAAACTGGTAAGACCTTTCTGGCAAGGCATGTGTTCATATGCCGAGAAAGAGAAAGGTTTTGGTTTTGGTTTGGTTTGGTTTGGTGTTTTGTTTTGTTTTGCGAGAGAGAGAGAGAGAGAGAGAGACAGAGAGAGAGAGAGCATGAGCAGGAGAGGGATACAGAAAGAGAATCCCAAGCAGGTTCCAGACTCAGCGCAGAGTCCAACACAGAGCTCGATCTCACAACCAGATCATGACCTGAGCCAAAATCAAGAATCAGACAGACTCTCAATTGACTGAGCCACCCAGGCGCCCCTGAAAGAGAAAGTCTTTAAAGTGTTCATACCTTTGGCCGCATAATTCTACTGTAAGTCTCTCTTAAGGGGGAAAATAAATGTTCAAAATGTAGAGAAAGACAATGAACAAAGATGTCTGCTAAATCACTCTTCGTATCCATGAAAAGTGGAAAACAACCTAACTGATGAAAGAACATTTAAAAATATCATTTTAAAAGAGTTTTAAGTATGGGGCGCCTGGGTGGCTCAGTCGGTTGGGCGTCCAACTTCAGCTCAGGTCACGATCTCGCGGTCCGTGAGTTCGAGCCCCGCGTCGGGCTCTGGGCTGACGGCTCAGAGCCTGGAGCCTGCTTCCGATTCTGTGTCTCCCTCTCTCTCTGCCCCTCCCCCGTTCATGCTCTGTCTCTGTCTCAAAAAAATAAATAAATAAATAAATAAATAAACGTTAAAAAAAAAAGTTTTAAGTAGAAGCTTATGATATTATGTTAAGCAAAAAAGCAGGATATAGAATCATATATCTTATAGTGTTGGGTATCAACTATATAAAGAAAAACGCATTTAAAAGGTCAGAAAAAAATCTGTCCTTGGATTGTGCATGGCCCCTCTTCCCTCCCTCCCTCTTTTCCTCCTTCCTTCCTACCTCCCAACCTTCCATGTGTTTTCCTATTTTATACAATGAGAAAGCACTTGGATAATGGGGGTTGGGGTACAGAGAAAAGCAGTAACTGACTCCGTTGGCTAATCGTGTCACTAGCTTGGCATAAATGAGATTGACCCTAACAGTGCGGCACTTGGCAGATATTCCCCAGCATTCAGATGGGGCATATAAACAATTCCTTCCAGTAGGTCTATTCATTTAGTCACCTGAAATGAATTCACTCCCAGCAGCTAATTCACTTCAGGAAGTCAGGCAGGATGCCATTCATTCTGCCGGCTGATTCTGGAGCCGCTGATTGACAACACTATCGCTTGCATTTCTTCAGCCACATCTGCCTCTTCCACAGCGTACTACAGACTGGGCCAGACCAACCACTTCAGCAAATCCAAAGTTTCCTTTGAAGGAAATGCCAACCCAGACATAAGCACCCCTGAAACCCACCTGACAGAGTGACATGGCACCAAGCTTTGCCACGTAAGTATGCAGATCCCTTGTGACCCCTCCCCACCTTGAAGATAATACCACCTTTTTTTCTAACGTTTATTCATTTTGGAGAGACAGAGAGAGACAGAGCATGAGTAGGGGAGGGGCAGAGAGAGGGAGACACAGGATCTGAGAGCCTGATGAGGAGCTCGAACCCATGAGCTGTGAGATTATCACCTGAGCCGAAGCCGGATGCTTAAACCAACTGCGCCACCCAGGTGCCCTCATAATACCACCTTTGCTGTCCTGAGACTCAAATAATAAATGTTTGAGTGAAGGCATTCCGAAAACCCCAAGGACCCCCCACAATGTAAAGTACTATTAAGACACCAATAGTATCCTCACTGCTTTAAAATTGAACAATATTTTCTCAGCTTTTATGAGGTCCACAGGAACTCTGGAGAAATCATAGAAAAAAAGACTTCCTTTGTACATCTGCCCCCCCCCCTCCCACACACACACAAAGTCTTATCTATAAAGGATCCATGTGGCAAATACTCCTAGGATTCAGTGGCAGGAAAAGTCTGTCTCTTCAGAGAACTTGCCTGTTTTCTCTTACTAGACCACAAGAACAGGCTAACATGGTGCATTTCACTTTTTGCCCTTACTTCCAGACAGTTCGGTCATCATTTTAGTTCTTAACTGCTGTTAACACTCTCACCCAGGTCCTTGGTCATGCCTATTTGTCTTTAATATTGTGTTTAATTTTGGAGGCTGCTCCAAATTCTTTGGGGATCTAGGGAGGATGTGAATCAATGTTTCTCAAACTGGTATCTGCCAGAAGTCCTCCCCTATAGTCCTTACGAGAATCTGTGCTTGGGCTTTAAATTTAGATGATAATGCCTTTAAAGTAAAAGGCAAACACGTTCCAAGTTATCTAGATGACCATGTTATAACTGGGTCTTGCCATAGGATTGTGGTGTCTATGTGTGTGTGGAGGCGGTGGGTTGCAATCATTTTGCAGCTAGATTGTGCTATTCTGAATGTCAGAGGCTAATGAGCAAAGAGGAGAGGGGGCAGGGCAATGTGCAGAGGAGGCATTTGTGCCACATGAACACCAGAGGGTTTCCCTGTACACTACTTCATATAGAGAAATGCAGTGGGAGATCCAAGTCCCAAAATAACACAGGGGAGCTGCAGCAACCCCCTCAATGGAATCAGTGAGCACCACAGCCTCGTGCCATGTTCATGATGCTTCCTCAATAAACCAGCATCGTCTGATGAAATAAATATAGTCAGTATGCCTTTTATTTGTTTCATACCTATATTTGTATCTTGCCCATGTTCTGCTTTCAGAGTTGGGAAAGAATACTAAGCGTAAGAATACTGAGCCTAAGCGTAAAGAATATGTTAATACATAGTTAAACAACATCAGAATAATGGGTTTTTTTCCCTCTGTGAAGGAGTCTATACATTATTTGGGTCTATAAACACCATGAGTTTTAGGGGCACCTGGGTGGCTCGGTCGGTTAAGCATCACATTTTTGATTTCAGCTCAGGTCATGATTTCACAGTCATGAGATCAAGCCCTGCCTTGGGCTCCTCATTGGGCCTGGAGCCTGCTTAGGATTCTCTCTCTCTCCCTTGCTCTCAGCCCCTCCCCCACTCACACATGCTCACACATTCTCTTTCTCTCCAAATAAATAAACATTTTTTCAAGCTATGAATTTTAAATGAAATGCATATATGTATTCACCTGTACCCCCACTGCACCACGTGGAGCCACTCATACTAGGTCAGAGGATTGATTGGTGACAGACTCCTTCCTACTAATAATAACAATAAAAGTTACCATTCATTGAATACTGTGGTGACTGCTTAACAGTCTTAATCTCATTTAATACTTACAACAACACTAGGAGATAGGAATCAAGACCCTATTCTCATTTTATAGATGGAAACATGTGCCTGAAGGACTCAAGTAAGCAAGCAAGTGGGAATTCACCCCCAGGGGTCTGTGTCTGGCCTCGTGTTTGGATGGGTCCAAGGCAGGAAGCAGCTGTCACCTGCTATTCCTGGTGTGGGGTTGTGGCTGCAACTCACGAGACACAATGTGGGCTTTTGCTCACCAATGCCTGGTGATGCTGTCTTGTTCTGAGCCATGCTGCCTTGGGTTAGGTGTGCTGTGACCTGCAACCGGGACCAATAGGCACATCCTGAGAATGGGGTTGAAGTCAAGAGACACTGAACATCAATGGAACCAGCCAGGATCCTGCAAGTTCAAGGGGCCTCTGATGCAAGGCTGCACTCTCTTACTTCCCAATTCAGTTTTCAGACCATTAAGTTTGCTGTCTTTTTCCTGCACATTGTCTGGCACTCAGTCAGGACTACGGCATTTTGATAGTCTGCAGGAGGGCCAGAGAATGATGTTTGCTGATCTTGGAGAGTTTCTTCAGAATACACAAGCTAACTTTTCTTTGTAAGGTAATGCTAAACTTTGGGAAAACTATAAACAAGGATCATTCTTAAAAATAATCGCATTTGGGGGCACCTGGGTGGCTCAGCCAGTTAAGTGTCCAACTCTTGATCTCAGCTCAGGTCATGATCTCACTGTTCATGAGTTTGAGCCCCACATCAGCCTCTGCGCGGATGGCGTGAACAAAGCCTGCTTGGGATTCTGTCTCACCTTCTCTCTGTCCCTCCCCCACTTGTGCTTTCTCTATCTCCCTCTTAAAATGAATAAACTTAAAAAAAAATACACATTTGTTGAGCATTTACTATACGCCAGGAACCAGGCAAGACCCTTAACATATAAGATTCCATTTTATCACAACTAAGAGATTGATATGACTCTGCCCATTTCACAGATGTGAAAACTAGGGCACGGAAATTTAAGCAAGTTGTCCAAATCATTCAAGTGCTTGCTGTGTGAAAATTTAACCCCCAAATCCATGCTCTTGTGCACTTTTACAGTGTTTTCCACACTGTGACCCACAGAACCTGGTGTACAGGAGATGATTCCAAAGTGAACAGCAAATATTCAGTGACACTGAACCACATGGTAGAAAGCAATCCCCTTTCAATTCTTTCAATCCCACTATATCAAGAAGACCTGGTATGATAAGAGGATGCCTTTAATAGCTCTTTCACATGCTTTTCTTTTTCTCCCTTGGTACAATGGTGAGAACAAGGCCTTAACCCCACAGACTTCTGTAGGCTCAAGTATCCAGTAAAACTTAATACCATTGTTTGATTTTTATTGTCTTTATTTTTAAAGTTACCTTTTTCAACATTAAAAGATTCTGGTTTTTCAATTATAGTGGCAAAGTTTCATTTTTTTTTTTTTTAATCGATAGAGAGAGGGAACAAGTGAGCGAGGGCAGAGAAAGAGAGGGAGAGAGAGAGAGGATCCCACAAAGGGCACAGAGAGAGAGGAAGAGAGAAAGAGAAAGAAGCTTGGCTCACCCAATGTGGGACTAGAACTCACATAATGACATAATGACCTGAGCTGAAGTCAGGTGCTTAACTGACTAAGCCACCAAGGCGCCCCAAAATTTCCTTTTAAAATAAATTTACATAGCGGCACCTGGGAGGCTCAGTCGGTTAGGGGTCTGGCTCTTGGTTTTGGCTGGGGTCATGGTCTCGAGGTTCATGGGTTTGAGCTCTGCAACAGGCTCTGTGCTGACAGTGCAGAGCCTGCTTGAAATTCTCTCCCTCTCTCTCTGCCCCTCCCCTCCTCATGTTCTCTTTCTTTCTTTCTCTCTCTAAATAAAAACTAAACTAAGAACACCCTTTTTAAATAAGATAAGTTTACTTAAAAAACATGAAATGACTCAAAGACAATATTGGGATTTTTTTTTTTGTTTTTAAGTAGGCTCCATGCCCAGTATGTGGCTTGAACTCATGACCCTGAGATCGAGTCACATGCCCTACCAATTGAATTGGCCAGACACCCACAAAATAGTGTTAATAGTACAATGGAAATAGATAGCGGTTGAACATTGTGAATGTCATTAACGTCGCTGAATTGTATATTTAAAATTGGTTAAAATGGCAAATATATATCATATTTTGCCACATTTAAAAAATTGATAATGTAATATACCCAAACCAAAAAACCCACTGAATTTTACCCTTTAAATGGGTGAACTGCATGGCATATGAATTATATCTCAAGAAAACTGTTGAAAAAGATAAATCAAAAGCCATGTTGATAATTCTCACGTGACTGAAGTTTGAAGAAAGGTGAATTATGCTGTACTGCTCCCGTTTTGTTAAGCTAAATTCATCAGTAATTTTTAAAATGAGGAAGAGAGGAAGAAGACCTGAAGTATGAACATACTGAATCCAAGTTTTGGATGAGAAGGAAAAAGAAAGTGAACAAAGAAAGAAATGAAGGTGATACATTTCAGCAGAGAATGAAAAGCTTTCTACCAATATAGCCCCAAATGGCATGAAACAGAAATGATCATTAGGGCGACTCCAATTGTGGTCACCGGGGAATGTGTGTCCCTGGGCTAGAATGAAATAGGAGAGGATCGTCAGTTATGTCCAAGATTTCCAGTGCAGCTGTTAAAAGAAAAGAGTGAAGAAACTCAAAGATTTCTTGGAAGGATGCAGACATGAATAGCCACGAAACCCAGGTAGCGGGGTCCGGGAATGAAAGCGGCCATATTCTCTCTGCATTTGCATCCTGGGTCAGGGATGCAAATTTAACCATCACACAGGTGAGGTAGGAATATAGAGAGTTGCCTGAAGTCTGGAGAAACTTCCAGTGGCTTTTCTAATGTCAGGATGACATTTCTCAACTATTATGATTTTCACCCGTCCTACCTAAGCTACAATGTTGAAACCATAAAACGACTATGCCTGAAAGCCTGACATAAAGCTTTCCGAAGCCTGAGCTTCCAGATGACCTAGCAAGCACCTACTGAACATGTCAGACATGGGTCCCATTGGGGACTATACAATGTGTCCTCCACAGTCTTGGCCTTCAGCTTACAGCTGAACTGGGAAGAGGAAGCTCCATGGGAAAAACATGACAGAACTATGGAATCCCTTACCAGCAAGCAGCAGCCTGTGTGGTGAGACCATAACCACAACAACATGAAGTAAGTTACATTTTAAGTGTTTAAAATGTGCTGGTGCAGGAAAAATAGAACAGAAGTTTCAGAAGTTGAGAAAACCTTCCCGAGGGATGAAGAAGGCAGGTTAACTTTCTTTAATTGATTCAAATAGTAGCTGGATGCTGAGATGACCCTTTGGTGAAGAAGGTACATTTTCCATTTAAATTAATAAAATAATTCATAATTCTTTCCTTTATTCCTTCCACATATAGTCATTGCCTATCAATGAATAATAAATATTCAAAGCATATCTTAGGACCCCCAAGAAATGCAGGGGTGAGAACATTTCTGTCTTCCCTGGCAGTGGGGGGATCACACAGGCAAAAAACACAGGACAGCTGCTCTCAACCTCCAGAGACAAATGAGAACAGGAATAACTTAAAAATAAATAAATAAATAAATAAATAAATAAATAAATAAATAAATAAATACATAAATACATAAATACATAAATACATAAATACATAAACCTCATGAGGGAAAAGCAGGAATTTATCAATAAGACACAGTTTATGGCCACTAGAGGATCAAAGCAGAAAGGACATCCCCAAAGAAATGACAGGTATGGAGTTGAAAGACACAGAGAATGCGGACATGGGGGTAGGGGGGTCAGGGCGACTTTCCTGGCAGAGGTAAAGGCACGATTAAGGACACAAAGGCTTCACAGCAAATGATGCGTTTGAGCTACAGGAAGCACTGTGGGGGTACCTTCTATATGGGGTAAGAGGGGAAAGGGAATGAGAGGGCCCTGAATGCCATTTCAGGGACTTTGGTTGTGTATCAAAGACCTGTCAGCAACACTACTCAGGAGAAAAGGCCATTCTGTAAAATATAGATTGAAAATATAGTTTCATTTTTCTAAAAGTGGACGAACTTTGCTTGTTTTTCAAAATAATTCCAGACACACAAGCAGAGTATGTCAGCTCTTTTGTAAATCTTGGTCGGAATCAAGAAGGGGAGTGGCTGACCACCCAACACACAAACAGTGTGGAGCAAACAGTGCCTCCAAATAAATAAGAAAACACAAACTGGAGGCTAACAAACTGTTGCCAAGCCAACATCCTGCTCTATCGCTTTCTCGAACGAATGAGATGCTATAATTAACCTGATGTCTGAGAATATACCACAAGCATGGTTCACAAAATGCTTACAAAAATGATTCTCAAGTAGACTAAACATTTCTCCTACCATGTATTTTGTTTCTACGCTATGAGCTTAGAAAATTAGGGTTATGGTTATTATGTCCTTAGAAAACGCAGAGGGAGACCTGAGGCCTAGCCTCGTCCCCAGGTTCCAAATGTGTGCATCCAAATAAAGGAGGCTTTGCTCCCTGCAAGAGCATGTGGATTCTGGGGCGAGGTGAGAGGCTTGTAATGGCGGGACTCAGGTTCTGGGTTTCTGTAACCCCCCGCTTCCTGGCAAACATCAAGAGGGCTTATTCATTTTAGTCATCACCCATGGGTCTTTCTCCCCACTTGTTCACCCACCTTGGTTAGTGGGTACTGAATTTCCTCTCCGATGAACCCCTTTCTCTTAAAAAGCTCCCAACCCAGTAACAAGTATACCCAAGCTACAGGTCACCAACCCCCCGACAGAGTCACATACAGTCATCAGTCTGAATGGCGGTAGGAGGAGTCGGAGGAATGCCTTACCCACCACATATCTTACTGGCATTAAAGTCGGGTGGGGGGAGGTGACGATTGTTTAGAGATTATTTAGAGTTAGAATGAGTTCATTAAAGTGATATCAATCGTTGGCCATGTCGCCTTCATCATCTCATCCTCGTGATGTTAAAAAGGGAAGGCAGGGAGTCCCGCGGGCATATCCCCAACTCAGACTTTCAATAAACTCATGGTGGCCACTCTGCCTCCCTGGAAACAAGGAGAAAGCAATAGAAAGGAGGAGCAAGAATGAGTCCACTCCTCCCATAAACCCAGGCTGACTTCCTGAGGTGGTCGGTGTTGCTGACTTTCCCAACACAGGCCAGCTCACCTGTCGCATTCAACCCGCTTTGCCATCCAGATGTTCTGTGCCAGCCGCAGATTCCTGAGGTGGCCCAGGTTCATTACACGCCGGTGGATATGCAGCGCAAGGTAGAGGGTTCTGATCAGGACTCTACTGTACATCAATGCCAGTCTTCTCCAGCTCACATAGGTAAGGAGTCCTTGTTCCTTCCTTCACCAGGTTAATTCCCCTGGCCCCCCTTCAAGTTCAGGATAAGGGTGCTGGACGGGAGAAGAGGAGACCTCAGGACTCTCAGATCTCTATCCAGCCCCCACCCAGTGACTCTAAATGAACTGGTCAAAGTGTTAGTTTTGTTTTGCTTTAAAGCGAAAGATGACGGCTCTTTCCTTCCCCTCCCCAACACACCCTACCTGCTCTTCAGCTTGAATAAAAATAGCCCCACAGATGAGGCTGCCATGACAACCAAAGTGAGCTTGACAGCCTCTCCTGCCCCCCAGCCTTGCTGGGCCTCTCCAGCCCTCTCCCAAGTTCAACCTGCAGGAAACCCCCCTGAGTACCAGACCCAAACTGCTCCGCCCTCATCCAAGAAGCCAAGGGTTATTTGGAGTTCTCGCACCACCCAGTGCCTCAGAAGTTTTCAATTTGTTCTCATTTGTTCCTTTCAGTGTCCTCAGCTACCTGTGCCAGACACGACTGTCTCCACCTTGCAGATGGAAAACGGAGGGCACAAGGACATGAAATGACTCGCCCTAGGTCATCAGCAGTGGGTTTAATGGTAGAACCAGATTTAGAACTCAAGGTTCCCGTTTCCTAACCAGTTCTCAGTCTGAAGGAACAATTGATCTCACGAAAGATGACCCCAGGAGAGGAATAATTCCTCCGGGGTGAGCTTCTCCCTGGCCACAGACAGAAGTCCCTCAACCAGTCTCTGAGATAAATCTGGGAAGGGTTGCAGAAACCCACCTCTACCCTGGATCCAGCATCTCTGGGGATGCTCCAAGCACAGCTTTCATGGGCCAAGTTTATCAAAATCCTTAAGAAGCGTCAACCATACCTGCATTCCAAAATCCACCCCTGGGGAGAAGGCTCTCCACCAGGAGGGCTCTCAGGGCTGGAGGCCTGTAAGCCCCTGTTTCATCCTTCAGGAAACCCCAGTGTTGCTAACAAAGCAGGAGGTACCACAGCCCCCATGAAGGCTTCCTCTTTCTTCACCTCTTTCCGATACTTATAAATGTGCTTCCTCTCTCTATGTAAATTTCGTTCAAATGGCAGGACATACGCTTGTAATGAGGCCATTAATAACTACTCTTTAAACAGCCTCTTCTGAGTTTCCTGGTTCAGAAATCAATTCTAATCTAAACAGACATTGATGTCTAGATTTACTGGTGTGAGGACAGACAAATGGGCTTTGTCTGGCGCAGGCCACAAAAATACAGTTTATTTTCACCCGGCCAAGAACTGGGAGACCAAAGGAAAAAAAATTTTTTTTAATGTTTATTTCTTTTTGAGACAGAGTGTGAGCTGGGGAAGGGGCAGAGAGAGAGAGGGAAACACAGAATCCAAAACAGAATCCAGGCCCTGAGCTGTGAGCACAGAGCCCGACACAGGGCTAGAACTCAAGAACCATGAGATCATGACCTGAGCCGAAGTCAGACATTTAACCAACTGAGCCAGCCAGGAACCCCAGGCAACTTTTGCTAATAGAAATGAGTTTAGGAAATTGTGAAGAAAACTCCTTTTCTTTTTTCTACCATTCCACTGTCACACTTGCAGGAAAGGCTGAGGTGAGGTTTACTTGCCCCCACTGTGGCTGACAGTGTCCTAACCAGCTAAAACTGGGAAACTGGACTGGTCATTTTCACTTTCCGTTTTTAGGAAGGGTAACTTTCTCTCCCTCCTCACCCCGAAACGCTGCATCTGAACTCACAGTAGGGTCAAGCTGAGGGGGACGCATGCTTCTCAGCGATCAGCTTTACAAAAACTACACGGGGAGCCTGGGTGGCTCAGTCGGCTAAGCATCCGACTCTTGGTTTTGGCTCAGGTGTTGATCTCGTGGTTCATGAGTTCAAGCCCTGCATCGGGCTCTGCAGTAGAGGTGCACAGCCTGCTTGGGATTTCTCTCTCTCTCCCTCTTTTTCCGCCCCTCCCTCCCTCCCTCTCTCTCTCTAAACAAAATTTAAAAAATTAAAAAAAAAAAAATACAAAACAACAAATGGGCCAAAATAGAAACTCAGCCCAGGGGCTGCTGTTTGCCCCGCACCTTAGTAATTAAAACCTGTGCTACAAAAGGCATGGCTCTATAGATATTATATACTATTTTCTAGTAACATAAATGCAGCTGCTGGTGGGGTTCTGGAAGAGTGTAGTCAGCAAAACTGCAGGGGCCTACATTCAAGTCCCACTGCTCATTGCTATCATTGACTGGGTAATCATGACTTTTCTAAGCTTCAATTCCCTCTCCTTTAAAATGAAAATATTTATACCTGCCTGGCCTGGGCACAGGCTTATTGGGATTGACAAACACAGAAGCCCTTAGAAAACTGAAAGTCCTAGACAAAGGTAAGTATTTGTTACTTTTGTTACTACTCATTTACCGAATGAAAGTTCCTACAAAACAAGTCTCCATGTAGAAATGAGTAGGAGTGTTACCTCTGCATCTGTCCAGAGCCAGACAATCAGATGTGACCCAGGAAGTGAGTGTTAGGTGGCCCAGGGATACTCCAGGTAGCCAAGGAGACAGGAAACAACAGAGACTCAGCTACTCCCAGGCACGGGCAGCAAGCCATGAATCTCCACAACAGAACAGGCATCCTGCACCCACCAGCTTGCTCATGAGATTGTTCTCACTGTGGTGACCGATGGAGATTTTTTATTACGGGGGGAAGCCTGCGCTCCCCAGGCATGGTCACACTCTCAGAACAGGTGGTAAGGTCAGGGGCAGGTGTAGCAGAGGAGTGAGTGCAAGGGCTCTGCTTGCGTTCAGACCCCAACTCTGCCACTTCCCATCTGCCACTTACCTCTCTGTGCCTCAGCTGTCGCATGTGCAAATGGACAAAATCATACCACCTACTTCACATAGTAATTATAAGTATATGATTTGATTCATATAAAACGCCTAGAGAGTGCGTGACAGAGAATAAGCACTGGAGAGTCATTAGCAGTTAATGTTGTTTATCTGTTGACCAAATTGTTCTTCTACTAGACTGTGATTCCTTTGAGGGCAGATTCCCTGACATTCATCTTTGGATCCCCAGAGCCTAGAATATAGTGAAAATCAATAAATGCTTCTTACATGAATGGATGAATCAATGAATAACATAAGATTGATCACCTAAGTAACTATCAGGGGGAAAATACAGCAGGGAGGACCAATACAGGGCTTTGTGCCATGGGGCTTTTAGTGTGGAATCTGGAAAAACAGGAAATTGTCTGCCCCCACCCCCACCCCAGTTTATGCTAGCAGGCTGAACCAAGCTGCCCTGAAAATTCGACATGGTACACTGTGTTAGTCCAGGTCTTCTGAGAAACAAACACTAAAATGGAATTAAACATGCAGGGAAAGCACCCATGGCAGAAAAGTCGTGGCGGGGGGGGGGGGGGGTGCTGGGAAAACCGTCACATGGTCTGAGCCCAAATAAAGATGGAGGAGGGACGGGTGGAAGCATCCTAGACCACTGAGCAGTCTAAGGAAAGTTCTGCAAGCCTCTCAAGGAGTTCTTGAGCTGAAGGTGGCCACTGGAAGAGTTCCATGTCTCCCAAGAGCCAGACTGCCATGCTCAGTCATTGGCTGGGAGCAGCCAGTGGGGGAGCAGAGCCTTGGTCAAATGTCGTGATGGGTTCACGATGTAGCCCTGGGGCGCTTGCTCAGTTGCACTCAGCTGGAGGTCTGCCAGGTGCGTTCTCATGGCTGCCACATATATGGTAGTTCTTAAGAGCATTGGATTCAGGGTCCAGACAATCCAGGCTGAATCCCAGTTCTCACCTGCTGGTTACCTTAGGCAAGTCATTTGACCTCTCAAGACCTCATTTTCCTTATTTGCAAAATGGAAATTAGAATTCCTATCTCTCAGGATTGTTACTGTCGTACACGGTGCCTGACACATAGCAAGTGCTTAAGAAGAGGCAGCTGCCATTTCCCTATTATTACTATTAACAATGAAGTACTTCTATTTACAATTAGGACATGAAAACAGCCCCCACTGTTGCATACTTGTATTTGAATCTTGTGAGCCTACTATAAAGGACGAGGCACATAAGTCTAGAACCATGGGTAGGCGGAATCACAATTTAAACAACCAAACCAGTTTGTCTACAAATGAAAGGTCACAGGGACTTCCCCATTTGGCTATTTCCTGGAGGGGAAGCCAAGATGGGTTGTAGCGTGCCAGAATCCATCTATAGCCACACACCCCTCTCTTCTCTTCCACTTGCTGTGGTTTGTCTGCAGTGTCATCCCCTGTCCCCTGCCAGCTGTCTGCCCCTAAAGGAAAGTACGGCTAGCATACCTTCTCCCCAAGAACAGGATCACCCCGGGCTCTGAGAAACATGACTCTGCACTGCTACATACATTCTGAGCACCTGTTTGGGGGACTCCTTGCTTGCCTTTGACTCTGTGATCTTAATTGTTATCTTAAAACCTTGGCCAGCTTTCTGGTAGTGGTCATTGCCTGGCTACTGCTGGTTTCTGGCCCCTACATCTGATTGGGGTCACAGAGTGTCCACGTGTTGGGCTGTCTATGACCTAAGCACATATAGCTGTTGTGGCCCCAGTCCTTTGGTCTCTCCCAACCTTGCTGACCCTTGTGCCTTGGTGGCAGTAACAACTAAGAACCAACAAGGAAAGGAGCCCCCAGACAAATAGGAAACCACCCTCTTACTTCTGCCACCACCACCTCAGACGTCTTTCACCAACTCCTATTTCCCAGAAGGTCACCAAAACCACACATTAGGATTTCTGGGGGGGTTTGTCTTTGACCGCATGACCTTCAGTTTTTCTAACTGAAAAGAGTCAAAGTTAAGCTAAAAAGATATTGATTTTTGTTTAATAATTAACAGTGTGATACAGCTGATCAAACTGTTATGTTCCAGAATGATAAGTTTCCGTTTTAAAGAGACTTTTTCAGGAAATGTTAAGTTTCTGTGTTGGAGCTAGAATCCAACACAGCTGTCTTGTTTCCGCCAGAGGTTGGAAAGTCAAGGGTGCAACATAAAGGAACTCATTGAACCTTCCCCACCAAGACGAACTAGGCCTTCCCATCTGAGGGGAGGGAAGGTCACTCTCTGAAGTGGAAGTAAAGAAAGCCTCACAGCAGTAAACAGGCTGGCCACTTGCTCATATGGCCTCCAACATGAACACTGAGCCCAGCTCTGAATGTGGCTTCTTTCTCCCTTCTGGTTCCTCAGCCAGAGCTAAGAAAGTGCTGGGCCAACCTGGCACCAGGCATACCCAATGTCCAGGACAGAGAATTCCCATCATCAGGAAAAAAATGCTGGCTGAACCATCTTCTGCTCCCATTACACATAAAAATACTTACAAGCTTAGTAATTAGCTTCTCCACATCATCTTTGGCTCTTGCATTGCCTTGATTGCCTTTGCATCGATCACTCTCATCAACTGAAAAATCAATCAGGTTTGGTGTCCTTGCAAATCGAAATGCTTAAAAAATGATACCCTGAAGTAAAACCTGGGCATTCTCACACTTCCAGCCTCAGATCAACGATCCATTAACCATCTGGCCCCAATGAGTCACATTCACAGTCCCAGTTGTCCTCTATGTTAAGACAGAGGAGGACAACACAATCTGATTTCAGGGGCCCTGTCCAGAACTGACACTCTGAGTGACATCCCACCGGCCTTGTGGCCCTCTGACCCCCTGGGAATATTTCTCCCCCACAAACCCAGTCTGGATAAGTGCAGTACGAGGTATGTAGGATTAGAACACACTTCCTGGTTCAGAATCACAGGCATGAGTGCAAAAGTACAGTTTTCACTCTTATTTTACATTTAATTATAGGAACCACTAGAAACCTAATCAACACTGAGATACGAATCAAGAAAAATCTACCCAAATGATTCACATCTCCTCAGAGGGGAGACAGGAGTGTTTGCAAATGGCCTGCCACGGGGATAAATTCAAATGGAGAAAGTGTGTTGCTTTTAAGGCACAGTCAATCTTCTATTACAACTTTTATGTCAAAATAATAAAACTATTATTTTTATAATATGGACTACAGAAGGTGGGTGTCAAAAGGGGTTACAACAGATTGAAACTGCTTCCCTGTAATCCAAACACCCTTGTGTCCACCACTTGGCTATGCCCCTCAGCCTCTGTGCCCTTCCCACCGGCAGCTCGCAAGCCACCAGACCCTGCTGTTTTTTACTTTTCCTCTCCATACTGGAGGCCCTTTGTATGTTGTGTTTTGCAAATCCAGCAGTCACAATATGGTTTATTTCCCCTTTGGTCAGGGTTCAGCAATTTTCCAAAAGTGGGGGTGGCAGACACAGACCCCTGTAGGGGAAGAGAAGAATGCTCACTCATATGAAGTGGGCAAGGAGCACCTGGAAGGTTCTCATGCACAAAAACCTCCCCCACCTCCACATTCTACTAATAAAAACTTCATCTGAGTTATCACACTGGGGATAATGCAAATGTCCTGAGAAAAGGTTCAGCTTCATGGTCACTCACATCTTACAAGAATTATTTTTGAATCTTAGATCATCCACATTTGAAAGACACTAAAGAATCATTTAGGGCAAAACCCTACTGTTTAAAGGATTTTTATTTTAATTATAGTCATCCTCTATTTAAATACTCACAGTGACAAATACTTCTTGTCTACTCCATCAGTGGGCATTTCAAATGATCTATGAAATGATCTATGATCATCTATGAATGATCATCCTTATCTTCAGCACAACCCTGCAGAATCTGTTAAGAAGGTTCTGCTGCATGTAAAGGAAATCCCAACTCAAAAGGCCTTAAACAGGTAAGGACATTTATCTCTCAGTAGAAAGCCCAGCAGTTTGGGCAGATTTGAAGGTTGGCTGCCATAAGAGTTATGTCACATCATCAAAGCCCCAGGTTCTTCCTATTTCTCTATCCTATCATCCTTCAGCATGAGCTTCATTCTCAGGCTGGTAGCATGACGGCTGTGGTGTCTGCAGGTTCATTTCAGCCACAAAAAGGTCCAGAGGAAAAGAGAAATATTCCCCCAAGCATGGGATATAAACTCTTCCCTTCACTCTGACTGTTCCAACTGATATCATATGCATAATAACCATCACCAAGAGAATGCCATCCACTCATGGGCTTCACTAATCATCCAGGGTGGAAAGAATGTTGGAAATTCCACCGTAATATTCATCCCTCCTGCCAAGAATTTCTACCTCAAATAGAGTTCTCCCTTACGGGGCAACTCAGAACACAGTCACAACCCCTTCCACAAAATGGCTAATCCACGTTTCTAAACCCCAGGCTTGTCCTTTGCTGGACATATTCTAGTTGGCCAGTTTCCTCCTAAAAGGGTGGCACCCAGAGTGAAACACCATTCTTGGTGGAATATAGCGAAATTACAATATACCAAGACTGGGGAGCTGTAGGACTGTGGCTTAATATCGTAGTAGCTTTTAATGGCAACATCATACTGTTGCTTCCTAATCAGTCAAGTGGTCAACTGTAACCAGCAGTTAATTTTCACACGTTATTGCCACGCTGGATTTCTGCCAAGCTGCACTAGTTGAATTTTTTTTATGGAGCGAAGTGTAGAACTTAAGATCATCCCTACTGAACTAGACCAAGATAATTTTGAATAATGCTTCTGCCACTCAGTATAATGACTACCCAGACATCTATACATGTTATCTGTCTATAAATCTATATTAGTTTGTGTTCTGTGCTGGTCTCAGACTATCTACAGCCATGCTGTCAGCCAGAAATGCCTGGGGGCACTCACCTGGGCCCCGGGAGGGTCCCACCGACCTCTCCCTTTCCAAACCAATGTTACAATTAGATGGACTCTTACGGATTCTATTATGATTGCAAGATGCCCTTCAGCAATAAGCATCAGGAAACTTTGAAAAAATGAAGTTTTATTACTTACAAGACCTGAAAATTACTTAGCACACCTGTGGCCACACAGTGAGGTCATGGGAAAGGGGAGAGAGAGAAAGAGACAGCACAGACCTGGGGTTCTGCTTTTACTGGGGCTGAGGGTGGGGCCTTGGGGTTTTGCAGGCTTACTCTTTAATGGTGAATTTAAAACCTAAGAATGGAAATTTAAAGCAGGAAGAGAAAAGACAATGGTCAGTTATTGAAATCAACCAAGATCTTTAAAACAAAGGAGACTCCATGTGGGGAGGTGGCCTGGCTCTTCATCTAGTCCTGTGTTTATTAATGTGTTTATTCCAGACAGCTATCTTTGAAATGGATGCCATCTTTGAAATGGATGCCTCTGCAATCAAAGCTTAAAGCAAGCACTTGAAAAACTGTCAGAGCTTACATTACAGTTTGCTAGGACTGACATAACAAACACCACAGACGAAGGGGCTTAAACAACAGAAATATATTTTCTCACAGTTTAAGATCAAGGCTAGAAGTTTAAGATCAAGATGTCTGCAGGTTTGGTTTCTTCAGAGGCCTTTCTCCTTGGCTTGCAGATGGCTGCCTTCTCCCATGTCCTCACACGGTCTTTACTACATGCATGTACTTATCTCCGTCCTAATCTCTTCTTCCAGTCATATTGGATTAGAGCCCATCCTAATGCCTTTACTGATGAGGGAGCATAAAGCAGGCTGCAAACACCTCCCTCACCCCCAGGTGTGATATGTGTGATATTCCTCCCGCAGTTCTGGCTGCCCAAGAACAAAGGAAAGGGGAAAAACAAATGGTTAACTGATAGAGATCTTAGTCTTGGACCGAAGTCTCCATCACCCCTCAATAGTGATGTGGTGTGGAACAAAGGCAGAAGGAAATGGTAGACAGAACTAAATTTCCTTATAAACTGCAACCCATTGACAAATACTTGAGGCTGGCAGAGTTCCTCCAGGAACTCCCTAGGGTCTTAAGGCTAGTGATTTGCTGAAGGGAAAACAACCTTCGCTTGACAATAGCTAGGCCTCCACTATCCTAGAAGTCTTCTTTAGCATATGAAAATCTCACTGGAAACTTCCCCTGGACTTTACCTTCTCCCAACTCCATAGTATAAAGCTAGTCTCTCCTCTTGGTCCCAGGGCAGTTCTTCCTGCCCAAGGGCCCTGTCCCCATGCTTCAGTAAAATTACCTTTTTGAACCAAAGACGTCTTCAAGAATTCTTTCTTGGCCTTCAGCTCCAGACCCCACAAACCCTACTGCCACCCCAAAAACCTCATCACTTACTTTAATTATTCCTAAAAGACCCTATGTCCAAATACAATTGTATTATGAACTACTAGGGGTTAGGATTTCAATAAATGAATTTGAGGGGAGAAATAATTCAGCCCCTAACAAATTTGATGTCTGTATATGCCTCCAGGTCAGAGAAAAATTAGACAGGAAATCTAAAACCAGAGGCTCTGGCAATCTACTAGCCCCTCCTCCAAAGAGGACCATTAAAGAATAACCATTAGAGTGCCTGGGTGGCTCAGTTGGTTGAGCAGTTGAGCATCTGGCTTCAGCTCAGGTCATGAACTCACAGTTCGTGAGTTCAAGCCCCACATCAGCTGTCAGCACAGAGCCCACTTCAGACCCTCTGTCCCCCTCTCTCTGCTCCTCCCCAGCTTGCTCTCTCTCTCTCTCTCTGAAAAATAAATTAAAAAAAAAAAAAAAGAACCATTAATTCAGTTACTTTCTCATTTTGGAGAAAGGATTTTGATTGTTTTTTTTTTTTTTTTGATGTCACTATTAATATATGAAATTTATTGTCAAATTGGTTTCCATACAACACCCAGTGCTCATCCCAAAAGGTGCCCTCCTCAATACCCATCACCCGCCCTCCCCTCCCTCCCACCCCCCCATCAACCCTCAGTTTGTTCTCAGTTTTTAACAGTCTCTTATGCTTAGGCTCTCTCCCACTCTAACCTCTTTTTTTTTTTTTCCTTCCCCTCCCCCATGGGTTTCTGTTAAGTTTCTCAGGATCCACATAAGAGTGAAACCATATGGTATCTGTCTTTCTCTGTATGGCTTATTTCACTTAGCATCACACTCTCCAGTTCCATCCACGTTGCTACAAAAGGCCATATTTCATTCTTTCTCATTGCCACGTAGTATTCCATTGTGTATATAAACCACAATTTCTTTATCCATTCATCAGTTGATGGACATTTAGGCTCAGGAGAAAGGATTTTGAAAAGGAATGTCAAAGAGAAAGATTGTTCTAGAAACTGGAGCATTTCTAGTTGAGCAAAAAGAAGACTCTACAAGGGTGTTTACACAGTCACAATGGGTGACTTTGGATATGAAGGCGCTGTATCAAGGGACTGCTGATCAGAGTCATCATGGAGAAGGTTGAAGGAAAAAGAGCCAGAAGGTTATCAAAAGGCAAATTCAGTTATCTCCCAGTTTCACTTAGGACACGCACAGCACTAACTCCAATCAGTACACTGAAAATGACCCTGAATGCCCACAGCATAGATTGATATGTCTGTCTTCATTATTTTGGTCTGCAATTAGCCAGGTGGGCAGCAATAACTTGGCATTTTGCCCAGGGACTTGATGTGATGAATGGAAAGCAACTGGTATGCTTTCTCAATCTTACCCTCTCTAAAAATTATACACACACAATATAAATCATAAATGAATATATGGAAGGGGTTACTATTAGAGCAACTACACATAAATACTAAAGAGTTAAGTAGGTAGCACTAAAGAATAAGATTGAGAGAAACAAACTAGTTTGTAATCAGCTTGGTTACTCACCAATCCATAACTGTTCCTTCTTAGATTAAATCACTTAAGTGGAAAAACGCCTGCCTTCCAGGTGGATTTACAATTCTAATGCCTGAAAGCTTTAGGGTAACACGATGTGATTAACCTTTCTTCTGTTTTTTTGTTTTGCTTTGGTTTTCATTGTTGTTGTTGCCTTTTTTCCCCTTCTTATTGCTGCGTACAAGTACTCAAACATTGGAAATTGAGGCTGGAAGGCCTGCAAAAGTCATTCCGCCCAGCTCCTATATCTGGTGCTTGAATCTCCTTTCCCACAAATACCTACTTAAAATCAATGAAGCAAGCACAGGGGAGCTCAACTTTGCAAGAGCTGCCTCCTCTCTAAGGACTCCCTCGGAGAAATCATCAAGGGAGAAGAGAGGCACGATTTTTTGTTCCACGCTCCAATTTGTACCGCCTTGCTCACAGTTCACAGATTAGTCAGTGACTGGATACCTGGGTGGGGAACGAGCTGTGTGATCCTGTCTTTCCCTCCTCCCCCTCATTAATGGATGCTTTTTAGCCACTTCACCAACTGACACCAAGCCTCACCTCAGGTCTCCAATCAAAACCTTAGCAGGGTTTTACATAAACTGAAATTTACATTCAATCATCACCATGGCAACCATCACACAGCATTGGATGCAACTTTTTCCCCTCTGATATAATCTTTTTTTTAAGAGCTTTTCTCTTCAGTTGCAAATCCAAGCTATTCGGAAAAATAAACATTAAAAATCTATTTTGAAAAACTACCTTTAAACAGACTGCAACAAGGCTCCGAGAACAGACATAAATGGTTTCTAGACACTAAGCACCATATGCTTTCTACCTCAGCTGATGGCTGTACATTGAAGTCCCAAGGATTCGGCCCTAAGCTGAGAATTGTTAAAATAGAAACAAGGCTTCACTCGTGTGGCAAACATTCCTTGAGAGATGCCCCAAGATAACAACCATGAGCTTGGGCAGAAAATTCTGCTAATTTCCACAGGGATATGTGTATTGTGTTTAAATAAAACAAGGTTTGGTTTGACTATACAATGTGCAATTGGCAAATCTGAAATTTTTAGGATTCACATGTTGACTAAAGAACAATCACTCAATTAGAAATGGGGTTCAAGGCCATGTGGGAGAATGCAAAGGTACTAGAGACTAAGCTAGAGATTACAGGATATGTCCCCACCCAAGAGGCCTAATTTTTCTTATTCTAGAGGACAATGCCACAAGAGGCCCTGAAGATTTGCAGATGTCAGAAATAATATTTCAGATTTAGAAAAAGATAAGAAAAGAGACTTTTCTGAAATTTTACTAAGACAAAAAAAAAAAAAAAAAGCTGACTTATGACACTAGCCCCACTAACAAATTAGTGAGCCTTCACCTCACCACTCCTATATATCTTATTCTTTTCTACTTACCGTCCCAGAAAATGAGCAACTCGGATGTACTGACAATTGAGACAATGAAATTAAGTCATTTTCCAAAAACCAAATAATGTGATCTTGTTTATTTAAAGCCAAACCACAAAGTATGACACTCCAATCATTCATTGACTCATTCATCAAATATTTATCGAGCACTAGATGCCACCATATGAGAGCTGCAGCTCATAAAGATGAGTAAGACTTTGTCCAAGACCTCAAGATCTTTACTTTTCTAATTCCATAGTATGGCAGATGGTTTAAGCCAAAATGTCAAGGAAATCTTAACACATTTTCTCAAAAGGAACATTCAAGCTTGTATCTGTATATAGGAGGTGATGCCATCCATGGCTGTGCCACTCATTTTAATGACCCCAGTGTCTGGACACAAGAAACAAGGCTAACAGTTAATAGTTGATTTTATGACTAAGATCTAGTAGAACTCACCAGAGGACATTAATTTTAACATTTCTGAAAATTCTGTGACTTTTATTGAATCTAAAATGATGCAACTTGGGGCACAGGGTGGCTCAGTTGGTTAAGCATCTGGCTCTTGATTTCAGCTCAGGTTATGATCTCACAGTTCGTGAGATCGAGCCCTACATTGGGCTCTGTGCTGAGTGCGGAGCCTGCTTAAGATTCTCTCTCTCCCCCTCTCTCTCTGCCCTTCCCCTGCTTGCTCTCTCTCTCTCTCTCTCTCTCTCAAAATAAATAAACTAAACTAAACTAAACTAAACTAAACTAAAATAAAATAAAAATAACACAACTTCGTCATTCAGGAAATATGGCTGAATTCTACCCCAAATGATAAGAAAGCTCCCCCAGATGCTATTAAAAATCAGATGTGAAAGGGAAAGAAAGGCAACTCTTGAAGGTTCTCGGTCATTCTTTTTTCATGAAAGACCAATGACATAGCTAGTTAGGAAACTTGAGCAAGAGGGAAAATGGGAGTTAATTTTCAAATAGTTGCTGAAATATTTTATATGCCTAGAAGCAACAAATACTACATATTAAGGAAGAGAAGGTGTGGGAAAGGTACTAGAGCAGGAACAGGATACTGGTTTCATCTCAAGTGTCAACTCCAGTGGAATGAGGGTGGATGCCTAGAACCCTGGGTAAGGACAATGCTGAGTCCAATCCCAGCTCAGTGAGAAAAAATACCTTGATCCTTTAACAAAGTCTGATCTGGGATCAGGTAGTCTGCATGGTACAGTATGTCCCACTCTATGAGACTATGGGAAGCAGGGATCCTAGGCTGTGCTGGAGGGCAAGTGGGGAGATATATGCCATTGAGTTACCTGGGAAAATACATAGAAACAATAATAATTTTAAAATCCCAATGCATTCAAAGACCAATGAACCTGTGTCAGAAATCTTTTTTAAAAAAAACTTTGAGGCACAATTGGCATAATTTAAGACAGAAGAATGGGTACCTTCCAAATGGCTGACAAAGAGCCAGTCAAGTGCAGTCCATATTAGAAAAAAATGTGCCAAGGAACACGAAAAAAGAAAAACCTAAACATGATTACAGAAATCAGAGATCAGAGCATTTGAGGTGACACCCTGGGATAGATATGCCGTGTTGCCAAGTAACAAGACAAGCTGAGAACAAAGTAAAAATCCTTTGGTGAAAGTTAAGGAATCTAATCAATATATGCACGGCAACCAACACAGAGTTCTTGGCTTGTCATTTGTTTCTGCTTTTTTAAAAGATCAGTAGGAAGATCACAATCTCCCTAACACAACCTCCTGGTAATGACGTAGACATGTGGCTTCTGTGGTCAAAGGAAGCAAAGAATGTCATTTTGAGTATCTTAGACTCACTGCTTTTGAAAAGTATAAATAAATATATCCACAAAAGCCACAAATTCAGCTTGTGAGCTATTTATGTCTTGATTTTTTTCAGAGTTTCTTAGATGACCAGCATCGAATCTAAAATGATCCCAGTGTGGTCATTGAGGGGTCATTCCAGTGGTCATCAAACTCAAGATGCACAAACCTATAACTGATGTGAATTAAGCAGAGAGAGAATATCCCCAGTCGCCCCCATTCCGTTCAGGTCCTTGCAACTGGGAGAAGCAGAGGCTGCCAGGTATTGGTTCGTCAAGAAAGGATGCTGACTGTCCTTACCTGCACACGTCCCCTGGTAACACTTCCAAAGCTAGACTGATGGCAAATGATGGACCCCATATCATGGGCGATGGAAATACCTGCATCTCTTCTTTGCCCCAATTGCAGACGGAATTGTCCTACCTGATATACTTTCTAAGGATGAAAAGTCTATTGAGCATTCCTGGTGGGCCAGGCACTGAGCTAGATACATGAGACGACCCACCTGGATACATTCTGTTCTGCAGCTTGTTTTCTATCTTAGCTCATGAACACAACTATCACCTACTCGGTCTGCTTGCTTCAATCCTCAAGAACCTCACAGTCTTTGGGTCCTGGAGATCTAAACATAATAATAACTCCAGAGCAAAGAAAAAAGGTCAGCAATAGGAGAATGCCCAATATGTTCACCATCGAAAAGGACAGAAAAGCAACGAAACTGAGCTCTTCAAAACTGGCTCTCCAAATGTCCATGTCTGAAAAAGGGCAACTTAGAATCTGAGTGGGCTCATTCAAGACATGTCAACAAAGAGTTAATAAGCTTATGAAATTCATTTCTTCTAGGAAAGAAGGTTAACAAAAGGCTCCCAATAGTTTTGTTTTAAGTATTGCATTGCAGGCTCATAATGAATAAAGAGAAACTGAGAAGTGTGCATACATCTCTAACTTTTTCAGGCTGATCTCAAGAAAGACCAACATGCCTTGAGATAGAATATGAAGTAGGATAGAGAACAGGGCTTGTGAGACAGGGAAGGGTGCCTGAGCAGGCTGGGATCTAGAGGCCCCCACATAGGTACACATCAACCCCAGGAGCCCAACGTTTATCTACTTAATATATAGGGGGTATACATAGGTTTTGTTCAGAGGACAAAAAGCTTCTGCCACTAACGACAACAAAAATCTAAGAAATACTCCAATCAATTTGCAAATCCACTGGGGCTAGATAGTAGAGAGCTTTGAATTGTCACGTGAAGGAGTTAGGACTTCACCTTATAGTCAAAGATTCCCCCATCTGGGTTTAAGGAAAACCATTCTGGCATTTTGGTGGAGAGGTATGAGATGGAAACAAGAAGCCCAATTAGGAGACAGTTGTGTATGAGCTAAGATAAAAGGCTAGCTGCAAAATAAAATGTACACAGTAACCTACTTTATGAAAAAATTCTCACGTGTGTATATGTTGTAAATTCACAGAAAAGGATTGATTGAAAAATCAAGGTGCAGAAAAATATGTACACAATGATTCTATCTAGAGTGGAAAAATGTCTCTGTGTGTTTTATAAACTTATAAAAATATACACACCAAAATGCTTATGGCAGTTACCTCCACAGGAGTGAATGAAGATTTGGGGAAGTGGACCGAGATTGATACATTCAAGAGATTTCTAAAACTTAAAAAAGTAAAAGATTACCACAAAATAAAAGATGTAGTTTCTGTGACAAGAAATGATCAGGACTTCAAACCAAAGCCATAGCCATGAGAACAGAAAGCAGGGAACAGACCCAGCAGACAGATGTTGACAGCACCGCAGATGGGAGCCTGAGTGACGCGGGTCAGGAGTGAGGGAGGCAGATGGGGCCATATGTTTCTGTTCACCCTCTCAGTTACATTTCCTGAGAGTCCTGGGAGGTGGGCATTTCCACCACATCTTAAAGACAACAACGTGGAGCCCCCGAGAGCTCAGAGAGACTAGAACTCCCTCTCACCTGACGCTGAAACAGATTTCCTACATGTCCACAGCCCTCTTCACTGCCTTTTCTGCACTCAAGTCCTGGTCTGATGCAGCCGTAAGGAACTAGGGAGCTAGCTCTGACAACATAGGGTGGGTCATGGGGAGACTGGCAAGGCTGAACCCTGTGCCCATCTCTGTTGAGTAGTAAGTCCCAGATGCCAAAAGTGACCCTTAACAGACGAGTGCCCACTGGCCAATTTAGCTCAGGAGGATTCTCCAGACAGGACCTATATTCTTGTTTCATTTTGTTTTTTGTGAAAGTAGGCTTCACGCCCAGCATGGAGCCTGATGCTTGGACTCACGACCCTGAGATCAAGACCTGAGCCGAGATCAAGAGCTGGATGCTCAACCAACTGAGCCAGTCAGGTGCTCCAGGACCTATGTTTTCTACAGAATCTGTAATGCCTCTGCAGTGCCTAATATAGCACAAGTCCTCACCAAATTCACTGAGAGTTTAATGCGCATATGTATTAATGGGAAGACAGCAGGATCACCCGAAGTCAATGTGAAACTGCATTTAAGCCCTCATTTAGATCATGAGTGTTCTGAAAGCATTTTTTCCCTCAACAATTCAGGATGTAGGCAGTCAACGCACATTTGTGACAAATAATAATTGTGACCCTACTGAGAGAGAGCAATTTAGTCACTGTCATAAAGCTCCTTCAGCTAAAAAGTAACTATACTATCTGTGCTCCAAGACTTCAACCAAACAGCTGAAGAAGCAAATAGCACTTACTAAGATCTCCATGTGCCCACACTGTTATAGGCACAATGCAGAATCCCATGGAATGATAGTCATGGGCCCTTCTCCTAAAGAATTTACACACTAGCTGGAGAACCAAATGGAAATTCAGGAAGCAATTAGATAAATGAGTGTAATCTATGGATGTCCTGCAAATGAGTTCCACAGGAGTCCAGAGAAAGGAGAAGCCATGAATACTAGAATCTAAGGAAGAGGGACTTGGCCTGTGGGGTGAAGGATAGAGACAAAAAAGACAAGGCTTCTCCCAGCCTCCTAGAAATATAATGATTCCACAGTATCCATAAAAGCACCCGTACCTTTCAAGCTATTCGCTCCCCAGCACAAGTGGTTGCCGGCCAAGACTGTTTCATGCCCTGACCACCTCTTTCCATGTCTGTGTTCCAGGGAGCTATTGCAAATCTAGGGACGGCCCCACTCCACCCCAATACCCCTTAGCATTTCCATTATTTATTCAATAGGCAACACTGCACATCAGGGTCTTTGCTCATTCTAGCCAGCCATCATTCCCCACCCACACCAGAGATGAGGCCTGTTATAAACACACCACCTGACATGTCTAGGGGACATAACTACTAATAGTAAAGGGGGGGTTGGTGGTAAGAATCAAAAAGTGAAGATAAGATGTCAGAGGAAATTAGGGGCGCCTGGGTGGCTCAGTTGGTTAGGTGTCTGACTTCAGCTCAGGTCATGATCTCACAGTGTGTGAGTTCAGGCCCCACATCAGGCTCTGTGCTCACAGCTCGGAGCCTGGAGCATGCTTCGGATTCTGTGTCTCCCTCCCTCTCTGCCCCTCTCCCCCTCATGCTCTGTCTCTGTCTCTCTCTCAAAAATAAAAATAAATATTTTTTTAAATTTCAGAGGAAATTAATGCTTGACACCATCTCAATAAAATACTTTTGCGAGCCTATGGAAATTTACTAATATTTCATCAGAAAATCAGGTTGTAATAGGGGTTCCATTTCCTTTTTAAGTAGGATCTATGAACATTTAGCTCTACATCCAACAGACACTGGGGAAAAGACTGCCTCAGAAACTAGGGTCGGCCCTTAATGAAGGAATAAGCAAACAAAAAGCAAAAACAGACCTATATATTTATCCAAGGGATATAGGTATGCTGTTTTGAAGGAACACACGTACCCCAATGTTTATAGCAGCACTATCAACAATAGCCAAAGTATGGAAAGAGCCCAAATGTCCATCGATGGATGAATGGATAAAGAAGATGTGGTATACATATACAATGGAGTATTACTCGACAATCAAAAACAATGAAATCTTGCTATTTGCAACTACATGGATGAAATTGAAGGGTATTATGCCAAGCAAAATTACTCAGTGAGAGAAAGACAAATATCATAGGACTTCACTCATGTGAGGAATTTAAGATACAAAACAGATGAACAAAATGGAAGGGAAGCAAAAATAATATAAAAACAGGGAGGGGGACAAAACATAAGAGACTCTTAAATATAGAGGACAGAGGGTTGCTGGAGGGGTTGTGGGAGGGGGGATGGGCTAAACAGGTAAGGGGCATTAAGGAATCTACTCCTGAAATCATTGTTGCACTATATGCTAACTAACTTGGATATAAATAAATAAATAAATAAATAAATAAATACAGACCTATAAATAAAGACGGCAAACTGATTGTGGCCAGAGAGAAGGGGAATAGGGGAATGGACAAAATGGGTGAAGGGGAGTGCCTTCCACTTATGGAAAGAATAAGCCATGGGGATAAAAGGTGGAGCATAGGGAATAACATCAATGGCACTGGAACAGCGCCGTATGGTGACAGATGGTAGCTACACTTGCGGTGAGCATGGTATCACATATAGACTCCTCCAATCACCGTGTCGTACACCTGAAACTAATGCAACATTGTGAGTCAACTGTACTCCAGTGTAAGAACAAACAAAACAGTAGGGTCAGTCCTTTAGCTGGGCTGAGCGATCTCTCCAAATGTCATTTTGGTCATATTGCCGCCCCAAGAACAAGCCCTCAAGACAAAAGGGGCAAGGCTCTTCATACTGATGTCGAAGGTCCTTATCCCACTGACTCAAGTTGATCTTTGTAATATTTGCCCCCACTGTCCCTCCCCAACCACTTCTTAGCCCAAATTCAAACACATCCTGTGCTTTCCTACCCCTCTGCCTTGCCCGCAGAGCTCCCTCTCTGGGATGTCGCTCCCTCCCGTTCTCACCAGTTCCTCCTAAAATCCAACTGTCTGTCTGTCTGTCTGTCTGTCTGTCTATTTATTTATTTATTTATTTATTTATTTATTTATTTATTTATTCATTCCAAGTTGGAAGCTCAACAGACTGAGCCACCCAGGCACCCCTCCAGCCATCTATTTCAGTGCTATCTCCTCCATCAAGTTTTCAACTGACCACCTACTGAAAGTGCTTTCTTACTTTCGAAAGTCTATATGCAGACATCTTTCAGTCCTGTGTACTGAACTCATGCACTAGGCTACTTCCTCTCCCTCTGCTCCACAATCAAGCACCAAGTCCTGCTGCTTCTGCCTGCTTTCTGCCCCTCCAGGATGTCCCTTCCTCTTCATTCCCACTGCCTCTGCTCTGCTCAGGCCCAAATCACCTCTCCCCTGGAAGATGCAGTCACCTCCAGCCCAGTCTCTAGCCTCCAGCCCTGCCCACACAGCCACTGGACTGAATTTATGGAAGATGAATTCCTGTCATGTCAAACCCCAACATTCCGCCCTTCAATGTTTCCCCGTAGCCTTCAAAGCAAATCTCAGCTGTTTAGATAAATATGAGAATTTTCAGCATCTGATCTCCCCTCCAGCCTTCCCCTGAAAGCTCTAGACCAGTGGTTCTCAAACTTTAGTACCCACCAGTATTAAAAAATACATATTCCCATGGGGTGCCTGGGTGGTTCAGTCGGTTGGGCGTCCGACTTCAGCTCAGGTCATGATCTCGCGGTCCGTGAGTTCGAGCCCTGCGTCAGGCTCTGGGCTGATGGCCCAGAGCTTGGAGCCTGCTTCCGATTCTGTGTGTCCCTCTCTCTCTGCCCCTCCCCCGTTCATGCTCTGTCTCTCTCTGTCTCAAAAATAAATAAACGTTAAAAAAAATTAAAAAATAAAATAAAAAAAAAATACATATTCCCAGTCTATCCCACACAGACATTCTGGTTCATTGGGTAGCAGGGAGGGCTGATATACATGAATATTTACAAATAATATGAGGTTCAAATATATGGGGAACGTGACTATTTATAATGATATGAGGTTCAAAATATTTGGTTCTTCATCAAAACCAAAAGTATATGGCTCTGGGCACCTGGGTGGCTCAGTCAGTGAAGTATCTAACTCTTGATTTCGGCTCAGGTCATGATCTCATGGTTGTGTGATCAAGCTCTGCAATGAGCTCCATGATGAGTGTAGAGTCTGCTTGGGATTCTCTCTCCCTCTCTCTCTGCTCTTTCCCCACTTGGGTGTGTGCGCTCTCTCTCTCAAAAGAAATAAATAAACAAACAAAAAATAATGGTTCTGATGCAGATATTCTGAGCATCACATTTTAAGAATACCTGAAAGAGGGGTGTCTGGGTGGCTCAGTTGGTTAAGCATTCGACTCTTGATTTCAGCTCAGATCATGATCTTGTGGTGTGTGAGTTCAAGCCCCACAGAGGGCTCTGTGCTGATAGCTGACAGTGTACTATCTGCTTGGGATTCTCTCTCTCCTTCTCTCTCTGCTCCTCCCCCACTCATGCTCGCTCGCTCTCTCTCTCTCTCTCTCTCTAAATAAGTAAATAAACTTAAAAAAAAAAAAGACTACCTGAAAGAGGCATTGTAAAAATGGAACTGGAAACAAATAGTTTTTAAGAAGCCATTGAATACAGGGGTTAAGACTAGAAGTTTGGGTGCAAACCTGAAGTTCCCACATGCCTCTGGGAAACGATGCTTCTGTGTCTCATTTGCACAATGAGACAGTAATAGCATCTCTCTTCTAGGTTTAGATTAAATGAGATAACCACTGTAAAATGGTTAGCACAGTATTTAGCATTGCAAACATTCTACAGCTGGTGGACACTGAAGGAAAACAGTAAAAAGCAGTGTAGTCCAGATCCAAGTTTGTTATTAAAGTGTCTCTGGGTTGGAAGGGACTTTAGGGATTCCTTCTTCAGCATCCTTCTTCAGCAGATGTTTATGCAACTTGAGCCTGAAGGGTTCCAGTGACAGGGCCTCTGGCCACCACCTCCTGGGACAGCCTCCTCCTTTGTTAAGCCTGTCCCGGAGTTAATGTTCTTCCTTAAATGTAGTAGAATTCTGCTTATCAGTGAATGCTGTCCACGAATCCTAATCTGCCTCTGGAGAATCATCAAATACCTTTCTTATTTCCACATAACAGTCTTTCAGATGTTTGAAGGTAGTCCTCATGTCTTGGTGTTTTCTCCTTTGGGAAGATAATAAAGCATGGTGGATGGAACTCTGAGTTCAGTGCTGGAGGCCTGGGCTCTTGTCTCTAACTGGCTGGATGGCCCTGTGCAAGTCATCTGACAGTGCTGAGCCTCAGTCTCACTCCAGCCCCAAATTCTGTAATTCTATGACTAAGCATCCCCAGTTTACTCCTACTCATCAGGCATAGGTATGTTTCCAGATGCCTTGGTGTGCCAGTTCTCTTTCATACTGCTGGACAAGGACAGGACAGAAATCCCCCCTGGGGAGAATTCCTGATCCATTCCCTCTCACCAAGTGGTTTGAATGGAAGCTGCCCAGCTCCTAGAAACCCCACACCCCAGGCTATCAACATGGGCCATTTAGAGTCCTCCAATCCCCTGGCCACAGATCATTGGCCTCGAGTTAGGCACCTGATCCAAATTCAACTACTTAGTCCCTAATGTGGGATTTTTAAATTTTGGACCATTGAGAACAAGTATCAGTTCCTCTCTGGAGTTGGGGTTGGAAGGAGTGAGGGGGGACAGCTCCTAGGGGCTGCACTTCTTCCTGGAGAGGACTCATCAGAAAATGACACCCAGATGCAGAGAGACAGAAAGGTGAGGTGAAGAGGTAATATGGAGTTCGAGTCCTTGGTTCTAGGCTATCTTTGAGGACCAACTGCACTCTTGCCCTTCCTCTTTGTTAACTCCTCTTTTGCCCAAGTTGGGGTCCTCTCTGTATAAACAAACAGGTCCAGAACAATACTCAGCTTTCTAAGTAGGCCTTCAATGAAGATAGTTCTGGCTTATCTGTTCTCCCTATACCGTGCCCCCCCCCCCAAACCTAACTGTCCACTTCCCCAACCTTCTGCCAACAGCTACTCCAGATGGGTAACTAGAGTCTGTGTATAAGAATGGCTGTCACTTCTTCCCATCTGGCCACTGTTCAGAAGGGTAGTTCAAGACTGCATCTTAAAGCAGTCGTGACAACTTGCTGATTCACACAGAGCACGTGGCCACCTCAAACCCCCAGCTTTTTTCATGTAAACCAAGGAAGCCAGGATTTTCTCTCTGCCATGCCACAATTGAATAATTCCATTTGTTTTGGTGTGTGTGTGTGTGTGTGTGTGTGTGTGTGTGGAGGGGAGGGAATGGGGAAGGGATGAAGTTTGAGACCTAATTGCAGATAAACACTTAGTCTTGTCAAATATTACGTGTTAGCTTGGGGCCATTGTCCCAGCCTGTCTGTGACTGTGGTGACTCAAGATTCCATCATCAATAGCAAAGCTTCCCAACTAGTCTACCAAATGGAATGGGTTACAGATGTGCCAGAATATTCATTCCCTCAGTTCTCTGCTTGGTGGAACAAAGCTTAGAGCTCTGAATCCATGTCAGTGGCTTTCAACTCTGACAGCTTTATCATCTTCTGAGTATTCCTATTTCAAGTCTCCATAGTTCTGGTAACATAGGAAATTAAATTTTTCATAAAATAAAAGTATTTCCTGGGGCTGGGTGGCTCAGTCAGTTAAGCATCTGACTCTTCATTTTGGCTCAGGTCATGATCCCAGGGTTGTGGGATTGAGCCTCACCTAAGGCTCTGCGCTGAGTATGGAGCCTGCTTAAGATTCTCTCTCTCTTTCTCTCTCCCTCTGCCCCTCTCCACTGCTTGCTCTCTCTCTCTCTCTCTCTCTCTCTCTCTCAAGAAAACAAAAGAATTTACTAACAAAATGATCATTTACGAAATTGGTCTCCATGTAAACATCTCTGCTTGCTTAATCACAGTATATATTTTTATCCAGTAAGTCATGTCTTTATTGCTTGTTCTCTTCCAGATTTAGGATTTCTCTACAACAAACTATACATGCAGTGTGATTTGGATATATAGGGTTATTCTAGATTTTGGAAAAGATACAGAAATTTATGAGGCTGATAAAAGTAATGTTGGAAAACTGAATCACAAGTAAAGCCACTATCCATTGGAAAGGTTACCAACCGAACAGGAAAAAGTCCATAGGAATGCAGCCTGATAATCAAAACTGAATTATAGGAATACAAATGATTGAGAAGAGGCTTTGAAAACTGTAAAAGTCAATTATATTTCAATACAACTGTTTTAAAAAAGTCAAATGTGAAATAAGGAATGTTTTCTTTTGTTAGCATAAAACTGTCACAAAAATGTACTCAACCCCTCTTGCATAAAACCCAGCAACAGCTGATTCAGTCTTTGTATGGATTAAGAATTAGCATACAGCTGAAATTATAATCAAAACTGTATTATGCAACCAAATTAACTTATTTTCTTTTTCTTTTTTTTAATGTTTATTTATTATTTTTGAGAGAGAGGGAGAGCACAGTGGGGGAAAGGGAGAGAGAGAGAGAGAGAGACAGAGAGAGAGAGAGAGAGAGAGAGAGAGAGAGAGAGTGAGTCTGAAGCAGGCTCCAGGCTCCAAGCTGTCAGCACAGAGCAAGATGCAGGGCTCAAACCACGAACTGTGAGATCATGACCTGAGCCAAAGTCAGACGCTCAACCGACTGAGCCATCCAGGCACACCACAATTAACTTATCTTCTTAATGTTTAGTTTTGCTTTTCAAATAAAGCCCAATTTTTTTAACTTTTATTTTATTTTATTTTTTTAGTATTTACTATGAAATTTTGACCCCTGCTTAAGAATATCCACTTTCCCAAAAAAAAAAAAAAAAAAGAATATCCACTTTCCCTGACCTTTCCCCAGGACAACCTGTCTTTAAATTATGAACTAAACTCATGTTATTGCCGTCACTGCAACTTTCAGTCATGGTTCCCTGCTCTGTCCACCACAGAAACAGGGAGAAGTCCCACCCCTCTGCTTTATCCACATGACAGGCCTTCCAAACTTGGAAGACAGTTTCCACGGTTCCAGTGAAACTTCTTTTCTCCACAAGCTTATTTCCTTTAAACATTTATCATCTGACAGAATTTGCGGTTCTCTCATTTACTCCATTCAGTCATTCCAGTTTCCTGAGGGCCTACTGTCTGTGAAGCATTGCTGTAGGAACTGTGTATACAGCAGTGAAC
Source organism: Panthera leo (assembly GCF_018350215.1). Taxonomy (NCBI): domain Eukaryota; kingdom Metazoa; phylum Chordata; class Mammalia; order Carnivora; family Felidae; genus Panthera; species Panthera leo. The sequence goes on from NC_056689.1 coordinate 55,422,958, forward strand.
AAAATCCCCACTCTGCTGGGGCTCATGTTCTATTGAAGGAACAGTAAACAAAATGATTGAATGGATGGATGGAGGGATGGATGGATGGATAGACAGATATCCTTATATGCCTCCCATTAGAACAGTAAACACTTTTCCAGATAAGCCGACTAGATGCAGGGTAGAAGAGGAGCCTCTCCTCTGACACCAATATTTCTGTTCATAAACCTTCATGTGGCATTAACTTTTTTGAAGGTGACATTGCTCTGTTGACCACGTTTAGCTTACCTCCAGCTAAAACCACTAGATCTCACAAACCCTACTCTTAAAATATTTATTCCTTCACTGTTTCATACAACTGTTTGATTATTTTCTTGGACCCTGTGCTGAATTTTATATTGATCCTTATTAATTTCCAACTTATCTTTAGCCCATCCTTCTAACCACACATTTAGATGAACTAAAATGTGAAACTTTCAAATTGTGGGAACATATTAATATATACACCCAACATCACTGCTTGTCCTCAAGTTTAAGGAAGAAGCAAAATGCTCATTTTAAAATTGAGTGCTTAAATAAAGCTACTCTCAAATTTTAGACAGTTCTAATCACTACTCTGAGAAAATGACTAACTTGCCTAAAAGCCATGGTTAACTTGGGCTCTGTGTTAGCATTAGGTAATCATTTGCACAACATTTGCCATCAGTGTAAGACACACATTTTCTCCTCTTTTCCAAGATACATCATTCTTTCCTAATAGATGCTGTGAGGAACTATCAAAGGGGCCCTCAGGATATCTCAAGTCCCCTTTATTATTCAAAGGGAGCTCCCTGACTTTGGCCTCATAACACTGGACATGCCTGGCATTAAGTAATTAACAGGACAACTGGCTGCTTAATGGCTGTCTCCTTCTAGGACACATACATTTTGCAAGGGCAGGAAGTAAGTTTACTTTTTCATCAAGTCTCCTCAGGACCTTGCAGAGTGCCACCCCCAGGACAGGCACTCCATAAACTCAATACATGTTCATTGAATATAAACATAAATTGGCTCTCATCTCCTTCACTAACTGTGTAACACTGGGTAAGCCCTCTAATTCCTCTGGGTCCTTTGTTCATTTTAAACTAAATGGGTTGGGCCAGATAATCCCAAAGTTCCCTTTTCTGATGTTAATATTCTATCTCTCCATCCTGTGGACTCCATGGCTCCTAATCCCTGTTGTCCCATCAGAGATTCTAGATTGTTTCCAGAGGATGGGCAAGTTGTAACCACATGAACAACCTGGACCGTGGAAGGGACAAGGGAGGAACAATGTTGAAGGGTTTCTACAGCCTCTGGGACTCTGATTTCAAGGTGAACACAAAACAAAAATAAACATTTAGGCTGCCAAAGTAGCATACAATCATTTCGGTATTACATTTTTTCTGAAAAACTTCTAACACAACAACACTTCACAATCACAGTCAGAGACCGCTGGCTACAAACCAAGGCTTTGAGAAATGATAGTCAGAAAGTTCTAGAAAATGAAAGGGGGAATTTGTTTCAGAACAAATAACAACAGGTGGACTCTGTCTGGAATGCTAAATGCCATATCCTGCAACAGAAATGTCTTCCTACATTTTACATGCTCGAAATAAATGAGTCAATAGCTAACGTTAATATTCTTCTATATGCTAGCATTGATGGGTGTCTTAATGCAAGCCTTAGCTACAACTATAGCCTCAAACATTAGCTGTACATGTAAAAGGAAACTTATTTAGTCCAAATTTAAAATTAGAGCACTTTCATTTCATCATCAGCCCCCCATCCGTTTCCTGTGTTATCAGATGTTAGAGAGCGAGCCAGCAGTCTGTTTGTGAACCTGGCAATTTGGCAGACAAAATATGCATGTTCAACCAGCATTCTTCTCAATAAGAACCTGATATGAGTCTAGCCTTGTAAGAGTGATAGGGAAGATACATACATGCAGAAGGCATAAACCCAGAAGAAAAAGTACCAAAGAATTTCCAAAATGACTAAGTCAATTCTAGAGGTCGCTTTTGAACTCTCCAGATGTCTTCACTTTAATGATCTCCTTTAAACAGGACACACCCAATTTAGTCTCTGCTGCAAAAAGACCCCCCACACCCCCCACTCATGGAACAAACAATTCTCATTGTTAGTTTCTATAATAGCATACTGATTCTTTCGTGGGACAGGATGTCATACCTGGTACGTTTTTAAGTATGGACACAGTGAAAAAGACATACTCCATCATCCTGTCTTGCTTTGAATCAACTCAAAGTTTCTCTTTAGATGCATCCTGACTACATGACACAAGACAAATCTGCTCCACGGAAATGGCTGACAATCCAAATGACCCCAGCAGCACAGACCGCTAGGAAGGATACTCTCGAGAGGGGTATCTTTCTCTCTAACTGGGGCATTCGAAATGGGCCCAAGAGTAAGGAAAATGGACAACAATCCGCGGACGCACCTACACAGCCAGTCATCCATCCACCCACCATCTATTAGGCACCTGCCACACATAAAACAGCGTTAGTGGAGACCAGTATTTTCTTTAAAAACATAAACACAGTGAAAATGAAATAGCCTCCAAGGGTTTTTTCCCCACAGAAAAGGCAATTTTATCAGTTTTTGATTTTGCTTTACTGTTCAGTGTCTTGGAAAACCTTCAACCACTGTTTGTCTAAATTTTACTAAAATTGCTAAATTAGGAAGTCTTCTGCTCAAAAGTCCATATGACAAGCCTACTGTGGTTTCAGTAATTTCTCCAAAGTGTAAAGAGTCATTTACAGCAAAAATCATCCTATTTCATTGGCCGTCTCAGACACACTCTCAGTCATGTGAATGGCAGTGGAAACTAAATTGAAAAGCTGTCAAAACACCCTGTAATAATAGGGAAATTAACAAACCCATTTTGTCATGCATATTTGCCCTCATTTCCCCTGTCCCATTATCTTCCTATAGACTCACATTCATAAATTTGCACATAGACCATAATAAACAGTACATGTAAAATGTTAGATACACACATTCTTTCATTCCCACGCATATAATGGCATCATGTTATATTCTCCTAAGACTGAACTTGGGGTACTGTCCACGAACAGAAAGCTATTATTATGTCATTTAAGGTTCTGTTTAAAATTCTGTTGTGAAGGAGAACTTGTTAGCTGAAATAAAACACTATCTTGTAATGGGGTTTTGAAAACTATCAGCAACGCAATGTAAGCCATGTAAAACCACACACAGTAAAACCACATACAATTTCACAGCCGTAAAAGTCTCAGATGCCAACGTGTACTCCTCCTAGCTTTTTAAAAAGGACAAGAACAGATGCAGAATGACCTGCCCAAGGTGGCAAAAGAAGTCAGTATCAGAGTCTGTGAAATATACACTCATATTCTCTCACTTCTTGTCATCAAAATTGTAGTACCCTAAGACATCAATCCAAATTTGATTTGACAAAAGTTAAAATATGACTCAATGAAAGTAGCAGGCATTAGCCCATACAGGGTGAGTGAAGGTGCAGACATCACAGAAATAACACAGACCAATACCATAACACTCCCCCTAATCCAGAAGATCAACCCAATGAAGCTGAGAAAACGGGCAAGGAGTTTATATAAAGGAATTTAACCTGAAGTCCAACCTGTTTGGATTAGCTGGGTACAAGTCCAACTCCTTCCTCTAGATCCATAAAATCCCCATGACTCCATCATTTTTCTCTTTTAAAATGCCTAACTGAAAGTAAAACATGAACATGGTAGAAAAATGGAAACATGGGAGAAATGTCTGAGACAAAAAACCCTCCATCCACCCAAAAGCAACTACTATCAAAAATTTCTTAGACAGATACCATATGTTTTCACTCTTATGTGGATCCTGAGAAACTTAACAGGAACCCATGGGGGAGAGGAAGGAAAAAAAAAGAGAGAGAGAGAGAGGTTAGAGTGGGAGAGAGCCAAAGCATAAGAGACTCTTAAAAAATGAGAACAAACTGAGGGCTGATGGGGGGTGGGAGGGAGGGGAGGGTGGGTGATGGGTATTGAAGAGGGCATCTTTTGGGATGAGCACTGGGTGTTGTATGGAAACCAATCTGACAATAAATTTCATATATTTAAAAAAAAATTTTCTTGGGGCACCTGGGTGGCTCAGTTGGTTAAGCGTCCAACTTCGGCTCAGGTCATGATTTTGCAGTTTGTGAGTTCAAGCCCCGGAATCGGGTTCTGTGCTGACAGCTTGAGCCTGCTTCAGATTCTGTCTCCCTTTCTTTCTGCCCCTCCCCTGCTCACACTCTGTCTCTGTCTCTCTCAAAAATAAATAAACACTAAAAAAAAAATTTCTCATGTATCCTTCTAGGAAAAAAAGCTCTCTATGCATATATGGGTATAAATATAACTTTTGCTTGTAGATATATATATATATATACATACATATATATATATACATATATATATACATATACATACATATATATATACATATATACATACATACATACATATACATATATGTATATATATACATACATATATAGAGATAGATAGATAGATATATCTACAAGCACCCTGATTTGATTGTCTTCACAGAGGCTGCCACAAGCTCATTCTCACTAGTCCAGATGATAAACTGGTCATTTCAAGGACAGAAATCCTGTTGTTAATCAAACCTAATGTTGTCTTAAATGACACTGAACTTCTGGAACCTGGGAATACAGCTAAATAGCTAACACAATGTAGAAATGGAAGAAAGGAAATAAAAAGATAAAGAGGTGTTGTATACCGACCAGCACCTGGCAGATAAATGCCCATTCAGTACTTTCTGAATGACTGACCAAATATATGAACGAATGTTGAAACCAGGATAGGCATGTTGTTGATACATACGACATTCAACATATTAAAATGTTAACTGATAGGGCCCTAAATCTCCAAAACATAAGCACCCTTCTTGATCTATACCATCCAATATCGTAGCCACTAGCTACAGGTGGCTATTGAACATTTGCAATGTGTTCTCTAAGTGTAAAATATGCACCAGATTTCAAAGACTTAGTACTTTAAAAAACTATAAAATATCTCATTGATAATATTTATATTGATTATATGTTGAAATGACAATATGTTAGATACATTGGCTTAGGTAAACCATATTATTAAATTAAGTCACCTGTTTCCTTTTATTTATTTCTTTTCTGCTGCTACAAGTAAACCTTAAATGTTACGTGTGGCTCACATGACACATTTCTTGGATAGCACTGCTCTAAAACATAGGCACCATTACAACAGTGACTAGGTCCATCCTTCCCTGCTTTATCCCAGCACAGGACTTTGGAAATAGTAGATGCCCAATAAATACGTACCAGGTGAAAAGCTGTTTATGGTATGTAGATAAGGACATGAGTAGGCCTTGGACTACATGGCAGGAAACCCTTGCTCTCATCCTAGTTTTATGGACAAGCAGCTGTGTGACCTTGGGCAAGTCATTGAACCTGCCGAGGCCTTGTTTTGCTCATCTTTAAAAAGGACATGATAACAACGTCTTCCTTATAGGAAAATTGCATGGACCAAATGAAATAGTGTCTACCAAAATGGGTAAAAAAGATGTCAGGTCCCTCCTAAGTTCTAGTATTCTCTACTACCAACAGTCCCAGGAGAAGCAAGATGCAAAAAACACGGAAAGAACAGGTTAAGAAACTAATGGATGAAATTCCTGTATCTAGCATTTCCATTCTGGCACATGACAGAAAATCGAGACAAAGACAAGTGCAAACAAGATTCTCCCAGGAATGGAAACTTGAACATATATCACTCCCTCTTCACTGCATCTCACCAACCAACCACGGCTGACAAAGGGACTTGCAGATACATTCCTCAAGAGGCCACAGAAAGGCTCATGAACTGGGAGGAGACAGCCATCTCTGGGTGGCTGACGAAGCAGCGGGGTGGCCAATTGCCCTATGCCACATGGGGCTCACAGCTCTGTGGGAAAATTCATAACCCTGGGGCGGGGGGGGGGGGTGCCTCACAGGCCTCAGGGGGAAAGTTCCATGGGCCCAAAAATCTATTAGTCCTCACTAATTGCTTCAGGCGTAGCTAGGGGCATGAACTTACCTTTTTCTACAAGGCAGTCAGGGTACCTGGCAAGGGAAATCCAAAGGGCCCTGGGACAGGCTGTGGCTTGTTAGTGAACACCAGGATGGACTTCAGCTATCCCAGCCGGGGATCTTCTTCCCCAAATCAAAGATTATTGTAAAAAGGGAAGACTGTATTGAAGAAAGCATCCTTCTGCAGGAGGCATTTAAGGAGCGTTCAGGAGCCAACTGCAGAGTGGTTAACCCACAGCAGAGAAAGAGCAGTCCAACCACCCACAGCCTTGAGGCAGAAGAACAGCAGAACAAAAATAGTCCATTTCAAGAGGCCAAAGGTCAGTTCTCCCCTCGGCCTCTGCAAGGAACCACAGAAGCCCCAGAAGTAAATGACTTACCATCAGTAAGGCCACCGCACTGAGGAAAGCAAGGAGGGTGCGGTGACTTCCCCTTAGCTACAAGGGTCTGACTCTCCTCCCTTCTCTAAGGGCTGCTCCCTGTGACGCGGAAGCGAGTCTCGCCTTGGCCAAGCTCTGAGCTCCTGAGACGTGTGCCCCGTGACTTGCCTCGAAACAACCCACAGGGCCGGAGCCGCTGACTTCTCCTCTAACCAGAGCACTAACAGGGCACCAGGCATGGAGCAGAGCCTCCAGAACATGGCTGTGCAGCAGAACCAACGGCAAGGCTTGTTGAAATTCACATTCTAACCCCCCTGAGATTCTGGTTGGGCAGCTCTGGGGTGGGGGCCCACACACGTGCACTTTAAACACAGCGGAGGGGCAATGCCAATACCCAGCCTCACTTGTGAACGTGTGGTCTAGCGAACTCGGGGAAGCTTCACTGTCCCTGATTCTTCCACAAGCTTTCTTCATCCCTCTTGTCTCCACGTGGAAAAGAAGGGTGGTGAGAGCAGACTTGGGGGAAGGCAAGGCAAAGTGGAGAGCCTGAAGGTTCTAGAGTCTGAAGGCCCTCAGTTCCAAAGAGAGCTGTTCTTGGTCTTTACGCAAGTCAGTTAACCTCTCCGAACCTCAGTTTTCTTATCTGAGGAATGGCAATAAAACCATCTACCCACTCTGGGTCAGGGGGTTGGTGCACATAAAGTGCCCGCTGTATTACACTTAATAACAGTCACAGAAGCATTCGTGTTATTATTAGCTCTTTCAGTAAGGGGAAGGAACAGTGCATGGCAGCTCTCCATGAGTATCTCTGCAAGAGAAACTGCACATGAAAATAACTGACTTAATGAGGCATAAAGGGAAAGAAAAAAATTAAACTACAACAACAAAAAACTGTAATAAGAGGAGCCATGGATTCAGGTCACAGGGAGACGCACGGAGCAGGCATGTCGTCCCATCTCTGGGAACTCGACAGAGAGGAGACTGGGGACATCGATAGAGACTCATGAAGATTTGGGCACAAGGCTGCAGGAAGATATACTGCAACATTATTTATAAAAAGGGAAAATTGGCAATAACCTACAGGCATTAAAAAAATTTTTTTAAACATTATGATGAACATATGTTACTTCATTTCAGAAAAAAAAAGTTCCTTTTTCATTTTAGGAGATTTTGGAATCTGCTTGAAGAGCTGAAAGCATTTTTAAATACCCAATTGTTGGGGCACCTGGGTGGCTCAGTCGGTTGAGCGGCCGACTTCGGCTCGGGTCATGATCTCGCGGTCCGTGAGTTCGAGCCCCGCGTCGGGCTCTGTGCTGACAGCTCAGAGCCTGGAGCCTGTTTCGGATTCTGTGTCTCCCTCTCTCTGACCCTTCCCCATTCATGCTCTGTCTCTCTCTGTCTTAACAATAAATAAACGTTAAAAAAAAAAAAATGTTAAATACCCAATTGTTTTTCTTTTAAACTCCAGTATAATATTCAGATTAGAACATTCATATCAACAAAGGAAGGCCAGAGGTGGGCATCTAAATTTTCCCCGTGGAAACAAAAGGCAAAATACATTATAATTTTGGGTACCATCAAAACTTCTAAAGTACGAACAACATGAGGACGGATGGGGAGAGGCGAAAAGAAAACAATGCATATAAAGAAGCAGATAAGGTCTCTGGTGGAACACTGGATAATATTAGAAGAATTAGGTTTAGTGCTTCCCTTCCCTCTACATGCACACACATACACACATGCATGCAACGATGAGGATTGTGGAAATAAAACTCAGTATCACCTATCAAGCCCTTTCCCACGCAGACTAACAATCTATTTTTATATTCCAGTGAGGTCTGCAGCAAAGAATAAAGCTCCAGTTAAAAGAGGAAATAATTTCTGTACTGTACCTACATTTTCTCACTTCCTTATTTTAAAATAATCGCCCAATAAATCAAAAAACAAAATCCAGAACAACAGTCCAGTGTTCTATGCACTGGGTATGTATCACTGCAGACATTTTGGAACTACACAAAATCAGCTCAAGTGTTCTGAGTCATTTGCCATCTTCCTGGAAAACTTGTAATGATATATTACAGCACTGGGGGCTGGAACAAACCTTCCAAATCATGTGGTCCAACCCCATCATTTTACAGATGTAGATCTTGGGAAACAAACTGGCTGCTCCAACACACCAAAGGCTCTAATTAAAACATCTGCTCAATTTTAAGGTGGCTGACAAATTTGAAGAGAGGGGTGGGAAATAAAATAAAACCTCCAAAACACTTTTTTAGTGGAATAGTAATGATGATCAGCAGGCCTATTAAATGAAGAAGCGGTAAGGATTGTGATGGAAGTGTACCCCCACTCCAATGTCAGGACCACTTACATCTGGAAAACTGAAATTAAAAGTTGCCAGAGCTCACACATCACATCTGTGAGTACGGGCAGAGGAAGAGAACTCCAGAGCTCTGCCCTGAAGTCTATTGGCCTAAGCACCGAACACTGACCTAATTTTATACTTAAACTGACAGGTATCCAGGAGTCGTCCTCATGTGATGGTGCTTCTATTTACAGAAAAGTGAAGATTTGAGAAAATGGCCTGTGCACAACGGAGGGACATGACCACTGACCTGGCAAAGGAAGCGGGGCTTGGACCCTTGCTCACATACTCAGTGGACCCTAGACCAGCACAGCATCACTTGGGCACTTGTTAGAAATGCAGAATGGTGGGCCCCACCCAGACCTCCGGAGTCAGGATGTGCATACTGATGAGATCCCCAGGTCCTCCCACACATGTTAAAGTTTGAGAATTGCTTATTTAGATAACGTGTTGGCAAAAGAAGTGTGACTACCTATAACCCCATTTAATCTAAGTTTCTAGAATAATTACCTTATTACCAATTCTACTCTCTAAAGCTTTTGATCTTCAAGCCTTACTTTAAATTCTAAATGGTCTAAATTTTAGCCTAAATTTCAAATGGTCTCAGCGGATATCTTAGCAAGTAGTCATGTTTTTTTCAAAAGGCACACATGCTGGGAGCTTTACCATTTTTAAGGATTACATTTTAAGGATTATAAATTAAGGTCTTTTCTTCCTGCTGTTTTCTGCTGAGCTCATAGTAGGAACATGACCAGTATTTCTTCAGGAGGAAGTTAGAAACCTTGGGGAGACCTGGTGAGGAGGAAGACTGGATTCAGAACAGAAATGTGTTCCTGGTGAAAAAGAGGAATTTCATGTAAGGGAATTTTATGGCCAAGAGGCTGTGAAGGTCACATGGTCCAACCACGGTTCCAAAGCTGAATCCCTTTAGGCCACATCTGCAGTCTCCACTCACATACTTCCAGTGATGTGGAACTCACCACCTCCAAAGTCAATCCATTCCATCTTTGCACAATCTAATTGTTAGAAAGGTTTCCTGAAATTTCTCTCCCTATAGCTTTCAACAGCCCTATAATCAGTAACCCCATAATTATGGTCCCTACCATCAATTTAATCCCATTATCAATTTTCCATTACAGTTCCCACCGGGATTTTTCTTTCTTACACATTTCATATATTTATTTCTATGAGAGTAGAGTATGTGTAGTAGAGGGGTGTATGAAAATTTTATTTTTTGCTTTTATTTTGAGGCACCTTAGGAAAACCTCACGTGTACAAGAGAAGTATTAAAATAAATTATTTTGGGGTGTCTGGGTGGCTCATTCAGTTAAGTGTCCAACTCTCAATTTCAGCTCAGATCATGGTCTCACGGTTTGTGAGATCAAGCCCTATGTTGGTATTGATGCTGACAGCACAGAGTCTGCCTGGGATTCTCTCTCTCCCTCTCTCTCTGCCCCTCACCCACTCGCACATGCATGCGTTCTCTGTCTCAAAAATAAAGAAACATTTAAAATAACATAAATGATCACAAGTTATAGAGAATATAACTAAGGACATAATTATATAAGAAACCTAGCTTGGGGTAGTACTGTTCTTCAACACTGTTTTAACTGAAAGCTTCCTGAGAGTCAAAGCAGGTATGAAATGGGATAAGAAAGTGAATGCTTCAAAATGTTTGAGACTTTTGCCTGGGTGACTCAGTCAGTTAAGCATCCAACTTCAGCTCAGGTTGTGATCTCCCAGTTTGCGAGTCCAAGCCCCATGTCAGGCTCTGAGCTGTCAGCGCAGGAGCCTGCTTCAGATACTGTGTCTCCCTCTCTCTCCCTCTGCCCTTCTCCCACTCACCTCTGCCTGTATATCTCCCTCTCTCTCTCTTAAAAATAAACATTAAAAAAAAAATGTTTGAGACTCTCTGGCCTTGGGGAGTCCTAGATTATTAACCCTGGAAAGTATAGTAGATCAAGTCTAATTCTGCCACTTCTCTGCCGCTTATGGAGAAGAAAACTGAAACCCAAAGAGGGTAAGTGATTTGCCCAACACTGGGCATCCAGTTAGCAGCAGAGCCAGGCAATAGGGTGTCCCTACCCCTCTTCATTGTCCTGTTTGGCATACTGCCAGACTCTGAGTCTTGAGTCTGTTACAGAAGTTTTCCCAGCATAAAAATCAGAGCACCACATTACTGGGCCAAGCAAAAGGCTAAGCGTACCTGAAAAGCAAACCCAAGCCATCCTGCACACACAGGATACCTCAAATCCCAAAGTTCACAAAGTCTAACACCAGATCAGAAAGTTATACTGGAGCCATAAGCCATCCTACTTCTTTCTCTTTCCCAGAATTCCACTTGTCCCTCCATATCCATTGATTCTGAACCACAGAGTTGCCACTAAGAAGCTTATTTTAATCTCCCATTAAAATAATCTCTTTCTGATGACAGGTTAGTTGTTCTCAGAACAGAAACACCACTGTGAAACACGTCATTTGTCCTGAAACACTTAAAGCTAAAGGTTCATAGCATACTGAACCAGAGTCATTAGTAAAAAGTAAATGATTATAGGCAATCAATTTCAGGCACTACACATTGGATGCATTCAAACAATGTTAAAAGAATCCTTTTTATCATGTAGTTTTTAAAATAACACCACTGGAATTTTTATTTATTTATTTATTTTTAAGTTGTTTCTTTATTGAGGGGGAGAGAGAGAGAGAGAGAGAGGGAATGAAAGTAGGGGAGGGGCAGAGAGAGAGGGAGAAAGAGAATCCCAAGCAGGCTCCACACTAGCAGATGCAGGACCCAAGCCCACGAAGCCCATGAGATCATGAGCTGAAACCGAGAGCCAGACGCCCAACCGACTGAGCCATCCGGGCGCCCCCACCACTGGAATATTTTAAAGAACCATCTGTTAGATCACGCAGCATGAGATGCCAGTGCAGTCCAATACATCCATGGAGCTCTGAATGACTGGCCTTCCCACGAGATCATAATGGAGCACTGCACTGACCTAAGCACATCCACAGAAACAACCATTTGTGTTTCAGTTCTTTGGTAAGTGTAGGCAGATCAAAAATCCCTCAAAGGGACGACCTGCAATCATGCAAGATTGAATTATGTGCTTTTTCTATCATTGTGTCCTTCTGAAGTCAAGAAAAGCAAACCCTAGAAGGATTAGTTATCCAGGCCCCAGGCATTTCAGGTGAGACATCTTTCATATTAACACTAGTCGTATTACAAATTAGCCAGGATCCCACAATGCTGAAAGATCTAGTCCTATTTATTGGTTTAGAGCTAGCAGCTTAGTCCTAGATAAAAAGTATCTAGGAAACTATATTAGCTTTTTAAGGTCACTGAGTATTAGTGAATTCTTGATTCAGTTCATCGAATGAGATGGGGTGGATGAGCCAAATTAATGCCCAAGTCATAGCAGGGATAATTGAGCATAGTTAAATCAGCCCATAATTTTCCAGGCTTCTTGGCTGGCCTCAGGTATAAGAGATCTCAAGTGGCAAGAGAACAGAGATAAACACAAAGCCCACTCATAGCCCACAGTGGGGCAAAAATAGAAAACAAAAGAGGAAGAAGAGCTGTGACAGGCCTCCATCCCAGAGCACGTCTTCCGTTACTGTTAATCGGAGTGTATGTCACACTTCCTGGAGCCACTGAAATCATTAGCCCCGGCAGAGAGGATCGGAATTGTCCCACCTTAAAAGGAGAAACAGGGCAAAAGACAGAAGCTAGGCTAGCGGGAAACTGAGAAGGATATTTCTCTATAAACATGTTATCCGAAATACCACATTTTCAACAAAAATCGTAAGGTCGGTGACAATAAAATGGAAGTGGCTTACAAGCAGGAAGTCTGTGTCATCTGAAATGTCTGGTGGTGGGGGGGCCTGGACTGGTCATTGTTTTAGGGCTTGCTTATCTTTACTTGAGAAGACACCCTTACCTTCCGAAATGGCCTTCTTCACGGCCGCCACGTAGGTCTCGGGCTCGTCCTCGCAGGTGAGCTCCTGCCAGTGCGCCCAGTCTGGAAAGTAGTCCAGGAACTCCTCGCTGTCCTGCACTCCACAGAGCAGGCGCACCACACGGTGTGGGGGATGGAGGGCTCTCTGCAGCAGGGGCAGCAGGGCCGGCCGGCAGAAGCACTGCACCAGCTCCGCGGACAGCAGCACCACGATGCAGCGCGAGCTGAGGAAGAAGTTCAGGTCCTTGGCCGAGAAGGAGGCCTCGGGGCTCAGCCTGTAAGTCAGCGACTTCTGGCTACGGACCTGCCGACTGGACAGAAAGAGGTCCTGGAGGTACTGGCACCATTCCTCGGCATCTGGGCTGTAGACGATGAGGATGTCACAACTTCCAACCGCCCCTGAGCAAGAACGAGGCACAGAAGCATGTTGACATACCTGCTCCTTCTAGGGCTCCCATCACTCGCGACATAAACCACCCAGACCGGGGTCCTGGCACCCACAATCTTTCATAGTCTGCCCCTGGCATACCTGTCAAGCCTCTTTCCCTACTTAGAGCCTGCGTTCCGGCCCCGTCTCTGCCCAAATATACCATGCCTTTTCAGATCTTTACATAAGCCGTCACTTCTGATGTGTGCCCTTCCATCCACAGCCGATGCAGTATAAGATGGTGACGAGGAGGGGGAGGACGACAGCAACAGCAAGCTCTTTGTACAGAGCTTACTAGGTTCCAGATGCTCTTCTAGCACACTGCCCAGCAAACTCATTTAATCATCACAGCAACCTTGTAAGGTAGGTAATATCATTAGCCCCATTTTACAGATAAGAAAACTGAGGTGTGGCAGGTTACCTAATTTACCCAAGGTCCACAGCAGCAGAGTCAGAACTTGAATTCAGACAGTTTGGCAGAAGAACCTGGCTCTTTCCTAAATGCAGTGGTTATAAGCACAGGTGTACAATCAGGTGGCCACAGTTAGTATCCTGGCCCTGTGAATTATTAGCTGTGCAGCCTTGGGCAGGTTGCTTAAATATTCTAAACCTCAGTTTATTCATCAGTAAACGGAAATACAATGGCAATACTTGTCAGTGTTTTGTCAGAATTAAATTAGATATTTCATATAAAGTGTGAAGCATAGTGCTTAGCATGTGGTAAACCCCCAATAATGGGTCCCTGGTGCCACCATCCTCACATTAATAGAAACCGTTAATGTAAACAGCAACCGTGGATGAATGAATGCTGTGATCAACATAAAACCATTCGTAAAGTGTCCCTCACCATACTGTCTGTGACATAGGCTTCCTTCTTCTTCTCATAAAGCATAAATGCCAGAAACAGAGCCCAAAGCCTCAGAGAAGCAGGGAGTTAAAAAAAGCTTCTGGTGGGGCGCCTGGGTGGCTCAGTCCGTTAAGCGTCTGACTTCAGTTCAGGTCATGATCTCACGGTCCGGTCCGTGAGTTCAAGCCCCGCATCGGGCTCTGTGCTGACCGCTCAGAGCCTGGAGCCTGTTTCAGATTCTGTGTCTCCCTCTCTCTCTGACCCTCCCCCATTCATGCTCTGTCTCTCTCTGTCTCAAAAATAAATAAATGTTAAAAAAAAAAATTAAAAATAAATAAATAAATAAATAAATAAAAATAAAAAAAATTAAAAAAGCTTCTGGGAATCGCTTGGTCCCAACTCCTCATTTACAGATAAAAGAAACATTTCATCTGAGAAGATGAAGGAACTTGCTTCAATTCAAACTAAGCCTATTAGTCACAAAGCCAGGACTGAACCTCAGGTTGTCCCCTGGTCCCCTGTCCAGTCCTCTCATCTGTCCACCTGCTACCTCCCATCAGGGATTCTGTCAAGAATTTTATGAGTCTTAAAGCATATCTTCCAACTACCCAAAGTTCAAAGAAGCTTGTCTCTTCACATAGCTGTTACTAATGTTGAGAAGCCTCATTGCCCACTAACTCAACAAACTGGTCTCTGAGTTGGAAGGGGTGAGCACAGAGGAATCTCTAAGCATCCTCAATACAATATGATATAAAACAATACAACAGGGATCCTTCCTCCCACTCAGAGAAGGCTCAAGTCTGAAGAAGCTTGGGAATCATCTAAGTTGGGGATTGTCACAATTAAACTACCCCTGGGCCATATTTCACTGAGTGGTTCCCGGCAGAAAGGCCAGAGGAGGGACTGGGGCAAGACCTGAGGCTGTAAACGCTGAAAATATCACCGGACGACTCCCCTTTCCTGTCCCATGAACACCACATTCAGAGTAAAAACAATGACATCTAATACTAACCCAACACTGTTCTCATTTCCCCCAGGATGATGCTACCAAAATTTTTAAAGTAGCAAATCAAAAAAAGTTTGTAGTTTCTTTTTGGAGCTTCTGCTTTTCTGGAGCCCTAATCCATTGCTAATATAAAACCCAACAGACTCGCAATAGGAGCACATTGATCAGTCAAGGAGTACTTTTGAAGGGGAGGTGTGCAAATTTTAAAAGAAGTCCGTTCAGAAGGCAACATGGAAAAAAAAGGGGGGGTGCAGTCAGCAATTCTGACGACACCATGGACCTTTATGGCTCTACAGAAGACTTGGTTCTGAGCATCGTCTATTTCCTCAACTGTGAATAAAACCGTCCATCTTGGGCATGCTTACACTGGTCCCACAGCTCAAGAAGATTAAACACAAAATTTTAATGTATAGAAGGCAGGGTGACAGCCTTCCATAAAATGAAATCTTTGCTGATTGATCTTTTTTTTTTCCCTGGGTAACATAGTTCTTTGTACCTCAATGGAGAAATAATTTCAGGACTATGGAAGGGATAATATTGGCAAAGCGCCAGAACTATGGAGCTCACCCTGAGAAAAGTAGATTTAAGGCATCATAATACTTTTACCTTCTTTCCGCCCCTCTTTTCTACATGATTGATTTCTCCTCTGAGGTAAATGTTCTTCTAAATGTAGGGGTGCCTGGGTGGCTCAGTTGGTTGAGCATCTGACTTCAGCTCAGGTAAGGATCTCACAGTTCGTGAGTTTGAGCCCTGCGTTGGGCTCTGTGCTGACAGCTCAGAGCCTGGAGCCTGCTTCAGATTCTGTGTCTCCCTCTCTCTCTCTGCCCCTCCCCTGCTCATGCTCTGTCTGTCTTTCTTGCTCAAAAATAAACATTAAAAAATACATTTAAAAAAAAAGTGCAAAAGTAAAAAGCAGTAGCCACTAATACCCCCCACCCATGCAGACAAATATACTAGCAAATATCATGTCAACAATTTTTACAAATGGACTAGAAGGAGAATAAAATCTCAGACAGGGCTGGCTGTGGTCTCATACATTAGCGATGAAGCCACTGGTGATGTTTCCAATAGATGGTAAGGCAATAAGGAAGAGAGAAGAGAACTTCTGAGAACATAATAAGTACTCTTTCGATGGCAACTCAGCTCTTGGAGCACTGACTGACTTAGCAGGAAAGCAGCCCTTCTTATAATCCCTTGACCCCGTGCCCATGAGCAATGTATGCCACTTCTATGAGGAGACAGCGATCCAAAGCAAACCAACAATTTCAATGACAAGTTCTGGGGTCACTGAGGGAGCGAGTATACTTTACACCCTGGATCCTGCCTCACCGTCACCTGCTCCTCTGTTAACAGCACAATGCAGTATCTACTGGGCATTAATAGACCTCTAGTCATTAAGGAAAGTGTAAATATTAATAATCAGGGAAACTGGGTGTGGAGTACATGAGAACTCTACTATCTTCACAGTTTTTCAATAAATCCAAAACTTCTAAAATAAAGATTTTTAAATACAAATTAAATTTAAAAGGTACTTAAGGGGTTAAGCTCTTCTATAAGGAAAACATACAGAAAATGTCTCATCCCTGGGATTCTGGTGTTACATTTGGCAACCCCCCCACCCCCACCCCGCACGCACGCGCACGCACACACACACACACACACACACACACACACACACACACACACACTCCTCTGAGCAAAAGTACTTGAAAAGGAAGTGGTTAGTGTTTCAGACTCATTAATATCACAGCCTACTTGGTCACCCACTTATGGTGTGACTTGAGACGGGTATACGAAGTCTAAGCAAATTTTGCCTCAACGTAAATGAGGACAAAGAAATGGATTGCCTTCTTAAATTTTGCTCTGCTACAGAAACTGAAGCTGGGGAAATTCTAAAAAAGTTCCAAAGTGGAAGTTAAAGTTCCTCCACAATGTGCTAGATAACAACACAGGACCAAACGCTTCATCAGCAACTCTCTCTTGTATGGGGAACAGCCTTTTCTTCAAGGATAATTCCCTTCCTGTAACAGTAGATCACTTCCTCACATGTGCCAAATCAATTCTTTCAGTTTTGTTTGTTTATTATGAGAAATTAAATACATGGTCCAACAGGAGTCCATAAATCCTAAACAGGGGTGCCTGGGTGGCTCAGTCGGTTAAGCGTCCGACTCCTGGTTTTGGCTCAGGTCATGATCTTGTGGTTTTGTGGGTTTGCACGTCACGTTGGGCTCTGCACTGACAGCGCAAAGCCTGCTTGGGATTCTCTCTCTCTCTCTCTCTCTCTCTCTCTCTCTCTCTCTGTCTCTCTGCCCCTCCCCCCACTTGCACTGTTGCTGTCTCTCTCAAAATAAATAAACTTTAAGAAGATATTTTTTTAAAAAGCAAAAGAAATACAGTGACTGAAAGAGAGGTTCCTTAGAAAGATTCAGAATCCACCTGAGAAAAGAACAGGGAGGAAGTGCCAGGGAGCTTTTCAAATGACCAGTCCAGACCATTTTAGTCTATAGGTGATTCTGGCTCCCTGTTCATCTGTCTTAATAAGCACCATACTGAAGAGGGATGTGAACTAGGAAGGTGACTAGGATAAGGAGGGATCTAGATAATGATTCATGTGAGGAGCTTCCAGACTCTAAAGGTTTCAAGTTCAGAGACTTGACAGGAATATTAAGGGACCTCAAGAATCAGGTGAGAATTAAGATCACAAAAAATTAAAGGTACCTTCAAACCCTCTTATCTTCTAAGTCTAGAAGTAGTAGAAAAGTCTGGAGATGAGAGAAACCTCAGAGAAAAAGAACAGGAAAAGGTATGCAAGCTTTCTTCAAATATCTGGAGGCTGGCACATGGAGGAAAGGAATCTGGTCTTCACTCAGCCACAGACTTGAGTCACTTTGGAAAGTCACTTATGGCCTCTCTGTCTCCTCTCTCTCATGTGTAAATGCAAGAGATGCCATCAGGAGCATAGAGATATTCCAGGGTAGGTTCATTCCATTTTATTTTATCTTGCTTCTCAAGCTCTTTCAAAAACAGGGAGCCAAGATTCTCCTTGATTTCAGCAAGCAAAGATGTCTTTCAAAAAACAAAATCCTGGGGCACCTGGGTGGCTCAGTCGGTTAAGCGTCTGACTTAGGCTCAGGTCATGGTCTCACGGTTCGAGATTTCCAGCCCCTCGTTGAGCTCTGTACTGACAACTCAGAACCTGGAGCCTACTTCAGATTCTGTGTCTCCCTTTCTCTCTGTCCTTCCCCTGCTCCCTCTCTCTCTCTCAAAAATAAACATTAAAAAAAATTTATTAAAAAAATTATAAAATAAAATAAAATACTAATGCTTACCCTTTAGTAGAAGGAAATTTTATTTTTTTTTCAATATATGAAATTTATTGTCAAATTGGTTTCCATACAACACCCAGTGCTCATCCCAAAAGGTGCCCTCCTCAATACCCATCACCCACCCTCCCTTCCCTCCCACCCCCCCATCAACCAAGTGGAAGGAAATTTTAAAAGACCACACAATTCAGCCTTCAAAAGGAATGTCATGCTGAGACATGCTACAACTTGGATGAACCTTGAAAACATTACGTTATATGAAAGAAAACACAAAAGACGACATACTATATGATCCCATTCATACAGAAGTCCTGAGCATGGAAATCTATAGAGACAGAAGATAAAACATAGGGCTGGGCAGGAGGAGGGAGTGGGAGGGTGATAGCTAAAGCATACAGAGTTTCTTTCTCCCTTTTTTAAAATTTCTATTTCATAATTTGTACCTCCTTCACTCATTTCTCAAAATGAGTTTCTTTTTGAGGTGATGAAAATGTTCTAAAATTGACCATGGTGATGCTTGCACAGATCTGTATAGATACTAAAAAAACCACTGAACTGTATACTTTTTGTTTGTTTTGTTTTTATTTTTTTTTTTTTAATTTTTTTTTCAACATTTTTTATTTATTTTTGGGACAGAGAGAGACAGAGCATGAACGGGGGAGGGTCAGAGAGAGAGGGAGACACAGACTCGGAAACAGGCTCCAGGCTCCGAGCCATCAGCCCAGAGCCTGACGCGGGGCTCGAACTCACGGACCGCGAGATCGTGACCTGGCTGAAGTCGCTTAACCGACTGCGCCACCCAGGCGCCCCTGTTTGTTTTGTTTTTAACTGTATACTTTAAATGGGAAAATTGTATGGTATGTGAATTATATCTGAATAAAACTGTTTAAAATAAAAAGGAGGAGGAGGAGGGGAAGAGGAGTGGGAGAGGGAGGAAGAGGACAAGAAGCAGAAGACCATATGGAAGAGTGCCCTAGATGACTCCAGACCCTACAGTAGTTTGGCAAGAGGTAGTCGGTCTCACTACCACCATGGACCCTTGTACCTCCAGACCTCAGAGAGCCCCAGGGACCCACCCCAGAGGCCCAACTCCTACTTACAGAACCTAAAGTGGGTCTCACCACAGAGTGTGCTGACAGCAAGAGAGTCTGAAGCCCTAACCATCACAGATGTCTGCAGAAGCCATTACAGAGCCCATAAATAGCCCCAGGTTTGGCCACTGGGTTACAGTCCCCATCTTCTAGCCCCTTTGGCCATGCCCAACTGGAATCATACACACAGGACACTGGAAGAAGATTTGCTCTGTCTCCTCTGTCCAAAGGTTCTCTCACTTTGCTGCTTCTTGGACTTAACAGCCTAGGGCCTGTTCTCAGCCACGGCAGGAGGTGGGAGTTTCAGCGACCTCATCTCCTACTTCTCCCCAATCACCCACCTATTCCACCACTTGCTCTCTGTTCCTTAAATACACCATATACCCCCATCTATTGTTCCTCTGAATGGAGCACTCTTCCCCCACATGACCCCTCCTTTCAGATCTTTGCTCAAATGTCCCTTTCTCCATAAGGCCTAACCTGGCTACCTCGTTTAAAATTATAAACCCAACAGTAGAGGGTAGAGTACCCCCTCTACTGTTTTCCCACTGCTCTTAATCATATCATGTGCTTTCCTTATTAAGCACATTGCAAGCCTTTCCCCAGCATTCCATAAGCTCCATGGGAAAATGACTTATGCCAATTTTGATTACTGAATATACACCTGACACCTAGAAAGTGCCTAGAAACCATAGGCATGCAACAAATATGAGCTGAATGAATGAATTTCCTCTAGATAACTGCTTCAGCTTTCCTATGTAACTGTGGACTATGACCTCACTATTACCACAATACAGCTTCTTCTAACCTCCAGAGCCCCAGTTGAGAGCCAGAAGGCTAAAAGCTAACTGCTTTCCCATTCCCTTTAAAGAATGAGCTTATATTCCCAATCTAATAAAACTGCTACCATTGGCCTTCTCTCCTGCTTCCAAAACACCATTAATTAGAAGGCTGAACCTCAGGGGATATGGGGAGAGCTGGCTCTTCATTCAAGCATCTGCCCACATCCTTCAAGAACAGTGTCTTCTCCTGCTGACTAGATTTTAGTTTTCAAGGGGCGTTTACATCCTGTTTATGCATGTTATCTCTACTAAAACATGACAAAGTCGTCTAAGAAAATACAAGTAAACCTATTTGCCAACACGGTAACTCTAGTCTTCTCATTTAGTAATTCCCTGTTAACTTACTGATTTCCTGTGCAAGACTGTACACTCCCTGAGAGCAGAGACTCGGCTGTCCTGGTCACCACTGAGAACACACTTAGGGGCACAATAACCATTACAGTGCATAGTAAGTGCTCCTTAGTCATCTTTATTCTTTTTTTCTTTTTTTTCTTTTTTTTTTTTTTTTTAGTCATCTTTATTCTTATCACCACTATGTGGTTGGTCCTGGATATCAGAGGCTAGCATTGACAAGTGTATACACCCATGAATGACAGAAGAACCCAAAACTAATGGAAAATGACTCCTGCCACCTTTCGATGGGTAGATTACCCAGTGGCCTCCACTCTTCCCCATTCCCCAAAGTTCTGCAAAGACACAAGAAAAGTAAAGCCAAAAGAATGTTGTTTCTAGATTCCTATCAAAATTCCAGATGAAAAACAAAAGCCTAGGAAGGGCAAGTGGCCCAAGCCACCTTCAATCACACAGCGCCCACCAGGGACAGCCTGAGCGCCCCCTATTGGTCCGGTGCGGCCCTCAGAGAAGTATTTCCCAGGCGCAGACAACGCGGCTGGTTTCTACTGGACGCCGGCTCACACAACTGCAAGAGCCGGGGAAACGACCCTCAGAAGCAACTAGAGCCAGTGACGGCGGGAGAAACGGAGACCTAGAAGACGGGAGACAGGAGAGGTGCAGATGGGGACTGAAGAGAATCGCGCGACAGGCCGGGAAGGGGGATGTGGGAAAGCCAGGACGCGAGGTTTGCGCCGGGGAAGCGGGAAAGAGCAGAAAGCACGCGGGAAAGAGCAGGAAGCACACAGTCCCGCACCGACGTAGCAGAGCCGGGAGCCGGGTGGCGCTCGGACAGCTGTCGGGGGGCGAGACGGCCAGCCAGCGGGGAGGCTCGGGAGAAGGGCCCGGGCCTGCCTACGCACCTGAGGCTGCCATGGCGCGGGCGCAGCTCACCTGCCCCGCTCGCTGCGTGCGCGGGGCCGGGCCGGGCGGCGTCCCGGGGCGCGGGGCGGCAGGGGCGCCGGCTCGGCGCAGCACCAGCCGCCGCTCTGGAGCTTCCTCCGCACGGGCTGGGAGGGCCGGTCGCGGGGGCGTGTCCACAGGGCACGCCCCGCCTGCGGGGCACTGCCCGCGCGGCACCTGCACCCGCGGCCGTTGGGGAGGGGAAGTGAGAACCCCCACCCCACACTGGCCGGGCCGCGGGCCGGCTACCCGCGCGGCCCTCGCTGCTGTGTCCCCAGGAGGTAGGGGGCGTCGCGCCACGTGCGCCCCACTCGCGGCGAAACCAGCCCGCCGGCCACCAAAGGGCTGCCTAAGCTGAAGAGAGTGTTGGGGGAAGCGGGGGGGGGGAAGAGGGGAAGGTTGACCTGCCTCAGTGACCCTGAGCGGGGGTGTATCAGCACAGCTGGCCAAGCCATCTCCCCATCCCCTGGGGCTTTCTCCCTGAGCTGCTACCAGGGCAGGAAAGGGGAGGGCGCAGGAAGGGGAAGAAGCACCTTCCCTGGCACCTGGCCCTGGGTGCTTGGCGTTGCCCTTGATTACCCTTCAGTGACTTTTTTGTAATTCCTTGGACCTGGTCTCCTGATGGCACATAAGCATTCATGATTATCTCCTATGGTAAATGCATGATACAGTTACTGCCTTTCATGGCTTTGAGATGGCACCTATGGCTGTCTTAATGTTTGAGCTGAAGAAACAAGCCAAAGGCCTTGAGTGGATGCCCACAGGGAGTCAGTGCTCCCCAAGGTTCCAGCAGGCCTGAATCCCGAGCTAGAGCTCTCCATTCACCCCTGCACTCACTTGCTGCTCTTTGCTCTCCTCCCTTTGCCTGCTTCTATAATTGATCTGAACACTTGGAGTTCTGTGCCCTTGGAGTCCTCAAAAATGCAGAGTCTAGAAGACAGATCCAGAGAGCGGAGATGAAGGAAAGATAGGACTCAAGTATAGATGGAAATAAATGAAATGGATTTAGGAGTGGAAATAGGGCTGAGGCCTATAATTATAATTTTTTACTGCTGCCATAACAAATTACCACAAACTTAGTGGCTTAAAATAACACAAATTTATTATCTTCCTGCTCTGGATTTCAGAAGTCCAACAGAAGTCCCACTGGGCTAAAATCAAGGTTATCAGCAGGGCTGGGTTCCTTTCTAGAGGCTCTAGAAGAGATCCATTTCTTTGCCTTTTTCGACTTCCAGAGTCTACCCACATTCCTTGGCTCATGGCTCCCTTCCTCTATCCTCAGAACCAGAAACATAACCTCTCTTTGACCCAGCTTAGAAGATCACATCTCTCTCTGACTCTCTGACCTCCTCCCTTTTCCACTTTAAGGACATTGATCCCACCCAGATAATCCAGGAAAATCTCGCTTTTTTAAGAGACACTTAAAATACCTTAATATTTTCTTAATATTAATTAAGAAATTCTTAATACTAATTACTCAGCCTACCACAGGCCTGAAATTCTGAAAGAGGAAATGAGCTCCAAACCTGCTAAGCCTCACACCTGTTCCCCATGTTCAGGACTTTCTGGCCTCCAGATCAGGTTAGCTGCACCTCCTCCCCTTTCCCCCACCTCCCATCATGCACTGTCACAGCCCTGTACTGTTCTTTTGTAGAAATTATATAGCTATTTTTCTGCAACTACTTATGTTAGTTTGTGTCTCCACCATTGAACTATAAGCCCCTCAGAGGCAGAATCCAAGTCTGTCTTTTTCACCATGGAACCTCTAGCACTTGGAGCCAACTCTGGCACAGAGAATATTAATATGCTCAGAAAGTATTTGATGAGCGAATTACTGAATATGGCCAGGAAAGCCTTAAATTTGAGGCCCAAGGATAGAAGGGAATTTTCAGGCACTGAAAATCACTGAACTTGGGGGAGGGGAAATATAAGATGTCAAAAATAGGCTGTATATAATAATAAAAGCCATCAGAGTAAGGAAAACGGTGAGCTGAAGTTTGGAAATGTTGAGATTGATGTGCCCATGGGATGTCCTAGGGGCTCTGTCATTGCAGGAGAGATGAGTGCCTGGGACTAGCCAGGATGTCAAATACCCATGGAGCTGAAGGTGCATGAGTGGATGGGGGAGAGAGGATAAAGACCAAGAGCCTGGCCTCAAGGGCAGAACTTGGGGTGAGAGCCATGCTCTGGGACCACAGGAGACCAGAGTAACTAGAGGTGGGATAAAAGGCAGGCCAGAATAAGCAAGAGGCCAAGGAAGAGGATTTAAGGAGAAGGTTGTCAACAATGTGGATCGCTGTGAGGAGTCTGGGAGAATGAGGTCTAATGTAAAGATCTCCAAAGTCCCCTGGTTCCTCATGTGCACAGTGAGCGCATTCCAGCTCAGAAAATGCTAGGTAGGGCTCTATGGTTCTCTCTGGAGAACCTCACCTGAACCCTGTGTACCTGTTCTGAACATTCCTTCACTCTTCAAGAGCCTGGGGACCCAGCTAGTCTATATTTCTCTTTGGACTCATTCCTACTGAGGGTATATTTGTCCATCTGAGGTCATTTCCTCTGACAGCCCTACTATCCAAAGGTATGGTCCTCCTTCCAGGCCCAGATGTTAGGGAGTGAAAGCCCTTTTCTGCTGACCTTTGAACTGAAGGAATACTTCTTTGGTTCTTATGACTCTTAGAGGGCATCCATCAGTTGTGGGTAAGGTCTCCAGTGCTGGGTCAGTAGTCCAAACTCTGAACACTCCCACTGCTACCCAACACAGGCCTCTGGAATTTGGCTGGGAAGGGGACTTAGAGGCCAACATTCCCTCAAGGCGCTAGTCCCTGATACTGGCAATTCTACCCGGTTTCTCTGTAGAGAAGGTGGGGTTGAGTTGGAGGAAGTGGTATCTGTTTTTACATCTCCATTTGACAGTTTTTATAGAATGTGGAGGGGAGGGCAGTTGCCCCTCTGGAAGGCCTTGCTCTGTCCCTGTGTGTTGGCTCTCGGGGCAACCTGTGCAGTCAGCGTCTCCAGCACGGGATGGCTCACAGATAGCTTCTAGCCAGAATGGAGAACCCGCACATGACTGCCACCCCACCCTCTTGTTGGCTTGGTAAATAGGAGAGGCCAGAGAGATGAATATATGTTATCTAAAGAACAGAAGGATGAGGAGTGGGGAAGAAATCCCTGATTCTTACATCTTCAAGATGTTATTTCATAATCTCTCAGGCCTAAGGACCAGAGCCTTTTGCTTTGGTCGTCAAGACCCACTTACTAGGACAGAAGGTAGAGATGGAGGAGTATACTGCAGCAGGTGCTTTTTTTTTAATGTTTATTTATTCTTTGAGAGAGAGAGAGAGAGCACAAGCAGGGGAGGGGCAGAGAGAGGGAGACACAGAATCCGAGGCAGGCTCTGAGCTGTCAGCACAGAGCCCAACGCGGGGCTCGAACCCACGAACCGTGAGATCATGACCTGAGCCGAAGTCGGACAGTTAACCAACTGAGTCACCCAGGCGCCCCTGCAGC
Organism: Panthera leo; assembly: GCF_018350215.1. Lineage (NCBI taxonomy): Eukaryota > Metazoa > Chordata > Mammalia > Carnivora > Felidae > Panthera > Panthera leo. The sequence goes on from NC_056689.1 coordinate 55,448,089, forward strand.
AGATACTTTTAATTCCCCTTAATTCTCTTAACTATCCTATGAGGAAGATGCTAATAGTATACCCATTTTATAGAATAGAAGGTTAAATATCTTTGCCCACGACACACAGCTAGTACATTACAGAGCTGAGTTCTGAACCCAAACAGCCTGGCTCCAGAGTCCATGCTTCTATCTACTAGATTATGTGGTAAACGCTTGAAGCAGGCCCTGCTGTGATCTAAGAGCCACACAAGTCACTGGCCTGTGTTGGCATCACCTCCAGTTGCAGGTGGGCAGGGCAAGAGCTCTGTTACCTGCCAGTTCCCCCTGCTCTGCCAGGAGTACCTTGTGCTCATGAACCGCAAGCATCAGGAAAGGCCCCTCGTTGGAGTTCCCCTGGCATCCCCTACTTCCCTGTCCCCTTCCCTGTCTGTGTCTCATCAGACCTTCAGCCCTTTGGGAGCAGGCCGTGTCTCTGACTCCACTGCATTTCCAGCTCCTAACACAGGCTCCAGCACACAGCAGGTGTTCAACAAGCATTGCTTATGTTTAAATCATCAAGGCCAACCTGCCCATTTTACAGATAAAGACACTGATCACACAGCTAAAGCGACCTGCCCAAGGTCCCACAACCCTCATCTGAGGGGCTCATTCCTTGCTTTGTTCAAGAGTTCAGAGAGACTGTGCACATTCGTACATGTAGGGTGGAGTATGTGAAGACTGAATTACATGGGACGGGCTGGTAGGCCATCACAGGTGGGGACAGGGAGAAAGAGTTCCAGGGTACCAGGTGCCTGGTTTAGCCTTGCCAACACCCTGGATTTATAAAGACTGCTGTCATTTCTACCTGCTCAAGACAGTTTCAGCCCAGCCCAGTGGACCCAGTAAAGACTGCCTGAGGACATTGGTAGCTTTTTAGGAATAGGTAGCTTTGCAGACAAAACCTAGAAGCCTACCCTCTTCAAGAGAGAGGTCTCCTTCCCTAGTCACCAAAATGGCCACTCCCTATGCCATAGCCCAGGGGCCCCTCACCGGGCCACTTTGAGCAAAGGCCCTTGAATCTCAAGTTCTTAGAAACAAAATATTCTTGGGAATCTGCTGGGTGGCTAACTCTACTCCAAGTGCTGTCACTTACTCAGCTTTCATGAATCTTTACCTCAAGCCAGTGAGGTAACCATATTAGTATCATCCCACTTTACAGGGGAAGAAACTGAGGTTCCAATAAGGTAATTCACCTGACCCGTGGTCACTTGGTTAATAAGCATCAAAACGAGATTTTTTTTCCCGTCTTTTTTTTTTTCAATTTTTTTTTTAATGTTTATTTATTGTTGAGACAGAGAGAGACAGAGCATGAATGGGGGAGGGTCAGAGAGAGAGGGAGACACAGAATCTGAAACAGGCTCCAGGCTCTGAGCTGTCAGCACAGAGCCCGACGCGGTGCTTGAACTCACGGACCGCGAGATCATGACCTGAGCTGAAGTCGGACGCTTAACCGACTGAGCCACCCAGGTCCCCCAAAACTAGATTTTTAATTCAAATCCACTTGTTACAAAAAAGCTACCTCTTTTGCCATAGGTTACGATCCAAAAGCTATGCCAGCTATTCTGTGCTGGTTCCATGACCCCAACCCAAAATTAATCTTAGTGACAAGAAAAAGCAGTGTCATAAAGATCGCTGGTTGTCCACCCATTCTCCCCTTGTTTCTTAGTAACAGTATCCTAATTTCATTTGGGGCAGCAAGGTTCCATTCCCCAGCCTCTTTTGTAACCAGGAGGAATCCAGTAAGTTGTAAACGGAAGTCATTGTCCAAAGAGGTTCTTTATAGAATGTTTAAGTCTTTCACCCTCTCTTTTTAGTTTTCCCTTTTGCCTTTCTCCTCTTTTAGTTCCTGCCAAGAAAGTGAACGGGATGACGAGACCCAACGGTCCTCTTAGATTCCGAGGTGACTGTGTGAACAGAAGCCACGTGCTAAGGACAGTGGGGCAGAAAGATGAGCAATCTGGTTCTCTACTGACCGTGGAACACCCAAACAAGCCCCAGGTTTCACCCCCCTGAACTCTTTTACATGAAAGAGAAACACATACATCTCTGTCTTATTTGAGACATGATTATTTACATGTCCTGCCGTATGTAACCAAACCGAATTCTTTACTGATACGTGCACGGAAGTTAGTATTTGTTGAGCACTGACCATAATCCACCAACTTCCTAATGCTCTCGCAATTAATCCTCACAATAACTCTACGTAACAGGTGTTATCCCCACTTTGCAGATGAAGAAGCTGAGATTCAGAGATGTTGGGTAATTTTTCCAGAATCATTCAGCAGGTAGCAGAACTGGAGTTCAAACCCAGTTCAGTCAGAGTTCAAATTCCAAGGTCTATAGCACCATGACACAGTGGATGCTTTCAGAGAGTTCATTAAAAATACCTTCTGGGACGCCTGGGTGGCTTGGTCAGTTAAGTGTCTGACTTAGGCTCGGGTCGTGGTCTCACGGTTCATGAGTTCAAGCCCCAAGTCAGGCTCTGTGCTGACAGCTCAGAGCCTGGAGCCTATTTCAGATTCTGTGTCTCCCTCTGTCTCTGACCCTCCCCCACTCATTCTCTCTCTCTCTCTCTCTCTCTCTCTCTCTCTCTCTCTCTCTCTCTCTCCCCCCCCCCCCCCCGTCTCTCTGTCTCTGTCTCTCTCTCTCTCAAAAACAAATAAACATTAAAAAAATATTTTCTGAAGTACCTCTTGAGGACACATGGTGCTTTCAAGGTGGGGAGGAGTCACCCTTGAACCCTCAGTACTTCAAGCCACGTGCAGATGGTGCCTTCATCTGTGCATGAAAGCATGTCTTGCACATTTTCTACTTCTGCCTTCTGAGGTGCTGAAGCAGAAAAGTCTAGGCAGCTGTGACAAAAATTTTAGGACTTGGCCTCATAGACTCTTAGAGTGTAACAGTTGGGAAAGACCCTGAGAGGTCATTATTGGACACGTGTGTCAACTAAGGCCAAGAGAGGCAAAGTGACCTTTCTAACATTATACATTGAATTGGAGGCAATACCAGGACTAGAATTCCAGTCTTAATTCCTAGTCTGGAGGGATTTTGGGTTTTTTGTTTTGTTTTATTTTGTTTTGTTATTATTTTTTTAAGCTATATCTGACCACTTACATTTTCCACTACCAGTAAAAAAAAAAAAAAAAAAGCAAATGTAGAGTCTTTCCTTGATCTGATGCTTTAACTTGGTAGTTCTTTCCCATAAATCTATCATAAACTCCTAAAAGGTTAAACCAATCTTGGATGCCTAGGATAAGCCCCATTTGATCATGATGTATCATCCTTTTTATATGTTGCCAACTTACTAACATTTTGTTAAGGAATTTTGCATCTGCGTTAAAGATGGATATTAGTCTGTAGTTTTTTTTCTTTTTTTGTAGTATGTTTTGTTAGTTTTTGGTGTCAGGGTTAATATGGCCTCATAAAACATGTTTGGGAGTATTCACTTTTTTATTTTCTAATAAAGAAAGATTGGTATTATTTCTTTCTGATAAGTGTCTGATGGAATTAACCATTAAAACTATCCAATATCAATTTCCTCAATAGTATAGGGTTATTTAGATTTTATACTTTATCTCTACCAGTATAGGTAAGTTGTGCTTTTCAGGTGATTCTTTTCAGGTGATTCGTCCACTTAATCTAAGTTTTAAAATTTTACTGATATGAAGTAATTTACTATATTCCCTATAATCCTTTTAAAGCCTGGAGGATTTGTAATGATAGCCTCTCTTTTATTCCTGATACTTGAAATTTGTGTCTTCTCTTTCTCTTACTCTCTCTGACTCTAGATAGATGTTTGTTAAATTTCATTGGTTTTTCCAAAGAACCAGCTTTTGGTTAATTTTTCTATGGTTTGTTTTTGACTTTGTTGCTTTCTGCTCAACATTATTTTCTTCTTTCTACTTACTTTAGGTTCGCTTTGCTCTTATCTAGCTCCCTAAGGTTGAAAGTTTGGTGATTGACTTTATTCTCTCATCTTTTCTTTTTTTTTTTTTTTTAATTTATTTAATTAATTTATTTATTTTTACAGGAGGAAATTATATTTAGTACAATTTTTTGGAATTCCTATTCCATAAAATTATGCCAGTACATTTTGGGAAAGATGTTTTTTAAGTATGTGACATTCCTAGTGTTTCAATATCCTTCTATCTTTTCTAATATAAAAATTTAAAGCTATGAGTTTCCCCTAATTCAATGCTTTAATTGCATCTTCCCAGTTTTGATATCTTGTATTTTCATTATAATTTAGTTCAAAATATTTTCTAATGTCCCCTGCGATTTCTTGTTTGAGCCATGGGTTATTTAAAAGTGAGTCAATCTCCAAGTATTTGGGTTTTTAACAAATACATGCCTTACTGTTACCGATTTCTAATTTAATTCCATTATGGTCAGAAAACAGACTCTATCTGACTTCAACTTTTCTAATTTATTGAGATTCATTTTATGAATCTATAGTCTATCTTGGTGAACATACAATATGATTTGAAAAGAATATGTATTCTGCAGTTGTTGGATAGATTGTCAATTAGCTCACGATGACAGATAGTGTTTTTCTGATCTTCTACCTCTTTACTAATTTTTGTCTAGTTTTATCAATTGCTGAGAGATGCGTGTTCAAATATCTGAGTGTGGTTGGGAAATTTTCTAATTCTTCCTTTAATTCTGTCCATTTTTCTTTCATGTTTCTGAACTTCCATTATTAGGCACTATTAGGCACATACACACTTAGACTATTATATCTTTCTGATGAATTAAGCTTTTTTATCTCTAGTAAATACTCTGTAAATACTTGTATCTATTTATGGTAATTCTCCTTGCTTAACATTTACTTTATCTAATGCTAATATACCCATCTTACCATTCGTATGCTTACTGTTTACATAGCATAATTTTCCATCCATTTACTTTCAACCTACCTGCATCTTAATACTTCACTTTTATCTCCAAAGTAAACAGCACATAGTTAAGTTTTTTGTTTTTGTTTTTTGTTGTTGTTGTTGTTCTTTTTTTGTTTTTTGCTTTTATCGATTCTGGCAATCTATGACTTTCAATTGGAGTATTTAATCTATTTACACTCAATGTAATAATTAATATGGATAGATTTAGGTCTAAAATTTTACTATTTATTTGTTATTTGTCCCTTCTGTATTTTAGTTTTCTATACCTCCTTTCCTGACTACCTTCATTAATTGGATATATTTAAGAATTCCATATTTGTTTATTTGCTATTTAGCTCAACCTTTTTGAGTTAACTTTTTGTTATCATTCTAGGGATTAAAATATACATTCTTAATTTTTTACAGTTTACTTCGAGTTAATATTTTACTGCTTCTCCTAAAATGTGAGAAATTTGCCATCATTTGGAACCATTTACTGTCCCCTCAACCCCTTACTTTATGCTATAGTTGTTGTATGTATAACGTCTACAAATTCTTGATACGAACATTCACAAGACAATGTTAATAATTTTTGCATCAAACATTATCTTAATAAATATTGCTTTAAAGAAATTAAGAGGGAAAATAGTCTTTTATATTTACATATATTCTCCATTTCTGATGCTCTTTTGTCTGTCCTGAAGATTGAATTCTAATCTAATGTCAATTCCTTCCATCTTGATGAACTTCTTCTTGTATCTCTTGTAGTGCATGTTGGCTGGCGATAAATGTTCTAAGTTGTTGTTTAATTAAAATATATTTATTTAGGGGCGCCTGGGTGGCTCAGTCAGTCGAGCGGCCGACTTCGGCTCAGGTCACAATCTCGCGGTCTGTGAGTTCGAGCCCCATGTCAGGCTCTGGGCTGATGGCTCAGAGCCTGGAGCCTGCTTCCGATTCTGTGTCTCCCTCTCTCTCTGCCCCTCCCCCGTTCATGCTCTGTCTCTCTCTGTCTCAAAAATAAATAAATGTTAAAAAAAATTTTTTTTTAAATAAAAAAATATATATTTATTTAACTTTCATTCTTTTTTTATTTTTTTAAATATTTTTTCAATGTTTATGTATTTATTTTGAGACAGAAAGAGACACAGAGCACAAGCAGGCAGGAGAGGGGTAGAGAAAGAGGGAGACACAGAATCCAAAGCAGGCTCCAGGCTCTGAGCTGTCAGCACAGAGCCTATTGCAGGGCTCAAACTCGTGAACTGAGTGATCATGATCTGAGACAAAGTCCGAGGCTTAACCAACCGAGCCACCCAGGCGTCCTTACTTAACTTTCATTCTTAAAGAATGTTTTTACTGGATATAGAAACCTAAGTTGACTTTTTTTTCTTACAGAACTTTAATGATATTTTTCTATTGACTCTGGCCTCCATTTTTTTCTGATGGTCAGTGGGCATTCAAATTATTACTCTTGTATATATCATTTTTTTTCCTGACTACTTGCAATATTTTCTCTTTATCTTTAGTTTCAACAGTATAAGTTCAGATGTAGTCTTCTTTGTATTTATTCTGCTTGAAGTCAACTAAGCTTCCCAAGTCTGTAATCTTATGTATTTCACCAGATTTGAGGAAATTCTGGCCATTATTTCTTTAAATATTTTTCTGCACCATGGTCTTTCACCTCTCTTCAGGATGCTCTTAACACATGTGTTAGACCTTTTGGTATTATCCCTCAGATCCTTGAATCTCTGTTCGTTTTTTTGTTTTGTTTTGTTTTTGTTTGGTTTTTTTTTTTTTTTTTTTTTGGTCTTTTTGTTTCTATTCTTCAAATCAGATCATTCCTATTGATCTATAGTCAAGTTCGCTGACCTTTCTGCTGTCATCTCCAAAATGCTTTCAAGCCCTATCAGGGAATTTTTCAGTTCTAGAATTTCCATTTGGTTCTTTATCAACATTTCTATTTCTTTGCTGATAGTTCTTATTTTGTTGTTCACTTTGAGTATATACTTTACATCCTTGAGTATAGTTATAATAGCTGTTTTAAAAGTCTTATCTGCTAATCCCAACATGTAGTATATCTTTGGGGTAAGTTTTGACCGAATGCCTTTTCTCTTGATATGGATCCCATTTTCCCATTCTTTCATATGCCTCATAATATTGGATTGTACCCTAGTCACTGTAAATAATACTTATAGAGACTATGGATTCTACTTTGTCTCTGAAAAATGTTTTTCTTTTTTTTTTTAAAGTTTATTTACTTATTTTGAGAGAGAGAGAAAGAGAGCATGAATGAGTGGGGGAGGGGCAGAGAGCGAGGGAGAGAGAAAGAATCCCAAGCAGTCTCCACATTCAGTGTGGAGCCCAATGCGGGACTTGATCTCACGACCTTGGGATCACAACCTGAGCAGAAATCAAGAGTGGGTCGCTTTACCAACTGAACCTGAAAAATGTTTTTCTAAAGCAGGCAATTATTTTGGTTGGACTCAAACGCCCTTGTGATGGGCAGTGGCAAAATTCTCTGTCCAGTTCTGTTTGCCTTAGCTGGGCTGCTGGGAGTCTGCCCTGCACAAGTACAGTTCAGGAATTAGCAGAGGTTTGGGCAGAGTTTGGACTCTTGCTCTCTCCTTTTTGAGATAACCCTCCTCACTTTCCAGCTGCTGTATCCTTTGATTCTTCAAGACAGCTGGACTGTACATGATCTACCTGAATTTAGCTGCCTCACAGGGCAAAACTGGGGCCTGCCCTCTAGCAAAAAGGTCTAAAACTGAGAAACCCAGAGCTGTTCCCTTCTACACGTTGACTCTCCATCCAATGTCTATCTGTTTTTTGTTGCTCTCTCATGCCTTTAGCTGCTTGTTGTTTCTGTTTGTTTTGGCCAGAGTTTATCTGCTACCTGTAGGAAGGTTGGTCCCACAGAAGCTAGTCCTCCATTGTAGCGTCTCAAGCCCAATAAAAAGATCAGTTGGACAGTTGCCTGAGGTACCACTCTGTAAGGAATGCTAAAACCGCACAGGAATAAATCAGAAATATGGTGCCATTGAGCTCAATTTTCCATGGGTTACTTCTTATATAACAGATAAAACACTAGAGTCCTCAAGTGGACATTTAAGAACTAAAAAAGCCCATTGGTCCAGACATGTGTCTCGGTCAATGCATGTATGTATCTAACTCATGTGTTTTAAGTTGCATAATACTCTATAGCACCTAATATGTCAACTGTCCTCTGATGATGGACGGTCACATTAAGCTCTTTTTCTTCAGATTAGGGGCATCTATAGTCATGCTATAGTAAATTTTCTTGAATATATTTCTTTATATACTGGTATTATTCTTTCTGTAGAATACATTACAAAAAGTAGTATTTCTGGATTGAGGAATAGGTGCATTTTTAATACATATTATTATAATACTTTACAGAGATGCTGTAGAAATTCACATTCCATGCTCATATGGCTAGTCTTACCAATATTTTTTATTTTTGCTAATCTGATGGATCAAAATGCTATACTTTTATTGTGCTAATTTGCATTTTCTTGAATACCAGTGAGGTTAAGAATCTTTCATATCATTCATGATTTATATCTTTTTTTCTGGAAGTACCTATTGATATGCTTTGTCAAATTTTAATTGGCTTGTCTTTTTTTTTTTTTTTTTTTTTTTTGGTTTGTAGGAGCTAAGGTACATTAGCAACATTCATCCTTTATCATGTATATTTTAAGTATTTAGTCTTTTGACTTTGTTTATAGTTTCTTTTGCTATACAAAAAAAATGTGTTCATTTTTAAGAGATGATGTGACTATTATTTTAGGTGCTGATCCTTAGGGTTTCTAAGTTTTATCTTTCACATCAGAAAGTCTTCTTTACTTTATGATTTTATAAATAATTCCTTACATTTGTATCTAATATTTTTTTATTTTTCACATTTAGACTTAGAGTCCATCTGGAGTTTATTTTTGCATATGATGTGGAGTAGAAGTATCATCATATTTTCTTCCAGATGGATAGTCAGTTCTGCCAACACCATATATTAAGTAAACCATCTTTCTCCCTCTAAATTAAATGTCATCTTTATTTATATTAAGTCCTTGTTTGAATTTGTTTCTGGACTCTTTATTATTATTATTATTCTATTTGTATTGTTTATACCTATGCTATACATATGGTTTTATCATAATAGAATTACAGTAAGTTTTATTATCTGGTATACAAGGTAGAAATTGTGTTTAGCTATTGGACAGCTAAACATGGAAAACAAACAACAGAAACTTAAATAAGAAATAGATTTATTTCTATCCTGTAGAAGAAGTCTGGTATAAAGCAGCCAGGGTTAGCATAGTAGCACCATGAACCCGGGCTTCTTTAGGGCACCTGAGTGGCTCAGTCAGTTAAGCTTCAGAGTCTTGGTTTCACCTCAGGCCGTGGTCTCATGGTTCGTGGGTTCGGGCCCTGCTGGGGATTCTCTCTCTGCCTCTCTCTTTCAAAATAAATAAATCCACTTTTTTTTTTTAAAAAAAATTTTTTTTTCAACATTTTTTATTTATTTTTGGGACAGAGAGAGACAGAGCATGAACGGGGGAGGGGCAGAGAGAGAGGGAGACACAGAATCGGAAACAGGCTCCAGGCTCCGAGCCATCAGCCCAGAGCCTGACGCGGGGCTCGAACTCACGGACCGCGAGATCGTGACCTGGCTGAAGTCGGACGCTTAACCGACTGCGCCACCCAGGCGCCCCAATAAATCCACTTTTTAAAAAAATCACTAAAAACCCAAGCACCTTCATTATTCTGCCTAGCCATTCTTCGCAGTGGCTTTCAACCTCAGTCAGAACCTCCTTGTGCTCCAAGATGGTTGCTGAAGTTCCAGCCATATATCCCTTTATCCAGGCAGGAAGCAAACAGAGTGGGGAGGGGTCAGAAGGGCACATGCCAGCTGTCTGACACTTTTAGGGGCTTTTCTGGAAGTCACAACTAAAAAGTTTATTTACATCTTTATCTGTAAGGGGAAGAGACAGTGCTTGCTTCGGTAGCACATATACTAAAATTGTAAGGGAAGCAGAGAAATGAAGTCTTTTAGTTGCTGGATATTGTGTGTGAACCTGGTTTGTCTCAGCTACATCTAGTAAGATAAGCCCTTCCTCCTCCCCATTTTTTTAATTTGTTTTTGTTACTCTCAGGCATTTATGTTTTTTAATTAATAGACTTTATTTTTAGAACAGTTTTAGATTTCTAGAAAAATCGAACAGTACAGAGAGTTTGCATATACCCCCTTCCTATATACAGTTTCCTCTATCATTAACATCTTGCATTAGCATGGTGCATTTGTTATAATTAGTTGACCAATGGTGATATATTACTATTGACTAAAGTCCATAGTTTACATTAAGGTTCTCTGTATTGCACATTTCTATGGGTTTTGACAAATACATACTATCATGTGTCCACCATCACAACATCATATAGAATCATTTCACCACACTGAAAATCCACTATGCTTCACTTATTCATACTGCCCCCAACACCCCGAACTCCTGGCAGCCGCTATTCTTTTTACAATCTCAATCGTTTGGTTTTTCCCAAATGTCATGTAGTATGCAGCCTTTTCAGACTAGGAAAGTTTTGTAAGAAACTGCCTCCAAGTGGCTGTACCATTTTGCATTCCTATCAGCAGTGAATGAGAGTGCCTATTGTTCTGTATCCTCCCCAGCATTTGGTGTTATCAGTGTTTTAGATTTTAGACATTCTCATAGTTTTGAAGCAGTATTTCATTGTTGTTTTAATTTGCAGTTCCCTAATGATACATGATGTTGAATATATTTTCATATATTTATTTGCCATCTGTATATGTTCTTTGGTGAGGTGTCTGTTAAGACATTTTGCCCACTTTTTAACTGGGTTGTTTGTTCTCTTATTGTTGGGCTTTAAGAGTTCTTTGTTTATTTTGTATTCAAGGTCTTTATCAGAAATGTGTTTTGCAAATATTTTCTCCCATTCTATGGCTTGTCTTTTTATTCTCTGAACGTTGTCTTTCACGGAAATTAAATTTCTTATTTTAATAAAGCCCACTGATCAATTTTTTCTTTCATGGATTGTGTTTTTGGTGTTGTATCTAAAAGTAAGAGCCAAACCCATGGTGACCTAGATTTTCTTCTATATTATTGTCTATAAATTTTATATTTTTATGTTTTACAGTTAGGTCTATGATTCCTTTTGAATTAATTTCTGTAAAAGGTATAAGATCTCTGTCTAAATTCTTTTTTTTCCTGTCTTTCTTTTTATTTATTTATTTATTTATTTATTTATTTATTTATTGGTATATAGATGTCCAGTTTTCCAGCACCATTTGTTGAAAAGACTATCCTTTCTCCATTGACTTGCCTTTTCTCTTTTGTCAAAAAGATCAGTAACTATATTTGTGTGGGTTTATGTCTGGGCTCTATTCTGTTTCACTGATCTCTTTATTTTTTTTTTATTTTATATTTTGTCAATACTATACTGTCTTGATTACTGTAGTTTTATAGTAAGTCTTAAAGTTGTCATGTCAGACCTCCAACTTTGTTCTTCTTCAGCATCAAGATGACTGTTTAGGGTCTCTTGCCTTTCTATATAAACTTTAGGATCACTTTGTTGACAATATACAAAATAACCTCCTGGGATTTAGATTGAGATTAAATCAAATCTTTAGATCAAGTTGGCAAGAATTGATATTTAACAATATTGAGTCTTTCTATCCATGAACATGTAATATTTCTCCAATTATTTAGATCTTTGATTTCATTAGAGTTTTGTAGTTTTCTTCATATAGATTCTGTTTATATTTTGCTAGAAATATGTAAGTATTTCCCTTTTTTTTCTAGTCCTAATGTAAATGGTATTTTTTTTTTTTTATTTCAAATTCATTTGTTCATTGCTGCTGTTTGGGAAAGCCATAGACTTTTGGATATTAAACTTGTTATTTTGCAATCATGCCATCATAGCTTGCTAGTCCTGGGAAGGTTTGTTTGTTTGTTTGGTCAGTTCCTTGTGGTTTTCTATATAGACAATCTTGTCATCTGTGAGCAAAAACAGTTTTATCTCTTCCTTGCCAAACTGTAATCCTTTTATTTCATTTTCTTGTCTTTTTGTATTAGCTAGGACTTCCAGTACAATTTTGTTTTTGTTTTAAGATTTTATTTTAAGTAATCTCTACACCGACCATGGGGCTCAAACTCACAACCCTCGAGTTTAAGAGTCTCATGCTCTGCTGACTCGTGCTCTACTGAGCCAGCCAGGCACCCCTCCAGTACAATTTTGAATAGCAGTGGTGAGAGTAGACATCCTTGCCTTGTTCCCAATCATAGAGGGAAAGCATCTGTTTTCCCACCATTAAGAATGATTCTAGGGCACCTGGGTGGCTCAGTTAGTTAACCATCAGACTTTGGCTCAGGTCATGATCTCACAGTTCCCGAGTTTGAGTCCCACATCAGGTGAGCTCAAGCCCCGCTTTGGGTGACCTTGAGCCCTGCTTCAGGTAAAAACATGAGCCCCACCTCAGGTAAGCCCCGCATGTCTCTCTCTCTCTCTCCCTCTCTCTCTCCCTCTCCCACTCTCTCTCTGCTCCTTGCTCATTTGCATCCTCTCTCTCTCTCTCTCAAAAAAGAATTCTAGCTGTAAGTTTTTGTGGGTGTTCTTTATCAAGCTGAGGAAGTTCCGTTCTAGTCTTGGTTTGCTGAAAATTTTTAGAATGAATTGGTATTGGATTTTGTCAGATGCTTTTTCTGCACCAATTGATACGATCATATGGTTTTTCTTCTTTAGCCTGTTGATGAGATGGATTACATTAATTGATTTTTGAATATTGAAATAGCCTTGTAATATCTGGAATAAATCCCGTTTGGTTGTGGTGTATAATTCTTTTTATATATTGTGGCATATTATTTGCTAACATTTGTTGAGGATTTTTGCATAGATATTCATGAGTGAAATCGGTCCTGGGTTTTCCCTTCTTGTAATGTATTTATCTGGTCCTGGTATTAGAGTAATGCTGGCCTCACAGAATGAGTCAAGAAGTGTTTCCTCCGTTTCTATTTTCTGGAAGAGATTCTAGAGAATTGGTATCATTTCTTCTAGAAATGTTTGTTAGAAATCACCAGTAAGCCCATCTGATCCTGGTGCTTTCTGTTTTGGAATGTTACTGATTATTGATTCAATTTCTTTAAAAGATAGAGGCCTATTCAGGTTATCTGTTTCTCCTTTTGTGAGTTTTAGTAGTTTGCATCTTTCAAGAAATTAGTTCATTTCATCTAGGCTATCAATTTTGTGGGCATAGAGTTTGTTCATAATACTGTTTTATTATCCTTTTCATGTTCAGTAGAGATGACTCTTATTTCATTTCTGATATTAGTTATTGGTATCTTCTTTCTTTTTTTTTCTCTGTTAGCCTGACAAGAGGTTTGTTATTTTTTATTTATTTCTTTTTTTCAAAAAAACAGTTTTTGTTCTCATTGACTTTTATTTATTGTTTTCCTATTTTCAGTTTCATTTATTTCTGCTCCAATTATTATTTATTTCCTTCTGCTTGATTTAGGCTTATATCCCTCTTCTTTGTCTAGTTTCCTAAAGTGGAAAGCTTATATTACTGATTCTACATCTTTCTTTTTTTTTTAATGTTTATTTATTTATTTTGAGAGAGAGAGAGAGAGAGAGAGAGAAAGCAGGGGAGGGGCAGAGAGAGAGGGAGACAGAGAATCCCATGCGGGGCTCAAACCCACAAACCATGAGATCATGACTTGAGCCAGAACCAAGAGTTGGACACTTAACCACTGAGCCACCCTCTAGATCTTTCTTTTCTAATATGCGTATAATGCTATATATATTTCTCTCTAAGCACTGTTTCATTGATGTTATATTTTTATTTAAAATATATTTTAAAATTTCTCTAGAGACTTCTTTTTGACCCATGTATTATTTAAAAGTGTGTGTTTAATCTCCAGATATTTTGGGATTTTCCAAAATTCCAAATTATTGGTTCTAGTTTAATCCCACTGTAATCTGACATCATACTTTATATGACTTCTGTTCTTTTATATTTGTTAAGATATGTTTGTTTGCTTTAACTCATGGGGTGGAGCTCTTGGGCAATAAGGTTTCTTTTTTGAACACTTTGAAATATTGATATATTATGTAATATATAATTAATATACAGATATACCAAATAAACTGTTAAGTTTAAACTAAATCAGATAATTTCTTCTACTTGATTCTAAACAAAAACTTCATGTCAAGTAAATTATTTTTAATGTTGTGGGAAATACAACATAATATTTAATGAAAGACCTTAACACAAAACCATATATATATATATAATGCAGTGTATATATTGTCTAAAAATGTAGACTCCGCAGTCAGATCTAGGTTTGAATTCCAGTTCCCTACCTACTAATGTGTGACTTTGAACAAATTTCTTTACTTCTCTCTTCCTCAGGTTCTTTTATGGTTAAATAAAGATAATAATGCTTCTACCTTATAGGGTTATTATGAAAATTGCATGCTTCAATATCCACAAAGGGTTAAGAGCAATGCTTTGCCTTGGTAAGCATTCAAGAAATATTAAACAATAATGATAGTTAACTATTATTATTTGTAAATATATCTAAAATATATTTGTAGCAGGGGCACTTGGCTAGCTTGGTCAGCAAAAGATGAGACTCTTGATCTCGGGGTCATGAGTTTAAGCTCCACATTGGGCACAGAGCTCACCAAAAATATACATATGTAAATATATGATTGATCAATATATTCACAAAAAAAGAGCCTGAAAGGAAATATACCTAAATATGTGGAAGTAAGATTATAGATGACTTCTCTTCTTTTAATTCTTCTGATTAAAGAAAAAAGTATTAATGTTATTATAAGAAACAATATTTTTTAAAAGGGAGCTCATTCTATCTGCAAATGCAGAAAAGACTTCTGCTTTAGCTATAGACCACCTTGGCCCAGGGTTCCACACGGCCCAGTTTAAGAACCACTGCCCTGTCACATGTCACACACATGCTTAAGCACCCCTTTTTGAGGGGCTGCTCTGACCTTCTTTACTCAGTCTTGCCTCTCAGGCAGTCCGAGGCTTCAAAGGGGCTGGCCATGTGGGTGGGCCCACATTCCCATGGAGGCCATACTAACCATGGTAACTGGGTAAGAAATCAAACTTCCTCTCCTAGGTAGTCTGCTGACTTTGCATGGGTGCATGTGGGGGAGCCCTTTATGAGTTGTGAGGGGAATGTTGCCCTGGAGGGAGGGCCTTCCTCCTCTGGGACTCTCGCTGTCTGCTTCCCTCCACTAGCAGTTAGGCTTGGGTCCTGAGAGCAGGGCTCAGGCCACACAGCTTGGAGCTGTTAGTTTTGTGGGTACATGAGATCCTCCTCATCTGACATGTTCTACCTTTCAGTGTCTCTGAAGTCGTACTATGACTTGCCCAATCAAAAGCTCCATTCTATTTAGTGTTTCAGCAAGTTCCTCCCACCTCCCTTCTCTAATTTCCATTGGCTTACGGCCACTTCCCTTTCCAAGTCTGGCCAAATGGCGGAAGTCCCTCAACTATCAGCCAATCCAATACTACAGTGTTATATAATATCTAGAAATAACATAGATTTTTAAAAATAATTTGTACATATATCTTTTTAATACCTGGTTTTTCAACATTCTCAGAAATTCTTAGCCACTAAAAAACTATTTGTACATACATTGAAAATTCCTCCTCAAATTGTAATTTCCCTCCTCAAATTTTTCAAGCACCCAGGGAGCTGAGCAGAAAAGGGCCCCTGGTTTTGCTGCCTGTGGGACTCAGCGGAATGTCCGCAGACCCTTCTGGCACACTTCTCCTTTAGGGCCTGCACCTCACTCGGCTGCAAAGTCAGCCTCCAGTAGCCGACTCTCTGGCTTCACTTGACCACAGCTTTGCTCAACAACTTCTTCCTGGTTCTTGAAACAGTTCGCTTTTCTCTGTTTCTTACCGGCTGTCCCTCTAGCTGCTTCTTTCTTCCCGTGACCTTCCCACCCCCACCCCCCACCCCACTCCCTTCCTCACCAGGCAGTCCCCGAGGTCAGAAAAGTCTGCTTCACACCTGTTCTTTTTCCTTCCTTCCATTGGCGCTATCCACATAGACCTCCCTCGCTTTTCCCCACATTCCCACTATTTGTTTTCTGGTTTGTTGCTGTTGTTCCTTACCTTTTAACATAAAACTAATACATACAGATGAGGAAAGGTAGGTAAATCCCAGGTAAGGTTCTAGGGGCTCCATCTTCCTGGATATTGACTGTTGGGACTGGCTTAAAGACACAAGAAAAAGACATGAAAACCCCCACTCCATCTCTTTAATGGTTCCTCTCTTCCCAGAGAAATATTTTCTTAAGGGCAGAGATGAAAATTATGAACTTGGTGCTAAGAACCTTTAGAGGTCCATGGAGCGATGCAGTAGTCCCCGTGTTAAATTTATCCAGATAGATTAAAATTCAAGAAGCTACAGGTCAAAAAAAAAAAAAAAGTAATGAATATTCACTGCAGAAAAATTAAAATATAACAAGTCAAAAGGCAAAGATAAAAAACAGGCTGCAACCTCATCCATCCGCAACAACATTGTAGCAATGCAATAATGCTTGCAGTCTTCGTTTGTTTTGTTTTTTTTTTTTAAATTATATTTTATTTATTTTTGAGAGAGAGACTGTAGGCGGGAGAGGGCAGACAGAGGGAGACGGAGGGTCCAAAACAGGCTCTGGGCTGACAGGCTGACAGCAGCGAGTCCATGAGGGGCTCGAACTCACAAACAATGAGACCATGACCTGTGCTGAAGTCAGACGCTCAACCGACCGAGCCACCCAGGGGCCCCTGCAGGCTTCTTTGCTGATGCCTGTACAGAACACGGGCCCTCAGGCCCTCATTGAGAATTTCAGGAGGTGAAAATCTCCGGAAACACAAGGCTGTTTTGCTTTAGTTTTTGTTTTCAAGTTTCCAGCAAATTTATTGGGCTGCACAACCTGACCCAAAGTGATACGATGCTATTTACAGCCTTTATCCCACTTAGTGTGAATATTCATGTGTCACTGAAGAAATTTTAGTGGGTTTGATTGTGAGTTCAGACACATTGAGGGTGTTCTGTTATCCTCAGACTACTGAGGCTACTGTTATCCTCAGCTCCCTTTACACATGAGGAAAGGGACTTTGTTATACTTACTGTTTTATCACTTGCTTTCTGCACTTAATGATAGGTCTCGAACATCTTTCATTTCAGTGAATATTAATCTACAGCCTTATCTCTAGTGATTACGTTATGTCCTATCGTGTGACTGGTTTTAGCCGGTCCCCTGTTGTGTTCACACCCTTCCTTTTGATGCATTTCTCCATGAGATCGTTCAGTAGAGGACTGTCCAGTGTCCCCCTCAAACCTTTGACTCTGAGAAGCCAGCATATCCCAGTACTTACTTACTGGCTCCTTAAAAGGAAGCCCTTCCTGCCTCTTGACCATCTCCTTTTTACATTTTTTATTTTTCGTTATTCTAGCATAAAGGTTCTCAGCCTCTGTATGTCTCTGTCCAATTCCCCAGTATTTGAAAAATCCACTTTGCCATTATTGGGGCAGGATCTGAAATGGCAGATATCTCTCACTTCATCAACGTGGCCTCTTTTGCTTCCTGCCCTTAACTGACCTACTTCCCTCTCTGTGTGACATTGTTTCAGAAGACTACATGTCATCTCCGTGGTGACATCTCTTAGGTCCATATTCCTAGCCTGATGCTAAATATTTGGTCAAATGGGTCCTTTTTTAATATCATTTAATTTTGATGCTATTCCCATGGTTGCCCCTAAAATTGTCTTGTGGTGCTTATATTAATTTCCTGTGGCTGCTGTGACAAATCATCATAAACTTGGGGGCTTAAAACAACAGAAATGTATTCTTCCACAGTTCAGGGAGCCGAGAGTCCAAAACCAAGGTGTGGACAGAGCCATGCTCCCTCTGAAGACCTAGGGGAGAATCTTCCCTGCCTCTTCCGGCATCTGGCAGCTGCCGGTGTTACTTGTTGGCTGTGTGGCCAAAATTGCAGTCTTCATCTTGGACTTCTCTTCTCCTTGTGTCTCTCTTCTGTGTCTCTTATGAGGACACTCGTCATTGAGTTTAGGGTCCACCCAGATGATCCAGGGTGATCTTATCTTGACATGACATCTGCAAAGACCCTTTTTCCAAATTAGGTCACATTCACAGACTCTAGGGATCAACATGCAGACATAACTTTTGGGAAGTCGCCATTGGACTCAATGGGAAGTCGCCATTGGACACAGCACAGGTCTTCCCAAGCCTAGGGATTGATTTTTTTTTTTTCCCTTCATACTTTCCAAGGGGGATCTCTTACTTTCCCAATCCCCACGCAGGAGAGTCCATACCCGTTGGAGATCTTTCAGTCATGTGGAGTTTGCAGAGGTAAAACAATGATCATGAAAAATTTGGTTCCTTTCTTCTGCTGATCCACAAAAGAATCCCAAGTCAGTCCTTTCACATACATTAAATATATCTTCTTTAGCAAACTGAGTGTTTTAACTTAGGCTAAAACTAGGAACAGTTTACTTTATCCCAAGGACCAAAGGTTAAACTGCAAGGAGGAAGGAATGATTTCTTGAGGACCTAGAATATAGTAAGTACTATTATAGTATGTCTTTTTCATGACAACCCTGAGTCTTATAGTCCATTTTCCCTACTTTAAAGAATAGAAAATTGAGGCTCAGAGAGGTTAAGTAACTTGTTAAAAATCACACAGTAACTAGCAGGACCCAGCTCTGTCAAAACCAACAGCCTTTGGATTTTGCCTCTATACCAAAATGAGTTTTGGATTTTTATAGATAAGTGCAACATATAAACAGAAAATAACTCAGAGTTCACTAATAATAGCAAAAAAACCTAGAAGCTTGGTCCTTTACTGCCAGTTCATTACTCTTTCCTTCCCACCATACTCCCCATTCAGAACAGAGGGCATCATTTGAAGTGACAGAAAGACACATGCTCTGAGCTCAGAGATAGCCTGAACGTTGGAGTTGGAGTCGGAGTCTATGCCGGCTTCACTGCTTGGTGACAGTTGCTTCTGGACCAATCATCTGTCACCTCTAAAGCTCAGCTCCCTTACCCGTAAAATGGGATGATAACGACATCCACCTCTGCATTTTTGTGAGCCATAGAGACTACGTGCTAAAGGACACAGTACAAGGTGTTCCCCGAATGGTAGCTATCACAAGTATGTGTAATGCAATCCCATGTTTCTTTAAAATAAGAGCTTTTTTATTATAAAAGGAAAAGAGTAGAAAGTAACACTTCCCTACTCCTGAAAGAACCCAGTCCTAGTCCCTAGCTACTGTTAACAGTCTCTTCTTTTTTGTTTAAGATTTTTTAAATAACTTTTTTAAACTTTATTTATTTTGAGAGAGAGAGAGAACATGAGCCAGGGAGGGGCATAGAGAGAGGGAGAGAGAGAGAATCCCAAACAGACTCTGTGCTGCTAGCACAGAGCCCTACGTGGGTCTCAAACCCACGAACTGTGAGATCATGACTTGAGCCGAAATCAAGAGTCAGAGGCTTAACTGACTGAGCCACCCAGGCGCCCCAACAGTCTCTTCTGTAAGGTTCCACAAATATTCCATGCATTTGGAAGTCTATATCCATTTGTTACACAGTAAGCTCATACTAGTTCACAGCTTCCTTGTTACTAAATCGTCCCAGGTGAGTTCTCCAGGAAGCCAACTCTGAGATGGACTTTAGTGTACAGAATGCTTACGAGGTGGTGCTGGTGGGACTAACATCTGTGTAAGGGAGAGAAGGAGCAGGAGTGGACAGAGGGAGAAGTCAAGGTCTTGGACAGCCTCTGCCAACCCCACAGAGCTCCAGAGTGACACTCCCACCACTGTGGGAGAACCAGCCTGGGCAGGGCACGCTCTCAGGCAAGACGGCCATCTCTGAAAAAGATGACAGCACAGGGCCGTCTACCAAGAGTGCTCCTTGCAGCTGGACAACAAGTCCTTCTGAAGGGGGTGCCAGCAGCACCCGGCGTCCACCTCAGTAACGTCAGGATGACTTGAGAACCCTGACGAAACATGGTACCTGACCTCCCGGCCCTCTTGCCTAACAGCTGGAAGACCCAAACCCTGTAGACCCCGTGAGTCTGGACGCATGGGGCTGTGTCCACTTTAAACTCACTTTATGGAAGTTTTTACTGTCCAAGGACAGTCACCATCACTTTTTCTTCCCCTTCTGACAGCAGAGCTTCTGGTTCCTCTTTGGCTGGGATGTATGGCGAAGAGTGGGGGGGAGTGGGCGGGGGGGAAGCAATTAAGTTTCAGCGCACATTTCTCTGACAAATAATGAAAACGGAAAGTGGCCGAGGATACCCACCCTGTAAAAGACAAGCACAGAGGGTCATTCACACAGTGACAACAGCCCTTCCCACCTACTTCCTTTTTCAGTGACCTTTCAGTGTTTTCCTTTGTTTAGCATGTGCTGAATCAACCCCCAGGGTAAGAATTTGGAGCCACTGCCCCCTAGTCTGAGAAGACAGGTGCCATTGTCTCGCCCAGGCAATGCCCCCAAGGGGGGCTGCTGTGTAGCTGGGCATACTCTGTGGTGGCCCCACAATTTCCCTGCCCTTCCCTCCCACTGCCTCCCTGAAACTTAGGCAATCACTCATCCATAGGGAAGCAAAGACTGGGAAGGGGTAGACCAGGCTCCATCCTGGGGATGGACACTTGCCTGAAAGCAAGAGTTTGGTTTTGGTTTTGGTTTGGTTTTCTTGTTTGTTTGTTTTGCAAGAGTTTGGCTTTAATCAATATTACCGGGTTTGCACCTGGCTGGCTCAGTCATAGAGCATGCATCTCTTAATCTGAGGGTCGTGAGTTCAAACCCCACATTTGGCCTAGAGCTTACTTGAAAAATATATGTCTAGGGGCACCTAGATGACTCAAGTCAATTAAGTGTCTGACTCTTGATTTCAGCTCAGGTCATGGTCTCACGGTGGTGAGACAGAGCCCTGCATCAGGCTCTGTGCTGATAGCACAGAGCCTGCTTGGGATACTCTCTCTCTCTCTCTCTCTCTCTCTCTCTCTTTCTCTCTCTCTTCTGCCACTACCCCCACCTCTCAAAAATAAATAAACTTAAAGAAAGAAAGAGAGAGAGAGAGAGAAAGAAAGAAAGAAAGAAATAAAAAGAAAGAAAGAGAAAGAAAGAAAGAGAAAGAAAGAAAGGGCAAGAAAGAAAGAAAGAAAAAATTTATATATATATTACCAGTGGGAATGTAAAATGGTACAATCATTTTGAAAAACAGTTCAGCACTTTCTTATAAAGTTAAACAAACACCCCAAGAGCTAACCATTCCACTCCTAAATAAATGAAAACCCATATTCACACAACGACTTGTACAGGAATGTTCATAGCAGCTTTATTCATAATAGCTAAAGCTGGAGACAACCCAAATGCCCATCAGATAAAAAATTGTGATATATTCTTTTTAAAAAAATTTTTTAAGTTTATTTTATCTGAAAGAGAGAGGGAGATAGGGAACCCTAAGTAGGCTGTGCACTTGTAGGACTCAAACCCATGAATGGCGAGATCACAATCTGAGCCGAAACCAAGAGTCTGACACTAAACCAACTAAGCCACCCAGGCAGCACGTGACATATTCTTGCAATAGAATACTTATCTGCAATAAAAAGGAATTGATATACACTATGGATATACATGAAATATGAATGAAACTCAAAAAAACATGCTGAATGAAAAAAAGTCAGACACAAAACACATACTGTATGATTCCATTTATATAAAACTCTAAGAAAGTCAATTTAATCTACAGTGACAGAAAGCGGAAAAGAAGAAAAAGGGGTATGAATGGACATGCTTAGGAAAAAGAAAAATATGCTCCAAAATATTAAGGTACTGGCTCACTTGGGGATGGGTGATGTTGGAGAGCATTATAAACGACTTTTACTTTAGGGGCGCCTGGTGGCTCGGTCGGTTAAATGTCCAACTTCGGCTCAGGTCATGATCTCAAGGTTGGTGAGTTCGAGCCCTGCGTCAGGCTCTGTGCTGACAGCTCGGAGCCTGGAGCCTGCTTCAGATTCTGTGTTTCCCTCTCTCTCTCTGCCCCTCTCCCACTCATACTCTGTCTCTTTGTCTCTCAAAAAATAAACATTTAAAAAATATTTAAAATAATAAATGACTTTTACTTTATACGATTCTGTACTTTAAAAATTTCACAAGATGGGGGCGCCTGCATGGCTCAGTTGGTTAAGCGTCCGATTCCAGCTCAGGTCATGATCTCACAGTTCATGCATTTGAGTCCCGAGTCGGGCTGTGTGCTGACAGCTCAGAACATGGAACCTGCTTCAGATTCTGTGTCTCCCTCTCTCTCTGCCTCTCTCTCTCTCTCAAAAATAAATAAACATTAAAAAAATTTTCACCATATGATCCAGCTACTCTACTCATAAATATATACCCAAGGTAAATGAAAACATACATCCACATAAAAACCATACACAAATGTTCATAGCAGCATTATTCATAATAGCCAAAAGGTGGAAACAACTCAAATGTCCATCAACTGATGAACGAATAAATAAAATGTGCTTATATCCATATACATATGGTGGATTATTTGGCAATAAAAAAATGAAATACTGGGGTGCCTGGGTGGCTCAGTTGGTTAAGCGTCCAATTCTTGATCTCAGCTCGAGTCTTGATCTTAAGGTAGTGAGTTCAAGCTCAGCGCTGGGCTCTACACAGGGAGTGAAGCTGACCTAACATAATGATAATAATGGGGGTGCCTTGGTTGGCTCAGTTGGTTGAGTGTCTGATTCTTGACTTCGGTCATGATCCCAGCGTCATGGGATCGAGCTCGGCATCAGACTCCATGCTCAGCATGGAAATTCTGATCTTAAGATTATAGAAATTATTATATATCTCTCCCTCTGCCCCCTCTCCTGTTCATGCTCTCTCTCTCTAAAATGAAAATAATAATAATTTTAAAAATAAAACACTGATATGTGCCCCAACATAAATGATCTTTGAAAACACTATGCTAAGTGATAAAAAATTGTCAGATTAAAAATATTTATAATAAATATGACAGGATTAATAAAAAGGTCTCTTTCTAGAAGGCTTCCTGAGTGGCTTACTCGGTTAAGCATCCGACTCTTGATTTTGGCTCAGGTCATGATCTTACAGTTGTGAGATCAAGCACTGCTTCAGACTCTGCGTTTAGTATGAAGCCTGCTTGGAATTCTCTCCCTCTCTCTCTCTGCCCTTCCCCCACTCATGCAGTCTCTTACTCTCGCTCAAAATAAATAAATAAACATGAAAGAAAGAAAGAAAGAAAAGAAAGAAAGAGAAAGAAAGGCCTCATTCTAGAAAAGAAAAAAGAACCTGGTTGGTAAAGGCAAAGGAAATGAAGACAATTGCACTGAGGGAACTAATAGTAAACAAACATGTAACAAGATTCATAATTGCTAGTAATGAAAGAAATGCAAATTAAAGCAACAGCATTCTGAATGCTGGCATTAATATTATCAACCTGCATGGTTGCCTTGGATTCTGGACCCTTCAGCAAATAGACCTAGTTTCCCCTTCTCTCATTTACATAGAGGTAAATTAGTGCTCTATAATATAATATAATATAATATAATATAATATAATATAATATAATATAACATAATAATCAATATAATATAATGATATGATATAATAACCTCATGATCTACCCAAAGTTAAAATTAACTCCTATGGGATAACTGGGTGGCTCAGTCAGTTAAGCATCTGACTTGATACTCTTGATATTGGCTCAGGTCATGATCTCACGGTTGTGAGATCAAGCCCCGCATTGGGCTCCACGCTTAGCATGGAGCCTGTTTGGGATTCTCTCTCTTCCCCTCCTCCCAACCCTTCCCCACTCACGCGCATGTTCTCTCTCCCTCTCTTTCTCTCAAAATAAATAAATAAACTTAAAAAAAATTACCTCCCATTTTTTTCTCCTTTTTCCCCACCTCATGCCCCATATGTTCTCCGGAAAAAGAAGGTTACCGAACATGGGTAAAAACACACTGCTTCCAATCCAATAGTAATAATATTAATTATAACAATAATAATAATAATAATAATTCGTATGAACTTTTTAACCTATAAGCTACCAGATGTCTCATGATTCCTTCAGACATGGTTTAGCAGGCTTATTCGGTGGCTCTGATGGGGGTCATATCTCCCACCACTTAGAGCTTTCCCTGACTCCTCACCCTTCTGCCTTGTGTTCTTCCTAAGACCCCTGCCACTGCAGCTACACAGGATTGATCCAGGAATTCTTTCTCCTTCTTTCAACTTTGTGCTCCCCACAAATTTGCCACTTAACAACAGGGGCAGGACCTCTCTGAAACATACCCTTAAGCCTCTTGTTTGACTCTTGCCACAAATTCCCCCTCCGTTTATAAAACAAGGTACTCATTGTTTTTATTTTATTTTATTTTTAAGATTTTATTTTTAAGTGATCTCTATACCCAACGTAGAGCTTGAACCTACAACCCCAAGATCAAGAGTCACAGGCTTCACCAACTGAGCTACATTGTTGTGCTTTTAAAGTGATGCTGTTAAGTTAGCCCAAAAGCAAAAATAATTTAATTACAATATTTAATGCTAGTTCACTGGTACAGTCTTATACCACTAACAGAAGTGGAAAATGAGGGGCGCCTGGGTGGCTCAGTCGGTTAAGCGGCCGACTTCGGCTCAGGTCATGATCTCACGGTCAGTGAGTTCGAGCCCCGAGTCGGGCTCTGTGCTGACCACTCAGCCTGGAGCCTGTTTCAGATTCTGTGTCTACCTCTCTCTGACCCTCCCCCGTTCATGCTCTGTCTCTCTCTGTCTCAAAAATAAATAAACGTTAAAAAAAAAAAAGAAGTGGAAAATGATATAAGGTCATTAAATTGTGCATTTTTCTTGATTCTGTGAATGTGTGCCTGTGGGGGTACATGAAGATATGCATTACAGTAACATTGATAATGGCAAAAATATATATATTGTGTCTTCTAAATGCACAGCAACAGGGGAACAGTTAAATTGTGAGCCTGCCCCCTTGCAAAAACTAATTGGAATAAGGATAGACCACTGACCCTATCCACTAGCTGACCAGTGACTGGCCTGGCAAACAAAAAAGATGAACGGAGCCTTGCTCTCTTGCTCTCTTAAATTAAGCAATACCTATTGCCAACTGAGTAGGTGTCAGAGCTGGAACGTCATCTAGAGCAGTGGTTCTCCGCCTTTAATCTTCATGAAGATCACCTCAAGAGCTTGGTAAAATACAAGTTGCTGGGCCCAACAGAGTTTCTGATTCAGTAGTCTGGGGTAAGGCCCAAGAATTTGCATTTCTGACAAGCTCCCGGTTGATTCTGTTGCTGCTGGCCCAAGGACCACACTGGGAGAACCACTGATCTTGGCATTACCAAGGTGCCGTTATTTCTGGACCATGGGCACACAGCAGATGTGCAAATGGGGGAAGGACAGAGGTCACAGAAAGAACTAAAGACCAACTGTGGTTCCCGACTACTTTCTGTTTTCTGTGAGCCCAGCTATACTTGGTTTCCTGATTTGAGGTTCTATGTGACCTCTTTGTTTCTTGTTTTTTTAATTTTTTAAAATGTTTTTATTTATTTTTGAGAAAGAGGGAGAGTCAGACAGAGCACAAGCTGGGGAGGGGCAGAGAGAGAGACACAGAATCTGAAGCAGGCTCTAGGCTCTGAGCTGTCAGCGCAGAGCCTGACGCGGGGCTCCAACCCACCAACTGAGAGGTCATGACCTGAGCTGAACTCAGATGCTCAACCGACTGAGGACTGAGCCACCCAGGCACCCCATGACCTCTTTGTATGTTTACACTAAACTCCCCTTCGTTTAACTTAACTTGAGTGAGGCTCTTTGCACTATAAAAAGCCTGCCTAGGGAACCCTGGGTGGCTCAGTTGGTTAAGCAACTGACTCTTGATTTCAGCTCATGTCCTGATCTCATGGTCATGCACTGGGCTCCAGGCTGGGCATGGAGCCTGCTTAAAATTCTTGCTCTCCTTCTCCCCCCTGCCCCTCCCCAGCTTGTTCGCACGTGTAGGTGCACGCAGGTGCATTTTAAATCAATCAATCATCAATCAATCAATCCTACCTAGAACAAAGTTGAATGAATATTATGTCCTTCAATGGAGACAAAGTGCATTATCTTGATTCCATTCCAGCCCCCACCCCCCCGCCATGTAACCAAGGTAATGGTTTGGTATGTATCTGTCCACATCTTTCCCTAAAGCTCCTTATATACATATATGCAAACATTTTACTATTTCTGTTAAAAAAATTAAATTGATCTGAGTTAGCATTCAGATTCTGTTATAGACATGTGTATGGCTTAGACAAGCTGAAGTTTACTTCTATTTTGCGTAACGGTCCCAAGGTGGGTGGTCCAAAACTGGTGAGGTGCTTCTATCCTCTGAGGTCATCTCAATGTCCCCAGTACCCTGGGATCATGACCTGAGTGGAAATCAAGAGTCGGTCGCTCAACTGACTGAACCACCCAGGTGCCCCGAGAGATGATTGACTTCCTGATGCTTCTACTCACACACTTCAGAGAGGGTAGATGTTGATCCTTGATGACATCTGCTATAACTACTTCCTCCAATCTCTTCTTTCTTTATAGATTTTGTATGTAGATATTTGTAAGTTTTACTGTGTTCCAGCAGTCCAATTGCTTCCTTATTCCTGTTTACTGATGTATGTTAGAAGGTAGTAGAAGATAGTTAGGATTGTAAGAATTGAAATTCCACCATTCTTAATCTTGCTCTGCAGCTCTGGGTGACTGAACAGATCTCACGGCCTCCTAAGCCCTCTTCCCACCTCTGAGGGCCTAACATCACTGACAGTGGCACGGAGCACACAGGGTCTGATGA
This sequence comes from Panthera leo, assembly GCF_018350215.1. Taxonomy (NCBI): domain Eukaryota; kingdom Metazoa; phylum Chordata; class Mammalia; order Carnivora; family Felidae; genus Panthera; species Panthera leo. Next base: position 55,474,944 of record NC_056689.1, read on the forward strand.
GGATTAAATGACATAATGCATAGAATGCACCGAACCCCACAGGTACAGTCACATGGACCAATATTTAGCCAGGATGCCCCATAATGGCCCTATAGCGAGACACTGAAACACATTCGTTCATCTAGAACGCGCATTTCTATAAGGGAATCACTCGTTGCAGGAAGAAAATTATAGCCATCATCAGGAAAGCAAGAAGCCCTCAGTTCAGCTGTTACACTGGCTGCATGAGCCCTTTCAGTTATATTTTAGGAAAATTAAAAATGAGCTCTCACACCCAGAGCCTTTCTCCCCAGCTCCTGGCCAGGCTGCACTGCCTCCTGGACCACTGAACAGCACTCAAAGCCCACTGCCCTCTGCACTGTTTCTGCACCTGCCCAGCCAGCTCTAAGTAAAACCCTGCCAGCATTTTCCCACTCTATCATACTGTACCTTTGAAATACCACTGTGACAGCCTCCAGCCACACTGAGATGTCCGGGCAGTCCCAGTTAGCTCCTTACGTACAAACTACTATTTGCATTAGTGCTACGGTTACAGATTTGCATAGATCGGGAGTGACCTGCTTCTAACACTATTTTCCCCACAGGCCTATTATTTGTACTGCTTGATTTTGCAAAACATAAGGTTTTTCAGGAATGTGTAGGTGTTGGGCCCTAGTATGTACAGCCTCACACCCTCTTGTTCATACCTTTGTTGTTTTGTTTTGTTTTGTTTTTTTAACGTTTACTTATTTTTGAGACAGAGAGAGACAGAGCATGAACGGGGGAGGGGCAGAGAGAGAGGGAGACACAGAATCGGAAGCAGGCTCCAGGCTCTGGGCCATCAGCCCAGAGCCCGACGCGGGGCTCGAGCTCCAGGACCGCGAGATCGTGACCTGAGCTGAAGTCGGATGCTTAACCGACTGAGCCACCCAGGCGCCCCTCTTGTTCATACCTTTGATCCGGGCATTGTTTGGGGACACAACTGCACACAGGCTTCAGCCTGCCTTCTGTGGCCGTGCCTCACCCCTGACCCCTGCAGGGTTTCTCTGATGTGGTGGTGTGGACTGCCTGCAAGAGCGTGCTCGACACTGGCTCACCGTGCAACACAGAGGCGCCAGGGTGTTACAACCCCTTGGGCAACGCTGTGTCACTGCTGGATGGGAGCCAGTGAATGAAGACCTATAAATGCTTCTCCCTTTCATCCCTCAGATGGTCACTTTGAGGCACATTCTGTACGGTTCCTCACAAGTTCCTGTTGGCATCAAAGCCCAGTTTTCCACAGCACAGACCAATGCAACTGGCTCGGCTTTCTCCTTTCCTGGCCAGGCTGCCTAGGCCCTCATTCTTGCTTTCTGGGATCACCTCCACAGTTAAGCCCTACACACATGTCCTAGTCTTAGGCTTTTCTTTCTGGGAGAACTAAGATAGCATGGGCTGCATTAGAGTCAAAACACCTTTACTTACTGTTGGTCAACAGTCATTGCCCAATCCTTCCAAAGGCCTTCATCATCTCTTCCCCAGGATCCTCTGGACCTCCTTATGATGGCTACCTGAAGCTCTAAAGCCTTCATCTAGAATCTTCTGTTTGGAGGGGTACCTGGGTGGCTCAGTTGGTTAAGCATCCGATTTTGGCTCAGGTCATGACCTCACAGTTTGTGAGTTCAAGCCCCGCATCAGATCCTCTGTCTCCCTCTGTCTCTGCCCGTCCCCCCTACTCAAAAATAAATAAACATTTTTTTTAAAAGGGAGGTGGTGCCTGGGTGGCTCGGTCGATTAAGTTTCTGGCTCTTGGTTTTGGGTCAGTTCATGATCTTGCAGTTTCATGAGTTCGAGCCCTGTTTGGGATTCTCTCTCTCTCCCTCTCTCTTTGCCCCTCCCCACTCTCCTCTCTGTCTCTCTCAAGATTAATAAACTTAAAAAAAAAACCCAAAAAACCAGAATCTTCTGTGTAATTTGGATAGAAGGAGCCAAGTCTTCAGCATATGCCCCAGTGTCTAGGTTGAACAGAAGTATCTCTTCCATGGGCACCTGGGTGGCTCGGTCGATTAAGCATCCGACTCTTGATCTCGGCTCAGGTCACCATCTAATAGCTGGTGAGTTCAAGCCTTGTGTTAGGCTCTGCTCTGACAGCATGGAACTGTTTGGGATTCTCTCTCTCTGCCCCTACCTCGCATGTGTGTTCTCTCTCTCTCTCTCTCTCTCTCTCAAAATAAATAAATAAACTTAGAAAAAAAGAAAAAGAAGCAGCACATATGTATGGAGGCCTGGTCTGAATCCTGAACAGGGACAGACTCTGACAGCTCCAGTTCTCAGCTGTACCCCAGGATTCAGAAAAACTGCAGCCAAAAGTGGGTTTATGGATCCCAGCCCTTCCCTCCTTGTCACATTCAAGATGAGCTCAGAAGGGAGGGAGACCATTCCTAAGACCCGTACTTTCCACTGGGGCGCTCCCTTCTTACACTCTGACACTGGGTGTGTGCGTACATGTCCATGTGCGTGTGTACACGTGAGCCTGGTTTTGTCTTCTTGTTCTCTGCATTCTTTGTATCCTAAAATCTAGGTTATTAACTCTTAGACTTTGGGATTTCACAGAATAGTAAATACAAGACATGTTTTTTAAATTGTAAAGCTGTCAGGGGTGCCTAGGTGGCTTAGTCGCTTGAGGGTCTGACTTCGGCTGAGGTCATGATCTCATGGTTCCTGAGTTCGAGCCCCACGTCGGGGTCTGTGCTGACAGCTCAGAGCCTGGAGCCTGCTTAGGATTCTGTGTCTCCCTCTCTCTCTGCCCCTCCCTCACTCGCACTCTCTCTCTCTCTCTCTCAAAATAAATAAACATTAAAAAAATAAAATATTTAAATTGTAAAGCTGTCATAATTTATTTCACCTTAGAGAGAAATTCATAACACACAATCCATGGTTCTACAATCTTCTTTCTGTCATCTGCCATAAGGCTTAATGAAGTCTCACCATTATTCTGGGAGTTCTCTTTGTTCTGCAAATGCATTCTGTAGCTTTAATATTCAATGAATCATCACAATTCAAAAGGTCAGCAAATAGTTTGTTTAATCCCCAAACAACATCCTTGTATGTTCCAGTGGGAGTCCAGCCAGTACTGTTCTCTTGGTAAACTTAGACATATTTCACCTGCCTTGGCGATGCTGGTCAAACATTCATGCTAGGGGGTACCATGTTGTGCATGGTGGGAACTGTAGTTTCAAAGTGAAAATATCCACCCTGGTGGTTACCCTCTGAGGGGGTTACAGTTGGCTGAAAGCAATGCGGCTTGTTTGGATCAGAAAAACGGGGCGCCTGGGTGGCGCAGTCGGTTAAGCGTCCAACTTCAGCCAGGTCACGATCTCGCGGTCCGTGAGTTCGAGCCCCGCGTCGGGCTCTGGGCTGATGGCTCGGAGCCTGTTTCTGATTCTGTGTCTCCCTCTCTCTCTGCCCCTCCCCCGTTCATGCTCTGTCTCTCTCTGTCCCAAAAATAAATAAAAAACGTTGAAAAAAAAATTTAAAAAATAAAAAAATAAAAAAAAAAGAAAAATGCACTTGACACACACAAGGTAAATTGGCCTCAAGTTTTGCAACCTCCCTAAAAGCAGCTTGTCTCTCACAGAAACCCTGAGTGGAATCAGACTGACATCCGGAACCCTTGGGAACCGTCAGCCCACTTCGAGTGGTGACCAGTGTTAGCATTGCTGCAGCCTCCACCCTGACCACCCAGGAACAGGTGAGGTGGGCCCAACACAATACCGTGCAGGACCTTGCAAGACATGCAGCCTCTCACAGTGGCATCGAAGTCCTGTAGGCTCTTTATCAGCCTTCCTCTCCCTCCCGCTCCCTTGCCCAAAGGAGTCTGGTTTATGCAGTTTGGCAAATGAACAAATGGTGCCCTAAATAATATAAAACAAGTTAAAAGGACAACATTGAACTTGAAAATTTGTACTTAGCTTTAATTCACACGGAGGTGGTTTTATTTGCCTGGATACAATGATCACTCTGTACTCCAAGTTTATTGTACAAAATTAGAACAAACCAGTCCCCTAATATGTAATTCCTTTCTCAGTTTAAAAAAGGCAACTCTAAAGGCTTTTTTTTAATTCTTCAGGTTCTTAAGAAAAGGAGACTATTTTTAAAAATTGATTGTTCAGGGCGCCTGGGTGGCTCAGTCAGTTGAGCGTCCAACTCTTGATTTCAGCTCAGGTCATGACCCCAGGGTCGTGGGATGGAGCCCTGCATCTGGCTCTATGCTGTGCATGGAGCCTGCTTAAGATTCTCTCTCTGCCTCTCCTTCTGTCCCTCCCCCGCTCATGGTCTCTCTCTCTCTCTCTCTCTCTCTCTCATAGATTAAAAAAAAAATTTGGGGCGCCTGGGTGGCTCAGTCGGTTAAGCGTCCAACTTCAGCTCAGGTCATGATCTCAGGGTTTGTGAGTTTGAGCCCCACATTGGGCTCTGTACTGACAGCTTGGAGACTGGAGGCTGCTTGGGATTCTGTGTCTTCCCCTGTCTCTCTGTCCCTCCCCTGCTCACCCTGTCTCTCTCTCTGTTTCTCTCAAAAAAAAAAAAAAAAAAAGTAAATAAAATAAAAAAAAATTGATCATTCAAATGACATTCCACGATACTGAAGTCCAAGTCCAAGTGACTTCCCAAATCGCAATGGTGAATTTGGTGCCACGTGTGTCCAATAACTCATAACCCACTCTACAGGTAGAATTTAAATGCAATTCGATCTTGTTGCCAGTTGGGAAATATTTCAGAAAATGTTTCCAGAAAAGGCCAGCAGTTAAAAGCTATTTAATTTACCATTAACTAGTAAACTGACAGTCAATGGGTGAGATTTAACCGTATCTATGACGACAGTGGTCCTCAAACTTTATTCTGCATCAGAATCACTGGGAGAGATCATTAAACCACAAACTTTGGGGGCCCTATCCTCAGAGTTTTTAATTTGTAGGGCTAGGATTGGATATGAAAGTCTGCATTTCTAACAAGTTCCCAGTTGATGCTAAGACTGTGGGGGAACCACACGCTGACTGTATTAGAGAGATGTGGAGATACTATTAGACTAACTATAAAATAGAGATAAATTCTGTTTTATCCAAGGGCAAAGGGGGCCCAATATCTAGCTCTGGCCTGGAAAACAAACCAAGGTTATCTACAGAGATTTTCTTTGGGGCTAGTAGTTGTCAAGGGTGCTGCGGGTGGGGGTAGAGTCCAACAGAAGTGGAGAGGATGTACATGTCATGTTTAATTATGTGAAACCAGGTTACTGGAACCACACATTTAGGAGTGTGACGGGCAGCCCAGGGGCTGAAATCTCACCTCAATCTAGCATCGGCACCCTGACTTCTCTGCAACTTCCTCCCCGCCATGAGAAAATGAAAAAGGAATTATCTTCACTCTGATCACATCTCTTAAGGCCTAAATAAAGTGTGAACTGGGTCATTTGGTCATGAAACTTACAAAACCTTTACAAGTAACTTGCCATCAACAGGGTGTAAAGTACATTCGTACACATTATTTTTGATCCTCAACCAATCCTAGGACGTGGACCTCACTACCTCTTTATACCAGTGAGGGAACTGAGTCACACAAAAGATAAATGACTGGCTCAACAATACAGCTAACACAGAGCAGTGCTAGTGCTCAAATTCAGGCTCTAAAATTTTTTTAATGTTTATTTATTTCTGAGAGAAAGAGAGAGAGAGCACGAGCAGAGGAGGGGCAGAGAGAAAGGGAAACACAGAATCGAAGCAGGATCCAGGCTCCAAGCTGTCAGCACAGAGCCTGACGCGGGGCTCCAACTCACGAACAGCGAGATCATGACCTGAGCCGAAGTCAGACGCTCAACTGACTCAGCCACCCAGGCGCCCCAAAGAAATAACTTTATTTAAAGGATGCAGTTTGAATAGATTTGCCATATAGCTATGCCTGCAAAACCATCATCACAATCAAGATAATGAACACATTCATCATCCTTAGAGTTTCTTTTTGCCCCTTTGTACTCTATCCCTCCAAGCACAAACCCACCCCAGTCCAAGGCAGCCACCAGTCTGCTTCCTGTCACTGTGCATTAGTTTGCATTTCCTATAATTTTATATAAATCGCACAGGACGTACTCCTTTTTGCCTGGATTCTTTCACTCGGCATAATTATTTCAAGCTTTATTCATATTATAGCATGTATTAATAGTTCATTTACCTTTATTGCTGAGTAGTATTCCATTGCATATATGGGCCACAGTTTCTTTATCAGTTTACCTACTGACAGACATTTGGGTTGTTTCCATATGTTGGCTATTTCAAATAAATCTGTATAAAACAATCATGTGTAAGTTTTTGTACAGGCATATGCTCTCATTCGCCTGGGTAAATACCTAGCAACTATTAATAGTGAGAAGGAGTTCCTGTTGCTCAACATCCTCATCAACACTTGATGAGCTTTTTAACATTTTGGCCATTCTAGTGGGAATATGATAGTACCTTGTGATTATAATTTGCATTCCTCTAATGGCTAATGATGTTGATCATCTTCCCATGAGTTTGTCATTTGTATGTCTTCTTTGGTGAAGTGTCTTTGACTCTTTTTAAAAAATTAGTTGTTTGTTTTCTTATTAAGTTTTGAGGGTTCCTTTTTACATTTTAATTCCCATATGGATAATATGCAGTGTTCTATTAGTTTCAGGAGTACAATATAGTGATTCAACAATTCTGTACATTACTCAGTGCTCATCATGGTTAAGCGTACTCTTAATCCCTTTTATCTATTTCACCCGTCCCCTCCCCATCCCCCCGCTGGTAGCCATCAATTTGTTCTCTATAGTTAGTAGTCTGTTTTTGACTTGCCTCTTTTTTTCTTTGTTCATTTGTTTTGTTTCTCAAATTCCACTTTTAATTGAATTATTTGGGGTTTTTTGGTGTTGAGTTGTGTAAGTTCTTTAGATATTTTGGATACTGACCTTTTATTGCATATGCAATTTGCATATATCCTCTCCCATTCAGTAGCTTGTATTTTAGTTTTGTTGGTTGTTTGCTATGCAAAATCTTTCTATTTTGATGTAGTCCCAATAGTTTGTTTTTATTTCCCTTGTCTCAGGAGACATATCTAGAAAAATGTTGCTATAGCTAATGTTAAAAAAATTACTGCCTGTGTTCTCTTCTAGGATTTTTATAATTTCAGGTTGTACATTTAGGTCCTTAACCCATTTTGAGTTTATTTTTATGTATGATAGATATAAGAAAGTGGTCCAGTTTCATTCTTTTGCATGTAGCTGCCCAATTTTCCAATACCATTTTGTTGATGAGATTGTCTTTTTCCCATTGCATATTCTTGCCTCTTTTATCAAAGGTTAATTGACCATATAATTGTGGGTTTATTGCTGGGCTCATGTTTTGAGAGCTCTTTATATATTCTGGGTGCAAGTCCTTTATTGAATATTGGTTTTAAAAGTATTTCCTCCTCAGGGCGCCTCACTGGCTTAGTCAGTAGAGCATGCAACTCTTGATGTCAGGGTTGTGAGTTCAAGCCCCATGCTGGGCATAGAGCTTACTTTAAAAAAAAGTAAAAAATGAAATTAAATTTAAAAAGGACTCCCTCCTAATCTTTTATGTTTTCGTTCTCTTAACTATCTCTTACTATGAGCAGAGATTTTACACTTTGATGAAGTCCACATTTATCAAGTTGTTCTTTTATAGCTGTACTTCCAGTCTCATATCTAAGAAATCTTTACCTAACCTCAAAGTCACAAATATTTCTCCTGTTTTCTTCTAAAAGTTTAATAGCTGTAAGTTTTACATTTTGATCTATGATACATTTGAAGTTAATTTATGTGTAAGATGTGAAATATGATTTGAAGTTGTTGTTTTTTTTCATGAAGATATTCAAAGTTGTCCTAGCAACATTTGTTAAAAAGACTATCTTTTCTCCAATGAATTGTTTTTGCACCAAAAATCTATTGTCCATATATGTGAAAGTCTGGACTCTCTATTCTGTTCTATTCATTGATTTGTCTGTCTTTAAGCCAATGTCACAACATCTTTGTTACTGTACCTTTATAATGATTCTTAAAATCAGATAATGTTACTAGAATCATATCTTATAAAATATGATAATATATATGAAGGGCAACAAAAATAAAGAGAGTAAACTCCTCTTTTTCCCATATTCTACACATTTTGGGGAGTTTACTTTTAGGAAAATAATTTGAAAGAAAAAGAACTTTATTTATCTTAAAACATTTTATAACAACTTTTCCCCAGCCAGGAAAAACAAAACAAAACAGGGTTATATCAAGGCTAATAAAAATGCAAACTAGTCTTCCCCCATTCTGCATATTCCCAGGGGTTTACTTACAAAAAGTAATTTGACAGAGAGAGAGATTTATTTATTTAAAAGTATTTTATGAGAAATTTTCTGCCAACAAAAATGTGGAAATGTCTTCCCTGTTGAACACTAGAGAAATTATTGTCCATTGTGTCATGCCTCCAGGATGGAATTATACAGTTTTTAAAGAAAAGCTTCATGAAGAGAAAACGACTTAAGAAACACCAAATTGATACGTGTGTACATTTTTTTTTTAATTTTTTTAACGTTTATTTATTTTTGAGACAGAGAGAGACAGAGCCTGAACGAGGGAGGGGCAGAGAGAGAGGGAGACACAGAATCGGAAGCAGGCTCCAGGCTCCGAGCCATCAGCCCAGAGCCCGACGCGGGGCTCCAACTCACGGACCGCGAAACCGTGACCTGAGCTGAAGTCGGACGCTTAACCGACTGAGCCACCCAAGCGCCCCGATACGTGTGTACATTCGATGGACTAACATCAGGTGGAAGTAGAACACAGATTGGTTTGTCCATAAACTGTCACCATAACTCTGAGAACTACGCACAGGAAGGAAGGAAAGTTGTGGCTTTAAAAGCTGGAGGCAGAAATCCTCAGAAAGTGAGCTATCTTTGCTTTCGCCACACACTTTCTAAATCCTCGTGGTCATACATTTTTCTAGATCCTCTTGGTTGTAGCAATCGAGAGCTTAGAGCTGGCTCGGGTTAGGGTGAGGTAAATAATGCAGCATTGCTCTTCCAATAAAGAAAGCCAGAGTTTTACTTTTGTAGGGCAAGTGAAGGAGGAAAGAGAGCAATGGGCAGAAGCGGGTGGAGATGAACAGTGAGGTCAGAGAGAGAAAGGTGGGCAAGAGTGGGGGAGGCTGGAGACGTCTAGAGAAAAAATGGCCCATGACAAGGTTGTAAGAACAACCATAAGGCAGAAGTGCAGGAGGCAGCTAGGAAGAGACAGAGAATACAAACAAAAAATGTGCCTGGGAAACTGATAAATTTGGGATTTCCAGGATGCTGACTTTTGTGTTATACAGATAAAAAGTCAAATTGCTATTATATTAGAGGGATGGAACATGATCGAAGAAAGTTTTCAAATTCAATTTGTACCTATTTATTAATCTATTCCTTTTGATTAGAACAGCTTTATAGAAATTTTTAGCACCCAGTGTATCTCTAGGCACAATTTTTTTCATGAATTTCTTGGCCTTTCTCTGATTTCTCAGGCTTTGTTTTTTCCATACAGATTCCTGAATGATTTAATCTAGTTCCCCTTAGTATGTCCCCCCCAAAGCAATGAATGAACAGCATAGCAACATAAAAAACAAATCTAAGTGTAAATCCCAAACTTAATGACAAAGTTGGTATTTTAATTCAATAGAGAAAGTATGATTACTATGGCTAGAATAATTGACTCTTCATCTGAAAGAAAACAAACTAGACTCCTTACTTCATGCTCTGTACAGAAATGATTCCTAATATAACCAAGATGAAAAGTTTTTTTTTTAATCTGGTAGAAGAAAATTCAGGAAATACTTGTGTAACTTTGGAGCACACGTAGAAATTGTCTTAAATAAGGCAAAAAATTGAAAAACCGTAAAAATATTCATGGCTATGTAAATTTGAAAAGTTGAATGGAAAGCAAACTGTAGAAAAAGAAATAGGTACTTGAGAAAAAAAATTAACAGAGAGGAGAGGCACCTGGCTAGTCAGTTGGAAGCACATGGGACTCTTGATCATGAGGTCATGAGTTTGAGTTTGAGCCCCATGTTGGGTATAGAGATTATGTAAATAAATAAAACTTTTGGGGTGCCTGGGTGACTCAGTCAGTTAAGCGTCTGACTCTTGATTCCAGCTCAGGTCACGATCCCAGGGTCATGAGATCAAGCCTCACGACGAGCCCCACGTTGGGCTCCATGCTGGGTGTGGAGCCTGCTTAAGATTCTCTCCCTCCCTCTCTCTCTGCCCCTCCCCAGCTCATGCTCTCTCCCTCTCTCTCTCAAAATAAATAAATAATAAATAAAGCTTTTTAAAAAAATGAACAAAAGAATATAAAACTTTACTCTGCAAACACAAAACATTGCTGAAAGAAATTAAAGACCTGAATAAACGGAAAGGCATCTCATGCTCATAGGTCAGAAATTAAATATTGTAAAGATGGCAATAATCTCCAAATTGATTTGTAGATCCAATGCAATCTCTATCCAAGTCTCAACTGGCTTCTTTTCAAAAACTGAAAAGCTGATCCTAAAATCCATATGAAATTTCAAGAGCCCCCCCCACCCTTTATTTTCAATCTTGAAAAAAAAAAATTTTTGGAGGACTCGTACCTCCTGATTTCAAATTTTACTACAAAGCTACAATAATCAAGCTAGTGTGGCACAGGCATAAGGATAGACATATAAATCAAGGGAATAAAATTGGGAGGTCAGAAAAAGAACTTTCACATCTATGGACAACTGATTTTCAACAAAGATGCCAGGACCATGCACTGAGGAAAGAATAGTCTTTTCAACAAATGGCACCAAGACAACTGAACATCCACCGATGAAAGAATGCAGCTGGACCCCTACTTCATGCAATACACAAAACTTAACTCAAGGTAGATCAAAGATATAAAGTTACAGAACTCTTTGAAGAATATAGGAATGTAAAGTTTCGTGACTTTGGATTATGCAGTGATTTCTTAACTATGATACCAAAAGCATAAGCAAAGAAACTACACTGAGCGTCACCAAAGTTAAAAACATTTGTGGCTCAAAGGACACCATCATGAAAGTAAAAAGACTACCCACAGGATGGGATATTTGCAAGTCATATAACTGATAAGAGTCCAGTGTCTGGAATATATACATATATATTCCACATATATACTTAATTTTGTGATCATATAGAATACAGTTATGATAGCCTTAATGTCCTAACATCTGTGTCAGTTTGAGTTAGTTTCAATTGATTGATGTGTCTCCTCATTATAGGTTGTATGTTTCAGGCTTTCTGCATGCCTGGCAACATTTTTGGATGCCACATATGTGTACTTTACCTTGTTGGGTGCTGAGTGTTTTGGGATTACGATAAATCTTCTTTAGATTTGTTCTGAGGCTTACCTGAGTTACTTGGAAATACTTCAGTCCTTCCAGATTTTGCTAAGATTTGTTAGGTATTCTAGAACAGTGCTCAATCTAGAGCTAAGTATTCCACCAGGAGGCAAGACTCTTCTATGTACTCTACCCCAGGCTCTCTGAATCTTGAAGTTTTCCAGTCTGGCTGCTGGAACAGACAGTATTCTTGGCCTGTGTGAGTGGCAGGCACTCTTACCTCTAATCATTTCAGGTGGTTCTTTTCCTGCCTCAGGTAGGGAATTAGAGTCCTCACCAGTCTGTCCTGATCAGTACCCAGCCAAATAGTCAAATATATGCCCAGAGTCTGCATATGCCCAGAGTCCCCTCTGTTTATAGCTCTTTCCTCCCCACCACTCTGTTCAGTGCCCTCTAGTAGCTTTATTCGCCCCAGACTCTCCATTTTATCTCCTCAACTCAGAGACTGTTTGCTGGGCTCCACTTGTGTTCCCTTCCCTGAGTCACAGTCTGGAAACTCAAAGCTATATACAGGGACACTTGGGCTCACCTCGTTTGCTTCCTGTTTCTCAAGGATCTTCACTGCCTTTTGTATCCTCCCGGAACTTACACAATCATACAAATGTACCCCCCCACACACACACACCCCAAAATGACTTCATAGAAAACACGCACTTTTGCACTTTGCTCCTTAAAACTTAGTGTCTTGAATACCTTCTTTACCATGGCATATCGGGTGATCTCAATTAACACTTGCATAGAATGCCATTATATGGAGACACCGTCATTTATTCTACCAGTCTTCTATTTGTGAATGCTCATTTTTATTCAGGAATTTTCCATTACCAACAACACTGTACTACACATCTTATGTAAATATGTCACTAGTGTACATGAATATGCACACATATACTCATTTGTCAGCATGTATATATGCAGCTATATATGCAATGTGTATATTTACCTACATAAATATACATTTACAAATATATCATTTCAGCTTTGACTTTAATCATTTGTAATTGAATAATGAGTTATTATGAGCAAGAGTTCTTTTTTTTTTATAATGTGTATGTATTTTTGAGAGAGAGAGAGAAAGAGGCAGAGCACGAGTGAGAGAGGGGCAGAGAGAGAAGGACACAGAATCCAAAGAAGGCTCCAGGCTCTGAGCTGTCAGCACAGAACCCAACGCAGGACTTGAACCCACCAATCGTGAGATCATGACCTGAGCCAAAGTCAGACGCTTAACCAACTGAGCCACTCAGGCTCCCCAAGTTCTTCTTTTTTTTTTTAATGTTCATTTATTCTTGAGAGAGAGAGAGAGAGAGAGAGAACATTAGCAGGGAAGGGACAGAGATAGAGAGGGAAACACATAATCCGAAGCACGCTCCAGGCTCCAGGCTCTCAGCCCAGAGCCCTATGCGGGGCTCAAATCCACGAACCGTGGTCCTCCAATACACGAACTGAGCCGAAGTTGGGTGCTTAACCAACTGAGTCACCCAAGCGCCCCCACTAAAGTGCTTTTCTTTTTTAAGTTCATTTATTTATTTTTGAGAGAGAGAGAAAGCACAAGAAGGGGAGGGAAAGAGAGAAAATCCCAAGCAGGCTCCACACTGTCAGCACAGAGCCCAATGCCAGGCTCAAACCCATGAATTGTGAGGTCATGACCTGAACTGAAGTCAGACGCTTAACCAACTGAGCCACCCAGGCGCCCCTATGAGCAAAAGTTCCGAAGACAGACTCCTTGGGTTCAAATCCTGGCTGTATCACTCTGAAGTTGTGTAACGTTAGGCCAGTTATTTGTGCCTTGGTTTTCTCTTCTATAAAATGGAGATGTTAAATGGAGGTAGTACCTACCTACCTCTAGGGGTGTTGAGGGATTTAAGTAATATAATCAAAGTCAGGCACTTAGTACAGTACCTGGTACAAAGGATTCAATAAATAGAAACTGACATTACTACCATGTATCTTTACACATGTAGATACCTTCCCAAACATATAAAGCTATATGTTTGATTCCTTGGATTGAAAATGTTGGATGAAAGAGTATGTGGATTTAAAAGTTGTAATAATATCAAATAATCCTCCAAATATTGAACTGATTTACACACCTCTACCTACAGTGTGTGAATTGCATACTTCTTTATATCTTTGACAATACTGGACCTTATCAAAATTTTTAACACATGCACTAACACATGCACAGTCAATATTTATGTACGTGATTTACCTGTTCATGGGTATTGCCCATTCTGCAATTGGGATATTCATCTTTCAATTATTGATGTTTAAGAAATCTTTCCATATTAAGGAAATTAACTCTTTACCTGCAAATATTTTCTCATTGGCTGTGTATCTTTTGACTTCAATAGTAACATCTAGTTCAATTGAAACTTCTTTTAATGGGTAAAATTTATCAATTATTTCATTTGTACCTTCTGGATTTTATGTTTTGCTTCAAATGGCTTCCACCTCCTAAATAATCAAAACAAAGCATACCCATCATTTTCTGACTGGACTCTTTTTCTTTTAACAATTAAAACTTTGACTTGTATGGAATATATTGGTAAAGAGTGAAGAAGGAATCCAATTTTATGTTATCCTTAGTTTCCTGTTGTCCTATCACTATTTACCAATTAATCAGTCTTTTCCTCACTTTTTCAAAATATTACATCTACCATGTAATGAATCACCTTCTGTATTTAGCATTTTATATACCTGTGAGAGTTGTTTCTGAGTTATCAGGCACTTCCAACATTATTATCATCATTATTTTAAATGTTTTATTTATTTTTGAGAGAGAGAGAGAAGGGGAGGGGTAGAGAGAGGGGGACAGGATCTGAATCAGGCTCCTCATTGACACCAGCAAGCCCAATGTGGGGCTCGAACTCACAAACCGTGAGATCATGACCGAGCCAAAGTCAGAACACTCAGTCAACTGAGTCACTTAATAAAGCTTTTCCAGGTGATAAAATCATAGAATTCTAGCACTAGAAGGATGTTCAAAATCATCTGGCCCAACCTCCAGTCAAATTTAGAAATTTCTTCTACAGCACACATGACAAAATGTCACCTAGCCTTAGCTTGAAGATCGCTAGCAGTGAAAAACTCAAACCCCATGTGACAGATGCTTCAATTTTTGGACACTTCTAGTGATTAGAAATTTTTATTATGTTGTGCTAAAATCAGCCTCCTGAAATTCCTGTCCGCTTTTTCTAGTTCTACTCTGACCGCGTATACATCTGTTCCTACTCAAACCTATCAGCCTTTCAGTGCATGGAGATATCTATCCTGCCTCCCTTTGGCCTTCTTCATGGAAAAACATGAACATTGATCCCCCTACTCCCCATAGGCTTAACAAGTTCTCTACTCTGTGGATAATTAACCAGTTAGCAATGTGATTTTTTTTACTTGATTTGTCATATTTCAAACAAAAATATGTCTATAGAATAAAAATTCATAATCTTCACCCCCTACATTCTGACCCTCTTCCAATTCTCTCTCCTCAAGGAAACCAATGATAACCTTATGATGCATATTCTTTTATGGGTTTTTTTCTATCTACACATATAAAAAGTGTTTTTAAAAATGATATGACTTGCCTTTTGCATATAACAATATTTCATGTACTTTATGTGTTTCTAAGTCAATACATATAGAGATCTACAGCATTCTTTAAAATAACTTCAGGGGCATCTGGCTGGCTCAGTCAGTAGAGCATGCAACTCTTGATCTCGGGGTTGTGATTGGACATAGGGCCCACATTAAAAAAATGAAAAAGAAATAGGGGCGCCTGTGTGGCTCAGTCTATTAAGCCCCACGTCGGGCTCCATGCTGAATGTGGAACATGCTTAGGATTCTCTCTCTGCCCCTCTCCCACTCTTGTGCACACCTGCACTCTCTTTCTCAAAATAAATAAACATCAGGAAAACAAGAAAAAGAAATAAAGTAAAATAACTTCAGAATATTTTTTAAGTTTATTTCTTTATTTTGAGAGGGAGAAAGAGAGACAGCACAGAGCCCGATGTGGAGCTCAAACTCACAAACCGTGAGATCACAACCTGAGCTGAAATCAAGAGTCAGACGCTTAACCGACTGAGTCACCCATGCGCCCCACTTCAGAATATTTCATAGCATGGATTTGCCATAATTTATTCTAACATTTCCCCTATACATTAATGGTGACTCCATATTTTTTAGCCACTATAAAAGAAATGATACAATATACATCCTTACATATAGATTGTTATATATAGTGCTTTTATTTCTATAAAATACATTTCGAAAAGATTGTTGGCTTATAGGGTATGTGCGTTTTATCTATTTATTTTTAATTTTATTGCAGTAAGAACACTTAACGTGAGATCTACCCTCTTAACATATTTTTAAGTGTGTAATATGGTGCTGTTGAATATAGGTACAATGATGTACAGTAGATCTCCGGAACTTACTCATACTGCTTAACTGAAACTTTACGCCTGTTACCTACTATCCTTCTGCCAAGACCCTGAGAGCGACCATTCTGTTTTTTGGTTCTATGAGTTTGACTATTTTAGATACCTCATATAAGTGAAATCGAGTAGTATTTGTCTTTCTGTGACTGGCTTATTTCATTTGCCTCATTGCCCTAAAGATTCATCAATGTTGCCTCATATGGCAGGAATCTTAAGAAGAGATGAATAATATTCCATTGTATGCATACACCACATTTTTCTTCATTCGCCCACTGATGGACATTTAGACTGTTTCTAGTCTTGGCTATTGTGAATAATGCTGCAGTGAACCTGAGCTCTTCAAGATCCTGATTTTAATTCTTTTGGATAAATACCTAGAAGTGAGATTAGCGGATCCTATGGTAGTTCTAGTTTAATTCTTTAAGGAATCTCCGTACTATTTCCATAGCAACTGCACCATTTTGCATTTTGTTTTTTTGTTCTTTTATTTTTTTAGTGTTTATTTATTTTGAGAGAGAGAGAGATGGAAGGAGGAGGGAAAGAGAGAGAATCCCAAGCAGACTCTATGCTGTCAGCCCAGACCCTGATGTGAGGCTGGATCTCATGAACTGTGACATCATGACCTGAGCCAAAACTCAGAGTCAGGCACTTACCCGACTGAGCCACCCAGGCACTCCTGCATTTTGAACAATGGTATAAAAGGGTTCTAATCTCTCCACATCTTTACTAACACTTGTCATCTTTGGGGGTTTGTTTGTTTCTTTGTATGTTTGCTGTTTTGTTTTTATTTTTTAAATTCTTTTTTAAGTTTACTTTTCAGAGAGACAGACAGAGTATGAGTGGGAAAGGGGCAGAGAGAAGAAGACACAGAATCCAAAGCAGGCTCCAGGCTCCGGGCTGTCAGCACAGAGCCCGATGTGGGGCTCAAACCCACAAAATGTGAGATCGTGACCTGAGCCAATGTTGAATGCTTAACCGACTGAGCAACCCAGGCGCCCCTGTTTTGTGATGATTAGTGACAGTGAGCATTTTTTCACATATCCATTAGTCACCTGTATGCCTTCTTTGGAGAAATGTCTATGTACATCCTTAGCCCATTTTTTTAATTGAGTTATTAGGGGTTTTTTTGATATTGAGTTGTAGTAGTTCCTTATTTTTTGGAGCTTATTCTCTTATCAGGTGTATGGCTTGCAAATATCTACTCCCATTGTGTAGATTGTCTGTTATTTCCTTTGCTGTGCAGAAGCTTTTTAGTATGATGTAGTCCCATGTGTCTAGTTTTGCTTTTGGTGCCTGTGCTTTTGGTGCCACATCCATGAAGTCATTGCCAGGACCAGTTCCATGAGGTTTTTACCCTATGTTTCTTTCCAGGATTTTTGCTGCTCCAGGTCTTAATTTTGAATATGGCATAAAGGTTTAATTTCATTCTTTTGCATGTGGACATCCAGTATTTCCAAAACCACTTGCTGAAGACACTGTCCTTTCCCCATTGTGTATTCTAGCCATCCCTGTCAAAGATCAATTGACTGTATATGCACTGATTTATTTCTGGGCTTTCTATCCTAGTCCATTGGTCTGTATGACTGTCTTTGTGCCAGTAGTATAATGTTTTGATTACTGTAGTTTTGTAATGTATTTTGCATCAGAAAGTGTGATGCCTCCAGCTTTGTTCTTCTTTCTCAAGATTGAGTCAACTCTTTGTGGTCTTTTGTGATTGGGTGCCTTTATTTCCCTTTCCTTGCCTAATTGCTCTGTTACAACTTACAGTATTATGTTAAAAAGAGGTGGCCAAAACGGGCATCTTTGCCTTGCCCTTGATCTTAGAAGAAAAGCTTTCAGTTTTTCACAGTTGAGTATGATGGAGTATGTGGAGTTTTCATATACGGCCTTCATTATGTTAAAGCACTTTCCTTCCATTCCTAATTTGTCGAGAGTTCTTATCATGAAAGGATGTGGAATTTTGTTAAATGCTTTTTTCTGCAACTATTGAGAGGATCATATGCTTCTTATCCCTTATCTTATTGATGTGATGCATCACATCAATTGATTTTCATGTGTTAAATCATCCTTACATCTCAGGGATGAATTTCACTTGGTCATGGTGTATGATCCTTTTATTTGTTTAGTTATTTTGAGAGAGAGAGAGAGAGAGAGAGAAAGTGTAAGCAGGGGAGGGGAAAGAGAGAGGGAGAAAGAGAATCCCAAGCAGGGTCCGAACTGTCAGCACAGAGCCTGATGCGGGGCTCGATCTCTGAACCATGAGATCATTACCTGAGATGAAATCAAGAGTCAGACACTTAAGGGGCGCCTGGGTGGCTCAGTCGGTTAAGCGGCTGACTTCGGCTCAGGTCATGATCTCCCAGTCCGTGAGTTCGAGCCCCGCGTCGGGCTCTGTGCTGACAGCTCAGAGCCTGGAGCCTGTTTTGGATTCTGTGTCTCCCTCTCTCTGACCCTCCCCCATTCATGCTCTGTCTCTCTCTGTCTCAAAAGTAAATAAACGTTAAAAAAATTAAAAAAAAAAAAAAAAAGAGTCAGACACTTAACCAACCAGTCTCACCCACATACCCCACGTATGATCCTTTTAATGTGCTGTTGGATTCAGTTTGGTAGTATTTTGGTTTTTTGTTTTTAATTTTTTTTTTAACGTTTTATTTATTTTTGGACAGAGAGAGACAGAGCATGAACAGGGGAGGGGCAGAGAGAGAGGGAGACACAGAATCGGAAGTAGGCTCCAGGCTCTGAGCCATCGGCCCGGAGCCCGACGCGGGGCTTGAACTCACGGACCGCGAGATCGTGACCTGAAGTCGGACGTTTAACCAACTGAGCCACCCAGGTGCCCCAGTTTGCTAGTATTTTGTTGGGGATTTTTACATTTACATTAATCAGTGATATTGGTTTATAGTTTTATTTTCTTACGATGTTTTTGTCTGGCTTGGGTATCAGGGTAATGCTAGCCTCATAGAAGGAGTTTGGAAATGTTCCCTCTTCTTCAATTTTTTAGAGGAGTTTGGAATTGGCATTAATTCTTCTTTAGATGTTTGGTGGAATTTACCAGTGAAGCAATCTGTTCAGACTTTCTATTTCTTCATGATTCAGTCTTGGTGGCTTGTACATATCTAGGAATTTATCTATTGCTTCTAGGCTACCCACTTTGTTGTATATTTGGTTTATAATTGTTTGGAGTAGTCTCTTATGATTCTTTTTATTTCTGTAACATCTGTTGTAATATTTCTTCTTTCATTTCTTGTTTTATTTGAATCTTCTCTCTTCATTAGTCTGAGTGTGTCAACTTGCCTACTTTTTAAAAAAACCTCTGGTTTCATTGATTTTTTTTTCTAAAAGGGTATGTGCATTTTAAATTTAAGTAGCTATAGCCAGATCACTTGGCCAAAAAGGTTGTGGTAATTAATATACTCTCTGAAAAAGGTGGAAGATGGAGTGCCTCTCCACGTAGAATAAAATAAAGTTAGAACCTCGCCTCACACTATAAGCAACAATAAATTTCACAGTAATTAATACACAAATACAAAAAATAGAACTATTAAAATAGGGAAAAAAAGATAACATTTGTTTAACCTCAGGATAAGTTTGGCCCTTTTAAGAAAGACAGGAAACTGAGAAGCCATATGGGGCCCCTGGGTGGCTCAGTCGGTTAGGCATCCGACTCTTGATTTTGGCTCAGGTCATGATCTCATGGTTCATGGGATCAAGCCCTGCATCGGGTTCCCTCTGCCTTTCTCTCTCTGCCCCTCCCCTGCTCACATACACACACTGTCTCTCTCTCTCAAAATAAGTAAACATTAAAAATAACCTGAGAAGCCATGAAGAGAAAATTGATGTATTCAACCACACGAACATTTAAAATACCATAAACAAAGCCAGAAAAAAAATGAATAGACTGAGAGAGAAACTTGCAAGATATGACCAAGTGATATCACTAATACATAAACAACTCCTTCAAATTAGTAAGAAAGAAATATATAAAAAGACAATGGGGGGTGCCTGGCTGGCTCAGTTGGTGAAGCATGTGACTTTCGATCTCAGCGTTGTAAATTCAAGACCCACCTTGGATGTAGAGATCACTTAAAAAAAAATAAAATCTTTTTTTTTTTTTTTTACTTTTTTTTAATGTTTATTTTTGAGAGAGAGAGACAGTGAGCAAATCGGGGGGCGGGGGAGTGGGGAGAACAGAGTGAGAGGGAGACACAGAATCGGAAGCAGGCTCCAGGCTCAGCCATCAGCACAGAGCCTGACGTGGGGCTCAAACTCACGAACTGCAAGATCATGACTTGAGCCAAAGTCGGACACTTAACCGACTGAACCACCCAGACGCCCCCCCACCAAAATAAAATCTTTAAAAAATAATAATAAAATAAAATCTTTTTTTAAAAAAAGCTAGTAGAAAAATGGGCACAAGATAGGAATAAAAAGCGATAGAGAACTATAAACAGCCAATTAACTTATGAAATGTTCATTCTTCAAGGTAGTGCAAAAAACACACACTTAACCAACATCATCGTTATTCCCCATGAGACTGCCAGGAACGGAAAATATTGCTAATAACTAATGCTGTTGAGCAATGAGCACTCTAGGTCACTCTGACAAAGGAATCATTTTAAGTAATCAATTAGTCAATTGCACTTTCACACCTCACTTTTTTTGCTTCATTGACTGTATTTCTAAGCAAATGATATTTTATCACCAGCTGCAGAAGATAACACCTGAACAAGGTGAGAAACAACAGGATCAGAAGCTGTAGCATGTGGAAGTCCACTCACAGTGCTGGGTGACAGAAGCAATGCTCCTCCTTCCCCTTTCCAAATATCCTATAATGTAGTTTTCGGAATTCAGGGGGGGAAATTAGCAGGAAAAAAATAACATTCTCATCTTTTTCCTAAGCATGCCGCTTGTTTTAGAACCTCATTATGCAGTCGGTGTGCAACTTACACTTCTGCCAAATGCATCTTACACCTAAGCAGTCTGCAGCAGCATGAATTAACTAAGAACAAAATTCTCATTTCATAATAAAGCCTTTGTTTTATTTTCTTCTTCTCAGTTGGCTAAGCATCCAACTCTTTTTTTTTTAAGTTTTTATTTATTCATTTTTGAGAGAGAGCACAAGCAGGGAAGGGGCAGGGAAAGAGAGGGAGACACAGAATCCAAAGCAGCTTCCAGGCTCTGAGCTGTTAGCACAGAGCCCCACGCAGGGCCTGAACTCACAAGCTATGAGATCAGGACCTGAGCAGAGGTGTGTCCCTTAACCGACTGAGCCACCCAGGTGCCCCTGTTTTATTTTCTTCTTTGCTACAAACAGAGAAAGAGGAAGTATCAGGAGAAACTTTAGAAGGGGATTTTGATCCCTATAAAGAACCATTGTCCAGAAACGGAAACTCAAGTTCACCTGGTTGCCCTTATTGTACAGAAAAGGAAACCCTAAGCTAAGAGAAGCAAGACCTCAGAAAACAGACAGTTTGGAAATATGTCGCAGTTGCCACTGGACTTTGGTATAGATTATTCCAGAGGGGTTCTTAACCTCTTGTGGTCCAGTCCCTTCCTGGCCGTCACAGGGCTTGCAAGAAGAGCCTTCCATGGCAGTGTAACCACTAGGTGGCACTGTGCACTGCGGGGCTAGTTCTGGTAAAGTAGCCCCTGTCCAGTATAGTGTTTCAGCGTCTAGGACAGGATGATTTTCACGCCTACTGGATCGTAATTCTCCTCCAGAATTTATAAACTCAGCCAATTTTAAGAGGCATCTCATTTTCTTAGAAAGGATAGAGTTTTGGGGTGCCTGGGTGGCTCAGTTGGTTAAGTGTCAGACTCTTGATTTCAGCTCAGGTCATGATCTCACATTTGTGGGATCTAGTCCTGCGGCAAGGTTGAGCGTGGAGCCTGCTTGGGATCTCTCTCTCTCTCTCTCTCTCTCTCTCTCCCTCTGCCTCTCTCTCTCTCTGTCTCTCTCTCACACACAAAATAGAATAAACATTTTAAAAAACTTTTTAAATAGACGATCTAATAGCAAGACATTTTGTTTATTTAGATGGGACAACAAATTATAAAAGTGTCAATTCTCCTTAAGTTAATTTAACTTATAAAGTTAACATAAGCCCAATAAAAATACCAATAGTTGGTAATAAAATTCATACAGAAAAACAAAAATGAAAGAATAGCCAAAAAACAGTGAAAAAGAAGTACAGTGAGGACGTAACTCTAGCAAACACTAAAACATGCAATAAAGACTCTGTAATTAAAGCATTTGGTCCTGAAACATAAATAGACAGCAGAATTGAATAGAAATCCCTAGAGAGAAGGAAATTTGTATACAACAAAAGTGGCATCTGAAATCACTGGGATAAATAAAAAAGGCCAACAAGTAGCCTTTTGGAAGAAGATGAAATTATATCCATACCTTATTTCATACACAAGAATAAACTCCAGGGGCACCTGGGTGGCTCAGTTGGTTGAGCATCCGACTTCAGCTCAGGTCATGATCTCTCAGTTTGTGAGTTCGAGCCCCGCATCGGGCTCTGTGCTAACAAACAGCTCAGAGCCTGGAGCCTGCTTCGGATTCTGTGTCTCCCTCTCTCTCTCTCCCCCTCCCCTGCTCATGCTCTGTCTCTCAAAAATAAATAAATGTTAAAAAAAATTAAAAAAAAAAAAAAAGAATAAACTCCAAACTGATCAGAGATCTAAATGGAAAAAAAAAAAGAAAAGAAAAGAAACCACATAAGTTACTAGAAAAGATACGGGTAAATTCTTTTTTAATCTGAGTACAGGTTTCCCCCATTTCTTACAGTAGAATGCTCCTATGAAACCTTTCGTAAGCCAAAAATAGCATAAATCAAAGAAAAATTACCATTTTGCGGAAAAAAAATCCCGGACCCAAAAAATAACGTCTCCTGGACTTCTCTGGTACCTTAAGACACATCTTGCCAAGGGGGCACAAAACAGATGGAGATAAAGCACAGATGTTCACAGACACAAAGCTATGGCGGCTTGATGTCAGAAGCTGAGACGGGGTTCCCTGGGAGGAAGGAGGGAGCTTGGCCGGCGCTCTCACTGCTCAGAGCAAACTGCCTCTGTGATGGCTTTGCTGCAAAACGAACAGTGAACGATGTTTTTGCTTTTCAGCTTTCTTCATAGAAGCAAAAATCTTCTTCAGAGCTCCTCTGCTTAGCAAAAACAGGTACTAACGTAGGGCTGTTTTAAAAGTGAAGTGGTGTAACACAAACTTTTGAAAAATAGGGAAAAGCTTTCAAACTCAAGATCCAAGAAGAGTAAAAGAAAAGACTGATAAATTTGGCTACATAAAAATAAATTTTTGAAGGGGAAAAAAAAAACCCACAACGTCAAAAGTTAACTGATAAATTAGGAGAAAATACTTACAACCTATATGACAGATAAAGTGTTATTATCCCCAATTTATTTTATTTTTTTTTTCCTCCATGTTTATTTGCTTATTTTTGAGAGAGAAAGAAAAGCACGCGTGAGCAGCGGGGGGACAGAGAGCGAGGGAGATAGAGAATCAGAGAAGCAGGCTCCAGGCTCCAAGCTGTCAGCACAGAGCCCAATGCGGGGCTCAAACTCATAAACTGTGAGATCTTGGCTTGAGCTGAAGTCAGACACTCAACCAACTGAGCCGCCCAGGCACCCTATATCACCAATTTATTTTTATTTTTGTAATGTTTATTTATTTATTTTGAGAGAGAGAGAGAGAGAGAAAGAGAGCTAGAGTAGGGGAGGGGCAGAGAGAGAGGGAGAGAATCCCAATCAGGCTCCATACTGTCAGCGAGGAGACTGAGTCAGGGCTCCATCTCAGGAACCATTTGACCGAGACCTGAGCCAGGAGATCAAGAGTCACATCTTAACCGACTGAGCCACCCAGGCGCCCCAGTCACCAATTTATTTTTAAACTCTGAAATTGAAGAATAAACTCAACAGAAAAAAATGGAGGGAAAACATATGAACAGACAATTCACACAAAAGTATAAAAATGGTCTTTAAAGTACGGAAAGATGTTCAATCTCACTCACAATTAGAGAAATGTAAATTGAAACGGGTAAACCACTTCTCACCTATCAAGATTGGCAAAAATTGAAAAAAAGCAAAGCAAAGCAAAACAAAAACCTGACAGTACATTATGTTGGTAAGGCCGTGGGGAACCAGCTACTGTCATGCATTGCCAATAGAAATAAAAATTGGCACAGTCCTTTCAGAAGGGAATTTGGCAACATCTGAAAAAGTACATATGCAGTTAACCTTTTGGCCCAGCAATGCCACTCCAGGAGTCTACCCTGAAAATACACCTCCACCGGTACGAAACCACATGTGGACAAAGTGGTTCATTGCAGTATTGTTTGTACCTGCAAGGTTTTGGAACAGCCTAAACTCCCCATTCACAAGAGAATGTTTGAATTAACTAGGAGGCATCCACAAATTGAAATAATTCACCACTGTAAAAAGAATGCGGGGGGTGGGGGGGGGGTGCCTGGCTGGCTTAGTCGGAAGAGCATGCAACTCTTGATATCAGGCTTGTGAATTCGAGCCCCATGTTCAGTGTAGACATTACTTAAAAAGAAAAAAGAATGAGGAAGATCCTGATGAACTGATATGAAGTGATTTCCGAGAGATATCGTTAAATGAAAAAAAAAAGTGCAAAAGAGCTTTAATGGAGAGACACAGAATGGTGGAATGAGGAACTCTGAGGACCCACCCTCCAGCAAAACAATCATAACTGGTGAAAGTTAAAAAGAAAAAAAAAAAAAGAGGGGCATCTGGTTGGCTCAGTCGGTAGAGCGTGCAACTCACGACATGAGTTCAAGCCCCACACCGGGCATGGAGCCTACTTTCAAAAAATAAAAAAATAAAATAATAAAAAAATAAAGTATCATGTGGGGCTCCTGACTGGGTCAGTCAGAAGAGCATGTGACTCTTGACCTTGGGGTTGTGAGTTCGAGTCCCACTTGGGTGTAGAGATTTCTTAAAATAAATAAAATTAAAAAGAAAAAAAGTATTTAAACTCTCTGAAAATTGTCCTAAAGGCAGACAGCAAATAAATAATTATCCAAGTACACCTACTCAATCTTGATAAGATCAGCTAGAGTCTGTCACACTTGAGCCACCCCACTAGCTCAGTGCAGGGAAGCTCTACTCCAGGTGGGTAAGGCTCCTCTCTTCTCCCCGCCCCCCCAGCTCCCAGACAAAGGCTACGGTATTTCCCCAGGAAGGGCAGGTCCCTCAGCCTTTCTTATCCTTCCCAGCCCTGGGCTGCAGAGGAGAAACTCCAGGCAGGCAGGTGTGGACCAGAACTTAGAGCTCCCTTTTTATACTGAGCCCCCTCTCACATTATGGAGGTGCTACCTCAGGGTGGCAAGCTAAGGATACTAGGACCCTGATCACCCTCACCCCAGTCGCTAGTTCTACAAGAACCTAAGGGACCACAGGATACTTCCTTTGCCCAGTCCCTTGCAAGAGAACAGAGCCATCACTCTGAGGAAGCAGGCTGCTGTCCTCACTGCCAGCTCTACCGTTATGTATATTTTATGACAATTTATAAAAGAGTAATACTGGATTTAGCATTAGAAGAATCTAAATTACTCTAACATCTCAAATAAAATAATGGGCCATAATGAGCTAGGTGCTTTATGGAAAAAAACTCCGTAATGTCATGAATCAAATCATCCATTCTGGACAGTAACTTTTACACTGGTATTTGAAGGTTATTTATATTAACTATTATTCTTGTCTGGAAAACAACTGGAAACATGCCAAATACCCATCCACTCTTCATAACAAAAAGGGACGAACTGATACATGCAGCAAATGGAAACCAAACACGATGTGTGCCGAAAGCAAACACAGAAGAGTGCACACTGGGTAATTCCATCTATATGAAGTTCTACAAAAGGCAAAACTAACTTATAGTGAAAAAAAAATTTTTTTAAGTGGTTCTCTATACGCAATTGCTGAATCACTATATTGTACACCTGAGTTGAATACAACACTGTATGTTAACTACACTGGAATTAGAAATTCTAAAAATAAAGTGGCCCTGTAAAGATGAGAAATCATGTGGGAATTGAAAGGGGGTACAATGAAACTTTCTAATGGAAACGTTTTACATATTGATTGTAGTGGTAGTTACACTGGTATATACATTTGCCTAAATTCATCATACTATGTACGTAATATGAGTTCATCTTATTGTATTCAAATTATATATCACAGTTGATCAAAACAAAAAAAGCAAAAGCAAAAGAAAAAAGAAAAGTCTGGTGTCTTCCCTGTCTGCTCATATCTAAGAGAGGAACATTAAGAGACTGATTGGGAGTCACCTGGGTGGCTCAGTAGGTTAAGTGTCCAACTTCAGCTCAAGTCACGATCCCACAGCTTGTGAGTTCAAATCCCTCGGCGACTCAGTGCTGACAGCTCGGAGCCTGACGCCTGCATGGGATTCTATGTCTCCCTCTCTCTTTGCTCGTCCCTCCACTTGCGCTGTCTCTCTCTCAAAAATAAAATAAACATTAAACAAAACTTTTTTAATTAAAAAAAAAAGAAATCGATTGGAAGTCCTGTACATGAGGAGGCTTTTCAACTGGGGGGTTTCACTGTAGGGTGATCCAGGTGGGCTGTTTTGTCAGAAAAACTTGATGTCAGTGTTTTTAGGTCTTTCCTAAAAAGAGACGGTAAGGGAATTGAGGCCAGACTACTTCAATTCAAATACAGGAACTACCACTCATTTGCTACTTCCTAACTTCTCTGGGCCTCTTTTTCTTTATCTGTAAAATCGGCATGATAATAGTGCCTACCTAGGAGTAAATGTAAGGATTAGATGAGTTAATGTATATAAAACAATATCTGGCACTTAGTAAACACTAAATAAACATTAGCTGGTAATGTTGTCATTCTTATTCAGGCAAGACATTTCCAATCTTCTGCCTTGAAAACAATCCTGGCTGTCACTATTTTAGGAGGGAGCGTGAAAGAGAATTAGGTGATTGGAGAAGAGGGACCATGCATTCTCTTTGCCCTTCTCCTGGGGGCAGGGTGGGTTATGCCCTTATCTTCCCCTCATTGTCTTTTGGTGGGATTGGGGGGAGGAGCAGAAGTTGTTGTGTGGATTCATCCCATCAGCTTTCGGGAAGGATTTGTCAAGCAAAAGAGCAGTGGAAAGTCTTACTACTAAAGAGCTGAAGAGATCTGATTACATAAATCATATATTTTAAAAAGCACCTTAAGCAAAATCATAACATCATAAAAAATGCAAAGAGAACTAAGTGTGAAAAGAATTTGCAACAAATGTAGTGTGGAAATAAAGACCTACTCAAATAAGAACTCAGAGCTTCCTGAGCAAGGGAGTCACCACCATCACATGCTTTGGTCAGAGACTGAAAGCCTGCAGGGGAGTGAGAAAGCACAGTGGCAGCGAGGGAGGGGGAGGGGGGCGGATAAAAAATTTCAGATGTGCTGTGATTGGAGATTTTTGGCACAAGAATGTGAACGTAAGCTAACTAGACATGGGGCATCTTATGTGATTAGTTTGGGGAGCATATTTGGCTTTGTCTGGTTGACCCTAAGTTAGAAATTGGGGAGAGGGAGCAAAAAAAAAAAATAGGGAAAGTGACTGTCCTTGACCAAGTCCTTGCTGTGGGCGGGTTACTAACGAGGTTGTGGTTTGGTGGCCCGGACTGACTGCTGCAGAGGTTGTGGGACAGAATTCTAGGGTCAGATGTGGTCTGACTCTTGTCTGTGTTTATACTCAGTCTGTCAGTAGTTAAGGTGTATAATACGTGAAGCTTATACAAAAGAGATAAGAAAAACTTAGATGTCCCCAGTAGATTAAATGGTCAAAAGAGGCAACGTATGATTTCTATGTGTGGAATTAGAAGTAGCTACTTCAGTAGATTCAAATCACAGTCAAGTTTGGTTTATGCACATCTGATTGCAAATGCGCAAGAAGAAAGAGAGAAAGGTGATTCAACTTTATTATTATCACCATGAATGTGTGTCACAGGCAATGCAAACTCGGGATGGCTTTGTTTGCAAGAAACAAACTGTATAATTAATTATGATGCACAGAGAAACACCAATAAAGAGTAAGAGGAACTGATCATATCAACTACAGAAGATACGATTAATATTTTATGGATGATTTAAGACAGTGTTTTCAAACTACGGGTTATGATCCATTAGTAGGTTGTGAGATCAATTTACAGGGCAATCAGTGTTTAAGAAAAAATAGAATGGTACAGAATAGAACAGAATAATGCCTTTTCCCCTTATCGGTTAACTTGCAGAATCTAAAATTTGGGTAAGATGTGACACCAGTGTGAACACTAAAATAATTCAACCTCATAGGAGAAGTAAATAGGGATAAAATAAGATATTGTTTGTCTGAGTGGAACTACATCAAACTTAAGACTTCTGTGTATTAAAGAATATAATCAATAGAGTTGAAAAGGAAGCTACAGATGAGAAAATATTTGCAAATCATATATCTGATAAAGGGTTAATATCTGGAATATAAATAGAATTCCTACAACTCGACAACAAAAACAAATAAGTCAATTTAAAAGTAGGCAAAGGACTCAGACATTTCTGTGAAGATGATATACACACGGTCAGCAAGCATGTGAAAAGATGCTCAACATCACTAATCATTAGAGAAATGCTAATCAAAAGCACAATAAGGTACCACCTCACACTCTTTAAGATGGCTACTGTCAAAAAAAGAAAAGTGTTGGCAGGGATGTGGAGAAATTGGCCCCATTGTGAAACATTGGTGGGATTGAAAAATAATGCAGCCACCATGGAAAATAGTATAGCGGTTCCTCAAAAAATTAAAAACACAACTACCATATCATCCAGCAATCCCATTTATGGATATATATCCAAAACAATTGCAGGTAGGTCTCAAAAAATCTATTTGCACACCCATGTTCGATAGTAACATTATTCACAATAGCTAAGAGGAAAAGCAGCTCAAATATACATTGATAGATGAACAAACTATGACACACACATACGATAGAATATTGTTCAGCCTTGAAAAGGAGGCAATCCTGTCAAGCCTTGGATGAACTTTGAGGACATTATGCTAAGTGAAATAAACCAGTCACAAAAAGACAAATAATGATTCCACTTGCATGAGATATTTACAGTAGTCAAATTTATAGAAACAGAAAGTAGAAGAGTGGTTACCCGGGGCTTAGATGAGGGGAAATAGGGAGTTGTTCAATAGGTAGAGAGTTTCATTTTGGCAAGATGAAATGGTTCTAGAGATTTGCTGCAAAACAATGTAAATATACTTAACACTACTAAATTAATACTTTTTTTTAAATTTTTTTTTAACATTTATTTATTTTTGAGACAGAGAGAGACAGAGCATGAACGGGGGAGGGTCAGAGAGAGAGAGACACAGAATCTGAAACAGGCTCCAGGCTCTGAGCTGTCAGCACAGAGCCCGACGCGAGGCTCGAACTCACGGACCGCGAGATCATGACCTGAGCCGAAGTCGGACGCTTAACCGACCGAGCCACCCAGGCGCCCCTAAATTAATACTTTAATTTGTTACCACAATTAAAAATAAAATTTGAAAATTATTGTTATTTTAAGATTTTATTTTTAAGTAACCTCTACCTCCAAGTGGGACTTGAACTTACAACCCCGAGATCAAAAGTCCTACATTCCACTGACTGAGCCGGCCAGGAGTCCCTAAAAATTATTTTAAACTAAAACAAGATACCATTTGCTATTCAATTCCCAAAGGATTTAAATGATAATGTTGAATGTTGGTGAGAGTTGAAGGAGTGGTCTTGCCACTGCTGGTAGAAGGCATCTCTTCTAAGAAAGCAATTTGGCAATAATCTTTCAAGAGACTTGAAAGGATTGATACCTCTCAGCTCAGGAGCTCTATTCCTAGTAATCTCTCCTAAGGAAGAAAATTTTAAATGTGGACAAGGAATTGAGCACAAAGACGTTCACTAGCCTTTTCTTTTTTAAGGGAAAAATTGTAAACAATGTAAATATTGAACACATGGGAACAGTAAAGAACATTTGAACATTAGGAAGCGGATGAACAAAATGTCTTAAATTCACACAATAGCCTTAAAATGTCTATTCATGAATAATTGTTAATGGAGGGGCGCCCAGGGGGGTTCGGTGGGTTAAGCATCAACTCTTGATTTTGGCTCAGGTCTTGAGCCACACTGGACTCCGTGCTGGGGGTGGAGTCTAGTTGGGTTCCTCTTTCTCTCTCCCTCTGCCCCTCCCCCGCTTGTGCACACTCTCTAAGTAAATAAATAAATTGTTAATGGAAAAATGTTTATGATACAATGTTAGTTGTGTTAAGGATAATTTTTTTAAAGATAAAATCATGACTGTCACATAAATATAAAGATAACATTCATCAAAGATTTAACTTAAAAAACCCCACAAAGATCTAATTTAAATCATTAATTAATGAGGGAACCAGTAAGATATTAAAACCTATCAAACAAGAATTCAGAGAGTTGTGGGAGGGGGGATGGGCTAAATGGGTAAGGGGCATTAAGAAATATACTCCTGAAATCATTGTTGCACTTTATGCTAACTAACTTGGATGTAAATTTTAAAAAATAATTAAATTAAATGGTAAAAAAAAAAAAAAAAAAAAAAGAATTCAGAGAATCCTACAAGAATAGGTCAACCAGGAAGACTGTAATGAATTTCCAAATAGATACAAAACTGACTTTATCTACTTAGGGATTTGGAAATCTTATCCCTCCACCTACAGAAATCATTTGCATATCTATGGGCCAGAGAAATTTGCATTGCTACCTCTGGCGAAGATGTGTAGTAAACAAACACTAAGGGCTCGTTTTTTTCCTTTTTTTTCTTCCTCCTATTTCAAAGTCTTTTACAGCTTTTCCTGACAGTTGAAGTAGTCAGAATATAAAATGGAATGTATAGCATTGTCTCAATTAAGGAAGAAAAAAAAAGAAAGAGGAAATATAGCCTAAATATTAAGTATGGGTTTTTTTCTTAATGGTGGAGTTAGTAATTGTTTCCTTAATCTTTTCTCTTTTCCAAGTTTTCTACAATAAAAACATAATCCTTTTATAATAAAAGTTTTTAAAACTATAATCATAGTTTACCTAAGGCAAAAATACCCAAATAATGGTACCCCTAAAATTCAGTAATGAAAATTTATATCTAAATCTAAATAAATCTATATAAAATCTAAAAATTAAGGGAGTCAATATGAAATACTTGGGATTAGCTATTTGTGGCAATACTCCCTAAAAGCAATCTTCCTCTGAACAGATTTGATGATAAATATTTTTGAGGAGACAAAGCATGCTTTCAAATTCCTTAGGGAAATCACAATCTAAGTCTAAGAGGAAAATAATTAAAAGTGAGTGTTTTTTTTAAATTAATTCTAGGGGCGCCTGGGTGGCGCAGTCGGTTAAGCGTCCGACTTCAGCCAGGTCACGATCTCGCGGTCCGTGAGTTCGAGCCCCGCGTCAGGCTCTGGGCTGATGGCTCGGACCCTGGAGCCTATTTCCGATTCTGTGTCTCCCTCTCTCTCTGCCCCTCCCCCGTTCATGCTCTGTCTCTCTCTGTCCCAAAAATAAATAAAAAACGTTGGAAAAAAAAAAAATTAATTCTAACATGAATTACACTAGGAGTGAGATTTGGTAAAGGTAGATTTTGGTCTGCCTGGAGTAGCATGGGAAAACTCTAAACATAAATGATTTGCCAGTGTTTCCTCAATAGTTCTCAGAGGAAAGAATATACTGATTTGAGATGGCTAGTCCTAAGTACTTCAGTAGAAATACGTTTTTTTAAGGTAGAGAAGGACAATACATCTGTTTACCATGCTATGGTTTAAGAGCAATACTTCTAAAAGAACATCCAACTCCTTTTGTTCTCTTGAATACAAACTGGAGACCAATCTTGAGAATTCCTTGAGCCAAGTAAACAAAACTAAATCTAGCTTGTTCATAAACACAGGTGAAACCTAGGTTATTTCTTATAAGTGTGTCTGACACTGTAATAGAAACTTAAGTCATCTTCCTAAGAATGACATAAAATAATCACCCCTAACTAACCCCTGCTTTCTGGAAACCCCCAACTGTAATAACCATTGTCAAGGTTAGACAACTTCCTCATTTTCTCATTATAAGCTTTACCTCTTTGATTTGATCTCACATAATCATATCCACTAGAATACTTACAATCTCCTATTACATGTGAACAATGAACCCCAGGTATATTGGTCAGTAGAGTCCACCTTAAAAACTCATCCTGGACCTACCTTCAGTCCATCTTGGCTGCACCTACAACAGTGAAATTCTGGGAGGCACCTGAGCGCAGAGTTGATTCTGTATGGGAGAATTGCTTCCTTCCTTAGGAGGCTCATGGGTCACATCAGGTAGCCAAACTTCCCTGAAGACAGAGCAAGCTCTATCAGATCCCAAAAATACGCCTTGGGCAAATTAACCCAAATTGGGTTAATCAGGGAATCATAGGCAAACATGTATTTCCTAAGTCATGACAATCATTTTCATCTACGACTAGACTTTAACTGCTCTATCACCAGACAAATGGTCCCAGTAAAATCATTTCTTTCTTTGTATTTACAATATTATGCTATTGTTTGCATTACATAGTGAAGATTCAAAACACGCTTATCTTGAGGCGCCTGGGTGATTCAGTTGGTTAAGGGTCCAACTCTTGATTTCAGCTCAGGTCATGATCTCATGATAGTGAGACTGAGCCACGAGTCAGGCTCCATGCTGAGCTTGCTTGGGATTTTCTCTCTCTCTCTCCCTCTCCCTGCCTCTCTCTTTCTCTCTCAAAAACAAAACAAAACAAAACAAAACAAAAACAACAAAAAGACCCCACTCTCTATCTTGTCTCAGGAACAATAGAAGGAAAAGGGTTTCTCTGACCTCCCCAAATCTTTTTCAACATAGAGAAGGACCAGATGTTCCTCTGGGACGATAGTTTTCAGACATGATGACATTAAGGATGATAGAGTATATCCAAAATGAAGATTTCCCTCTCCCAACCCCTGAGATTCTGATCTTTTAAAAGCTCCTCAGGCAATCTGACTGTACAGCCACCCTGAAGAGCCCCCGATGCATAGGGTTTTAAAGTGCTTGCACAGGCCTTTCTTAAAAGTGTGTTAAATGGCCCTCTCCCTAACCCCAACAGTTGAGAGTGTGAAGTATGACTTAGCACAGCCAATTGGTCAGCCTGGAACATTGACTCTTGAGAGAATTACTGCAAAGTCTCTGGGCCAATTAGAAATTATTCATGAAATTGTGGTGGCATTGAGAGTCAAGGACTGCAGCACCTGGTGGTGTCCCAAACAGACCTTCCGTATGTATGTGCTAGCCTTCCCAGTAAGTCTCTGAACTATCCAGTTCCTTCTAATAAATTCCCTTTCTGGGTAAATTAACTAGAAGTGGTGTCTATTGTTTGCAATCCAGAACCATGGCTAGGCTAGTTCAGTGAGGTAGGTCTTATCATTACCATTTTGAAGATGAAGAATCAAGGTTCAGAGAGATTGCGTTACTTGTCAGAAGTCACTTGATAAGGGACAGAGCCAGGACGCAAGTCAAGATCTTTGTTCATTGCTCTTACCATCACAATATGAGTTGGGGAAAACCATAGAGCAACCATAACATACTTTCTTGATCAACGGAAACAGTATCAGTGGTTCTCAGCCCTAGATGCACGTTAGCCACACCTGGCCAGCTAAGGTGACCTGCTTGACTCACCTGGAGGTGTCCTCTTTTTAGCACTGGAAGTCTCAGTTCCAGGGAAACCCTGTAACCCTGAGGAATTTGAGACAGTGGGTGACCCTACCTGGAAGGCTTAAAAACAACAACAACAACAACAACAACAAATGCATAAGCCCTCCTCCAGAGATTCTAATTTGGATGTTTTGTATGGGATCTAGATACTGACATTGTTTAAAGTATCCCAGTTGATTCTAATGAGCAGCTAGGGTTGAAAGCCGTTAGTCTATATGAAATCTTTTAGTTTATCAGACTCCAAATCAGTCTATCATATTTGTCTATCTAAGCCTATCTCTGTTACTGTGGTTGATATCTACAC
The DNA here is from genome assembly GCF_018350215.1 of Panthera leo. Lineage (NCBI taxonomy): Eukaryota > Metazoa > Chordata > Mammalia > Carnivora > Felidae > Panthera > Panthera leo. The sequence goes on from NC_056689.1 coordinate 55,508,887, forward strand.
AAACAGGCGTTTGATCAAGACTGAAATAATAAGAACACGGGGCGCCTGGGTGGCTCAGTCGGTTAAGCGTCCGACTTCAGCTCAGGTCACGATCTCGCGGTCCGTGGGTTCGAGCCCCACGTCGGGCTCTGTGCTGACAGCTCAGAGCCTGGAGCCTGCTTCCGATTCTGTGTCTCCCTCTCTCTCTGCCCCTCCCCCGTTCATGCTCTGTCTCTCTCTGTCTCAAAAATGAATAAAGGTTAAAAAAAAAAAAAAAAAAAGAAATAATAAGAACACAAAGCATGGCAAATGGTGTCCAGAGCCAAAGCGCTAGTTTCGATGGCTCCCTCCCTGACTCCTTCAAGAAAGAGCAAATAGGGAAATATCAGGGGCACTTGAATGGCCTTACAGGCAATAATTATGGCTTCTGGGGTGAATCTGGCTTCTGGGGTGAATCTAGTGATCTAGGGGAGGATAATGAGCTCTGCAACATTTATAAGTAGTGGTGTATGTGGGAGAAGGAGGTGTGGGGAAGGCTGTATGGGTCAATGAGGTTGAGTTATAAATTGGTGATGACGCAAACGTCTCAGGTCATTTGGGGACTGAGGTCTGGTTGTACTACACTAGTTGGGAAATTCTACAGCTTTGGCTCTAATCTTGCTCCTTGACTTTGTTACTAGGGGCCAAGGAGAAATCCAGAGGACCAGGTCATTCCTTTAGTCATCTGTTGTCTTGTTGGCCCTGAAAGAAATGCCTAGAGCCTTGGCATTCCAGAATTCTTTCTCTCTCAGAAGTTCAACGGTTCATTTATTCATTCACTTAACAAATGCATGCTGAGTACCTATCATGTGCCAGACACCAAGACCAGGATGCAACACCAAGGAAGACTAACATGGTTTTGCCCTTCTGTGGTGTGGTGGTGGGGAGACTGATGCATAACCAAGCTGCTGGAAATAGTGTGGTCATTGCCAAGAAAGAGAAGTACTGAGTGCTAAAGGATCAGGAAAACTTCCCAGAGGAAATGTCACCCAGGCTGGGGCTCAAGGATAATCTGGGCTTAGCCGGTCAGAGGAAAACCTCTCTCAGGGAGAGAGAACAGCAAATGTAAAGACCCCACCTGGGCAGTGTGAAACACTGTGAATAATGGCCCCCAAAGATGTTCACATCCTAATCCCTGGAATCTTCAAATATGTAACCTTACATGACAAAAGGGGTTTTGCAGATGTAATTAAATTAAGGATCTTGAGATGAAGAGGTTATCCTGGATTATCTGGGGGGCCCGATTACATTTGGCCTTTTACTTGAAAGAGGGAGGTAGTAGATCAAAATCAGAGAGAGATTTGAAAATGCTACAGTGCTGGTCGTGCAAATGGAGAAAGAGGCCATGGACTAAGGAATGCAGGAAGCCTCTAGAAACTGGACAAGGCAAGGGAACTTGCCTAGAAATTCTTCCACAGAGCATCCAGAAGGAGCATAGATAGCCCTGCTAACACTTTGATTTTAGTCTAGAAAAACCTATTTTGAACTTCAGACCTCCAGAATTGTAAGATAATACATTTATGTTGCTCTAAACCATGAAATTTTGGTAATTTGTTACAAGAACAATAGGAAACTAATAGAAGAACCTACAGGAAAATAGTCTAGTATGACTAGACCATAGAGTATAAGGTGGGAATAATATTGGAAAGGTAAGCAGAATCAGGAAGAACCTCATAGGGCTTATTAAGGGTAAGCCTAAAATCTGCTTCATCCTTGGGATACACTGAAGGATTTTTTTTTTAAGTTTATTTATTTATTTCGGCGGGGGGGGGGGGGAAGCATGAGCAGGGGGAGGGGCAGAGAGTGAGAGAGAGAGAGTGACGGATTTTTAAACTGAGAAACGATAAAATAAGGTTTACATTTTAGGAAATTACATTTGCTCTAATCTATGGGTCAGCAACCTTTTCCTGTAAAGATTCAGATAATAAATACTTTATGCTTTATGGGGCATATGGCCTTTGTTGAGTATTCATTTGTGTTTTTTGTTTTCTAACAGCCCTTAAAAACATAAAACCTGTTCTTAGTTCAAGGGCCACACAAACACGGGCAGTCCCCTGCTCCGAGTCAACCTATGTCCCATTTCTCAGCCACCCTTGTAGCTAGGTGTGGTGATCAGAGTCAGGAACCCCAATTTGGGTAAAGAGACCTAAGGAAAAGTCTCCCAAAGAATTCTGGGAAAACTTTGGCTATACTAATGACAAGATAGGGCACTGCCGGTTTGCTTTCTTCCTGCCCTCTGAACACTGATGTGATGCCTTATATCGCGAAATGAGCCTGAGAAAAAAAGCCAAGATTAATGGAGATGACAGCCCTGGCAGAGATTACTGAAGCAAAGCCACAAGCGTCTATCTCTAGATTTTTTTGTAATATGGGGGGAAATCAGTTTCACTTTATAATCCATTTTGAGTAAGGTATTCTGTTACTTGCTGCTGGAAGAATTTCTAAGCGAACAGATGGATGCTGGGAGATTGGTTAGGAGGCACTGAACTGCTCAGGGAGGGCTGACGGTTGCCCAAACTAGGGCTGTGGCAGTAAGTGTAGAGGGAAGTGCATGGACTTGAGACATGTTTAGAAGGCAGTATCAATAGGATACAGAGATTGGATGTGAAAGGAGAGGCAAGAAGAGGGAACAAGTGATGTCAAGGATTCCTCCCAGGTCACTAATCATCACGGTAGCATTTTTTTACCCAAACAGAGAAAACAGGAGAAAGAGCAGGTGTTGGAAGGGGAAAAAATGAATTCTGGAGTCTGGTGTTCCTGTGGGCCATCTCAGTGGAGTTGTCCTTAAGCAGTTCTATGTGAGAGACTGATGCTCAGAAAAGAGGTTGCGATGGCTGTCATCAGCATTGATCCATACTTCTTCTTTTAAGTCGCTTATCGAGGTGTGATTCACATAATGTAAAATTACCCATCTTACGGCATTTGGTACATTCAGAATGCTGTGCAATGATCACCTCTATCTAGTTCCAAAACATTTCCATCATTCCAAAGTAAAACCCATATATATGTATATATTCCCGGCAATAACAGTTTGTTATGAATTATGGATCTCCAAAAGAGTATTCAATTAAAGTTATGAACCTTGTTTCCCCGAATACAAACATGCTCAAAATAACACATATGACCTTAGAAAGCATACCCCCAAAGTCCATCCATGGACCTTCTAGGGTCTCATAGACCCCAGAGTATGAACCCCTGATCTAACTGAAGCTTTGGAAGTGGACATAGGGGGCTTTCTTGGTGAGAAGCAGGGATGACCCAGCTTCCTCTAGATTGTTCCCTTTCTCTCCATCACCCACGTATTGCTCACTCTTGTCCACACCTTTGGCCCATTCTTTTCTTATCTGGAGAACACTTATCTCTCCATTCTCCTTCTCTAAAACCTCTGAAGCTTTCTGCCTTTCTCTTTGGGACTTTCATTTCAGTCTATTTTGGGTCAAAATTGAGAGGTATGGGATAAAAAGAGTAGTTATTTTAAAAATATACAACATGTGCAACTTTAAAAATATATATGTACAACATGGATGAACCATGAAGACATTACACTAGGTGAAATAAACCAGACACAAAAGGACAGATATTGTATGATTTTGCTTATACGGGATACCTAGAATAGTCAAATTCCTAGAGACACAAAGTAGAATGGTGGTTGTTAGGGGCTATGGGGAGGGGAGAAGAGGGATTTATTGTTTAATGTGTGCAGAATTTCAGGTTGGGGATGATGAAAAATTTGTAGAGATGAAGAACGGTGAAAGATACACCACAATGTAAATGTACATAATGCTGTTGAACTGTACACTTAAAAATAATTCAAATCGTAAATTTTATGTTATGTATATTTTGCCACAACAAAACCAAAATGCTTTATAAACATTTACTAAAACAATCTTCTACACAATGTGATAGGTGCTTGACTAAACAGGTGGGAAAGGCAACAAGACAGATACGCAACATCAAAGAGCTCATAATCTAACCGGAAGGTGAACCGTATACTAGAAGGTTAAAATAATACTTTTCAGCCTATTACCATTTGGAAGTATTGCCTCTGATACTTTCTTATTTCAGGATTAACTATAGTACTGTGGGGTTGGCAAGGGTGAGAATATTACCACCCCTCACTTACCCCATTATTCACCCACCCAATAGATAAGAGGTCTAACCCAAGATCAATAACTGACGGGAGGACCACCAAAGTTTAACCTTGCAAATGACTGGTGAGATCTTTTTTCTGATTTTTATATTTCAGAACGAGAATGAATGGATGGCACTGTGAGCAGCAGTTACCTGAGAAGAAGTGTATTTTCTGCTACTAATTTTACCCAAAATTTCTTTATTTGATGAGTCCACAGGATTTTAGGTTGAGTCCATTGACTTTTGCTGAGCCTAAAAGATGCTTTACAATACCTTCTTTTGCAAGTTGGATGTGACACTTTAGACTGTCTCAACTCTTGCAATTCCTTGAGATACAGATATCTTTTCCCTAAAATGCAAAACTGTAGTCAATTTAACTGTAAGTTCTTAACTGTGGTTGCTCAGCCACACAAAGATTGACTTTCCTTATATGTAAAAGTTCTGGCAATACCTACTCCATAGTCTGTCCAGAGCATTAAGTAAGAATCTGTATATGATTCTTTGTGAACTGTAAAAAACTACATTAAGATTAGCTGGGTGTTTATTTACACCTAGTAATGTATATACAGACATCATAAGAGTAACAGGATTCCATTTGATCTTTGTGGAATGAGTAGGAGTTAAATTGGTAGAGAGGAGAACAATGAATTACTGTGTGGGAAAATGGTATGATATGACAAAGAACAGTTCATCAAAATCAAATAAAATTAAAGGGGAAAGATGAGAGGCACTCTTTTTAAAATAACGATCATAATGATGATGATGACTGTTATTGTCATCATCTACTATTTTGAAAATTCTTCCTAATTCAGCAAGGAAGAAACAAAAATGATTATTTGTAGATGATACAGTTATAGTACTAGGAAACTAAAAATAATTGGTTAAAAGTATTGAAATTAATGAGAGGGTTTGGTTAAATAGGTAGAAACAAATTAATATATAAAGAAGCCAAGAAGTTGGAGAAGACAGTGAAATCTTGCCTATATGTTATTCTGAATACACTTATATTTACTTGCCAGTCAAGTGCATTGTCCAAACCAGGTTTTCCCATTGTCCTTCTCCTTCCTTCCCACCACACTGGCGCTAGCCTGAGAACAATCACGTGATTACATATATCTATGTTAATTAGTATTGATGAGAAGAGGTTTTATCTTGAAAATTCTGTGTTAACATTTTAGGTGGACCAGGATTCTCCAAGAAGAGCACTTAAGAGAGGGCCTTCATAAAATGTATTTGTTGTTTCTGTTGATGCTTATCTCCCTTTCAGTTCCCCTGAGGTCTCACTTTCCTTCTCTCCCAGCAATAACTGTTTGTTATGGAATATAACAACTTGTAGACTTTTGTGATAAGCCTGTAATAAATGTCAGTGTCTGTCTGCACATGGAAGTAAGTGGTTACTTCCCTCTCTTCTCCACCCATTCATCACCTAGACACAGGCTCTGGAAAGGTTAGCAGAGTTACAGAACCACCCCCTCTCTCAGCGAGAACATTCCTCCCTCCAATCTACCTGCCTTGTCCACCAACCCCACTGATGACTTTATGGCCAAATCTGACTGTAGCCGTCCACTAAGATAGGTGAGCATGCTCAGGTCCTTGGTCTAGAAAACTTTACCTTCCCTGGCCCCAACGGGACTGTGGCCCTAAATTTCATTTGAAGTTGAAGATTGGTGTAGGGGATAGGCTGTGTCTGGGAGGGCTGAGTAATCAGAACAGAATGTGGGAGAGAAGGGTGGAAAATGCCCTTCCTTTTGTCGGTTCCAGGGCCTCCTTTCTGGGCCAAACTTGGTACCAACAAAAGCACATGAAAGTACCTAAGTTAGAATTTGGTGAGTGAATGTGATTCCTCTTGCTCTTGAGCTCAGCCTAGTCCTTGTCCTTTCATGCAGAGCAGCACAAGACCAGGCAAAGGAGTAGGAAATGTTACGGGGCTTAGCGGCTTGGCCTATTAGGCCCCATAACTCTATTCACAGCCTACTGACACAACTCCTAGTTTCCCCTATTGTTAACATCTTATATTACTTAGTACATTGTCAAAACTAAGAAACAACCTTAGTATATTTTTATTGACGAAACTGTAGACTGCATGTCACTAGTTTTAACTAGTATTAACTAAACGCCAGATTTGATTTCAATAGTTTTTTTGTTTTTGTTTTTTCCCCAGCTAATGCCCTTTTTCAGTTCCAGGATCCAGGATACCACATTGCATTTAGGGGCTAATGTGCTTTTAACCATTTTGTAAACCTCCCTTAATGCCCATTTCTAGCCCCATCCTTGAACTTTCTGCTGAGACTTAACATCAAACATAGGGGAGAAGGAGCCAAGATCCTAGAAAGGTCTGATCTAAAAGCCACCTCCACATTTCTCATCAGGATTTCCTGAAATGAAATCTCCAGATTAGATTAACAAGACACCCTGTTTTTTTTTGTTTTTTCAAGAAAAGAGAGATTCTATAGTCAAATGAGTTAAAGAAATGCTTGATGCCAAATCCCTTCTTGAAGAGGCAAAATATTCAACATGACAAAATTACTGAGAAGTCTTGCAATAACCAAGTTTGATTTGGTTTAACAGAATTTTTACCAAATTTCAGTCACGTGTGTATCACCTTCATATCTTTTGCCATATTTTCAGACAGTCTGTACTATTATTGACTTATTCTTTTTCTTTAAATCCACTCACCTTTTAAAAAATACATTCTTTTTTTTAATGTTTATTATTTATTTTTGAGAGAGAGAGACAGAGTGTGAGCAGGGGAGGGGCAGAGAGAGAGGGGGAGACATAGAATCCAAAGCAGCTCCAGGCTCCCAGCTGTCAGCACAGAGCCAGACGCGGGGCTCAAACTCACAAACCACAAGATCATGACCTGAGCTGAATTTGGAAGCTTAACCAACTGAGCCACCCAGGTGCCCCTTAAAAAATACATTCTAAAGAGCATTTGATATCACTACCATAAATGGAAAATTAAGACCATTTACCAAAATTAATTAGAATGGAAAAAATGTTAATTTCATCCAAGAACTTCCTAAAGTCATCCCATCTAACACCAGTCGTTCACATATGATAGACTGGGAAATATTGGTTAACCAGAACCATTTTTTCCATAACGGTTGTTAACACCCTGGGGAGATCCTTTGGGAAAGGCCCAGAACATCAGGAAATGTACACAGGGAGCTAGTGTTAAAGTCTAAACTAAAACTGAAGCCCCTTCCTGTCTCTCCAGTGCCTTCCTCACAATCCTCCTCTGCTTCTGAGTCTCAGACATCTCTTGGGCATGGCCAAAGGAGATTCCATGAAAGTTTGTAACACAGAAAGTTCAGATTCCATGTGATCAGGTCTTGATCCTGTGTTTCGGATTCTAAACAGATTCCCATATCTAGCTCTGAAGGCACCTTATCTTCCTCCACTCTAGAGGAGGAAGTTGGATCTGATTCTTTGTCAAACTAAATGAGTACAATTTTTCAGATTGTTTTCCGATTCCCAACGATAATTGTTGCTTATACCCCACCAATTCCCACCTACTGACCACTGACTACCTGCACTTTGTCCAGTTCTTCCTAAAGTCATGTTATTTTAAAATGTAATTGTGTTTGAGCAAGAGGGTGTGGCAAGAGGGGTGCCTACTGTTAATCAGTAACAGAGAGCAGAAGATAAACAAGGTGCTTCCAGCTGGGCTGGGCACATTTGGCCCTTGATTCTCCCTACAGTGACCTAAGCAGCCTCCATGCTCAGTGTGGAGCCCAACTGGGGGCTTGATCACACAACCTGGGGATCATGACCTAAGTCAAAATCAGGAGTCGGACTCTCAACCGACTAAGCCACCCAGGCACCCCGACAATTATATTTATGTATATTTCAAGTACACTCTATTTCTATTTCAAAAATTCCCAGTCACTTTTAATAGTCCCAATCATTTATGGAATTCCACTTTAAAATTTCACACAAAGTTATTTTTTATTTTGATTTTATGGTTCCAATATCTGAAAACCATGGAGGTCTAAATCTGTCTTTTGTTGTTCTCATTATCAGTCATAGTGCCTTATTTTCTCTTATGTTTGTCAATCTCCAAGTGTAGGATTATATGTATTTGTCTTTGGGGATCCCACAGGCCCAAACAGGGTTTTGTTTTTGTTTTTGTTTTTGTTTTTGATGCTTCTATGAGGAGCCAACAAGAACTGTCATCTTGGGACTACTTTAGCTTTTTTCAAATGTCTTTCCTTATTTAGGAATCTCAGGTTCGAGAAGTCTATTTGGAACTAGCCCAAAGTTTGGTCTCTGATCAGTTGATACACAGATCTGTATACATTTACCCTTAGGGCAACACAAGCTCCAAACTTCTTGCTACTCATACTCCCATCCTGGTTTCAGCTTACTTTTTATTATGGACCAGTTGAAGATTTTTTTGATTTCTTGCAATCCCATGATGTATTTAAAAAAATTAACCTCTTCCAGAATCTCCTTGTTTTGGAGTCATGGAATTCTTTATAGTGTCTAGCCTCCCATACTGACAGAAGTCAGAGTCCTGAAAGCTGCTTCTTTTTTTTTTTTTCAAGTGAGTTCTATGCCCAATTTGGGGCTCGAACTCACAACCCCAAAATCAAATAAATAAACTTTAAAAATTCTTAAAATAAAATAAATAAACATATATATGTATAATCATTGATATTTTAAAATTTCATGAAGCCATGTGTCAAACAGCAGATTAGGCGAAGATGTTAAGGATGTAATGGAAGTTGGATCTAAATAAATCACCCAGAGTGTAATGCAAGAAAACAGGGGTCTGGACATTTTGAAAGTGAGATTGACAAACATAAGAATAATGAATCTAATTTATGGATTTCTGGGGGATAAATGAGTGAGAACAGAGGAGAAGAAATCACTGCTAAGTTAATAGATGATAATTTTTCAATTCCAACAAAAGATAAAAATCCATAACTACCCAAACAGGATTTATAGCAAGCCTTATTAAAAAAAAAAAGAACTTTGCACCTAGATCCTTTATAGGAAAACTCCAAAACACGGGGTAAATGTATTTTGAAAGTGACTTAGGAGAATAAAATGATTTAGGAATGAATGACCACCTGACTGTGCAGATTCCACAGCAACAATTCAGGTTAGAAAGCATACTGATCAATAAATCTCTTCCAGGTGCCAAAAGAACCTATTAACCTGGAATCAGAAAACATTTGTCCACTCTAAATTATGTACCTAACAAAATTATCTTTCAAGATTGAAAGCAGAATAAATCTGTTTTGAGATTATATCTGAGAGAATCTTCCACAGCAGAACTTCTCCAAAAGAATATAAAAAAATTTTTTTTTAATTTTGAGAGAGAGTAAACATGAGCAGGGATGGGGCAGAGAGAGGAGAGAGAGAATCAGAAGCAGGCTCTGTGTGCTGTCAGCACGGAGCCCTTTGTGGGGCTAAACCTCACAAATCATGAGATCATTGACCTGAGCTGAAATCAAGAGTCCACAGCTTAACCAACTGAACTACTCAGGCGGCCCTAAATTTTATTTTAGAGAGAGAGAGAGAGAGAGAGCACTCGTGAGCAGGGGAGAGGGACAGAGGGAGAGAGAGAGAGAGAGAGAGGTCGAAAGGATAAAGATGGGTACACGCTGCCTCAGTTGGTAGAGCATGCAACTCTTGATGTTTCCTTTCGTTTGAAAAATTATTTGTGGGCTGTGTGGGCTATTAATAGTAAATAAGGTAAAATATGCATTTGAAAGTGGATTCAGATATATATTCCCAAAACAGTGAAATTACAGTAAGCAAGGAAAAATATACATGTGAGTAAAGATTCAGATCTAAATCTGAAAAGAAAGCAGCACACACACACACACACACACACACACACAGAAAGGAAAAGAAAAGAAAAGAAAAGAAAAGAAAAGAAAAGAAAAGAAGAAAAGAAAAAAAAGAAAAGAAAAGAATAACACAGTATCTACCAGTAGCAGGGGACTGAACCAAAATAGATGAGTTGATGACCTTAGAGGGAGTACCGAATGACACTGAGGACTTATAGATACATTTGCCCTAGGGGACACTTACTGACTAGCTGGAGGCTGCGAATCCAGGATTGACCCTGGAGCTGAAGGTCCCAGGGAAGCAAACAGGTAAATCAGCAGAGATTTTGGTATGTAGAGTTCTGGAAAGACATTGGATATTTCAGGGGTCAGATGAAGGCTTCTAGTCTCCATATCCCCTTAAGGTATGGGCCAAATTTTTCAACGTTTTTTTTTTATTTTTTTAATTTTTTTTATTTTTGGGACAGAGAGAGACAGAGCATGAACGGGGGAGGGGCAGAGAGAGAGGGAGACACAGAATCGGAAACAGGCTCCAGGCTCCGAGCCATCAGCCCAGAGCCCGACGCGGGGCTCGAACTCACGGACCGCGAGATCGTGACCGGGCTGAAGTCGGACGCTTAACCGACTGCGCCACCCAGGCGCCCCGGTATGGGCCAAATTTTGAAGCGGCTGGCCGTGGGAGGCCGAAAACCTCTTTTGGGCAGAATCCAACCTCCAGAAAACCTCCCAGAAAACAAATTTCTGTTTCTCAATTAAAAGCCCTGGAAGGTCTTCCTCTAGGAAAGATAACAAATCAGACATAGGCTAACTCTAAGCAAAACTGTAACCCACTTCCACCATGCCCCCCCTACCCCACACTCAGTCCCAGTTCAAAATAAGACGATTAGGGGCACCTGGGTGGCTTAGTCAGTTGAGTGTCTGACTCTTGATTTCAGCTCAGGTCATGGTCCCAGAGGTCATGGGATTGAGCCCTGAGTCGGGCTCCATGTTGAGCATGGAGCCTGCTTGAGATTCTCTCTCTGTCCCTCTGCCCATCTCCCTGGCTCACGGGCTCTCACTCTCTCTCTAAAAGGAAAAAAAAAAAAAAAGAGAGAGAGATGATCAACCCCCTCCTCTATCAGCCCAACAAATGAAAGGGTGAATTCTCTATGATGCATGATAACACCACCTGGAGCATATATTTGGCCCTTTATATACAATAGCTGGCATAGTTAACAATTTCTGGGCATGTAAAGACCATGAGACAAATGGACAAATCCACAACTGTAACCAGAGATTTCAATAATCCTTTAGGGTACCTCACTCTGAATTCAATAATTAGGTAGATTCAATAATTAAGGAGACAGAAAATAAGCAAGAAAATAGCTGAACTGAGCAACACTATCCACCCGTTTGACTCTGCTCAATGGCAACAGAATATGCATTCTTCTCAAGAGTGCATTGAACCTAACCATGACTGACCATATTCTGGATCATAAAGCAAGTCTCAATAAATTACAAAAATTCAAATCATACAATATATTCTCTGACTACTATGAAATTAAATTAGAAATTAGTAACAGAAAGATCTATAGAAAAACTGTAATTTTTGGAAACAAAATAACACACTTCTAAATAACCTACAGGTCAAAGGAGGAATCAGGGGTGCCTGAGTGGCTCAGTCAGTTAAACATCCGGCTTTGGCTCAGGTCATGATCTTACAGTTCGTGGGTTTGAGCCCGGTTTCTGGCTCTGTGCTGACAGCTCAAAGCCTGGATGGAGCCTGCTTCAGATTCTGTATCTCTGCCCCTACCCTGCTCATGCTCTGTCTCCGTCTGTCTGTCTCTCTCTCAAAAATAAATAAATATTTAAGAAAAAAAGGAGAAATCAAAAGGTAAATTAGAAAAGGCTTTGAACATAGTCAAAATGAAAACACAAAATATGAAAACTTGTAGGATGCCTCCAGAGCTGTGAGAAAAAATTCTGTTGTGTGAGCCACTCAGTTTGTGGTATCTTGTTATGGCAGTCCAGGCAAACTAATACGGCCCCAAACTGGAAATAACCTAAGTGTCCATGAACAGATAAATTATTAAATAAATTTGGCAGATGTCATCTTAATGAAGTCATCAAGTCTAGCATCATCCTGTGATTAGTCATATTATGACTTCATGCAATGAAAAGAGTACCTCATCTGTATGGTCTCCCTCCTCAAGTCCCGTACCCTCAGTCTAATCACTAGAACACATCAGACAAATCCAAACTGAGGGGCATTCTACAAAATATTTGACCAGTACTCTTCAAAAGTTTCAAGGTCATGATAAACAAGGAAAGACCATCATACCCTAGAAGAGACATGACTGAATGCAAGGTAGCATTCTTTTAAAAAAAAATTTTTTTTTTAATATTTATTTTTGAGAGAAAGATAGAGTGTGAGCAGGGGAGGGGCAGAGAGAGAGGGAGAGAGACTCCAGAGAAGGCTCCAGGCTCCAGGCTCCAAGCTGTCAGCACAGAGCCCGATGCGGGGCTCAAACTCACGAACCACGAGATCATGACCTGAGCCGAAGCTGGATGCTTAACCAACTGAGCCAGCCGGGCACCACTGCAATGTAGCATTCTTCATTGGACTCTGGAATAGAAAAAGGACAGTAGTGGGAAAACTGCTAAAATCTAGATAAAGTCTATAGTTTAGCTAATCATATTGTTATAATGTTAATTTTCTAGTTTTGACAAATGCACCGTGGTCATGTTAACATCAAGGTAAGCTGGATGAAGGATATTACCTTTGCAACTTTTCTGTAAGTATAAAATTATTCCAAAACAAAAAGCTTATATTAAAAAATTGTATTTACGTACCAGCGTTAAACAAATACAAAATGAAATTGTTTAAAAAATCAACAACTACTTTGGAATAAGTTTAATGAATGATCTGTGAAACCTCTACATTGAAAACTACAGAATATTGTAGAGTCCATTTCTAAATAGCTAAATAAATGGAAGGATAGATTATGTTCATGGATTGGAAGACCCAATATTGTTAAGACTTAGTCAATATCCTTAAATTAATTTGAAAATTTAAGCAATCCTAATCAAACCCCAGCAGGTGTGTGTGTGTGTGTGTGTGTGTGTGTGTGTGTGTGTGTGTGTGTAAATCAACAGTCTGATTCTAAAATTCAGATGGTGGGGCGCCTGGGTGGCTCAGTTGGTGGAGCGGCCGACTCTTGATATCCACCCAGGTCTGGTTTCACAGTCGTCAGGTCACGCCCTGCATCAGGCTCTGTGCTGAGTGTGGAGTCTGCTTGAGATTCTCTCTCTCCCTCTGTCTCTGCCCCTCCCCCCCCACATGCTCACACACTCTCTCTCCCAAAATAAATAAATAAGCATTTAAAAAAATAAAATAAAATAAAATTCAGATGGTATTCAAAGGGCTAAGAATAGCCAAGGCATAATAATTCTAGAGGACTCACACTACCTGATGTCTAGACCTATTATAAAGGTATAGTAATCAACACAGTATGTATTGTGTACAAAGAAATTGAACAGTGGAACATAATTGAGAGGTCAGAAACAGACCCACATATGTATGGCCAGCTGTTTTAGGACAAACATGATACTACAGTCAGTGAGGAACAGATAATCTTTCACTAAGTAATATTTAGGCAATTGGGTAACAACATGGGAAAAACCATATCTTGATTGCTATCCCATACTACACACAAAAATCAGTTCCAAGTGGCTTGTAGATCTAAGTGTGAAAGGTACGATAGAATTCTGAGAAGAGAACATCTCCTTCATCTTGGAGTAGGCAAAACTTTAAAAACTAAGACATAAAAGCACAAACCCAAAAGAACAAAAATGGATACATTGGGGCTATATTAAAATTGAGAACTTATGTTTAACAAGATAATACCATTATGAGAATGAAAACGCAATGCACAGAATGAAAGAAAATATTCACAATACACGTACTCCACGACTCGTACCCAGAATACATAAAGTACTTATGTGTAAAACACAATTTCACAAGGAATAAATATGTAAAGAAACACAAAGGCAACCCACTAGAAAAATAAGCCAAAGCTGAACAGTCACCTTACAAAAAAGTACTGAAATGGCCAAGAAGTATGTGAAAAAGTGATCAACGTTGCCTGTTATCTACAGAATGGCTAAAATGGGGGGGGGGGGAGCCAAATGGAGCACCCAGAACATTCCTACACTGATGGTGAAAATGTGAATTGGTGCAAGTATTTTTGGAAAACTGTTTGGCACTATCTAGTAAAGCTGAACATAAGCACACTCTACGATCCAGTAATTCTACTCCTAAGTATAAACCCAACAAAAATGCAGAAATATGTTCAACAAAAGATAGATCCCTGGGGCAACCGGGTAGCTCAGTTGGTTAAGCATCTGACTTTGGCTCAGGTCACAATCTCATGGTTCAGCACATTGGGTTCTGCACTGACAGTGCAGAGCCTGCCTGGGATTCTCTCTTTCTCCCTGTGTCTCTGCTCATCCCTGCCTCTCTCTCTCTTTCTCTCTCTCTCTCTCTCTCTCTCAAAATAAATAAACTTGAAAAAATGTCCCAGAATATTCACTGGAGGGTTGTTTGTAAATAATCAATTGTTGGAAACTACCCAAACACCCACAAACAGTAAAATGGATAGCATTTAGTGCATTCACACAATGAACAGTACTTATCAATGAGAATGAATGGACACAAACCCATGTTGCAATACATATGAATCTCACAAGTGCGATATTCATCAAAAGAAGCAAAAAACCCACCAAATGACATACTGTATAATTAGTTTTCAACGTATAAGAACGAGTAAAACTAATCTATGCTGTTAGAGGTCAAGATAATCCCTTTGTGGAAAAGGGTGTGCAGTTACTGGGCCCAAGCTTGACCTACATGTTCAATTTGTGAACAGGTGTGTTCAGTTTGTGAAAATTTAACACACCATGCACTTATGCTGAGGTAATAACCAATCCCAGAATTTCAGTGTTTTAAGAACAACACTTGTTCATACTTATATGTTCATTGAAAGTTAGCAGAATGCAGAATGGCTCAGCTCATCAGACTCACTCAAGGACCGAAGCTGATGGGGTAGCTGCCACCTCCAATGTTTCTGGCTGCCATCCCAGGGGGTGGAAAATGCCCAACGGGGTGTTGCATCTATATTCAAATGACCTGGCCTGAAAGTGTCCTATGTATCACTTCTGCTCACAATTAGTTCATTCACCAGAATGAGTCACATGGCCCCAACCAACCACAAGAGGTCCAGGAAATGCAACACTACCATGTCCAGAAGTAGAGAGAACCAGAAACATGCAGTAAACAACATATTACGCCATACTGTCAAACAATATTCTTCTAGAGCATACTTTCTAGAGCTATATGGTTATCCATTACAGGGGGCCTCATTATATACATAACCAATTCTGTTTGCCAAACAATTTGGTTTTATTTTTTCACTATTATTAATAATCTATATTAAAATTTTGTTCTTTGTGTCCTCTACCTTAGGAGTTTTCATATGGTCTCAAATGTCTGCCATTTTGAGAACCTTGTGGGGATCCTGTAAAAGCCTCCTCTGTTTTGGTGATACAACACCTGCTATCTGGATATGTGAAGTTTATTTTATAATTTTATTGTTTTGAAACTTATTTCACTAGGTGTTATTGCTGTTCATTGCCGTTTTGGTATTACTATTGGTGTTACTGAGTTAGATGACTTTCACCAAGAGGTATGCATAAATTTCCTACATATATTACTTCCTTCCTAGAAAACTCCTAATGTCTTAAACTCTGAATGTGTTACACATGTATGAAGAACAAATATCAGTTACTATAATATTAATTATATTACTATAATTATTATTATATTACTATAATGTTAATAACATCAAATTAAAATGTGTGGGTTCATCCAAAGTTGAATCTACTTATTTTACATAATATGTCATACTACACAATTTTGCGATCTTTTTTTTTTTTTTTTTGCATTTTTTTTTTTTAAACGTTTATTTATTTTTGAAACAGAGAGAGAGCATGAACAGGGGAGGGGCAGAAAGAGAGGGAAACACAGAATCTGAAACAGGCTCCAGGCTCTGAGCGGTCAGCACAGAGCCCGACGTGGGGCTCGAACTCACGGACCGTGAGATCATGACCTGAGCCGAAGTCAGACGCTTAACCGACCGAGCCACCCAGGCGCCCCTTGCGATCTTTTTTTATGTACTGTGGTATTTTATTAAAATCTGCAGATGTAAAATTGTTTGAAAATTTCAAGCACTTAACTTTGATGTATCCTAACAACCTAAGACAGCTCAAGCTTGAAGGAAAGTTGGGAGTACCTAGTACAACCTTCTCCTTTTAAAGAAGTAAAGAATGAGGGTGCTTGGGTGGCTCAGTCGGTTGACTGTCCGACTTTGGCTCGGGTCATGATTTCACGGTGTGTGAGTTCAAGCCCCACGTGGGGCTCTGTGCTGACGGATCAGAGCCTGGAGCCTGCTTTGGATTCTGTGTAACGCCTTCTCTCTGCCCCTCCCCTACTTGTGCTCTGTCTCTCTCTGTCTTTCAAAAATAAAAAAAAGTAAAGAAGTAGAGAAAGAGGGCCTGAAGAATCAGTGACTCGCTGAAGGTCATAAAGCATTATCAAAGCAGAGTCCCACAGATTTCAAAAGTATAATGATGACTATGGGTCTCAAGTTTCTTGAAGGGTGATAGATCAAAGAATTGACCAATAGAGTTTGCCAGAATCCACAGCGTCACACAATATGAAAGAGCAATTTGTGCAGCAACGTCACTGTCTGTTTGGAACACCTAGAGTTTATTGGCATCCTCAACGCTGCATCTAGGAGAGCATCTGGGGAAGACTCTGATGGAAAGAATAAGAACTTTCAGAGAGATGTTAGAGAGTAAATCTGAAAATGACTTATAAGGGGGAATTTTTTACACTAAGGTTACGTCAATTGCAAACAACTAGTGGAGATTTTTTTTTTTTTAATGAATGTGTGAAAAAGATCAAAATGTCATTCATCATTTGAGTACTTATTCTCCTTCTCTGAATGTGAAATGTCACCGATTCCATGAACAGAGGAACTGTCCTGTTTATGGTGTATCAGTTTATCTACAGTATTTCAAGTCTTCCACGGTGTATGCTTTGGAATTTGTTAATTCTGCATTTCAACTGATTTGGAAAGAACTCTTATAGATCAATAAGACAATGCTTGAGAAGAAATTACAGACCCGTGCTGTAGGCAAAATAGTAAGTCATAAGCAAATGTAATTGTATAAGACATTCTGTATTAACACGGCTTTGGTGACAAATGACAGCATTTGAACTTATGAAAAGGCATTTCAAGGAGAAATCACAAATCAAAAATATTAATGGGAATTTTTTTTCAATGTTTATTTATTTTTGAGAGAGAGAGACAGAGTGTGAGTGGGGGAGGAGCAGAGAGAGAGGGAGACACAGAATCTGAAGCAGGCTGCAGGCTCCAGGCTCTGAGCTGTCAACACGGAGCCCGATGCGGCTTGAACTCACGAACCATGAGATAATGACCTGAGCTGAAGTCGGATGCTTACCGACTGAGCCACCCAGGTGCCCCATAATGGGAATTTTTTTTTAAAGAGTGTGGATCGGTTAGTGGAATTATCAAATATATTTGAATGCTTTTATCATCTTTCAAGGATAACTGTATTTAGTTATTAGTGATTAGTTATTAGTCAGTCCAGGAGCTTTTATTCTCTGAAGATACAACCATTCCAATTAAATGAACTTCAAAGACTTAGTGGGTAAGCATTTGTTAAATGTCAGTAGCACAGTGTTTAATTGATATAGACTAAGTAAAAAGGAGGTTTGGCTATCTTATAGTTACATATGAAGCCACACTAGCATTTACCTTGATCTGTGAAACACTACAGTGAAAAAGATAAAAACCAAATTACTAGAATCTCTTGAGTTCAGATTCTTCCATCTACCATCTACCTGTTGTGTAAGACATTTACACCCTGTGTGCTTTATTCTCCCCATTTCTAAAATGAGATTTTAAAATAGTACCTATTTTGTAGAATTGTTTTAAATATTAAACAAAAAAAAGCAGGTAAAGTGCCTAGCTCAGGATTTAGCTCAGGATTACCTCACTCAATAAATACTACCATTATTTCACAAATTCATATAAGTAACTCTGATTTTTTCCCCCTACACTGATAGGCACTTAAGACACCTGTTTTGTGGCTTTTTTTTGTAGTAATATTCACTGTATTATCTGACAAAGATAATTAAGATTCACCTACAATGATGAAACTACTTTTTATAATAACCTAGTATGATATGATGTGATATATCATATCATGATATATCATATCATATCACATCCAGTACTCTTGGAAGCCAGCATTGGAAAACCATTGTAGGGGTGCCTGGGTGGCTCAGTTGGTTAGGTGTCTGACTTTGGCTCAGGTTATGATCTCGTGGTTCATGAGTTCGAGCCCTGCATCGGGCTCTGTGCTGACAGCTCAGGGCCTGGAGCCTGCTCTGGATTCTGTGTCTCCCTTTCTCTCTGCCCCTCCCCCACTCGTTCTCCCTCTCTCTCTCTCTCTTTCTCAAAAATAAATAAACACAAAAGAAAGGAAGGGAGGGAGGAAGGAAGGAAGAAAGACCATTGTATAAGGAGTGAGTAGATGTGATTCCATACCCGGCTCTAACTGCTCTGGTTCCACACTTGAAGATAATTTAACTCTCTAATGACTCTGCACCTGCATTTTCAGACCCATGAAAATAACTGGCTTGGAAGTCGTGTGGATCACTTCTTCTTACAATCAGTTCATTGACCAGAACAAGTCATCCATTTGCTTGGGTAGCTGGTACACAGTGGGCTCTGTATAACCAGTCTTTCAAAGATGAAATGAAACAAATTAGATGATTGCTCAGTAGGAAGGAGCCATTTTTGTCAGATGGCAAAAGTGTCAGATATGGATTTTGCACATTTTGCTGAAGCTCAGTGAGGACTTTCTGTGATTTTAGCAAACTTTCCTTTTATTACTAAACCTAAACTTTTCTTTGAGGATTTCCTTTGGTTTTAAACACTTTCATTTTGCTTAACTCAGATGCATTTTATACCTTTACAGGCTTAAAAATTGAAAAAAATTTTCCATGGAAACAACCTTCATTTGCTATCTAGTTATAAATAACTCCTTTCTGGTGATTCTTTTTTTTTTTTTTTTTTTTTTTTTTTTATTACACTCACCTAACAAAGACAATAGTGAACTGTTTGCTTGTTTGTTTCTTTCCTGAAAACCAGATGAACAAAATACCATGTGTTCAGGTAAATAGATCCGCATAAAGATCAACATAGAATATGATTCTACGGGCTTATGGAAAAAAGGCTCTTCTTAACATTAGTGGCCACAAATACACTATTTTCCATGCTTTCCCTCTTCCTATGCTAGTGCCATGGTAATTTTATTACTATGGCTTTATATTATAATATCTCAAAGTGAATGTCTCCTTGTCACATGTCAGATTCTCTGGAAGCAGAATTGGAGATGGACTTTGGGATGCAAAAGTTTTATTAGGGATTAGCATCTATGAAAGGGAAGGCGGGGTGGGGTTGGGGGAGCAGAATTGGGTAAAGAAAGTAATCAAACTAAGATGGAGGTCGACAAAGCCTCAGCCAACCCAGTGAAGTTGACATATGCTAACTGTCAGTGTCCAGCATCAGGCTGAAATGGCCAGGCTATAACCTGCTAACCCTTAATCACCATATCCTGGCAGCCCCAGTAAAATGGGACCTTGGACAAGATAAGTCTCAGCAGCTGAGGCTAACCCTGAAGCTGGAGACTATGTAGCGATCACACTCCTGCAAGGCAGGCCAGGAGTTCTTTCTCAAAGGAGGATCAGGTTGCTCATCTCCTTGTCTAACATACTCTCCTTTGCTCTTTTTTAAAAAACTGACATCATAATTATTCATGGATCTTTGTTTTTCTTTATAAATTTTGGAAAGTTTTTTCTTTTCTTTTCTTTTTTTTAAGTTTATTTATTTTTGAGACAGAGAGAGACAGAGCATGAACGGGGGAGGGTCAGAGAGAGGGAGACACAGAATCTGAAACAGGCTTCAGGCTCCGAGCTGTCAGCACAGAGCCCGACGTGGGGCTCGAACTCACAAACTGCGAGATCATGACCTGAGCTGAAGTCGGCCGCTTAACCGACTGAGCCACCCAGGTGACCCCATGGAAAGGTTTTTCTAATTCCTTTTGGAATTTTGGTTAGAATGCCACAGAATGTATGCCACTCAATGTGGGGAGAATTGACATCCACTGGGTAGTGGTGTGCCACGTAGACAGCATTTGGGTAGTAAGAAGATGACAATCTTGGAAAGGGTTTGTAGAGGTAGCAGGCCAAGGAGGTAGCCAGCGTGATCAGGAGATTGCCAAATACAGAGGGGATCAAGCAAATAAATAGACTGAAGTCAATATAAAAAAAATACGGGAGCCTAGAAGTGCTTGGTTGGCTCAGCCAACCAACTGAGCGTCCCAACTCTTGATTTTGGCTCAGGTCCTGATCTCACAGTTTGTGAGTTCAAGCCCTGCATTGGGCTCTGCGCTGATGGCATGGAACCTGCTTGGGATTCTGTCTCTCCTTCTCTCTGCCCCTCACCTGCTTGTGCAGTCTCTCTCTCTCTCTCAAAATAAATAAATAAACTTTTAAAAAAGTTACATTTAAAAAAAAATATGGGGAGCTTGGTTTCTCACTGTCAAGGGGGAAAGGCTTGCAAGTATTCAGAGGTACTGGATTGGAATTAAATGCATCAGTGTAAAGTCGTGGTGTTTAAATATATTTAAATATAGATACGGAAGTGGAAATAACTGCATATGTGAGTACATACAGATGATTATATATATATATATATATATATATATATATACACATAACATATGTATATATATATATATATATATATATACACACATATATATATATGTGTTTCCTAGCGCCGACAATTAATAAGACCTAGTAGCCATGACATCCCAGTAGTAGTGAACACATTGAGCCCAAATCTTGATTTCTAAATACTATCCTCCACCAAAAGTAACCAGGGCTCTGTGGAGAAATGGCTGATTCCAGAGCTGAAATGAGCCTAGAACATTGAGTTGTACCTGAAAATAAGGAAATTGTTTGTAGTATGATGGGGGTATACCAACAGGACAAAGAAGTCAGCTTGAAGTGACTCCCACTGGCAAATCTGGGACAAGTAGGGCATGAAAATAAATAACTATAGCAATACATTACAACCCACTGAATGAAATAGGAGACCATGAGTCTATATTGAGAAAGTAAGTAATGAATAAATAAGTGAAAGGGGAAGAGGGAAAACTTTTTCTTGTATTAGAATGTAAACTAGAAAACACAAAAGAAATGATGAAATAAAGAAATCACTTCTTGATCATCATCATTGTGATGATCAATTCAGGCAATGATTCATAGACCTTAAGGCTGATGGGTAGGGCAAGGGACAGGATATTTGCAGAATCTCAGATTATGTCCCTACAAAATATTTATCAAGTACAAAGGAAACAATGGTGATTTTTTGGTGGAGGAAACCACTTGACCAGATGAGCAAAATTCTCATCACATTGGTGTGAAGAGTTGACATCATCAGCCCTTGATGAGATACATAGAGAACCCAGCCTCATTTCTGTGCTTTTTCTTGTCCAAATGTATGTCTGATTTGAATCTAGTCATGAGGAACACTGTTCATGATCATCCTACAGAATGAAAGACCTGTCCTTTTTAGGACTGTCAAGGTCATAAAAACAAACAAACAAACAAACAAACAAACAAGGAAAGACTGAGGAATTGTACGGGAATCAAAGACACTGAAAATACATGCAGTTGTGAGAATGCAAGCTGGTGCAGCCACTCTGGAAAACAGTACGGAGGTTCCTCAAAAAACTAAAAATAGAACTACCCTACGACCCAGCAATTGCACTCCTAGGCATTTATCCAAGGGATACAGGTGTGCTGTTTCGAAGGGACACATGCACCCCATGTTTATAGCAGCACTATTAACAATAGCCAAAGTATGGAAAGAGCCCAAATGTCCATCGACGATGAATGGATAAAGAAGTGGTGTATATATACAATGGAGTATTACTCGGCAGTCAAAAAGAATGAAATCTTGCCATTTGTAGCTACGTGGATGGAACTGGAGGGTATTATGCTAAGTGAAATTAGTCAGAGAAAGACAAAAATCACATGACTTCACTCATATGAGGACTTTGAGACAAAACAGATGAACATAAGGGAAGGGAAACCAAAATAATATAAAAACAGGAAGGGGGACAAAACAGAAGAGAGTCATAAATATGGAGAACAAACAGAGGGCTACTGGAGGGGTTGTGGGAGGGGGGATGGGCTAAATGGGTAAGGGGCACTAAGGAATCTACTCCTGAAATCATTGTTGCACTATATGCTAACTAATTTGGATGTAAATTTAAAAAAATAAAAAAGAAAATTTAAAAAAGAAAAGAAAAGAAAATACATGCAGTTAAATTCAATGTAACTTCCTGGACAGGATTCTGGACTAGAAAAGGAAAAAAGACGCTGTTGTTACAGAGAGTGAAAATGTCATGGGGTCTGTATTGTATCAATGTTGATTTCCTGACGTGGATGGGTCTTTTGTTCTGTGGACATACACACTGGATATTTAGGGGTAATAAGGAATCAAGTTTGTAGTTTTCTATCAGATTGTTCATAAAAAGACTCAACAACAACAAAACCATATACTGTATATAGATACAAAGAAAGCAGAAGCAAATGTGGTAAGATATTAACAATTGGGGAATCTGTGAGAAGGGAATATAGGAGTTCTAGCAACTTTTCTATAATTTGAAACTATTTCAAAATAGATATGATACAAATGAGTATTCATATTTAATTTTTGGGACAGGGAGAGACAGCACGAACAGGGGAGGGTCAGAGTGAGACAGAGTGGAGACACAGAATCTGAAGCAGGCTCCAGGCTCTGAGCTGTCGGCACAGAGCCCGACGCGGGGCTCGAACTCACCGACCCTGAGATCATGACCTGAGCCGAAGTCGGCCGCTTAACCGACTGAGCCACCCAGGCGCCCTGAGTATTCATATTTAAAATAAAAGTGAAAACATATGTTCACACAAAAACTTGTACACAAATATTCATAGCAGCTTTACATATAATAGTCAAAAAGTGAAAGCAATAAAATATCCATCAACTGGAATGGATAAACAAAATGTACATCCATATGATGAAATATTAATTGGCAATAAAAAGGAAGTATTGATACATGCTACAACGTGGATGAACTTTGAAAAACATCGTGCGCAGTGAAAGCAACCAGTCACAAAAGACCACTAACTGTACAATTCCATTGACCTGAATGTCCAGAAGAAGAAAATTCACAGACACAAAAAGTAGACTAGTTGTTGCCAGGGGTTGAGGAGAGCAGGGAATGGGGAGTAACTGCTAACTCATACGGAGTTTCTTTGGTGCTGATGAAAATGTTACAGTAGTGATTGTGGTGATGGTTGCACAGCTCTGTAAATATACCGAAAACCACTGGTGGGTAAATTTGACAGTATGTGAAACATATCTCAATACAACTTTATAAGGAAAAAAATGTCACAGACAAACATATAACATAAAGTCAAAAAGTTTTCTGGGCACACAGGCAGACTGAAAAGGAAGGAACTTTGAAAATCTGTACTAAGCAAGAAGAGCCACTCCCTGAGTAGTTCCACCAAAGATCAGAGCTTCCCTTCTGTCCACCAGGCCTTGTCCCTCACACTAGGTCCCATATCCCCTATAGTACAGGAGGCAGAATAATGTGAAGATTAGGCATCTAGCTCTGCAGTCAGATTGCCTGGGTTTGAATCCAAATCTACTATAACCTATGTGACCATGGGCAAATCGCTTAACTTCTCTGTGCTCTGTTGTAAAATGGGGATACTTGATTGGGTTGTTGTGAGGAATAAAAGACCTAATCCATTAAGAGTGCTTTCAAAAGTGTTACTTATTGGAATTCATTAGAAGCTATGGTTCTTTTGTTTTAGCTTACTTTTATTTTAATTTTTTTTTTTAACGTTTATTTATTTTTGAAACAGAGAGAGACAGAGCATGAACGGGGGAGGGTCAGAGAGAGGGAGACACAGAATCCGAAACAGGCTCCAGGCTCTGAGCTGTCAGCACAGAGCCCGACGCGGGGCTCGAACTCAGGGACCGCGAGATCATGACCTGAGCCGAAGTCAGACGTCCAACCGACTGAGCCACCCAGGCGCCCCAAGTTTTAGCTTACTTTTTGAGAGAGAAAGAAAGAGAGAGAGCATAAGTGGAGGAGGGGCAGAGAGAGAGTGAGAGAGAATCCCAACCAGGCTTTCACAGCATCAGAGCCCGTCGCGGGACTTGAACTCACAATCCGTGAGATCATGACCTGAGCTGCAATCAAGAGTCAGATGCTTAACTGACTGTGCCATCCAGGCACCCCAGGAGACATCTTTCTTTAAAAGGCTCCAATCCATTTTATCCTCTCATTTCTCTGACATCACTTCCCTATTAAAAGCCACCTACAACCAATCAGACACAAGCTTGATATAATTCTGACCAATGAGTCCAAGGGTTCACAGAGGCTACCCCCTACTCTCTGATAGTCACTCTCTGTGCTCCTTGCCAAAACTCACTCCGGGAATGAGGATATGCCTCAGGGAATGTTGTTTTCAGAGGCCAACGTCATAGCTGTTACTCCTTCATGCTCTTATATTGTAACAAGCATCTTGGTTTCCTGTCGTCCTGTAGACTGGACAAACAGATGGGAGCCTAATCATGAGAGTTGATACTCATTTCATGCTAACAACGTGTCAGCCATGGTACATGATTGTTTCATTTCATCTTCACGCAATCTCCATCTTGTAGACTATTATCCTCTGTCACATGAGGAAACTGATGACCAGAAAAGTTGTCAAGGCCACACAGGTTCTAAGGGCTGGAATGAAGATTCTAATCAGTCTCTCTGTATCTTCAGATTCTACTCTCTTAACCAATGTGTTGTATTGCTCGATCCTCCCCAGAATGGGAAAAAGCTTGCAGCTGAGATTCTATTCCAGGGTAGCCAAAAGAGTTAGAGGTCAGAAATTATGTGTTAGATATATTTGTGTCCTAAGTGTCTAGGACACTGCCTGACACATGACAGGAGCTCAGATTTTTGTCAAACTGCTCAACTATGCAGTGGAACATCACCTCTCACATGGAATTAAATGAATCTGCTGCATGCAGAGTCCTGCTTCTACTTGCAGGAAGATGAGAGGGTTTGGGAGGCAGAGAGAAATTAGCTAGAATTCTGGTTCTGCCATTTGGTAACGTTGTGATCTTGGATAAAGGCACTTAACCCCTCTGAGTCTTGAATCTATAATCTGGAAAATGTGAAAAGTAGGTAAAAATAATACCTACTTCATGGTATTGTTATTCAGATGGAATGAAATAAAGTTGCAATGTTAAACATACTCAATAAATGATAGTTATTATTAGTGCCCCCTCATCCTTTTTTCCAAATAGGCCTTTGTGAGAGGTCAACTATATGTTGGTTCCCAACTTAAATAAGTGAAGCAACAATTGCAATTCAAAGTGGAGTAGTAGAAATAGAATTGAATTAAGAATTGGGAAATCTGGCTTCCTGCCCCCCCCCCCCCCTTTCTGGCTTTTCTTGTCCACCTTCTACCCAGCAGCTATGCAACCTTGGTCAAGTCACTTTATTTGTCTGGGCTTGTAATTCCGTACCTCAAATTAGAGTTGATCTCTGAAGTCTCTAGGATCCTCTTAATCTGCATGTCTGAGACCCCTTAAGAGATTATGTTAAGGAAGTATTACCCTTGGCTCAATCATTTTAAACAGATTATATGGGTAACTGGAAAATATATTCACTAACTCATTTTAGAATTACATGTTGTTGTTCATTTATTTGAAACTTTATGAAGCATGCTTCCTCCCCAAACCATAGAAACTTGGTGAAAAGCTGCAAGACGCAAACCTACCACCTAGTGGTGAGGAAAAGAAGATTCAGATTGAAGATAAAAGATGTCCTGCCATCCATCACATGTGCAGGGTGCCTGTCCTCAGCAATCTTTGATCTCGTATTTGTCCTTTCCCCTCACCACTCAGGATAGTTTTGTGTACACAGAAATTCAATATTTCCTGACTTAATAGTTTGCTCATTTGACAGCACTCTTTAGCCAATGAAATAACGTGGACTTTTGAAAATTGTGGAATAATCATTGGTGTTAGATTTGGGAAGCAGTGATGCCTTTCTACTCATACATCTCAAACCAGTTCTGCCCAAGAGTCCCAAGCAGTCCACCTCTTCTTTTTTTTTTAATTTTTTAAAATGTTTTTATTTATTTTTGAGACAGAGAGAGCATGAGCAGGAGAGAGAGAGGGAGACACAGAATCCGAAGCAGGCTCCAGGCCCCGAGCTGTCAGCGCAGAACCCGACGCTGGGTTTGAACTTACAGACTGTGAGATCGTGACTTGAGCTGAAGTCGGTTGCTTAACCGACTGAGCCACCCAGGCGCCCCCAGTCCATCTCTTTATGGATAGACACAACATTCCACAAGTGCCTGGTTCAAGGAACCAGGACCGCAGCTTTGAAAAGACACAAATCAATACACCAATGGGATTCTTGCAAGTATTTAATGACTTTGTTTTACCTACTACAGTAATTAAAATTAAGTCTTCACGTTTAAATTTAAATATCTAAAAGCAGGAATGCACCATCTTTAAGCTTAAACCCAAAGGTGAGGAGGAGGCCAGAATCCTAGGGTATTGGGCTTATTGGTAAAGAGGAATCTATTTTCCTTTTAAAAATTTTGCTTTTCTAGTCAGCCCCCGCTTTCTCCTTTCGTTCCATTTTCTCTTTCTTTCCCAAATAACAGCCAAGTAATTACGATCAGAATTGTTTAAACGGAACAGGTAGCGTCCTAAGTCCTGGGACTTAATTATCCCAGGTTTTCACCTGAAAATCTCTTTGGTTACTGAAAATATTTCTCGAGCCTTTCTTGAAATATGGAATTATGCTATTTTCCAACACTCTGCTTTACGTGTTGTTAATTTAGCCTTATTTTGAAATACTATTTTCACTTTAGTACGATTTTCTTTAACTTCTCTCCACACACGAGGGGTTCCGAATATCGCCACTTTGAGAATTTCGCCTATGATCAATCAGCCTTGCTAGTAGAAACCTCCTCGTTTTTCGTTTAATTTAAAACGCCTGGTTTCCATTTTTACTGTGTTTACGAACGTTGCCCAAGACTTCCAATGACTTAATGAACTACACCCTTCTCACGTTTTACAACTTTGGGGCTATGTGATTCCACGGGCATCCGGGCATTTACTCTTAACTCGGCTTCTTTAAGCAGGCTCCCGAGAGGAGCAGTTTCGGCCGAGAAGTTTAGAGAAGCAGTTACCACGGAACTCGCAACAGTTGGTGTCGGGCGATAGGCAGGTTAGAAATGATAGCTGGGGCTAGTTTAAGAAACACAAAGTCCAGGGAAGGGAGAGGAAAGGGCAGCCGTGGCCTTGGGGTACAGTGCGGAGGCGGTGCAGGGTCGCGGTGGAGGGGGGGGGGCGCGCGAGTTCCTGCTCCCGGAAGGGGCATTCCTGGGCCGCCAAAGCAGGCGGCGGCTGCGGCCAAGGAACGCAAGGACCGCAGTCGAGCGCCCGCGCCGTGCCAATTGCTGGGTCGACGCACTGCCAGTCCGCCCTCGGGACGACGCCGGGGCCACGGCGAGGTGAGGCCGGCCCTGCCCCCGCGCCGCCCCCGGCGGGAGGCGCGACGCCCAGGCCGCGGGTGCGTGCGCGGCCCCGGGCGACGCGGCTGGGCGTGCGCGGGGCCGCGGCGGAGGCAGGGCCGGGCGGGCGGCAGAAGATGGCGAGGGTGTGTAGGCGGCAGCAATGCTCCGTTGAGAGACGCGGCTTTCGGCAAGAACTGGACTCGTGGCGCCACAAGCTCATTCACTGTGTAGGTGAGACCCTCCCCCTGCCGCCTCCGGCCCTCGGGCCGCCACGCCACCGGCTGCCCCGGACAAGGGAGGGAGCCGGGACAGAGGGAATTGCTGCTCCGGCCCGCCCGCCCTCTTTGGCTCGGGCGTCCCCCTCCCCCACCCCCCGGAGTGCGGGCGCGCGCGACCTCCGGGCGGGCTCTCCCCCGCTCGGGTCTGAGCGCGCGCGCCAGCCCCTCCCCTCCGCGCGCCTTCCCCGGGGCGGGCACTCGGGCGGGAGCGCGTGCCCCCTCCCTCCCCCGCCTCCCCTTTTCCCCGCCCGGCGGCCCGGCGCCGCCGAGGGCTTATTGTGGAGACTCGCCCCACGGCGCTGCCGCCTGACTGGGGGCGCCGCCTCCGGTCCTGCGGAGCCGGGCGCGCGGGGGGGGCGGGGGGGACGGGGGCGTGCTGGGCCCTGGCTCAGCCCCCTTCTCTGCTCTGGCCGGCGCCTTCCCCCTCCTGCGCTTCCCCTCCCCCACGCACGGCGGCGCGCGCCCCACTCCCCGCGTGCACGCGCGGCGGCGGGCGGGCGGGCGCCCGGCGCTCGGGCGTGTGCGAGGAGTGAGGTGGAGATGGGGGCGGAGGGAGCCGGAGCTGTCACAGGCCCCGGGTCCGCCTGACCGAGCCAAGTAGGGTGTCATGGCCGCGGGGGGCAGCGGCTGCACTTCCTCTGCGGGCGGCGGTGGCGGCGGCGGCCGGGGAGTTAATCCTCGACGCTCGGGTCGGTGTGTGTGTATTTGTGTTCGGTGTGTGCGCGGCGCGGAGGAAGGGGGTGGGACCGGTCCGACCGGGAAGCTGGAGCGGGGGTCGCTCTTGTCCCCTTAGGGGATTTACCGGAGCCGCCGCCTCGCCGAGAGCCTCGCCGCACCCCCCCTCCCCCCGCCTCCCGGGCCTCGGGTGGCTTTTTCCCCCACGGGCAGGAGGGAGTGTGGACGGGGGCGCCCCGGGAGGGGCCGGGCGGCCGAGCTGCGCCTCTCACACTGTGTGTTTTGTCTGTTTTTCTCTCCCAAGGTCCCGTTTCCCTCTGTGCGGCGGCCGGCGGGACCATAAGGGCTTAACTCATATATTTAACCCCCCTCCAAAAAGTAAGTGGCCCGTGTGGTGTCTCCGCTCCGCCCGCCGCCCCCTAGCCCCAGTCCATCCTTGTGTCTGACTCTCCTGTCCTCCAGCATTGTTATTTCCCCATCTTTGCTTCTGTGCTGCTGCTGTGTGGGGAAATGCTCTCTCGTGCTTTTCCGTCCCCCAGGCCCAGTTCTCGGGGAGGCGCAGAATTCCAGCCCCTTCCTCCCCTCTCCCCCCGTGGGGAATATTCTTGGGAACCAGGTCTTCCACAGCAGAATCTAGGAGATTTTGTCCGTTCGCTCGGGCCCCTCATCCCCTCCTTCCCGACAGGGTTTCGTTGGAAGGAATTATGCAAATCCTGCTTTCTGGTGTCCATTCAGCGGCAATTTCATGCGGTGAGAAGTTCTCTTTGTTGTGCGAGGGGGAGAACAGACACTGATTTAATAGACATATCTGTTGGGGGGAAGGGTGGAGGGGGTGTGGAGAGGCTCAGTTTGGAAGAATTACAGCACTTGGTTAGCTCAGTGTCTTTGTGTTTGAGCTTTCTGGCTTGACAGGAGGGTATGTCCTTTACAGTGTCCCATAAGAGATGTTTTCTGTAATAGATTAAAAAGCAAAACTGAAACTTTAAGTAAGTGAAACATAAGGTAACCTTTACCTAGGGAATGTAAGCCCTTCCATCTCTGCAGTGTTTCATTATAAGGATACATGTGAATTTTGTTAAGAATTTAGACTGTAACGTCAAAATTAACATAGGTAACAATGCTTTAAGGTATCTGATATCACTTTGGTTGTCCACAGGTTAAAAGTACATCTTAAAACGTGCCTGTGTAAGTAATAAAGGCACGAATCAATTTTTTGGTGTAATTTGACTTGTGGATATATTTTAAAATTTTTTTTCTGCCGATCCAAGCCTACCTCTGCCCTCTAGAAAGCCTTTTGGTTGTCATTTATCATTTATTCTATTCTGTCTCTGCTTGTGTTTTTTCAGACCTATCATACGTTTGCTAAAATTTTATGTCAGATGAAGCACTTTATGAATTACTTATTAGTTGTAACCATCATATGAAAGGCATGTGGCTTTTGAGAAGCGTGAAATTAGTGAATTTTCAGAATTGTGAATATACTGAAATCATTTTCAAGACTTTTTCATGTTTTTGTTTCACTTTTTTCATGATTTTTTCAGTGGGGCTTTTTAGGTTTTAAAAGATTACTGTTTTAAAAGTTACTGTTAGTTAAGATGGTTTTAATGAGTTGTTTATCTTATTCTAATTCTGTTTGCTTTGAATCCTTGCCTTCTGCCTCAGGCTCCCTTTTTATCCGTCCTTGCTAGTGTTTGTGGTTACTTACTGCTGCTTGACAGGATCTTTTTTTTTTTTTTTTTTTTTTCTTTCAATGACTAATAAAGTCTGGTAAATATCTGAATTGAATATCAAATTTTGATTCATTTTTTGAGGGAGGATTTTAATCTGGTCATCCGTTTTCTTAAAGCATAGTTTTAAATCCAAATTTCCACTTTCAATGTAGTAAAGTTCAGGAGGTATTTAAAGTCCAGAGTGCAGAGCAGTAATACACAGTTGATAGTCTCCCAGCTAAAATCAATTGGGATTCATATTTTCTTTTTTATTATATGTAATTTCTTTAAGAGAAGCGTTCTAAGTAAATCAATTGTAGTGTTAACTTTCTATACTTAAAAGGGCCAGCAGTGATTCTTAGTGCAAAAGGCAACTACTTTGTCACTAGCAAATGTAATAATTCCTCGTTTCCTTGTTTATTTTAATGAGATTGGTTCTGAACAGTTAACCTTCTATGTGATTCTGTTGACTGATTGTCTTAGTACTTTAGGGTCATTTGGTTTCTAAATGGTATTTAATTGGTAGCAATCTTTGGGTTAAAAATGAATTCTCATTTATTTCCAAAATCAAATTCTTCTATTTTGGGGGGCTATTTGGTGGGATGCATTGAGATTGTGGAGGTGTTTTGTTTCTATTATTAGGTTTCACTTGTATTGGAATTAGTAGCAGTTTCAGACAGTGATTGTGATCAAAATGGATATTTGGTAACCAGGTGATTATTGAGATGTCCTCTGGGACTTTGGTAGTCCATATTCCAGGAAGATTGAGGTTCTCTCTGCTGCTTGGTATGTTGTAAACTATTGCTTGGCTGCTCCTCATCCTTGCTGTATTCTCAAAAAGCTCTTCCCAGTGTAGGGAAAGTTTTGTTGATTTCAGGTTAGCTCTGGCTTGGCTGAAAAAGGATAGCATAGTAAATCTTTTTAACTTACACAGTCGTTTCAAATTGTCCTGATTCCCTCAAATGTGCTTGTAGCTGGAGCAGTTAGTTCTAGGAAGTGTCTGAATAATGGCATTTAAAAAACATATTTTAGCCTTACGGGGCTACACTGGATGACCTGTAATTTCTTTCAGAGAATTAAGCATTCATCGTGTGTGGGGACTTGCCACTTCGGAGCACCCACCTAATTCTGTAGCTGCTTGTATTAATGCTGTTTTTAGGAATGAAAGGCAGTTAGGTGAGTACTTATTTGATTTAAATTTGTACCTGACACTGGGTAGACAAAAGTATTGGGTAAGCTACCCTGACCTTCAGGAGCTTTTAGTACATAGAGAAGATCTGGTGTATTCAATAATAGTACAAGGTAAAATATACCATATTGTTGCGCAAGAAAGTTCTAGGAGTGTTTAGAAGTGAAAAATCTCTTGAGATGATATAGGAAGGCTTTATGAAGAGGGTGGCAAATTTTTGCTTCATTTTGATGTGATGGGCATTTCTTTCATGAGAAACAAGTAAAAATGGCAAAGGATGAGAATGAATTTAAACTGTTTAAGTCTATTTAAACTACAGTCTGTGATTCATGTAGCGGATGTATAGGTGATAGTTTTGCAAAGGTAGGGTGTAAGGTTTTCTACTGCAGGTTAAAGTGGGGTCTCTTTGTTAGGCACCTTGGGGTTTATAATACATTTCTGTCCTTAGTTCAGAGGAGGAATGTTTCCTTTATTTGAGGATTCCATTGTGGAACTCACCAATGACTATAAAACAACTATATTGTTTTTTAAATCACCTTAACAGGGATGATATTGTTATCCAAAACAGTGTCTCTTCTGCATAAACTCTTTTGGAGGCTATACTTTATTTCATCACACAAAACCTATTTTTGGAATTGCCTAAAACCAGTGGTGTGTGTATGCTTTGAATATCCTTACTATTGACAAATTTTCATCCTTAGAGGGTGCATTTGGTATTTGGAAACAGTTGAAAAGTATTTTTTTGTGGCAAATAAAGGTGTATGTGAAATAACAAGATTGATTTTCTTTCCTGGTTTGCAAACTGGCTGTGAAGCTCAGCAAAGGGGTTTGATTTGTTTTGATATGCCTCAGAACTTCTCTTTTTTTTTTTTTTTTTTAATTTTTAAGTTTTTTTTTTTTTTTTTAATCTCAGAGAGAGAGACAGAGCATGAGCGGGGGAGGGGCAGAGAGAGAGGGAGACACAGAATCCGAAGCAGGCTCTGAGCTTCAGCACAGAGCCGACGTGGGGCTCAAACTCAGGATCCGCGAGATCATGACCCCAACCGAAGTCGGACACTCAACCAACTGAGCCACTGCGCCCTTCTGTTGATTCTTAATTCTTTTATGTCTACCCATATGCTATATGGAATCTGGACATTGGATAGATGTGAATAAACAAAGCTGTTGTTTTGTAGTTTGAAGTTAAAAATTTACCATCACTAACCTCCAAATTATCTTTTACTCTTTGTGAATATTTAAAAAATCTTTTTACTATTCCTTATAGTTGCACATTGCTTTTGGGATTATTCCAGAGTGAATTATTAGCTCATTTTATTGATTGTCTCTTGTCTGCAGGAAGTATCCCAAGTACAGTGGCTCATACCCTGAATTTTGTTTTCAATTGACATATAATTTATGTACCATAAAATTCATTCTTTTAAAGTATACAGTTCAACGAATTTAGTTTATTCACTACATTGTGCAAACATCACTAATTCCAGAACACTTTTCAATACCCAAAAAAGAACCCCCATACCCATTAGCAGTCATTTTCCATTTGTCCTGTGCCTCAGCCATTGGCATCCCCCAGTCTACTGTCTGTTTCTGTGGATTTGCCGATTCTGGACATTAAATATAAATGTAATGATACAATACATAGCCTTTTGCGTCTGGCTTCTTAGCATGTTTTCAAGATTCATTCATGTTGTAGCTTGTATCAGCACTTATTTAATTTTTTTTTTAATGTTTATTTATATTTGAGACAGAGCATGAGCATGAGCAGGGCAGAGGCAGAGAGAGAGAGGGAGACACAGAATCTGAAGCAGGCTCCAGGCTCTGAGCAGTCAGCACAGAGCCCGATGCGGGGCTCAAACTCGTCAACTATGAGATCATGACCTGAGCCGAGGTCAGATGCTCAACTGACTGAGCCACCCAGGTGCCCCTCACTTTTCTTTTTTATGGCTAAATAATATTGCATCGTGTGGACATACTGTGTTTATCGTTTATCAGTTGATGGGCATTTGAGTTGTTTCCCCATTTTGCCTATTATGAATTATGTTGCTGTGAACATTTGTTTTCACTTTTCTTGGGTCATGTGAAAACTGTTTTAACTTTTTGAGGAACTGTCAAACTGTTTTCCAAATTAGCTGCAGTATTTTACATTCCCACCAGCAACATAGGAGGATTCATTTCTTCACCTCCTTGCCAACACTTGTTATTGTCTGTCTTTTTGATTATAGTTCTTGTAGTGGGTAGGTCTGAAGTGGTATGTCATGGTTTTTATTGGCATTTTCCTAGTGATCAGTGGTATTGAGCATTTTTTTAAAGCTTAGAGAGTGACACCGTGAGTGGGGGGTGGGGTGCAGAGAGAGAGAGAGAGAGAGAGAGAGAGAGAATATGAATGAGAATCCCAGGCAGGCTTTGCATTGTCACAATGGAGCCTGATGCTGGGCCTGAACTCATGAACCATGAGATCATTGACCTGAGCTGAAACCAAGAGTTGGACTCTTAACCAACAGAGCCACCTCGAGGCACCCGGAGCATTTCTTCACATGCTTGTTGGCCATTGGTATATTTTCTTTGGAGAAATGTGTTTTTAGATCCCTAGCTCATTTTAAAATTGAGTTATTTTTTTATTGTTGATATATAAGAGTATATTCTGGATGCTAGATCCACATTGGTGTATGATTTGCAAATATTTTTTCTCAAAATCTCAATTTAAGAATAATTACTGATCAGGGGCGCCTGGATGGCTCAGCCAGTTAAGCATCTGACTGTTGGTTTCAGCTCAGGTCATGATCTCCTGGTTTGTCAGTTCCAAGCTCACATCAGGCTCTGTGCTGACAGTGCAGAGCCTTCTTGGGATTCTCTCTCTCTCTCTCTCTCTCTCTCTCTCTCTCTCTCTGCTGCTCCCTGCCTCCCTCTCTCTTTTTCTGCCTCTCTCTCTCACTCAAAATTAAAAAACAAAAAAACTTAAAAAAGAATTACAGATCAGAAGGGAAACTGCAGTATACCTTGTAAAAGGAATAAAGTGAAAGGAGAGAACTAGAATTACTCAGAAGGCTGCTTTAACATTCTTTTCTATGAATTATTAAAATTGTGCATGGCTTTTTAAAAGTAATCTCTGTACTTAACAAGGGGCTTGAACTCCTGACCCCAATATCAAGAGTCACATGCTCTACCACTGAGCCAGCCAGTCACCCCAAAATTGTTGGTTATTTTGTGTCATAGCACAAATATACTTTGCTATCCTAATCTTCAAAATTCTTGCCTGGAATTTCTGGGGCTTGAATTCACAACCCTGAAATCAAGACCTGAGCTGAGATCAAGAGTAGGATGCTTAACTAAGCCCCCCAAGTGCCCCCAAATTCCTGCTTTTCTACAGTGAGGGTTCATATATCAAGTTCACATAATGTGGCAAACCACATTATTCAAATCTGTTCTGTACTTGAGTTTTAGATAGTAAATAACAAAGAGGGAAACCTCTGTATAAATATTGTGTCTGAATTTATTGTTTCTAAGTTTGAGTAGTGAGAGAAATCTATACAGTAGCAGGATTTTTGAAATTTTAGATTGCATTAGTTGGTTGCATTTTATGAGACTCCTATTCGATGGGTTGTATTTATTGTAAGTTACTACATGATTTTATTTTCTGGTGCTAAATATTTTAAAAGACTTTTGAGTTTTGTGATTAGCGTCAGTTTCTCAGATTTTTGAGTTGGTTAGATATGGTATCATAAAGTGTCAAGTGTAATGATGTCTTAAAGATGAAATTGAGGGGCATCTGGGTGGCTCAGTCAGTAAGTGTCTGACTCTTGATTTTGTCCCAGGTTGAAATCTCATGGTTTGTG
This sequence comes from Panthera leo, assembly GCF_018350215.1. NCBI lineage: Eukaryota > Metazoa > Chordata > Mammalia > Carnivora > Felidae > Panthera > Panthera leo. The sequence goes on from NC_056689.1 coordinate 55,544,312, forward strand.
AGTTTGAGCCCCGCATCAGGCTCTGCACTGACAATATGGAGCCTGCTTGGAATTTTCTCTTTCTGTGCCCCTTCCTTGCTTGTGTGTGTGCGCTCACTCTCTCTCTCTCTCTCTCTCTCTCTGTCTCTGTCTCTGTCTCTGTCTCTGTCTCTGTCTCTCAAATAAACTTAAAAAAAAGGGGGGGGTGAAATTGAGAAGCTTAGAAGGTAGGTGGCAGAATTAGTCTGAAAATTGTTTACTTAATGGATTGTGAGGGGTATGTTAGGAAGGCTGTATGGTTGACACCTTGTAATTTTTGTCTTTTTTTTTCCCCCTTTAGTTCCACATGCTTATTTATCTTTTGTTAAAGAGAAATATGGATTCTTTGGATTTATCACATAATCAGTTTTCTGAATGTTATGCAATCCAAGGAGGTTATGTGGTTATGTGTAAAGTTATGTGTAAAGTTAGGAGTTATGTGTAAAGCCAGTTTTTATTGAGTGCCCTTATGATAATGAAGTTCTTATCCAGTTTTGGGTCATGTGTATCTGAAAATTAAAAAAAAATTTTTTTTAAAGCTTCATTTATTTATTTGAGGGAGAGGGAGAGAGGGAGGGAGGGGCAGAGAGAGAAAAAGAAGAGAATCCCAAGCAGGCTCCACTCTGACAGTGTAGAGCCAGACACGGGGCTCCATCCCACAAACAGTGAGATCATGACCTGAGCCAAAATCAAGAGTCAGACGCTAAACAGACTGAGCCACCCAGGGGATCCTGTGCATGTGCACGTGCGCTCTCTCTCAAAATAAATTAAAAAAAAAAATAATAGTTGGGAAACATTGAGTAACAACTCTTGTTGAAACAATCAGGGGATTTCCCTTAGCATAAATGCTTCCTTTTACCCACCGAAATAATTGTATGATATTTCAATTTTTGAAATATTTACCTAACTTAACAGGTAAAAATAAAACAGAATTAAACTCTTCCAGAAGCAAACTTTTTCTTTAACTTGCTTCAGTTGCTGTTGGAAGTTACATAGTAGTTTTCTGCCTCTGTTAAATACCGTAACACATCAAGACTTATTTTGGGGTTATAGGATGTGAACACCATATTACTTCATGAGAGCTACTGTTATTGGAAAACTATTGTGTGATGAGCATTTTCATTCACATTGGTAATACTAGATAGTCTGTGACTGTTACTTGGTATCTCTGTTAGCTTTTCATAAAATCTGAATCTTTTTTTTTTTTTTTTAACGTTTATTTATTTTTGAGAGACAGAGACAGGGCACGAGTGGGGAAGGAGCAGAGAGAGAGGGAAATACAGAATCTGAAACAGGCTCCAGGCTCTGAGCTATCAGGACAGAGCCCGACGCGGGGCTTGATCTCAAGAACTGTGAGATCATGACCTGAGCCGAAGTTGGAGGCTTAACCAACCGAGCCACCCAGACACCCCATATCTGAATCATTTTATCATCATCATAAATAAATGGCTATTTTGTATGTTTTTCTTAGTGACTTTTTTAGAGGTTTCCAGAGAGTAAAGGCATGTTCTACCTCCCCTAAACTCATCATGTAAAGGGGAAGAAAAACTAATTTTAAAAGGATCTATAGGGTGTATCTTGCTTGGTGAAAGAAAATCCTACATGTGAAAATGTGACTTTACCATAATGAAATATATTTTATTTTACAACAGAATTCACATCTAGTTTATAAGTAGCATGCTCCACTAGTATGTTTAGAAGTATTCGTTTAGGGGCCCCTGTCTGGCTCAGTGAGAGGCGCATGTGACTCTTGATCTCTGGGTTGTGAGTTTGAGCCCCATACTGGGTGTAGAGACTACTTAAATAATTATTGGTTTATACAAATTTCAAAAGTAAGTGTACAATGTATGTAGAAGAGAGAATTGTTGAGTTTGCTAAACTAAGATATGTTGGATGATCCTGTTTTTAACATTTTTGTTCTCTCCGTTGTATGGGTATTTGTGGGCCCCTGCCTGAATCCTTCCCTTCCTCACAATCAATGTAGGCATATATTCTAGGTCATTTGTAGGTATTTACCTCTGTATTTCTGTTCTCCTGCTCTTTTTCTTTTCATCTTCTAGATGCATGATTTGCCAAAGGTAGAAAGGATGCTAGAACTTGTTTTCTTGTTCAGCCATATTAATTACAGGGAAAAGAATTTTTAAAAAATCTTTCATTGTGGAAAACTTCAAACATATACGAAAGTAGAAAGGACAGTGAATACCCCAGCTACATCATTTAATGGCCATTGTTTTATTCCCACTGGATTATTTTGAAGTAAATCCCAGGCATCATATTTACTGTTGAATCTTTTGTTGCACCCTTTTTAAAAAATTTATTTATTTTTAAATTTACATCCAAATTAGCATATAGTGCAGCAGTGATTTCAGGAGTAGATTCCTTAGTGCCCCTTACCCATTTAGCCCATTCCTCCCCCTCCCACAACCCTTTTAGCAACCCTCTGTTTGTTCTCCATATTTAAGAGTCTCTTATGTCTTGTCTCCCTCCTGTTTTTATATTTTTACTTCCTTTCCCTTATGTTCATCTGTTTTGTATCTTAAAGTCCTTATACGAGTGAAGTCATATGATATTTGTCTTTCTCTGACTAATTTCACTTAGCATAATACCCTCCAGTTCCATCAACATGGTTGCAAATGGATTATCTTGCAACCTTTTAGTATGGTCTCCCTCTTCCCACCTCCCATCCCCAATGTAAATTTAAGGAAATAAGGTATCTAAGTGTAGTGGAGACAAGTTTTTGTTCTTTTACTGTTTTTTATTAATTTAAAATTTTTTTAATGTTTATTTTTGAGCAAGAGACAGACAGTGTGCAAGCGGGGAAGTGGCAGAGAGCGAGGGAGACACAGAATCCGAGGCAGGCTCCAGGCTCTGAGCGGTCAGCATAGAGTCTGATGCAGGGCTCCAACTCGTGAGCGAAGATTGCAAGATCATGACCTGAGCCGAGGTCGGATGCTTAATTGAGCCACCCAGACGCTCCTACTAATATTTTTTTTTAAATTTTTTTTTTTTTTCAACGTTTCTTATTTATTTTTGGGACAGAGAGAGACAGAGCATGAATGGGGGAGGGGCAGAGAGAGAGGGAGACACAGAATCGGAAACAGGCTCCAGGCTCTGAGCTGTCAGCCCAGAGCCTGACGCGGGGCTCGAACTCACGGACTGCGAGATCGTGACCTGGCTGAAGTCGGACGCTTAACCGACTGCGCCACCCAGGCGCCCCAATATTTTTTAAAAGCTAACAGATACTGAGCTTTTACTGTGCCAAACAAGATCCCTTTGATGTTAGTATCTGTTTTACAGGTGGAGAAACAGATTTGGAAAGATTAAGGGTTTCATTCATGATCACTTAGCTAAAGAGTGGTAGACCCAGGATTGGAATTCAAAAGCCTGTGCTCTTTAATCTTTTTTTTTTTTTTAAACATTTATTTATTTTTGAGACAGAGCATGAACAGGGGAGGGTCAGAGAAAGAGGGAGACACAGAATCTGAAACAGGCTCCAGGCTCTGAGCTGTCAGCACAGAGCCCGACGTGGGGCTCGAACCCACGGACCGTGAGATCATGACCTGAGCGAAGTCGGACACCCAACTGACTGAGCCACCCAGGTGCCCCCTGTGCTCTTTAATCTTAAACATTCAAGCATATGCCCTTCTTTTAGATTTTCCTATTTGGTTCCACCAAGTTGTCCCCTCTTTCTTTGTTTACAACTACTGATTGCTTATTTGATTTATATTACATTAAAGAATTAATGGTTTCTCTGCCTGCAGTCTTACCATAAATGGTAACATAATTTCTCTTCCAGTTCTCTGTCCTGGAATGCCTTTCCCCTTTCTCTTTAGCATTATCCTCCTGTTTGGCTTTTCTTTTCCTTCTTGATTTTTTTAGTTTTGTCGGTGGTATTCAGAGCTAAGTAGGTTTCTACAGCTGAATGTTTCCACTGGCTTAGTTTTTCTTCATATGTTGCTAGACTTGGCCTTTCTTCACCATTGGCTGAGATTTGAGCATAGGCTGACGAGAGGAAAGGCAGCAAAGTCCCAACAATCAAAGTGATACTGATTCTAGGCCTTCAGTTTGATGAGGCTTCCATGTGGACTGGCCTTGTTCAAGGCACTTTGAAGTTTGTAACAAAAGCCTTACAGTAACAGTGTGTAGGTGTCTGGCCTTTTCTTCTATACATATCCTTCCTAGAAACCTCAAGGGTTGTGGGAAGGGCAAACAGGGTAAAGCAGATTGGGATTCTGGATTCCTGGATTTTAGTCAAATGCCTTCTCAGTTTTAACCTCCTGTAATTTAGATTTGATGCAGTTGGCAATAAATATTTTTAAATGTGTGCTAGAAAGGGAAGTTGCTGAGTTGTGTATAACTACTGAGAAGGAGAAGGAATGATTTGGCAAATTTTAAAAATAATACACTGTTTAGGGGGTGCCTGTATGGCTCAGTCGGAAGAATGTGCAAACTCTTGATCTCAGGGTTGTACGTTTGAGCCCCACGTTGAGTGTAGACATTACTTAAAATCTTTTAAAAAACACTCTGTTTTGGTAATTCAAACATCACTGATCTTAGATAGAATTCTTCATTAATAGATGTAGGAAGATGTTATGACAAAGGTAATTGGGAGAAATTCCCATCAAAATAAAATGGGAAGCTCCTTGCCTTCACTAAGAATAAAAAATGAGAGGAATGGGAATGTTTGTGACTGTGTCCCTGTGTTGAAATGAGGCTTTTTTATTGCATGATTAATGGTATAAATTCTAATCTTGTCATAAGTGTTAGGTAATGTGAATTTTTATTCAGCTAGTAAGTGGACAAAGTTTAATTTGTATAAATGAGCATTGATTAGCTTATCCTGATCACAATACGATGGTATTTTAATTATGGATAGGCAATAAGAAGTTCATAAATCTTTGTGATTAGTTACTGAAAAAAACTTCTAAGTTGGTCATTTTTCAATGAGTGTTTAATAAAGTCTACGTCTTTTAAAAATGACTTAGTTAATATATCACCTTTGTTTAATGGCCGGAGTACTAAAATTTTACTTATTATTTACTTATTGATAAGTTATCTTTGACAGTACTATTTTTATGATACTATGTTAGCTACTCTATCTAGATTGGTTTCTGTTCTGGAAAGAGAATACATCAGGATAAAAGTAATAATATGGGTTAATTTCCAACAGTTTTTTAAGAGGTACTAGAATTGTGCTCTATTGGGGCGCCTAGGTGGCTCAGTCAGTTAGGCATATGACTTTGGCTCAGGTCATGATCTCGTGGTTTGTGGGTTCAAACCCCGCATCGGGCTCTGTGCTGACAGCTCAGAGCCTGGTGCCTGCTGCGGATTCTGTGTCTCATTCTCTCTCTGCCCCTCCCGCACTTGTGCTCTGTCTCTCTGTCTCTCAAAAATAAATAAATGTAAAAGAATTAAAAAAAAAAAATGTGCTTTATTGACTTTTTAAAAGACAAACACATATGATTAAAGTGATAGTTATTTTCCATGTGAGACTTGTACAACTATTGGATTTATTAAAATAGATTTTGGAATGTTAAATAGACCTATACGGAGTCAGAAACCCACATATATATATCTATCTTCTGAAAACAGTTTCAAGACTCATTGCTGTGGCTACCAGTGCATAATCTTATCTAAAAGATAACATTCTTTTTGGTCCCTTTCTCCTTAGGCAAAGAATTTCTGTTTAATCTTAAATGACATGTCCATATCAAAGATTAGTACATTTTATTGGTGAAACGGAAGAATACATTCATAAATGGGTGAAAGAGGAGAGAAACTAGAATTTTCCACATTAGGTGAGAAGATAGGCAGGAGTTATCAGGAGCTATAAAACTTGGGGCTTAATTTTTCTAAGAAAACAGTAGGCTACCGTTTGCAGTCCAACCTGAATGAGTTGGTGTTGGTTAAGACTGTTAAACTATTGTGGGGCACCTGGGTGGCTCAGATGTCGGACTTTGGCTCAGGTCATAATCTCGCCATTCGTGAGTTCAAGCCCTGCTTTGGGCTCTGTGCTGACAGCTCAGAGCCTGGAGCCAGTTTCAGATTCTGTGCCGCCCCCCCCCCCCCCCCCCCCCCCCCCCCGTCTCTCTCAAAAATAAGTAAACGTTAAAGAAACTGTTAAACTACCAAGAAGTTTAAATTATCCATAGATTTTCAACTTTTAAAATCAAGAGAATGTGAATTAATGGAGAAGAGTTTTTCTAGTGTACTTTTATAAACTGACATTGTAACAATGACAAAGGACCAGAGATATTAATGACCCAGACAATTTTTACCCTTTTTTTCCTTTTCTAAGGATTTAAACTTTACTTTGGAAAAAGTGGAATGTTTGTTCTTGTTAAATGATTAGTAAATGATTATGTGTTACCTCTCAGATATTGTTTCTAGGGGCGCCTGTGTAGCTCAGTCGGTTAAGTGTCCAACTCTTGATTTTGGCTCAGGTCAGGATCTCACAGTTTGTGGGTTTGAGCGCAGAGCCTGCCTGGGATTCCTTCTCTCCCTCTCTCTCTACCCGTCCCCTGCTCACATTCTTTCTCAAAATAAACATTAAGAAAATTGCTCTTAAAAGTGTATAAAGATGTTAAAATAAATATACCTCTGATAATTATTGTACCTAAGTCAGCCAATCCAGATTTTGTCAGATACTGTTTAACAAGTAATCCAGATGAAGTCAACTGTTTGAGGAGTATGAATATATAAAAAAGGTACAGAATAAAGGTTGTATTAGGAAACAGGAAGGAAGGATCTGTTGTTAAATCATGTTCCTGCCAGCTTCTGGTTTTTGTGACTCAAGAACAGAAGTATAAGCAATAATAGTAATGATACTATTGCTGTTATATTTGACTGGAGTATGAAAACTTTAAAACTTGATGGTTAAAGGATGTTTGTTCTCAGCAGAATATATAGGATCTTCAGATGTTTGTTCCACTAATGCAACCTAGGATTCTACAGAGAATGTTCTTTTAGGAACGAGTACCTTGCTTTTTCATGATAGTTTTCATGCATTTTTCTTCCCTACTCTATATAGCTCCATCTTTTCTTTATATTTCTTTTTTTTTCATGTGATAAAATAATTCGATACGTTTGGGGAAAAGCATCAAAATAAGTAAACTGAATTTTAAAATAAATGTACATACGTACAGATTCCCCTTTCTTATCTGAAAGTAGTGCATTCCTGTGAAACCTTCTGTAAGCTAAAATGGTGTAGAGCAAAGAAGCAATTATCAATTATTTATGTAGAAAAAATTTTGCGCATTCCCAGACCCAAGAAATAACCTCTCCTAGGTTTTTCTGATAACCTAGGATGCATCTTGTTAATGGATGCAAAAAATACATTGAGATTAAGCCCAGACGCTCACAGTTCAAAGTTATGGTGGCTTGATGCTGAGTGTAGTGTAGGGGAGGGAGCTTGGTGCCATTCTAGCTGCTCAGGGTACACATTGCCTCTGTAACAGCTCGCTGGCGAAATGCTGACTGACCACGGTTTCACTTTCTGCATAAAAGTGAGGTGGTGTAATGCAAACTCTTAAAAAGGGGGAGATACGTGTATTTTAGTCTACAGATGAAACATATCTTCAGAAGCCCATGGAGGTAAGAATGACTTTAGAAGTAGAAACAATGGTGGTCATAGTTAGAATGACATTAACTGCAGAGTTCAGTAATGAAATATACATATATTCAATGAAGTCTTTTTCCTTTTTAGTGACTAAATTTTTTGCTCTATTTGCATCATGATTTACGTGAAGCGCATAGTTTTATTTATTTTCTTACGTTTATTTATTAGAGAGAGAGAAAGTGAGCGTGCGAGCAGGGGAGGGAAGAGAGAGAGAGAGAGAGAGAGAGAATCCCAAATAGACAAACACGAGATCATGACCTGAGCCAAAATCAAGAGTTGGATGCTTAACCGACTGAGCCACCAAGGCACCCTAAACAATTTTATTTTCGTATAATACAAATAGTTTTGTCTCTTCTGGCTTTTTTTTTTTTTTTTTTAACATTTATTTATTTTTGAGAGACAGAGTGTGAGCAGGGGAGGAGCAGAGAGAGAGGGAGACACAGAATCGGAAGCAGGCTCCAGGCTCCCAGCTGTCAGCACAGAGCCCGATGCAGGGCTCGAACTCACAAACTGCGAGATCGTGACCCGAGCCGAAGTCAGACGCTTAACTGACTGAGCCACCCAGGCGCCCCTCTTCTGGCTTTTGTCTACAGTTGCAACCTTTTTTGAAGTTAACCATTGAGTCTTTTTTTTTTTTTTAAACACCAAATAATATGAAGAACATTTGTACTTGTAGAGAAAGTACATCATGTACAAAAATAATTTTAGACATGAATTTGCATGCTTTTCCAATATTAACCAAGTATAGCTAATCCTTTAAAGATTGTATCTTAATGGGATGAAAGAGGTTGTTAAATGTATTTTGCATTGACAAGTTTAATTCTTCTTATCTTTTCTCTGCTTGTTTATCACATTTCTAAAGCCCATTCTGGAAAGCACTTGCATATAACAACAAAATGTGGCTTTGAGTCAGGCTGACCTGGATACAGATTTTCTTCACACTTAACCAGCTATGGGTTGTAGAGAGAACTAATTTTAGTTCATTGTTATATGAAGTAGTATTAATAGTAAATACTATGTAGGAGGGTTGTGAGAATTGACTAAGAGGCAAAGACCTTCATCTTTGCTTACTAAATAATAGATCACTTGAAAGAAAGCTGTTGAAGCTGGTTCACAGAATTTGCTTTTTAGGCATAATCTTAAAATTATAGTTTCTTTTAAATATTTTTGTAATAAAAACAATGATTCTTCTCTCTGGAATTTAATTGCATTGTGTTTGGTCTATTTGAAACTTTAATATATTTACAACTTCTGTGTAATGATTTGGGTAATGGCAATTTCCACATCATTATCACATTTATTGTTAGATTCTATGGGATAGGGTGGCAAAAATACTCATTTGTTTGCATTTTGCCAACTAACAGAACAACTACATACTTTTTCTTAGTAAAAAATAGTTCCGTTTAGGCAGTGGTGTGGAATGGGAAAAACCTGGGGCAAGAGCACTAGGTTCTGATACAAGTATGACTATAGCTGTGTGGTTTTGAGGAAACATACTTAATCTTTCTGCATCTTGGTTTCCTTATCTATAAATAAGAAGGTCTTGCAGAGCCTTCTAATTATAATGTTTTGAGAAAAATTGTGTTTTTCATTGTTGAATACCTACACATTCCATGACAGAACAGTTGACATGATGGTAGGAAGTATTGTATATAATAGGGCTTGAGAACTAAACTAAATTATGTCCTCAAAGATGTTTGCCTTATAAAATGTTCATGAGAATAAAGGCTGTTTATTCATCTTCAAGGACAAAGGATGTGTAGGGAATGGCCAATAGCTCCTCAAACTCATGCAAAAATATAGAACTGGTTTTTCTCACTAAGAATATATAGCTACTTACTCATAAGGTGGGAGAAAGCCTCATTTAGCTAATGATAATTGTATCTGTATTTTTCATAAAATGCAAATGCAGGTTTTTCTTTTAATACAGTTTTCCATAGTGGCTGCACCAGTGTACATTCCCACCAGCAGGAGTTCCCTTTTCTCCGCATCCTTGCCAACACTTAACTGTTTCTAATTTTGATAATTGCCATTCTAACAGGTGCAAGGTGATAGCTCTTTGAAGTTTTGATTTGCATTTCGTGTATCTGTTACCCATCTATATATTTCCTTTGGAAAAATTTTTAATTGGGTTGTTTGGGGGGTTTTTCTTTTTGACTCCGGAGCTCTTTATGTATTTTGGATATTAGCTCCTTTTCAGATACATCATTTGCAAATATTCTTTCCCTTTCAGTAAGTTGCCTTTTCACTTTGTTGATGGTTTCCTTTGTTGTGCAGAGGCTTTTTAGTTTGATGTAGTCCCCATCTTGTTTGTTTTTGCTTTTGTTGCTTTTGCTTTTGATGTCAGATTCAAAACAAATCATTGCCAAGATGGATGTCAAGGAGCTTATTGCCTATGTTTTCTTCTAGGAGTTTTATGGTTTCAGATCTTACATGTTAAATCATTAATCTATTTTGAGTTAATTAAAATTTTTTTTGATGTTTATTTATTTTTGAGAGAGTGCGCGCACAAGTGGGCGAGGAGAGGAAGACATAGAATCCGAAGCAGGCTCCAGGCTCTAAGCTGTCAGCACAGAGCCTGATGGGGGCTCAAACCCACAAACTGTGAGATCTTGATTTGAGCTGAAGTTGGATGCTTAACGACCTGAGCCACCCGGGCACCCCTGTGTTGAATTAATTTTTGTGTATGGTGTAGAGTTGTGGTCAAGTTTCATTTTTTGCATGTGGTTGTCCAGTTTTGTTTTTTTTTTCATGTTTATTTATTTTGAAAGTGAGAGAAAGCACCTGAGCTGGGGAGGGGCAGAGAGAGAGCAAGGGAGAGAAAGAATCCCAAGCAGGCTCTGTGCTGTCAGCACAGAGCCAAACGTGGGGCTCGATCTCACAAACCATAAGATAATGACATGAGCCAAGATCGAGAGTCAAGATGCTCAGCCCACTGAGCCACCCAGACGCCCCAGTTGTCCAGTTTTTCTAACGCTATTTATTGAAGAGACTGTCCTTTTCCTATTGTATATTCTTGGTTCCTTTGTCGTAATTTAATTGACCATGTATACATGGGTTTATTTCTGGGCTCTCTATTCTTTTCCACTGATCTGTTTTTATGCAAATATAATACTGTTTTAATCTGTAATAAACTTTTTGTAGTATAGTTTGAAATCAAGGAGCATGATGTCTCCAGCTGTGTTCTTTCTCAGGATTGCTTTGGGTATTCAGGATCTTTGATAGTTCCATGCATACTTTAGGATTGTTCCGTTTTTGTGAAAAATGCCATTGGAATTTTGATAAGAATTGCATTGGATCTGTATATTGACTTGGGTAGTGCAGACATTTTAACAATACTAATTTTCCCAATTAGGAGCTTGGAATATCTTTCTATTTATATCTTCTTCAGTTTCTTTCATTATGTTTTTCAATATACAGAGATTTCATTTTCTCGATTAAGTTTATTCCTAGGTTATTTATTCTTTTTGGTGCAGTTGGAAATGAGATTGTTTTCTTCATTTCTTTCTGGTAATTCATTATTAGTGTATCATTATTAGTGTATACAAATACCACAGATTTTTGTGTATTTGTATTCTGAAACCTTACTGAATTTATTCTAACAGTGTTTTGACGGAATCTTCTGGGTTTTCTATATATAACATGTCATCTGCAAATAGGGACAGTTTTATTTCTTCCTTTCCAATTTGGATGCCCTTTCTTTTTTCTTAATTGCTCTGACTAGGATTTCTAATACTGTGTTGAATAAAAGTGGTAAGAGTGGGTGGGCATCCTTGTCTTGTTCCTGATGTTAGAGGAAAAGCTTTCAGCTTTTCACCATTGAATATGAAATTGGTTGGTGGCTCATCATGTATGGTTTTTATTATGGTGAGGCATGTTCCTTTTATACTTGATTGTGAGTTTTTATCATAAATGGATGTTGAGTTTTGTCAAATGCTTTCTCTGCAGCTGTGGAGATAAGATTTTTATCCTTCATTTGTTACTGTGGTGTGTCACATTGATTTGTGGATATTGAGCCATCTTTGCAAACCTGGAATAAGCCCCACTTGATCATTGTGTATGATTCTTTTAATGTATTGTTGAATTCAGTTTGCTAATATTTTGTTGAGGATTTTTGCATCTTTGTTCATCAGGGATGTTGGCCTGTAGTCTTTTCTTGTGGTATCCTTGTCTGGGTTTGGTTATTAGGGTAATGTTGGCATCCTAAAATAAGTTTGGAAGAGTTCCCTCCTCCGTGTTCATTCTTTTTTGCATGTTACAATTCACCAGTGAAGCTCCATGGTCCTGGACTTTGTTCATTGGGAGGTTATTGATTACTGATTCATTCTCCTTATTAGTAATCAGTCTGTTCAGTTATATTTCCTCATGATTCACTTTTGGTAGGTTGTATGTTTATAGAAATTTATCCATTTCTTGTAGGTCACCCCGTTTGTTGGAGTATAATTATTCATAGTAGTCTCTTATGATCCTTTTTATTTCTGTGGTATCAGTTACAACGTTTTTCATCTCTAATTTTATTTGAATCCTCTTTTCTCAGTGAATCTAGCTAAAGGTTTGTCAATTTTGTTTATTTTTTCAAAGAACCAGCTCTTTGTTTCATTGATTTTTTTTTTTTTTTTCATTGAAACAGTCTTTATTTTCTTTATTTTTTTGCTCTACTCTTTGTCAGTTCTTTCCTTCTACTAACTTTGGGCTGTGTTCTTATCTAGCTCCTTGAGTGTACAGTAGGTTGTTTATTTGAGACTTTTCTTGTTTCTTGAGGTAGGCATTTGTTGCTATGAACTTCCCGTTTAGATCTAAATTTCTTTTAATTTATCCCATAAATTTTGGTTTCTACATTTTCACTTTCTTTGTTTCAAGGTATTTTTTTTTCTCTTTTGATTTCTTTGACCCATTCGTTGTTCAGTATTATGTTGTTTAATCTCCACATAATTTTTGAATTTTCCAGTTTTCTTTGTGTAGTTTCTAGTGTCCTACCATGTGGTTGGAAAAGATGTATGATATGATTTCAGTCCTCTTAAATTTATTAAGAATTGTTTTGTAGTCTGTCTTGGGAAATGATCTGTCACATGATCTATTTTGGATCTATGTGCACTTAAAAGAATGCGTATTTTGTTATTTTTGGATGGCATGTTCTCTAAATATCTGTTGAGTCCATCTGGTCTAATGTTTCCTCATTGATTTTGTATGGATGATCTGTCCATTGATGTAGGTGGGTTATTAAAGTCCCCTATTATTATTGTATTGCTGTTTATTCCTCTCTTTAGGTGTGTTAGTATTGGCTGAATATATTTAGGTGCTCCCAAGTTGAGTAAGTATTTACAAATGTTTTATCTTTCTGTTGGATTGACCCTATACCATTCTGTAACATCCTTTGTCTCTTATCACAGTCTGTGTTTTGTCTGATTTAAGTATAGCTACTCTACTTACTTTCAGTTTCCATTTGTATAGAATATCTTTTTCTATCCCTTCATTTTCAGTGTGTGTGTGTCTCAAGTGAGTCTCCTGTACACAGAGTATAGATGGGTCTTTTTGTTTTGTTTTTTTTAATCCATTCAGCTACCCTTTGTCTTTTGATTGGAGGATTTGTTCCATTTACATTTAAAGAATTATCAATAGGTATGTGCTTACTGCCATTTTTAAATCATTTTCTGACTATTTTTGTAGTTCCTGTCGTCCTTTTTTCTTTTCTTGCTGTCTTGTGGTTCATGTCTTTTAGTGATATGTTTATATTACTTTCTGTTTTGTGTATTACAAATTTTTGCTTTGTGGTTACCATGAGACTTACATATAACAACATATAACAATCTATTTTAAATTGTTAACTTAAATTTGATCTCATTTTAAAGCTCAGTATTATTCCTCTCCAACATTTTGTTTCTGATGTCACATTTTACATCATTTTCTCTTGTTTATCCCTTAAATAATTATTGTGATTGTAGTTATTTTTACTGATTTTTGTCTTTTAGCCTTCATATTAGCTTTAAAAGTGATTACTCCATTACCTTTATTATATATTTACTTTTTTAATGAGATTTATCCTTTTTTTTTAAATTTTTTTTTTAATGTTTATTTATTTTTGAGACAGAGAGAGACAGAGCATGAACGGGGGAGGGTCAGAGAGAGGGAGACACAAAATCTGAAACAGGCTCCAGGCTCTGAGCTGTCAGCACAGAGCCCGACGCGGGGCTCGAACTCACGGACCGCGAGATCATGACCTGAGCCGAAGTCGGCCGCTCAACCGACTGAGCCACCCAGGTGCCCCGAGATTTATCCTTTTCTTGTTACTCATTAGCACCCTTTCTTTTCAGTAAAGAATTCCCTTTAGCACTTCTTGTAAGACCGATTGAGTGGTGATGAACTCCTTTAACTGTGGCTTGTCTGAAAAGCTCTTAATTTCTCTTTCCCTTCTGAATGAAAACTTTGCTGGGTAGAGTATTCTTGGTTTGAAGTTTTTTTTCAGCACTTTGAGTATATCATGCCACTTCTTCTGGCCTGCAAAGTTTCTGCTGAAAAATCTGCTGGGTATTCCCTTGTGCATAATAAGTTTTTCTTTTACTGGTTTTAATAGTTTCTCTTTTTTGTCTTTAACTTTTGACATTTTAAAATGTCTTGGTGTGGATGTTTCTCTTATTTGGAACTCTCTGGGCTTCCTGAATCTGGATTTCTATTTCCTTCCACCGGTTAGGGAAGTTTACAGCCATGATTTCTTCAACTCTGCCCCTTTCTTCTGGGAGCTCTGTGATGTGAATGTTAGTTCGTTTGATTTTGTCTCATAAGTCCCTTGTGCGGTTTACTTTTAATTTTTTTTCTTTCTGCTGCTCTAATTGGTGAGTTCCATTGCTTTGTCTTCACATTGACCAGTCCATTCCTCTGCTTCATCTAGTTTGTTGTTGAATCCTTCTACTGTATTTTTCAGTTCAATTATTTGTATTCTTTAACTCTATAACTTCTGTTTGGTACTTTCTTATATTTTCTGTCTCTCTGTTGAAGTTTTCACTGTGTTCATGCATTCTTTTCCCCAGTTTAGTGAGCATTTTTAGGACCATTTGAAATCTTTATCAGGTTAATTACTTATCGATGTTAATTATTAAGGTTTTTTTCTAAGGTTTTTGTGTTGTTCTTTTGTTTGGAACATATTCCTCCGTGTCTACATTTTGCTTGGCTCTCTGCATTGGTGTTTATACATTAACTGAAGCAATCACATCTTCTACATCTTCTTGAAGTAGCTTCATGTAGGAGATGAACCCTGCTGTTCAGCCCTCCTCAGCTCTTGGTTATTTCCCAAAACTTGGTGCATGTCCAAGCAGCCTATCATATTTTTCTTCCATTTCCAATGGTTTAACAGTATGCTCAGATAGTAAATTTGTAATGATAATAGGAATACATTTTATTTAGTTAATATTACCAAGTCACCTTCTTACATCATGAAAGTGTAGAAATTATTCTTTTCATGGACCTACCACCATAAGATGATGTTTTCAGTTATTTATTGCCACAGTCATGCTGCATATCAAATGATAATGAAACTTTAGTGACATAACTGGAAGCATTTATTGAGTTCAGCTGATCTGGGCTAGGCTTCCTCATATAGTCAGCTGTGAGTTGATTAGGCAGCTCTGTTGGACTGGTTAGGCTGGACTTGTTCCATGTCTGGCTGATGTAGGTTGATATAAGCTGGGATGACTACGGTGAGTAGACTCCGTTATTCTCAACTTTTGGCAAAATACTTTAGAACCGTGGCATGGCAAAAGTACACAACTGTACAAAACGAGGAATAAGGAAGCACTTTTTCAGGTCTCAGCTTGTGTAATATCTGCTAATACCTGATTTGCTAAAGCAAAATACATAATTGAGCCCAAAGTCATGGTGGGAGGTATTATAAAGTTACATGGTAAAGGGAATGTATATATGGAGGGATGAAGAATTGGAGCCATTTGCAATCTAGTTTAGAAAACATCAGTTTTCACTTTTTCGTATGAATATTTGTGGCAGTAGGTATTTGTCAAGCACACAGTATGTGCCTAACAACTATTTTTCTTGTTTAATACGTACGGTCAGCCTGCAAAGAGTGTTTGTTTGTTTGTTTGTTTGTTTGTTTTGGTACTGTGAGGAAGCAGAATTAGAATGATTAATGATTAAATGAGTCACAAATGTGATGGAGCTGGTGGTTTGAATTTGGGACTGCAGAGTCTGTATGCTTTCACATGGTTATAATCATGTAAATTATGTTTTTAGTCCCCCACCCCAATTTTTTCTCCCTTATTTTTGGGAAGAACTGTGTTTATAACTTTGTCTTCTGAGCAACAGTCTTGTTTTTGTTCTTTCAGAATCTTTCCCCTCTTTTGGTAGTGGCATCTTGATTTTCCTTTAGGGAGTTAACCTTTCATAACTTTCTTGAGTTCCATATGGTTTGGATGAGTCTGACTTCCTTATGTGACTGATGCCTGCCCATTGGTCACAGTGAGTAGTGAGCGGTTCAGGGATCAGCCTTGAGACTGGCTAGTGGTGTTCTTGGGAAAGAGCTCTCTTTTCTGTGGGGTAGCTAATAGCCTGTAAGCAAGAAGCAGCTTACAGGGAGAGCCTGCCTGTGAGTGAAGCAGTGTGCCCTTGTTTGAGACAAACAGTGATTCATGGAGGGAGAAATACTGCTGTATACTTGAATCCAACTGCATGAAGGGAACTCTAAAAAGCCTACTTGATCCAGTAATTATCCTTTTTTGCTATGGCCCTTTAGGTTGGATTTTTTATCAGAAGTCCTAATACTGTATTTAAGTCTGGGAAGATTATATCCCTGGAAGCGGGACAGAACATGAGTAGCTTAGTATAGGTAAACAATGTAAAAAGAAATTCTCTGGCTTTATGGAAATGGGGAGGGCAGATGATTTCACTAGGATGATACTATACCAGAAAGGAACATAGGATACAGCACGGGGATGATCTACTGAATTCAGTAAGTTGCAGAAAATGGATTCACAACTGCAAGGCAGTTTCTTCTTTCATCTTTCTTAGTGAATTCTTTAATCATCTTCTTTAAAAAAAAATTTTTTTTTTAATGTTCTTATTTATTTTTGAGACAGAGACTGAGCATGAGCAGGGGAGGGGCAGAGAGAGAGGGAGACACAGAATCCGAAGCAGGTTGCAGGCTCTGAGCTGTCAGCACAGAGCCCGACGCAGGCCTCGAACTCACAGAGTGTGAGATCATGACCTGAGCTGAAGTCCGATGCTTAACCGACTGAGCCACCCAGACACCCTTTAATCACCTTCTTGAGTACCAAGTACGTTATTAATATATAGTGAACATTTGGGTGTTGAGTTTATTTATCTTATATATTCTTGGTTATTTCTATTTCATGAGACCTTTAAAACAAAGGAACGGTGTTAAGATTATTGGTTATGATACCAGGTCAACCCACAAACATGATTTAAGTAAATTGTGAAGAGTTTAAGTAGTGTATTCTTGAAATAATAAGAATGGACATCTAGTCCCAACATCTTTTTGTTACCTAAAAATGTTGAAATCTTGTATTTTAATGTGCCTTTATCCATCTGTTTTATATCTGTTATCACATGTAATTTAATTCTTATAATAATCTTACCAGGTGGGTATTATTTTAACGTTATAGATAGAGGGACATCTGTGTAAATTGATGTTGCTACAGATTTATGGTGTTCAGCCTCAACCAGACCCTCATCCAGCACTGGGATTTTTGTGTGTGTATATTCTTGTTCAGCTTCTGCAGTTTACTGTAGTAGCTTTCTTTTAGCCCCTGTGTACTCATACTTTCTTCTCAGCTGATCTTGTCACTTACAGAACAGTGAAAATTGAAGTTATCCAAAGTGAACTCTCCAACAGTCTCCTCACCCCAAGGACTACTTGGAAAACTTGAGAAAAGTAACCTACCTAGTGTTGTTTCAACGCATTACTCACTTGATGAAAACCATTGACCTTTCTGTAAAAATTGAAAATTTGGGGCCCTGATTCCAAATCTCAGGGATGGCATGGGAATCTATATTTCTAACAAATACCTCAAGTGACTCTTAGGCACACTGAAGTTTGATTCCCATATAGAATAAGGTTACTTTAATTTTTTTAAGTTTATTTATTTATTTAGAGAGAGAGCACGCATGCATGAGTGGGGTAGGGGCAGAGAGAGAGGGAGAGAGAATTCCAAGCAGGCTCAACGCTGTCAGCACAGTCTGATACAGGACTCCAACTCCTAAACTGTGAGATCATGACCTGAGCCAAGATCAAGAGTCAGACACTTAACCACCTAGGCCACCAGGGTGCTCCTAGAATAAGGTTACTTTAACCAGCATGTAAGACCCTCCAACATCTCTGATACTAGCCTACTATTTTAGTCTCAACTCTGTATATCCCGCCCAGTCACCACCTTAATCCCTCAGGTCCTCTTACACAAAATATAAGTCTTCTTGTAGTGTGCAATGCTCAAGCATTATTATACTGCTTTTTTACCTTCCCTTTCTTTCTCCAGTTGTACCTCATCTAGTTTGAGAGACCTTTGAATTCAGTGACATGTTCTGTTTTTCTTTATTTTTTGAGTACTTGGCAGAGTGGCACACAATGGATGCTCAATAAAGATTTGTGGAAAAGGTAGAGAGTAGTACTTGACATATTACAAACTAAACAAGTGACTAAGAGTTTTATCTGTAGTGATTTAAGTTATTTAAGGAAAAACAAAATTAATATGAGAAAGAGGGAATGTAGATATTTTGGACACAATATGTGGTACCCTTAATGGCTTTAGCACGGTGATTTTTTTTTTTTTCAATACATGAAGTTTATTGTCAAATTGGTTTCCATACAACACCCAGTGCTCATCCCAAAAGGTGCCCTCCTCAATACCCATCACCCACCCTCCCCTCCCTCCCACCCCCCATCAACCCTCAGTTTGTTCTCAGTTTTTAAGAGTCTCTTATGCTTTGGCTCTCTTCCACTCTAACCTCTTTTTTTTTTTTTTTCCCTTCCCCTCCCCCATGGGTTTCTGTTAAATTTCTCAGGATCTACATAAGAGTGAAACCATATGGTATCTGTCTTTCTCTGTATGGCTTATTTCACTTAGCATAACACTCTCCAGTTCCATCCATGTTGCTACAAAGGACCATATTTCATTCTTTCTCATTGCCACGTAGTACTCCATTGTGTATATAAACCACAATTTCTTTGTTCATCAGTTGATGGACATTTAGGTTCTTTCCATAATTTGGCTATTGTTGAGAGTGCTGCTATAAACATTGGGGTACAAGTACCCCTATGCATCAGTACTCCTGTATCCCTTGGGTAAATTCCTAGCAGTGCTATTGCTGGGTCATAGGGTAGGTCTATTTTTAATTTTTTGAGGAACCTCCACACTGTTTTCCAGAGTGGCTGCACCAATTTGCATTCCCACCAACAGTGCAAGAGGGTTCCCGTTTCTCCACATCCTCTCCAGCATCTATAGTCTCCTGATTTGTTCATTTTGGCCACTCTGACTGGCATGAGGTGATATCTGAGTGTGGTTTTGATTTGTATTTCCCTGATGAGGAGCGACGTTGAGCATCTTTTCATGTGCCAGTTGGCCATCTGGATGTCTTCTTTAGAGAAGTGTCTATTCATGTTTTCTGCCCATTTCTTCACTGGATTATTTGTTTTTCGGGTGTGGAGTTTGGTGAGCTCTTTATAGATTTTGGATACTAGCCCTTTGTCCGATATGTCATTTGCAAATATCTTTTCCCATTCTGTTGGTTGCCTTTTAGTTTTGTTGGTTGTTTCCTTTGCTGTAGCACGGTGATTTTTAAAGGAGATTGTGTGGGAGAAGTTGCCCTTTTGGAAACCACTGTATTATATGAGATATTAAGAACTAGTTTTCTGTGTCTGTGTATTGTGTGGAGACACTGGTGAAACTTGGCCTCTAACAGGTGAAACATACTTTTTAATTTTGTCTCACTTCAAAATGTAATTTTTCCCCATTTTGTTCAGAATGTGTGTGCTACACACATTCTGGGAATTTTTCAAGAGCTAAATGAGTAAGGGCTGGGAATCTTCAGGAGATAAATGAGTAAAAGTTGGAGGTGGGCAGCAGGTGAAGGAAGGGTGATTAGATTATATGTGAGTATAAGATGATGGTCTTTCCAATTGTCTGGGGCCGTATATTAACATACTGTGTGTGTGACACATCTTGCTTCAGATAGAAACAAATGAACCATGAACAGTGATAGCTATATTAAAGGGCAAGACTGTCATGAATCTTATTGTGGTGATGTGGAGAGAAAGATGTTTCAGTATGACTTGGTCATCACTTGTTGATCTAGGGCTGTCGTTGCTTTAGGGATGGTAGTGATGCGGAATGGCATTGGGGGGAAGATTTTATTAACGCTTTGTTTTTAGATATTGGTATTTCGGATTTTATAATTCTGAGAGTTCTTTATATTTTTCATGTTTTGCTATAAGGAGCTTGCAGATCCATACTTTAACAAGCATGAATGAATTTGTAACAAATTTGTAACTTTTAGAGTCTTTTTTTTTTTTTTTTTCTTAACAAAGGGGGTGCAGAGAGAGGAAGACAGGATCTGAAGCAGGCTCTGCACTGACAGTAGAGAGCTGGACTTGGGGCTCCAACTTCAGAACTGTGAGATTATGACCTGTGTGGAAGTCAAACACTTAACTGACTGAACTACCCAGGCACCCCTGTAACTTTTAGATTCTGAAATTCTTCTTGGAAGATGGCTTGGTGAATAGGGAACGGAAATGGATACAAAATTTTTTTCCCCTACTGGCTCTTTGTGTCTCTGCCATGTTTGAGAAAATAACCTGAAAAAAGTGAGGCACTGTTTTCAATCATATGGCACTTTGCACTCTCCTGCCTAAATCTATTCAGGACTGTTTCTTTCTTTTTTCTTTTCTTTTCTTTTTTTTTTTTTAATGTTTGTTTATTTTTGAGAGAGAGGGAGAGGGACAGAGAGAGAGAGCATGAGTGGGGGAGGGGCAGATAGAGAAGGAGACAGAATCTGAAGCAGGCTCCAGGCTCCGAGCTGTCAGCACAGAGCCGGAAGCGGGTCTTGAACTCACAAGCCTCGAGATCATGACTTGAGTCAAAGTCGGATGCTTAACTGACTGAGCCACCCAGGCACCCCTATCAGGACTGTTACTATTGCAGGTTCAGAAAACCAGTTCAAATTAAGTCAGAAAGGCCATTTTGTAGGTTTATGAGCTGGGAAGATCACAGGGTAAAACTACAGCTAAGATCTGACATAACTGGATCCAGAAGTTTGATTGATGTCATCAGGAATGTCTCCTTATCTCCCTTTCTAAGCATTCTTTTTCAGTTTTGGTTTCCTCCTTCAGGTATGATGGTAAAGATGACCAGTAGCAGCTCTAGACTTATGTAGTTCTTTGTTTTTTAACATTTTATTTTTGAAAGACAGAGAAAGAGCACTAGTGTGGGGGGAGGCAGAGAGAGAGAGACTGAGACACAGAATTCGAAGCAGGCTCCAGGCTCTGAGCTGTTTGCACAGAGCCTGATGAAGGGCTCGAACCCATGAACCGTGAGATCATTACCTGAGGTGAAGTCAGAATGAGCCACTCAGGTGCCCCTAGACTTATGAGATTCTTTTTTTGTTTGTTTTTAAATTTTTTTTAATGTTTGTTTATTTTTGAGAGAGACACACACAGAACGTGAGCAGGGGAGGGGCAGAGAGGGAGGGAGACACAGAATCCAAAGTAGGCTCCAGGCTCTGAGCTGTCAGAACAGAGCCGGATGTGGGGCTCAAACTTAAGAACCATGAGGTCATGACCTGAGCTGAAGTCAGACGCTCAACCAGTTGAGTCCCCAGGCGCCCCTAGACTTAAGAGATTCTTTTTTTTTTTTCAGTGTCTAGCGCAATTTTTTTTTTAAATTTGCATCCAAATTAGCATATAGTGCAACAATGATTTCAGGAGTAGATTCCTTAGTGCCCCTTACCCATTTAGCCCATCCCCCTTCCCACAGCCCCTCCAGTAACCCTCAGTTTGTTCTCCATATTTATGAGTCTCTTCTGTTTTGTCCCCCTCCCTGTTTTTATATTATTTTTGTTCCCTTTCCCTTATGTTCATCTGTTTTGTCTCTTAAAGTCCTCATGTGAGTAAAGTCATATGATATTTGTCTTTCTCTAATATCACTTAGCATAATATCATCCAGTTCCATCCACATAGTTGCAAATGGCAAGATTGCATTCTTTTTGATTGCCGAGTAATACTCCATTGTATGTGTATACCACATCTCCTTTATCCATTCACCACCCATCGATGGACATTTGGGCTCTTTCCATACTTTGGCTATTGTTGATAGTGCTGCTTTAAACATTGGGATGCATGTGTCCCTTTGAAACAGCATACCTGTATCCCTTGTATAAATATCTAGTAGTACAACTGCTGGGTTGTAGGGCAGTTCTGTTTTTAGTTTTTTGAGGAACCTCCATACTGTTCTCCAGAGTGGCTGCACCAGTTTGCATTCCCATAGACTTAAAAGATTCTTAAGTCCATACGTGTTTCTCTATAGCACCAGCTAAATTGGTGGATGGAAGGCCAGGCTTGGGTCATGCGGCCTGTCCCTGAGCCAGTCACTGTAAGGCTAGAGGAGTGTGATTCTCTGACCTGACTGAGGACAGTTGCCTGGTTTTGGAGAGAGGCTTAAGATCAGCCGTCTCTTAAGGCTTGAAGGAGGAGCAGATTGAGTCTTCAAAAGAAAATTACTTAAGAAAGGGAAGTTTGTGCTGGTTAGGCAAAATGTATAAATATTGCATATATGAATCTAGATCTACTTTTGAAGAAATTGATTTGGACCATGTTTAGTTGAATTGTGTTCTACAAAAAGATATGTTGAAGTCCTAACTTCCCCATATCTTTGGATGTGACTTTACTTGGAAATAGGGTCATTGCAGTTGCAATGAAGTTAAGATGAGATCATATTAGATTAGAATGGGATCTAATCCAGTAACATGTTTTTATAGAAAGAGGGAAATGTGGATACACAGAGATTGGGGTTATACTGGCATAAGCCAAGTAATGCCAAGGATTGCTGGCAACCACCAGGAACTACGAAGAGGCAAAGAAGGATTCTTCATTATAGCTTTTGGAGGGAGCATGACCCTGCTTAACACCCCATTTCTGCCTTCTGGTCAGTCTCCGAAACTGTAAGAGAAGATATTTCTGTTGTTTTAAGCCACATGGTTTGTGGTAATATGTTAATAGCAGCTCTAGGGAATGAATATAGACCATATTTGGTACCTGTAAAATTGATTTTTTTAAGTTTATTTATTTTGAGGGAGGGATAATGTGAATCCCAGGCAGGCTCTGCAGTGTCAGTGTGGAGCCTTATGTGAGACTGGAACCCAGAAACTGTGAGATCATGACCTGAGCAGAAATCAAGAGTCAGACTCAACCCACTGAGCCACCCAGGCGCCCCTAAAATTTATTTTTTTTATTCAGCTGATCTTCTTAAAATACTAACTGTAAGTTTTCTGAGTGAATCCTTTTACATTTTAAGTGGATTTTGTGGGAATTTTGGATGCCTTTGGAAATTGTGGGTTTGCCATTTAAAGATACGTTTGGTTAAAAATTTCTTCTATCCATAATGATGTGAGATTGTACTTTGTAATTGATTGTTTTTATTGAACGCTGCGTTTTACAGAATCTGTAGTTAAGTTTAGGTGAAGCCATTGTCCTTATTGATGTACAACTAAATGTTATTTCACAATGTGTTTGACTCCCAAATAGCACAGTGCCATGTGAGAATCAGGAGTAGAAATAATTAAGTGAAATTCCGAGAGTAAATATGTTCTAGTAGACTGAATATAAAAGAAAAGAATATGTCTCAGGACAACTAGCTATCATACTGGGAACAATTAGTATTTTTTTTGGTGAGACTAAGCAAAACTTAACAGTAGCTTGAACAGTATTTCTGGGCTCTTGTTCATTTTCTGCAGACTGAGAGAGTCAGATTAATACCTCCAAAGTTTGGTTAAACTTAGAAAAAAATAGTATCTTATGAATATCCTTCTAGTTTCTAATTTGTAGGAAGTGAGTATTTTCCATAGGTACTGTAATTCTTACTCAAAACCTTTGCAGTATGAAAATTCATTATTTTAAAGAACTTAAGACTATTGGAAAAATCGTTTGGGGGACCAATGCAGGCACTTTTAAAAATATACCACCCCAATTCACTAAATTTTGAAATAGGAACAATAAAGAAAATGTCATATCTTAAACTAGCAATGTTGGATGTAGTACAGTTAATTTTTGTTTATTTTAAGTAAGCTGCACACCCAGTGTGGGCTTTAAACTCATACCCCAAGATCAGGAGTTGTATGCTTTACTGACTGAGTGAGCCTAGCACCCCATAATTTTCATTATGGATTTTTTTGACAGTGGTACCTTATTTTAAGTTTAGTAATACTTTCTCAATTCAGAATTCAAATGTATATATCAAGTATTGCTTCCACCATGCCCCATCTACTCTAGTTTTACTTTCTTCCTGTATCCATATTTATTATGTATTCTTTCAGTGTTTCTTTATAAAAATAAAAGCAGATGCTAATATTTTTCATTTTCTCCTTTCTTCCATATAACAATTCATTAAAAATACTTAGTTCTATATTTGCTTTTTTCAGTTATATATCTTAACTGCCTTTCTATATCAGTATATAGAGACCATGCTCCTCCTTTTTCACAGGTGCATTGGGTTCCATTGTAATATATTTAAGTAGGTGGTTATGAACATCAGAGTTGTTACTTTTCACTTGTTACTAACCATGTTGCTGTAATAATATTGTACATAAGTTACTTTGTATGTGTGCTGGTATGTGTAAGATACATTCCTAGAAAATGGTATTGTTGAGTTAAAGCGTAAAATATATTTGTAATTTTGCTAGATATTGCCAGATTGCTCTCTATATGAGTGATAAAGTTTTGTAGTCCCTCCAGTATTGTAGGAGAGCACCCATTAGGAGAATGTTTATATCCCCCCAGCCTTATCAATATAGTATTGTATCTGACTTGTGGATTTTTGCAAATTCGATAGGTAAAAAATACTCTCAGTATAGTTTTAGTTAGCATTTCCTTTATGAGTGAGGTTGAGTCTCTTATTTTATTAATTTTCCTTTTTTATTTTATTTATTTTTTTTTTAAATTTTTTTTCAACGTTTTTTATTTATTTTTGGGACAGAGAGAGACAGAGCATGAACGGGGGAGGGGCAGTGAGAGAGGGAGACACAGAATCGGAAACAGGCTCCAGGCTCCGAACCATCAGCCCAGAGCCCGACGCGGGGCTCGAACTCACGGACCGCGAGATCGTGACCTGGCTGAAGTCGGACGCTCAACCGACTGCGCCACCCAGGCGCCCCTATTTTATTTTTTTAAGTAGATTCCATGCTCAGCAATGTGGAGCTCGAACTCATGACCCTGAGATAAGATTTGATATGAGATCAGGAGTCAGACACTTAACTCAGTGAGCAGTCCAGGAGCCCCAGAGCTTATTTTTAAGGAAATTTACATTTGATCATGAATTGATTTCCTGCAGTAATGATTATGATACATTATCAATGGTGAAAGTAATAATAATGTTTTAATAGGGGAGGAAGAGAAGAGGTAATTGTTATTAGAAGAAAGACTTCCTTCCTGGAAGTCCTAGGTGGCTCACTCCATCAAGCTTCCAACTTCTACTCAGGTCATGGTCTCATGGTTCTTGGATTCAAGCCCTGCATCAGGCTCTGTGTTGACAGCTCAGAGCCTGGAGCCTGCTTCTGATTTGGTGTCTTCCTCTTTCTCTCCCGGCCCCCCCCCCCCCCCCCCCCCCCGCCCCAAGCTCACACTCTTATCTGTCTGTCTCTCTCTCTGTCAAAAATAAATATTAAAAGAAGTTAGAAGAGGGGCGCCTGGGTGGCTCAGTTGGTTGAGCGTCCGACTTCAGCTCAGGTCATGATCTCACGGTTCATGAGTTTGAGCCCCGCATCAGGCTCTGGGCTGATGGCTCAGAGCCTGGAGCCTGCTTCCGATTCTGTGTCTCCCTCTCTCTCTGCCCCTCCCCCATTCATGCTCTGTCTCTCTCTGTCTCAAAAATAAATAAACATTAAAAAAAATTTAAAAAGAAGTTAGAAGAAAGACTTCTTGGGTTCTTTTTCTTCAACTCAGGAATTTTCACAGATTCAGAATTGGTTCTTACAAAGCTGATTCTGAATGTTCAGTCGCTTTGTTATTGCTTTAGGAAGCCTGCAATGTGTGATTGGTAGAGCATAGCCATCTGAGTTTTTCTGATGGTGGAGAAGACACATCCTTTTCAATAAAGTATAGGTTGGTGTTATGCAGTTTCTTTAAACTGCTTCAAAGAATTGTAGAAAAATTTTCAAATTTCCCCAAAAGACTTTGTTTTGTACTTTCCATGGACGTTTGCTGAAGTAGAGCCTTCATCTAGTTGGTATAAGTTGATTTCTGTAAATGTCTTTGCTTTCATTTAGTGTATTCAACAAAATGCTAGATGCCTTCTTTTATAATGCTGTTTTTCGTCTTCAACTTGCCTGTTGTTATCTGTTCTTTTTGGCACTTCTTTCTGTGTTAGCATTCTGTTTACTGAATGTTGGGAGAACTGTTTTGAGCATTTGGGATGGTAATGTCACTTTGCATTCTGAACTGAAACCCCCTTCCCTAAGCAGTTATGTTTCTTTAGCTAATTAATACCATTAAATATTGTCTTGACAGTATTTGGTGAACATTGTTTAATGTCTTAAAGTTTGATATCTTAGAAACTACGGGAGAAACATATAGTAAATACACAACAGAAATTAAAGATAGTAAGGATACATATGCCCAGTTAAGAGATCACCACCAGGCAAAGTAAGCGTAGAAATCAGTGACTCAGAGGACAACCTATATTCTGAGAGCCAGGTTGACAAAGGAAGTAGATTCTCAGTTACTCATAGATACTGATCCAAAATAAATGTCTCTGTCAAATAAATGTGTATTGACTTACAATGGGTTTCTCAAGCAAGGACAGCCTCTTTGCTTTGGGGACAATCACTGTTTAGATGGTTTGGTTGAATTGCATTTTTAACTTATTCATTGAGCCAAATGTTCTGTGAGTAACTATGTTAGCTACTAAGCACTATGCTAGATGCAGGGATACAGTGATGTGCCTAGTAGACTGTTCCTGTTCACATGGTACTCAGCTTCTAATGGGAGAAATAGGGACATTAATCATAGGAGGAACCTATAAATACACACGAGAGCTCTGAAAGGAGATGTGGCAGTTCTGTGTGTGTGTGTGTGCAGGCGCGTAATTTTGTTTGTGGCGGTGGACAGATTGGAATGATAGAAAATTAGAAGGATTTCTAAGAAAAGAAATTTTCATTTGAGAGGTGGAAGGTAAGTTAACCAGGGGAAGGAAAAGAAGGGTGGTAGGTGGAGAGGATTCTTTTAGACAGGGTATCAATATGTTTTCAGAAGACAGAAAAAGAAAAATTAGATCTTTGTTTTCCTCTTAGGATCTGGTTCATAGTAATATATTTCCTTTTCACCACTTGGTGGCACTTAAACAGCTTTAACAAGCCTCAGTTTTGGCTGTGGAATAAATATTCTTCGACTTTTTTTTTTTTTAATTAGGGAAACTGATATGTGAAAATTAGGGGGGTGTGGAGCACTAGATGAGGTTATTATTAAAATGTTATGGGAAGAAAAAACAGTGTACTCAGGCACTGGATATTTCTGTAAATGGACATCTGTGCAGTCCCACTGGGGACGTATGAAGGCATTCTTTTTGTCAGGTACCCTTAGTTGTTTGTTTAGCCTTTTTTCTTCCCTAGTTCAAATAGGGGTGATTTTTCAAATTAAAATGTACAGCTCTTAAATTGTGACAATTGTGTACAGCCCTGGATCTCCATCCAAAACAAGATATAGAAAATTTTCAGCCTCCTAGCAAGTTTATTCATGTTCTACTCCAGCCAGTTTCCCATCACTGCAATAACGGATTTCAGTCACCATAAATTAGCTTTGCCTGCATCTGGATTTCATATAAAAGGAATCATACGGTATGTACTTTTTTGTGTCTGGCTTCTGTGTCTGACTTCTTCTTTTGTGTGTGTAATGTTAATAGTTCATTCCTTTTTTTAAGTGGATTTATTAATAATCAGATTTTAGAATATTTTCGTTACCCCAGTGGGTGTCATATTCAGTTTGCAGATGAGAACCCATACCCATTAGCAGTCGCTCCTTATCTTGTCCCCCTCTCGTTCCATTCCCCACCATAGGCAATGACTAATTTACTTTGTATAGATTTGCCTATTCTGGACATGAGTTCATTCTTTTTTATTGCTGAGTAGTATTCCATTGTATGGGCACACTACAGTTTGTTTAATCTGTTCGTTGCTGATGGACATTGGGTTGTTTCCAGTTTGAGGTTATTATAAGGCTTACTCATAAACATTTTTAAATGAGTTGTTTTTCATTTCCCTTGGGTAAATACCTAGGAATGGAGTTGCGGGTTATAAGGTAGAGATGTACTTTCATACTTCATAAGAAACTGCCAAACAGCTCTCCAAAGAGGCTATTTCTACTTTACATTCCTCTCCCACATGGATGGAGGGATCAGTTACTCTGCATCTTCACAGATGTTTGGTGTTAGTCTTTTCTATTTTGATCATTCTAGCATCTGTGAAGTGATATTTCATTGTTTTGTTGGAATATATGAATTTCCTTATGACTAATAATATTGAACAGCTTTTCATGTGCTTATTACATATATGTTCTTTTTTTGAAGGGTCTAACTCTTTTGTCCACTAAAAAAAAATTTGAGTTTACCTTTTTATTGTTGATTTGTGAGAGTTTTTTATATAATTAAGGTATAATTATATTAACTGACATTTGCTCTTCAGTAAATGTGAAGATAGAAATAGATATCTGTGGAGGATTTATTGTAACATGAGGTTTTTTAGTCTCAATTTTTTTTAAAGAATCAGAGTAGAGAGGTCCCTAGGTGGCTCAGGTCATGATGTGACTGTTTGTGGGATGGAGCCCCGTGTCGGGCTCTGCACTAACAGCTCAGAACCTGCTTGGGATTCTCTCTCCACCCCCCCTTCTTTCTCTGCCTCCCCCCCATGCATCTGCGTGTGCTTGCTTGTTCTCTCTCTCAAATAAATAAATAAACTTAAAAACTTTGAGTAGGAAAAAAAATCACTTTATTTAGACATTTTCTTTTTTTTTATGGTTTTACAGAAATTTCACTTTATTTTTATTTATTTATTTATTTATTTATTTATTTTTTAAAAAGATGAATCTCCTCCGGCTGCCTTTTTATTTTTTTTATTTTTTTTGAATTTTATTTATTTGTTTATTTTCAATATATGAAGTTTATTGTCAAATTGGTTTCCATACAACACCCAGTGCTCATCCCAAAAGATGCCCTCCTCAATACCCATCACCCACCCTCCCCTCCCTCCCACCCCCCATCAACCCTCAGTTTGTTCTCAGTTTTTAAGAGTCTCTTATGCTTTGGCTCTCTTCCACTCTAACCTCTTTTTTTTTTTTTTTTTTTTCCTTCCCCTCCCCCATGGTTTTCTGTTAAGTTTCTCAGGATCCACATAAGAGTGAAACCATACGGTATCTGTCTTTCTCTGTATGGCTTATTTCACTTACCGTAACACTCTCCAGTTCCATCCATGTTGCTACAAAGGACCATATTTCATTCTTTCTCATTGCCACGTAGTACTCCATTGTGTATATAAACCACAATTTCTTTATCCATTCATCAGTTGATGGATATTTAGACATTTTCTAAGGAGATTGCTATAGTAGTTGGTTCCTTATTGAACCATGAAATGATTCCTTGCAAGCAGGAAGGAACAGCTTTTAGGAGGTATAAGAAAACAAGAACACCAAACAAACCAGTTCAGTAATTTTCAGAAGTCACAATACCTATCACTTCAAAGAGCTCAGGGTAGAACCATGGTCTTCAACTCATCTTCTCCATAAGAAGTTTTGTCACTTTTGGTAGAGTCTCAAATGGACCCCGGTAGTCCATGCCACATAAAAGCAGTCCTTCCTGACCTCTAAAACACCTCAGATGAGAACTGTCAGTAAACTGGTTCTATAGTTTGCCTTTCAGAAGTTGTCCCACATTCTGTGTAGCTCACATCCCATGTCTCATAGTCCACATAGCTGGAGTTAGGTGTGAACTCTGTTAGGGCACATGTAGCTCACACTGTTACTGCACTTTTTACCGCAGTAAAAAGTATTGCTGAGTTTGCAGAAATTTCAGAGACTGGGCCAGGGTACCGTCAGCATCAGCAGCCCTAGTTTAGCTTTTATTATATCATGGAGTCTTTAGAAAACCAGCCTTTTGGTTGACTGGGAGACATTCATGAACTTACATTACTACTCTCTTGCTAATGGAAAAGAGAACATGGGGCATTTTATGACCCTGAAAGAGTTTTGTTGAAAATGATTTACTGGGTGTGTCTTTATTAAAATGGAAAGCATTACAGGCAGTCCAAGAATGTTTACTCTTAAGTGTATGTAACTCTATACATGCTGTTAGGTACCTTGTACCTTTTTGGTAAAAATCAGTATGCTGACATCTTAAGTCTTGCAAGAGGTTCACAGATTTCCCTCTCTTTATAAAAGTTTTTATCATTTCTGCATTCTTCATCATTAAAGATTCTTTATGATTCTTGCCTGTCTGTGTTCCATCCAATCTTTGATCCACCCTGCCAGTGTAATTTTTCTGACACTTGCCATTGTCCTGGCAAAAATCCTTCAGTGACTCCCCATCATCTTCAGGATAAAATTTAAACTTTAACTCTCCAGGATCGTCTTAGCTTACAAAGTTTTACCTGATTTATCTCCATTTCCCAATAATCAGCATAGTAAGAGCAAATGTTTATGTAGTACTTTATATGCCAAGCACTGGCTTAGGCAGTTATAATAAACTTCTCTTAATTCTGCAAATAGATCATGTACCCCCACTTTTCATACCTTTGCACATCCTGTACTCTATGACTGGAGCTATCAATCTCTTTATCAATTTAATACCTACTTCTTCTTTAAGATTCCATTCAGACATCACTTCTTGGCAGCTCAATTTCTGTATTCACTTTCTGTGCCCCAGCCCCAGTCTTCACCTTTTAAAATTGTAGTGAGATGTTCAGCGCAGTGCATGTATAATCTAATATAAAGCAGAATATTTTTTCTCCCTGTTCAGAACACTTTTCTCCTACAGTGAGGACAGTTCAGTAGGAATGAGTGAGTTGCCCCAGTTTAAGAGCAGAAAAAAGATTTAATGATTCATCATCACCACCACCTTTCTTAAACCCTGTATTTGGGTTTAAGGATCCACAGGCAAGATACTTAGTCTTGGTAACAAAATGAGTAAGATAGTCCTTGCTTTTGAAGACCCCACATTCTAGTGAGAATAGACAGACTCATCCACAGCTTATTATATCTTGCTGGGTCAGAGATATCAAAAATTTAAAAAAAAGAAATCAAAGAATTAGCTTAGGCAGATTTTAAATTATAATCTAAACTGAAAGTTATAAAGGAAATGATTGTTTTATTTAAAAATTCAACATTTTACATGACAAAAAAACCCAAAAAATAATAAAAGCAAGTAGAGAAAAAAAATTGTAGCTTTTATTAATATATAAGCTCTGCCATATATTAAAATGAACTCTTAAAATTCAGAAAGCAAAAAGGATCAACAGCCCACTAGAAAAATAGATAAGAAAATGAATAGGGAATTGAGAGCTCAATAAACACATGAAAATTGTCCAATCTTCATTATAATAGAAGAATTGCAAATTTAAACTGCGAGTTAAAATCTGCCTGTCCTGTTGGCTAAGATAAATTGAAGTGTCAAAAGTTCACAGAGGCCATCTCAAAGGTGTTTCCCAACTGGGCTAAGATGGGAATTTTGAATATAAAAAAGTAATTACTCCAATATCAGACTGTATCAAAAAAATGAAAATCCATGGGTCGCCTGGGTGTCTCGGTTAAGCGTCCGACTTCAGCTCAGGTCATGATCTCACCAGTCGTGGGTTTGAGCCCCATGTCGGTCTGTGTGCTGACAGCTCAGAGCCTGGAGCCTGCTTCAGATTCTGTGTCTCTCTCTCTCGCTGCCCCCTCCCCTGCTCATGCCATCCTCTCTCTTTCTCAAAAATAAATAAACATTAAAAAAAATAGTTAAAAAAAATTAAAACCCAAGAGTGTAATAAACTTTAAAAAACAAAATAACTATTGATCACCTTTGGAGGTTTCAAGGTTGTCAGCTCATTGTTGTGAAAATTTTGTGCATAGAGAGGATGAGGCACTTACACTGCATTTAATTGTGAAATGGGTTTCAAGGTAACCAAATAGTTGATGGTGGAATTCTTTTTTCTTGAAGAATTCCAGTTAATAAATGAAGAAAGAATGAAAGTATTAGAGAAGATACCATTTTGTGCCAGTAATGCAGTAATGGATCTAGACAGATTTTGATGTATGCTAAAATTATAGATGAAAGGTGATTATTGACTTCATAATGGTGGGATCAGTTTAATATCATTAATTCATTGATCAGCCTTAGCATCACTAAAAGTTGAAAAGACAGACATATGTTTCTTGATTTGATGAAATAGGAGGACACAGCACTACTGTATTCTATCCTAAAAAGATTGATGAATGTAATCAAGAAAAGTAACAGCAAGCAGGTAGATCATGTAGGTGTGTAGGCTGTTGTGAGGATTTTGCTTTGTGTGTGTATATGTATGTAGGTATCAGATATGTCTCTAATGGTCTGTTTCTTTCCTTCGTGGTATAAATACTTGGAGGAGAGCTCAGCTGCATTTTGATAGTTTAAACCTGCTTCTTTTCATTCATTTTTTTTAAGACTTATTTTAGAACAATTTAAGGTTCAGAGCAAAATTGAAAGAAAGGTAGAAAGACTTTGGCTTTTACTATGATTAAAATAAGGAGCATTGTAGGCTTTTGAGAAGGAGAGTGACGTGATCTGGCTTAATACACTAACTGGCTGCTGTGTCAAGAATGGTTCAGGAGAAGGAGGAACAAGAGTATTTGCACAAACGCCAAGGTGGAAGCCATCACATTAGTTCATGTGAGAGGTGAAAGTTGCTTGTACTAGGTGCCAGAGAGGAAGGGAGAAGTGGTTAGGACCATGACCATATTAGATTGTTAGAAGATTGGTTAGGATTGGTAGATCTAACATAATTACCTAATGGATTAATGTGGGGAGTAAGACTAAGAAGATAAGGAGGATTGTAAAGTTTTTGGTTCAAGCAACTTGGTGCAGAACTGTCTTTAACCAAGGCAGGAGTGACTGTGGGTATAGCAGGTTTGGAGGTGAAGACAAATAATTTAGTTTTGAATATCTTTTACATAGAGGGTCCCCATTGTGAATATAGATAGTACTGCTGAATATTAAGAATCAAGGATGTGAGACAGCTGCCATGAGAAGGTATTCATTGTCAGTCTCATGTTCATTAACCGTGTGAGTTCTCATCAGCTTGATGTTTCTGTGTTGTGTATTTATTTTGTTTTTCCATTTACGATGTATATATAGTACCTATTTTATGCTAGGCACTAATTTTTCAAATACTTATTTAATTCTCATAAACCTTACAAGGTAAGAATGTCACTGCTATGCCTGTTATGCCAAAGAGGCATTGAGAAATCAAGGAACTTGCCCAAGTTTACATAGCTAGAAAAGGGAGAATTAAGACTCATACGTGCACAATTTGGTTCTAGAGTCTGTGTTCTAAACCACTATACAGTGCTGCTTTCCTTTTAGCTCCTGCGATTGATTGATTAACTGAAGTACGGTAAAACCTTGGGTTGTAACTTGTTCTGAGTGTTCCACAAAATGAGCAAACATTTCTAATAAATTTTAACTTGATATAAACGAGCAATGTCTTGCAATACAAGTAGTATGTCACATGTGACGCCAAATGTCACATGGTCACAACTGAGCCAACGGTTTTACATTTGCTTTGATGTACAAGTGCTTTGGATTACAAGCATGTTTCTGGAACAAATTATGCTTGCATGTATAGTTGATAATGTTACATTAGCTTCAGGTCCCCGTGAATTTATTGTAGTTGTAAACAGAGACTTATTCAAGCAGAGGCCCAGAGCTTATTTCAAGTCATCTACACAGAGGTTTTGGCTAAAGGGGATTTCCATAGCTTTAAAAATTGTAGTTATTTTTATATCATAAAATAAAGTGACCTGTGAGGCTGCAAGTGCTGATTACAGAAACTAGGTGTGCCTGGGTGGCGCAGTCTGTTAAGCATCTGAGTCTTGATTTTGGCTCAGGGCATAATCTCACGTTTTGTGAGATTGAGCCCTGCATTGGGCTCCACACTGACAGCACAGAGCCAGTTCGGGATTCTCTCTTCTCTCTCTGACCCTTCTTCTCTCTCTCAAAATAAATAAACTAAAAAAAAATTGGGGCTCCTGGTGGCTGCATTGGTTAAGTTTCTGATGCTTGATCTCAGCTCAGGTCATGATCTCATGGTTTGTGAGTTCGAACCCCTCCTTGGGCTATGTGCACTGTCAGCATGGAGCCTGCTTGGGATTTTCTCTCTCCGTTTCTCTCTGTCCCTCCCCAGCTAGTGTGGTCTCTCTCAAAATAAATAAGTAAACTTAAAAAAAAAAAAAAAAGCCACAGAAATTATATCCTGAGGTGCTTTTAACCTTTACAGATTTTTTTTAAATTTATTTTTTTAACGTTAATTTATTTTTGAGAGCGAGAGAGCGTGAGCAGGGTAGGGACAGAGAGAGACAGAGACACAGAATCTGAAGCTGGCTCCAGTCTCTGAGCTGTCAGCACAGAGCCTGACACGGGGCTCAAACTCACAGACCGGACCATGAGATGATTGACCTGAGCTGAAGTCGGACGCTGAACCGACTGAGCCACCCAAGTGCCCCTAACCTGTGCAGGTTTCCATGCGAGACTTTGTGGAATGTAATAGTTACATAAGTTGAGAAATATCTATCAATACTGCATCGTTATGATTTTATTTACATCTCTGACATGTCACAAGAAGTGTTGGTTTGGAATTGTGAACTAATGGTATTCCACTTGCTTCATATATTCTGTTTGATAAATGTTGCCTCAGTTACTTGACTGCTAATAATGTTGAAATTCCTTAAGGAGTTGGCTTTTTTGCATTCAGGTCTTGGTTATACTCTATGTGGCTTAAACTGTCAATGCCCCAAAAGGCAGTGTAGCTTTGTAGTTCGGATTCCTCTTCAGTATTCTCAGTTATCTTTATCAGTGTTAGTTTGAAATGATACAACTTTGCAAAGTGTTTTATATCATTTGTTTTTCCTTGAGGGTATGATTAGATTCTACCAGGAGATATTGGTAGCTGACCTTTTAAGGCCATCTTTTTTAAGTTACCAGTATTTTTTTAAGTAAGCTTCACGCCCAGCGCACAGCCCAGTAGGGGGCCTGAACTCAAGACCCAGAGATCAAGACCTAAGCCACCCAGTGGCCCCTAGGTTATCAGTATTCTTTTTTTTTTTTTTTTTTTTTTTGTTTTTTAGGTTATCAGTATTCTTAATGAGGACTGTGTAAAACAACACTGTAGGATTTAGTTCTGCTTCTCTTTGTTGGCGTTAGTGAGCCATCAAATACAGTTATTCGAAAAAATCCTTATTTTTCCAGATGGAGAAAAGCAATAGTTGGTATTTGTTTCTTGTATTTAGTGCAAGTGAACCAATTTAATGCAAATGAACTACTGAATACAGATAATTGAGTAACTGTCTAAATTGTCCTAAAGTTTCTATTAGTGAATGAATTCCATTCTAGATGGCCTAGGAGGGAAGCAAATTCATTACATACAAAGACTGCCATAGGGCATTTGGGCTTAATTCTTTCAGGGAACCTGGTTGAGAAAGGCTGATCTGGGCTGTGGTCTGTTTTTGTAAGGCTCAAGAGCTAAGGATTGGTTTTGTTGTTGTTGTTTGTTTTTTAAGGGTTACTAAAAAAATAAAATAAAAAGGAACAGAGACTGTATATGGCCTGCAACACCTAAAGTACTTACTGTATGGCCTTTTATAAAAGGTTTGTCTAACTGCCCTCGAGATAATACTTAAATTTGAATCCGAGCTTCTCTCTCTCTCTTTCTCTCTCTCTCTCTCTCTTTCTCTCTCTCTCTCTCTCTCTTTCTCTCTCTCTCTCTCTCTCTTTCTCTCTCTCTCTTTCTCTCTTTCTCTCTCTCTCTTTCTCTCTCTCTCTCTCTCTCTTTTTTTTTTAATAGCTTTTTGTCCTCAGTATCTGATTCTATAAATGGGGGATAGTAAGGGCGCCTAGATGGCTCAGTCAGTTAAGCGTCTGACTTCAGTTCAGGTCATGATCTCATGGCTTGTGAGTTTGAGCCCCACATCAGGCTCTGTGATGACAGCTGGGAACCTGGAGCCTGCTTCGGATTCTGTGTCCCCCTTTCTCTCTGCCCCTCCTCCGTCTGCATTTTGTCTCTCTCCTTCAAAAATAAATAAACATTAAAAAAAAATTTAAAAATGGAGATAGTAATACTACTTACCTCAGAGTTGTGAAGAGTACATAAAATAATGAATGTCCTGTTGCAGCTTAATGAATGTTAGCTACTATGTAATATAAAATGATAATGATATGTACACATGTTATTAATATGGTGTATAGCAGATATCAAGGCCATTCTTATATTGTGATATGAAGCAATGTAAGTTTCAGTTGAGAATATTAGCCAGTATTATTGGTGCCATGATATTTTACAGATTCTTACAGTAGGAGTGTCCTCTTAAACCATCTAATCTGTTACCCATTAAGTGTTACCACATTTTGGTGTTTGGTAATTCAGTATTTCTCAAGGTAGTCTCTCTCTTTGGATAGCACTAATCTAATCATTTTATTTGGTGTGCTGACTTCTCTCTTCCTATTGTTTGAGTTTTGATGTCTCAGAAAAGCGGTTTTCAAACTTTCTGGTCTTGAGACCCCTTAAAACTTTTCAGTATTATAGCTTTTCAGAGAGCTGTTGCACTAATAATTTCTTTGAAAATAACAATAAATAGCCTATTACATGTTAAACAACATTTTAGTGAAAATCATTGTTTTCTAAAACAAAAACATTGTGCGAAACGGTGCACTATTTTTACATTTTGCATATTTCTTTAACATCTGGATTATTAGAAGATACCTGCCCGTTGTATCCACGTTTTTATTCAGCTGTTGCATAATATTTTGGCTGAAGTATATGAAGAAAATTCAGCCTTATATACAAAGGTTTTTAGAAAAGGGAAAAAACACAGCCTTTCAAATAATTGTTCAATATTTTTCTTGTCTGAGAGAGAGTGCGAATTGGGGAGGGTAAAGAGAGAGGGGTACAGAGGATCTGAAGCCGGCTCTATGCTGATAGCAATGAGCCCCATGTGGGGCTCCAATTCCCTAACCATGAGATCATGACCTGAGCTGAAGTCAGATGTTCATCCCAAGTGCACCCTTCCCCCTTTTTAATAAACTTTGTTTTCAGAGTAGTTATAGATTCACGGCATAATTGAGCAGGGAAGATAGAGAGTTCCCATATGAGCATAACCTTCCTACTATCCACACCTTGGCCCCACAGTAGTACATTTGTTACGATGGATGAACCTACGTTGACCCATCATTGTCACTCAGAGTCCGTAGTTTACATTGTGGTTCACTCTTGGTGTTGTTTCTATGGGTTTGACACCTGTCTCTACCATTGTAGTGTCATACAGAATAGTTTCACTGCCTTTAAAATCCTCTGTGCTCTGCCTGTTCATTCCTTCTTCCCTTCCCCAGTCCCTGGCTGGACATTTTGCATTGCTGTCAGCAACAAAGGAGTGTTGCCCCAGCCTCAGCAGCATTTGGTGTTAGTGTTGTTTTTTGTTGTTGTTGTTTTTTTGTTTTTGGTCCTTTTAATAGGTGTGTGTAGTGGTATCTTCTTTTAATTTGCAGTTCCCTAATGACATTGTGATGTTGAACATCTTTTCATATGCTTTCTTGCCATCTGTATTTTTTTCATACGCTTACTTACAATCTCTTTTCTTTGGTGAGGTCCAGGTCTTTTGCCCATTTTTAATCAGATTGTTCATTTTCATACTGTTGAGTTTTAAGAGTTCTTTGCATATTTTGGGTAAGTCCTTTATCACATGTGTCTTTTGCGAATATTTTCTCCCATTCTGTGGCTTGTCCTCTTATTCTCTTGAGTGGTAGGTTCTTTTTTTTTTTTTTTTTTTTTTTTTTTTTTTTAATTTTTTTTTCAACGTTTTTTATTTATTTTTGGGACAGAGAGAGACAGAGCATGAACGGGGGAGGGGCAGAGAGAGAGGGAGACACAGAATCGGAAACAGGCTCCAGGCTCCGAGCCATCAGCCCAGAGCCTGACGCGGGGCTCGAACTCACGGACCGTGAGATCGTGACCTGGCTGAAGTCGGACGCTTAACCGACTGCGCCACCCAGGCGCCCCGAGTGGTAGGTTCTTAAGTGCTATGTGGAATTTTATTTTATTTTATTTTTTATTTATTTAAAAAAAAATTTTTTTTTTTTAACGTTTATTTATTTTTGAGACAGAGAGAGACAGAGCATGAACGGGGGAGGGGCAGAGAGAGAGGGAGACACAGAATCAGAAGCAGGCTCCAGGCTCTGAGCCATCAGCCCAGAGCCCGACGCGGGGCTCGAACTCACGGACCGTGAGATCGTGACCTGAGCTGAAGTTGGACGCTTAACCGACTGAGCCACCCAGGCGCCCCGCTATGTGGAATTTTAAAACCATGTCATACATAGCTCACATATAAAATAGTAAATATATATATATATGTACTATGGTTATCTGTATCACATAAAACATTTTAAGTGTTTAAATATGCTGTATTCTTATTAAAATGTTATAATTTATTTTATTTGTAATAACTTAAAAACATAATTATAACATTTTATGTTCTTGGGGTTTAATTCTTCTGTTTACTGTCTGCTTATTCTTTTGATAAATTATTTTCTATAGATTTTATGGGGTTTTTTTTTGTTTTTTTTTTTTTTTGTTTTTATTGTGTGTGGGCTTGTGTTTGACATGGGTTGTTTTTTTTCCCCTGTAGGAATCTTGTGTGGGCAGATGGTGAGAGCTTCTACGGAATGTCTGAATTTGCCACCCCTCCCTTTCAGAAACCTGGAGAACCAATTTTATGTTAATTTTATAGTTAGGGGATTCCTAAATAATTCAGATAGTGCAGTGGTTCTCAAAGTGTGGTCCAGAGAGTCCTGGGGGGGGGGGGGGGGTCCTAGAGGTCAGACTGTTTTCATAATAATATCAAGACGTTACTTGACTTTTCATTCATCATTCACTCACTAGTGGAGTTTTCCAGAGGCTATGGGATATGGTATCATTACTCGGATAGCTAATACAGTGTGAGTCTTGTGTATTCTTGAGTTTTAAATTTTTGTTTTGTTTTTCTTTTATTTTAAAGTAAACTCTGTGCTCAGTGTGGGGCTTGAACTTACAACCCTGAGATCAAGAGTTGCAAATCCTCAATAATTTTTAAGAGTATAGAGTGATCCTGAAACTAAAATGTTTGAAAACTGCTGATGTAGTGTGTATTTGGATTCCAAAACTATGCAAGTCACAAGCCTGGGATTCATCTTCTCCAATATAAGGAGAGTACCTTATATTCTGTCTACCTAGGAGGAGGAAAATGAGGATTCTTGAGCCCCATTCACAGAGATTCTGATTCATTAGGTCTGGGTTGTCGTTTAAGAATTTTCATTTCTAGGGAACGAGTTGCCAGATGTTGATGTGATG
This sequence comes from Panthera leo, assembly GCF_018350215.1. Taxonomy (NCBI): domain Eukaryota; kingdom Metazoa; phylum Chordata; class Mammalia; order Carnivora; family Felidae; genus Panthera; species Panthera leo. The sequence continues at coordinate 55,583,760 of NC_056689.1, forward strand.
GGTCAATGGACCACACTTTTGAGAAGTGTTGTTTTAAGTCCTCATTAAAATTTTTTTTAAATATTTATTAAAAATATTTTATATTTTTATATATATTATATATATTTTAATATACATATTAAAATATTTAATATTTATTAAATTTTTTTTTAATGTTTATTTTTGAGAGAGACAGAGCACAAGTTGGGGAGGGGCAGAGAGAGATGGAGACACAGAATCTGAACTCCAGAGCCGTGAAATCATGATCTGAGCTGAAGTCAGATGCTTAACTGAGCCACCCAGGCACCCCAATGTTTGTTAATTTTTGAGAGATAGAGAGAAAGAAAGAGAGAGACAGAGCCTGAGCAGGGGAGGGGCAGAGAGAGAGGGGGGCACAGAATCCGAAGCAGTCTCCAGGCTCTGAGCTGTCAGCACACAGCCCGATGCGGGGCTTGAACTCATGAACTGCGAGATCATGACATGAGCCAAAGTTGGACGCTTAACCGACTGAGGCACCCCTAGAGTCCTCAGTTTTAATCTCCTTAAGGCCTTTCTTCTCTTGTCCCTGCATGAGTGTTAAAACCCAAGTTCCCAGATTACCTATACTTAATCAGCACCCATTCAGTGTGTCAGCATACTCTCAGCTCTGTCTTCCAGGTTCTCTTTCACTTCTAGCACCGAAGGCCTTTCCTGCCAGCCTTTTGAGCTTAGCTATGCATTGAGAGAGAATGTGTGTGTGTATTTGAGTGGGAGAGAGAGGCAGAGACAGAGGAGTGTATATAGCCTTTATACAAATTTTACTCATTATGGATAAGATACCCACATATTTTATCTACGATTTTATAATAACAGGACTTTTTTTTTTTTTTAAGTTTATTTATTTGGAGAGAGAATTACAAGCAGGCTCCACTCTGTTAGCACAGAGCCTGCTGTGGGGCCAGATCCCACAAACGGCTGAGATCATGACCTGAGCTGAAATCAGGAGCCGGATGCTCAACTCACTGAGCCAACCAAGTGCCCCAGTAACAGGAGTTTTAAGTTATCTTTATATATTTCCCTGAATAGTTCGGTCCCATCTGTAAACCTATCAGTGAGCAACAACAGGAAGTTTCCTATAAATCCTTACAGGCTTTTTAGGGAAACTTTCTTAAACATTACCTTGTCATGGTTTCAGTGCTTAATTTAAGGAAGTGCAATGCTTTATAGTTATTTAGAATATCATTGTTCATTTAAATAGAAAACTTTCATGGGGCGCCTGGGTGGCTCAGTCAGCTGAGTGTCTGACTTCAGCTCAGGTCATGATCTCCTGGTCCTTGGGTTTGTGCCCCGCGTTGGGCTCTGTGCTGGCGGCTTGGAGCCTGGAACCTGCTTCAGATTCTGTGTCTCTGTCTCTGCCCCTCCCCCGCTTATGTTCTGTCTCACTCTCAAAAATATATAAACATTAAGAATTTTAAAAAATATATAAAACTTTCAGGGGCGCCTGGGTGGCGCAGTCGGTTAAGCGTCCGACTTCAGCCAGGTCACGATCTCGCAGTCCGTGAGTTCGAGCCCCGCGTCAGGCTCTGGGCTGATGGCTCGGAGCCTGGAGCCTGTTTCCGATTCTGTGTCTCCCCCTCTCTCTCTGCCCCTCCCCCGTTCATGCTCTGTCTCTCTCTGTCCCAAAAATAAATAAAAAAAAAACGTTGAAAAAAAAAAAAAAAACCTAAAAAAAAAAAAAGAAGAAAAGAAAAAAAAAATATATAAAACTTTCAGAATCGGCCTCTGTTTTGAACTTTGTAACTAAATTTTTCTAAAATGACATTTTTAATAGCTTATTGACTTGTATTTGTTTCTTAGCATTAGAATGTTAAGTTTTTCTTAAAAGGGATTCTAGTTGAGAATTTGGGTTGATTAGGTTCTTCTTAAAGTTGTACTATGAAGTATTTTAAAGTTTATTCTACATCATTGTCAAAAGGAATGCCTTGTGGGGCGCGTGGGTGGCTCAGTCGGTTAAACTTCGGCTCAGGTCATGATCTCATGGTTTGTGAGTTCAAGCCCCACGTTGGGCTCTGTGTTGACAGCTCAGAGCCTGGAGCCTGCTTGGGATTCTGTCTCCCTCTCTCTGTGCCCTTCCCGTACTTGTGCTCTGTCTCTCTAAGATGAATAAATGCTAAAAATGTTTTTTTTAAAGGAATGCCTTGTTAGAATTATGTCTGGATTATGTGTTCCTCTTAATGATTTTAAAGACTGTCCTATATTGTTCTAGTCCTTTGTATTTACTGTTCTTGAGTTAATATGCATAATTTTAAGAAACAGTTTATCACTATGTAGTTGGGATACTATTTAATATATAGCACTCTTCCTAAAGACATCCAGGAGTTTTGGCATTCTCAGTTATTCTCAGTAATAACTCAGTTATTTCTTTAGTAATTGTAGATTCAGAGAATATTATACAATGATACCTAGTACTAATGATTACCTAGGGTCAGTCATTGTGTAAATAGGGTTTTTTTCTTTAAATGTATTAACTTGTAGTTATTCACTCAAAATACTAGTTTCTCTTCTGCACAGCCTTAAGAGATTTTACTGAACTGTTATTCAGTCTTTGGACTTTTAAAAACTCCCCACTCTGCATCTTTCTGAACACTTGTAGTAATTAGACTGAATGCTGAAGTATGCTACTGCTTCTCCAGTCAAAAGTACCCATTTGTTTCCTATTTTAAAACCAGTCCTCTAGCCATATTACTTTATATTCTTTTCCTTAGCAAACTGAGAACTAAAGAAATGTTACAGTATTCTGAAAATATAACTATTAATTCCAACTATAACGGGGCAAGAAAACTGTGACAAAGATAGATTGATTTGATCATTCTCATTCTCAAAGTGTGATCCATGGTCCTCCCTGATGGTTCCTGAGACTTTCTGGGATCTGCAAGTTCAAAACTATTTGCATACTTAAACTAAAATATTATTTTCCCTTTGCACTATGTTGACATTTGTACTTAGGTTGTAAGAATGTGGTGGCTAAGACCGTTGGCGCACAGATCAAGGCAGTGGCACCAAACTATTATAGTAGTCTTTATAGCCTTCCACTGTTATACACACATATTTAAAAAAACACCAGTTTCACCTAAGAATGCTCTTGATGAGGCAGTGAGAATTGCTGCATTTACTATCTTGACCCCAGTACATGTCTTGGTGATAGTCTATCTGATGAAATGGGAAGTATGCATAAAGTGCTTATGTGACTGAGTTATGGGCTAAACTAGATACTACTTTTTCCATGGAACACCATTTTACTTGGAAGAACGTCTAAGCAGCTGTGGTTTTTCATGCTTCAGTATTTACAGACATTTTCTCAAAAATGAAGTGAGCCTGTCACACATCAAGGAAAAAAATTTAACAAATTTGTTGCCAGTGTAATGGCAGGGAATGATAACATTCCAGCTTTCAAGAAAAAATTCAGAATATTAAAAAATGTATTATCCTCCACTTTGAGTGTGACAACTTCCTTTAAAAAAAAAACCTTTCTGTTGAGGTTGGTGGTGATATTAACAAGTGTAATTTTTTTGGTGAGATATTGTACAATGAAATGTCATTTGGAAGATCCACACAACTCAGTGAATTATTACTTTCCAAATGGCCACTACCTGATGTTTACAAATCAAAGATTGGTCAAAGATCCTTTCCAAGTGCAAAACTTGAATTTTTTTGGTAGCAAAAATTTTATTTACAAATTAACATGTAGAAAAATTCATCACGTTTTGGTACAGTTATAGTAATTTTATTACATGTATAAATTTGTGTACCCACCAGAGTCTAGATACAGAATAGTTCTATAACCCCAAACAACTCCCTTGTGCTCTTGTGTTGTAATCACCCCTCCTCAAACCTCTGGCAACCTCTAATCTGTTTTTCATCACTATAGTTTTGTCTTTCTGAGATTGTCATATAAATAGAATCATATGGAATATAACCATTTGAGACGGGCTTCATTAACTTAGCATAATACCTTTGAGAGTCATTATCAGTATTAATTTTTTAAAAATTAAAGTAAAACTTGTTTTAACCATTTTAAAGTGTGCAATTCAGTAGCTTTTAGGACATTCACAATGTTGTACAACCATTACCACTGTCAGACTTCATAGCATTTTTATTATCCCCAAAAGATACCAATACTCATTACATAGTTACTTCCTATTTCCCTCCTTCGTCCTCTTGCAGCCACTTATTCTTTCTGTCTCTGGATTTGCCTATTCTAAGCATTTCATATAATCAAGAGTCATACAGTATGTGGCCTTTTGTGTTTGTCTTCTTTCATTTAGCATTATATTTTTGAGATTCATCCATGTTACAGTACATTATCCGTATTTCATTCCTGTATTAGTCAACTCGGGCTGCCTTTACAAAATGTTGGGTGGTTTAAACAGATAACTGATTTTCTCACAGTTCTGGAGGCTAGAAGCTCCAGATCAAGGTTCAGCAGGGTCAGTTTCTGGTATGTATTCTTTATATGGCTTGTAGAAGCCTACCTTCTCACTGTGTCCCCACATGGCCTTTCCTCTGTGCTAGAGTGTAAAGGAGAGGGGAGCTCTCTCTGGTGTGTGTCTCTCTTGTTTTTAATGTTTATTTTATTTTTGAGAGAGCGAGCGAGCATGAGTGGGGGAGAGGCAGAGAAAGAGGGAGACAGAGAATCCCAAGCAGGCTCCAGGTTCTGAGCTGTCAGCACAGAGCCCGGTGTGGGGCTTGAACCCACGAATTGTGAGATTATAACCTGAGCCAAAATTGGACGCTTTAACCGACTGAGCCACCCAGGTGCCCCACTGGTGTCTCTTTTTTATAAGACACTAATCCTGATGGGAGCACCTGGGTTGCTCAGTCAGTTAAGCGCCCAACTCTTGATTCTGATTCAGGTTATGATCTCATGGTTTCATGGGTTTGAGCCCTGCATGGGGCTCCATGCTGGCAATGAGGAGACTGCTTGGGATTTTCTGTCTCCTTCTCTCTCTGCCCCTCCCCCCAACACACTGTCCTGTCTCCTTCAAATAAATAAACTTAAAAAAAAAGATATCCTGGGGCGCCTGGGTGGCGCAGTCGGTTAAGCGTCCGACTTCAGCCAGGTCACGATCTCGCGGTCCGTGAGTTCGAGCCCCGCGTCAGGCTCTGGGCTGATGGCTCGGAGCCTGGAGCCTGTTTCCGATTCTGTGTCTCCCTCTCTCTCTGCCCCTCCCCCGTTCATGCTCTGTCTCTCTCTGTCCCAAAAATAAAAAATAAAAAAAAATGTTAAAAAAAAAAAAAAAAGATATCCTATTGGATCATCCCCTTTTCCCTTACAACCCCAGTTAACCTTAATTAAAATATACAGGTATATTGGAGGTTAGGGCCTTCAACATAAACATTCTATCCATAATAAGTCCCTTTTATGGCTGAATATTATTCATTTGTATGCCTTTACCCCATTTCGTTCATTCATCAGTTGATGGACATTTGGGTGTTTCTGCTTTTTGGCTGTTGTGAATAATGCATGTCTGAATCTTCATGTACACATTTTGAACACCTGTTCTAATTCTTTTAGATTTGTACTAAAATGGAATTGCTAGGTCACATGGTAATTCTGATTTATCTTGAGGAACCACCAAACTGTTTTCCACAACATCCACACCATTTTGCATTATCATCAGCAGTGTGTAAGATTCCAATTTCTCCACATCTGCACCCACACTTCTTACTTTTCCTTTTTTTTTTTTTTTTTTTTTTTTTTAAGGTTTATTTTTGAGAGTGAGACAGCACGAGCGGGGGAGGGACAGAAAGAGAGGGAGACACAGAATCTGAAGCAGGCTCTAGGCTCCTAACTGTCAGCACAGAGCCCAGCACGGGGCTCAAACTCACAGACCACGAGATCATGACCTGAGCCAAAGTTGGGTGCTTAACCGACTGAGCCACCCAGGCGCCCCTCTGTTTGTTTGTTTTTTTTGTTTGTTTGTTTGTTTGTTTTTTTAATAACCATCCTAGTGGGTATGAAGTGGTATCTCCTGGTTGTGATTTCAGTTTCCCTAGTGATAGTTAATGATATTTAATGATGATATTTAACATCTTTTCATGTACTTGTTGGCCATTTGTAAATCTTTGGAAAAATATGAATGTAAGTCCTTTGCCCATTTTTAAATTGGGTTACCTGTTTTTTGTTTTTTGTTTTTTGTTTTTTTTGAGTTTTAAGAGTCATTCACATACTCTGCATACTAAACCCTTATTGGATGTATGATTTCAAAAATTTTCTCCTATTTTGTGGGTTTTTTCACTTTCTTTATAATATTCTTTGATTCATAGAAGCTTTTATATTTAGGAAGTTTAATATTAAAATTTTTTGTTGCTTGTGCTTTTGGTGTCCGGTAAGAACCCATTGCTACATCCAAAGTCATAAAGATTTATCTCCCTATGTTTCCTTTGAAGAATTTTATAGTTTTCTCTCTTACATTTAGATCTTTGATAAATTTTGAGTTTTTATGTATGGTGTGAGATAATAGTCCAACTTCATTCTTTTGCACATGGTTATTCAGTAGTCCCTGTGTTGTTTCTTGAGAAGGCAGTTCTTTCCCCCACTGAATAGTCTTGACATCGTCGTTGAAAATCAGTTGACCATTGGGGAGCCTGGGTAGCTCAGGTGGTTAAGTGACTGACTCTTGATTTCAGCTCAGGTCATGATCTCACAATTTGTGAGATAGAGCCCCACATCAGGCTCTGGGCTGACAGTGTGGAGCCTGCTTGGGATTCTGTCTCTCTCTGTCTCTGTCTCTGTCTCTCTGTCTCTGTCTCTCTCTCTCTCTCTCCCCCCCTCCCCCGCTTGCTTGCATGTGCACACACACTCTCAAAATAAATAAACATTAAAAACAAAATCAATTGACCATTGATGTGTGGTTTATATCTGGACACATTTCTGTTGGTCTGTATGTCTATCTTTGTGCCAACACTGTGGCTTTATAATAATTTTTGAAATGAGGATGAGTGAATCCTCCAATCTCCCCCCCCCCCCCCCCAACTTCAAAACAAGATTGTTTTGGCTATTTGGACTCCCTTGCAGTTCCATTTGAATTTTAGGATTAGCCTGTCAGTTTCTGCAAAAAACATAGTTGGGATTGTGATAGAGATTGCATTGAATCTGTAGATCACTTTGGCGGGGACGTACTGCCATTTTAACAATATTAGGTTTTCTAATTTAGGAACATGGGATGTCTTTCCGTTTATTTAAGTCTTTAATTTCTTGACATTTCATGTTTTGTGGTTTTTAGTGTGCAGCTCTTCCACTTCCTTGGTTAAATTTGTTCCTAAGTATTTTGTTCTTCTTGATACTATTATACATGAAATTGGATTCTTAATTTCAGATTGTTCATTGTTGATGTATGGAAATGCTACTTATTTTTGTATGTTTTTCATGTATCCTGCAATGTTGCTGAACTTGTTAATTGTGATCGTTTTTTTGTGGATTCTTAGGATTTTCTGTATGTAAGACCTTATCTGTGAAAAGCAGTAGTATTACTTCTTCCTTTCCGATTTGAATGCCTTTTATTTCTTTTACCTAATTGCTCTGGCTAGAACTTCCAGACAGTATTGAATAGAAGTGGCAAGGATGAACATCCTTATCTTGTTCTTCACCTTAATAGGAAGCTTTTCAGTGTTCTACAATTGACTCTGTTAGTTGTGAGTTTTTTCATAGATGGCCTTTATCAGGTTGTGAAAGCTCCTTTCTATTCCTAGATTATTGAGTGTTATCATGAAAGAGTGTTGGAATTTGTTAAATGTTTTTTCTGTGTCAATTGAGATGATTATGTTATTTTTCCCCCTCATTTTATTAATGTGGTGATTGGTTTTTAAAAATTGAGCCACCCTTGCATTCCTGGGATAAGTCCATGGTGTGTAGTCCTCTTAATATGCTGCTGAATGTGGTTTGCTACTATTTTGTTGAGGATTCTTGCATCTATATTCATGAGAGAGATTGGTCTGTAGTTTTCTTGTGCTATCTTTGTTTTCTTATGGGATCTGAGTAATATTGACCTATGGAATGAGTTAGGAAGTATTCTTTCCTCTTCTGTTTTTTTGGAAGTGTTTCCTAAGAGTTGGTATTATTTCTTCTTTAAATGTTTGGGTGAACTGTTTCTTATTGGGGTGCCTGGGTAGCTTAGTTGGTTAAGCATTCAACTCTTGGTTTCAACTCAGGTTATGATCTCATGGTTTGTGTGATTGAGCCCCATGTCAGGCAGGCTCTGTGCTGCTCACAGTGTGGAGCCTGCTTGGGATTCTCTTTCTCTCTCTGTCTCTGCCCCTCCCCTGCCCTGCCCTTGCGCATGCTCTTTCTCTCTCTCTGAACATAAATAAATATATATTTTTTAATGTTTGGGAAAATTTATCGCTGAAGCTATCTGGCTCTTTTCTTTGACAATATTTTATGTATTACTATTTTAATCTCATTATAGATCATATATTTTTATTCTTAAGTCAGCTTTGGTAATTTATAGGAATTTGTCCATTTTATCTATGTTATCAATTGGTTGACATACAATTGTTCATTGTATTCTTTTATAATCCTTTGTATTTCTGTAAAGTCAGTAATATTCCCTACTTTCATTCCTGGTTTTAGTAAATTGAGTCTTCTCTGTCTTATTTCTTGGTCACTCAAGTTAATGGTTTGTCAATGGTGTTAATCTTTTCAAAGAAGTTTTGGTTCCACTAATTTTTTTATTCTCTTTTTTAAATCCATGCCCTTCATTATTTCCTTTCTTCTGCTCGCTTTGCATTTGTTTCTTCATCTCTTTCCAGTTCCTTAAAGAGTAAGGTTATTGATTTGTGATACTTTAAAAAAAAAAATTGTTTTTTTTACATTTATTTATTTTTGAGAAACAGAATGAGACAAAGTGTGAGCGGGGGAGGGGCAGAGAGAGGAGACACAGAGTCTGAAGCAGGCTCCAGGCTCTGAGCAAGCAGTCAGCACAGAGCCTGATGGCGGGGCTTGAACCCATGAACTGTGAGATCATGACCTGAGCCGAAGTCAGACGCTCAACCGACTGAGCCACCCAGGCGCCCCATTTGTGATACTTTTTTAATGTAGGTGTTTACAGTTACAGATTTCCCTCTGAGCACTACTTTTGCTGCATCCCATACATTTTGGTGTTTTGTGGCTATTTTTAATTCTTCTCAAAGTATTTTCTAATTTTCATTGTAATTACTTTTTTTTGACTTGGAAAGTTTCCAATTCCCGTTATCAGTTCTAATCTCATTGCATTATTGTTGAAGATACTTTGTATGATTTCCAGCTTTTTAAATTTATGAGACTTTTTTTGATGGTCTAACATATGGTTTACTGTGGAGAATGTTCCATGTGCACTTGAAAGTAATGTATATCCTGCTTTTGTTGGGTGTAGTGTTCTTTGTATGTCTTTTAGGTCTAGTTGATTTATGGTATTGTTCCAGTTTTCTCTTTCCATTGTATCTTTTACCTTGTTATTTTATCCATTATTGCTAGTGAGGTGTTGAAGTCTATAATAGTGAGCTATTACACCCTTCAGTTCTGTCATTTTTTTGTTTCATGTTTTGGGGCTCTGTTAGGTGCATTTGTGTTTTTAATTGTTAAATCTTGACAGATTGACTCTTTTGTCATATATCTTTGTCTATTGTAACAAGTTTTTAAAAAATTTTTTTAATGTTTATTTTTGAGAGAGAGAAAGAGCATGAGCAGGGGAGGGGCAGAGAGAGAGGGAGAGACAGAATCTGAAGCAGACTCCAGGCTCTTGAGCTGTCAGCACAGAGCTCAAGGTGGGGTTCGAACTTATGAACCGTGAGATCATGACCTGAGCTGAAGTCGGTCACCTAACTAACTGAGCCACCCAGGTGCCCCTATTGGAACAAGTATTAACATATGTTTTGTCTGATATTAGTATACATACTCCCTTTCTCTTTTAGTTGCTGTTTTCATGGACTGTCTTTTCTTTCACTCTCAACCTCTTTGTGTCTTTAGATCTAAAATGAGTCTCAGGTAGACAACATATATAGTTGGATCATGTTTTTTGTGTGTGTGTGTGTGTGTGTGTGTGTGTGTGTGTGTGTGTGTTTTAAATCTATTCTGCCCATCTCTGCCTTTTAATTGGAGAGTTTAATCCATCCATTTACATTTAATGCAATTAGTATTAAGGATATTTGTCATTTTGCTATTTGTTTTCTACGTGTCTTATGTCAGTTCTGTTCTTAAAGTCCTCCATTACTGCCTTCTTTTGTGTCATAAATATTTTCTAATATACTATTTTAAATCCCTTTTTATTTATTTTTCTGTACAATTTATTAATGATTTTTAGTGCTTGCCCTGGGGATATATAATTAACATTTTATTTTATAAAAGTGTATTTCAGATTAACAACAACTTAGTTACAATAGTATACAAAATACTATGCTCTTATGTAGTTCTATCCCCTTATTTTATGCTGTTATTGTCACAAATTACATCTTTATAAATTATATGTCCGTGGACATAAATTTATTTTTTTCTGAAGGAAAAAGGTTTAATATAAAGACGCAGGATTCACATCACAATAAATGATGAGTATTCTTCTCTTAATAAAAGTTCAACTTCTGCATTTTTTTTTCTATTTAAAACTTATCCTGCCTTTTTCCTGTGCTTTCCTATTACTTTGATCCCACCTCTTCCTGTCCATGGTTACATTGAGATTCTCTCTGTCTCTCTCCAGTAGTTTAGAAAGTTTACTCCTACACAAGCTATGATGAATAGCATTAATTTAATACACTCTACCAACATCTAAGAGGAGGTTACAGATATGTAACCTTCCTTTCCCCTACTCCCCAAGTACACTGTTAGCTATCCATTCTCCTGGGTAGAAATGTGGCATTTTGTTTTCCAGTGTTCCTTGTTGATTTTCATGCTCATCAACATAAATTTATAGTTACTGTTGTATGTAGCTGTCTTTTAAATCATAAGGAAAAAAGAGCAGTTACCAAAATACATTCTTCCTTTGTTTCCTTCCTCAAACACTTTATAATATAGTGCTTCTATTACACTTTCCAGATACTATTCCAAAGTTTGCAAGTATTTAATTATCTTAATTTTTTGAGATCAAAACAATTTCATAGCTAAGGAGGGTAAGGAATAAAGAAGACAACTTACCTAAGGCCATAGAACTGTTAAAAGGTAAAGTCAGAAATTTGAACCTAGGTTGTCTGGCTTCAGAATCCATGGTGTTAACCACTAGTCTGTTATTTCCTGAACACTAGTGTTCCTTCTGTTACATTATAACATTGAGTGTAGAATTCAGTTGGACACATAAAACATATTCATTCATGTTGAAAATTCAGAACGGATAAAGTGAAGGATATTGGAGTCAATTGAAAGGGAAGATAACAATTGGAAGGAACTTTTGATCTATGGCCTTGAAGACAAAGCAGGATCAAGACTATTGAGATTTGAGAGAAGCCTTTTTAGACCAAAGGAACAGGATGAGAAGAGGGATTAAGACAAGCAAAAGCAAGTTATATTCAAGAAACAAAATAGTTTTGAGTTGAGCGTCCTTGAAGGAAATTGGAAGGGAGAGGGTTGAAAAATTCACATCTGGAATGATTTAAAAGCCACACTTCATAGTTTGGATTTTATTCTGCAGACAGTAGGTAGTCACTGAATGTTTTTGAGCATACAAAGTCTATTTAGAATTTACTTTATATGTAAATATGTGTATAAATCTGAAGACTAACTCAAACTTTCGTTTAATTTAAAATTTTCATAAACTTGTGGAGGCTTATTTTGGTAGGGACCAGATTAAAGTTTGCTCTTTTGTACTGCCATATATTAAGGTATGTTAGAGATATGTTATAAAGTAGTCATTTTTTTTTGAATTTTTATTTATTTTTGAGAGAGCGTGAGTAGGGGAGGGACAGAGGTGGGGGGGGGGGAGGCACAGAAGATCAGAAATGGGCTGTGCACTGAGAGTAGCAAGCCATAAGTGGGGCTTGAACTCTGGAACCAAGAGATTATGACCTGAGCTGAAGTCGGATGCTCAACTGACTGAGCCACCCAGGTGGCCCAAAGTAGTGATTTTTTAAACATGAATATTACAGAAATTTAAAGAAATGTGTTTGATTATATTGAAGGGTATGTGCTTCCTTTCAAGATCTTCTCTTGTATGAGAGGTAGAAAGGTATATCTATTTATTTTAATTACATGCCATATGAAATGGTTCAGATGACCTATCGTATTTTTAAAGTGTTAACAACGAAGTTGTTTGCCAGATACTGGATATATAACCATAAATGAGACCTGGTCATATTTTCAGTCTCTTTTCTTTTCTAATTGGTAAGCATTGGAATGCTCCAGTATTCAATCTTCTTCCTTCCTTTCATTTTTATCTGCCTCATTAACTGAAAGTGATCTCTAGTTTTAAGGCCTTAAATTCTGTGTGTACTTTGATTTCCAATGAACCCAAACTTTCTCCTTTTAAACTCAAACCCACCTATCCAATTCCTTCTGCATGTATCCACTTTGATTTGTGAAAGGCATGTCAGATTTAACATGTCCCAATCTGAACTAGATTTCTCTGTGCCAAAATTGTTTCGCCTTCAGTTCTCTCCATCTCAGAAAATTAAAAAAAAAAAAAAAAAAAAAAAAAAATTTTTTTTTTTAATGTTTTTTATTTTTGAGACAGAGCATGAGCAGGGGAGGGGCAGAGAGAGAGAGGGAGACACAGAATCCAAAGCAGGCTCCAGGCTCTGAGCTGTCAGCACAGAGCCCAGTGCAGGGCTTGAACTCATGAGATCATGACCTGAGCTGAAGTCGGATGCTTAACCGACTGAGCCACCCAGGCGCCCCTCCATCTTAGAAAATTAACATTAAGGTTCACTCAGTTCTTAGACCAGAAGCCTAAGTATTGTTTTTAATACTTTTCCCTCCCATTCCACATCCAGTGCATCATCAGAGCAAGTTGGTTATATCTTCAAAATATTTTCTATACCCAGCCACCGCTCTCTACCTTCATGATTGCCATACTATTTCAAGCCACCGTTATCTCTTGCCAAGCCTCTAGTAATGATAGTCTTTTAATGATGCTTTCCTCATAATCAGTTATCTGTGCACCCACCTGCTAATCTTAAACAATAGAAGTCTGTAACACCTCCACCAGTACCCAAAGGTAAAACTAGTTGATTTCTTTTAAATTCGGAATCCTCACCGTGGCCTGCAGATTCTTGCCTCTAGATTTCTGACTTCATTTCCTACCTTCTACCTTATTCACTTTGCTCAGATAATACCAGCTTTCTTGCTGTTTCTCAGCTATACCATACTTCATACCATATACTGCTTCAGTGCCGTTCCATCTGCCTAGAATGTTCCTGTCTTGGATATCTGTGTGGATTGATCCCTCACTGCATTCAGTGCTCAAAATGTTGCCACTTAAAGTCTTCTTCTGACCTCTTTAAAGATTCTCCTTCCTAATTCCCTTCCCAAGTTTTCTCCATGTACTCAGTCAGGGTTTATCAGGGCTTAGTTGTTATCCCCCTCTCTACTGTCTTCTTCTATCATTACTTTGACTTACTTTTATCATACATTTTATCATCATCATCATCATCATCATCATCCTCCTCATCATCATTTGTATCGTTTGTCTTCTTTGCCAGAATTAAAGTTCCTTGATAGGAACTTTTTATTGTTCACAGCTGCATCCCTAGTATCTGACTCCTAGACACTCAGTATCTATATAGTCCACCAAGAAAAGGAGGCTCAGAAACAGTAGAAAATGATTTTATATTATTTAACTTAAAAAAAAGAAAACGAAAGAAATTGCCCATCTCCCACCTTGTAGTGTAATTTTAGTATGTTTGAGAAAATATGTAATGACAAAAGACTATTACAAATTCAGTAATGCTTTTTAAAGAAACCTATATTTTGTTCACAGCAAAATAGCATTTGAAGAAATAGTGGCTGTATATACAAGCACATTTTTATTTAATTTACAAACCGTGCTCATATGGATTTACTGACCTTGTAATGATGGAGTTCCTCTAAGGAATTGTGGCCCACAGATTGTGAACTCCTGGTGTAATTGACTCATTCCTAATCAACTTCCGATTTGCATTTAAATGGCTTCTTTTTAACATAATTACTCTACCCAAGACAGTTTGGGTAGAGTAATATATAACAGAAAAAATGAACCCAACTGTCCTTGGATTTCCAAAGAACTAAATTCATCTGACCTAGCTACTTACTACCTTTGTTCTTTTGGTTACTTAACATCTTAGAATCTCATTTATGGCATTGTGTGTGTAGATATATGAAATTATTTTGGTAATGTTCCAGTTACTTAGTACATATTCTTTTCCCCTCCTTTTTCAGGACCTTATCTTACTCTTTTTTTCTGTCTTTGCTGTGGTTACAGCTTTTTATGAAAAAAAGTATTCTGTCATCTCTGTTCTTGGACCAGCAAAGCTAGCCATTAATTATGTTCTGGTTTTAGTTCATAGATAAAGGGAACTTGGTTGAACTCAAGCAGAAAATCCATCCTTTTTCTATCAGATATCGATTACCCTTGTGTTTTATTTACTTTACTTAACTGTATATTTGGGTCTTTAACATGCCAGACATATAAAGTGGAATCATTCTAAAATCTAAAACCACTCAGAGGGTATAGGAATTAGGAAGGTGTGTTTACATTCTTCCAACAGAAATTTACTGACTGTAGTTTAAGAAACAGGTTGATATTAAGAGAAAGATAGGCTCCAGTTCTTTGCTGAAAATCTAGTGGATAAAACGCCAAAAAATAATTACAGTGTATGTAGTTTATAAGTGGTAGTATAAGCAGCACTGATGAGGATGTTCCTAAGCTTGCCTAGGGCTTGAGGAATGAGCTAAAGGATACCTTAGAATGAACTAGATTGAGGGTTGCAGGAGAACATTCCAGGTAGAGGACATGCTATGCTTAAAAGGCATGGAAGCATTGCCATATATGTAGTGATTAATAAGTCAGTCTGACTAGAGCATAGTGTGTATAGGTAGAAAATGGTAGCAGGGGAGACTGAAAAGGTAGTATGAGGCTAGACAGACCCTCAGTGATCTTGGGTATCATCCAGGAGTTTGAAGTCTTCAGTATTATTGGAAACCATCAAAGGTTGGTAAAACTGAGAAAAGATGGAAAAAGTTTGGCAGCATTGTGATGGATGGATTCTGTTGGGGATGGTGGTGTAGGGGGATGCTGAAGTAGTAAAATGAATGAAAAGTTCGAAGATGTTATTAGTAGGTAGTGGAGAAATTGAAGAGCCTGGGTTGTAGAATCACAGGCCTGGTTTTAAACCTAGGCTCTGCCTCTTTGTAGTTGTATGAAAAAATTAGTTGCTTTGATTTTCTTATGTGTACTAGGTACTAATAATACCTACTTTACAGTATTCCTCTGAAGATTTTGTTATAGTGGGTATGAAGTACCTGATACAGTACTTGCCTGATGCCAGCTAAGGGCTCAGTTAATGATAATATGAACGACATGTACTGTAATTATTAAGGTAAGAGATGGTGAGACCTGACTTTAGGGATGGAAAAGAGAATAGGTTTGGATGGATCTGTCTGAATTGGAATGAATAGGACTCAGTGACTGGAAGACCTGATTACTGTCTTATGAAAGAATGGAATCAGACAGACTGAGATTTGTAATCTGAATGGTTTAGGTTGAAGGGGTTAGGGATGCCATTTTCCTGGTAAGGAATACAGGAGTCACTGGTTGAGATGAAGTGTAGAATGATTTTGATTTGGACTTTTTGAGGTATTTGGGATATCTTGGTGATGATATGAATGGAGCAGGCAGTTAGAAATAAGGTCTGGGGCAAGAGATAAGAGATTGGAGAGTTACCAGTATATGCATGGTAGCAGAAATGTGTGTAAATCTTAATGGCAGGGCATATATTTTAAACAGATCCTCTGTATACCCACACTGCTGAGCTCTATATTAACACTCGATTGGTTCTTGCTGTTAAAAGTGATATTTAAAAAATAATATCCTTAAGGTGGCTTTGTGTATAAGGTAAGGCATGGTTACTTTGATTTCTAATTTAATGTTCACTTTTACTTACAGTTATAAATGTAAAACCTACTTTTCCTAAAATACAGATCTTACTCTAATTTTAAATTTCTGATAAATATTTTAGTTTAACTTTTAAAGCATTTTAATCTGTAATTATGAATTAAAATTTTTATATTTTCTCTTTAGGTATTTAACAAAATCTCCCTTCGTGTCTAAGTAAATATTAAGAATCATAATTTAGACTTATAAATGTGATTGTTCATAAGTTTAAGTATTCTAATACAGTGTACAAACTTAAGGTTTCAGTCTAAAACTACAAGTCTAAATCAGCTATTCAATTGCATATTTTATTTTTAAAAAATGTTCATTCTGAGAGAGCAGGCATGAGATGGGGAGGGGCATCTGAGAGAGAGACAAAGAGAGGGAGAGAGAATCCCAAGGAGGCTCTACTCTGTCAGCATAGAGCCAACCCGGGGCTTGATCTCACGAACCATGAGATCATGACCTGAGCTGAAGTGGGATGCCTACCAACTGAGCCCAGGCACCCCTGGGATGTTATTCCTAAGTCATTACTTTTTAAATTATATCGTGTTTGTTTGTTTATATATAGGTTTATTTTATTATTTTGAGAGATATTTATAAGTTTATGTTATTTAGAGAGAGAAAGAGAGAGCACACGGGAGGGGCAGAGAAAGAAAGAGAGAGGATCCCAGGCAGGCTCCATCCCACGAAGTGCAAGATCGTTACCTGAGCTGAAATCAAGAGTTTGACACTTAACTGACTGAGCCACCTAGGCTCCCCAGTAACAACTATTTACACTTAACTATTAATTTTACTGGTATACTGCTTACCTTTTCTTTCTCTCTCTCTTTCTTTCTTTTTCTTTCTTTCTTTCTTTCTTTCTTTCTTTCTTTCTTTTTCTTTTCTTTCTTTCTTTCTTTCTTTCTTTCTTTCTTTCTTTCTTTCTTTCTTTCTTTCTTTCTTTCTTTCTTTCAGAGAGAGTGTGTGTGTGTGCGTATGCAAGCATGAACAGGGGAAGGGCATAGGGTGAGAGAGAGAATCTTAAGCAGGCTCTGTGCTCCCAACTCAGGGTTCTGTCTCAGGAATGTGAGATCATTGGTGCCGAAATCAAGCATCAGAAGCCCAACTGACTGAACCAACCCAGGCATTCCCCCACCATTATTTTTTATGTAAACATTGTTTTCTCTTTTTAGGAGGTCTTTGTTTTGAATTATTTTTTTATTAGCTGAACTACTTTCGGTTGCTCTTACCCCAGAGTGAATGCTGTCCTGCTTTTCAAATCAGAGCATGTTTCCTTCTTTCTTTTCTTTTACCCATGTCTTTGAATAATAGACTGGCTACAGGGGTGCCTAGGTGGCTCAGTCGGTTGTACGTGCGACTTCAGCTCAGATCAAGATCTCACAGTTTGTGGGTTTGAGCCCCGCACCAGGCTCTGTGCTGACAGCGCAGAGCCTGGAGCCAGTTTTGGATTCTGTGTCTCCCTCTCTCTCTGCCCCTCCCCTGCTCTCACGCTCTGTCTCTGAAAAATGAATAAACCTTAAAATTATAATAAGAGTAATAGCTTGGCTACAAAAAGTGTATGTTTTTTGTTTTAACACTCAGAATTTTGTAAACATACCTCCATTGACTTTTAGCATTTACTTCTGATAAAATGACTGGCAGTCTAAATCCCTTTTCTCTTAAGTAAAAAAAGGAAAAATTTTCCCTTTTTTTGGAGCTTTTAAACTTTTATTTTTGAGGTTGAGATATTTTACCAGGTAAGTGCTACATCTACATGCTTTTTTCCCCTTGAGTACTCTGCCCCAGTATTTCTCAGAGCCTTTAGACTCCAGATAATACTCAACATTAGGAAGTTTTCTTCTTGTTCTCCTTCTGCTTCTCTTAAATAAACAAACAAACAAACAAAAAAACTTTTTTTTTTCATTTATGTTCTTTGCTTTTTCTTGCTAGAAATCGTGTTTTACAGTATTGAATGCCCTGGCTACCTCCTCATGATCTCTGTGCCTTCAGATTCACTATATATTGTGAGGACATTTTTATTGATTGGTTGAGAGTTGGGGGGTGGGGGGAAGGGGCAGAGGGGGGGAGAGAGAGAGAGAGACAGACAGACAGACAGAGACGGAGAATCTTAAGCAGGTTCCGTGTTCAGCACAGAGCCTGATGTGGGGCTCAATGGTGAGATCGTGACCCGAGCCCAGATCAAGAGCCAGACACTTAACCAGCTGAGTCACCCAGGTGTCCTATGAGGACCTTTCTTAAGTTAGTTTTCTAAATCACAAATTTATTGTATATTTTTCTGCTTAGTACCTCTGTTTGATTATTTTGACAGTTTTTCTTTTTTCCTTCTCTCCCAAACACATATTCTCCACTTTTTTCTGAGTAGAGAATAACATTTTAAAAATGTTATTCTTAAATAAATAATTATTATTATAAAATAATTATTACTAATTATTATAATAAATGTTATTTGAAATAATTTCTTCAAGTTCTAGTATTTTTTCTTCATTAATTGTTTTAGTTTGAGCCATTAGTTGTAATTAGATTGTTGTTTCTCTCCAATGTAGTTGGTCAGGTTTTTTCATCAGTTCTTGTGCTGGGTAGTTCTGAGGGTGATAAGTGTGCCAGCAAATGGGCTCCTCACAGTGCATGGGCTGGGATCAGATGCTCAGGAAGAGAGGAAGGACTTAGTGAATGTAGTTGCCCAGCAGTGGGGGAGGAGGAAGTCTAGAGTAATGAGAAGAGGAACCTGGTTTTTGTTCATTACCTGTAGGAGTTTATCTACGTTTCTTTGGTTGTATGATACATTGAGAAAGATGGAACATCAGTAAAAAGGTATTCTTTACCTTATGTTATCTTGGATAAAATATAAAAGATTATATAATCTGGTGCCTTTTTTTTTTTTAAACCAGCAAGCACCTCTGAACTGATATTTCATAAAATAATACTACTCTGTTGGAGACCGAGCTCTTTTATACCAAGCACCAAGTTTTACAAGATTCCCCAGGACCTTGATGTAAAAATTGCTAATTTTCTGACGTGCCCCTGATTTTCCTTTTTAGCACCTCTTTATCTCTCAAACTACTAATGTCTATACTGTACCTCAGAGAAAAGGTTCCCAAGACCCATGAACCATTTTTTCATTCCATCCTTAATTTTTTGTTTCAAAAGCACGGACTATATTGCTTACTGACTTATGTTCGCTATGTATTTGATATGTTTCTGTCCTGTTATTTTTCATAACCTACTATTCCGTTTTGGTTACAAATAAAGTAGTGACTATGATTAAGATTGAAGAGGGAATATGTGAAAAATTGTAATCTATCTTTTGTTTTTGAGAGGTAGATGATTAAATTAGAAGCTGCAAACCAAGCATGTAGAGTCCTAGTTTAAGAGAGAAAAATGAGGGAAACAGGAAGACCTGCCTAGCCTTCCTGGAATATTAAATCTCCTTGAGGAGATAAGATATAAATACATGAAAAGAAAAGCAAAAAAATAAAGTTTAGATAGCCTATGACAAATTTTATTTTACAGAATAGATTGCATAGAGAGCACTTTGCACATGACAGAAAACAAAGAAAACATAAGGAATTGACATTTATTTAAAAGGGGAGAGTGATAAGTGAATTCTGAGGATGAGAAAACTGGAAATCCAACTTCATGAGGGCAGTCACCATGTCTGTTCACCACTGGCTGTTCACACTATCAGTGCCTGCCATTGTCCATGCTAGATGGTCAGCTCTCAGTTAATGTCAGTTGAATAAGCAGACATGTATTTGTTGAACAAATTGAAGAGTGCCTTGAACGAGATAATTTATTTTGGCAGAGGTGAGATGCAGAGGCCTGAGAAAATATTAGGATGACTGAATACATCAGAATACTAACATGACAAGCTCTGAGAATGGGCACAAAGTTGTGGGAAATAAGGCTGCTGCTAATGGTAGCTTGGAGCCAAATGATAAGCAGCTTTGATTGCTGGACTTAAGAATTTGGGATTTGTGTTTTAAACAAAGAATTTTTCGGAACAGATAATGGCATTGTCAAAGCAGTATTTTAGGAGTAGTCTAAAAACACAGTGGAGGTTGCTGTGAGGAAGAGACTGGAGACCCAACTTTGAGACCCATTGTGATGTTGGACAGGAATTCTTTGAACACTGGTTGTGTCCAATAAAATTATGAATATTTCCTCACATGTAATGTATTCCATAAAGATGGTTTTTAAGCTCTAGTGATTGAACATAATGACATAGCTGTCTTTTTCAGTATTTATTTAATTTTCCATGGCATTTTGTTATTGATCTCATGGCTTTTCTGTGAGATCATGGTATAAATTTTGAATACATTTGTTCTTCCCTTATTTGCCTTTTGTTAATGTCAAGCATAGCACATGAGCCGTTTCTTGTTGCTATGCAACTGCTAAATTCAATATTTAATGTTAATAAAACTGAGTAGCATTAAATTCAGTTAACAGGGTAGCAGGATATGGCTTTACAGTGTCTAATTGATAATATTTGTAAGGTTTAATGTATTGTTACAGATGTGAGCAAAATAGGAGTGACCTGTTTATAGTTGCTCTTTTGGTCAAAATTATTTGTGGTTAAGTCACCAGATTTTTTTTTTTTTTTAATTTATTGTTTTTGGTCTTTCCCTTTCATGGTTTTTTGATATGTGATTCAGTTTTTTGTTTAGTGTCTCTGTGTTATTGATGAAGTTTTTATTCTATTTTCTTATTCTTTCAGATTCTGTTATTTTGTAATTTTAATAATTTTCACTCTCAAAGCTTATAAGCCTTTTTTTCCTGGTATTATTTCTTGCTATATTAACATTTTTCCTTCTCAGGAATTTATACTTAGTATGCAAGTTTGGAATTTGTCACAATTTCATATAAATCTAGATGAAAGCATATTTATTACATGTGTTCTTTGGGACAAGAGCCACTTATAATCTCTTTTAGCTATTTGCAGTGTGTACTGGGTACTTTAAAGGTATTGAAATGCTTTCATTAATATTCGTGAAATAGGGCTTTAGAGTTGGGAGGCAGGCTGTGGGATTTATTTAAGGGGTTTGGGGAGGGGAGACTAGTGTTGAGAATATCTAGTTTGCAGGCCCAAGATAGATAGGATCTAGCAATTCCTTCTCATTCTCTTAACCACCATTTCCCCAACCTCTAAACCCCCAGTCCAACCCTTTCTCCTCCCTAGTTTGGGGAAGAGAGACCATAGTGATTTAGCAGAAAATGTTTTAGCAAATAATAAACAGAGACACAGATAACTCTTACTTGTTTGAATGGATAGTTTGATTTTGTTAATGTCCTTGGAATAATTTTGATGGGAAGAATTAAGGAGAGTTGAAAAACAATTGCTCCTTAATAATAAATGAAAAATCTAGAATCTAGAAAATAGTGTAGAAAAATCAACTCTTTACAATGTAGTTAACATAGACTCTAGAGATTATTCTGTTGAAAACAATGGCTTAATACTGTGGACAAAAAAGTCTTTTGCTCTGCATTGTTCTTCTTTTTTTAATTATTAAAAATAATCTTTTTTAATTTTTTAAATTTATTTTTAAGAGAGAGACAGAGCATGAGTAGGGGAGGGGCAGAGAGAGACGGAAACACAGAATCCAAAGCAGAGCTGTCAGCACGGAGCCTGAGGGACGCAGGGCCTCAAACCTGTGAACTGCGAAATCATGACATGAACCCAAGTTGGCCTCTTAACCTACTGAGGTACCCAGGCGCCCCGTATTAAATTTTGATCTTTTTTTAGTTTTTTAAAGATTTTTAAGTAATCTCTACATCTCCTGTGCAGCTTGTTTGAACCTATATCCCCAAGATCAAGAGTCCCTTGCTCTACCGACTCAGCCAGGCACCCCTGCATTATTATTCTTATAAAGAGACAAAATCCTGTTTGTAAGCACCATCTTTTCTACCCCTTTACCTTCAAACCCTTTATGGTGATTGTATTTGTAGTAAGGAAGTGCTAACTATGTGGTGAACCTTCATGTATCCACCTGGCTATAGTATTTTAAATTAGTGGTTCCCTCCCTTTTGAGCATAAGAGTACTTTCTAATTTTTTTTAATTATAAAGTTGTGATTATAGATTATGTGACAAAATACATAGGGCCCCAAAATACATAATACACACTAGGAATTCAGTAACATTTTGTGTATTTTCTTAATTACAATAACTTTTTTTTTTTTTTGCATTTGAACAGTACTATGAACACTGCATGCACAAGACACGTTAATTCTTTCTGAAGATCATTCTTGAAGTACATATGGATTCGTGGACCCCTTGTAACTGTTTGAGCTCCCAGTGAGATCCTTAGTTTGGGAACCACCACTCTTAACCTGTTATTTCTCTTATGTTATATAAAGGTGCAGTCTGATTCCTTTCCCCTTTTCCCTCCTTATTCTCTTTATGAACCATAGGAAACAGTAAGATGGCCAAGATTTTTTCATTGTTTTTCATTGAATCGGCCATATTTGAGGTAATAAATCCAAAAAAAAATTTTTTTTTTTTAAATAATGTGGAAGGTGATAATATTTTAAACATTTATATACAGATATATTTGGATTTTTTCTTTCTTTTTTTTGTATGTATAACTAGTGAGTTCTACCTTCATAAAGGAACCAGCAAGTAGTTATTGTGGCAATGTAAAAAAGTTACAAAGATCTTTTTCTTTTAAAATATTATGACTTTTTCTTTAGTAATAAAGGTATTCTCAGTGAGAATTTTCCTTCTTCAGAAAACTGTGGACTTGATGGGTGCTTGGGTGGCTCAGTCAGTTGAGCGTTGCACTTTCGCTGAGGTCATGATCTGGTTCGTGAGTTTGAGCCCCACATCGGGCTCACTGCTGTCAGTGTGGAGCCCATTTTGGATCCTGTCTCCCTCTCTCTCTGCCCCTCCCCTCCTTGTGCTCTTTCAAAAAGATAAATAAAACATTAAAAAACTGTTAGCTTGAAAAATCTATTATCTCAGTTCATATTCAGAAACAGGCTATTTAGATTAATCCAGAATGTTGTGGAAATTTTGAAACGATTTGACTCTTCCATTGGGGAAGGTGCCTTTTAAAATGGATTTTGAGCATTTATGTAAGGAGGTATTTGGGATTTTGTACAATGATAGGACAACCCGTGAGTTTCCATTCTTTCATTGGTTATTTCTAGTGTTGTCTGTTTTGTGTTGTTCTCGAATGTGCTGTGAATTTGTATTGAATGTTAATCATGGACAAAAATGCAAATGTTCCTTTTAGGTTTGTCATTGACACTCTTTCCTCAGCATCCCTTCTGTAATACTCTGGGGATCCTTGAGAACTGGAGGAACACACCATCTTTTTTTCAGCAGCAGATTAATATTACCTTACTATAGGGAGTGTTACTGTAATAATGGATTTTTTTTTCATCCTTTCAGGGTTTGAAAGTATTCTTGAAGGGCTGTTTGGACCTGCATTATTAAAAGATCTCAGTTTATATAAAGGTATTCAAAATCTTTTTTTTTTTTCTTTCCTCTTTGGTATATTTCAAATTCTTCCTGGTGACATAGCTGATACTTTTGTGATTTAAACCCCAGTCTCTTTCTCCTTTTTACTCAATTTTATGTGAGTTAAAGCTGTATCCCTATAAACATTTTTGTGTTTAGTTGATAATGCAAATATATGTATTAATAAGATATATTAATTAGTGAACAGTTATTAAGAATATTAAGACAAGTAAGGAACCTGTCCAGTGCTTAGGATTTTTTGTTGTTTGTTGTTAAATAATATTTTTGAAATTCTCATTTGTTTGAAAAATTCACTTTTGTAACTGTTAATTTGGTATTCCAACTCTTTTTGCAGACTGTGAACCTGAAAGCATTTCTGATTGGACTTTTGATGAAAACTGTCTATTCTGTTGCTTAAGAAGAGATAAAGTAAAGGTAACGAAAAAACTTGTGTAACTTATCTAGTGTGGTATTTTATAGTTTTTATTTTTTCAAAATTTGATTATTTGTTGGGGGATTTGTAGGAAGAGGAAGGTATGATTCCATATTTATTTATAAAAGATTTGATAGTAACTGAGTTTTGCAATTTAGACTGTTTCTAGTCTGTTGATTAGCCTATTGAGAAATCTGTATCCCAACATGCATTGCTTTATTTATATAGTTCATTAAGCAGAATAATTAACTAGATCTCAAACTGTTGAGTGTATTTTAAATATGAAATGTATGGTAATTGAAGCAATGGGAGTCATTTGTACAAAAAGAACAGTAGCATGGATCTGGATCAAGTAGTTACTAATTCATGTAGATTTATGATAAACTGTGGTTTATGCTTTAGTATAAGATGTTTCTTCATTGTATTGGAGCATGAATGCTGTTTATATTCAGTTGTTGTAGAAGTTCGCTGTATTCTGTTTTTATTGCTTTGTATTAAACATAAATGGAGTTTTGATTTAGAAACATCATTTCAAATGTTGGAAACATTTATTAATAATAGTTTGCTATCTTATGTTTCTTTTCATGGTACTTTTGTATTCTGTTTTAAAGCTTTGGAAGCATTTTGAATTCCTTCCTCCCCCCTGTATACTTCTAACTAGATCATTGACCAGGTTCTATAAGTTCTTCCTTCATAGGAAGGAATTACATTCTTTTTCTTTCCACAGTCCTTACCGTGGTTCAGACCATTAGCATTATTTCTAAACTACTGAAATAACATGATTGGTCGCTTTTAGTTTTCTTTAGTCTTTTAAACACTGCTACCAGTGTAAACTCCTTCCCCCTAACCTTCATGCCTTAAATAGTGTGGAAACGTTATCTCATACTCAGTCTCCAGTGACTTTCTCATTGTATTCTGGATTTATTATTAGCCTAATGATCTGTGCCTCAGTATGCTGCACAGTTAGTTCACTTCTCTTTCTAATGCTGCCCCCCAATTGTCTTTTATACAGTTTTCTTTCAGCTAAACTGGTGCAATCATTTGTTTTTTGTTTTTTGTTTTTTTTTTTGTCCAGTCATTTGTATTAAATAACATGCTTTTACTATTTGGACTACAGCACTACATATACCCATTGTTCTCTATCGCTTGAAATTCCCCTGCCCTTAACTCTTAGCTTAAGCTTCTATCCTGCTATCACTGGTATACCTCTGCTCTTATTGCTGTTTCTAAACTTCACACTGTTGTAGTAAATGTTATCTATACCAGTTACTTGTCAGTTAATATTCTGCCTTATTTTGTTCCTATTTTTCTATGTTTGCATCTTGTGTTCTTAACTGCGTTGTCAACCTCTGAACACTGTGAACCATGTTGTATACTTCTTTGTTACCTCTGCTTGTAACCACTGTACCATTATTTATCATTGTTGGCAAGTTGCTTTCAAATCTGAAAGCCAATTTAAGAGCCTTTTAATGTTCTTTTCTGGCATCTTTTCTTGTTTACTACATGAAAAGTTGTTCCTGGGACTATCCCGGATGGTCTGTTCCCATTGAGTGAATGTGGAGAGTGTTTTGAAATTTAATGTGGTTTGAGAAAGACCAGAAAATTAAGCAACTGCTAGTGAAGTTGAAATTGGTCATTTTGAATTGTGTGTGTATGCACGCATGTGCATGCATGTTGTGACTGTTGAGCAAGTCATTTAGTAAGCATTTTGGTGGAATAGAAGGAGCAAGTGTTAATTATCTTTTTTAAGGTAGGATTAGGAGGAAAGCCCTTCTATGCTCAGTAATTGAGTACAGTATATCCTTGTAATATGATTGAGTTTTCCGTTGCTGTATGCGGGTAAAATACTGTATGAATATTTTTAGAAGACAGAACTAGCAAGACCTGGAACTATGTAGCATTTAAAACAGCTGCTCTTACCGTTTTAGTTCCTCAATTTCTAGTTGCTTTTCTAACTAGAAAGAGTATTTCCGTTTGACAACCTAGCTAGTTCTGGGAAAGCTGGTATTCTCCATTAGAAACTTCACTACTTATCTTTGACATTTAATTTTTTCAGAGACAGCCATAACAACTATAGTGGAAAATAGGAAAAAAGAGAGCTTAGAAAATGTAAATTGCCAAGTATAGATCTCTAATTGTGTTAGATTTAAAGTGATTGAACTGAAACTCTTTGCAGGCACTTGGAGCATCTCATATGAGAATTACTACAATGTGTAGATAAATTTATCCACTGGGTTGAAGTTTACACTTTTTAAGGCTGGCTTTAAGATTTCAAAGAGAAGGAAATATCTGGAGAGTATGGTAATAGCCAATGGGTGGCAGCATAGAGCATGATAATGGAATCTTGAGTTTGGAGTTGGCATGATGAGATCTCCAAACAATATTTGGAAAAGCTGTTAGAACTATTGGTCTGATAGTTGGGAAAGAAATGACGCTTATGCATATTTTTCATTTTGGATTTTCAGTGGGTACTGAAGCTGTTAAAATGGTTAAAGTAAATACATTATGTTTATTTTTTTTAAATACATAGGTAAAAAATACAAAGTAGACTCTCTTTGGAAAATAGAACAGGAATTCACCTAGAAATTAGTAAAACAACTGTTGTCTACCCTTCAAGACCCTATAGTGGTTAGAAAATAAAATTTTTAAGAGATAGGAAAATACATTTTTTTAACATCTGCTATGTGTACTATGTACCATTTGCTTATATTTGTTCCCATTTAAATCCTCACAGCAATCCTGTAAAGTTGGTTAAAGGCATCCCAGTTTTACAAGTAAAGGAATTAGAAGGGTCACAGAGACTAAGTTACAGGATAAGTCAAATGGCTGGAATTTGATCCCATGGTTTTTTAATTACATGCATTTTGATAACATAAGTAGGAACAGGAACATGGAAACTGGGGAGCAGGAATTAAAGTAGAACTTGGAATTACTCACTTTGAAAGACAGAAGAGATAAGTGTGTAGATGGTCATGAGTATATTTCAAATAGCCACTCTCAGCTGTGCCTAAGAATCTGTTAGTGAGTGCCTGCCTCGCTGGCTGACTGGCTTCTTTCTTTTGTGTTTGTTGGGCACATAGTGGGCACTCGGTAAAATATTTACTAAATGAGGAATTAAGAAATCCTAGGAGGCTTAATAAGCTTGGAGAATTATATTAATAGCTAACTTTTGAGTGCTTACGTGTGACAAGCATATGCACACAGTTGTCTGTTTATATACTCATGAAGCTTTTCTACTTCTTTTTAGCTTTTTAAAAAAATAATTTTAGACTTATAAAACAATTGCAAAAGCAATAAAGAGTCACTGTTATACCCTTTACCCAGACTCTCCATATGTTACCATCTTCTAATACAATTATACAAATCAGGAAATATTGATACAATATTATTTAATCTAATTTCACAGCTCACCAGTGGTCCCAGCAATGTCATTTTTCGGGTCCAGGATCCAATACTTTGTATTTAGTTGTCATGTATTCTTAGTCTCTTTTAGTCTGGAATAGTATTTTTTGCTTTGCCTTTCATAAATTTTGAAGAATACTGATAAATTGGTTTGTAGAATGTTCCCTCGATTTAGGTATGTCTGATGATTCCTCATGATTGAATCTAGGTTATGCATTTTTGGCAAGAATTCCACAGAATGATGTTGTGTCATCCTTAGTACACCCTATCAGGAAGCACATGGTGATGTCTTACTTTGGATCAGTTAGTTAAGCAGATGTCTGCCAGTTTTCTCTATTGTAAGGTTTCTATTTTTTCCCTTTTTGTATTTAATTTTTTATTTTTTTAATGTTTATTTATTTTTGAGACAGAGAGAGACAGAGTGCAAGTGGGGGAGGGGCAGAGAGAGAGGAAGACACAGAATCCGATACAGGCTCCAGGCTCTGAGCTGTCAGCACAGAGCCCGACGTGGGGCTTGAACCCATGGACCGCGAGATCATGACCTGAGCCAAAGTCAGATGCTCAACCGACTGAGCCACCCAGGCGCCCCTCCTTTTTGTATTTAATAGATACCTTGTTGAGAGGTACTTTAAGATTTTTGTGAATATCTTTTTCTCATCATACTAGTTTCTTGTCATACACTAATTTTAGCATCCATTGATGAAAGTTGCTTGAAAAATTACTACCTAGTGCTTACCAAATAATGATTTTCTATTTCTGTTATTTCTTCTGCTTTTGTTAGTTGGAATTCTGCTCTAAGGAAGAGCTTTCTTTTCTCCTCTATTTATGTATTTATTTGTTTACCTATCAATATGGAGTCATGGATTCTTATTTTATTCTATGGATTATAATTCGTTACAATTATTCTTTAATTTTGTATTGCAAATTGTCATAGATTTGGCCATGGAGAGCTCTTTCAAGTTGGCCTATCTTTTTTGCCTTTTTTTTTTTTTTTAATAGCACTTCTTTTCTTTTTGGCACCAAGAAGCATTCCCGACTTACCTTTGCTTTCTCTGTCTCAGCTCTGGATTTCTCCAAGGAACCTTAGTTTCTTTTATTTGGAGAATTGTATGAGAAGGAAAGCAAGGTCTGTCTGGGCACTAGGTGTCTTCATCGGAACTGGGGTGTCATTACTTCCAGGTCTTCTCAGTTGTCTCAGCTAGGAAATACATATGTTTACTTAAATATATGTACATTTGTATTTCTTTATGAAAACCCATTTTGTGAGGCTTTTATTATGTTGATAGTATGAAGAGTTGATTCAGTAGTAGTGAGAAGGTATTGGAGAGATAGGAAGAATAGAAAATTGCTTCCAGTATTTATTGTCCCTAAAAATGGACTAATTCTAAGTGATAAATTTATGGTATCGCTGTGCTGTGTTTGGCTGAGATAGAGTAGAGATAGCTGTTGTAGAGTAAGGAGCATGGATGTTTCACTAACTAGGGATGATGGAAGATAGGATGATATACCAAAATATAAACTATTTGTTATCTTAAGTTTGTTGTAAGACTGTTAGTAAGTTTAGTATTTGACTAGCATTTTAGGAAGGTGTTTTAAGAAGATGAGACTTGAAGAATACATAGGCAGTTATGAGAGAGGCATGTTCTAGGTGGAGCCAGAGCACTTAATTTTGGATATACTCACAAGGTTGGAGGCAAATCATACAGATATCCTTCATTGCCCAGCTAGCTAAAGAATCACGTAATAAGATTCTTTTCATGTTTATCATTAGTCTATCATGTTGTGTTCAGTATGAACATTCATAATTTGTTCTGTTTCATGAGTACATGCTAATTAAAAGTTTAGATACATCCTTTTAACATTTTAATTTTTATTGCTACTTTAGCACTTTGAAAGTTTATAGTAAGAGCAGATGGTGAATCTAGTTACTATTTTCTCGTATTCCACAACATGTATTTATGTCCAGTGTATTAGCTTGGGTGTATTCAATGCTTCTTGATAGGAATGTCATCTTGTCTCAGGGTACCACAAATCAGTAAGTATTCATAGTACCTATTGTATAAAAGGACCTGTGGAAGAAAAATATATTAATATAGTATACATCTATTAGGGGTGAGAAAGAAAACAAATATGAAAAGTTTAAAGGTTATTTATGATAATTCAATAGATGCACAGCAGACTTAATTGGATACCACAAGTCAGTACATGATTAATTAATTACTCCATTAACTGTACAAATCTAGATTGTGAGACTTAACCTTGTTGTACTTCCAGAGTCCTTTTATATAGATTATTTTCAAAGATTAAGGAAAACCACTTGACTCAGTGAAATCAGTGCTCAATCCAGGATCCCATTAAATATCGAAGTGGTTTTTTTGAACTCCCAATCTGTGGATTTTTCCCTTGAACAAACAGGCCTCAGTAAACTATTAATTGGTGGTTAACCCAGTTGTGTTAAATTTTATGTGGTCAGAGTTAACAGATTTATCATTTGGTTTATTAAATGTCTAGATCTGTGGTAGGCCAGAGAGTCTACCAAAGAAGTAAAAGACTGATCCCTCCTTATGGGCTGGCTGTTGGTGAGATCATGGGTGGCTAAAGCAATTAAAGGAGATTTAAATTAGGGAGAGTTAAATCACCCATCGGACATGCCCAGAACCAAAGCTCTGATGTAGGTAGGAAACATTAAGAGTAAAACCCCCTCCTTTATTCTCCCGTATAATATTCAAAAAGATAGTGGATAGTACAAGAAAATGTAAGTACTGTAGTACTTGAGAGATGAAGTAGATGCACTGGAGTTGCTTAATCAAGGAGATAGAACTTATCCTGAAACTTACAGAGCTCCGTGTTTTAGAATGATTGGTTTGGTAGTCATTTTTAGGTTGTAATACAGAGGAATTTATAGTGAGAAAATTATAGAAGGCTCTTCTAATCCAGAAAATTAGCCTGAATTAGGATTGTAGCTATAAAGATGAATAAGGAAGGGATGTATGTAAGGAATCTAGAATAAAGTGTTAAAACTTAGCGATTATGTGAGTATATAAATAAAGGAGAGGGAAATATTACTGCTGTTAGGTTTTCCAAGCCAGGATGACTTAGCTGGTGGATTAACAGAAGTTGAGAATTGAGAAGAGGAAAAGTGTGGTGACCAGTTTTTATGGTGAGGATAATGAGGTTATTAGCTGAAAGCAGTTTGTGGTGAAAGTGAGCATTTAATTGGAAGTGTCTAATAGAGCTGTGGAAATGGAGTTGAAATAAGACATCTGAGCTGAATACTATTGATAGGATTTCTGAATGTATATGGTGATTGGAATACGTGTAGGTGAATCTTTGGTGAGGGGTAAAACATTTCTTCTTCCCCTATTCTGTATTAGATTTCTGTCCCTTTTGCAGTTGTTTGCGTTTAGCTGTAGATTGTGCCTTTCATACTGCTTTTTTTGGTATTGTGCTAAAATGTACATTAATATAACATTTAATGTCTTAATCACTTTTAAGTATATAGTTCAGTAGCGTTAAGTATAGTCACAGTATTTTGCAACCAATCTCCAGAACTCTTTTTATCTTAACATAATTGCAACTATATCCATTAAGTAACTCCCCATTTCCCTTCCCCAGCCCCTGGCAATCACTATTCTACTTTTTGTCCTATGAGTTTGACTATTGTGGGTACCTCGTATAAGTGGAATCATGCAGTATTTGTCATTCTGTGACTGGCTTATTTATTTTACCTAGTATAACATCTCAAGGCTTTGCTATGTTGAAGCATATATCATAAAGTTTCCCTTTTTTTAAAGGTAGAATAATATTCCGTTGTATGTATGTACCACATTATGTTTCTCTAATCATCCAACAATAGACATTTGGGTTTGTTCACCAACAATAGATGTTTGGGTTGCTTCCACCTTTTGTAAATAACGCCACTGTGAACATTGGCGTACAAATACTTCTTCAAGACCATGCTTTCAGTTCTTTTGGGTGTATACCCAGAAATGGAATTGCTGGGTCATGTGGTAGTTCTATTTTTAATTTTTGAGGGACCACCAAACTCTTTTCACATCGGCTGCACCATCTTACATTCTTAACCAACAGTGCATAAAAATTCTAATTTATCCACCATTCTAGCCAACATTTGTTATTTTCTGTTTGTTTTTTTGTTTTTATAGTAGCCATTCTGATGGGTGTGAAGTGGTATCTCATTGTAGTTTTGATTTGTATTCCCTTATGATTAGTGATTGTTCATGTGTTTGTTGGCCATTTGTACATGCTCTTTGGAGAAATGTCTATCAAGTCTTTTTGCCCATTTTTAAATCGAATTGGTTTTTGTTGTTTTTGTTGAGTTGTAGGAGTTCTTTCTAAATATTAAGCCCTTATCAGATAATGATTTGAAGTATTTTCTCCCAGTTTGTAGGTTATCTTTTTACTCTCTTGACTGTGTCCTTTTATGCATAGAAGATTTTTTTTTTAATTTAAAGTTTATTTTGAGAGAGTGTAAGCAGGGGATGGACAGAAGAAAGGGAGAAAGAATCCCAAGCAGGCTCCACACTAATAGTGCGTAGCTCGATGGCAGGGCTTGAAGTCATGGAACTGTGAGTTCATGACCTGAGCCGAGATCAAGAGTCAGACGTTTAACCAACTGAACCACCCAGATGTCCCAATGCATGGAAGCTTTTAAAATTTTGATGTCCAGTTTATCTATTTTTACCTTTGTTACCTGTTCTTTGGGTGTCATATTTAAAAAAATCATTACCAAATCTAGTGTTATGAAGCTTATCCTGCTATAAGGATTTATTCTAAGGGTTTTATAGTTTTAAATCTTTGATCCATTTTGAGTTGATTTTTGTGTGTGGTATAAGGTATGGATCCAGCTTCATGCTTTTTTGCATGTGGATATTTATTTTACCCAATACCATTTGTTGAATAGAGTGTCTCTTCTCCCAGTAAGTGGTTTTGACACTCTTGTCAAAAATCATTTGATCATAGGGGGGCATCTGGGTGGCTCTGTCAGTTTAAGCATCTGACTCTTGATTTTGGCTCAGGTCATGATCTCCTGGTTTGTGGGATTGAGCCCCACATTGGGCTCTGAGCTGACAGAGTGGAGCCTGCTTGGAATTCTCTCTCTCTGTCCCTCCCCTGCTTGTGCTGTATCTCTCTCAAAATAAACTTAAAATAATCATTTGATCGTATATGTGAGGGTTTATTTCTGAGCTCTCCCTCCTGTTCCATTATTCTATGTGTCTGTCTTTATGCCAGTACCTATTGCTTTGATTACTGTAGCTTCATAGTATGTTTTGAAATTAGGAAGTGTGATACCTCCAACTTTCTTCTTTTTCAAGATTGTTTTGGCTATTTGGGGTCCTTTGAGTTTCCATATGAATTTTAGGATGGATTTTTGTATTTCTGCAAAAAATGCCATTGGGATTTTGATAAGGGTTATGTTTTAAATCTGTAGATAGTTTGGGTAGTATTGACATCTTAACAATTAAGTCTGCCTTTTTTTCTTTCAAAAAATTTTGTCAGTTCCTTATTTCTAAAGTTAAAATCAATGGCTGTATATTTTACTTTTATATTATTTCAAAAGCACCAGCTGCTGTGGTTGAAATAAAGGTACTGTGAATGATTAAAAGGAGGTTTTAGCCACAGATGCTCTTTTCAAGAAATTTATAGTCTAGTGGAGGAGGTAAGTAACACACACACACACACACACACACCACATAATTATAATACAGGTTATAAAACTAGTACAGTCAGAGTAGTATAGATAAAGTGCTATAAAAGTTTAGAAAAAGGCAAGATTACCCTTAGCCAGGCTTTTATAATACCACTGCCTCAAATATGCAGTTAGATATCCCTTCTATTTATAATGGTCTTGGGCATCTGGAGACATCCACAGTCATTATGGAGAACAGATCAAAATTCAGGAAGTTTTTGGATTGAGATTGGGTTGTGGATAAGAATGGGGATAGTATAAACTTAATTTCTAGCCAGTGGAAGCAGATAGGAAACCCATGCTCTTGACTGTGGAGGTGACTTGCATTTGTCTTGTAGTATTTTTAATAACTGTACATGTATAAGGGAGAAAAAGCTGTAACTGCAAATGCTGATAGTAGATGCTGGTGAATTAAGCAGAGCAGTAATAGTCATTTGCCACTTACATTTTAGGCTTAATTTGCATGAAAAGTAGTAACAGATGTACTGATAAGAGTCATTCATGGTAGTTTTGTTGTATATTTTGAATACCATATTTAACTCCTGGTGTGTATTCAAGCTTTGAACTTTGTTTTTTTCTATTCTTTAGCTTGATGGTTTGCTTAACAAAATTGACATATGGTAAAAATTGCATTAAGCACAATTTTTATTTTGTTAATGTAAAAAGCAATAATTTACATGAAGTAAGGTTTCTTTTTAGATAACTGACCTTAAAGAGTATGAGCATTTAAAGTGGTGGAGCCATTTTCCTTAAGACTTGCTGGCATTTAAAATAATAAGATGTAGGAGAGTGGCATTTAAATCAATGAGTTGCATCTTGTCAGCTCTTTTTAGTTCATTGCTTGAAATGTCACTAAGCCATGGGTAGCAGACATGGATGTAGATACAGGCCCATGATCTACTGGGGTAGGCTTGCTAACATAATTATTACAAAACTTGCATGCATGCACATGCTTCTAATTCCTAGGTTTTCTATACCATATTGTATGAATTTTTTAAAAATCACTTAAATTTGGAGAACACATGTACGTACAGATGAGGAATGGTCTTGAATTTAGATAGGGATGGCCCTAAAATGTTACCCCCTCAGTTTTGTATCACACTCCTGAAGTCTAAGCCATCTTAACCTTTCCCAAGTGAAATTTGTCATTATTTCTTCCATTTCCATTCCTGAAGTGTTCTCTCTCATAAAATCAGCAACTTATATAAGTGTCCTTCCCCATTCTTACCCTCCAAAACACCAAAACTCGTAAGGTGACAAATAGTAGAGTTACAAAAGAAACTTTAAGGAATCTTAATCTTTGTGTTTTGTTTAAAGTTTAATTTTATTAACTATTGCCCTAAGAACGAACTTCCAAGCTGACATGCTTTTGTTGCTTTATTTATTCAATAACATCCTTGCTATTTCAGGGACCAGTGGAACTACTTTTGTTACAGTTCTTGGAGAAATTTAATAATTCTATCAGGGGTCAGCAAACTATGCCCTATCTCCAAATCTACCCACAGCCTGTTTCTGTAATGCCTACAGGCTGAAGAGTTGGTTTTGGGGGGGGGGGGTGGGAACAGTGAAAGGGGGAGAGGGGGAGATGCAGCAAAGACTATATATATCCTTTAGAGCCAAAAGTATTTACTCTCTGGCCCTTGGTAGAAAATGTCTTACTCTCTTTTGAGTATCTTCATCAGTTTGTTGAGTTACTAAGAGAAGCCTGAAAGTTGTTAATTGCCCTATCTTGTTATTCTGTTTGCTTTTCTTCTGTGTATCAGAACAACTCATAACACAAGCACATACAGCTTAATGGCAAGACAGGTGGGGTTGTGAAGGAGAGGTTGAGAGAGAGAGACAAGGGAGATCTGGCATATTTGTGGGAGAAAAGTATGGCTTAACATTTGTCCACCCTGCCTTTTTACTTTGAAATAGTTTCACATTTATAGAAAGGTTGTAAGTGGTATAAAAACTTTTATATACCCTTCACCTAAAACACCTAAAACATAAAAATACCCTTCACCTAAAACAACACCAAAATGTTGTTAACATTTTGCCACATTTGCCTTACTATTCTCATTCATTCTGTCTCAGAGATATTACACATATAACATACACAGATTTTCCTGAACCATATCAGAATGAGTTATAGACATCATACCCCTCATATATCTCTATTCCTAAAGATTTCCTTGTGTATTTCCCTATTTCCTAAGAATTAGGGTGTTCAGTTACTAAACTACACAGTACAGTTACCAAAAATCAGGAAAGTTAACTTCAATGGAATATTTAACCTGTGAATCTCATTCAGATTTTACCAGTTGTCCCAGTGACACCCCCCCCACCCCCCTCCTTTAGTTCAAAATTTAGGATCACTCATCAAATTTTATTTTCTACTCTTTAGTCTCCTTTAATCTTGAATGGTTCCTCAAACTTTTATTTATTTTTAATGACACTGACATTTTGGAAGAGTACAGGTCATTTGTTTAGTAGAATGTTTTTCAATTTAGGTTTTCTAATGTTTCTTCATGATTAAATTCAGGCCGTGATCTTTTAGCAGGAATATTAAATAAGTCGTGTTCTATCCTTACAGTAGAATGATCACATTGTGAAGCACACGATGTTAGTTTAGTGGTGGTTTTTATTTTGATCCCTTGACAAGGTTGATGTTCACTAGGTTTTTCCACTGAAATGGTATGTACTTCTTTCCCTCTTGTAATTAATAATTTTTTTTTTTTTTTTTCCAACGTTTTTTATTTATTTTTGGGAGAGAGAGAGAGAGAGAGACAGAGCATGAATGGGGGAGGGGCAGAGAGAGAGAGGGAGACACAGAATCGGAAACAGGCTCCAGGCTCCGAGCCATCAGCCCAGAGACTGACGCGGGGCTCGAACTCACGGACCGCGAGATCGTGACCTGGCTGAAGTCGGACGCCCAACCGACTGCGCCACCCAGGCGCCCCTTTTTTTTTTTATTTTTTTTTATTATTTTTTTTTTTATTTTTTTTTTTTTTTTTTTTTTGTAATTAATAATTTTTGAAGAGATACTTTTGAGACTACATAGATATCTCTTTTTTACTAAACCTTCATCCACTTTAATTTTGGTGTTGATGGTAATTTCTTGCTGGAATCGTTTTTCTGATGGCTTGAAATGGTGATTTTTCTAATTATTATTCTTCTGTATTTTTTCATTTGGCTTTATACTGTGAAGAAGAGTTTTCCTATTTCCTCTGTCATTTTGAAGTCAAGATTCTTACTCTGTTCAAATATGTTATCCAGTATCCCAGATTCGGTTAATGGGAGCTGTTTCAAACCACCTAGTATATCCTTTTGACATGTCCCCATCATTTTTTGAGCACTTTAATACTTTCTGATACAACAAGATATTCTGGGTTCATCATGTCTTTTCCCTGCTGCAATACTGAATTCCATTTTTCTAAGGGGATCTGATTCCTTGGATGATACGCGTATCCCCCTTTTTGGCCAGTCTGCATACAACTTGATTAACAAAGACCAGCTTTTGCACAATGATCAACCTCCTTATCTTGATTTGGATCTAAAGATAGAACAAAAATAGTGAAATGCCAACAATTCATGGTGACTATTTAGTTGTATCTATTCAAAATACAATGCAAAACGTAGAGAGCAAGTGAAAGATACTAAAAGTATGCTTGCTTGAGAGAAGAACATTCATATGAGGTTTTGAAAATAAGTGTCACATTTCTTTGTGACTCTGAAAATGTAAGTAAGAATCATTTGTTTGATTTCCAAATGGTTAGTTCAACAAGAGCCAAAATTCAGTGATCCGTTCAGTATCTAGTATCTTAAATACCCTGAACCTATGTTTTAATGATTTTTTAATGAGGCAATATTTGTATATAATAAAAT
Source organism: Panthera leo (assembly GCF_018350215.1). Classification (NCBI taxonomy): domain Eukaryota; kingdom Metazoa; phylum Chordata; class Mammalia; order Carnivora; family Felidae; genus Panthera; species Panthera leo. Next base: position 55,620,675 of record NC_056689.1, read on the forward strand.
TTACCATTTAAGAGTTCAGATTAATAGATTTTGGTAAATGTATACAGTTGTGTAACTACCAGCACAGTCAAGGTTCAGGACAGTTCTCACCCTAAATTGCTTTCTCATGTCCCTTTGTAGTCAGTCCATTTCTTGGACACCCAATTAAGGCAATCACTATTAGTTTTACTTTTTCTAGAGTTTTATATAATAGGAGTGAAATACTGTGTAGTCTTTCATATTTGACTTCTTCCATTTAACATAATTTTTTGGTATTCTTATTTTTGTATATACTCTTGGTCCTTTTTATTGCTGAGTAGGTCCCCATATCAGTTCACTTTCTTTTGGACTTTTAAATTGTTTCCAGATGTTGGCTAATATATTAGACTTACATATAAGTCTTTGGGCATATATTTTCTTTTTTTAAAGATTAGTTTATTTTTTTAAACGTTTGTTTATTTTTTGAGAGACAGAGAGAGTCAGAGCATGAGCGGGGGGAAGGAACCACAGATTCCAAAGCAGTCTCCAGGCTCTGAGATGTCAGGTCAACACAGAGCCTGACACAGGGCTTGAACTCATGAACTGCAAGATCAATGACCTGAGCCGAAGTCGGACTCTTAACCTACTGAGCCACCCAGTTGCCCCATTGGGCATATATTTTCATCTCTCTGGAATAAATACCTAGAATTGAAATTACTGGGTGGTAGTATCATTGTATATTTAACCTTATACTATTATATGGTTCACCAAATTGACTTAACCATTTTCTGCTTCCATCAGCAACGTATAGGAATGCCAGTGTTTCCCATTTTGCCAACATTTGATATTGTCAGTCTTTTTTAACTTTAAACATTCTGGTGGGTCTATAGTGGTATCTCACTGTGATTTTATTGTTCATTTCCTTGTTGATTAGTGATGTTGAACATCTTTATACCTCTTATGTGAAATAATTGTTTGAATCTTTTGTCCATTTTTAAAACTTACTAAGTGGTAATAGTTCTTTATACATTCTGTATAAAACCTTTTGCCAATTTTTTCTTTTAAAATTCATGTATTTTATGTTCTGTTCAAGAAATCCTTGCTCAATCCAGTGTCAGACACACACAAAACTCTCATGTTTTCTTTTAGAAACTTGCTAGTGTTGACTCTTGTGTTTTGGTACCTGATCTGTTCCTAGTTAATTTTTCTACATGGTGTTATTGAAGTGTTGAGGTTTACTATATTGCATAAGGTAATCCAGTTGTTCTAACACCATTTGTTGAGAAGACCTTCTTAACCCCTATTGAATTCTTAGGCATCTTTGTTGCATCAGTTGACAGTATGCCTGTGGGTATGTTTCTGGACTCTTATTTGCCATTGAACTATATGTCTGTCTTTACACCCATGCCACAGTGTCTTGATCAGTGTATCTTTATATCTGAAAATCAAGTAGTACTAGTTCTCCAACTTGGTTTTTCTTTTTCAAACTTGTTCTGCTAAACCTGGTCCTTGGCCTTTCTGTATAAATTTTAAAAGCAATGCATTGATTTTTCAAAAAGCCTTTAGGCATTTTGATTAGGATTGCACTGAATCTGTAGATCAGTTAGCATATTAGCTACATATTAGCAACACTGAGTCTTTCAGTTTATGATCATGGTTTATATCCTCTTTACATCTTAAATTTCCCTCAGAAATGTTTTGTAGTATCATTTCTCTTAAGTCTATGGAATTTCCTTAAACATTTCTAGTAGTACAGAGAAATAGCAACCCTTAAGTTGTAGGAAAAAGTATGAACTTCTTATATGAAAACGTCTCTTGGATGTTTTATTGCCATTCCCAAAAAGGTAGCAAAGGATGATAAAATGAGTGTATTGTATGGATTATGAAGGTAGAGGTAACCAAACTTAATAAAGAACTTGAGGTCTTTTTCTATTGAAGATCCCAACATATTCAGTATTAAGTCTCCTTTCCTGCTTTGGGTGATGTATCATCAGACCACACAGTGTTGGTGGCTTCTGCAGCTTTGTTTTCCTTTACCTCTCCTTATCACCTTCACAGTCCCCTTAAAAGAAATTACCTTAAAAGGATATTGGGAAATTGACACAAAGTTGTGAAGCTGCCAGAGAACCTAGCAATTGAAGATACACAACCTACGCTTTCCCCAAAAACTGTGTACAGAATTAATTTTTACACACACACACACACTTTTCTGCTTTTATGCCAGCACTAGTAGTTAGAAAATTAAGGAAACCTCCTTCTCATATGGACAGTAAAAATGTAAAATAATAAATATGTGGGAACTACATGAATAAACAACAGAATTTTAATTGAGCTCCGTTATAGCTCACTTGGGTAAATGTAAAGCAGCTCCTAAAAGAAAAGACTGAATATTTTTAAGGGTGTTACTACTTCCTGAAATACTTTCTAAGTATATTGCTATTCAGATCTAAACCACCTTGTCAAAACAAAACAAAAACCACCTTGTCTTCTTTGGGGAGCTGGTGTTGGTGGTGAGAAGAATTGACTAAGCTATTTTAAATATAATCTGAAAAAATAAAGTTAAAATGGCCAGGACATTTTAGAAAACATAACAGGTAGGGATTTGCCTTCCCAAATACTAAGATTTATTATAAATACATAATAAATTTTAAAGTATGATACTGATCTTTTCAGTTCTTAAGAAGAGAACTTTTTTTTTAATGTTCATTTATTTTGAGAGTGGGGGGAGCAGAGGGAAAGAGAGAATCTCAAGAAGGCTCCATGCTCAGCATAGAGCCCCACATGGGGCTTGATCCCATGACCCAGGAGTCGTGACCTGAGCTGAGATCAAGAGTCAGATGCTCAACTGACTGAGCCACCCAGGCGCCCCAAGAAGAGAGCTTTTTAAAAAATGTTTATTTTTGAGAGAGAGAATATTTCAACCTGGCTCCACAGTGGGGCTCAGTCTCACGAATTGTAAGATCATGACCTGAACAGAAATCAAGAGTCGATCACTTAACAGACTGAGCCACCCAGGCGCCCCTTGAAGAGAACTTTTAAAAAACATGACTGCTTCCTACCTGAGAGCTACAGAATCAAAAGCTTTGGCAGTATGTTCTAGATATATATGCTTTTAAGAAGCTTACAGTAGAAAAAATAAAAAAGAAGAAGAAACTCACAGTAGATTTGATATGACAGAATCACCTGTGGCTATGAACAAACCCATGTAGGAGGACCAATTCTTGAATTCTGAAGGAAGCAAATTCCGAGGAGATGCAGATTCCAGTGCGTATCTCCAACTTTATTCCTCTTCTGTTTTGGGCCAACAACTTGTTCTTTAATGAATAGGGATAATAACTGTAAGGAAGAACAGTGGCTTTTTATTTACAGAAGAGTATGTCATATCATTTTTGGGGGGGGGGCATACAATACATAATGACTTCTTTTAAATTTCAGATGTGGGGGAGGGGGTTGGGGGTGGGGTGATATGAATTTGTTGTTTCTGGATCTCCTGTCTGTTATGTTAACTTTATTAGCTCTGTACCATTTGAATGTTTTTGTTCTTGTTGGTTCATTTAGTTTTGGCATATAGTATGTACAGTAAGGGAGGATGGCCTCTATTTTGTTTATACATCATTGCTGTAAATTTTTAACTTGGTGACCAGATGCACTTGATAAAAGCATATGATTTGGTATTATATTTTTCATCTCTGTTTATTATTCTGGATAAAAACAAGCAAAATAACCATTTAACTGGTGAAATTATTTTAAAGCAGTCATTTAAGCTGGAAATAATTATCTTAAGGGCATATAGCAAATGGAGAATGATTTGTTCAAACAAACGTACTAAATCTCAGTCAGAACAGGACTCTGGCATTTGACCCATGACCCACTCCCACCCTCTCCCTGCGCTCAGCTTGAAGGAAGCTCTAACTCTTGTCTGAGCAGGGGAAACAGACTGTGGGCATCAGTCATACCTTCTAGCTTCTCGTGGCGGATGCTGTCTTCCAGGCAGCTGAGGTCAAAAAGCCTTCCTTCTCTCAGCCTTTTCTCAGAGTGGAAATGTGCTCCAGTCTCAGCAGATTGAGCATACTGAGGTTTAGGTCAGGCCTCATTCATAAGGCAGAAGTTCTGTGCCAGGAGAGGCAAGTGATCCACCACCCCCTGTCATAAAGCACAGATGTCACTCTGAGAGAAGTGGGTTATTGTCCTAACCTCCAGTTTCTGTGCAGCGGCACAGTGGTTCTTGCAAAGGGAAAGGCAGGCCTTGAGAACGGAGAATTCTGTAGCTCTCTCAGGGGGACTGACTTTATTTGGAACAGAGCTTACAAAAAGTTGTTGAAAATGATGGAGATCTTTGTGGTGAACAGTTAAGAGGAGGCTGGTAGCTCCATGATACTAGTAGCAACAAGTGAAATGGCAGACCAGTCAGAAGCTTTACGGAGAGAACCAGATAAAAAGAAGAGCCCTCCTGGGGTTCGAGTTAGCCTCAAAGACTGGCAAGGCAACACCCTGCCCTTACAAAGAGGCCCCACTTTCATTGGATCAGACACTGGTGCAATTTATGCCCCAGGATGTGGCAACAACACACCAATGAAACAAACTAGTAGAGGCTAACGCCTGGGTGTGTGATACTGCTACAGGCTGATCAGCGAGCACTGTGTAAAGGGAAGACCTGAGAAAGAAACTGCCAGAGAGTCTGACTAAACCCACAGTCATTCCCAGTAGACAGGGAGACTGCATGCTCAAGACCACATCCCCTGAGAAAAGTGATAACAGAGGCTGCACATTGGGGGGAAATAGACTTCGATGAACCTAGAGATCAAGAGGGACATTTTTTATGATAAAAGGGTCAACGTATTAGGAAGACATATAACAACGTATGTTGTTACATATGTAACAACAGAACTCCAAAACACATGAAGCAAAATGTGACAGAAGTGAAGGGAGAAATAGTTCAAAAACAAGAGTTGACTACATTAATACTCCACTTTCAATAATGGATAGAACATCTAGACAGAAGATCAACAGAGAGGAGAGATTTGAACAACACTCTGAAGCAACTAGACCTAACAGATGTGTATAAGGAACACTCCACCCAAAAAGAACAAAATAGTGATTCTTTCCAAGTATACGTGGAACATTTTCCAGGAAAGACTTTCTGCTAGGCCATAAAAAAATCAAAGGATTTCAATCGTACACAATATGTTTTCCCACTACAAAGGAATGATATTAGTAGAAATTATTTACAGAGGATATATGAGGAATTCACACATATGTGGAAATTAAATAATGCATTTCTAAATAATCAGAAGAAGGAATCACAAGGGAAATTAGCAAATAGTTTGAGATGAATGAAAGCCAAAACATACCAAAATTTATGAGACGTAGCCAACAGCACTTAGATGGCAATTTAAAGCTGCAGCTGCCTATATTTTAAAAGATCTTAGTTCAGTGCCCTGTCTTCCTTAAAAGACCAGGAGAAGAAGAGCATACTAAACCTAAAGCAGGCAGAAGGAAATAATAATGATTAGAGCAGAAATAAATGAAATAGTATAGAAAAATAGAGAAATTAACAAAATCAAAGGTTCGTTCTTTGAAAAGATACAACAAAATTGGTAAATGTTTTATCTAGGACTGCTCAAGAGAAAAAGACTCAAATTACTAAATCACAAATCAGATAGGGGAAATTACTAGTGACCTTATGGAGATAAAAAGGATTTAAGGGAAATACTACTGTGAATCATATATAAATCAGCAGACTAGATAGTTTAAATGAAACAAGCAAATGCCTAGAATAAGACACAAACTACTGAAACTGACATAAGGAGAAATAGAAAATCTGAACAGACCTGTGTAGCAGGTTGAATTATGTGCCCCCACTCAAAAAAAAAAAAAAAAAAAGATCTAATCCCTGGTACTTATAAATGTGACATTATTTGGGAAATGTGGTCTTTGCAGATTAATTAATAAGTTAAGATGAGGTTATACTGGATTAGAGTGGGTCCTCAATCCAGCACCTGGTGTCTTTATAAGGGAGATTTGGAGACCAAGACACGCACACGGAAGGCCATGTAAAGTTAGAAGAAGAATTGGAGTTAATGCTGTCACAAGTCAAGAAATGTTGGATTGCTGGAAATCACCAGAAGCTAGGAAAAAGCAGGGAAGGATTCTCTCATAGAGGCCTTCAGAAGGAGCATGGCTTTGTTGACACCTTGATTGCAGATTTCTAGATTCCAGAGTTGTGAGAGAGTAAACTTCTGCTGTTTTAAGCCACTCAGTTTGTGGTAATATGTTACAATAGCCCTGGGAAACTAATGCAACCTAGAACAAGTGAAGAGATTGAATTGGTAATTTTAAAATTTCCATCAAAGAAAAGCCTGTGGCCAGACACCTTCATTGGTGATTTCTGCCAGATTTTTTTTTTTAACGTTTTTTTTTTATTTTTGAGACAGGGAGAGACAGAGCATGAACGGGGGAGGGGCAGAGAGAGGGAGACACAGAATCTGAAACAGGCTCCAGGCTCCGAGCTGTCAGCACAGAGCCCGACGCGGGGCTCGAACTCACGGACCGAGAGATCATGACCTGAGCCAAAGTCGGCCGCCCAACCACCTGAGCCACCCAGGCGCCCCTTCTGCCAGATATTTTTAAAAGAACTAATACCAATTCTACACAAATTTATCTAAAATATAGAAGACGACTTCCTCGCTTTGTGAGACTAGTATTATTTGAATACCAAAACCAGACAGATCACAAGAAAACTGCAGAGCAGAATCACTTAGGAATACCAATAACAACAATAAAATTCTCCACGAAATATTAGCAAACCAAATCAAGGAACATATGAAAACTGTTACACTCTCTTACCAGGTGAGATTTTTCTCAGGAATGCAAGGTTGGTTTACACCACAAAATCAATTAATGTAATATAATGCATTAATGGGAATCAGTGATAAAAACCACGTGATCATCACAATGGATGTCCCTGCAAAAAGTGACCAAATCCAACACCTTTTTGTGATAAAAACACCCAAGAAACTAGGACTAGAAGAGAAATTCCTCAGCCTGATCTACAAAAATACACAGCTGTGGTAAAAACTGGACATTTCCCCCCTAAAATTAGGAACAAGACAGAGTTGTCCATTCTCAATACTTCTATGCACTGTTCTACCAGAAGCCCTAGCCTTGGCAATTAGGCAATAAAAGCAGGGGTGCCTGGCTGGCCCAGTTGGTTAAGCATCCAACTCTTAGTGTCACCTCAGGTCATGATCCCAGGGTCATGGGATTGAACTTTGTGTTGGCCTCTGCCCTGAGCATGGAGCCTGCTTAAGATATTCTCTTTCTCTCTCTCTCTTTTTCTGTCTCTCTCTCTCTTCCTCTCCATCCCCCACTCTCCCTCTCTCCCTCCCTCTGTCCCTCTCCCCTGCTTGTATGCTCGCTTGCTCACGCTCTCTCTCTCTCTCTCTCTAAAAAAAGAAATCAGAGTTACCCAGATTGCAAAAGAAGTAGTAAAAGTATTTGTAGATGACATGATGTTGTATATGGAAAATTTTAAGGAATCAACAGAACACAATATATTAGAGTTAATAAGTTCAACAAGGTTGTAGAATACAACATTTTTAAAAAAATTGATTGTATTTCTATACAATAGCAATGAATAGTCTGAACGTGAAAATTAAGAAAACAGTTCCATTTACTATAGCATCAAAAGGAATAGAATACTTAGGAATAAAGTTAACACAAGTTTAAGACTTGTACACTAAATTAAAATTGTTGAAATAAATTAAAGAAGATCGAAATAAATAGAAAGGTATGATCTCATGTTCGTGGATTGGAACACTTAATATTATGAAGATGGCATTACTCCCCCAAATACCCTGCAGATTCACTGTGTAACCTACCAAGATTTCTGGTGACTTCTTTGCAGAGATTGGCAAACTGATCTTAAAAATTCATGTAAAAATTTACAGGATGCCTGAGTAGCCAAAACAATCTTAGAAGAGAGGATTTACACTTCCTAATAGCAGAACTTACTACAAAACTACCATGATCAACATAGTGTGTTTCTGGCCTACAGATTGATATGTAGATCAGCGGAACAGAGTTAAGCATCCAGAAGTAAAATTTATAGCCAGTGATTTTTGACAAAGGAAGTTGGACCCCTTCCTTTTACCATACACAAAAGTTTATTTGAAACGGGTCATATACCTAAAAGTAAGTTCTAAAACTATAAAACATTTAGAAGAAAACATAAGAGTAAATCTTAATGATCTTGGGCTAGCCACTAGTTTTTTAGATATAATACCAAAGCACAAATGTCAAAAAACAAATTGGGATTCATTAAAATTAAGAACTTTGTACTGTTAACAGTAGTAGGTAGCATCAGTGAAGTGATAATAAAGCTCATTGATGGGAGAAGATATTTGCAAATCTTAAATCTGATAATGGAATTGTATCCAGAATATATCAGGAATTCTTACAACTCAAACATTAAAAAAAGGTGAGCCCAATTAAAAACTGGGCAAAGCACAAGAATGTACATTTCTCCAAAGAAGGTATTTAAATGGCCAGTTAGATGTTCAACATTATTAATCATTAGGGAAATCTAATCAGAACCATTAGGCACCATTTCTTGTGTACTGGAATGGATGTAATAAAAATGATAGCAAGTGTTCATGAGAATGTGGAGAAGTCAGAACCCTCACTGCTGTTGGGAATATTAAATGGTACACCGGCTTTGGAAGATGGTTTAGTGTACTTTTTCAGAATGGTAAATATAATTAGCATATGATCTACAAATTCCACTCCTAAATACATATCCAAGAAAAATGAAAATACACAAAAACTTGTACACAAACACTAAAGACTGCATTATTTGTATCATAGCAGCCAAAAAGAAATAATGGTCATTATCAACTGATGAATGGATAAAATGTGCTACATCAGTACAATGGAATGTTATTTGGCAATAAAAAGGAACGAAGTACCGGTATCTGCTACGATGGGGTGAACCTTGAAAACATTATTCTAGGAGGAAGAAACCACACACACACACACCCACACACACACCCACACACACCATGAATATTGCACGGTTCCATTTATGTGAAATATCCAGAATAAGCAAGTCTGTAGAGAGAGGCAGAAAATACTACAGTGGTTGCCTAATGTTGGGGCAAGTGGGAGAATGGGAAGTGAGTGACTGTTAATGTCTTGGGGTACAAAAATATTCTGAAGTTTTGTCATGGTGATGGTCCCACACCTCTGTGAAGCTACATGAAAAACATTGAATTTATACTTTAAATAGGTGAATTCTATGATACGTGTATTATATCTCAGTAAAACTGTTTGGAAACAAAACAAATTGGTGTGACTATAATTTAGATGAACCAACTAAAAGTTATCTGAAGGTCTCAGCGTCCAGGTTGATAAAATTGGTAATTAATTGTTTAATTCAAGAAAAAAACATGTAACACCTTCCTTACTGAGTGCTGTTAGTTGCTATGAGTTGATTTAGATTAGAAAGTAGCCTGAATGCAACATTTGAGCATGGTTTAAGTATAGATATTCTGTGCTTGCTTTGGCAGCACATATGCTAAAATTGTAACCATACAGAAAAAATTAGCATGGCCCCCACGCAAGGATGATACAGATTCACAGATTCGTGAAGTGTTCCTTATTTTTGTGGTGAGCTCCAAGTGTTGTATGTAAGTGTTGAATCACTAAATTCTACACCTGAAATTAATATTACACTGTATGTTAACTAGCAGGAATTTAAATAAAAACTTGGAAAGACGTGGAAAGGATACACGTATTTGTAAATGTATGTGTAGAATCAATGGGGATAGCTGTATGCTTAACACATTGAAACTACACTGTGTACAATGCGTCCTTCAACTAACATCTCTCATTGAGATACACATTTTTAAACACGAAAAATAAAGATATCCTGCTGAAAGTCTGACTAAACTTACTGAATGTAGGACTGAGGGGTTAAATACAGTTTATACCATATAATGTCTGAATTTAAAAATCACTAAACAATGAAATGCCATTAAAATATAATACAGTTGAGGATTTTATTGGTCTCTAATTAGTACCCGTTCCTGATCCTTTCAGATGTTAAATCTGTATCAAAATTACATTATTTTGTGATTCATTTTTAAAAATTAATTTCTTGGGGCGCCTGGGTGGCGCAGTCGGTTAAGCGTCCGACTTCAGCCAGGTCACGATCTCGCGGTCCGTGAGTTCGAGCCCCGCGTCGGGCTCTGGGCTGATGGCTCAGAGCCTGGAGCCTGTTTCCGATTCTGTGTCTCCCTCTCTCTGCCCCTCCCCCGTTCATGCTCTGTCTGTCTCTCTCTGTCCCAAAAATAAATAAAAAACGTTGAAAAAAAAAAAATTAAAAAAAAAATTAATTTCTTTAGGCCACGAAAGAGAATGTTGGCAAGTACAACTATAATAAACTTAGTTGGTTAAGTGTCCAACTCTTGATCTCAGCTCACGTCTTGATCTCAGGGTCGTGAGTTAAAGCTTCGTGTTGGTTGGGCTCCATGCTGGGCTGGGGAAGCCGAATGAATGAATGAATGAATGAATGAATGAAAATGTTTTTTATAATGACTTTATAACAATATTTTCTTTATGTGGCAGACTTAACGTGTCTCATGGATATTTTATGGGATGATTGTTTTCGTTTGATTATGCAAGAGAGTTCTTCATATTAAAGTGTAATATAGAATTGGTGCTAAATGTGTCTTTGCAAAAGACACATGTTTTGGTTGTGCTGTTGACACAGTTTGTACAATGGAGAAATGATAAAAATCTGATTGCACATGTCATTGCTTGTATTTGAAATCTTTGAGAAAATTGTGGATTATAATGTGCCTTCAGTGCCCTGTTTGCTTCCTTTTCACTGTGTCAGGGTGTGTCCCCATTTTCTTTTTTAGAGTACTTTTAGGTACTTCTAAGTACTTTTAAGTTTTCCATGACAGAATTATATATGCCTGTGGTGATACATTGTGGTGATTTGAAGTAAATTATATGCATTGGAACTTAAAGAACACTTAAAAGATGTACTTACTTAGTCTCCTGTTCATTAGCTACAAGAGTGGAAGTAAATGCAAAGCATTGTCTACCTAGTCTAGTGCTCCTACAGCCTGAGAGCAGATTCTGGGAGTCTTTGGGATGAGTCTAGTGTGGCAGTTTGAAACTTTGTGATCAGGACTTAACATGTTTATATTGTAAGCATGTTCAAGCATATATAGAAATGTGTACCTTTAGAACATGTGACGCAGTATATTTTTAAATTCTGTTTTCTAGAGCCAGTTTTAACGTATTAATTTCACAACTCTCTACACATTTGAAAGCTACAGTTTATGAATTATATTATAGGCACAGAATTATGAATTCGGATACATTCTTTTGAGTTTTCCCTTCTGACGGCCCTTTTAAAATTATGTTTGTTTTGTGTCTGGAGAAAACATCTTATACTAGGAGGGCAAACATGATTCTCAAATAGTATTTAGGATTTAAGCTATTTTTTTTTTGTCTGAGTTGAATGTCTGTGTACTATTGCTGTATGGTGTAATAAGAACAGACATATTTAAATGCTCAAGAAAAATCTTCCGTTAGTAATGTTATTTTAATTAGAGTTTATCTGTCAGTTTTAAACAAAACTTGTAAGATACAAGTATATTTTTACATTCACTTTGCTTTTATACTTCTGTGGAGATAAATTTTATTCTGATTTTAAGTTTTAAGATATTTTAATTGTATTAAACTGATTTGTCTTATCTGTTACTAACATTTGTCTTTGATTTTGCATCTGTGCTTTTGATACTGAATGGGGAAAGATTTTTGTGCAAATATTTCACCAAATATTTTTGCAGGGACACTTAGTCGGTCTGGATGAACCAGCTTCGGGAGCTGGGCAAGAAGCTCTGCTTAAACAAGAGCAAGCAAAAATCATTCGATTCGAGAGACAAGCAGAAGAGTTCCTCAATGCAGTCTTTTATAGAAAAGGTTGGTTCTAGTGAAGAATGGCATTTAGCATCTGCTTGTCTTATATTTTCTTAATTTTAATGTCATTTTTAAAAAGAGTTACTTTTCAAAACATTTTTCTTTGTTGATAACACACTTTATATTCCTTTGGTCAAGTTAAATTTGGAATAGGTTAAGGCAACTCTTCTTCCCTCTTTTTCAGTTTGAAGTGATGGAATCATGTAAGTTTTGTTAAATAGTTCCTGAAAGTATTAGGAAAGTCTGAAAAATTCTGAGGTCTCAGTACTAATATATTTTGTCAAATTTTCTTACATACATAGTGACAGTTTTCATCGCAGATAACCATAAAGCTGTATAAAATTTTAGTGATTCCTTGCTGAAATTTCATTTAGAGAGATGTGAAGTTGTATCTTAAAATTAGATTTACAGGCATTTATTTCCTTTATAGAGCGTTGTTTCGCTGAAACTTCTTTCAATTATTAAAATCAGAGAAAGGAATTCATAATTATGTAATAAAACTTTCCCCCTTACATTTGAGGTGGTATTTAGTAGCTCCACCTCTTATATTTTTCAATTTAACTTTCTCCTTAAAACCTTTGTAGACATGATTTACATTTTGTTTCTCTATTCACAAAGCCTAATTACCATCGGCCAAGACCTTCAGAAAGCTTCCTTCCCTCTATGATCCATTCTAGTGAAGTCTTTACTTTCAAGAAATTCTAAATGGATTTGTGTTCCTTAGTTATGTCTTTCCTCTAGTTCCGAGACAGAGGTTACTGTGATAGGTTCTAAAAAAGTGTCCTACAATCTCTTGTGACCCTGAATACTCTTTAATATTCAGCAGACTCAATGATTCTGCTTTCTTCAGTACTTCTTTATATGTTCTAGTTTATATTCCTCATTCTTCTGGGAATTCCCTCCCCTCTGAAATTTGAAGGGTGATTTTTGCCTTTACAGTGGTTGGAAGTCTGATAAAGTGCTATTCTGATTGGTTGGTTACAGTTGGAAACCAGCTGATGTTCTGCTTAATGTGGTCAGTATTTTCAAAATGGAGTATGAAGTGTCCTATAAAATAAAGGAACGCACGAGATTATTGTTTTCAGTGACACCTTTTTTTTCCTATGCAAAATTAAATTTTTCAGTACACCCTCACCTCACTTTTAGTACCCTCAGCACCCTCTGACGTGAAGCTCCCAACTGAGGCTCCCATGCTCACTTTATCATCCCCTAAGTACCCTGAAATCTAAAATTATGTTCCAAATAGTAATTTTCTTAGTTGTATAAACATTTGATTGTTTTATTAAAGTAATTCACATTAAAGTATAAATGATAGACTCGTTCTGTCAGTTTATTAAATAAAATATCTTTACAGCTCCTCTGCTGCTCCTGTCCTTTAGGATGTGTACTGAATGAGTCACGGGCCTATTGCTGCAGCAATCTTCGTTATCTGCAAAGAGGAGCTCCTCTTCCTATATGTGGAGAAACCACTTTTCATCCAGTCTTTGCTTGGAGGGAGTTAATAAGGCCAATCATAAGCATATTCCTAAAGAGAATTCTAGCCTACTTCTCTGCTAGTCCCATCCCTTTGTCATGTAGGAATAGCTTAAAGTTCTTCTAAGTTTTATTTTAAAATTAAACTTTTGGATACATGAGGGAAGGAATGTTTACCTTGGAATCAGCCTTAGGGTAGACTTTAGGGATGAGAATCCTCTGAAATTGTATGTAAAGTTAAGTTTGTGTATTTGTATACTGGCATATGATGTTCAGAAAAAGAACTATTGCTTTGCTATTAGAAGTTCCTTCCCCCTTGTTTTATGTATTAATATTGATATTTTTAAATATTAATCTTCATGGAAATGTCTGAAAGCCATTAGTACTCTTCAAGTTATACCAAAAATGTATATAATACGCAGAGATATGACAGGCAATTTAGTCTGAAGGGTGTGTGTGTGTGCGCGCGCGCGCGTGTGTATACATATATACACACACACACACATATATATATATTTTAAATAAATAGTTCAGAGATTTGGAGTTATTAATAGTTTGTTTCCAAGTATTGCAAATTGTGTGTTTTAAATGAGTATGAAAAGGTTCTAAAAGCTAAGTAGGAACATAGATGCAATTAAAGTAGGCTTTTGTGGTATGGATTCAGTAATAAATTTTAGCTTATGAACGGTATACCTTCAACTATCATTATCAAATTTTTTCCAGCTTTGTCACTTGTGTTAGAAAATTTGACACTTTCTAAAAGTTAGATTTGCATTTTAAAAACATAAGTGGCTGTAATGTAACATTTACTTGTTTTCCTGTAGTGTTAATTTTGATCTGATTTGTGGTTTTTATTTGATTCACTTGTGCATGTTCCCCAAGACATGTCTAGATTTATAGAAGTTGTGTTTTAAGTAAGTGAAAGAATGAAATGTGTTCAGGAAACTTTTCAAAACATGTAGAAATTCATATGACAGATATGTCATCAATTTGTAAGTATGAATTGTGTTTTATGGTTATGTTCTTCATTCAACAAAGAGGCAAGATACACCACAGCCATTTAAAGCTCAGAGGTAGCAGTTTATGGTCTTTATTCTAAAATCCCTGATTTTTCAAAAATCTATATATTTATGAATCTAGTTTAACTCTGCCTATTTGAAAACTTTCTTTATGTGTTACAGGGGATAAGAAGATACATTAATATATAAAACTTGAAAAAATATAAAACTTGAAATTATATACAGTCTTTTATTTGGAAGATAGGTCGTAAGTGGAAAGTTAAATGAATATTAATAAGAATATTCAGTGGGTAGAGATTTTAAAAAAGCAATGTATGGCTAAAATGTTTATTAAAATTTTTAAGGAACTCATTCATGGTTGTAATAATTTCTGAACCTTACCTATTTGAATACCTTGATTCTTAAACCATCTAGCACACTCAAGTCTATTTATAGAGAAGAAACATGGGGTTAGAAGTACTTTTGGTAGAACAGAAATGTTGCTGTTGGTAGAGAAAAACCTCATTAAACTCCAGAGAATTAAATATTCTGACTTTAGACTTTCTTCTGGTATTTAATGTTGTTTTTCAGGGGGAAAAAAAATTATTCTTAGAGTCCCATGAAGTTTTGATGATGTGTATGTTGTGGAGATTTTAGGTTTGAATTGTAATGAGTCAGTTTATCTCTAAATTTATAAATCAACCTTATAGCTCCAACATATTATGGGTAAAGTAATTTACCTTATGTAGTTGATCTTTAAAAGACCAAAGAAACTCAGGTTTTCTGGAACTGCCTTCTGAAACCTCTGAAGTGTGGTGTGGAAGTAAAGGTCACAGGTGGAACATTAAGATCAGGGGGAGAGTTTTAATCAAGGGTCTACCACTAACCATCTATACAGATTTGAAGAGGTCACTTCTCTTTAGACACATTAACCTTATTTGTCTACAGAAAAAAACAAACAAACACTATTTGATGGTGATTGATTTGACTGATCCATTTATTACTCAGCTAATATGAATGCATACTTTATGCCAGGCAAGATTAGGTGCTGAGTATACAGAGGTAAACAAACATAATCTCTGCTCTTGAGAAGCTTAGTCTCCCTGAGAGTGTGGTAATGATAGAGATGTGATGATATATTTATACCAAACATTTTCTCTTTTATTTTGCCCTATTTGACCTTCAGGGTCCCTCCCAGTGCCAGAAGTTCTACGAGTTAATGAATTCATATGGTCTTTATTTTTAAATTAACATGGACTAGAAATTGATAAGTTTATTTTATTAATTCCTTTGCTATTGTGTTTAATGATTGGCAGAGTATATTTAAAGAACTCGTGGAAAATATATGGTGTTAAACTTTGAGATCTGGCCTTTAAACTCCGAGCCCAGTGGTTCCAGCTGCACCTAGAAACTTGGTAGAAATGCCAGTCCTTGACCTCACCCTACAACTGCTAAATCAGTTAACCCTGGGGATAGGACCCAGCAGTCTGTTTTTACAAGCCCTCAAAGTGATTCTTATGAGCCTGAAAATGTGAGGCTATGGCCCCAGTCTGTCATGGACCTTATATTAAGTATCTCCTTTTACAGTTTTGCTATGCCTTCAGTCTTTGACAGAAAGTAGATTATGTACTCATAACTGAGTAATCCATTCTTCAACAATTTAGGAAGAGATGGCTGAGGAAAGGTCTAGGAAAAACCAGATGTAATCTATAGGTGGTAAACAGAAGTAATTATTTCATAAAAGAAAGGTTTGAGATTTCTGTATCAGGTAAGTGATTTTTGCCCATAAGATATACTATTTGTTTTCCCTTTATTTAATTTCATAATACTGAGGGGGGTGTTTAGAAGTGATTTTATGAAAAGTTTACTTTAAAAAATCTGCAGCTCATAAGCTTAGAGCTTAAAAATCTAATTCTGGGAGGGAATACTATTTTTAGGAGATTGCGTTTTAAGAAACAAAATGAAATTTTATGTTTGCTTGAAAGCTGTCTTTTTTTTTTTTTTTTTTTTTTTTTGTAGTACATTGTCCCAGTTTAAAAGTAAATAAATCTTTGTTTACAGACAGTCCCTGGGTCTCCGACCCCAATATTCCCCTAGTGGCCCGTGAGATCATGCAGCGAATGATCCAACAATTTGCTGCTGAATATACCTCAAAAAATAGCTCTACTCAGGACCCCAGCCAGCCCAATAGCACAAAGAACCAAAGCCTGCCGAAAGCATCTCCAGTCACCACCTCTCCCACGGCTGCAACTACTCAGAACCCTGTGCTCAGCAAACTTCTCATGGCTGACCAAGACTCACCTCTGGACCTTACTGTCAGAAAGTCTCAGTCAGAACCTAGCGAACAAGGTATGGTTTGATGTCAAGGTCTCCTCTGTCCAATCAGAATAATTTTGGGGAGAAGAAAATTATTGGCAAGTAGGGCACCAGTAACAATAGGATAAAAACTAATTTGATTCTTAAATTATTCCTGACTATGCAGTCATAGAGAAGTACAGATAAAATGGCTACTATACATTATATATCAGTAGTTTGTAGTCAAGATCAGTGTACCACTCAGGAAAGTTAGGTGGTTACACTTGTTACTGATCTTTAAGTTACTTGATATTTATATAAATATTTTATGTTTTACAAAGCATTGCCATATCCATTGTTTTTAAAACCCCTGTAAAAAATTAAGTTGCCCCTGATCATCAGTGTTCTAGAATTAGCGCCTAGCTGAGAAATACATGTATCTTGTTAGGTAGAATTTATGCTCTGCAAATGAAATTATAAGGCAAGAATGTGTATTGTTTGCATTTTTAAAAAAGAAACTCCTAGGGTTAGATATAATGAGGAAGACAGTAGACACAGCAGGTTGTTCAGTGTATTCCATATGTATATGGATATACATGTATATATACAAGCACCTCCATATGTATATGTACTGTATTATGAATTAACCTTAGAATATTTCCAAGGTAATTTAAATTTGTTGGTGAGGATCCTAATTAAGGGACAAGGTTAAAAGGTTATCAGTTTTGCCTAGCAAATATTTCTTGAATCTAAGAAAAGTTTACTCTTAAATAGATTAAATATTTGGGGTTTGTTGTGATCCCTTTTACTTTTAATTTCACAGAGATGCAGTGAGCATTTCACCTGGGCCATTGTTTGACCCATTACAGATTGTAAATTGGTGATGTCTATTCTAGTGAGAGTTCATTTTCCTAGAATATCTCCTAAGAGTGTGCAGAAAGTTATGAGAGGTGTGGATTTATTGGTGAGAAATACATGTTCATTTTACAAAAATTAGGTTTGAATTTGTATGAAGAACCTCTTAGAAAGGACTTTCTTTTGCTTATTATAAGTAATTTAAGAAGGATTTACATTTAATGGACTGGCTTTAGGTTTTTAAAGAATACATTTTTGAATAGTTTTTCTTTTCCTTTTTTTCTGTTTCTGGGTAAAGAACAGCAATCGTAATCTCAAAATTCTCAGAGATTTCCTAGTAGAATTCCTCATTGTCATATGTTCACATTGATCATTGTACCTTTGGTCACCATATTCGCAAAATTGTGCTTTTCTATTTTATTGAGGATTATCTTTACCAAAGATTGGTAGCTTTCATTAGAAGTCTTTTTTTTTTTTTTTTTAATGTTGATTCATTTCTTGAGAGAGAGAGAGTGTGCATGCGTGGAGAGAGGTGGGGGGGCGGGGTGGGGACAGAGAGAGAGGGAGACAAAGAATTTGAAGCAGGCTCCAGGCTTCGAGCTGTCAGCACAGAGCCAGACATGGGGCTCAAACTCACAAACCGTGAGATCATGACCTGAGCCAAAGTCAGACGCTTAACTGACTGAACCATCCAGGCGCCCCTAAAAATCTTTCTGCTCTAAATATTGCATTAAAAACTTCAGGTTCACAATAGGAGAATGACAGTGTAGAGGTTGTATTTAAAATATTAAGGATAGAGATTAACATACAAAGATACCACTTAGTCTAATTTAATTTCTAGTTGGTGCTGTACTTAAGAGATACATTGTAGTGACCGTATGCTCTGAAGAGGAATTTGACCTAGATGACAGGATTGTAGTGTATAGACTTCAAGTGAAACAGAATTTTAACATTATATTTCCCAGATCTATTTTCAAGTGTTTTCAATGAAACCACTGTATATTTAGTATATTTAAGTAGACTTAAAATATGTTGCCTATTTGATGATTAGACAGGCTCGGAAGTCTTTAAATAGTGTCTTTGGTTGGAAATATTTTGGTTGGAAATATTTTAAGCAGTGTGTTTGCTTGTTAGATGTCTAATTGGGTTAACTTGGTGTCCTTATAAGATTACAACTATATTTTTAGAATATTAGTGACTCTAAAGGACAACAGTTATTCTGGATGAGTGTGGGATTTTTGGTTTACAAGCTCAGTCACATATTTCTAACAGCCTGAAATCAGGAGTTACAGTGTGCTCAGACACAAATCCTATTTAGGTTCTATGTTGGGGCAGTTTTTAACATAACTAGATAGAAAGGCCTCTCTGCTTGTCAGCTGAAAATCAGAGCCATTGATTATTAGCTTGCTCTGTTAATTTTGGACAAAATGGCAGCTTTAAAAGTTGTCTAGAAGATGAGTTTTCTTTTCTAGACATGTCTATGAGGGAAAGAAGTCTTTGTGGGATAAGAAGGTCTTCTAATTTTATGTTCTGATAACATGAATTTGTTATTCTAGTTTCAGTAAAAAATGGTTAAATCTCTAGGCTTTCATCAGTATCAAGACGATTTCATTCTTCTCTTTCCTTAAACTTTGCTCACCAGTTTGTAACAGCTTATTAATTGAAAAACCTTGCCTTTATAAATACCAAGAAGGGAATTTTGAATCTCTGAAGAGTTTTTCCAAAAGATTGAATTCAGATATACAGTTTTTTGCAGATGTGTCCAAAGAGTAATGAGGACACATGAAAATCACAGTTAACATCTGATTCATCTTACAGACTATTTTGTATATACATATAATTTAACCATATAAACTTATGCTTCAAAATGATTTGTGTCACATAAAATTTTCTGAATCCAACTTTAATGTTTGTTTTAGTGTTTCGGGTAGACTTAGCTCTTGAGGAATTTGGTTTTATAATCTGATGTGGCACTGAGATCTCATATGCTTTGATAAAGGCACATTTCGAAAGCGAAGTCTAATAGTTCTATTTACATACTGTGTAAACTGCAATTTCTAATACCTGACGATATCCTAATGTCTTCAGTGGTAGGCTGGCTGTACCTTTTCTTTTGCCCTATTAATAAAATATTTAACCTTTGGAGATGTTAGATATAACAAGCTTTGCTAAATGTATGTCACTTTAGGAGGGAAGATACCCTGTCTTACGTATATAGCTAGTGTATCTGCTTGGTTGACTAGACCTAT
Source organism: Panthera leo (assembly GCF_018350215.1). Lineage (NCBI taxonomy): Eukaryota > Metazoa > Chordata > Mammalia > Carnivora > Felidae > Panthera > Panthera leo. The sequence continues at coordinate 55,640,497 of NC_056689.1, forward strand.
TGCTTTGTCATTTTTAGTCTGTTCAGTTCACATTTGTTCCTAGTTTTTAATATCCTCAGGTGTGTGTTTGTGTCTCTGCAGACGGTGTACTTGATCTGTCCACTAAGAAAAGTCCATGTGCTGGCAGCACTTCCCTGAGCCATTCTCCAGGCTGCTCCAGTGCTCAAGGGAACGGGTAAGGGAAAATATTTGTAGAATTTCACAGTTTATAGGGGACGGTTTATCGAAGATTGGTGAAAATCTCCTTTATATGTTTTAAAAATTAATTCTTCAGAGTAACGTTGTTATAAGTAGGCCTTTAGTAGATTGCTTAGTCCATTGATCAAGTAAAAGCACAGTCTGTGAAGTCCAGAATTGACTAGTGTAGATCAGGTTTGCCAAGTTAGTACAAATAGTAAATGATGGAAAATATGGCAAGAATGTCTTGGGACTTTCTGTTGTTGAGTGTTTGGGAGTGGGAAACCCAACCTAAATAATTCCAGAGTTCAGATGTAAAGGCAGTAGTATGTGTGCGGAGGTTGTTGAATGAAAATTGGGCTCCAGTATTTTACTCGGTATCTCTAATGAAATGTGTGAGTATGTGGGGGCTGTTTGTTTTTTTCTTGTTTGTTTGTTTTGGTTTTGTTTTATTTGTTGATTTGAACTGCAGTTTTAACTCTGTGTGGCAGTTCAGAAAAAATAATCGTATGTATTTTTTGTTTTTTAAGTGGTTAAGACTGTAGATGTTGGGATAACCGTCTTATGCTATCAAGACATTATATGCTCAGTTTTGATAACTCTTAGCAGATTACCCACCACCTAGTTTTATAGTGTGAGAATTGTCTTAATTCTCCCTCTACATGTACATAGAAACCATGTAGAAAAGCCAGATATTAATGAAGACGTTTAAGTGCCATATTGGGAAGGAATTTCCATAAACTTGTGTTGTGACCAAAAATCAACTTCATTCATGAAAAATCACTTCGGTAAGCTAAATTAGGTAATATTTAAGTTTATCAACTTTTAGAATATCGACATAGGAAAGTTTTTAGGTGTTAAAGCAATAAGTACACATTAAATGGACTAACCTTTTTTCAACTTCCTCTTAATTACCTTCAAATTGAAGGATTCCTTTACTGACTTCTAAAATGCTGCCTTTATTTTCTCTAAAATTCCATCATTTTCCTTTTTCTCTCCTCCTTTATTCGATCTAAAAGTAACTTCTTGATTTAATGCAGTTTGCATGGTTTACTAACCTTTTTTCTTAAGCCCTCCTTTTCACTATAGTTTATACTAGATACAAGTCCTTGTGGTCCCAAATCATTGGATTCCATTTTTTATATATCAGAAAACTTGGATTGTGTAATTGAGGACACATGTAGGAGAAGCTTAAGTGTGGTTTGTATAAATGAATCCCTCGCCTAAGATTACTTTAAACTTGGCCACCAAGTCCATGTATTATATGGTTGAAGTTGCTGTGTTTATCCCTCTGAATGGAAAGAAAGTGTTTTTTATGTGGTATTGTTTTCTGGAAGACAAAAGCACCAATAGATTGCCCATCTTTTAGTTGACTATTCATTGTTTTCTTTATTATGTTTTTTACTGATAACAGCACAGGGTCCCTGTAGACTTTTGGAGAACATAGCTGGCTTATCATTTCTTCAGAGTTCCACGTTTGTGCCTAGTAAATGTAATTATTCCCCTTGGGCATGCTTTACCAGTTGCCAGTTTTATCAGTGATAATCTTTATATCTTGTGAAAAATGGAAACCTTATGAATTAACCTTGTTGTAAGTAGTTGACTTTTTAAATATTATTTGAAAGCTTTCCACTTAAAATTTCAAAATTGATGTTTGATATTTTAAGAAGAGACCATTTTAACTAAAGAAGACTGCTTTAAAACTGTTTAAAACATATACCTCTGACAGTAATTACTTTGAGTAGAACTTAAGGAACAAAGTTTGGGGAAAATAAAGGGCAGTTCTTTAAAGATTGGATTATTTCAAATGGAAAAATAGTGGTACTCGTGTGTCTGCAGCTAATAGTGTTTTAAAATGAAGATGTGGTAAGTTAAAATGCGATGGGTATTTTGGTTTGGGTCCCCCCCACCCCCCCCACCCCTTGGGGCTGGTAGCCATATTTTTTTCCCAAGCAAAATAAGAAATGTTATTTGAACTTGTTTGGTTTTTGATAATGAATATCAGCTTGTTTGTGGGATAAATGAGCAATTATCTATGGGTTCCACCAATGTAAATGGTTCCAGTTTTATAGCTGGTTGTCATGAATGTTGAATATGTTGCATTAAAATAAATAATTTGGCTTACTCTTTTATTACTGTACTTGTTTAGTGGTAACGTCACATTGGTAACACAATTCTGTGTAGATCTATGGAGACTCGATGATTACTTTGTAATTAATAATTAAGGTGCTATTTTCAGACAGTTGCGCGAAACTTTTTCTCCGAAAATTTGTGAACCCAACCAGAGACCAGCTGACAGGTTTAATTTTTCTTTGCCCAAAAAGCTCCTGGTTTTTTTTTTTCTTTTTTCCTTTTTCTTTTTTTGTGAACAAGTTTTAAAACTAACTGCTGAGACCATTTTTTTTTTAATTTTAGAGAAAAATAAATAAATAACACAAAGTGATGTTACCCAAGCAAGGCCTTCTAATAAAGGAGTGGTCCCCTCACCCATCCCTCCCTACCTGTGCAAGTCCTGCTCACATCAGTTTCCTTCCATCCAATTAGGCGACCTGGGAGACCCAGCCAGTACCGCCCAGACGGACTTCGGAGTGGTGATGGGGTACCTCCAAGAAGCTTACAGGATGGAACCAGGGAAGGTTTTGGACACTCCACATCACTCAAAGTTCCATTGGCTCGATCCCTGCAGATTAGTGAAGAGCTACTGAGCAGAAACCAATTGTCAACAGCTGCCAGCCTTGGGCCATCTGGATTACAGAATCATGGACAACACTTAATATTATCCAGGGAAGCCTCTTGGGCAAAACCACATTATGAGTTCAACCTCAGCCGTATGAAGTTCAGGGGAAATGGTGCACTCAGCAACATCAGTGACCTTCCTTTTCTTGCAGAAAACTCTGCCTTTCCAAAAATGGCACTTCAAGCAAAACAAGATGGAAAAAAGGATGCGAGCCATGCATCTCCTGTAGATTTAAAGATACCGCAAGTTCGAGGAATGGATCTTTCTTGGGAGTCTCGCACTGGTGATCAGTACAGCTATAGCTCTTTGGTAATGGGTTCACAAACGGAGAGCGCGCTTAGTAAAAAGTTAAGGGCTATTCTTCCAAAACAAAATAGAAAAAGCATGCTAGATGCTGGACCCGATTCTTGGGGCTCAGATGCTGAGCAGTCTACCTCTGGACAGCCATATCCCACATCGGATCAAGAAGGAGACCCTGGCTCCAAGCAGCCTCGGAAGAAAAGAGGGCGTTACAGACAGTACAACAGTGAGATACTGGAGGAAGCAATCTCAGTGGTTATGAGTGGAAAAATGAGTGTTTCCAAAGCTCAGAGTATTTATGGGATTCCCCACAGTACACTGGAGTACAAAGTAAAGGAGAGGCTGGGCACTTTGAAAAACCCTCCAAAGAAAAAGATGAAATTAATGAGGTCGGAGGGGCCAGATGTTTCTGTAAAGATTGAATTAGATCCCCAGGGAGAGGCAGCACAAAGTGCAAATGAATCAAAAAATGAGTAGAAATACTGTAGAGTGCCAATTACTGTACAAACTGGGTGAGCACTACTGCATTGTTCAGCTGTCATTGCTTGCACCTGGCTTCATTTACTGTGACACTTGTTTCTTTGCAGATTTTGCATTGACTTGTGTGTACAGAGGTGAAAGGTGCATTCTGAATGTTGCATATTTTAAAATTTTCATGTGCAGTATGGCTCGGGATATTGTTTGGCCTTTTGCATGTTTCTCTACAAAAGAGAATTGAGTTACCTCACAGAGAACAGATACATGGAAGTGGACTCCTTGCCTGTAGAGCCTGCATGCTTTTCTTTCTTTTTTTTTTCTTAAGTTATATTTGCCTTTATTTAAAAAAAAAAAAAAGAAAAAAAAAAAAAAAGAAAAAAGCCCCCTTTTAGAAACCACCTCTGTCATACTGGGAGCTTTATCATTACAAATTGGAAAGCCATCTTATAAAATCATTCATGTTTCTCTTCTACAATTCAACTAATTGAAGGATTAAACTAAAGAAAAAATTCTAAGAACAATGAACCTTGGAATTTAAGAAATTTGGTTATTCAATGACACATAATTATTTAGGTCAATTTACGTTTTGTGATTTTCTTCTCACTATTAAATTTACTTAACAAATCAGCAATCTGTTTAGTGCTCACCCGGAGGGAAAGGAGGTGGAAAATGTGCACACACTACCTTCAGAAATGCTTTGGTTAATTACTTTGTAACACTACCTTTGCTGTAATTTTATTTGGGATTTTCTAAGGGTAGAATTTGGTCTCACCAACAAGTGAGGATATAGCCTTATCTCATGGAGGACAAGCTCCGTTCTTACTCAGGAGCAGTCAGGGTACATTACATAAAACAGTAGAGGATGCCTCATTTTAACAGACTTTCTTTGTATTCTTAAAACCTTTTACAGATTTGATCATGTGCTAACTAACGACCGGATGTCGTTGCAGCAACTAGTTTAAAGTATTCAAGATCTGTTTATTGGGAGAAGTAAGGAAAGAAGTGTGTTTAAGTAATTATAATATTGAAAAAGTGGTATCTAGATTTTACAGCCTCAGTAGTCTGCCCAAATACCCACATGAATGAAGGATCCATGTTTGTGGTGAGAAAAAAACACAACCCCGAGGTAACCTAATATGATTTAGGTTGCATTTTACATCTAATGATAATTCAATCAGAAATCAAGCTCAGTAGAATTTCTTTTTTAACCAATCCAGATACTAGTACAAGGGGGGTTGTTTTTTAGTTTTTATTTAATTCGTTGCTTTTGATTTCTTTCTTTCTTTCTTTTTTCTTTATTTTGGCATCCTGCGTAATATCCCTTTCTTAACCTTTTCTGATACCTAGCTGATTTTTGTGGTTGTTTAGCACACAGTTCAGGACTTTTCAGATAAGCACTCCTTAACATCTAAGCGTTTTTTGAGATGGGCTTTTCAAATTACAGTAACTGAATTTGGAATATTTATTTTCTAAAAATTTTTGCAAGAATAACTGACAAAGCCCGTGAAATTTAATTTTGCATTGTAACCAAATTAAAATTACTGTTTGTGCAAAACAAAACCCATACCACATACACCTAATCTAATCTAATCTAATTTGCTGAGAAAAGTGGTCAGGCCCTTCTAAATGCTTAACCAAAAACAAACAAAAAGGCATTGGAGTTTTTGTGTAAAATCAAACTTGGAGCATTAAATTGAGGCTGATGATTTCAGATGGATGCTAACAGTTTGAAGAGAAGTAGGTCCAGACATTCCCAAGGCATAAATTCTTGCCTGGCAACTTTGGAGCAGTTAATTAGGTTAAGGATAGTTTTCCCTCAGCAACGTCTGTGTTCAAAGGTTAGGCACACCATTGCTGTTATTAAAATACATGCACTGCTCATTCTTGACAGTAGCCTGGGCTTGGTTCTCCTTTCGGTTTGGTTATTTTGTGTAGCAGTTTAATCCGTGGATGACTGAGCCTGTTTCCTCTTAGCTTTCTAGTCTTCTCAACAGAAAAAGCAGCTGGGGTTCAGAGCAGTATATGACTCTGCAATATTTTCTAGCCTAGCTAGAAGTTGCAATAAAAATATTTTATGAAATACTTGGTTTTCATCTGCAGTTGAAGGAAGTTGTAGAAAGTTTGCTGAAAGCAAAGGGCTAAGCTTGTGAAGGAATGCCTCCTTTGTTCCACACTCAGTAATTTGTCACACACAATTAATTGCAGCCATGGTACCTTTTTGCATGATGTTTGGGGTATTCGGTAGCCCAAATTGCTGCAAAAAAGTCCTTTGAGCAATTAATTTGTGCTTGCTTTTATCCCCTCTCAGAAAGGCATCATTAAAGGCCCATTTAAAAATCTGGCCCTAAAAGTTCAACTTTTGTAGTTTTACTGTTCAGAGAGGTTTAATCCTGTGTGGTAGTCTATACAGTGATGTATGAGTTGAGTTATGTAAATTTTGTCATTGTAGTGTACATGGAGTGATCATTTTACTAACATAAATATTTTCTATGTGTGTTTCAGTGGATGACAATCGAGCAGCAGAAGAATGGTGTGCCTACCCTTTAATGCTGCAGTTTAAATAAGAGAACTTGTATTGTGTCATTTCAGATTGTAGGCTGAGAGTTGTAAATAGTGAAAATTTGAGTACTTCTATTATTTGTTTTGGTTAGAAAGTGAATTTAAAAACAAACCAAACTCTAAACTTTCTCAGATTAAAAGTCCTGAGACCTGAAGATTGTAATATTCATGTCTGTGAAGCTTTTAAACATTACACTTGAGATCAGTCATGACTTGATATTCAGGTAAATTTTCTTTTCCAAGAAGCTTTTGAATAAGCATATTTCCTCCAAAGGTCGGTCGGTCTCTCTCTCTCTCTCTCTCTCTCTTTTTTTTTTTTTCTTTTTTGAGTGTAGATTATTTTAAAGCACTAATTGCATTACATTGGTAACTGCAATATAAAATAGCCATTATTGTTTTGTGAAGCATGGTTGAAATTAGATAGTGGTCCCTTTTAAATTTCATGAGCCTCTCAGAAAAAAAAAATCTTTAAAAAAAATACAGAAAGCTGCTGAATATTTCAAAAGATATATATTTTACCTTATTGTAGGTTTTGTAAAGTTAGTTTGTAATATTCAGGTGCACTTTTAATGTTAAATTTTGTGTTCAGAGTTCCATTATACCATGTATTTCTCGGAGGTGGCTCATCACATGGCTGGCTGTCAGTCTTGGTGCCGCAGCGATCTTTTAATATATGATTTCTCTCTTAATTTGCCACTGTTCTGTATTGGCACTTTCAGTGTAGATATTCTAGTTTGGGGACGTCCTCATAAGTGTGTAATAGAGATTGGTCTATTCGCATGCTTAATTTCTGCTAATCAGAGTTTTGCATGGCCCAAACAACAGTTGACCATTTTTATGGTATGGGAAGGTATAGTTCACAGCTGTCTTTGTCACAAAAGCCTTTTCTCCTCTCATTTTCCAGTAGGCAGATGATGGCATTACTCCAACTATATATTATTCAAATTAATGTTAGGAGATAATGTGTTGAAAATCAGTTCTTGCGTTTTTATGAGAGAACATTGGTATCATTGAATGGATAAGCTATGGCACTATAAAATCAAAAATACTAAATAATCCTGTGAAGGATATCTAGTTAGTATTTTTACCATTAGCTTTCTCATTTCTCAGACAGTAGAGTCATGAAGCTTGACAATAATGTAGTGTACTATATTACTTTGTTCAGTAGGCTTTCCAGTGACTCTGAACTCTGTTCGTGATGAGCTATACACTTTTTTCTGTTCCCCAAATACCATGAAGGACAAGGTCTCTCTTTCAAGAAACATAATTTATATTTGTGTATAATACTTTTTAATATTAAGTTTGTTGTTACTCTGAAGTTTAGGTGTTGCTTGAGAAACTTTGCTGCAGCAGATCACAAATATGAGTAAGGCTTTGTGTGATAATAGGGTCCTTATGTGAAGTTAATTACTGTTCAGTTCTGGTGAGCAAGCTCAACAAGTGTGAAGTGTGTATTAGCTTTATTTGGTACACTTTTACTTTACAATATTGAAGTGCTTTTAGAACTCTGGTTATCTTATAAAAACCATTACCTCAACCAATTGGCATTTTCATTCCCCAACATTTTACCTGAGCTATAATATGAGCTATATGGGATCAGATAGTGAAACAGTAAGGCACAATGAGAAGTTCAGTTCCCGATTTTCTGGAGAGAACTCTAAATTAGACTAAAAATGACTACCTGCAAAGGCCCATATCATAACTACCTTCTGTCGTTAGGCAGTACTTAGCAACCTTTGAGCTGCTAGTGAGTTATGTGTTCTCCCCCTGCCCAAGTAAGCACATGGTGCAAGGCCTGGTTCTAAGCCTTTGTGATTCTCTTAACATTTCATTGACCCATAATAGTGAAGCTTGTATTCAGTTAGTTATTTTTATAAAACATATTGAGTCAGCCCAATGTCAGAACCTGAAATTATTTTGAGTAGTTACAGCAGTTTTGAGACAGTTTGGTGCCGTTTTCTTTAACAGCTATTGTCCCTGTAGATTTAATTTTGAAACCACATATTTTTGCTTTTGTAATTACTCTTTCTTTAAATGCTAGAAGTTTCTCTGCAAGCCACCCTTTTCTGAATATTCAGGTTGCTGTCATTGGTGATAGAATATGGCAATAGACTGAATTGCTCCACTTAATCTTTTATAGAAGACACTGAAAGTTATAGGTTAAATTTTGACCTTTGTGAGGGTATCAAAAATTGTTTTCCTTGTTACCTTTCCATTGTAATTAGGTCTTCATTCATACTACAGTCAGGCCAGTGTTATTAAAAATGTTAATGGCTTTAGCCAGACCGCCCATTTAGGATACTATTAAGGCATATAGGAGATTTTTTAAAAAGTTGGTTGATTTCAAACTCTACTGAAAAGGAAAAAGTATAATTCTGATACAAGGAATGCAGACCTCCAAAGTCTTCTTCGCATTTTGGATTCATTCTATCCTTGAGACTTGTAGGATTTGTGAACATGGTGACTGAGGGGAAAATAGAGGAAATTCCTTGCATTTCCTCTGTCTGTTGTTCCCAGATAAACTCACAGTTGCCTTTTGAAGAAGCAGACATTAGCCCTGTAGCTGTGTGCCCTAAGTGTTGTGAAGGAGATCAGGGGAGGGGGTGAGAAGTAGAATGGGAAAGTATATAGACTTGTGAAGAGGCTAAAGATTCTGTACTGAGATACTAACAATGAGTCACAGGATAGATAATGTGGTGAAGTTGGGCCACCTTCATTTGATAGTCAGAAAAATCCTTTAGATCATTTGAAAATGAGAATCAAGGCTAGTTAATGTTGATTTGACAATAAAACATGAGTTAATTCTGCAACTATTTGGGGGGTAATTTTAAGGTTTCCAGTTCATTTAGAGCTGTATTGGTAAATGCTGAAAAACAAGCACTTTTAGTTAATCTTCAATTTATTGGATGTAGCAAATATTATAATCATAATATTTAATCTTTATAGTTTGAATATGGAAATGAACTCTTTACCCCATCTTGAACTGTCTTTGAACAGACTCAAGGTGATCTTTTCAACACTGGAAATGACCCTACACACATACCAAAAAAATCTAAAGCAGTAAGACGTATTTGAAGATCCATACCTCTTAGACTTTTTAGATTTGTCTTGGGAAAGAATTTATGAACCTATAACCAGTATTAGTGCAGTCTTGGGTTCCTTGTTCTGCATAATTGCACCCTTTCTCAGGTATGTCCTGAAAACACAAATTTTAAAATAATCTCTTTAGAGATTAGATTCTCAGTGGATAGTGTGTAAGGGGACTGGGGGAGGGGGGTGGGGGGTTGGACACAGGACACTGACACAGTAGAGCAGGGATTTTTAACATTCAATAGCCAAATAGAATTTCAATCTAGAATATTTTTACCCCCTCAGAATAAGTGAAACAACATCTATTATTTGGTAAATACCCAGTGCTACACTCCTAAAAGTCTTTTTCTTTCATCCAGGTAACTTTTTTTTCCTGCTTGGTGGAAGGGTATATAGTAATCTTTACTGTCACTAGGAAAGCACTTGTCCGAAATGTTTTAAAGTACTAGAAAAGGGATAATTCAGCACTTTTTCTGTTACAACACTAAAGTCTTAATTTATCTTCAGAGTCTTAGGTACTGTAAGTTTTTATTAGCGTGATTATTTAAAAATATAAAGCATAACTACATAATACGGGGTCAGATCACATTTATATAAATAATTCTTGTCTTATTAAAAAAAAAAGACGACATTCTGTACCTTTACAAGCAATTCCAAATGATTGCCTCACTTTTCCCATTTCATTAAGCATTTCAGGCTTAAGAATTTGGAATTTGAGAGGAGATGAGGGGAAAATTCCCCAACATGAAAAATTGTGTCAGACCGTTTTAGAAAAATCACTAGGAAAATGGGTAGGGATTCTCTCTCCCTTTAAGTCTTCAGGGAATGAGCAGTATTTAGAATCTTTGGCTGAAATTCAAGCCTTTTTACTGTGTAAATTTTTAATATTAATTCACTGACATGCTTTTTACATCAGAGGACTGAAAATGGATCTTAATGTTTTTAAGTTGTGGAAGGGTATATTTCTAAAATGAGGGGGGGATAATTAACTAGGTTAGTATACCAGCATTAGTAAGTTTAAGGAATTTTAGTATGTAATAGCAAAGTGTTTGATTAAAAGTCTAATCCTATATTGCTAGTCGAAATTAGTTACATTCTGATCTAGGAAAGATAATAGTCATTGGATATTGATATGCTGTGCTGTCAGAAAACCAGACTAAGATAGAAACCTTTATCTGACTCCCACATGTTGCTTGTTCTGATGGGATGTATACTTTACAGCAGCTTATTGCTGCTTTGAGAAGAAATGTATAAACTATACATTTGGAGTGTTTGCATATAATTCTTTATAACCTCCACTTTAAACTGTCAGACATTGGTATTTTATCAGTCCACACTGTTAAATAAAACTAATGTTCTTAGGAATCCAACTTGTACACACTGTTTAAAAACCCTCAGGGACAGTTTACACACTATTCTCACTCAATTCAGGTACTTTGATGCTATTCTTAAACCTAACAGTGACTTGTATTTTTCTGTTTTGCTTTTATTTCGACGTGCTGGTAGCACATCCTTGATGAATGTCAACTTAAAAAACTCAGTTCAGGTATCCAGGTATAACTCAGCCAAACAGATTTTAAAGCTGCATATAACTCTCCAGCACACGGTGCCTCACACTCTTATAGTGGCATTCTATATATTCAGTTATTACTACTGAGCAGATAATATGGGGGTTCCTGTTAACAGTGTATTTAAAACAATGTGCATAAATGTATAACCAGCACACGTCTCACGCATGCGCGCGTGCACACACACACACACATGCACACACATAAACACAGTTAAACTGTATATTTTTAAATGCCACTAGAAGCCAGCACAATTAAATGACATTCCTTGCTGCTTCTGTAAACTATAACAGACGCAGTTCCTCCTCGATGTGGCTCTTGCTTCTTCACCACACTACTACTAAATTCAAGCACTGGTCCTTGGGTGTCTGACCTCTACATTCTAGTTTATGCAATGTCTTTAGAGAATTCTGTGCACTGGCCACTGTGATGGAACCGTTGGGCCAGGAGTGCTCTGAGTTTATTAGTAGTGATTCTGCCAAAGTTGGTGTGGTAACATGAGTATGTAATGTCAAAAAATTAGCAGAGGTCTAGGTCTGCATATCTGCAGACAATTTTGTCAGTATATTTTGTAGCCTTGAAGTCCTCAGTGACAAGTTTCTAATGATGTGAAGTTCTAATTCCAGTGTTTTAGCCCTTTGCATCTTTAATGTTAAGACTTGTCTACTAGAGGTCTTTATTCTTTAAGACTCCTTTTGTTTTCTACAGTACTGTCTGTGGTTAACAAAATAGGTTATTCCTCTGCTTTAATATTTGATATCTTACATCTAAAAGGAACTCTCCATATATAAAACCCATAGCCTTTGAAGATACGGAAAATGGCATCTTTCAGATTTCTAGAAGTTCAAGTGTCATGCAACAAAACAGGAACCCCCTTTACTCTTATGGACCTCATTTCAATATACTGTTTACAGTTTGACGGAATTGTATAATTTAATATTTCTCTCGTACTGTAGTTTATATTTATTTACAGATTTTTTTTTTTTGTACTGTGTGATTTGAACTTTTTGTTCCTTGCTATGATCAATGTTTATGTAGTAGAGCACTTATGATCACAAATTAAGTTTTTTGGTTTGATTGCACTACATTAAATTTTTTAATGCAGTTCTGATTTTTGACTGGACTAAAATAAGCTGTGTCTTAATGTATGTGATGAGTACTTAAAACTTTAATCCATGTGGTCCCCTTTTTTTTGCATTGTATGTCAAAAGCGCTAGTTCTTTCGTGCATGTGTAAGATTTAATGGTTCCATTGTATTATTTGACCATGACATTTTGGAGAAACATTCCCAGCTGTAATGTTGTGTATGGTAGTTCTCACTGGATGCTAGACTTTTCAGAACCACTATTCTTCTAATAAATTTTGTTGTGAAAAGCTGTTTTAAAAGCTTGGTTTCTACTTCTTAAGAGTTTATTGCTTTTAAAAAAAAAGTCCACAGAAGGGGTAAGATTTCGGTGTGTACTGTAAATGTACATGGTAATTGAAGTTGGTAATTTTTTATGGTAAATTCTTCCTAGATTATCTCTTAGATAGCTAGAAGTTGCTGCTTCAAAACTATGCTTCAGTAGTTGGGTGCTGCACTGCCTTTAACTCTGTGTCTTTACTAATTTGATACTCCCCTACCTCAGTTTTCTTCATTTGGATTATTCACTTTAAAAAGTTTTTTCAACAAAACAAGATACTGTATATCTTGATGTTTTCATGAGACCTTGCTGGACTTGGTTTTTCATAATTTTCTTAGAGTAAAACTTTATGCCGGAATTGCTTGCTAAAAATAATGATTTACTAGGTTCTGTTTGCTCTTTTCTTGAGGCACAAGTGTGAAAGTAACATCATCAATCAGTTGAGGTTATTACGTTCTGATTTTTGGGAGGATGCTGGTATTTCTTTTTATCAGAGCCAGTAAAGAATAGCATATATGTTGCTCAACGTTTATATTGTGGTTTTTAGAAACTAGGTGTATAAAGCAGTTCTGTATTATAAAGTGATTCCTGTTGTGAAGTGGTGAGGGGAACAACTGAATTACAGTGATAAAGATTAGAAATGGTTGAGAAAGCTTTTTCAAGCTTGTGATTGATCCATGTGTAATTCAACATGTAGGTTGAATTGATTTCTGATAATTTCTAATGGCGTTTTATATTGAAAATGATACTATTGTTGGTAGTTGCTTTAGATTATCTTTTAGTATTTAAAAGAAATGGTTATTAAAGTATTATTTATGAGAAAGTGCACGTGTGTGAGTGCGATTGGGGGACGGGTAGAGAGAGAGGGAGACCAAAGGATTTGAAGTGGGCTGTGCTGACAGCAGAAAGCCCGAGGCGGGCCTCAAACTCACAAACCATGAGATCATGCATGACCTGAGCTGAAGTCAGATACTCAACCGAGGGAGCCACCCAGGCATCCCTTAATGTTTGTTTATTTTGAGAAGGAAAGCACACGTTAAGGGGAGGGGCAGAGAGAAAGGGAGAGAGAATCTGAAGCAGGCTTCATGCTGTCAGCACAGAGTCTGACTTGGGGCTCCATCCCACAAACCATGAGATCATGACCTGAACCGAAATCAAGAGTCAGGCGATAAACCTACTGAGCCACCCAAGCGCCCCTTAGTATAGTATTTCTGTCTTCTTTCTTTGGCTAATTCTGCCTTTTGGTCCGATGTTTATAAATTTGGCAATTTTGTTGGTTCTGTAGGCTTACTCATTGGGTTCATTTGTTCTCCTTAGTTATGACACATGTTTATAGAACATTTTTCTGGAAACCTAACTATCACTTCTTTGTAAATTTTAAAGTTACAACTACTTGTTTCTTGCCACTATCCATTCCAAACAGGTGGCCAGATCAATATAGTTAGGATTATAATCTAGCATCTCATGAGTAAATTTATTTTAGTGATTCTGTCTTCAAATTGATACTTGGCTCTCCAATTATATTTTTAGAAAGGACTTATTACTTCTAACCCAGAATTTTCTTTTCTGGTTCTGTTGATACTTTGTTAAGACACAGAGTCACTGAATTAATTTCAAGGTGTAGGAATCTGGGAGATTGCATAAGGGAAATGAAGTGGAAAAAATGGAAAATGGTACAGCTTTGTGCCATTTCCTGACTTGTGTAGGTGTTATTTTTTCCATTAGAACTGTCCTTTTCTGTCACCAGAGATTTGTAGTGAAATGTAAAAACATGTAACTAAGTCATATGGTGCTAGACTTCGTCGCTGAAATGACTGAAAAATCTTTTTTTTAATAGAAAACATTTATTAAGTAACACGATAGATAACTTCTTGTATTCTGAGTGTACCCTTTATCATTATTTGTTTCTAGTGGCAAGTATTTAGCACAGAATTTTATTCCTATTCAACTTAAAAGTGATTGGACTTTTGCTGTTTGGGGAGGAAATGGTAATGTATCAAACTGCATTTCAACTGGAGTAAAAAGACTTTATTTCAGAGTTTGGTGGAAAAGAAATGTTCTCAAAAGAAAACATTGTTTTGAAAGGTTGATCAGTGTTTATAGTTAATAGTTTAAGCCATGATTTGGTTAGAGCTCAACTTAGAAAGTAAGAACCTGGGGAATAAGTGAAAATATATAAAAATTCATAAGTATTAAATCTTGAGTCTGGAGCTTTTTGTAGGCATGTGAAAATACTTTACTATGGTTTGTTGACTAGTATTGTGAGATGTTAATTGTGCTCTTGCCAACCTTATTTGGTCAGCAGTATGAAGTGATCAGGGATTATTTGGTACGTTAAATTCCTGTTAACTTGGTATTCTAGAAGGATCAGTCATTTTTCATGCATAAAGTCTGAGTGGTAGCCTGAATGCTGTTTTGGCCTCATTTCAACTCTTAAGTCTATTAAAAATGCAATCTTCTTTTAAATGTGAGATAAATACACTGATTTTATCTGTTCTAACATTGGGAAATACAATAGCAACCCTTATTGAAGACTAAGGTAAAAACCTTAGGTCTCCCCTTTGCATTGTAGCATTTTCCAAAGGAAAAGCAAATAGATCTGGATCTCATTTTAGATGCTTTTTATTTAAGACAAGTCTATTTTTTCAAGTTTTTATTATGAACTGTATGAGTGTGGTGATACTTTTGTAAATACTACAAGGTATGTTAATTTTACGGTATTTATAATTATAATCTATTTCTGTTGTGTACAGTCTAGTTCTGTCTCAAATATTGGAGCACAGAGAGTCTTGGGGTTCATTGGATATAATCAGTCTCAATTAGAATCAGTCTTTTAAGAATGCAGATGCCTGGGTTCTACACCAGATTCACTGAATCCGTTTGTAAGAGCGAGGCCTGAACATGTTCTGTATTTTCAAAGTGTTAGTGAAGGTTTTTGGTTTGGGTTTTTTCTTTTTGTATTTTTATTTTATCTATTTTTTATTTTATTTTATTTTATTTTATTTTATTTTATTTTATTTTATTTTAATTTAATTTAATTTTATTTTATTTTAATTTTAATTTTATTTATTTTTTTATTTAAAGTTTATTTACTTATTTTGAGAGAGAGAGAGTGCAAGAGCAAGTTGGGGGGAAGGAGAGAGAGAATCCCAAGCAGGCTCAGCACTGTCAGTGCAGAGCCTGATGCAGGGCTCAAACTCACAAACTGTGAGATCATGACCTGAGCCGAGATCGGACACCCAATCGACTGAGCCACCCAGGCACCCTTCTTTTTGTATTTTTAAATTTTATTTATTCAGTAGATCTTTTTCTGACCATGGCAGAGACACATAGCAAAATTTGCCATCTTAAGCATTTTAAGTATACAGTTTAGTGTTAAGTATATTCATACTGTTGTGACCATATGAAGTTTTGATTGACCCACGGATTAAATACTATGATTCATCCCATTCTAGTCTTTCATTTTTTTTTTTTTTTTCACTTTTTCTTTTAATGAAAAACATGGAATGTGGGGAGTTCAAGGGATCTGTCCTCCTCACATAATGAGTTGCCTCTAATAACTCATGACTCCAAACCATTACACTGATGTGTGTGCCACTTTGGCACTCTTTACTCAACCTCAGAATGCGAACGAGAGCTTTTATCTGCTGATCTTTTTCTTTTAGATTCACTTTTAATTAAATCTCAAGTATTAATTCAGTTTCACTCTTGAGACTCACATTGCTTTTTTAGAAAGAGAACTAAATCTATATTATGAAATTACCAGTTAAAAGATTACATTAGAAACTTATAAATTCATTGTTAAATAGAAGCATTGTTGATTTGGTGCCAGAGGAGGTGAATCTTGAAGAGTAGGTAAGGCCTAAAGAGGACAGGAGAGAATCTCCCAGGAGACAGAATTTGACGGGCCTGGTTTAAAGTGCCATCACTTCTGCATTTTTCATATGTGATCTTGAATAAGTTACTGAGACTTTCTGAGCTTCAGTTTTCTTATCTGTAAAAGGAAGCTTGTACTACCCACCTGCCTCAGAGATTTGCTGTGAGACTCACATGAGATTCTGTATGTTAAATACTTGGTACTTTGCCGGGCTCTTTGCAGATACAAAAAAGAAAGAAAGTGAGAGCGTCTGGCAGGAGGTAACGTAGTGAGGGGCAAGGAAAGTGAGAAAGTCCTATTGAAATTTGTAGAGGAAGCCATTTGTATTGATTAGAACTTTGAAAGAGGCAGATAAGTCTGTAGTAGAGAGGGACACTGGGCAGCCAGTCTTATTTTAGCTCTAGTCAAATACATAAAATCTTGGAACTATGATTAAAACCTGGAATGCTGATTTTCTGCATTTCTTAGTGCTGTTCCAGGGGAATATTGTCCAACTATTAGTCATTCTTTGTTTCTTTTCAAAGACTAGAATAAAAGTTGTTAGAAAGTAGAAGATGCTTAAGATTAAAAATTACAAAGCTGTGTAGAATATATCTGCATTTCCATCACTGAGTTTTTTGTAGAGTCAAGCTTGAAATTTTACATGCTTCGAATAACAAAATGTAAGAGCTAAGTGTGGGAGTGTGAGGATGGGTGTGTGCGTATGTGTTTAATCATCAAACTTTTCGCTTTCCAGTGAAAGAATTTGGGGACTCTTCTGTCAAAGATTTAGTGATTTTTAGTTACACTCTTCTCAAACTGGAGTTCTGAGCATTTCAGACATAAATCAGATCATAGGTAGTACAGTTTAGACATGTTCATTCCAGCAAACATTAAATCGACTAGAAACATTTTTGCCAGGAAAACTTGGCAATGTAGCTCTAACTAGGTAAAGATGGATTAAGAAAATAACCAGGATAGCAGATTCTTGTGAGGTGCTGGGAATTGGTGAGTCTGTGTAGACCAGTTTTTCAAACTGAATCAACAGATTGTGATTGTTTTAAGATCAGTTTAGTGGGTCCTAACCAACATTTAAGAAAGAAACACAAAGAAAAGGAGAGCGCATAGCATATAATAAAGGGTAAATACTGTTTCATTGAAATGTATGCCATACATATGAAAACTGGGATAAGTGGACTGTGTCATTTTGTAAAGTATATCTGTTTCTGGTTTGCAGTCAAAACTCCAGTGGCTTTGAAGGCCATTATGTAAACCATACCCTTTCATCCTGGTTATTCTGGTACCTTGGAGAGCATACTAACAACTTCCTGTGTTAGGAGGCTTACAATTAGGAGCCTACACCTTTTACTGTCTGACCTTCAAATTCCCTTCTTCCTTTCCCTGCCTTGTTGATTTGAACTCATTTTCTTCTTTTTTCCTATGCTGATTTCAGTTCCCTTGAAAAATGTCTTGGGAAAATTATTTTTATTACATAGGAATTTATTTCGTTATTCATTGCTTACTTATGCCTGAAATTATCTGAGTTCCGTGTTTTAGGCAGAGAATCTACTGAATTAAAAGGACCTAGGTCCTGCCCCCAGAGAATGTTCACAAACCAGTGGAGGAGACAGCCATGTCAACCATTATGTTACCATGCGACATAAGTGCTATTTAATAAAAAAAATAAAAACCATGAGAGCAGAGTAAGAAATGCCTAACATGGCCCCCAGGAGAAAGTGTCAGGAAGCATGGAATAGGAGCAGTGGGAAGTTGACAGAATTTTATGTAAAAAAAAAAAAAAAAGTGATCAGGTTGGATTTGGACTTTAAGAAGATGGCAGTTCTGGATAATGGGAAGCAAACTAAAATGAGAAACTAGTGGCAGGGAGCATAGAATTATACTATTCTTCAAGGAAAGATGAGTCGGGGTAGTTGAACTGGATAGTGTATTGGAAGCAAGAGAAATGACGTGACCTGAGGGTAAGGAGTGAGGTGTGTGTGTGTGTAGTTAGTTACATTTTGTCTTCAATATTCCTGAGTGAAACCTTGAATATACAGATGATTCTGCTTAGTTCATCCCACTCCAGCACATCTCCATCAGTATACTCGAGTTTCCAGAGAGGTGAAGTGTTTGAGAATGATGAAGGAGTGAATTCCAAGAGCACTCCAGAATGGTAGCTCTAAAAATGCTTGTTTATCTCTGTATGTTAAATTTTAAAATTACAAACCTCCTCTAACATTCATGAGGTGAACAAGTGATAAATGGCATTAAATTTTGTATAAGGTACCCTAGGAATCCTTTTTTAAGGTTTTACATTTTACAAAGTGATCTAGAGTCTTTAGATGATTACTACCTAGGAATGCTATCCTTGTGTCAATTTTAAGTGATTTACTATATGACAGCAAAAGTAGAACTTTTCCACTTTTAAGCCTTATCCCATAGATTTGTATGGTTTCAAGAATAGAGATTTAAGAACCTCAAAAGAACATGAGAAAAGTTAGGATATAGAAGATTTCCTAGCAATCATGAAAAGCTTGGGATACTATCAAATATCTACTGCGTATTGAGCAAATACAATCTGCTAGTCTCCCTCTTCCTTTCACCCCCAAAGAAACTAAGAATATTTGTCAAAAACATACCACTTTATTTCTGGAGAGGAAAGAACATTGTGTTGCTGGGATCTGTCATGTGAACTGTTAAATGTCCTCTTGTTTGTTTTCATTTGTGTCAGCTCCCCACGCCTCCTTTAGACCCCCACTGTGTGTACACACTGCCTTGAAGGTGTTGGTGTGGGTTTTGGGTTTATGGTTATTGTTATTATTGCTATTATTACAAAAGAAATATATTCCTGTTGTAACGGGAACCTTGTCTGGATGCCAGGGGAGCCATGTACAGTCTTTGGCCTTACTGGGCCTTGACAGATGTTTTTTTCCCCTCAACTCCCTTTAAAAGAGCCCCATGATACCGTGCATTTTCTCTCAGGTGGGGAATGAGCACCTTTTTCTGTTTAAGCAGTGCTATTTTTCTAGTCCATCATTGTCCTGCTCATTTAAATTGGGAATGAAAAGGCAATTTCACCAAAGAACAACATAGATTTTAATCCTTTACCTGACTAAAAAAACAAAAAGAGAAATAGGCCAGTCTACTAGCTTGTCATGAGCTCTCATGTAATCCTGACCTTTTAAAATGTCAGTTATGCTTTTACGATCCAGATCTCTCTTCAGTCTGGCTTTACTAACTCAGGCTGGTGACACACTTTTTTTCATTTCGAAGCAGCCCAAGGCAGAGGTCTATCCTTTTCATCTATTATTATATTATTTGTTAAAGTCTATTTCAAAGTGTTTTCTAAGAATTCTTAGTTATAGTACTCATTATATTAATAATTTAGGTTTGTGCTCTCACCAAACCAGTATTTAGTTATATCACTTAGGGATATTTCTTCCCTCACTTCCAGGAACTGTTATTTTTTAATCTATGCCGTCCAGTCCAGAATCCCATGTCTTTCACTGCTTATGAACCCTCCCTCCTTTTCTTTAAAATTAACACCCAAATGTATTTGGTCTTAACATGCATAGTCTTACCTGAGGTGATAGAAACAAAAATCAATTTGTTGGGAACAAAAACTTTATCAGACGTAAATAGTTTGACAGAAGTGTCTGTGAACTCACTGCATTCCTAGAGAGGAGATGAAGACATTGGACTGTATGTGGTGCTTAATGACCCTTTGCTCTGACTTCTATTCACCAAGTAACTTTCTGATTACATTTTGGCTTCCTGGGTACATTTTCCCCTAGTAAAATGGGTGAAGATATGTTAAATAGGGATTTTCTTGATAATTATATTTTTATTGTAATTTAAGAAATTTGACAATCTGGTTAAATTGAAAAGAAATAGAAGATACAAGCCCTAAAAGGCTTATCTAATATTTAGATCTACTCTGAATAATAGCCCTTTATGAGAGATACTAAGCCCAGAGATACAGAAAAGCTAGCAAACTATGGCTTTATGCTCAGTAAGCACCCCTGAAGCACCTCTCCTTCCCCCATTTAGAGCATTCATAATTTTTTGAACCTTTGTTCTGCTCTGATTCTAGTAAACTTGGTTAGGAACATAATAACCTTAGCTGTTACAGAGGGATTGCATGTCTTTTGTTTCAGATCAGTAGTTCTTAACTGTTTTCCACTCACACCTGAACAAGATGCCACGCTGCCATCAGCGGTAGCTCTGGTTTTGAAAGCGCACGCACGCGCGCGCGCACACACACACACACACACACACACGCACACATTCCTAAACCCCTACTCCTCCATGGTTCTGATCTCTGAGGAGTGATCATTCTCCTTAACCTCAATTTTGAGAATTGCTTTTTCTATCTATCTAAATCCATCTAAATTCTATTTCAGAGAATTTGGATGTCAGCTACATGGAAATCAGGTATTAAACTGCCTGATTTTAAGAGGTCACTTCCTCTTCTGTCATCTTCTGAACTTTATTTCTCAGCGTTTCTTTGTCACTTTGGTCTACTCTGCCCTTTTATGGTTTCTCCTAGTCCAGTTCTGTGGAAGGAAAACTTGGTTGTTCAGTAGTTTAGATGTTCAACTGTACTGTACATGGCTTTTAGAAAATCTGTATACCCCATGCTGCCCCTTCTCTACTCCACACTCACATATACACATAAAATTTGTCATAGTCCTTGGAATATTCTTGTATCCAAGTATGGAAGATACACGTATTGAGCAAATACAATCTGCTAGCTAGGGATTGATGCATTCCCAGTGCAGAGCAAGGACTTGGCAGTAGACTTATCCAGGCCCTTAAATATACTTATGTTTTCTGTGCTCAAAGGACCAGAGATAAGTAATTAGAGAACATAATTTTAGATTATTGTCTAGCAAAAAAATACAGTTCTTAGCCTTGAAGGGAACTCAGGGTGCATTTTTATGTGTTCTTGTATTTAAGTAGAAGAATCAAGCCAAATAAAAGTATATCTCTTTAACTATTTGGTCTACTCTGTCAAGTGTTGTCTCTAATTTTCTTCCCCCTCTCTTTTCCCGGGATTACCTTTTTCTGCTAAGATCAGCTCTCACCCAGACATCATTCAGGGTCTTTATTGCTCTTTTTAGTCAAGAAGAATGTATTTTGGTCATCATTGATAATTGCATTTGCTATCGAGTTTTACTGGTAGTTAGCAGATACTGGAGAGACTACCTGAATCCATCAATCTCAAATTCTTCTAAAATTTCTTCTTAAAATTGTCAGTTCAGCTGTCTGCCACATCTCCTCTATTTGTTCTTTTACTCTAAAATAACATAAGCATTGACGACCCACCATTTACATTAACCACAGGAATGCTTTTCTTTGAGAATTTAAGTAGTGTAGTATTGACAAAGTAGGCGAGTTCAACTGTGTCTAACCTCTGATCTAGAAAAACATCATTGAGTAAATCATTACAGATAGGGTTGTGAAACAACACATCACTCTTAAACTGTGCCTTCCAAAGTTTTTATGAATATTATCTTATTCTTTTACCACACCCTTAAGAATTAGGCATTGAGCAGAGGATAGAAAGACAAAGTGGTCAAGGTCATGCAGGCTATTTCTCTCCCAGGAGAGAAACTCAGAACTAATCCAGGGAGTTGGAAGTCAAGTTTCTCTCTTCTACAGCCCTTCCTTCCTTTTACTAGTCCCTGGGATCTTACTACTCTTTAGTGGAGGTGAGGTATTTCTGATTGATAAATAATTTACCTGTTACAGAGTTCTGTTATTGAGCAGAAAAGACATGAAATCAAACAAGTGATTTTGAAATCCGTGATGAATTATTGTTTTTCTAAAGATCTTACACAGTCAGATGTGAAGGACATACCGTGATACCAACCATAATCACTGAACTAAAACATAGTGCTTTCCCTTCAGTCGAGTTGAGTGAAAGTGCTGCAGGATAGAAGCTTGCCCCTCTCTGGTTTACCTCCTTACTGCCTGAGAGTGTTCTGAATCAAGGCAAATGCATAAAAAATGGAATGACTGGAAGCAAAGGTAAAGACTAGCTGTTTAAAACTCAAGCAAAACTAGCCAGTTTTTAAAAACACCTGTTTTTTGTTTGTTTTGTTTTGTTAGAAAACATGAAAAATTGTGATAGAATTAAAAACTTCAGGAAGTTGAGGTTAATTTAAAGTTTTTTAAATCCTCTGAAATTAAAATTCATCTAAACTTAGATCTTATTGAGAAAATTTCTAGAGAAAAACAAGGTAAGAACCTTGATAATTTAGGGGCGCAGTCAAAAGTGGTTTTATTACTATAGTTATAAAGTTAGTTATTATAACAGGGCCATTTAATGACACTTGGGCAAAGGTTAGTATTAATGTGAAGGTTGTCAGATCCAAGTGAAGCTGCTGGTCCACTTGCCTTCCAGACATCTCAGATTCAGAATCCTTTAACACCTCACCTCAAGTGTGTACAAAACAGAACTCATCAGACATATACATACCCCAACAGTCACCAGCCCCCAGCTTCATTGCCTGTGTTCCTATCTCACTAAATGATGCTGCCTGAGACTAAAACCCAGGAAGCATCCTTGATGCTCTTTCTCTCTCCTTTTTTGCTAAGAGAAAACAGAAGAGTATAAAATGTGATCCCTGCCTAGTTGCTTACATCTCAAGTAGCCCAAGTAGCTTACATCTGCTTGGAAAGCTAAGACAAAGACAAGTCAGTAAAGGATACAAATTATAAATACACATGATTTCTTATGATTGCCAATGTATTTACAAACCACTGTGGCTTGGAGTTCAGGAAAAGATACAGTCACTCCAAGTGGAAATGGTTTTGAAATGGCCCAGGATGTAACTGATAAAGAGCACCCTATTGCTTGCTCTGATGACCTGTGGTTCATCAGTACGTTCTCGCTCATCCTGTCTTTTTACCAGGAAACACATACACAAATGACCCTTTGTTGATATCTCTTTCTTTTAAGCAAAGCTGCCATTTGCGATTTTAATCTTTTCATCTCCTGAGCTTCCCACCAGTAATCGCTGTGAGCGCCTCTTAAAGTTGCTATATAGCTTGTGACCGCCTCTCCGATGCTGTTCTTCAGCACCCTGGTGCTCTGTTGCTGTTCCGGCTTAGAGTTCAGTAGGTACTGATAGCGTTTCTGCAGTATGCCTTAGGTTTGAAGGCGCCTTCCCCTTGCCATGGTGCTGTGAAATAGATACCTGCCTGCCTACCTACCTACCTACCTACCTACCTACCTACCTACTTGTAGTTATTTGTTCTGTCTTTGGGAACTAAACAAGCCATTTTGCCACAGCCATCGTTTCAGGGCTGGTTTCATGGCCCTTTGGAAGACTTGTTTACGTTAGTTGAGGTTAACTAAAATATTGAAGTACTACTATTGAAACATGGGATAGCAGCAGATCCAAGTCTCACAACCATAAAAGAGGTTAGATCTCACCTGTGGATGAATTATTACTCAGTTTTTTATTCTGTGTGGGCATCGCTTTAGAAAAAATTGCTTTCTCAGTTTTCTTCAGAGTACTCTGTCCTCTTATTGGGTATCTCTTGATTTCATTAATCTCTAAGCATATTGGTTTTGTTTTGTTTTTTAATCTTTTTGTTTGTTTACTTATTCTGAGAGAGAGGGAGAGAGGTAGGGAGGGGCAGAGAGAGAGAATCCCAAGCAGGCTCCACACTGTCAGCGCAGAGTCCGACGCTGGGCTCGAATTCACGAAAAGTGATACCATGTCCTGAGCCAAAATCCAGAGTTGACCACTTAACCTGACCCACCCAGGCACCCCTCTAAGCATATTGTTCACCCCAAATACTAAAGCCTACTTCCAGAGCACAGCCCTAGGTATGGAGCAGTGTCCAGAAGATTTTCACACTTTGATGATGATTGTGCTTCTCAAGGTGGGGAGAACAATTTATCTCCAGTTTTTCTCTGCAGTAAGATGCCATGATATTTCTTAATCTTTTTTCATAAACCTTGACCAACCCCCTTTACCTTTTTATGTATTGCTAAAGTGCACTTAGAGAATATATTTTTATGCGTTGAAAAGGCAGTGATATCCCACTTATTTGTAGGCACTTAGTAACATCAGGAACACCTCCAAAAACCAAAAACTGAGAAATAAAGTCCTCTGAGCAGTTGAAGTTGTTAGAAAATCCATGTACTTTACTCAAACTATTCCTGAAAACATCATTTCAGAGCCTGTTTATTTTTACTTAAAGGACCAGTCTAGCACTTGAGATGCCTGCCTCAGCTGTCAGGCAGAAACACTCTTGAAGGTAAAAGTAGGGCTTCGAGCCACAGCTACTATCTGGAAGCCAATAAAAAGAAACATTTTAGTAACATACAGACTGCCAGCGTGACTTTTTCATATTAAGGCAGTCAGATTTACTTAATTGAGTAGCCCCTAAAGCTATCAATGTATTTTAGTTCAGTATAATAAAAGTAATGGCTAAACTTTAATAATAGTGCACATGATAACCCCCCTGAGTCATTAAGAAAGAAGAAATTGTGTTCAGAGGAGGATATAATTTTTAAAAGACTTCTATCAAAAATGTTTTTAAAATTTTAAATGTTTGGTACTTGAAGTGTAAACTTTATGCAGAAAATTCACCTTAGGTTGTAAAAAAGCATTAATGCACATCTCTGAGTTATTTGTTACTGAGGTATGTTTAATGTGATTAGCTGACAGTAAAGGTAACTGATGACTTCGTAGTTTTTTCCTTTGCACTAATCCTAAGTGGAAGAGGGGGCACGTGCTCTATTAAGACCAAAAATGGTTACGTGTTTTGGCCAAGGTTACACAACTAGTAAGTGGCAGAATACTCACCACTGTTTCCCAGTGCTCTATCCTGTGACAACATATTATGCTGTTGGTACTGTCTGATAGACATAGCGGCAGGGTATGTCCCAGAAGGGTCCTTCTGGCACTAATTTCTCTGTGAGCTACAAAGCGTGCAGCTGCATGAAGAGTGTATTAAGCTCCTGTGTACGTATCATTGTGTCTGAGAGTTGAAAATGACTTAACCGTCAGTCCCCCAAGGGTGTCACTGGTGTCTCCCCTTTTCTAAATTTAGGAAGGAGATATTTGCCATTCGCATACAGCAGGAGGAGCTTCTTCCTGTTGACCTTTCAGATGTTGCCTTTTTGAAACTTTTACTGAAGGACAATATATAGGCAGGAAAATGCACATATTATAAGCATACTGCCCAGTGAGGCTGTTTTCCAGTCGCCTTCTGTCTTGTCTTTTCTTTGTTAGATTTTGGCTCTATTGCCAGCACATAGTTTAAAGTTCACCATCACCGGGGCACCTGGGTGACTCAGTCGGTTAAGTGTCCGACTTTAGCTCAGGTCATGATCTCACGGTTGGTAGGTTTGAACCCTGCATCAGGCTCTGTGCTGACAGCTCGGAGCCTGTAACCTGCTTCAGATTCTGTGTCTCCCTCTCTCTGCCCCTTCCCCACTCGAGCATGCACGTGCTCCCTTGCGCTCTCTCTCTCAAACATTAAAAAAAATTTTAAGTTCGCCATCCCCATGCACCTGTTATAATATTTCTGAATCTTTTTTTTTCCTTTCTATTATTTTCTTTTATTTTTTTAGTTTACATCCAACTTAGCATTTAGTGCAACAATGATTTCAGGAGTAGATTCCTTAATGCCCCCTTACTCATTTAGCCCACCCCCCCAACCCCTCCAGTAAGCCTGTTTGTTCTCCATATTTATGAACCTTTTATGTTTTGTCCCCCTGCCTGTTTTTATATGATTTTTGTTTCACTTCCCTTATGTTTATCTGTTTTGTCTCTTAAAGTCCTCTTATGAGTGAAGTCATATGATATTTGTCTTTCTCTAATTTCGCTTAGCATAAAACCCTCTAGTTCCATGCACGTAGTTGCAAATGGCATGATTTCATTCTTTTTGATTGCCAAGTAATACTCCGTTGTATGTATGTGTGTGTGTATGTGTGTGTGTGTGTGTGTGTGTATGTATGTATGTATACACACACACACACACACACACACACACACACACCCCACATCTTCTTTATCCATTCATCCATCAATGGACATTTGGGCTTTTTCCATACTTTGGCTATTGTTGATAGTGCTTCTGTAAACATTGGGGTGCATGTGCCCCTTCGAAAGAGCATACCTGTATCCCTTGGATAAATACCTAGTAGTGCAATTGCCGGGTCGTAGGGTAGTTCTATTTTTAATTTTTTGAGGAACCTCCATATTGTATTCTAGAGTGGCTGCACCAGTTTGCATTCCCGCCAGCAGTGCAAAAGAGATCCTCTTTCCTCTTTCCTTGCCAACACCTGTTGTTGCCTGAGTTGTTCATATTAGCTATTCTGACAGGTATAAGGTGGTATCTAATTGTGGTTTTGATTTGTATTTCCCTGATGATGAGTGATGTTGAGCATTTTTTCATGTGTTGGTTGGCCATCTGGGTGTCTTCTTTGGAGAAGTGTCTATCATGTCTTTTGCCCATTTCTTCACTGGATTATTTGTTTTTTGGGTGTTGAGTTTGATAAGTTCTTTATAGATTTTGGATACTAACCCTTTATCTGATATGTAGTTTGCATGAAAGAATCTTTTTTTCTTGGTTTATTCACAATTCAGTGACCAATTTCAAATTTAAAGTAGGCATCTGCTAAGACATGTAGAAGACTACATTCTGTAGTCTCACGTAGGTCCTTTCAGATACCCATGGCACCGCTGACTAAAACTGCTGTCTTGCTAGTTGTGAAAATAAAAACATAGTGGAATCTTCCTTCATGAAGAGTAGTTTAAATGACAGATTTGACCGATAGTTTGGTTTGGTTTGGTTTTGTATTTAGACATGTTTCAGCAGCTTTTTACCACCTGGTCTTAAAAATCTCCCTGAGTCAAGAAAGGGGGAGTGCCTGTTCTTTTGTGCTTTGTGCTTTGTGTGTGCTTTCTGACATCTCACAACAATCCTTTGAAATATCAATACTGAGTTCCAACTCCAGATGAGGAAACCAAGGTTCAGAGAGGTTAAGTAATTTACCTAAGAGCCTGTAGATAGTAAATGTCAGAGCTAGAAGTAGAATGTGAGTTTATCATATTCCACAATCTGTGCTCTTTCCATTAAAAGCACACTGCTTCAGAGGCCAGAGGGGTGTGAGGAAGGTAGGAGGCCAACGTAGGCTGCTTATAATTGCATCTTTCAGTGTATTTGAATTATGAAATTATTGATCTCTATTTCTCATTGCCCCAGGAAGGGAGCAGAAGGGTTCCTGTATTACTGTTTGCAGAATTATAAGTCCAACCAATTAGTCATGCTGAGAAACCATGTTAAAACTATAATTTCCCTAAATATTTCCAAACTAAGGTTTGCAATATAGTGTGTCTGAGTTTTTGTCAGTGTTGTGGACTTACAAATTAATGATTATTTAACAGAAATACCCAGGTCTAAAACAAAAGTATATGTTGACCAACTGGAGTTAATGTAGCCAAAATTTTATTTTCCAAAAAATTATTCTCAATGATATTTCTTCTCTATAAGATAAAAATAACTGTGAAGGATCTCTTAAAAGGTATGAAGGATGTTACTAAAATTTGAGAATATAACAGGGCTAGCCTTATATTTTAATTAGGTAAATACCCCTCATTTATGGAATCAAATTTACCTGGGCACTTAGAAGCAGTTTTAGAGTGTCCATTCTCTTTACAACATGAGTAACGTCTGGTGAATTTCATAGGGTAAAAATTTTCTTTGGAGAATGACCATACTAATTTCTTCTTTCTCTTTGTCTGTCTAGTGAGAATTCAACAGAGGCTCTAGCAGTAGATTCTAACAATCAGTCGAAGTCCCCGCTGGAGAAGTTTATGGTCAAACTGTGCACTCATCATCAGAAGCAGTTCATTCGTGTTCTGAACGATCTGTACACTGAATCCCAGCCAGGCCACGAGGACCTGCACCCTGATTCTGGAGCAATGGACGCATCCACTTGCAGTGCCGGCTGTGCCCAACTAGGCACCAAACATAAGGAAAAGGATACTGTGTGTCTCGATAGGAAGTCTCCTACTTCTGTAGATTTGTTCGTAGACTCATCGGACTCTCACAGCCCTCTACGCGTGACAGAACAGGCCCTGAAGGAGCCTCCTCCCGAGATAAAGTCTGTAGATGGGAGAGAGAATGCCTTGGCTGTTACCCAGAAAGATTCCTCTGAACTTCCAACCACTAAACCTAATTCTGGTAGTTCAACGGATAGTTCCACTCTGGGATACCTCACTGCATCTAATTCTTCCTCATTAAACTCCCACCACATCTCTAAGAGCTTGGAGGGGCAAACCACTGGACAGGAGCAAGACACAAATGTGAAAATTCGCGAGGATGGTAAAGACCATATGCAGAGCTCAGCTTTAGTAGAAAGTCTAATTGCAGTAAAAGGGGCAGCTGAGAATAGTGAGGAGAGCAACAGCTGTATTATTTCTCAGAGAAATTCATTCAAAGCTTTATCAGAAGAGGCTTGGGACTCAGGGTTTATGGGGAATTCACCTAGAACTGCTGACAAAGAGAACGCTTTACTGTGTAGCTCAAAAACACCTTTGCGCCAGGAGTTAGAGTCCAGTGAACAAGATTCAAGGCCAAAGCAAGAGAACCATCTTCACTCACTAGGAAGAAATAAGGTGAGTTATCATTTACATCCCAGTGATAAGGGCCAGTTTGATCATTCCAAAGATGGTTGGTTAGCCCCCAGCCCTATGCCAGCTGTACACAAAGCATCTAATGGACATTCACGAACCAAGATGATCTCGACCTCCATTAAGACAGCTCGGAAAAGTAAAAGGGCATCAGGGTTGAGGATAAACGATTATGATAACCAGTGTGATGTCGTTTATATCAGTCAGCCAATAACAGAATGCCACTTTGAGAATCAAAGATCAATATTATCCTCTCGGAAAACAGCCAGAAAGAGTACTCGGGGATACTTTTTCAATGGTGATTGTTGTGAGCTGCCAACTGTTCGCACACTGGCCAGAAATTTACACTCCCAAGAAAAAGCGAGCTGTTCAACCCTGGAGCCGGAGGCAGTGGTCACTCCCAAGCAGACCCTTACACTTTCAGCCCCTGGACCCGCCGTGGATGTGCAGCATCCCAGAGATGATGACCACGAAGAACCTAGTAAAGAAATAATCTCCCTTAAGGAAGGAGACAGAGATGCTTCCTCGGAAAAGGAATCTCAAGAGCCTGAGGTTTGCCCCGTGACAAATAAACCAAATCCGAGCAGCTCTCCTAGGTCAAAGGAAACAACAGCCTCCAGCCTGGTGTCGCCTCTCCCTGTTCACCTTCCCAAAGAGGACACGCCAGAAGGCAGCTCCATGGTCTCAACTCCCACAGCAAGTGGGATAGCTTCCCCTGAACGAGACCAGCAGCCAGTCAAACTGCTGGAAATCAAGGAGGGGACTGTCACCCAAGACTGTCACCTGGTTTCCTCTATTGAGAGCACTTCTGAGGGAGGCAATGAAGATGTTGTTTCCGGGCCTCATTCTTCTCCTGAAACAGTCAGTAGAGAGGAAGGTCCTCCTTGCTCAGAAAGTCAGAGTCCTCCAGTGGGCTTGGAGCCTCCTCTGAGCCTGGGAAAAGCTGAAGACAACCAAAGCATCAGTACTGAGGCTGAGACTGAAGACACTCAGGAGCTAGATACCGACCCACTCTTGAAGGAAAGCAGCACTTTTACTAATGAAAACCCCAACGAAATTGAGGAAAGTGAGACAGCAGGTGGTACAGGAAAATTAGAGGGACAGGGCAGTAACGTAAAACATTCTTCAGAAAGAGACATGTGTGATCAAAACATTGACTCACCCGAAGAGAATCTGGACAAGAAGAAAAAAGTTAAAAAACTCCCTGAGGCCTCTGACAGGTGCCTAAGAAGTCAGCTTTCTGATCCCTCTTCTGCTGATAGGTGCCTAAGAAGTCAAAGTTCAGATTCTTCCTCTGCTAGTCCTGAGATCAAGGTTTCCAAAAATCCTGTTATGAAACGTTCTAAAAAGGAAGGGTGCCCTGGTGAGACAACACCTGAGAGTCTTCTGGCTGACGGTTTCCATACAAAAGCTTTGGAGGACACTGAAAACCCAGAGGTCCATGAAAAGCCCTCTGAGAAAGATGCCGAGCAGGAGGGCAAAGAAGGTGGGATCATCACCAGGCAGACTTTTAAAAACATGCTGGCTAAAGAGGTCAAAGGGGAAGAAGGAGGTATTTTCCCCTGCGGTGATCCCATAACCACAGTAGGCCAGCCCCTGCCTGGAGAAAGACTGGAAATCTATGTTCAGTCTAAGTTAGGTGAGAAAAATGCTCATGCTCCCTCAGAAAATATTCCATGTACTTTCCCAGAACAATCAAAAGAGAAGCCAGAACCAATTCCTGCACACGATACGGAGGAGGTTGTGAATGAGGTTGGCAGTGCAAACACCCAGCATAAAGGTGACCAGAGTGATGTGCCATCCAGTGCACATGGCTTGTCAAATAGTGGAAGTGGTGATGCGGCCGGGCCCCCACAGTGCGTCCCGAGGCTTACAAGACTGACCTCTTCAACTTACAACCTAAGACATACTCATTCTCTGGACTCCTTGGACACTGCAAAAGTGACTTCAGAAAAGGAAGCAACACAGGGAAACCCAATGCCAAAGGAAAAGGAAGCTTCAGAGAGTGGAGATCCCTTACATGAGGATGATGTGGACACAGTGGTAGATGACCAGCCAAAGTTTGTGGAATGGTGTGCAGAGGAGGAGAACCAAGAGCTTATTGCCAGCTTCAATGCTCAGTACATGAGAGTCCAGAAAGGTTGGATCCAGTTGGAAAAGGAAGCCCAGCCAACGCCAAGATCAAGGAACAAGTCAGATAAACTAAAGGAGATTTGGAAAAGCAAAAAAAGGTCACGGAAATGTCGGGGTTCATTGGAGGTTCAAAAGTTTTCTCCTGTTCAGATGCTGTTTATGACAAACTTTAAGTTATCTAATGTTTGCAAATGGTTCTTAGAGACAACTGAAACCCGGTCTCTGGTTATCGTGAAGAAGCTCAACACTCGTCTTCCAGGAGACATCCCCCCTGTCAAGCATCCTCTTCAGAAATACTCTCCTTCCAGCCTGTACCCCAGTTCACTACAGGCTGAACGCTTGAAAAAACACTTGAAGAAATTTCCTGGAGCTACTCCTGCTAGAAACAATTGGAAAACACAGAAGCTCTGGGCTAAATTTCGAGAGAATCCTGACCAAGTGGAGCCAGAGGATGGCAGTGATGTCAGCCTCAGCCCCAATTCTGAAGACACTGTAGAGGAAGTCAAGGAAGGTAGAAATAGCCATCCTCCCACAAATTCACCTACCCCAGCCAGTACTCGGATCCTCAGAAAATACTCCAATATTCGAGGAAAGCTCAGAGCCCAGCAATGTTTGATCAAGAACGAGAAAATGGAGAGCCCATTTGGACAGGCTGTGGAGAGTAAACAGAGTTGTAAGAGTGTATGCATCAACCCTCTGATGTCCCCCAAGCTTGCCCTGCAAGTGGATGCAGATGGGTTTCCCATTAAGCCCAAGAGTACTGATGGAATGAAGGGAAGGAAGGGGAAGCAGATGTCTGAAATCTTGCCGAAAGCCGAAGTGCAGAATAAACGCAAGAGGACAGAAAGCGGCACCGCTCAGGACAGGAAGGACAAGGGACCTGTGGTCAAAGCCAGCAAAGAAAAGCATAGTGATGGATCCACCAAAACCCCTGCTGCCAAGAAGCCAGCTGCAAGGGACAGAATCAGCCAACTGCCCAAAAAGACATCCTTGAAAGAGAATAAAGTGAAGATCCCCAAAAAGTCCCCTGGGAAGAACTGCCCTCCCTCCAGGAGGGAAAAAGAAAATACAAACAAAAGACCCGCTCAGCCAGCCGCCTCAGACACAGTGACGAAACCTGCAAAGCAAAAGGGGGCAGGTGAATCCTCTTCAAGGCCACAGAAAGCCACCAACAGGAAGCAAAGCAGTGGAAAGGCTCGGGCCAGACCCTTGACAAAAACCCCAGAGAGCAGTGCGGCCCAGAGAAAGCGAAAGCTGAAGGCAAAGCTGGACTCTTCCCATGGCAAACGGAGACGGCTGGACACAAAGTGATCGCAAGGCTGGTAGCCGAGAGTTAAACTGTCCTACAAAAGTAACCCTTCGTTTTGCATTAACTAAACCTGCTTTTATAAGCTTATCCAGCCTTTCAAATCTGCAGTTAATGGAGAACATCACAATTTAAGATGTCAGAAAAATGCATCTCAGATGGAGAAGGGAACTTGCAGAGTCTTTCTCTGAGGCTGAGTAAGGGAAGTTATATATTATATTCTGGTTGTTCCTTGGGTTTTAAACTTGGAACCAAGCAGTTTTAGTTTTTAAAAGTACAGTGCCTTATTTATCCTTTTTGTTTTTAAATTTACAAAAGCTAAAAAGCTGATCTATGTGATTAAAGGCTTGTATTTTATACTTGATGCACAAGCACTTGTACTGTAGCCGAGAAGACCACCATCATGCACATAAAAGTAGCTTTTCAGCAGCCACCCTGCAGTGTCTGTACCTGAACAGACACTCCTCTTTGCAAACCCTAGCAGTGAACTTCCCTCTCTGTCTTGTTTGTTTGTTTCAATGATTCTCGAAAGCTAAACCAAATCACTTTTATGGTATGTAGAGAATGCAGAGGGAAATTATTATTATTATAAAAGATGAATATTTCTGTTACCCCTTTTTAAAAATTCATATTCTGTTCATTATTGGTCACTCCTCTCACTTTTGATCCTTTGTCATTTGAGAAAATGTATTCTAAATTATGTGCCCATGGGACAGAAGATGCGTCACATGGTGTTAATATTGGGTTATGACCTCTAAAAATTATTTACATCCCCCAAGTGATTCGCATTACTGATTCTTGCCATCCTTTTCATTTTTGGCCTTGCAAGCTTGCTAGTACTCTAAACGAGGTTTTCTTCTGACTTTGGGGGAAAAAAAAATGTAGGATTTTTTTTTTTCATCTTGTAACTGTAACTTGACAATTAGGATAAGAGTGACTGTTCTAATATTCTTTCTTACCCCAAATACTTCCATATTCAAAGAAAGCCAGGTTGTTATTTCCAGTAATAGAAAAGTTTAAGAGTTTGTGCATGTGCATTTGCCTGTGGTTATTAGCCACAGATGTCTCCCAGCCCCGGTTCTGCAGTAAGATTCTTTGTCGCCATGCAGTGTGCTAGGGCGTTCGTTCATGAGCTGGGTAATTAGCACAGGCCAGATGGTTTAAATGTGGCCCAGGGTCTCTGTGAGTATCCCCAAAACCAGTTTGGCATGAGGCTCAGAAAGGTCTAAACAGCACAGAGTTATGTAAAGTTCAGAGCAACTTTGCTGTTGGAGGAAGCAGCCCCGTCTCATAGTGGGCCTGCAGCGCTCCCCCCACCCGGAGCTGACGTTCAGCTGGTGTGCTCCAGTGTGAACGTACATGGTTAGAGTGGGTGTTAGCATTCTAATTGGTTAGTGCCATACTGGTAGTTAATGCTTGTGGTATCACTCCCGCCTCTATCACGTCAGGCTCTATTCCATGGCTCAGAATTGAGAGCTGCGGTGTTTTAACTAATGTTGTTTGCCTTTCCTGAGTGACGCCTGAGGTGGTTGCATGGGCTTTCCCTTGATGCCCGTAACATTGCTCCATTATAACACAGTGTGACTTCCACATTTCCACTGGGCCACTCTACAAAAAAGGCTTGGTTGTTAAAGCTTCAGCCAACTTCTCTAACATGCTCCGTCACAGAAGTAGGCTTGTGTGGACAGGTGCCACCCTGTCTGTTTTACTAAAAGTTTTCCATTTAGATTGTTCAGATCTGTTTAGGTAAACCCGGGTGGACTTTTTTCATGTATAGTTCAGCCAAATCATGATAAAACAGGCCTTCTACCCATTCTGTGAAAAGCTTGCTGTATATAATGGAAACTTCTGATGACTGGATAGGACTGGAGAAAAGCATGTGATTCATGGGAAATTGAAAATTGCATTGAATTTCATAGGTAAGGAAGCTTACTATCTTCAGTGAAGCCTTGACTTTTTTTTTTTTTTTTTCCAGTGTCTCCTATCCCATGAGTCTCTTTTTTTCTTTTTAATATCTTTGACTTTGGCCATTCAAGAGCTACCTATATTAATAAAACTGCTGAGTGTGTATGTTGGCAGCCCTTTCTCAGCATTAAGTTGCACAGAAGCATTAGTATGTTTTTGAGTAGGTTTGGTTGATCTTTTAAAAGTGGTTTTAAAGTTAAAAAAAAATATTTTCATATAGTCGTCACTGGATACTGTTTTTGTGGTGACTTAACCAGCTGAGGTCTGCCAATGTGACATGTGCGGACTCCTGTGCGTATACTCAAGGTGCCCCCCTTAGCTGCACGTAGACTGCATTGTAGCGGTGCTTGGATTAACTTAGGGAGAGGTGTGAGGCAGTGTGAGTGGGTGGAACTCTTCCAGTTTCGGGTCTGTCATCCATTCCATTACTTTTCTAAGTGCTTTTTCATTTTAAAAAGCTTACTTCAAGATAATAGCCTTTCTTCCCATCTTAGGCGGCATTTGGGGAAAGGTATGCATGTGTATGCCTTTTTTTATACACTGCAGTGGCTCAACTTACACTTTATAGTAGTAACTGCATTTAAATAGACTGGGATTCTACGTAATTAGAACACTTAAAAGCTTAGAATTATTTTTATATTTGTTGAATCTCATTTTTGCTGATTCAGTTAATTTTGCTAATAGAAGAAAGGAAAACAAACAAACAAACTTGAGGGCTGGCTCTGGAACACCCTTTTACTCTTACAGCCGATACCGGCAAACTGTCTCCTAGACACCTCCAAGCCAGACTTGGAATTGACTCAAGTTCCCCCTTGTTTCCCCTGTCTCACAAAGACCTCCTTTTTATAGCCATCTTCACAGTATGGCTTGCCACCAGATGCAAAGGCAATCTGTCCCACATTCCAGATTCCAAATTAAGAAAAAAGAAAACTCTGCTCCTGGGCCTATACTCTGACTGTCCCAGTGATGGAGCTGAAGTTGATGACCTGAGAACGCCGGTATTACCTCTGAGCTTCTGGGAGAGCTGCAGGATGCCTGCGGAGCAATGACTGAAGTTCTACCATAGCTCCCCAGAGCTGGGCCCTCTTCAGGAGACCCATTTTCTGTCCCCCATTTTCTAGCCCTTCAGGCTCCCTGGGTTTGGGAGGACAACATGGAAACTGCTCCCCAGTCAGGGTCCAGAGCCTCCCTCATAGCAATCTTGCAGCACAGCAGGAAGGCAATGAACGTTTAGTCTGCTCTTAAGGCTTCCCGCATTGGAATGTCACTGGTGTGTGTTAATCTGCAGTTGCTAGTCCCTTGGATCCCTTAGGTTAATTCTGTTGCATCTGTCCTTCATTAAAGATTTCTACACAAGCCTTATCTAAAAACAGTAATCTTGGACTGTGGGTTTCATCCTTGCAGTAGTGCGGCTAGGAGAGGTGCAGGTCCTCATCTCTTCATAGGTGCTGCTTCTGAGGGGCTCCTCTGTGCATCACACGCTGTTCAGATAGGACATCAGTGAAACACATCACTTCAAGACTTTTGCTTTGAACTGAGGTTTGGTCTCTTTCCTGCCTCGTGGTGGATTCGTGGTGAGGGCTGAAGCTGTCACCCCCCCTCTATGGGCAGCATTCCTGCTGATTGAAGGACCCGAGAGCTAAGTGGGAAAGACAGCGTGCTACATGATGCAGGTCGGAGATTCTGTAAGTACCACCATCAGCAAGGCTGGTGGCTTGTCACTGCACCAGGGACTGTATTGGAATTTCCCGGGGTGCTAGGCCGGGGAGCCACACCCGTTCCTATTGGTTTTCTGTCAGCCCGCACAAACTGTCATTTGGCTTACAGAGGATCAAGGGTCTGCAGAATATGGGCTGGTCACTCTTGTAAATAAAAGTTTATTGGAACATAGCCATGCCCATTTGTTCGTGTATTTTCCTTGGCAGCTTTCCAGCAGAGTATCACATTTATAGCAGAGACCAAGGGCCTGCAAAGCCTAAAGGATTTACCGTCTGGACCTTTCAGAAAAAGTTTGTTGACCCTCCTTGCTTAAGAAAATAATCCTTTTTCACTAACAAATTTTGCCTGATTGATCTTCTCCTTTCTTTGTCCTCCTCTCCTCTCTGTCCTCTTCTTCTTTTCCCCCTTATCTTACCTCAGTTTTGTTCTTCTTTTTACACTTCTTTATTTTCTCTTGCTACAGAGGAGACACGGTATATTGCTATAGCACCCTGACTGCCATCTCCTGACTCGTGAGCTGCCGTAGCCTCATACCTTCCTTCTTAGAACCGCCCGTCACTGCAGCCACAGTGAGGCCACTGTTAGCCTCAAGAGTCAGACCCCGTGAGCAAACAGGGCTTCAGAGTTGTAAATGTGGCCTGGCCTCTCGTTTCACTCAGCCTTTATCATAGACTTGACTCCGGCCTCACGTCTTGTTTGTTCCTAAGGTAAGCCAAGATTTGGTTTTTCTCAAAATTAGTTGAGAATACTGTGGTATTCTCATTTAGATATTTAGATACGGAAAAAGCCTTTTCACAGAAGGGAAAACAAAGTCCAGTCACTAACCCAAGGTATTTATTATGTAATATTTTGGGCCAGCTTCTAGGAAACTAAAAATGTATCAGCACTGGTATTTTTTTAGTCATATACTTTCCTTTCAAAATTATTTTATTAAAGGCAAGCCAGCAAATGAAAACTAGGGGCTTTGAACGTGCTTTTAGGAAAGAATAGAAAATTGGGGCATATTATGTAACCTGAGTGTGACTGAGAAGTTGTACATTATGTCTTTGCATCAAATCCAGTCAGCTTCCAGGCTGTTGGTCTTCCCCGTCCCCCAGAACTCAAGGATAAACTTCCATACTGGTTTTTTCCCAAAGGAAGTTGAATGTCATGCCAGTGAAAAAATTTCTGTCAGTGGCCCCAGAACACTGATTATATCGGTTATTTTGAAACAGACAGTTATCGTTTTGACTTCTCAGCTATTAATTTTTGTCTTCTTATTGCTTGATACCCACTGAAATACTGGAAATTTTTCTGTCAGTATAAAATCGGGTCTATAATCACATCAGCAAGGCAGTCCTTACACCCCAGCAGTAAGTATTCTTCCCTGGGCTTGCTCCCAAATCCTTTTTCAGGGAAAAAAATGAAAATAAAAAGATTATTGCATTTAAAACAAGCAGAATTATGAAAAGCCTTTTGAGGCAACCTTCAGTTCATTCCGTGAAATGTCAGAACAGTTCGACCTCTTGTTCTACAGTGGACATACTGGAAGACTTGAAGGTCTGACCTCTTTCCTTTAGAGATAATAAGTCACACTCAAGCAGAAACCCAGAGCTCTCTGATGACACTTCTGATGCAGGGCTTTGCCTTGTCGTGCTGGGGACCCAGGGAAGCACCCAGGGCACTTCTGCAGAGGGTGCACTTGCTCATGCTTTTGCTCTTCGGATTGAGCCAAAGCTGGTCGTTTCCTTCCATTACCTCCTGTCTGTCCGATCTTCCTTTTCCCAGAGCCCTGGTGGCATACACTCGGTGCTTAGGGGACACCCTCAGCTTTGTTGTCTAGAGGGACGGCTGTGTAGTTAGTCCCGCCTGGCAAGCACTGTGACGCACAGAGGCTTTCTCACCGGCCTGAGACCATCCCACTTAATGCAAGGTGGTCAGTAGGCAAGGGACGTGAAGGTATAGACTGCCCATGAAAGAGCAACAACAATGAAACAGGTGCTCATGGTCTTATAGTATGCCGGAGGTTGGAGGAATGCATTTTACCTTTTATTTTTTAAAGGATTATATTTAAAAAAAAAAAAAAAAAAAAAAAAAAAAAAAAAAAAAAAAGGAACAGAAACCATATGTAGTGGACACAGCCTAAAATGTAAAATATTCACCACCTGGCTCTTTACAAAAAGCTTTACTGACCCTTGCAGTACATTGTTCAGGATAAAATATGAGGACAGCTAGGCACAAACATTTTTTCACATAATCCAGCACTGCACCACATCCTTCCTTTTAGGGGGTCTCACTTGTTCATCTCGGCACACAGCTGCTGTTGCACGTTATTTCTGAGTGATGCTTGTGCACTAAAGAAGAAGAAAAGATCCCTCTTCGTTGATTGAATGTTTGTTGAATCGTGATCTGATCTACTAGGATAAGTAGTTAAAACCAGAAGTGCAAAGTCTTTTACGTCTCCTCTGTGGCAGTGCTGCCCACAAACAGATTTGGTAATGAACCAGAATCCCAGAACAGTGCCTCCCCTGGCCAGAACAGGCGTGCCCCTTTCACCCTCTAGCACCCTTTTTCCTTTGTTGTACACTTGCAAGCTCACTCCCCAAGCTCTGGCCACTACTTGTGAACCTAAACGAATGACCCCCGTGCCCATTTGAACCCAAGTCCAGCCTGCCCTCCCTCCGCCCTCTCGTGAACACCTGCATGTTGATGGCCCCTTGTTGGCACACCAGCAGCTGTAGTCTGAAGAAGTTCCGAGCTCTCTGGCCTGGCTCAGCTCGTCTTGAGGAGCCATCCTTGGCCCCTCCTCTCTTCCTCTTCTGCTTGTGCCGCCCAGCCCCCTTCTAGGAGGTATCTTCTCTGGGACAGTACCATACCTCCCAAGCATGTCACTGAGCACATACGTGTCATACTAGAAGCATCTTTCTTTTCATATCCCTTTATTTTCCTTCCAGCATTTAGCCGTTGAGTCCAAATACTCTTCAATTTATCAACTTTTTCAGCCCACTTGTTTTCTATAATCTGCACCTCATGCTGTCTTGCAGCTGAAGCTGTAGTATTGGGGAGGTAGTTTGTGGGAAAGATGCCATACAAACAAGATCTGCATAATTATGTATGTTTATACCACAGGTAGGGATTCGTTTTAAGGCCACTGTATCTTAAGGGTATCAGTTTCACCAGTGTTCTAGGAGACTGTGTTCTTGACTGTGGTTTCAAATACACGGTGTAATACACAGTTACATTCACCACTGTTGAATTTATTTCACTGTGTAAATAGTGGTATTTTCCTGTTCAAATGCTTCTATAGAAAGTATTTATTTTAACAACAAAAAATTAACTGTCGAAAGGGCTTTCCAAAAAAGTGTTCTTTCTAGCCACCTGTCCTCCCCAATTACCTTGCTCATCCATTGAACCCCCAAACAACACAGTGAAGGCAGAAGGGTGCCGCCTCAAAACCCTCACTCTGGGCAGACCCAGAGTGGATTGGGAATCCACTGTCATCCCATCCCAGAACAAAGTGAGTCTCCCACAACTGGTATGGCTGTGCCAGGCATGGCATCGGGGCTTGCCTCAAGCTGCCCACTTTTTTTGCATACGCAGCTGATCCCTTCCAACTGTCCACTCAACACCCTGTCCACGGAAACGAGCCTTAGTTGTAACCCCAAGGAACTCCAAACCCATACCTGTGGGGCTATGGAGAAACCACTGGTTGCCTAAAGAAAGCATTAAGATGTATTTTTAGTCTTTCTCATGTTTGTGAAAGACACACACCTATTCACATTCATTAACCATGGGAGATAAGCACGTTTCCTTCTGCACCTCGACAGTACTCTTGAGCACCTCAGCCCTCCTTCTCCTCACCCTCCTCCTTGTCTTCCCCCTTGCACTCCCCCTTCTCCCTGTCTCAGCAAACATCTGTGCAGATGTGGCCAGCCCCACCTGTCACCCGTGGTTACAGGAGGAGACCGTCTGCTCTAAGGTGTGTGCAGCTTTACCTCTCAGGAGTCTTGGTCTGCAATTCAGAGCACCCCTAGATTTAACGGAACGGATGCTTTATGATCGTGTTCCTCTTCTCTGTGCCCCATTCCTGGGCACCTCTGTCTGAGCCGTGACTCTCATTCTCCGCAGCTGGCTGGACTGAGAACCACGGCTCCAAGACCAGAGAGCTTGGGACTGGACACATGGTGGGGGTGGGGTGGGGGGAGGTTCTCATCCGCTTGAACCGTAATTTGCATATTTTCTTATGGCCTCCCTTTGTCTTTTCTAACAAACGAGGAGGACACTTGAACAGCAATGCTGGAGAATGTTTTTTCTAAGATACTATTTGTAAGCAAATCTGATTTTAAGATGAAATGTGAATGGGTAACTAGGTGCCAGGGAATTTAGCACTGAACTAGACCGTCAAAACTTTTTTAACCTTTGCAGGAGGAAATAAATTTTGCTCTCATCTAATGTTCACAAGAAGTAATGTTGTAAATAGTTTTTTAAAAATATTTATTACACGTGCTGTATACAGATTCATGTTCTGAGTGATGTTGGTTTGCATTGTAGTATTGTAGAAGACTATATTTTGAGCAGTGGACTTCCTTTCATAACACAGTTCACACATGGAGAAAGAACAAAAACCAGCAGGTTGAGAGCTGTGTGGGGCATTTGATCTGTAACTCTACATCAAATCCAAGCTTTAATTGCCCCCTCTTCTCATCTGGTTATGCCATATATATATATATATATATATATATATATATATATATATATATAATATGTGTGTGTGTATATATATCATATATATATATCATATATATATGATATATATATATATGATATATATATTTATATATGTATGATAAACCGGTCAGTTCCCAGATCTGCAGAGCAGATTTCCAGGTGTTCTTTCTGATGTGTTGCCCATAAGCAATAAGATCCTAGGTAATAACAATTTATTCTGGGCTCTGCGTTGGCCCTTGTCTCAGAGGATAGGGTGGGGG
Organism: Panthera leo; assembly: GCF_018350215.1. Classification (NCBI taxonomy): domain Eukaryota; kingdom Metazoa; phylum Chordata; class Mammalia; order Carnivora; family Felidae; genus Panthera; species Panthera leo. Next base: position 55,681,419 of record NC_056689.1, read on the forward strand.
TAGAACAGCTCTTGCTAAGACCTCTTGCCTTTGCCGGAGAGGTGGCTGTACTTGAATTTTTGCTTCTGTTCGTCTGCACGCTTCTTCATGTCCTACAACTCTAGCAATGGATGAGAAATCTGCCAGCACCAGACACATCAAAAATTGGGCATAGAGATTGAAAACTGATCTATTTTTCCATGAATTTGCAGGGCTTCCAGAATCTAGTCGAGGCAAAGCTCATTTGGCTGTGAACATAAGAACTTTTTACATTAAAATTTTAAATTGACAGTTAAAAGCCCTTTGAGTCTATCTGCCCTACCTTGGAAAGCTAAGCCCACTTCCTGTGATCCTCCTCTGTGCCTGGGTTTGAAATGTCTGGGGTTAAGCCGTTTAGATGGGAGCAAGGAAGGCAGTCCCTCCTCTCCCAGCGTGTCCAGTTCAACAGGTTTCTAAGCTGTTTAGCAGCCTCTCCTTGTGACCGTCCTAAACTTTATGAAAAATACCCCACACCCGAATAACCATTAATAGAATAATGTAGTTTTTTAGGCTTTTGGAATATGTCTTCTCTTTTGTATTTATGACGGTGTTTGGAATTTTTCACTAGTGTTTTTTTAGATTGAAGTGGGTGCGTTAGAATAAAACTTTCCACTGCTGAGCCTGAAAGCAAGCAAGAGGAAAGAAACTGACCTATATTGTGTCATTGGGAAGGTGACTACTGTGGTGGGAGGGCGGGGAGGGGGCGTCGTAGATTATGTGCGAGTAAAATAGAACTCTGGCCTGAGGCTCCCCACGTGTTTATTACCTTGTAATAAATAATCCCTTTATTAGCCTCACTTAATCTCAATAGAAGCCTGCTGTTTACCCTCAGGGAACAAGTAGTTTTCAAAATTGAGCTCCTCCAAGGTCATCGGCCAGTGCCTGTGTGCAGGCAGTGGTCGTCTTTGTGAACTCATGGCATTATTTTCCCATATGCGTTATGGTAGTAAGGAATTCAACCCCAACCTGTATGAAAAGCACAGCCCAGGGTCCTACTTTAGGCTAGAGTTCATGCCTTTCAGGGGCCAAGGGGCCATAGGAGGCCCATGCAATTTAACTGAAGCTCAGGTGCCGTGTTGGGTTTTTATTCTTTTTAGGCCACGACCCTTCAGAATGAGATTAGGGCAGGGGCTGCTGATCCGGCTGTGGATCCAGGGAGCTCTAAGATGAATCTCTACCGTTCCTTTAAGGTCTTTCTGGTTCCTCCCAGTGTTGTCATTGCCGAGGTCAATCTTGTAGTTGTTCAGATGTGCTCCTTTTTGCTGTCTTGTGAGTCTTAGCCAGTGATCCAGATGCCTAAGGAGAGAGTCTCTGGATTCTCGGTACCAAGTGTGTGCCCCTAACCTGTGTGCAGGTGGTCTTTCCAAAAGCAGTAAATTGAGAAGTTCTACAAATGTTCATCTGGATGATAGATGTGTATCCTTGGGCCTGGATTTCCACTGTGTTAGTGAGTGTAGGAAAATACTGTGTCTTTAATGGATGAAAATTCAATGTATGCTGTGAATTTGTTGGTTTGAAACATTGAAAATTTTTCATTAGACAATGTTTACATACCTCACCTGAAGAACCTTTGAGAGTGTATATATGAAATTTAAAAATATATTAAGTTGCTTTAAAACAATATGTATAGCTATAAAAGTTGGAGTTATTTTAACTTTGAATATGTACCAAGTCTCTTAAATATTGAAATCTTGTGGACTTTTTGTGCTTCTGTGTTTTACTTTCCTATTAGGCCATGTAGGAAACTGTGTTCTTGTTATTGGTAAAGGGGCCCTCACTGAAATCCAAGCTTGGACGGATTTCCTTTGTTGTTTCAGATTTTCTTGTTTGGTTTTGAGGGATGGGGTATGGAGCTAGAGGATGTGTGGGAGGGATTTCTCTAACATTGACATCTATTCCATGAGCTTTTTCTAGGCGCTTATTTTATTGCAGCGTATTAAACTTCTTTGATATTAAAGTGTGTTTGTGTAGTTACTGGACAGGGAACAGAATGCACTGAAGCCCAGGATTCAACTTGTAGCCTGTGGCAAAGTTGAGCAGTTGCCAGAAGGAACCAAAAGACAATACTTCTAATACTTCTGCCTCGGCCACGGTGTTGGGACCTAAGGGAATGTTGTTTGGTAGATCTGAGGCCATTTTGTGAGGTATGCCTAACTTCGGGGAAAAGAAAATACCGCGGATGAATCCTTGGAATTCCCATGGTGGAGTTGGAAAGGTGCCAGTGCTTCATCCTGAGGGGCGGGGGACCTGGTGAACCAGGTAAGCCACTGTTAAATACCAGGGTGATATGCACAGCTGCCAAGGGGGGCTGCCCGGCTGTCTGTGTAGCCCATGTTGGGGAAGGGCAGAACGTTGGCATTTACATTTACTAGCCCCATGACCTGTTTCACTATATTCTTTCAGTTCTGCTTCAGAGGGGTTTATGTAAGGGTCCAGTGGGCCAGTGATTTCCTTTCGGAGTCAGCCATGGTTTCCTGAATACGTTACATGACGGTGGCCATTGACATGCAGAACTATATCCAGTGAAAATAACCCCACCTCTGTTCACTTGAATTTGGAGAATTTATCTTGTTCCAGATTAGGAGTTTTCATGGTTAAAATAGACTTCTTTTCCTCCCATATTCATCCCATGGGAGGATAACTAGAATATGGCCGGAGAGGTGCAGACTGACTGGCTTGGGGTGAGGAGACGTCTCTAAAATTAGCTCTGAGAGCACAGAGTGTAGGGGTGACAGACATGCTTTAGCACCAATCTCGGGAAAACTTGGCAACTCTAGCTGGAAGCCTGGTCATTCTTTCTGTTGCTTCCACTCCCCAACCAAGCCCTGCTATGCTCATTTCCTTGGTCGGGGATTTCCTTTTAACTGTTAAAGTTGCTACTTACTTTCCTTTAATTCAGAGGTTGCAAACTGGTGGCTCACAGTTGTATTTTATTGAGCCCAGTGTTTAAAAAAGTTATCTGTACACATGAACTGTGAGGGTTTACATAAAATTTGGTTTCTGGCTTCTCTTTTAAAAATCATAATGAACATCTAATAAAGTTAGTGCATGGTACGAATCAGGTAGAGCTCAGCAGATTGGAAAATGTGCTTCTAAGGTCACCAGAAGTCCCTGTCAGCTGCCATTTGTCCCTTTTTTCTTTAACAGTAGGGAAATCGGTCTGTTACCCGCTGCTACATCAGAAGTGGTAATACAAATGATGGGCCAGAAGGGCAGGTGCCCATTTACTTAGGTAACCTATTGGCCAGACACTTGAGCTTACAACCCTATTTTAACCCATTTTCTTCCTTATACCCAGTTCATTACATTTCCTCCCAAATCCCTAATTGCTTTGCAGACACTGCAGTTACCATCACCGCCCACTTTCAAGGTGACCATGTGCTGTTCAGGTATGACTTGTGTAACCGTCATCATGATCTAGTGGGGAATCAGTCTCTGATCCTGGCATCCGAGGAGAACCAGGTGGGTCTCCTTGGTGGTGGGGGCCTTGCCCAGCCCGACTGCCAGCACCTGGCCTCACCTAGATGCTCAGGTCATGCATCCTAAAAAATTGCTAAGAGCAATTCTACAGTCTGGAGTCGTAGTAGAACTACTGTAGAAGTGTGTTTGCTTTCTTTCTCCACTGATCCCTACGAACCACTCTTCTAGTGACACTCAGGTTAACCTTACAGGACAGTTTGAGAAACCGTACTGCTTTCTAATCTGTTGCCCCAGTGAACTAAAACCTTCAGAGCCAGGTTAAATGTGGATGTGACTCTGTTCACAAACTCTGGGTGTGACTCCAGATACTTGAGGGGAAATGAGGACGAGGACCCCTCCCCCGCCCAGATCTCTGCATGTGCTGTGCAGGGCCAGGCTCTGCCGCTGCACTCACATCCCCAGGGAGCTATGACCAAGCCATCCCCCAGACCTCCCCTTCCTCCTTTGGGAAGAACCGACCTCCTCTGCCACTTTATGAAGACCAGAGAGTTCCAAGGGCAGGTGTCCTACACGTGCTGCCTCTGAGAGCCATCGGGGGGTTGTGGCCAGTGTGTGGGCAGCCTAGAAACCCTCAAACCCTGGGAATCTGCATGTCAGCAGCCCTGGGCTCATCCTTAGTGCAGAAAAAGAGATCAACAAGGCAGAACCTGAGTGAATCAATGTCATGTTCACATGGAAGACAACAGACAATATCCAACATGTTCTAGAATAATTCTAGGGAAAGGGCAGGTGTGGCTCCCTCACGGGCCTGTTCTAAACCAGTCTCTCTAAAAGAGTGATCCAGATAAGACTACAGAGACCCCTAAACAAAGTGTCACTACCACACAGCATCTGAAAATCAAAACGAGACACGAGATAATTGACTTTAACATATAAAAATACTATAACAAAATGAAATACAAATATATATTAGAATCTGTTAAGTATTCTGTATAAAGAGATACTTTCGTGGTTAGGCTAACAGCAGGCAAAGAGGAGACGAGTCCGGCCTGTTCCTGACACCTTCCCAGGGAGCCCCGGCCACCGTCGCCAGCAGTGCTGCCAAAGCAGCAGCAACCTCAGGACTTGCCCTGCTTGTGTCCCTTCGGTGCATGTTGGAGACAGCCGGTGGTGACACCAAAGTGAACGAAGGTCTTTATCAGAGGGGTGACAAGGTGTGGAGGTGATTAATTGGAGCTGGTTTCGCCAGAGCCTTCTCCTGGGCCTAAATGTGGACGGACGAGATGAGCGGTGGTCCAGTTCCTTAGCAACTTGCAGGTTGGTGGTTGAGGAAACGTTGATCCTGGGACACACCACGTGGCTCCTTGCTGCCCTCACTCTTGTGGTGGATCCCAATCTTGCAGCTCCACTGAGGGTGCATGCGGGGCCAGGCTGAGATGCGGGGTGTTGTGGAGGGGCGGGTAGGGGCGGCACCCAGCTCACAGGGTACCCCCTGCGAACGCACACCCCGTACTCTGCCCTCCCAACCCCACGGGAGCGGGAGAGCAGGACTTCTGGCAGCCATCACCCATCCGCAGATGAAGAGGCTGCTGCTGGTTAGTGCCCCTCAAGCCCAGGAAGCCACTTCTACTCCAGGGCAGTGGCGGCATGGCGGTGACCACGGGAAGGTAAGTGTCTTGGGGTCGGTTGGCCCAAACACCTCTCTTCCGTGGAAGGGGTAAGTGCCAGCTGCACTTGAACTTTCCTCCATATATCAGTACCTGCCTAGCGCTAGAACTGCTCTCCAGGGTCCCACGTGATCCAGAAACTGTAGGTAAGAGAGGGATGCCGTGCAGCCCTAGGAGAAGGCCCTCGAGGCCCAGGCTGCTGTCCACGGAGAAGGGCACCGTGGCCCTGCTCAGAACCACAAGAAAATAGAGCCAGGTCCCTGGTGAGGAGCAGATCCAGCCATGAAAATACCTCTGCAGTTGGGCAGGGCAGGATCCTCTTCCCATTACAGGGCTTCCAGGGCTCCAACTCGCTGGCCAGAGTCCTGGTGTAGTGGAGCGTGCCAGGCTTCCTCAGTTGTCGGAGGCTCCAGCCCTCTACCGCTCAGCACCAGGAGCTCCTCCCACCGCCCATGGTGGCTGAGGACACAGGTGCACTACCACCTCAGCCCCACCCAGCAGGCTCCCCCAGCCCTGTCTTCTGTTTGCAGGTGGAAGGAGCCAGGAAAGGGACATGCTTGCTCCTCTTGCCCACTGGCGTCCCCTGGGGGCACACTCTCTTGGGGAGACATCTGGACAGGAGCGTGTGACCTATCTTCTAGCCAGCTTGCTATTTAAGCTCAAAGATAATCTTTGTTTTCATTGTGCATGGAAGAGAAGCATGGAAGCATGGAAGTTGTAGTCACATGGCCCCACATTCAGTGACTCTTCAAACACAGAGTCCTTCCTTGCAAACGCCTGGGGTAAGCAGCCCTAGCCTGGGCCAGTGTCTAGTGGTCGGAGCCCTCGCTCGGCTCAACTCTTCCCAGGCATCCTGGTCATTCCTGTGATGCTCTACGATTAGTTCATATCTGTCCGTGAGAGCAGAACACCCACAGTGCCAGCCCAGTTAGGCACATAAATACTTGATGTGATTCATGAACATGCATCTTCTACCTCCTCTAGCCTCCCTTCCGGAGCCACAGTGGGAAGGTCTACATTGCTCATATGTATGTTCAAACCACCTCCCCATGGGACAGCTAGGAGACAGAGGACCATAGATGGGGAAAACGTTTGCCCAGAGTGACAGGCAGCAGAGGTTTCCTGGTGCCTGTACCACTGCTCCCTACTGGCCTGCACGGTGAGGGGGTCTGGACCCAGTCTCCGTGGGAGGGGAAGCCTCCCTGGCTAAGCAGCCTAGACCACACCCCCTTGCCCCTGCCAATGGCTTGACAGCATCCTGTGGCTGGCTAGGGGCTAGGAAGGCCTAGGACCAATGCCCCTTTGGTGGTGTCTGGAGGTGGTGGTTATTCTGCTGGAACCAAGAACCTCCCCAGCGCCTGTCCTCTCTGGTGGGACTGCCACTCCAAACAGACCCAGTGGACATTTTTGAAGCTACAATGGTCAACTCGTAACTTCAGGATTCAGGGGTCTGGTCCTAAGGGACCCTCCTCTAGCCGCAGCCTCATTCCCCATTGAGCAGTGGCTTTAGTGCTACATCAGCCCAGGAGGCAAGGGTTAGTCCCTTCCCGGCCAGCAGGAGGGGGCCCTTCCCCTGTGCAGCCTGGCCTACTGCTGGCAGATGCTGCAGCAACAGAAAAAGCAGAGATCCTGGCTGGCTGCCCCAGGGGAGGCTTCAAAGTTATCTGCAGGGGACAGGGGGCAAGGGGCTTCTGAGGGCAGTGTGGGCCACCGGCGAGAGGGAAAGGCTGTTTTGGGAAGGGGCCAGTCCCTTCTTCAGACCCAGGTAGTAGGCAAGCAGGGTGGGTGGCAGGGAGGGTCATCATTCTGTGCACCTCTTGGCCTGACCTCAAGCACACATTCATTCAACAAATATTTATTAAGCGCCTGTTTGTGCAAGGCACTTCCGGAGAGGGCGGCCTAAAGCCCGGGCCACGCCCACCCACCCCACCCCCAGCTGCCGGCCTGGTCACCCCCCCCCCAGAGATTGCTGTGGGGTGGGGCCAGAGGGCCCTGCCACTCAGGAACAGGCAGGATGGCCCGCACCCCCACCCCACTGCAGGCCACCCGGCTTCACTGCAGCCGTGCCCTCTCGCCTGCCTCACCCCTCCCCGTCTAGCCTGGCGCTACTCGCAGAGGGCACAGCCACACTTGGTGGGCTTCTCCACCTCCTCGGCAAAAGAGGTCCCGTCGCTGCACTCAAAGGTGAACTTCCTCCGCTTCAGCCGCAGGCCCTGGCAGCAGCCCTGACCTGGGCATGAGCCCCGGCACTCCACCCACGACAGCGGGCGCGTGGTCTGGCAGATGGCATAGCCCCTCTGGACCTGGTGAAAGTCCCGGACAGGGTCCCCCCGGCACTCGGACTCTGGATAGGACAGACACCAAGAGAAAGCCTCAGGGCACACCCATGGGCCAGCGCCGGCCCCGGGGAGGCCGGAGGCAGCAGAGAGGCGCATCCAAGGACCATGTCCTCTAGCGCTTAGACTCCACCTCCGACCCCACCCGACATGCACATGCACAGGCTTCCTTCTGGGCCCATAGGCCAGTCAGTAGGAAGAACTTTCTAGCTGCCAGGGCCCTCCAGGACAGAGTAGGCTGTCAGGTAAGTGGGCTCCCAGTTGCTGGAAGAGTGCAAGAGGAGGCTGGAGACTGGGGAGGCGAGAACAATAGAGAAGGAATCTGTGCCAGGAGCAGGGGCCTAAGGGCCCCTGAAGGTGCTTGAGTTCTGGACTTCTCCAGCTTCCCTCTGCCTAGCCTCAGCAGTCTCAATCCCAGCAGAAACATCTGGGTTACACGGGCCAGGGAGGGCCTGGGAAAGAGTCCCCAACCCTTAGACTTCCTGTTGCTCTTGGGTCGCAAGGTGATGGGGCCAAGATGTTGAGGTTTGTGCAGGAGCTGTTCCCCTGGGCAGCCCCTTCTATAAGGAGAGACCCCAGCCAGAAGGGGCACTTGCCCTGGATAAGGGGGCTTCAGGGCAAGCCGAACCATTTGGGGGTGGGGGTCAGAGCCTAGAGGGTAGTGGGTACTACAGCCCAAGAGCAGCCCAAGATGTGGGAGAGGAGAGGGGAGGAGGCACAGAGGGGATGCCAGGGTTTGGAAGAGGAAAAGTCAAGTCACTAATGCAAGTTGTGGGGAGGGGCCCTGGAGAGGGCATGTCAGGAGGGGGGCCCCTGACCTTGCTCACACAGCTCGCCCGAAAAGCCTGGGTCACACACACAGTGTGCCCCTTTGGTGGCCAAGGCCTGGCAGTGGCCATGCAGGCACTGCAGGCCCCCACAGGGGTCTACAGGTGCCCCAGCCTGGTTGCACAGAGCCCCCGAGTACCCATCCTGGCACTGGCAGCTGTAGGAGAGAGCGTCGAGGGGCATACATTGCCCGTGGACACACCTGGAGGGGACAGAGAAAAGGTACTGTGAGAATAGGCTGGAGCCAGTCCAATCCCAGGGAACCCACACCCCCAGCTTTGGCATCCGGGGAGGTTATCCTATTCCTAAGACAGACAAAGGGAGAAAAATGTGATTCTGTATCCCTAGGGACCTCTTCCTGTTAATAAAAACTGAAAACTAGGGGGAAAAAATGGAAAAAAAACCCTGTGCTGGGCCACATGTTCCAGTTTGGGGTGTTAAAAATACAGTCTATGCAGCAGCCCTCAGCATGGGGAAAGGAACGGGCAAGGGGTGAGGGCTCCCCGAACCCAGCTAAGGCTCACTTGTGGCCATGGCAGGGGCCGTCGGCTGGCTGGTCACAGTGTAGGCCCCCCCAGCCCGCCTCACAATGGCACACGGGCCCAGGGGTGGCATTGGGCTGGCAGATGCCATGCAGGCAGTAGAGCTTTCGGCAGGGCTCACAGCCTGGCACCACGCCTGGCTTCATCCGCGTCTTGGTGAAGTCCTGCAGTTCGTTGTTAATGTACAGGTTTCGGATGCAACCGTGGAAGCTTGTGCCGTTGAGGATCTGCCACAGGCGGAAGGCAGCCGAGTTCACATCCACTGGCATCCCTTGGGTGGGTAGGAGCGAGCAGAGTTGGGCTGAGTCAGGCTCAGACCATGTCTGACCCTACCGCCCTCGGTCCACTGGGCATCTCCACAGTGTTCCCTCCCGCCCTTGGCCTCCGTCTTTCTGTCTTTGCAACCCTGAGCCAAGATCCTTTGCCACCTTGGAGGGTCCAGACTCCTTTCCCAGAAAACAAAAAAGGAAAGCCTGTTCCCTCAATGACCAGAACCCACAGGTGCCAGGCTTGGCAGTGGCCAGCTGACAAAGGAAGCTCTGGGTGCCTAAAGTCTGCCCTCACCCTTCCTGCCCTCTGGGATACCAGCTTTCACCTCCCAAAGACTCCAAAAGCAGCAGAGGACCTGGGCCTGGAACCAAGGTGTATGCTGCTTTGTCACCTGCTGTCGTGGTGATCATAGCAACCCTTGGAGGGAGGAGTAGCTGAAACCCATCTTGTGGTCAGTGATTTGCCTGAAGTTGTACGACTAACAAACAGCAGAGTTGGGAGTAGAGCCCAGGGCTCTCTCCTTCACACCTGCCCGCAGTCTCACCAAGGCCCTCTGCAGCACTGAGAAAGTCCCACTGTTGCAGAAACCTGACTTGTTCAGACCTGGAAATGTTGGCGGGTGGCAGACAGGGGCATTTAACCTGCAAAGCCTGTAAAGCCAGCTGGGAAGTCCCAGCTGATGTGGAGACTCCTGCTGGGTGCCTGGGTCTCTCACAGCAGCTCCAAGACTGGGAATGGACCCTGAATGCTTGACAAGCCCCTTCTGGCCCAAAGACAAGAGGGAAAGTACCCACTTTGGAAGAGAGCTAGGAAAGTTCCAGGCTTCCCCCAAGGTCAGGCTAACCTAGGCATCTATCCTTCTTGGTCGGTCTGAGCTTGACAGCAGCCTGGGCTCCAGGCCAGGAAGGACAATCCCCTGGCAGCTTGGAATGCTCCCGTCGTCCGGTGGCCTGGGCACCAGCTGTCCTGGCAAAACTCAGGCCAGAAAGCAACAGAGGCCCCACTTGGAATGGCTGTCACATTGCTTGATGGGGAGGCCTGGGGAGAGCCAGCCGCAGCCTCTACCTGGCCAGGTCCTTACCTCCCACGTAGAGGGGGGCCTCGCTGTTTAGTGTGTAGTGTTTGCCAAAGTTGTCCATGGTCATGGGACTGCCTCCATCGATGGAGAGATTCACCATCTGGTCAAAGGTGACTAGCTCAACAGTGTGGAACTGCCCGTCATTGATCGTCTCAGCACTAGAAGAAGAGGGGTGCCCCCACCCCAGGGAATGGGCTTCAGTTCAGCCCATCCCTGCCTGGGCCCTTCCCCAAAAATGCCACTGGTCAGCAGCTGCTTTCCAGGGAGTAACATCTCTCAGGGAGGAGACCATGGGGACTCGGTGGCCTGGGGCCTGGCCCCTCCTGCTCTGCTTCTTGGGACTCCCCAGGGAAAGGTGAGCAGTTTGGGGCAGGGGTCTCCAAATTATCCCCCCTCCCCTTCGCACTACAGACCCCCTTGTGAGGAGGAAGTAGGATAGGGAAGGGTCGGTCCACTGCTCAGGCCTCGATCTCAGCCTCAGCTCCAAGATGGGCCCAAACACTGTATCTTCCTACATGGGCAGCCCAGGTTCTGGAGGTCCCGATAACCACCTGCTCTTGGCCTGGGACACCCTGAGGGAGGGCGGTGGGCATGAGGAAGCCTTACCTGTAGATGGCAGAGCTGGGGTAGCTGCCTGGGTCGTAGCTGACACGCACATGACCCTGGTACAGCTCCACTGCGATGTGGTCATTGTCCCCATTGTACAGCAGGATCCCGTTGTCCTCTGCCGTGGAGACCTGATGGGCAAGGGCACTTTCTCTGCCACCCCACCCCACCCATCAGTGGCACAGGTAGGTGGGACAGATGGGGGATCCACATTTGGAAGAGGGATGCTGTGCGTAGAGCTGCCCTCCCCTGGCTGCCCAGGGGACACATCCTCAAGGGGATGCTGACAGAGGCTGGCAGCCCCTGGTTCAAATCCCATCCACTGCCAGGCTGGCCAGGGCCACAGAGAGAAGGCAGACAGACCAGCTGAGGCCGGGAAACGACGTGTGAGAAGGGGCAGGTAAGAGACCTTAGGACTATGTGCCCGGAGAGGAAAGTCAGATCGATGCAGGGTAGCTTGTTCTATGGGCCTCTGGGAGCCACAGAGAGGACAAGGTGAAGAGGGCTCTCTAATAGCCATGACCACCCAAACCTGGAAGGAGCCACTCAGGAGGTAGCACCTGTCTGAATCTGTGTGAGCAAAAGCTGGAGTTGCCTTGGTGGGGGAAGCCCTCTGTGAAGCCGTAGAAACGATGATCCTGCCTTGTCCCTCTTCCCCCATTGCTTCTGGTAGACAGCCTGACTCCCTGGTCTCATACACAGGGCTGGCACACAGCCCAGGCTGGACACCTCATAGCACCCGTTTCGCTGGACTCAGTGACTGGTCCAGGGATGGGAATGGGACTGAAGACAGGCCAGTGATGGGGACAGCAGGAGGTGCCTGAGGCAGTGGCTGCGAGGGTGTGGTGAATTTTATTTTACTGAGCAGTTGGGCTAGCTGTGTTGTTGCAGTATAGACAGTGTACATGGGCAAGACTTAGGAGAGGTGATAAAGTGGGGGAGAGCACAGTGAGCACGTCGGGAGGCTGAAGGGCTCTGGGAGAAAAGAAGAGGACAGAGAGAAGTGGCTGCCAGGGTAGGGAATGCAGCTGTTGGAAGAGGGAGATGGCCAAAGAGGAGACGCAAACTTTTATCATGTGATGTGCACTGTCCTCTCCCTCCCCAAGAAACATTTAGCAAACAGTGCCATTCAAGTGGGACCCGCTCTTTGCCCTCGAAACACTGATGTTCTGAGATGAAATTCAAGACACGAAATGGCAAAATAAGGGCCCCAGGGACAGGTGGCCAAAGATACAAGCCCAGAGCCAACCCTGACTGTGTCCTAGCCACGTGGAGAAACCCATGTGCAGCATTCGAGGCTGAAGCTCAGGAGTAGGCAAGACTGGATAGTGGGAGAGGACCCGGTCACCCAGGAGACCACTTCTGGCCCTGCCTTGAGACTGCTTCTGTGACCTGATAACATTTCCAGATGTGCCTGACCCACATCCCAAGCGTTTTGACTGACACAGGCTGCTCCCAGTTTTGGGCAAGGATGCCGCTTGATGCTCGGACCTGAGGCCACGGCCCCCTGCTGCCTGACTCCCCTCTGTGACTGGCGCCCTGGGCACGCACCTGCAGCGTGATGTTGGCCCGTGGCCAGTTCTGCAGATCGGTGAACTGCAGGTAGGTGTCCCGATCCACAAAGTTAACACTGAGCAACTTCTCACACTCGGGGCCGCCGAAACCTGGAAGGCACTGGCACACCGGCCCGCTGCCCTGGTCCACACAGTTGGCTCCATTCTGGCACTCAGTCCCCTCGCAGGGGCTTCTGGGGGCAGGTGGGCGGGGAGGGGTCTCACAGAACTGCCCACTGAGAGGGAAAAGATACAGGTCAAAGAAGGGGCAAGGCAACATCTTTCTCTCCCACAGTCCTGGAGAGAAATCACTAAACATCTTGGGAAACTGGACCCTTAAAGCAACAGAAGATGCTCCTAATGAACACTTTCCCCGAGAGAACAAGCCAGAAGGATACTGAAGACAAGGTAGGAAACAGGGGTGGTCCCTGGAACAGCATCATAGCTATCACCTGGGCATTTGTCAGAAATGGAAAACCTAAATCTGCTTAACAAGATCGTGTGCACATTAAAGTTTGAGAAGCACTCGTGGCTCGTGGCAGTCAAGTCTGCTAGCAAATTTTACTCTTGCCCATTTTACAGAAAAGAAAAAACAGACACGAGCAAAAGAGAGAAGACTCCAATTACTAAACAAATACAAGAGGGGACAGTACTTCCGGCAGGTAGTTCTGACACAGCATACATCCTGTAGCGTCAGCATTCACAACAGCCCAAAGCGGAAATAACCCAAATGCCTGTCAGCGGATGAATGGATAAACGAGTGTGGTCTATTCATGCAGCGGAATACTATTTGGCCACAAAAAGGAATGAAGTTCTAATACATGCTCCCACATGGATGAACCTCAAAGACATGACGCTAAGTGAAAGAAGCCAGTCACAAAGGACCACAGATTGTATGATTCCATTTATATGAAATCTTCAGGATAAGGAACTCTACAGACAGATACCAGATTCTTGGTTGCCTGGAGCTGAGATGGGGGGCGGTGGGGTGACAGATAAGAGGTATGGAGTTTCTTGTTGGAGTAATGAAAATGTTCTAAAATTGATTATGGTTAATGCATGCAAAATCCTGATAATAGAGTACAAGCCACTGAATTATATACCGAAGCTGGGTGAATTGTATCTCAATAAAACCGTGGGGGGGAAAAAAAAAAAAAAGACCCAAGCAGAGCACGGGAGGTAGGTGCCAGAAGGAGGGCAGGTGTTCCTCACCCCCAACTTTTCAGAGAAGTCAGGCTGTGAAGGTAAATGACCTTTACGCTAGGACGTGTCTTCAGAGGTTTTGCTGGGCAGGATGTGGTGGGCATTAGCCAGTAATCTGTGCCCACCACCCCCTCCCTCAACCAAACAGTTTAGGGACCCTGTGCCTATGATCCGAGTTATTAGGTAACTTCCCCAAGGCCACACAGCTAGGGATGGCATAGCCTTGGTTAAAACCAAGATCCAGGATCCAACTTCCAGGCTGTGACCCTGGCTCCCTCCTGCCGGCTCAGCGGCTGGAGGCTAGAAGGCCTCAGTCACTCAGGGCACAGCGGGACCACTCACCTGTAGCCTTCGGCACAGAGGCAAGAGTAGCTGTTGACTCCATCCACACACTGGGCCCCATGCTGGCAGCGGTGGTCCCCGCAGTCATCCTGGTTCTCACTGCAGTTGTTACCTGCGTAACCTGATGTGCACTCACACCTGGGGACGTGGGGGGATCAGTCCCTCACTCAGCCGGGAGCCCGCAGGGCCCAGGGGCTGTGTGTACGTGACAGAGAACCTCAAGGCCTGCGCGTCTGTGGGACACCCAGGAGATCAAGCAGAGCTCTGGAGAGAAAGATGCCCCCAGCCCGTCCTGGTATGCTTTTCTGGCACAAGAAAGGAGCTTGTGTGGGCTTCTGAGTGACAGCAGCTTCCGGGCTGGGAGGATGGACACCGAGGGGCACGAGGAGATGGGGATCCGGTCACGGACGACCCACCCTGGCCACTGACCACACAACCGAGGCCAAACTTCAGTCCCTTCTCGACCTGCCCAGCTGCTCCCCAGCACAAGGCCCTGAATCCTGGGGCTCATCTTGCCCTCTTCTCCAGCCTCCCCAGCTCCACTGGACCAGCCTCCTGGCCCTCCCTCTGCAGGGCTGGTGCCCCCTCTCAGCAATTCCAGCCCAGCCCCCAGCCTCGGTGACCTGGGGGTCAACCATTTGCCTATCAAATCAGGAGCGCACTCCTCCACCTACTTTTCAGTCACAGCCTCACAAGATGCCGCCTGGCCTGCTCCCCCCACATCGGGCCCACCCTGTGGTCAGACTGGTCTCCACTGGCAGCAACCCCCATCCCACCCACCAGCACTTCCCTACCTTCACACCTATTGATTCTGGAACATCCCCCTCCTCTCTCCCTGCCCCAGTCCAGCCTGGCCAATAACCTCACCTCCTCCAGGAAGCACCCCCAGCTATCATCAAGAGATTCCCCGTTGGAAACTCTTTAAACTGCAAACTCCACGGTTCAACCACGCAACCTGGAGGACAGGTACCCCGCCTGGATGTTTTTATTCATTCCCAGTTTTCCAGGCTGTAAGTGACACCTTCCTACCCCAGTGAGCACGCACACGCACGCACCCCTAAAGCTGGTTTCACGCCACAATACTTTTCCTTACTACGTAAAAGGGCATGTTGCTTCTCAATGTTAGTTTTTCACGGTACTCTTGACCCACCCTATTGATCGCAATGCACGACTGGGTCTTGGGCTGCAGTCTGGAAAATGTGCTGCAGCTGAGCCTCCGCCCACTCGTTTACATTCGCTCCCTCGGTCATTCAGGGACTGAATACCCACCGAGCTGCAGGCACAGCGGAGTTACTTACACCCGCTCGCAAAGACAGGAGAGCGAGAACAGGCACCACACAGCTGCTCTCTGCTCATTTCCCAGCACAGGGCGAGGGACCGAGTGCAGTCCTGCTTTATTCCAGGTCTGAGGCCCAGCCCCTCTGAGCGGCAGCCACACCCCTCGAGCTGCCACTGCCCCTCTGCCATGGCAACCCCACCCCCCAACGGCACCCCACAAGTGCAGCATCTGGGCGGCATTTGGGTGGGGGCTCCCATGCACCCCTCAGTCTCAGGCTGGACCTCAATAACCCCGGTCTCTTGCTTCCTGCCACTGTCCTTGGGCGGCTTCCTGCTGGAGTCCTGAGAGACTCCACCCCTGACCCTGGCCTGAGTGGCTGGGGTTGGGTCCCTCAGCCACAGGCCTCAACCCTGACCATCTGTTTTGTCCTGACCCGTGGAACGGGCTCCCCAAAATGGGACTCTGTTTGCAAAACTGCAGATGGAAACATTTTTAAAATCCATGACCTTTATGTGGTCTTCAGGTGACAATGCACTTCCATATATGCCAGTAACAATGACAGTGACAACGGTCAACGACCCCTTATGCAAACCTCCTGGGGCTAGATAGATTTTGAAATTCAGAATCTTTTGAGGTTTGGAAAGGTGACACAATGCCTAAAGCATTATGTAACACATAACGGGATCTGGGGCAGCCCCTTAATTACGCACACTCACATTTCTGCAGCAAGAAGAGTGACTATAAGTAGCCTCGTGTCACTGTACGTCCGGTTTTATTACCGGATACGTTCAGGTCAGACCAGATTTTGCTATCAAGTGGACTTTTGATCTTCAGAGTTTTGTGCATTTTGTAATTGGGGATGAGAAATTGTGGATCTGGGAAGATAACAGCCATTTACGGCGCACTTATCAGATGTCAGACTTGGAGCTAAGTGCTTTCTGTGCATTTGCTCATCTGACCCTTACAACCACCCCATGAGGAAGACACCGGGTGCCCAGTTTGCAGACGAGAAAAGAGGCTCAGGGCAGTCAAGGCATCCATTCAGCGTCACGCTGTAAACCCAGGTCTGTCTGACCAAAGCTGCGGCCGCCACCACCCTGAACCCTCGTAAAGCTGAGACCAAATTCACTTGACAAAGTAAAGAAACAGAATGGGGAGACCAGAGGGGAGGGGACTTCAAGGCCCATGCCCTTGCCTGGCCCTGGAAATGGGCAACACTCACCTGGGCCCATCTGGAGTACCCACGCACTGGGCTCCGTGCTGACACGGGTTCAAATCTGGAGAACAGAAGTCTACCAGCTGCTCACAGGCCCTTCCTGGGGAAAGAACGAGGAAGAGGCAGGAGAGAAGCTGCCCCAATCTCTGCCAGGCAGATGGCCTGGCAGAAACCTCCTGTAGACACTGAGGGAGGGCCCCAGCCATCCTGCCCACAGGAACGGGGCTCAGGGCAGGCACACCTGCCCACCTCTCCCCACAGATGCCAAAACTCCACCACACTTACCCGCATACTGCAGGGGGCACTGGCAGGTGTAGTTGCCCACGCCATCCACACAGGTGCCCCCGTTGGCACATGTGTGCTCCACACAGTCGTCCGTATTCACCTCACAGGTCGGTCCTTCAAAGCCAGTGGGACAGGAACACCTGAGGTGGGGGGGTGGGGGGGGGGCAGGTGAGGAGAGACGGACAGGTGGGCAGGGCCAGGGCAGCAGCCTTCCTGAGGCACTGTGGAAGCCTGTGTCCACCTGTGACCATCATCATCCCAGAGCTTTGGTCCCCACTCCTGGCCAGGCCCTTGCTAGGCACTGGGGTTAGAGTAAACAAGACAGTCCTGCACTCTGGGGGCTCACTCAGTCTAGCCGGGGAGACAACAAGGAGACCGGCAACCAGGGGAGAGGCCAGGATGGGGCCACACTGAGGCCGGGGAGATGAGGACAAAGAGGCAGAGGACACCTAGCCCATATGTCAGGGATGAGGCGAGAACAGGGCTGGGGGTAAACAGGAATCAGCTCATGGAGGGTCCCGGAGACCAGTGATCTTCCAGCTGGGGGAGCACCTGCGGTTTGCCAAGAGATCTGTGGGTCAGAGATGTCTGAGAAATTGATTTCCAGATCTTCAAGTCCTGCACAAACACTTCCCTAAACAGACCTACCCAGAGCTTCAGAAAGGCACGTTCACTTCTCCCAACTGCAGTCCAAGGTGGGGACGTGCCTGGAGCCTAAAACCCTCAGGCACCAGATAAAGGGACAATTAAGAATTGACCAAGCATTAAAATAATTTCTGGGGGCACCTGGGTGGCTCAGTCGGCGTCCGACTCTTCAGCCGAGGTCATGATCTCAGTTAGTGGGTTCATACAAAGACCCATGTCAGGCTTTGTACTGACAGAACGGAGCCTGCTTAGGATTCCCTCTCTCTCCTCTCTGCCCCTAACCCCCCTCAAAATAAATAAACTTTAAAAAAAATTAAAAAATAAAAATAATTTTTGATGACAGATGACTCTGGGGTTTTTGGTATATAATCTTGGAAGGGTTTCAAATAATTGAATGGCATGCTACAATAAAACGTCTAATCCCAATGATTTATTTCAACAACTCTTTCTCAGCATTCATAGCTATATACATATATTTTTATAAAGGAATATATTGGATGCTGAGTCCTCATTCTGTCATATTCACCCTGGGACACATGAATCAGAAAATTACACACAAAAAAGCTCCACCTGTTATCTGTAATAATTATCAATAAAATTTTGTAGCGGAGTTATGTTCTGATCAATTGTATATCATTGATTATTGTAATGACGACTCTGAAAAAGAAACCGTTCATCAGAAGTTTATGGTGACAAGAAATAAAAAAAAAAAAAAAAAAAAACTTTAAACTTACATTCCCATGCTGGTGGCAAAGAAGTATGGCAGCGTGCTCAATAAACAGACCCTCTAGCATCACAACAGATCACATGCGAACAAAAATGGAGGCGGGGTTGGGGAGTAAAATGGAAATACTAGTTGGAGGAGAAAGAGAGGGAAGACGTTTAAGCAGTTAAAACAGGAGCTTGTGGGTGTAATCTTTAAGTGTATCAAATTGCGGCGCTATTCAGATTCCACTGGCAAGTGATGAGAGTGAAGTAAAAAGTGAGATCTTTCAATGTTAATATTTACAACATCCTGGAAATTAACCTCCCTTGCAATGCAAAGTTCAACTTACCACGAAAAATTCCAGCCGTCAGTCTAAGAGCGTGTGAGAGGGGATGGAATTAAGTTTCGTGGGGGCACGTGAGCAAAAAGGTTTGAAGCGCACTGTTTCGGGGCCTACTGTCATCTGTAGGGCTCCCACCCCCACCTAGCGGGAAGCGTCTGAGGGGGCTCCCCTAGCTCCCCACTCTCCACAGAACCCCGCCCCTGGAGTCTATCAATGAGGAGGGGGTTGGACAGAGCCTATTGTACGGACGCCGTTTCCAAGGCTGTTTAGTGTTTTATTTTTCACATCTGGTGATTTAGGTCTGCAGAGACAGGTTTGGCCATTCCTGCTAAGTAGACTCATTGTTTTCTGAAGAGGAAATTTGTTCGGCCGGCAGTTTATTTTCAGTAACTAAATACTGTGTGTTCCTCTGCAAAGCTCTGGGTCCAGGAGGGCTCTGGGAAGGTGGGGGGCTCGTGGAGGGGTCCTGGGGGAAAGCAGAGTGGGTGGGGGCTTGCGTGGTGAGCTCAGAGAAGTCAGGAGGCCCGGCAGCCCAGGTGTGACTTGTATGACCCAGGAGACCACAGTGGAAGGCCCCGTACCTGCTAGCAGGAGGCGGGACTATCGGGAGGAGACTAGGACTTGCTCCCACCTCTGGGGGTGGGGGTTGGGTTGCTTGATACCAAGGAGCTGGCTGGGGGCCTGCCGTCAGGCAGCCCCGGCACAGCAAGCAGCAAGTTGACTTCCAATTGGAGGCCTTGGGGTTAGTGGAGATTACAGGGGTTTAAAACACCCCTAAACTGCCCCTTAGCACTGCCACCGCACATGGCCTTGGCCATGGACTCCCAGTGCCATCAGAAGGCCCTCTGGCACCTGGCACGAACAGGGAGGGGCCTGGAGCAGGGGCGGGCAGTGTAGCTCCGAGCCCCCGCCCTACCTGCTGCTGTGAGCCTGGCAGGCCCGCATCTCTCTGGGCAGCAGGGACCTGTGATGGGTAGGCATGGAGGGGTCTCTAGCACACCCCCACCTCCTCCTCCAACACAGGGAGGCCCGGGCCATCCCACCCACCAGGTTCCAGCCTCTCCAGGCAACTCACGTGAACCCAGCATCCTCGCCCTGCCGCGGGTGGCAGGTCCCGCCGTTTCCACAGGGGCTGCTGGAACAGCTGTCCAGGGACACCTCGCAGTCACGGCCCTGGGCAGGTGGGGGAGGGGGACGGTGAGTGAGGAGGACCTCAGAGGGACCCAGGGATTGGTGTGAGCCGACAGAGACAGCCAGCCCGCTCAGCAGCAGGCCTCCCTGTCCCGATAGTTACCTGTTCATTCATTCGTTCACTCATTCATTCATTCATTCACGTGCTGGGTCATTGACTAAACATTCCCTCAAGCAGCTGCCCTGGGCACTGTGGGCAAAGTGGCGAACAAGACAGCACAGCCCCACCTGATCTTGAACGAACAGCCCTCCTCCTCCCCAGCCCCAGCCTCCACTCACCTTATAGCCGCTGGAGCAGACACACCTGTACGCCTCAAGGGCATCATTATGGCAAGTGCCCTGGTTCTGGCACGGGCTGGACAAGCAGGGATCACACTTGGCCTGGACAGCCAGCGCGGGGGGACCTGAGGCAGGGGGGAGGTATCAGGGGAGGGCAGGGCCAGACAGCCTCAGAGACAGTGCTGGAAGCTCTCTCCCCAAGGAGATTTCAGCCCTCCCTTTATTTCCTCCGCGTCTCGTTCACGCCCCCTTTCTAAGCCCACCTTCCCGGCCTCCAGACCCTCCTTTGTAAAGTGTGGTTAATAACAGCACCTGCCTCGGGGGCCATATTGGCTAAATAAGCTAATCTGAAAAGTGCTTAACAGGCAGGCGTTGGACGCCCAAGGAGCCCCCACACGGCGTCAGGGCAAAGCCGTCTGCGTGAGGGCATCACAATCACTATTACTGAAGCCGGCTCTCGCTCCCCAGCATGGTCACGGTGAGCAGAAGACCGAGGGCAGCTGCCTTGGCAAGGAGGGGACACAGCTCCGTGAGAGGCCATGCTTAGGAGCAAAGAGCCCATTTGTCTTTGAGATGTTTCTCTCCAAGGCTGAACAGGAAAGAACCCTCTCCTGTCACCACAGGCAAGGCCTTCCCCAGCCCCTCCAGGACCCACTGGTCCTCTTCCCTGAACTTGGAGGTGGACGAGGAGCCAGCAGCCAGGCTGCTTGGGGCACCACCTGTGAGGGGCATTAGGCCCTCACAAGAATAAATAGTAGAACTAGCTGGTTAACTCAGGTTTCCGCTTAGGACTCCTTCTAGAAAAGGAGAAATACTGGTTCTGCTGAAGAGGTCTGAGCATTAAGAGAAACAAACACTTTTCAGTGATAACTGGAAGGAAGCATGAGCAGGTTTCCCGGGCACTGATGGGGTTCTGTGTTTTGATCCCTGGTATGTTCGTTCAGTCTGTGAAAATTCAGCGAGCCATTCACTTATGATCTGTGTATCTCGCTATTACGCATGTTATATTTCAATAAAATAAAAAAAAAAACTTACCAGTGTCAACCCCACCCCATTAAATAAATATTGAGCAAATGTTTCGCTCCCAACAGGCAAGCCACAGATCAGGTCCCTCTGAACCGTTACCCCTGTGACAGCATCCTTCACGGAAGGTGGCCATTAACCTATGGCTGTCAGTTTCATTTAAAAAAAAAAAAATTTAAACATTTATTCATTTTTTAAGAGATGGAGAGAGACCGGGCGCAAGAGAGAGGGGGAGACACAGATCCAAAGTAGGCTCCAGGTTCTGAGATGTCAGCACAGAGCCCGAGGGGCTCGAACTCACGAACCGTGAGACCATGACCTGAGCGAAGTCGGATGTTTAACCGACTGAGCCACCCAGGCGCCCCATGTCAGTTTCATTTTTGATGGAGGTCTGTGAGCTTGCAGAGGGCAGGGGCTGCGCCCCCCAGGCGGCCCCCAGCACACAAAGCTGGGCTTGGGGCCGCCCTCAGCCGCCTCCCTTGGCTCAGCTGGGCTCCCGGGCCGTCAGTCAATCAATCAACCTCCGAATGAGTATTTACAGATGCCCTGAGTGAGGCAGCTTCAGAGCAAAGCGTGAGTGAGTCTCCAATCACACTCAAGTCCCTGTATTTCTGCAAATGTCAGGCGAGCGGCAGCTGGGTCCAGCGGCTCGGGGTTTAAGCTAATTGCCGCGCACAATTCCTACCATAGAGAGGCCCGAGCACTCCCGCTGCTGAGAGGCTTGGAGCTTCCAGAAACGCTGCTGCTATTTTTATTTTCCTTACATAACCCCAGGGAGGGATTAAGGCCCTTACAGCCTGAGATTTTCTGCTTGGCTTTTTTTTGTTCGTTGTACGTCAGGACTAGAAGGCGGCCATACTAACAAGCAGCAGGTGCCTCGTTCCTGCCACCTGACCACCCCCCATCCAGCGGGTCACCACAGGGACACAGGAGCTCCTGGAATGCCCTTCCAGGATTAGGCAGGTCTCATGGGCTCCCAGCAGCAGGTGGGCGGGATGCAACCCTGTACCCACCACCCCATTCTCGTGCTCCTGGCCTCACCTTGGCATTCAAACTTCTTGGCAGGCGTGGTGAGGAGCAGCTTGCCCTCCATGTCCGGGGGCCCAGCACAGCGGGCAATGCCCGGTTCCTTATAGCCCGTCTTCACCCAGCCAGACAGCCAGCGGAGGTGGCAGTCACAGTACAGAGGGTTGGCACCAATGGCCCTGAGTCAGAGAGCAGAGAGAAGCAGGCATCTATAATGGGCTCCTTCACCCACCGGGCGCACTCAGCCAGGGGCTGGCAAAAATCCCAACAGCCCCCTTACATGAGCCTTTCCTGTGTAGCCAGTGCTGCTCTAAGCACTTCCTACGTGTTGGCTTCCGAGTCCTCCCACACCCCACTCTCCCCAGTGCGCACATTGCACCAGTCTCAGAAAGGCCGAGGCACAAAGCGGGGAGGTGAGATTTGAACTGGCGCCGTTGGGGCCAGAGGCCATCAGTGTGTCGTCTCCAGAGAGCACGGAGGGGAAGGAGTCACCAGTTACCGCTGGGATGAACCAGCTGCTCTCCCACAGCCAAGCATCCGACATCCTCACGAGCCCCACGGGGTAAGCTCTCTCCTCCACCTCAAACAGGGGGAACTGAGCCTCACGGGGGATAAGTCATTTCCCTGGGGTCACACGACGAATGAAGGGCAGGCTCTGGATTCAGGGTCTGGATCTGACTCTGAAGCCCATACTGTTATTCTTTTCATTTTTAACTAAGCAAGGAGCACACGAACGCATTCTCAGTCTAAGCTACTTTGACATACTGCGCACAGAAGTCTCCACCTCACACGACGTGGTAAACATACTAAATGCCATGAATTTTACACACCAAAATGGTTCATTTGATCTTATGTGAATGTCACCTTCATTTTTTTCAGAAAGGCATGTTCCTGTTACTGACGGGAGAGCAAAATGGTGTAACTCTGACAGAGGGAACCTCGTGATATCTATCAAATCACCCATGCAGTTGCCTTTGGACCTAGCAATTCTGTTCCTGGAAGTTTATCTCACAGATACACCTCTGCAGGTGTATAAAGGTGTCTGTGCGGTGGGACTGATCACAGCCTTGTTTGTAACAGCCTGAAATGAACTACACTATACCCACATCACAAAGAAAAGCTGCACCCGGTGCCTCTACCACGTCAGAAGGACCCATGGCCATGTGGCCACATGGTCACCGCGCTCAGGCGTGTGGCTTCCCGCTCCTCTCCCATAGCGACGTAGAAGATTCTTCACAAATCGTATCCACCTACTGCACATCGTCCCCAGGCAGCTTTCTGTCACCAAGCGACATGTCTTGGAGATCCTTCCAGATCAGCATAAATGGATCCACCTCATTTTGTCCAAGGGCTTCCTGGCATCCCAAAGTAATGGACATCTCCTAGCTTACTGAGCAACGTCCCTCTTGCCAGGCATCCTGGTTGTTTCCAAAGGCAGCGAATACTCTTGTCCATGCTTCTTTGGGAGGTGTGAGCATTGCTCTAGAACAGGTGCCTAGAAGCAGGCTTCTACTTCTAGATCGCGGAGGACATGCATGCTGGGTGTTCACAGGCCCTCCAAAACGAGGTGGCAACGGTTCACACCCGCCTGCGGCATAAGGCCATGCCTGCTCCCTCCCATCCCCGCCCGACACCGACACCACACAGCCAACTCTGTAGGGTTTACCAACCAGCGGACAACTGCAGCATCTCACTGACTCACAGCGGGAGATTTAGAGATGGGTCAGAGACAGGGCAGGGGAGGGTAGGGGGTAGAGTTCCTCCGCCTAGCAAATAGAAAAATCAGAGCCTGGGCCAGAGGTTCGTTTATATCAACGTTATTTTGAAAATATAAGGCCTGTGACGTTAGTGAGACTGGGCTCATTTATTAAGCACCAAATAGACGCGCTGCCCTCTTCCACCTGTTTCTGGGCAGCAGAGAGGACGTGGACCCCCCCGAAGTGCGTTCGGTCTGATGAAAGCAGCAGCAACCCTGAGCCGGAGTTCCCCAAAATAGCGCCGCTGACGACCGCGCAGTCTTACAAAGCGGCTGAGCGAGACCTGGACTGGGGCCGGCGCAGCTGCTCGCTACCCGGTGACCTTGAGCAGCCCGCCTCACATCTCCAGGGCTCACTTTACGACGCGCTAAAGAGCCTGCAGCCTGGAGGAGGGCAGAAAGACAAGCACCAATAACCTAAAATGGGCACCAAGGGAATAACGCAGTGCGGAAAAGAAGGCCAGTTCAACCTCGACGTGTGTTTAATTTTTTCTGTCCTGATTTGCTGACAACATCCGGCCCGGCTCACAGGACAGCGGAGACGCCTTCCCTTTGCCACTGAACGGGGCCAGGGCCGCTCAGAGGTACAGGAAGCTGGGGTGCCTTGATTTTCTGACGCTGCAGTGTGTTAACGGCAACAACAACAACAAAGTCTTTTTTAAAAAGCACAGGAATACAAAAAATCGTGCTCTAAAATGTTTACATGAACCAGAATAATGTTTTTCACGTAAAAAGTGCAAGGTAATGCGATTATGTTACTCAAGAGGCAAATGTAGAATTTATTGTAAAATATGTTTTGTAATGCACCGCAGGGGTGTGGTCTGGTAATGGACCACGAATTTAAAGTGTATTACTAATGACTTCTTTCGAGTCCTGTAGCTCATTTCGCGGCCGAGGCCACTGTGACCGTGGATGCCTTGACAGGCCAGGATTGCCACAGTTCCAGTCCCCAGAGAGCAGCCCCTCAATAAATGGCAGGAAAAGTGCACCTTAAATCCAAGGGTCCCTTTCCAATTCTTCACATAAAAGCAGAAAAAAAGAATAACAGAAAGCACCAAAGTCAATATAAAGCTCTTCAAAAGTAAATTCCGGTGGGGCCAATGCATTTTCCTTGTTTCTATGGAGAGCTCGTCGATCCAAAAGGACTGTGGGTTCAGGCTGACACCCGGGCAAAAGTAGAAATAATCCTGTGTTGTTGATCTTTGGTGTATCTTGGAAATAGTTGAAACAGAAGATACTTGGTGTCTTCCTGCCAAGGCCCCGCTGGGCTTCCATTAACGGAACGGGGACCAAAATAGCTTTTCCTGTGCTGTTTCACAGAGCGGCCAACGGTAGAGTTTAGCACATACTGAAACTTCCATGTCTCCCTCACCTGAGCTATACCCCCTCCGCCCACACTCCTCTCGGGCAATCTATCAATCTATTTGTGTGCATCACTATCTCCCGCTGCACTGAGGCTCCCCGGGAGCAGGAACCACGACCCACCCACCCCACCCCACCCCCCCCCCCCCCCGCTGTGCCTGACACCCGCAGGCATCCCTCGAACGTTTTTGAATGAACACCTGCCTACGACCATGCAGAATGCACAAAGCGCACTGTGAAAGCAAAAGAAATGCAAAAAGAAAAGAGTTCCCCCATCATCCCAGAAATGTAACCAGTTTAATTTTTGTGGATTTCCTTCCAGTTCTTGTGTTCACACGTGTACCTCAGTGAAATCAGAGTATACAGTCTTCTTTATCCTGTGTTTTCATCAAATAGTAAATTACGGTGCCGTAATTACAATTAACTACTTGCTATTCCGTCCTATGGGCATAGTATGATCTACTTAATCATTCCATAGTTACTTTTTAAAGTTATTTATTTTATGTTGAGAGAAAGAGGGCACACATAGGTGCTCAAACAGGGGAGGGGCTGAGAGAGAGAGAGAGAGAGAGAGAGAGAGAGAGACACAGAAAGAATCCCAAGCAGGTTCTGAGCTGTCAGTGCAGAGCCTGACAGGGGGCTCGATCACATGAACTGTGAGATCATGACCAGAGCTGAAATCAAGAGTTGGACACTTAACTGTCTGAGCCACCTGGGTGGCCCACCATATTTACTTTTTCACACAGCATTCTTAGTGAATTCGGGATCTAGCTTCCCAGCACGCAGTAAATCAGAGGCAACAAAATGCCAGATTATAGAAATGACAAAAGATGTTGGAGAACCTTGGCACAGGATCTGGCACACAGTGAATATTTGTTGATGAAGAGACGGACGGATGGATGGATGGATGGGTGGATGGATGGACGGACAAATGGATGAAAATTGAGCTAACTGCAAAGTAAATATAAAAGTAAACCACAGCAGAGCGAACCCAGGGCAGTGTGGACGCTTACAATCACTATGGCATATGGACCACAGTGGACCTTAGAAATAACCTTGGTACAGGCAAGAAAGAGGCCCAAAGAGAAGAATGAATTGTCTGGGATCCCACTGCAAGTCGATGGCAGAACAAGGAACCTAACGCCACACGTCCTGATTCCTGAAGTTCAAGGAGACTGAATGTGGTGGACCTCAGCCTCCACTGCACCTGCTCACCCCGCCTCCCACATACAGCTAGTGAAGAGGAGAGGCCCGGGCAAGAGTCACAGGAGGAACAGAGGGCACTCCAGGAGCCAGGGACTCCGGATGCTAACTCTTGGGCAACCCCTGACTTGTTACAGAGCCGTGGGTGCCTCCCCCCGCTTCAGATTGCACACGGCCCTTGTGAAGCCAAGCGGAATGCTTGGTGAGCCTACGCCGTCCTGGTACCACTCCCTGACTCCTTGCAAGTGCTCGAGAAATCCTTATGGAATAGCTACGGCTCTCCCGCGCGGGGCAGATGGTGGACACGTGTGTGCACACGTACACGTGTCCTCAGTACCGCGCGTGCACCCACACCTGAACACAAGCACACGCACGAGTCCCAGGCTGCTGCCTAGTTCCATTTGAGAACCTGGGTATGAAGGGCAGACCTTATTCGTGACGCCGCTTCACTGGAAGCTTTCTTTCACGCAGATGCTGCCCTGTAGAGAGAGGGGCTTGGATGCAGTGAACAAACACATCTAATCTGCAATGCCGACGCCCTGTTCTACAATTGCTGCTTAACGGATCTCTACCTCCTGGTTTATTTCTTCCAGATTGGATCTGGCTTTTTGGCTTGATGTCACTGTTCTCCTAAAGAAAGTCTGAATTTATAGATGCATCTGGTTCAATGGCTGTTTGGCAGCTCTGGTTTTTTGTTTGTAGAAAACATGCTGTTTGTTCCCCCCTCCCCCTTGAAAAACGAGGCCTCTAGATTTTGAGCTAGAGTCAAAATCGGAATGGACTTGGATATTGTTCAGTTTTCATCAGGAAGAAGGAAGGGTAGTCAACTGCACACTTAAGTCCCAAGTACAGGAGATACGTGAAGGGGGAATCCAAAGGCAAGAAAGGTGGACCAGATGCTTGAAGAGGCCTTGCCTGGCAAGTGGTGTTGGGGGCATGGGCAGCTAAAGCAGGCCCTTGTCATAGCGGGGGGTGGGGTGAGGAAAGGCGGTGCGTGGGCCCAGAGCAGGGCAGACCCTGGTGCCCGTGAAGACAAGCACAAATGCCCTCTGGAGAGAAGCGTCTCTAATTTAGGTCCTCAGAGTTCCAAACATCCACAAAATCTGAGCTCACCACCACTAACTACCAAACGCAGATGGAAACACGGCCCTGTTGACCAGGAGTCACCGAGAGCAGTGATCCACACAGCCCTGGCCTGGCCTTTGTCTTGACCCACCATCTCCAGCCAGGCTCCCTCCTGCCTCATCCCATGCAGCCAGCCTCCACATGTCACCACAGCTTTCCAGGAGTTTTCTGCGACTTAATTCTTCCACAATTCCCTTCTATCTGTAAAATAAAGTCCCAACTCTTGAGCGTGACACAAAAGGCCCTTCACAATGGAATTCAATGTTCCTTTCCAGATTCGTCTCTTCTGACCCCACGTTCCTTGCCCAACCAAACCCTGTATGTCCTATGCTGGACAACACAGCATCCCTGAATATGTCATTTACTTTCTCGCCTTCTCGCCTCTGCCCATGCTGTTCCCTCCTCCTAGAAAGTCTTTCCCCATCTTCTCCAAATGGCAAAAGTGTGTAGTTCAGTAGCATCAATGAACACTCACAATGTTGTGCAACCATCACCACGATCTGGCTCTAAAACTCTTCATCACCCCAAACAGAAACTCTGTACCCACTGAACAAAAATCCCCCATTTCCCCCCTGCTCCCAGCACCTGTCAGCCACCATTCTCCTTTCTGTAGCTTTGATTTGACTTTCCTAGGCCTCATATCGGTGGAATCATACGATGTTTGTCCCGTAACGTCTGGGTTATTTCACTTAGCAAGTTTGCAAGGTTCATCCATGTTTGTAGCAGGTGACAGACTTTCATTTCTTTTTAAGGCTGAATAAGATACCATTGTATGGGGGCACCCGGGTGGCTCAGTTTGTTAAGTGTCTGACTCCAGCTCAGGTCATGATCTCACGGATCATGAATTTGAGCCCCGCATCAGGCTCCCTGCTGTCAGCACAGAGCCTGCTTCAGATCCTCTGTCCCCCTCTCTTCCTGCCCTTATCCTGCTCGTTCTCTCTCTTCCAAAATAAACTTTAAAATTAAAAAAAAAAAAAAAAGATCCCATTGTACGTCTATATCACATTATCCACTCATCCATCAATGGACACTTGAGTGGTTTCTGATTTTTGCCTATTGCGTGAATAATGCTGCTATGAACATGGGTCATACAAGTATCTGCTTTCAGATTTATTTGTTTGTTTGTTTAGAGCATTAATGAGGGAGGGGTAGCAGGAGAGGGAGAGAGACATGGGCTCAGTCTCATGACTGTGACATCATGACCTGAGCCGAAATCAAGAGTCAGACGCTTAACCGACTGAGCCACCCAGGAGCCCCACGTATCTGTTTTGAGAATCTGCTTTCAATTATTTGGGGTACACACTTAGAAGTAGAATTGCCGGGTCACAGGGTAATTCCACATTTACCCTTGCGAGGAACTGGGCATACTGCTTTTTAAAAATCCACGTAGTACTGCCAGCTACACGGTTTTGGAAGCAATTCTACATCTCATTATACCACTTCTTGGGGGCAGTACATTTCCAGAGCTTATCCCCCACCCCGTGAAGGGAGAGGCCCAAGTGTGGTGTCTTTTGCTTAAGAGCGTGGGCTTTCGAGACAGAAGACCCCAGCCCCCACCACCTATGCAATGCTGGGCAAGCTTCTCACACTTTCTGGGCCTGTTTCCCCGTGTGTAGGAAAGGAATAATTGTGCCTATGCTGTAGGATCGCTGTGAGGACTAAATTAGCCGAGGCGGTCAATCAATGGCCATCGCCACTTTTATTATTGCGTATGAAGAACCGTTCTCAGATTCCATTGCTGTTGACGAAACACCGAATGTGTAAGAGTCTGAGATGGGGAGTATCTGAAGTTCACAAGCTAAACTTGTTTCAGGGCAAAAGCCACAAACTTTGACAGTTACAGAAGATGAGGGGAGGCGTGTTTCTTGGAATACAAGTTCTTTTTACATCCAAAGAGGCCTCGAGAATTGGGCCGGGGTTACTTACAGGTGAGACAGGGAGGTCACGTCTGTGAAGATGCCCTCTTGGAGGGTGGAGATGTCATTGCCATGCAGGGACCTGAGGAGAGAAGAGGCTGTCAGTGCCTCGTCCAGGGACAGAGACTTAAGAACTGATGGAGTGTGTCATGCTTATCCTTGGGTCTCAGTCAAGGTCAATGCTAGAGGGAACCGGTGCCCCCCTCAGAGACCCCACCCTGCCGGCCCACCGGCAAGGGAGAGGGAGCGCCTCCTAATCCAAGTAGATAACCCTGTGCCGCAGCCATCACAAATAACCATCACAAATAACTCATCACAAATAACTCATCACAAATAACTCATCACAAATAACTCAAAGCACCATTTCCGTTTACATGACAAATGGAACGCAAGGCCCTGACCCTGTGCCCTCCCTCACTCCACCAGCAAGTCTGGGGGGGGCGGAGGAGGTAGGGGGGGAAGGTCCTTCTTGGTAAAAAAAAAAAAAAAAGTTACTATGGCAAGCCATAGATTGGGGATAAAGAATGTCACCGTGCCCCAGGCAGGGCTGCCAGAGGATTCATGCAGATACTTGAGAGGACTTCATAACAGCCGTGACAGAGGACTTTGATCACAGGGCAAAAACTCCCAGTGGGAATTCTTAGGAAAGTTCACAAATCTCTTGCCAACAATCTCCACTGGAACCGGAAACTCACATGCAAACAAGAGGCTACCTTATCTTGGATGCCCCCACCTCCCATTGCTCCCCCAAAACACAAAGTGGGGCAGACAGCAACCCCCATTTCTCAGAGTTTTCTGTTCACTCTTCAGCCTCCATGAGGGGCTTGAATGGAAATGGACAGGCCTCCCAGCTTTGGACACTGTCGGCTCTGCTGGGGCCACAGACATGGAGACATTTCTACCCACCAGGTGGGCTTCACGGTCCTCTGTGGGGTGGGTCTCTTTAGAGGAATGAAGAATGAAGAACGGGGAGACTTACAGCAGGCGCAGGGAGCGCAGCCCCTGGAAGGCCAGTGGAGGGATGCACTGGAGGGCGTTGTAGCTGAGAATCCTGTGGGATGAGAGGGAGGGTGAGGGAGGGAGCAGGACAGGGGTGGGGGGCGCCATGTTGCTGACCAGGCCCCTGCAGGCTGGCTCAGCAGCAAAATGAGGGAGGCCTGAGCGTGGAAGAGGGTGTGGGCTGAGCTCCTGGCCTAGTCAGCCCTGTGGCCCGGGCCCGTCCCCTAACCCTTTTATGCCTCTCAGCTCCCTCAGCGGCAGAGCAGGGACAAAAACAATGACAACTTGATAGGGTTTTTCTGCGGGTAAGGGAAGATGGCCCAGGTGAAGCCCTCAGCGTGGTGCCCGGCTCCCAGGGAGGCCTCAGTAAGGAGACTGGGTGCACTTCCTCGTGGAGGCCACTCCAGCAAGGGCCAGAGGCAGGGTCCCCGTGAAGTGGACACCGGACCAGGACCTGCCTCACTTCCAGAGTGGACAGGTGAGGTCCAGGCCCAGCTAGTAATCTAACATTGGGAAGCTGTGGTGGTGACGAGGGCACCATGACTACCCCCTTCGTAAAGATGGGGAAACTGAGGCCCTGCAAGGTGAAAGAACTTCGCCAGGGTGGCGTAATTGAGTCAGTAAGCTGGGTTTTTAATTCAGCTTCTCAGTTTCCAGAGTCCACAGGCTAACCCACTCTCCCCAAATGCTTCCAAATAAATGAATCCATCAAGGGTAGATGGGCAGGTTGACAACAAGGGAGGTGATGCTCGTGATAGCTCCAGATGTCCATCAGCGGAGGGACAGGAACACTCCAGAGCAGCCATACAGTGGGACATCACTAGTCGCTGACAAGAAGGAAGGAACTACCCAGACGGGCGATGACATGGGGGAATTTCGGAGTAACTGTGTGGGTTGAAAGATGCCAAACAAAAAGGAGTATCGTTGCACGATCCCAAACATGCAAAACCCTAGGCGATGCGGACTCACCCACAGAGCCGAATGGTGGCGGCCCTGGGACGGGGGTGCTGGGAGGGGCCGGGCAGAAGGGTGTGAGGAGGCTTCTGGGGGTGACGGAAGGGGACTCTGTGTTCATTGTGGTGACAGTTCCAAGGACGTGGACGTAAGTCAGGATGTATCCTTATTTGCCGTAAGCATGTACAGTTTCTTTTATACTGACTGTACCTCACTAGGGCTATTTTCAAATAATAATGACAGCAGGGGTGTGCTCCTGTCACAGGAATGGGTTCTGTTTCCCCCGGCAGCTGCCGGAACCACTGAGACCAGGACTTCTCAGCCCAGCACTACCAACAATTCTTTGTTGGGGGGCTGCCCTGGGCATTTTACGGTGTGTAGCGGTAAAATCCCTGGGCTCTGTCCACAAGGTGTTGGGGGCTTCGCCTGCCCCTGCTCTAGCTTTGACCACCGAAAATGCTTCAGACATTGCCAAACGGCCCCTGGTGGGCAGGACCTCCCTGGCTGATGGCAGCTTCACATCCTGGCTCACAAAGACTCTGAAATGGGAACCAGTTGATGAGAAGACTCTCATCTTCTGGAGTAAGTAAGTGCAGGTGGGTAACCTAGAACCAGAATTTCATGGCCTCGGGCCCACCTTCTGCTCCTGGGGGTCTGGCTGGGTCACGACCCCATCCTTTTTTGGGGGTACTGGCTCTAATGTTGGACCACAGTGGAGCCCAAGGGAAAGTTCTTAGGTTCTTGGCACATTATCTGTAAAATGAGGTGTTGAGAAGGGGAGTGGGATACCCCTGTAAGCTTCAGGCCAGTATACGGGCTGCTTGTTATTCTTTCCAACTGATTGCTTGGCATGTAATTAAAGCGATCGTTAAAACAACTCAGAACATGGGCACAAAAGTGTTCGGAAGCACCGTTCACAATAGTCCGAACTGGAAACAACCCCACTATCCATCCGTAGTGAGATGGGTAAGGAAGGTATGGCATATTCCTACAAAGGAATACTACACAGCAGTAAAAATGACCAGACCGCGGCTTCACATGAGTGGACCTCGCAAACATAATGCTACATAAAATAAGCCAGATACAAAAAAAAAAAATACATCCTGTATGATTCAATTTACATAAAAATAAAACTGATTTGTGTAGAAGTGCATATGTAGATAGCAGTGCTATAAAGAAAATCAAAGACATGATCACCATAAAAGTCAGGGGAGGGACTTCCTGGAGACGGTGGGGAGGGGGGAACGAATGATCAAGAAGGGGCTGGGTGAAGGACTTTTGGGCGTGCTGTGTTCCGTTTTGTGCCTTAGGTATTTACACATGTGCTAGCTTTATGGTTATTTGTTAAATTGTACTTTATATTTTTTTTGCATTTTTCTGTATGTATGCTATATTTCACAATAAAAAAATTTGCTTTTGCTTTTTTTTTCTTTTTGGCTGGCGAGGCCAGGCACACTCCCTGGTAGATGAAGAGTGACCAGCGGGGCTTGGAGAAAGTCTCGGTGACACAGCGCGCGTGCCCTCTCTCCACCTCCCCACCACTGGGACTCACAGAGTGGTCAGCTGGCTCATGTTGGTGAAGGAGGAATTGCTCAAGGAACTGATCTTGTTGTTACTCAAGTCCCTGGAAAAGACAAAAGCATCACTGCTTAGAAGAAAGAAGAACCCAATCCCGGCTCTCTGCTACAGGCTCCTCCCCTCCCCCACTCTGTCCATGCGCCCGCCCCCGCCACTCCCCCTCCCACCCCCCCACCTCCCGCCCCAGCCAGGTGGCTGCAGGGGCTTGGGGTGGTGGTAGAGAGGGGCACTTGGTTCACAATAGTTACAGCCCTCTGCTCTGCTCCCTGAACTCCCGCTGCGTCCTCAGGGCTACATGTTTCCATTGCCTTTCCCCACCCCACCCCTGCCCCCCACAAGGACAGACTGGCTCATGCCCCCTTCCACCGTGGAAATGCTCCCACCAAGGAACTACCAGATCTAGTGGGCTCTGTGCTTTCTCTCTAGCTAGTACTTCACACAGGCTCCTTCCCTAGCTCTCCTACCATCCTATCAAGGGGACAATAACCACCTTTCTTCAAATGAAGCAGGGTGATCAAGTAACACCCCCCCCCCCCCCCCCGTCACAACTGATACCCCTCTTCTCAAACCTCCTTTCAAACCCCATCCATCCTCAGACCCGACTGTCTTCCCACCCCCCCTCCCCACCTCCCTGGCCGTGCCTCCTCCATCTCTTGGTAAAGTTTCTTTCCCAGACAACCCTACCTTCTTGACCCTCTTCCTTTAGTCCACTCTGGGAGCCTCGGGAAGCTCCTGGCTTCACTCCCCACCACGTGCAACAGTGCCCTCGCCTCTGAACTCCCCTCCAGACACAGTCGAGCTCCAGTCCACGTCTTGCACTTTTCCTACCCCCTACCCACCTAGTCCACAGCCCCAAGGACCCAGAAACACTGCCCTAACCAACCCCCCCCCCCCCAAGCTCCTCTCTCTCAGCCTCCTCCTTCATTTCTGCTTACTCAAGCCATCTCTTTTCCTGGCTTCTGTCTCAGACTTGTATCTCATCTCTCCCCTACAGCTTTGCCCCCTTTCTATCCATCTTCCACACGGGCGGGCACCACCTGAATCTTTCTAAGACACAAATCTGACTAGGTCACTTCTCTGCCAAATCCCACAGTGGCTCTCATTTGCCTAAAAAATTATCCCAGCCACCTGCTAGGTGCTTCCGGCTCTGGCCCACCTCTCCCTCACTGCCTCCCACATGCCTGGCATAGATTTGCTACACTTCCTGAAATTCTCTTGCCCCTGTTCCCTCTGCCTACTGGTGAGTTCTGCCTCTGCCCTGGCCCCCACACGTGCCCTGACTTCATTTCCTCTTAGTAAATGTTCCTCCAACTCATTTAAGACCGGTCTATTGTTCTCAGGCCACACTGTGGTTCTTCTCTGAGCTCTCGGCACACCGCGTGGTCCCTGCTTCTGATTGGCAAGGACTGGCCCCACATCGGCCCCCTCTCCCTCCTTTCCTCCCAAAGGTATCCAAGCCACCAGTGTAGCTGCCTCAAATTAGACCAGAGAAAAGCCGTCTATGTCTTTGCTACTCTGTCACCAGCCACCAAATCACTGCCCTCCTCCCACCCCTCACACCATTGGAACAGTCAAAACACATCTGCTAGGTCTTTAGCAAAGACAGATCCACTGGAGCTTCAAGATTCTGTGCTACTCAAAGTAGCCAGTCCCCGAACTGAATGTCCCACAACAAGGACCTTGTGCCAAAGTGCAGTCACCTATGACGCTAAACACACAACTTAGTTTAGCGAACACTTTTTTCATAGTGACACTTCTCAGTGATGGAAGCAAGACGCTGATTTACATTCTGGTGCAAGTTTCTTATCTAATTGCAGACCCATTACAAGCAGTTCTCTAGTGACCATTGGTCTATAGACCACACTTTGAGTAGTAGTACTGCTCCAAGCCAAACTAACATGGAATGTTCTCTGGACTTCTTTTTGGGAGAATCTAGCCAATAAGCACACCAAGACAATTGGAGAGAGGTGTTAATTAGGTTGGAGAGCTGAGAATAAATGAAGTTTATTCTGAGGCTTAGTTCATATATTTTCATGGAGTGGAAAGGCTCAAAGGTGTAAATAACAGAAAAAGAGATGTTAGCCTGAAGAAAAACTTAGTCACTGATGTGTATTTGTAGCTGTTGTATTTCATGTTTGGTTTAGGGGCCAAGGATGGACTGCGTTTTCCATCAGCCTCTACTTCTGCTCTGGCCCCCTTCCTTTACCAGGATGACCCTCATTAACAATAATTCTCAGCCCAGATGGAGGCTTGGGGTGACAGGCTAGGGAGAAGTGGACAGGGTCCAACTCAAGGGAGCCAGGAACCATGCCATTCCCAAGCATGGCCACTAGGTGGCAACACAGTTCTACGCACTGACATTCAGGGAGGGGAGGGGCAAAATAAAAACCAGATGAGCTGGAAGCCAAGTGGTAGGGAATTCCAGAAAAGCTGGAGCCAGAGGGTTAGATACCAGTGCGCCCCCCCCCCCCCCGCCGGCCCCCGCCATCCTCTAAGGAAGGCTTGGGATCCTCGAGAGGCCCGAATACTCACACAAGCTGCAGGTACTTGAAGGTAGACAGCTGTCCCGGAACCAGTGTGAACTGGTTCCCATCCAAGTAACTACAGGACAGAACACAACAGTTAGTGCGGTGCTAGGGGAGCCTCCCCTGCAGCCAGGGCCTTCTAGTTCCTCTCCTCTCCTACGTGCAGACCACACAATTGGCCCAGAATCACTAACTGGAGGAGAAAAGATGCAAGTTTCTTAGGCATTTGGGTAGATGCCTCCCAAAGAACTCGGTAAAAGCTCTGACACACAAAGCCTCCCTCGGCTTCCTTTCTGCCCCTGCCTCGCCCTCTCAGCCTCCTCCCTGTTGGCGGGCGCTACCCAGGGCTCAATGCCGGGCTCCTCTCTCTCCCCTCTCTGCCCTGCAGTTTCCTTGGCCAGACGGGTCAGATCTGCCACTAGTCCCCTCAGGTCCACCTGCCAGGCCCCTCACCAGCTAGCAAGGCCCTCCCTCCACCTGCCGGCTGGTCCCGTGGGAGCCCCAGACCCAAACCTGCCCAAACCTGACCTCGGGGCTTTCACACCCAAACTGGTTCCCCTGACCCCCTCAGCATCACACCATGATCCTAACCACCCAGGCTCAGGACCCTCAAGGTGACTCTCCTACTCACTCAACAGCACCCCACAGCTGCTGACTCTCCTGCCACTGGTCTCTGCTCATGTGCTGTGTTCCGCTCTCACATCCCCCCGAATGCACACTGTCACTCACGCCTGGACTCCTCAGCTGCCTCCGTCTGTTCCTCCACCTTGGCCTCCCTTCTGGGACCCACTATACACACTGCTACCCAAGTTGTTGTCCTCAAAGCCAAGCCCACCAAAGGTCCTTGTAGCATTCCCTAAGGTGCCCCATGTCTACAAGGTGGAGCTTGGGATTCAAGATGCTGTGAAGGTCCCCTATCGCCCCAGACATCCTCGCTGAGCAGGGATCCAAGGGCCAGGAGCTGAAACCCCCGTTGGGCTCCCTGTCCAGGACCCCCACCGACTCCAGCCCTCAGGATGGCTCACCGCCACCCCCAAAGATCCAGAGAGCAGCAAAATCAGGGCTTTACTCATCCTGACCCATCACTCTGGGTCATACAAAGTGACTTCCCACCCATCTCACGTGATCCTCTCAATGGCTCTTCTCAACACACCCTAGTGGCCCCACTTAAGAGCTGGGAAAACGGAGGCCTAGAGAAGTCAAGTGATTTTCCCAGCCTCTGAACTTCAGCATCCTTAGTCAAAGAAGCCAGGCTGTTCCACCTGTCGTATTATGCTCAGGGTGGCCAGGAGGCACCAAGGAGGAAGCAGGACACTAACATGATGATAGAAAACTGGGCAAGGGACACAGGACAAGGACTGCAGTGGTTGGTGTGCAAGTAAAGAAACAGCCTGCCTCGCCGGTAATGAAAGAAACACAAATGAAAACCTCACACGCTCCCCACAGGGAAGGAAAAGCGCAACTACGGAGGCCTGGAGGGACCAATCCCAGGGGACAGGACGAGTCGGGGACGGACCACAGCCTCTTATTTGGGGGTGTCAGTGGAAGAAGCCCAGCTCTCCTCTGTCTGTCACTCACACTGACATCCATGCCCCCACGTAGGCTCAGATACCACATCCAAATCAGCACAGGTTTTAGCACATGATGCCCAGTATGGACAGCGGGGGTGGCCACGAAGGCCATTTCCACACCCGGCCAGCTGGGGCGCGAGGACGATGGCTTTTCTGGAAGGCCATGATGCAAAAGGCAGCAAGTGCCCTAGCAATGCAGCGCTCTTTGACGAGCAGCCGCACTGAAGGGATGTTCACCTCGGGGACTTTTTTTAATAGTGAAACATTGGCAACAAGTCTCCAACAAAGGGGGGTTTGTTACATAGATCATAGTAGATTCGCGTGGTAGCGTCATGCGCGGCCAGCGAAAACAAACTTGTGTGAGAGTTTTCATGACGGAGGGGATGCTCACAAGCTGCGGTGAAGCGGCCAACGTAAGGTTACTTCTTATTTCAAAAGCAGGCCTCAGCTTACAGCGAGCAAGCGCTCCCGTGGGAGACTCATGCCATCAGGTGACTGCAGAGGGGGGTCCAACAGAAGCTCAAAGGCTTCCTGGAACCAGTGTCTCCCACGACGCCCTCGCTCCAAGCCCTAACCAGCTGTTCTTGGTGACCTTGTCCCCCCCACCGTCGGGCCTGGGGCTACTCACAGTTCCGTGACATTCTTGGGGATGCCTTTCGGCAGGACCTGGAGGTGCTTGTTGCTGCATCGGACCACCGTGTCCAGGCAGGCACATTCCTGGGGGCACTGGGGGCGGGGCAGGCAGCCCCCCTCCTCCTGGCCTGGGGAGGAAGGCGCGAAGCCACGTCAGCGAGGGGACAGGCCTTCTTAGGGCCTCTTATACCTGGGGCCGCGCTCTGGGGTATCTCAGAACAGAAGCCCCTCTCTGACACTACCCCAGGCACCGGTAAGTCCCCTCTTGGCTGCACCCCTTCCTCACTAGGAACAAAGCCCCTTGGACCATTTCGAGGTTAAGATGGGTCTTGGGTCAATTTCTTCTGCCTCAGGTCCAAGGTGGACCTCAGCACAGCAGGAGGATGGCAACCATACCATTTCTTGAGCACCTACTAAGTGCCAATATGTCGAACAGAATCTCTTTAACGATGCAGAAAGGATGCCAGCACCACGGGTACTGGTCTCTGCTTTTTTGCTCACAGAAGGAGCCCAGCACCTAGAGCAGGGGCTGGCACACAGGAGTCCTCAAAATAGATCGGCTAAACGGACCTATGAATGGTTTTATACTTTACTGAGGGCCGGAGAGGTTACATAACTTGTTCGGCTCGGAAGGCTGGTCAGAGACAACACAGCGTCTGTGCCCCCATCTGGCCGACACAGACTCTGAGCAACTTCTATCACACCTCCTTCATTTATTCACTCATCTACCCAGTAAATATTCCTCCCTTCTGACTGGGTGCAGGAGGAACAATAAGGACACCACGGTAGGAGCTGCTGAGGGCACTAGGAAGCAGGTGGCAGAGACTATCAGTTACGGAGGGCAGCTGTGTGCAGGCGTCGTGAACTCCCTGAATCCTCAAAACATCTCTCCGGTGGATGTGCTATCGGCCCATCGCAGAGATGAGAAAACTAAGGGCAGAGTGGTTAAGTAACGGGCCCAAGGTCCCCCAGCCTGGAAGAGGGGCACGGGCCTGGAATCTAAGCCGGCTGCTCTCCACCACCTCAGTCTACTGCAGCAACATCTCAAAAGTGCTCCTGTCCCTTCCCCTCCAGGGAGCCCCTCTGAGTGGGGGGGAGCCTCGCAGGTGCACAGAGTCGCCTGCCAGGATGCACGGACATGACAGCAGAGCTCTGGAAGGTCACCCAGTGGAACACTGACCGGGAGTCATTCCAGGACCGGGAAGTTGGAACAGGCCAACACTGGTGATCTTTTTACTCTTCTGGATTGGGTGTTGTTTTTTTTAAGCAAATGGTAATGCTTCACTTGTGATAAGAAAAATAAAAAGAAATTGTTTCTTGAAAAGAAAAGAATGTTTTCAAAAGATAATTAATGGCAGAAGGAAAGGCCCAAAATATATAGTCGGGTTTAAAAAGAAACAGAATTTGGGGCGCCTGGGTCACTCGGTGGGTTAAGCGTCTGACTCTTGCTCTCGGCTCAGGTCATGATCTCAGCGTTCGTGAGACTGAGCCCTGTGTCAGGCTCTGTGCTAACAGTGTGGAGTCTGCTTGGGATTCTCTCTCTCTGACCCCTCCTTCCCACTCTCTCTCTCTCTCAAAATAAATAAATAAACTTTAAGAAAAAAGAAAAAGGAGCAGAATTTTTGGGTGGGGGACGGATAAAATAGGTAACGGGTTTCACTTGTCGTGATAAGCCCGGGTGATGGATGGAATTCTTGAATTACTATATTGTACGCCTGAAGCTAAAATAATACTGCATGTTAACAATATTGGAATTGAAGATAAAATTAAATTTAAAACAAACATTTTTTAAAAAAAGACTAGGAAGTTATTACTATACAAAATGATATACAAATATATACGTGAGTCGTATGGAATTTTTTAAAATAGCAAGTGAAATTGCTCTAGGAAACCCATTGACTTTGTTTAGAGAAATACCCTGACCTTCTCTCTTGGTGTGAAAGTTGAAGCTCCTTGCGCGGCCTGGATGGGCCAGTCTGAGAGCCGAACTGCCCCCTGGAAGCAGGCTGAGAGCGGGGCGGAGGAGGCCAAGCGGGGGCGGGGGCGGGGGGGGGGGGGCTGGAACTCCCCACAGGAAACTCCCGGCGACCAGGCTCAAGATCAGGGACCGCCGGGCTGAGCTGCAACCTTGCTCTGTTACCCTGGGTACAAATCTGCCTCCAGCAGCTGCCTTGCCTGCGTGGAGCTCTGTCGGAAAGTCACGGGATGGGGCTACTACACTCTGCACGGGCAGGGCTAGAAGGGAGGGCCTCAGGAAAGAGATGGGGAATCCAGAGGAAACAGGACAGCAGGGTGAGAGGTGACCAGGTTTCCCACGTGGAGGATGGGGGCCCGGGAAGGTCCCACGGCACATCATGGACAGGCTGAGCCCACAAGTCTGGGGCACTGAGGAACCCCCAGGAGGCAGATCAGTGGATCAGGCACATTTACATTAAGAAAAGTACTAAGATGTAGGGGCGCCTGGGTGGCTCAGTCGGTTAAGCATCCCACTCTTGATTGTGGCTCAGGTCACAATCTCACAGTTGGGAGTTTGAGCCCCTCGTCAGGCTCTGGGCTATCAGTGTGGAGCCTGCATGAGATTCTCTCTCTCCTCCTCTCTCTGCTTCTCCCCTGTGTACTCTCTCTCTCAAAATAAAGAAACATTTTTAAAAATACACTGAAATGTTAACTGTGATTTTCTCTGAGTGATAGGATAATAGGTAACGTTTATCTCCTCCTTTTACCTATTCTTTCCATTTTTTAAACAATAACCATGCTATTGCTCTTAAAATCATGGGAAAACACCCCCAGGCAGTGGTAGGCGCAGGACTAAGACTGGGTCTCCCTGCTCCCCGCCCCACCCCAGGCCCAGGGCCACCCCTCCCCACGGGAAACTCTTCAGGGCTGGCCCGCCTGCCTCTCCCCTCCCGCTCAGGGCCCCACGACTTACCTTCCTCACACCTGAAGTCAGGGAAGGCCACGTCCTGCAGGGGGATCTGCCGCAGGAAGTCTGGGTTCTGGCACCGCGGGTTCCCTGTCACAATCTTCCTCCTCCGCAGCCAGTCCCCCAGCCAGGCCAGCTGACAGTTGCAGTTGAAAGGGTTGGCCAGAAGGTTTCTGGAAGAGGCAGCCGTGTGACCAGCAACACACCCTCCGGCCTGGGTTTCCCTGCAATGCCCTGTCGCCCCACCACAGACTGGCCAGGCATCCACCCGTGCTTTTTCCCAGACGACAAGCAGTTACCAAGATGTGGCATTCTGACGTGGTGGGACCCCACAGACCACCAGGGCCCAACACCCCCAGTGAGTCCTTTCAAGTAGCCGCCCTTGGGAGGGTGGGCGGACGGGCGCCGGGGCTCAGATGCCAGAGCCAGACTTACAGCGTGGAGAGGGCCTGCAGGGTGTCGAAGGCCCCAGGGGAGATGGTGGCGATCTGGTTGTCGTAGAGCGAGAGCAGGCGGACGTTGCGCAGGCCCGTGAAGCTGTCGTTGTGGATGCAGCTGATGCGGTTGTTCCTCAGCATCCTGGGAGGCGAGAGGGGGGAGCCCGTGCTGTGCCCGCAGCCACCCACCTGCCTGCGCCTTGCCCACGGGGGCCTCCCACAGATTCCCCTCCCGGGGCCCTCCCCTCCCCACGCTCCCCCTCAGGATGCTCTCCCATCCACCCTGCCTGCACAGCGCCCACAAGGCCTGACCTCCGCCTGCACTCCCTGGGTGCCCAGGGCCTCCCCCGCCCCCAGGCCACGCTCCGCACCAACGCCGGGGACGCTGGCCCAAAACCTAAACTCAGTCGTGTTCCTCTCCAGGCCGAAGCCCCAGTGGCTCCCAAACTACCCACGGAATAATGTTTACACTCTTTACCGTGATCCACGGGAGCCAACCCCAGACCAGCACCAGCCGCCTTCCTGGAGAGTGACATACCCTTGACTCCTCTGTCCTGCGGGCAGGGCATGCGTAGGGGCCTGCCTCTCCATGCCCTTCCCTGGCTGTGGTGTCCTTCTAGAATGACCCCTTCCCTCATATTTATCTGCTTAAGTCTGTGTTCACCCTCCAAAACCTGGCTCCATTCCCCTCCCCAACTAAAAACAAAACTAAGCTGGACACAGAATAGGCGATTCACTAGGAAATTACAATGGTTTATGAACACCGATAAAAAAAAAATGTTTAAACTTACTAGTAATCAAGTACATGTAAGCAATATTGAATCTTTGCCTGACAAATTGCAGAATAACTAAAAATATAGTAATATATAAATATAGTAATATAGTAATATATAAATATAGTAATAGTATAGTATATAATATAGTATAGTAAATATAGTAATAGAGGGTCAGTATGGGTGAATGGGCATTTTCACACTTGGGCCGGCAGGAGAATGGTTTGGGGCCTTCCTGGAAGTGAGAGGCAGGCAGCAAAGGCCCTAAACGGGCCTCATGCTTTCATCCTGCTGCAAGGCTTCTTTTAGGAATTTATCAATAGGGAATAATCCTGGATGCACACAGAATTTCATGATAAAGATATTAATCACATTGCTCATAATAAAAAATTAAAATAGCCTGAATTTCTGGGGTGCCTGGGCAGCTCAGTTAAGCATCCGACTCTTGATTTCAGCACAGATCATGATCTTACGGTTTGTGGGTTCGAGCCCTGCATCAGGCTCTGCGCTGAGGGCAGTGGAACCTACTTGGGATTCTCTCTCTCCCTCTCTCTCTGCCCCTCCCCTGCTCATGTGCACGCGTGCAAACATGTACACGGTCTCTCTCTCTCTCAAAAAAATAAACATTAAAAAATCAATAATATAGCTTGAATTTCCAGTAGTTATGTAATAGACAGTCCTTCAAAATTATGGTGTAAAAAAAATTTTAATGGTATGTAAAGGTGCTCACGTTGTGTTTAAGACAAAGCAGGTTACTAAATAAAATGGATTCTAGGACTCCGTTCAGAAATACTTACATGGAAGCACCCAGGTGTATGGGTGTGTGTGTGT
This sequence comes from Panthera leo, assembly GCF_018350215.1. NCBI lineage: Eukaryota > Metazoa > Chordata > Mammalia > Carnivora > Felidae > Panthera > Panthera leo. The sequence goes on from NC_056689.1 coordinate 55,723,861, forward strand.
GCATATGTGCAAGAACATGTGTGGATACAGAAGACTGGAAAGTAGTTGATATGGACAATTAACAGCGTTTGTGTGGGCTGGAGGGGTTATGGCACTTCTCTTCCCGTGCCTGCGCTGTCACTCATGGGCTCTTACCGGCTCTGCCCCAGACCAGCCCTTCCCCTCTCCTCCAGCCCCATCCACACCTCCCTCAGAAAGAACCCACGTGACTGGATGACTAGCCCACGACACCCTCATTCAAGGACTACCCGGCAAGTATAGAGAAGAATGAGGCAGCCCCATGTGAACAGCCTGGGAAAACAGTCCCACTAGATCCACGTGTGAAAGAAGTCAGTGGCAAAACACAGCACAAAGGGCATCCCCTTTCTGTAAACCAAACCAACCAAACAACAACAACAACAAACCCCAAACCCACAGGGAACCCCTCATATATTCATTTCCTTTACACAAATTCCATGATGTGTGCTCTGAAAACAGATGGATAGCCCTACAGCCGGTCTGGGATTTAAACCCAGCAGGGGGGCATCTAGAGCTATGCTCCCCCCACCCCATAGTGGCCCTTGGCTGTTCAGATTCAAAAGAATTAAAATGAAGTGAAATTCAAAATGTTGTGCCTCAACAGCGCTAGCCCCATGTCAACAGCCACACGTGGCTACTGACTAGACAGTGTAGACGTGGGACACTTCTGCCACTGTAGGAAGTCCAACTGGACAGCACGGTCTATTGCGCCCTTGAAAGGTCTATGTGGTCACGTGAAGAGCTAGTGCCGCCCGCGTGGAGCTCGGGGGGGGGCGCTCTGCAGCACTTGTGGGGGGGGTGCGGGTGACCCCAGGATCTACTGAGTCCCAAAGTCTGGTTAGCTCTGGCTGGGCTCTGGTTCATGGGATCCCAGAATCCCAGAGATAATGGGCCATCCCTCCTCCCCCTTCCGCACTGGCTGAGTCACCTCAGCAATGTCCCCGCCTTGGGGCCACCCAGCCCTCCTGCCACTCCTGAACTAAACACACGTGCGGTGCTCTTGCAGCCTGATGAGAGGGCAGTGAGGGGGAACCTCCAAGAGGGCCCACCCCCACCTGCCCCTTCACCAAGCATCGACCCCACACCCCAGGGAACAAGAAAGCAGGCCTCACCACGGTTACCAACATCTGATTATTTGCCCCCTGCAGACTCTGGCTGTAGACCTCATACACCCTCAGCTGCCCCTCTCCTCCTGCCAGCCAGGGTCGGGAGGGGTGCCTCCCATCCTCTCTCCTGATGCAGACACCGACACGCTAGCTTGCTTTTGCCCGTTGCAGTCTGGCCCTGCTCCCTGGCCCGCACACTCACAGCGTCCTCAAGCCGTCCAGGCCTCGGAACATGCCGCTCCGGATGGACTCCAGCTGGTTGGCGGTCAGGTGCAGCTCGCTCACAGAGCCCGCACCCTCGAAGGCCCCATCTTCGATTTCGGACACCTTGTTGTTGCTCAGATTGCTGGATAGAGGGCGGCAGAAAGATTATGGAGTTGTGGACCCTCCCCCACCTTCCTGCACCCGCCCCCTGCAGGGGAGCTCTGCCCCCATGAAACTCCCCCCACACACAATATTTTCCTTCTCCCTCCCCAGCTAGAGTCCTGGCCACAACCTCCCCGCCAATGGGTAACTCACATCTTCTTCAGATGAGTGAGTTTTTTAAATATCCCAGTGGCTTCCAGGATGGAAATCTCATTGTTGTTTAATCGTCTGTAAGAGGCAATGAAGAGAACTTACACATTCATAAATGACAGACATTAGAGTATCTTCCAAATTGAGAATATTTGGGACTCAAACAAAGGGGCTCCCAGAAGAATTTATCTGGCAAGGCAAACTGATCGCTTATCAAAGGAAGGGTGGATGATGGTGCTGGGAGGGGCGGTGAGTGGGGTACTTTTAACACTAAAAATGCCATGAAAACTTACATACATGAAGGACAGATACGTGTAGCTATTCGTGCACATAGGCATGTGCACAAATTTATGTTTTTAAAGAAAAAAAATAGGGTATGGCTTAAGATCCAACTTGATCTAATGGAATCACATCTCCCAGAAGAAGGCAAAAGCCTGGTTGAGAAAAGGCACCCCGGCTCAGGCTGACGACCTTCCCTGCACGCCAGAGATTGTTGGAAGGGTCTGGAGGCGGTGAGTCAGAAGCAGAGGGGCTTCAGGGGTGGGGAGGTGCTTCCTGCTAAAGCCAGCCGCTGCCATGCTGGAGTCTCCAGCGGTCCCAAACAGAGCCGGACCGGGGGGAAGCCCAGTGTGGATCGAGGAGGGCTAGGAGGACTGGGGACCGGTGAGGATGTGCAGGGGCTGGGGGCCCTCACAGCTCGGCCGTGGACTGGGGGATGCGCTCAGGGATCTTGGTGAGCTTCAGGCTGGAGCACTCCACCAGGCTGGCCTCACAGCGGCACTTGTGGGGACAGACCACGTCGCTGTTGCACTCGCTGTTCAGCTGGTAATCCTCCGTGCCTATGGTGAGAGGGCAGGGGCGGGAGGCTGAGGGCCCCAGGGCAGGGTCTCCCTAGCCCCCTCAGCCTGCTGCCCCTGCCCACCAGCTGCCACCGCCCCAACCCCCTAGGTCCCCCGGACTCTCCTACCTGGAATGAAATACTGCTCTTTGGCTGGGGAGAGAAGCAGAAACACCATCAAGCTGGAATCTTCCAGGATGTGCAAGAGCCCAGGCCCCAGTCCCACTGCCCAGGTGCAGGCACCCCGGGAATAACACTGGGGTCCCAAATCAGGGCCCCAGAGCCCGCCTGCCCAGCCCCCATGTGGAGAAGGCTTTGCCACAGAGCACAGATGTTCCTTGGCCAGGCTGATGCTGGGGTGGTACCACCCCCAAATGAACCTCTCGGGGAGCGCCCAAACCATGGCAACGCTCATATGCAATGGTACAAGACGGGGATGGGGCAGAGAGGCACCCGGTTCCTGACCAGGACCCAGGCTCAGAAGCTGACTCACACTGTCCCCAGCCAGTTTCTGCTGCCCCAGAGCCTGGAGGAGGCAGCTCTCTCCCTGAGGAGAGCTCCCAGGCTTCTCGAGTGTGAAAAGCAGTAGCATGAAAGCAAACTGACCTGGGAGCAGAGGAACCTGGGTCCTTGTGCGGGAGTCCTCCCTCAGGGACCTTCAGCCAGCCCTCCCCTTCCCTGAGCCCCAGTAAAGTGAGGGGTGGGGCTGACCAACCGTTCAGATCCAAGTCTATAGTCTCGGAACTACCCCCTCTGAGAGGGTCTCCGGTGGCCAAGGACGCCCCTGTTGGAGCCATCCAGAAACCACCACCAGGTCCCTGAGCAGACTGAAGACAGGCAGGCAGGTGGACAGACAGACAGGTGGGCAAGCGGGCAGCTACCTGAGCACCGGAACTTCTTGCTCTTGATCTGCCCGATGCGCTTGTTGGCGAGGCGCCGGGGGCTGGCACAGCGGGCCCCGCTCGTCTCAATGGGGTTGGTGCGCAGGAAGTCTGCCAGCCCCTTGAGGTTACAGTCGCAGATGAAAGGGTTCTGTGCCAGGTGCCTGTCCAAAGGGGGCAGGGTGGGGATCAGAGACAGGGTTGCAAACTTGCACTGACCTCTGCCTGGACAGGGCCTCACTGCCTCCGGGTGGCTCCAAGCCCAGGGCTGGGCCCCGGGGGAGATGCACCACCTGGGGCCACCCCCCGGGCACACCCATCAGCTGGAGAAGTCTTGCCAGGGCATCGCAGCAGGGAAGGATCTCTGCAGGCTCTGGGTGTCCAGCTGTCCCTGCTACACACCCCACTTCAAGCCTCACTCTGTCCCCTGTCCATCTACCTACCTGTACCCACCCTGGGACATTTCACAGACACCAGTGGAGGCAAGAGTGACCTGGACACTGGCCAGATCACCCCATCATTCCATGGGTGAGGGGACACAGCGGGTACTTGAACCCAGGACTGTCAGTGCCCAGAAGCCTTTGATGCGGGTCGTCCCTTCCACGTGGCCTTGGACGACAGCAGCTTCTTTCCACAGCCTTTGTCAGGAAGGGGATGAGGCCAGGGGTGCGAGGCTGGTCCTGCAGCTGGGGTGACATGTGTCAAAGTGCCTGCTGCAGCCTCTCACTTACAGGAATCTCCGTTCCCACCCCAGGCCTTTGGGACTGCTTCCCCCTGACCATTTTACATGCTGTCTCTTGACACAGGGGAAAGTCAGAGGACATGCCCGGATAGCTACTTATTGGGAAGTCACTCTTACTCTCTTTCCAGGCTGCCTATATGACCAGCAGGGTAGGTGGGGGGAGGGGGCAGCTGATAGGTGATGCTGACTATAGCAATCTGGGTTCCTATAAGCAACCACAGGGCTGGTTTTCCTGTTTGTGGGCCCTCACCACCCCCAAAAGGCTCAGACCAGCCACATCTGAACCACCCCAGCAGCCAGCTTGCTGACCTGCATCTGGGCCATCACAGCACTGGGCATGTCCTGCTTTCTAAACTGAGACAGCCAGGGAAGAATATTCTAGCACCTGCTCAGGCTACTGTACCTGAGAGCCAATGCTTCTGCACGGAAGTACAGGGAGACAGAGCAGGGGCCAGCTCAGAGGCCCATCTAATGCCATCCACTTCAGGCCGTCCACTTCATGGCCTCAGCCCAGTGCCCTGATGGGCCAACAGGGCTCTGCAGGCAGAGACACAACTGCTGCCCAGGGTTTGCACCCAGCTCAGCTCAGACCTCGGCCACTCGCTCTCCTGTTCATCACCTCCTGGGCTCTGGATGAAGGTGGGATGCTTGGTTGGAGCCTTCTTGGCCCAGACGTCCCTGCCACTCCCCCTGGGCACTGTCCCCGCTTGCCTGCCTGAGTCCAGGCTCCTGTCAGCATCACCAGGTGGGCCGGGCCTTCTGCATCTAGTTGCACATTTGTCTCCCTATTCAAACTGTCAATTTGCAGAGAAGACGTGTTTGCTGACTCCCCATGGCAGAGTTCATTGCTGATGGAAAACGTATTAGGAGTCGGGGCTTGCTCTGGGACCCTCCCGACCACCCAGCCACATCTGCCTATGCCTCACTGCCCGGCCTCTGCCTGAACTAATGGCTTCCCTTTATCACAATCTTGGTAGAAAACTGCTTAAAATCAATCCAATTATGTTATTCAGGCACACGTTAAAATGTTCCAGGGGTGCGGCGTAGAATATATCCTTTTTAAGAACAGGTTATTTGTGTCAAAACCAATCTATAAAAACTTGAACCACCCACAGAGACAAGAGGCTTCAGTATTTGACACAAATTAGAGTTTTTAATAATTGCAAAGGGCAGGGAGCTGAGAAGGGAAATTGCTCAAGAAGAAGGAAAAAATACCAGCTTGGGAAAATATCATCATGTTAAAGGCACACCCAGAAATGTGCTGCATGTGTGGCCGTGAACATTTGTCACAGTAGAAGGTGGAAGGGAAGACTGTATTCTCAGCGTCTTCCTTGGAATATGCACTCAAGAAGTCACAACTAAAAATCTTGGGGGAGAGATGCTCAGCATCATTAATCAAGTTAAACCCACAATGAGCTACCACTCCACACCCGCTATGGTGGCCATAATCAAAAAGACGAATGATACCAGGTATTGGCAAGGATGCAGACAAAATGGAACCCTTATAATACACTGCTGGTAGGAACATAAAATGGGGCTTATAGCCACTTAGGAAAGCTGACAATTTAAAAAAAATTCTTTTTAACATTTATTTTATTTTTGAGAGACAGAGCATGAGCAGGGGAGGGGCAGAGAGAGGAGGAGACACAGAATCCGAAGCAGGCTCCAGGCTCTGAGCTGTCGGCACAGAGCCTAACGTGAGCCTCGAACCCACAAACTGTGAGATCGTGACCTGAGCCGAAGTTGGACGCTCAACTGACTGAGCCAGCCACGCGCCCAGAAAACTGACGATTTTTTAAAAGTTAAACACAGATTTCCTACGTGACCCAGAAATTCTAAGAGAAATTAAAACATTTGTCCACATAAAGATTTGCAAGCAAATATTCATAGCAGCCTTATTCATAACGATTCCAAAGTGGAAATCCAGATGTCCACCAACTAGAAAAGATAAACACAATGTGGTCTATCCATTCAATAGGAAATTACTTGGCAATAAATAAAAAGGAACAAAGTACTGATACATACTGCGACGTGGACGAACCTCAGACACACAATGCTGGGACACCTGGGTGGCTCAGTCAGTTGAGCATCCAACTTCAGCTCAGGTCACGATCTCATGGTTTGTGGGTTCGAGCCCCACATCGGGCTCTGTGCGGACAGCTCAGAGCCTGGAGCCTGCTTCGGATTCTGTGTCTTGCTCTCTCTCTGCCCCTCCCCTGCTCTGTCTCTGTCTCTGTCTCTCTCAATAATAAATAAACATTAAAAAAAAACAAAACCTCACAATGCTAAGTGAAAGAAGTCAGTCACAAGATGACACATCATGGTGATTCCATTTTTATGAAATGTTCAGAAAAAGCAAACTACAAAGACAGAAATTAGACGAGTGGCTGCCTGGGGATGAGCTGGCAATAGGGACTGACTGGAAAAGGGACACAAGAGATTTTGAGGGAGTGATGGAAATGTTCTAAAATTTGATTGTGGTGATAGCTGAATAATTGAAATATCCTAAAAATCACTGAATTGCACACTTGGAACAGGTGGGTTTTTTGGTATATAATTTATACCTCCTGAAAGTATTTTAAGTTTCATTTATTTATTTTGAGAAAGAGCATTAGCAGGGGCAGGGGAAGGGCAGAGAGAGGGAGAGAGACACAGAATCCCCAAGCAGGCTCTGCGACATCAGCACACGGCCTGATGTGGGGACTGGAACCCACAAACTGTGAGATCATGACCTGAGCTGAAATCAAGAGTTGGGCGTTTCACTGACTGAGCCACCCAGGCAAGCCTCATGAAAGCTGTTTAAAAAAAAAAAAAAAACCTTGAAAAATCTCTTGGGGCGAGGAAAACTGCAGCAAAATCAGTATTGAGACACAAGGCACTGAGCCACAGATCTCGGGGCCACGGACAAATCAGGCAGGATGTGGGGAGTTGATATCAGGCCGGACACACGATTCAGTAAAGGGGTTTAACCATCCAAACCTGTATTGAGAATACCTGATTATACCTCAGATTTGTATTTCGTTTATTCTTATTCCAAACTATATTTGAGTTGTTAATATACATTAGTTGTTTATGAAAGTCCATTTCTGTTTTACGGCCTTTAAATAATAAGGTCTATTCTTATGGAAAAAAGCACAATTGAGGGGAAAGTTAACTGCCTTCTCAGCGATGGTGAAAGAGATGCCTGAGACCAAATCCCTGCTCTACTAAGATGTTGTGTGACCTTGAGTGAGTCACATGACCTCCTGCCTCTGTTTCCTCATCAGTGAAGTCAGGGATGCTAGACCCTCCCGCCACAGGCCACTGTGAGTATTCAGTAAGAGAATACATGGAAAGAGCAGTGGCCTGGCATTCTGTGAGGGCTCGATAAACAGCAGTGACTGCTGTTTTCAGTGTCACCACTATTTCGATCTCACCTGTGGGAAGACTTCCTGTTCTAACATTCTGCTCCAGCTTTGTGCCCCACTACTGCCCTACGGGCAGTGGCCAAGATCTCAGGCATGCCGTCTGGCAGGCACTCTCTGAAATCCAGTCAGGGAAGTGGACACAGACAGAAACCATCCCCAGGGAGCGCGATCCATTTGATTTGTTCACTCTCTTTCCACCTTGAGAGGGTGACAGTTCCTTGCATGAGACCCTCAGTCCCGTTCCCCATCCTCAAGTCTTTCCTGTGCGGGGGTCCCCGACCTTGAAATCTCCTGAGTGCATGTCTCTCGGACATCCCGCCAGCTGCATAAAATAATCCACCTTGCCGATGTCTCCCTGTAACTTTGAATTTCACGTATTTGGCAAGATTTCCCCATAGTGTTCTATCCCCTTCTCCTTGGCTGTAAGAAAATTAATTAGCAGGTGTGGGCTGCAGGTGGGCACATGGGCTTTAACAAGTTTGTCTTTGCGGCTAATGTCCCTGCTGATGAGCGTGGTTCCCGGGGAGTAAGAGCTGTGCTTTTTCTTTGACCTGTGTCAACGTATGCTGGTGCTCCGTGCACGTATCATCTGATGGAGACCACTGTCCAGCGGATAAATAATGGCAGGATGACAGTGACAACAAGGGCCATGGCGATAGTAACAGTAAATGTCCATTAAGCAGCCAGCTCTGGACCCACAGGTCGGCTCATCAAGTCACACCGCAGGTAAGGATTCCTTTTTCAAGCATAACCACAACACCATTATCAAATGAAGAAGGAGTGTTAGAAATCCAGTATCACCATTTTAGGATCCCTAATGAACGAATGGGTCCAGGCACTGAAATGAGCGGCTGTGTTTATTACACAAAGAGAGCTGACCAGATATCACAGGACTCCCAATGGAAGTACACAGTTCTGTGGAGTCATCCTGCCTAAAGAAGAAAAAAAAAATCCGAACCTGACCAAGCTCCTGGATAGAATTTTCTATCTGCAGGACACAGGACAGAGGGGAATGTGAAGCTACATCACAGGGAATGTAATCTCCCAGCAACGTGCAGACCATGGGGAGCTCTGTGGATGCAATAACACAATGCCTTCGACTAACATAGCACAAGGAACAAGGCCACGGAGAGGACACCTAGAGGCTAAAAACAACTTAGTGATACATCAGCCAGTATCAGCCAGTTGTACTTATCTAGGCCTTATTTAGCTCCGGATTCAGACAACTTATTTTAAAAACTGTATGATATGTATGAGATGCTTAATTTAAACACTAATTCGATATCTGATGATATCAAAGAAGTGTTAAATTTTTAGATATAATAACAGTGTTGTGGTTGCGTTTTCAAAGAATCTTTGCCTTTTATACATATGTATGAAGTCTGTATAGATGATGAGTGATGCTGGGGTTTACTTCCAGATAGTCTGGGAGGTAGGAAGAGGGGATATTATGAAACAAGACTGGCCACGAGTTAGAGCTGGGCGATGAATTCTAGGAGGCTCACTATTCTGCTTTGAATATGTTTATAATTTCCTTCAGTAAAAGATTAAAATAAATGCCTAGGGTTGTTCCTCTCTAATTTTTAATTTATAGCCATCAGTGCTATTACCATATTTCATCTGGTTTAAGATATTATCAGTTGCAAGATGCTCTGTTATTTTATGTATTAGCAGAAAAGAACAAAATCCTGCCAATTAGGGGCACCTGGGTGGCTCAGTCGGTTAAGCGTCTGACTTCAGCTCGGGTCATGATCTCACAGTTTGTGAGTTCGAGCCCTGCATCAGGCTCTGTGCTAACAGCTCAGAGTCTGGAGCCTGCTTCGGATTCTGTGTCTCCTCCTCTCTCTGCCCCTCCCATACTCATGCTCTGTCTCTCTCTGTCTTTCAATAATGAATGAACGTTAAAAAAAAAATTCTGTCAATTAAATGACATGCCATTGATTGTAATATTCATCCCAGCTTAGAGCTGTTAAGGTAGAAACAACGGATGTCTTAGAATTGATATTATTATTATTATTATTAATTACAGCCAGCATTTAAGGAGCATTTACAATGAACTAAGTTCTGTACAAACATCCCCTTTTATCTCATAACAACCCCTGAAGAAAATAGTATCCTCATTTTATGAATGAGTGAGCTGAAGCCCAGAGAAGCTAAATTAAGTTGCCTAGAGTCACACAGCTAATAAGAGGCATAACTGGGATTTGGACCCAGGACTATCCAATCCCAAATCTGTGCTCTTTCCTCTGTGAGAGGCCATCCTGGTGAGCAAAAGGCACAGGGCAAGACAGCTGCCTGTCCCGGGGGGGCTGTCACCTCCCCCTAAGTCTTCCTGCAGGTGCAGGGACCGAGGGGAGGAGGGCAAGAGGGCACTCACAGGGTCTGGATGGCCCGCAGGGAGGTGAAGGTGCCCTTGGCGAGACTCTGGATCTTGTTGTCATACAGGGAGAGGAGCGAGAGGTTCTGCAGATCCTGGAAGGCATCGGGCCGGACACAGTTGATCTTGTTGGCGTTCAAGAGCCTGTGGGCAGACCAGGGCCAGCTGGTGAGGGGAGAGGCGCGGATCCAGCTGCATCAACACGCCCTGGGCACCTCCCGGCACGAAGCATGCATTGTCTCGGGGAGAAGAGCACAGGAGCAGGTGCAGGGGGTCTGGCCCTCTGCATGTCCACTCCCTACAGGAAGCCGAGAAGTCCGACTGCCCTCTCTAAGCGAGGGATCATCCTGTTCCACTGCTCCTCTCCCTTTCAAGCAACTGCTACAAGTGCTCATGGGGTTCTTGGGAAGCAAAGAGCACAGTGGTCAGGCCTCCTCCCAAAGACATTTTGGGGGCTCCCCTCCTTTCCAGAGTCTGCTGGGTTTCCAAGTATCTGAGATGGAGCATTTAGGTTCCGTGCCTCTCAGATTCTGGGAGAGAACCCTTGCCTGAACTCTCATGGTTGAAGGAGGCTGAGCTGGGTCTGGATGTCCCCTTGCATGAGTCAAGTCTGTCCCCAGCCATGCTGACCTCCTTAGGAACACAGGCTGCATCGCGGGAGCCTCTCAGCTCAGGCGTCCTGTGATCAGCTCTGAACCTGACCCCCCCTCCCTCTCTGGCCTTGCCAGAGTCCCAGAGTCCCCCGTGGCACCCCCAGCTCTGCCATCGTCCAAGCTCCTTGCCCCAACGAGTCCCACACCCCAAAGAGGCTGACAAGGCTAGTCTGAGAAGCCAGAGGAATACTAGCCCCCTCCCTGGGCGCCACCCAAGGACACCTGCAGATGGGTCCTTACAGGAGCTGTAGGGTGTACAGGCCTCCAAACACACCCCGGGGGAGGTCTGTGATCTTGTTCCCATACAGGACCCTGGAGACAAAAGGCAGCAGAAAGAGAGAGAGTAAGAGGACAGCCCACCAGGAGGGACAGGGCTCTGCCAGTCACACCCACACAACGGCACCACTGCTAAGCCATTCACAGGGCACAGCGTGGTGGTGTCAGTTTGTTGTAACAAGTTGCCAGCAGGTGGCAGTAAGGTGTGTTCCTAAAGGGTTCCCCATTTGTAGTTTGCAAAAGGTACCCTATGGGCTAGAGGCAGCAGTGATCCCCCGCTACTGTAGGAGCAGCCCCCCAATAACCCGCTCTCTGCCTCACACATGGAACCCCCAGAAGCCTGCAAAGGGGCCCTCTGGGGAACTTCATGGGAAATTAACCCGGCCCTGGATCTAAAAGGTTCAAGGAGGAGAAAATCCCATGAGCAGGATAATTAACATATTTTCAGAGGATTATAGGAAAAAGAACAGGAAGGCCAAACGGCACGTGTGGAATGAGCTCTGACGTCAAGCAACAGAAAACACCCCAGAAAGAAAGAGATCAGTTTAGCCGAGCTGAGATCTGGGCGGTGGGGTACGAGTGGGTGTCAAACCTGAGTTCTCTGCGTTGAGCAGGAATTCTGGTGTATGATACAAAAAAAAGCAAAGGTTCAAAAAAGCCATGCAGGCAAGAATGGGTTGGGGTAGAGGATGAAGTACCAACGGGGCTTGGGAACTTGCCCAATATCACAAGCAGCCCCCATAAGCCACCCCTGTAAACAGTTCAGGCTGAGTAAAAACAGTATATGTGGTCTCTTCATACACAGCTTCAAGATCCTTCCTGAAGGATGGATCAGGCATAAGCAAAGGCCCTACGGTGGGGTCCAGGTTGCCCCTCCCCCTGGGGGGGGGGTTCAGTGTGGCTCAGGGGAAACAAATGGAATAATAGCTTGGATTTTACCCAGCCAGCACCAGGAAGCCTCTGAGACATGATCAGATTTGCATTTGGAAAGATCCCTCAATATGCTCGGTGGAGAACAGAGTGGAGGGGACAGGGGCTGAAGCAGGGAGACAAGGTCAGAGTCTGCCAAGATGGATGCTATCAGTGAGGTCCGTTAACACGACATCAGCACAAAAGTTCCCAGATGGTGGGGAGATGGCTTTGACCAGGTACCCACAAGCAACAGGAACCTACTTAAATGTTATTGCATTTTGGCAGGTCACCTCCAGATTCTGATCTCCTCAGCCAATGATAGAGACTCATCACCAGGCCGTCAGGTACAGCCGTGTAGGTTGTATACTGCACAACTTACAGGGTGCCATTCACAAACAGTCCCACCCACTAGCTCAGACTCTACTCCAAGAGAATAAGGCTCACAGAGAGGCACTGAGCTGGCAGCCTCACGCACTCCCCAAGGGGGAGTTCCATCCTATCTCACTTCTCAGGCCCCTAATCTATACAAGGCATGTGTCCATTGCTGCCAAGGACAAGCAGAAACACTAACTCTTAAGAGTAACAAAAGGCCCCTACCAATGGGGAACTCGCCCAGCTACAGTGCACTCTCTGCATAGACCTCCGACAGCAAGAGACTTGGTGAACTTGGGGTACAAGCAAGGGCACCGGGAAAAGGAGAGATGACGTAACATTTTTGAAGCTGCATGACATTTTGTAGATTGATGGACCCCCCCCCCCCCACCTTCACCCCCCCCATCCCTCCTTCCCCCCACACACAATAAACCCTCCAGGGAAGGAAAATGGACAGAAGTGGAGGAAAACGCTTTTTTCACATCACCCACCGCAACCTGGGATCAGAGCACATTTGGGAGGAAAGATACAAGGTGTGACAGTTGTCACAACTGGAGCTGAGAGTGGCTGCCCTTACATGTGAGCTGGGGAAGTTTAGGAGCATAGAGTGCTGGGCCTCTGTGGGGAGGGGGGGGCCAACAGGAAGCCTGGGCCAAATCAGAAGACTGTAGCAAAGGATGCTGGGAAAATCCCCTTCATGGCAGGAAGAGCATCAGAGTTGCCAGGGGCAACAGCTCTGCCTGGCTTTTCCAGGCACTCAGCCCTGGATTCCCTCCACCCCTTCCCAGTTGCAGAGTGTCCACCAGAGAGGAAGGGGGAGCTGGGCACAGCATCCCCTTCCAGGGCCCATCAGAGTGGCCACAGCACAGGGGCGGGGGGCTCCCTGGACCCTGGCAGACTTGCACTGCTACTCACAGAGAGTTCAGGGAGCGGAGGCCCTGGAAGGCATCGGGAGCGATCTCTGCAATCTGGTTGTTGCTCAGGTCTCTGCAAAGTGCGCAGGAGGGAAGATGGCTGAATCCCGCGGTGGCCACCAAGCCCCTCCTCCCGCTTGGCCCCTCCTCCCAGATGCCATGGGAGGGCAGACATTTCTTTGACATTAGGAAAATGAGGGGCCAGTTCTCCCATCCACCTGAAATGCCCCGGCCACTATTTCCCCGTGCCGTGAGAGAGTCATGCTCAGGCCAGGAAGTCCAGCCTTGGTCTCCTTTCTTGATAAAGCTTTACCCTGCATCCCAGTTTCCCCTACACCGCCTCTCATGTCCTAGTAGTGCCCCTGCTGAAATAGGAGGGTGACAGTCAGCTCTGGTCATGTGCCAGACTCAGGCTCAACACCCCATTTAGGCCTCATGATAACCCTATGACGGGGTCACAGCACCACCATCCACATGTCACAGATGACCTGGGCAGGTAGAGTCAAGACCTGCCCCGTGTCTGTGGCTGCCTGCTCCAGGCTTTTCCTCCTGCCCCAAGCTGACCCCCAGGAAGCAGCGCGAGGTGCTCACATCCTCCGCAGTTTTCTGTAGGGAGAGAAGGCTCCGGGAGGGATGGACTTGATCCCATTGAGCTCCAGGCGGCTGCAGAGAGAGAACACAGAGGAAGCCCAGGGTCAGGTTACCCCAGTCCTGACTGTTGCCTGCTGGGATCACCTGCCCAAACAGGGCCCTTTGCCCCTGTTCCCATCCTCCGTCTGGAGTAGATGGGCTGGCACAAACAGGGGAAAGGTACACTGCTGTATTGGAGCCCATTATCTCAGGCTTTGGTGGCTGCAAGGGGCCCATAAATCAGGCTAATACTAAGAAACCGACTGCAGTGGACTCAGCTGGGCTGGACAATGGACCACAGAGAGTCACCCCTTCCCCAGCCCTCTAGAGCTGTCCAGCTTTGGGCAAAGGGCTCAGCCCAGCTGAGGCTAACTGTATCTCCTCCATTTGTACAGAGGGGCCTCAGGCAAGCCCTGCAGTAGAGCCCTGCTCCCTCTCCTCCCTGGACCGCCAGAGCCGGGCCGGCCCGAGCACCTGTGCCCCAGCACCCTCCCTGCCCTGTACTCACATCTCTGTCATGCTCTCAGGCAGGTTGGCGGGGATGGCGGTGAGGCCTTTGCCACGACAGTCCACAATGCCATTGCTGCAGGTACACATGGCCGGGCAGGAGCCGGAGGACAGGGTGCAGGAAGGCACTCGGCCCGCTTCTCCTTGGCCTGAGGGAGCAGTGGGCTGTGATCTGGGGGTGTCCCATGTCAACACCTCCCACCCCAGATACAGCATTATTATACAGAGCACATGTGTCTTTCTGACTGAGGATGAACCGGAGGAGATCACCAGGGACTACCATGTGACTCTGTGGGTGCCTGGCACATGGCAGGTACTTGCTAGATGTTTGCTGAACTTGAATCTGGATCTAACCGCGCTGCATGAGAGTGTGATTCACGCGCTAGGAAATCCTGGCCTAAATTCCGAAGCTCCAGGTTCTAGTCCACGTCACTCAACACTTTGAGTCTCCTCATTGGTCACCAGAGAATGACAAGGACTATGTCCATGGGGCACTCGCTCTGTGCCACATGCAACGATGTTAACACGCGTGGTAACTCATTTAATGCTACTGCTGAACCCATGAGGAGTGCGATGTTATTGTGGCCATTTTACAGGTGGGAAAACTGAGCCCTTGATAGGTATTAGTTTGTGGAAAATCACACAGCTGATAGGTGGTAAAACCAGGATAAAGCCTACTGACTGGTATAAATTTTCTAAATTGAAGTACGACATTTAAAGTGCATCATCTTAAGTGGAGATCCGGCTGAATTTCTACTTATGGATACACCCACAGAGCCGTCCCCAGACATAGAACATTTCTGTCATCTAAGAAGGGTTCCCCATGCCCCTTGTCCAAGTTACCACTATTCTGAGACCTGTCTCCAAAGATCTGTTCTGCTTATTTGTGGACTTGACATAAATGAAATCAGAGAGCAGGTCCTCTTTGTGTCCGGCTTCTTTCACTCAATATAAAATCTGTGAGATTTGCCCATGTGGTTGTGCGTATCCATGGTTTGTTCCTTGTCACTGCTGAGCAGTATTCTATTACATGGATATATCATAATTAGTTAATCCATTCTCTTGCTGGTGGACATTTGGGTTGTCTCCAACTCTGGGCTATTATGAAAAGAAGCTGTCTTGAATATTCTTGGACATGATGTTTTTGTGATGGGTGAGAACAGGAGATAAGGGATGGGGCAGGAGGGGGAGATGGGTGGGGGCAGGAGGTGATGGATGGGAATAGGAGATAATGGGTAAGGACCGGAGATGTGAGTGGTCCAGGCAGTGGTGGATAAGGACAGTAGGTGATGAGTAGAAAAAGGAAGTGATGAGCAAAGAGAGGTCATGGGTGGGCCAGATGTTAGTGCATGGTGACAGGAGGTAATAGGAGGGAATGAGATGTGGGGGTAACGGGAGGCAGGTGATGGGCAGTCAAAGGCCTGCACCCACCTGAGCAGCTGAACTCACTCTTCTGGACCTCGGCTACATTGAGGCCACGCAGGCTGGCGGGGCCTGAGCACTGGGTGAAGAGCCCGATGGTTGGCCGCTGCCTTAGCCACTGGGAGAGCCAGGCCAGGTGGCAGTCACAGAACAGGTGGTTGGAGTGCAGGCGGCTACAGGGAGACAGGGCAGCTCACAACCCACCTCCCTGGGCCCCCAGCCCCCAGCCGAACAGCAGGAACACCGATGGGGATTACCTGCAGCGGGGGGACACCTCCTCTGGCTGCTGCCCCTCCCCGCCCCCCAGCTCTCTCAGGGGCAGCCGCTGGCTGCAGTGTGACCAGCCAACAATTCATCTCACTGAGCTCACACAGACCCACTGCCCAGAATCGCATACCTCATTCTCAAACACAAAAACAAAGCACTTGTTCTCCAAGTTGAAACCAAATATAAGACATTCAACATCCTTCCATTTTAGCTCACTTCCCTCCCAGCCTGGGATGGCTCTGACACTCCCAGCCTGGGATGACCACTGAGAATGCAGAGAAGGAGCCCTTTCTCCTGCCTGTGGAAGCCTTTGCCCCCTTCCCCACCACCCGGGGCCCCAGCCTGTGCTCGCCCGCCGGGCTCTAGGCTGCCCCCGAGCTGACTCACAAGGTCCGCAGCTTGGGCATGTGGTTGAAGCTGGACACGGGGATGGTGGTGATGTTGTTGTTGTTCAGGGTCCTGACCAGGGGAAAGCAGAGTCAGTCGGCATCTATGCAGCAGGAAGTTATGTGCGAAGGAGGGACAGGACTGCTCTCTGACAAGCACACAGACTCTCACACCCAGATCCACGGGCTGGACCCCGGAGGCTTCGCCCGCCGAAGAGCTCGTGACACGGAGCCACCCTCAGGGATAGCCCAGAGTGGGCCAGAGGCTAACAGGCAGCAGCCACGGACTCCAGGGAGAGGGAAAAGCTGCCCACAGGCTTAAGCCAGTTTGAAACCCCCAGGGTGGGGTTTCATAGAGGGAGACAGGGAGTCATTCCTGCTTCATGTGTCAGAAAGTCCTGGGAGACACAGACACTTCCCTGGGCTCCATGTGAGCAGGGTAAGCCTGGGTCACCCGCCACAGGTACGATGCTGTGAGCATGTGCCCCACCCCCATCCTGGGTGGCGGGTCTAGGGCAGCAGAGAGCATGGCCTCTGCCCTGGGCCTAGCACTGCCCCCCCGGGGTGTCCCGGGACACCTCCTGTGCTGCTCCTGGCCCAGCTCCAGCTGCCTGGGCCTCCGCTCCCGCGTTAGCAAGGCTCTGCGGCCTCTGCTGCCCTTCCCACGTTCTACTTACAGCACCTCCAGCCCCCGCAGAGCCCGGAAGGCCCCTTCCTCGATGCAGCTAATCTGGTTCTTGTCCAGCTGTCTGTGGAGCAAAGGAAAGTTGTACCGGAATGCATGTTGCCTAGAGCAGGGGTGTCTGTCCATGTGTTTTGATCAAACACTCATTAGTTAAACAAAAAAACAAAAAAAAGAGAGGCCTGGCCCCACTCATTCAGTACACGTGCGTTCATCCAAATAGCAACTACAGTAAAACCTTGGATTGCGAGTAACTTGTTTTGCGAGTGTTCCGCAAGACGAGCAAACATTTCTGGTCAATTGTGATTTGGCAAACGAGCGATGTCTTGCAATACAAGCAGTACGTGACGGCTAACGCCATGTGATCGCAGCTGACCGACAGTTCTTGAAATTCGCTCTGATGTCCAAGCGCTTTGGATTACAAGCACGTTTCCCGAATGCATTTGTCACAAACCCAGGTTTTACCGTACTTATAAAAGTTTCAATTCTTTCTGATTCAGTTAAAACAACACATCTACATAAAAGTTGTATTGTATTCCTTCACCTAAGTCGGCATAGGCTCTGGGGGAGCAGGCGTCTGTGCCCCCGCCGTGGAGACCACCTAGAGGGTGCTGGCAGCTAGAAAATGAGACAGCCTCTCCCTGGAGCAACGGCAGCCAGCGCTGGCAAACAGATTTCACCCTGAGTGCCAAGCGAGGCCGACTAGCCGTGGCCACCTGGAATGCTGCCTTTGGAATAAACCGGAGCTGTGACTTGGGTCCCCTGGGAAAGAATGCCATGCTCCGCTGTCTACTACAAACATGGGGTCAGGAAGCAAGACACAGGCCGGGCACCGAGCTCAGGGAGGTGGGACGCCTGGACCAGAACAAATTTGAGTAGTAGGAATAAACCGTCACATTTATTTGTTTTTAAGCTTTTCTTTTTTTTTTTTTTTCTTCAGTGTATTTATTTATTTTGTGAGAGAGTTCAAGCAGGAGAGGGGCAGAGAGAGGGGGACAGAGACAGAATCCCAAGCAGGATCTGCACGGTCAGCAAAGAGCCCAACGTGGGGCTTGAACCCACAAACCGTGAGATCATGACCTGCGCCGAAATCAAGAGTTGGACATTGAACCGACTGAGCCACCCAGGTGCCCCTAAACCATTACATTTAAATAGCACTGGACAGAGTGTATTTATTTCCATGTCTCGTTTAAACTTCAGAATAAGCCTGTGAGGTACATGGGAGAAGTTAACTGACTTGCAACCACTTACACAATATGTACCTGGAAGAGAAGATTCAAACCCAGCTCTCTCAATCTGCTGAAGGGCAAGAGCATAGAGGCTGTGCCATTTAAATGGACCTCACCTAAGCACCCACAGTCCATGACACTCCCTTCTACCCAGTCCCCAAAGGCTGCCTGTTTCCTTCGACCCCAGATTGTTCCAGAAGACCGTCAGTCATCTCAGAGCCCACACCAGCTCCTTGTCTGCCTGGACCACAGGGCTAGGGGAGATGCACAGGATGCTGCAGGGGTGGCCCTCCAGCCCCTCCACCCTTGTCCCTCCCAGGCCTGGACTCACAAATTTTTGAGGTCTGTAGCTCCACGAAAGGCTTTCCTGGGGATGGCCTGGATGGTGTTCTCACTCAGGTCCCTGAGAGGATAAAGCCAGAGGGAGAAAAACACGATCAGAGGAGACTTCTCCAGAGTGCCCTGATGAGTCAGGGAGGTCAGGATGGCCAGAGAGTGCTCCAGCACCCAAGACAGTGCTCAGTAAGGCAAGTGTTTGTTGAATGAATGAATGAATGAATGAATGAATGAATGAATGAATGACAGAGCTGGAGAGAGGCTCCCTGCCCTGGAGGGAGCTTTGCCCCCAATCGCCTCCTGTCTCTGCAGGGAGGGGGTTGCAGCTGGAGAGACAAGCTTGGGGCGGCCGTGACCTACTCCTCTGCCAGATCCCAGGGAGGTCAGCTCAGCCCCCACGGCATCAGCCAGGGCTGTAAAGGAGCAAGCCAAGAGGGGTTCTTAATAAGCCCACCGCCACCCTGGGGCCTGTGGTACGCACGACTCACTCTCTGTTTTGCTGAGGAGGAACAAGGCTCGGGAGGAAGGCACCACTGGTAACCCAGCCAGCATGTGGCAGATTCAGGTCACGAAATCCAGGCCAGGTCTGACTCCAGATCCTGTGCTCAGAGCCTGCCATCAGCAGAGCCGACTCTAAGAGCCTGAACCCACACCGGAGTCTGGCCCTTGAACCTGCTTCTCGTACTGGCGGGGGTCCACAGTGCTGCATCCCTGCCCTGCAACTTGGATGGCAGAGGTCACCAAGGACTTTGCCGTTTCCCCATTATTAATGCCCTGATGGAGGGAGGCGGACTTGCAGGGACTCTGCAAATCCCCAGCCTCTGCAAGTTCCCAGACCAGCTTCTGGACACTTCCTCCAGCTCTGCTGGCAGATAGGGCCTCTGGCACCTGTCCACCAGCCTCTCCCTTCCTCTCTCAGCATCCGTACCAAAGACTTTTACAACATCCTTACTACTGCCTTTGCAGGGCAGTTTTTCCCTCACCACTGCAGTGGCATCAACAGCCACTGTGTTCCAAGCATGTCCCCCAGGCCAGCATAGCCTAACATGTCACATACAGGAACCCACTTGACCTTGCACTAACCACAGGGAAAATACTATTACCATCCCCCTTTTCCAAAAGATAAAAAGGAGGCTTTGAAAAATTCAAGGGAACACAGCTGGTGAGTGGTGGCTCCAGAATCTGAGCCCAGGCAGTCAAGGTCCCTCCCGGAGCCACCCCTCACACAGCTGCCCTAGAAGCAGGCACTGGAAGTGGGGGAATGGATGTCCTCCCCTATTTTGCAGAGGAGGGGCCTGAGCTCCAAGAAGTGAAGCAATCTGCCCAAGGTTAAACCAGGATGGGGACCCAGGTGGTTTACAGGAGAGCCCTGCATCAGATGTGCCCTCAGGGTCCACAACATGGGATCCAATGCTAGACAGCTCCACAGACCCCCAGCCCCCTCTGGGCCAGCCCCACAGGGCTTTGACCATATCCTTCCTTTCAGCCATTCACCCCACAGCCCTTAAGGTTCACTGCCAGCCCCCCAGCACACAGTTCCTGGACTATGAGGGCCACCACCACTCCATCTGGGTTTTCCTGCTGAGACAGTAAACAGAAGCGTGACGGTAGAATGCATGGGCCCTTCAGATCCCAGCTCCCTGGCTGTGTATCTGTCAGTCAGCCCCTTTCCTGCCTGAGTTGCAGTGTCCTTGTGTGCAAAGTGTGGATATGAGCCTGGCAAGGACTGTCCCCACCAACCCTGTCCCCCTGCATAGAGTGTGAGCTCCCTCCCCTCCAAACCCCAGCCTCTCCTGCCCCCCAGCCCCCTAACTGGCCCCAGGCATCTGTGCTCTGGAGGGGCTTCACCGCCATCAACACCTCCCATTCCCTGTTCTCTCTCCCCTTGAAGGAAGGCATCTCAAGCCTGTGGCACAGACACTTCTCTCCTCCAAAACTGCATACAATCCCCCATCACAGCTTGTGCTCCCCTTCACCATAACTGGCTGTCTCCATCCCTCCATGCAGCAGTTGTTTCGTCCACATCCACCTGCCGGCAGGTGGCAGTGGGTCTGGGGTGACGCTTGGGTCCACCTTCCTCTCCTTCCCCCACCCCACGTGCCAGTCTTCCCTCTTCCCAGAATCTTTGATCTCAGTTGTCAGTGCGCATCTCTGGCCCCCGTTTAGTCTGTCTGTGTTCCTGGAGACATTCTCTGTGCCCACTGACTTAAGCTGCCCCAGAACCGCCCCTGGCCTCCCCATCCATGCTACCCGCCCCACTTTCCCCTTTCTCGGCAATTCCCCCCGGCCCCTCCATCTTGAGAGGAGAGGGGAGCACTTCAGCCTTTACTCATCTGCCTAATCCTATTATCACCTCTTCCTTGCCTACATAGCTCTGTCCCCTGCCCAGTTCCTCTTATGCAAGTAATTGCTGCACATAATAGAGTGCAGGTGATACACCCTGTGACCTTGATCTCTACCTCTTCTTAGGTAGACGCTGACACCGGGCAGCATAGTAAACAAAAGAATTGGGAGCAAGGGCTGTACAGGCCACACAAGTAAACAAAAGACTGACAGCGCTCAGGGGGTCACAGTCACACGACTTCTCTCTCATCACTCTCTCTGGGAGAAGCCAGCCACCAAGTCAAGGACACTCAAGCAGCTCTCCGGAGAGTCCCACATGGGGAGGAACGGAGGCCTCCTGCCAATAGCCAGCACCGGCTGCCAGCAACGTCAGTCAGTCATCAAGGAAACAGAT
This sequence comes from Panthera leo, assembly GCF_018350215.1. Lineage (NCBI taxonomy): Eukaryota > Metazoa > Chordata > Mammalia > Carnivora > Felidae > Panthera > Panthera leo. Next base: position 55,745,069 of record NC_056689.1, read on the forward strand.
TCTCCGGCCTCAGTCACTTCCCGACTCTGCAGCCGGCTATGGTCCACACGCTGCCCTCAGGATTCAGACACTGAAATCCCACCGCCCAATGTGCCGGTGTTAGGAAGTGGGGCCTTCGGGAGTGCTTAGGTCATGAAGGTGGAGCCCTGGTGAGTGTGATGAAAGGCCCCATAAAGGAGGTCTGAGGGAGCTCCCTCCTGCCGCGGGAGGACACAGCTGTGAGCCCCGAAGTCTGTGAGCCAGGACATGGGGCCTCACCCGACACCAGTCTGCTGGCACCATGCTCCTGCACTCCCCAACGTCTCGCACTGTGAGAAATAAATATTTCTTGTTTATAAACGACCCAACCTATGGTGTTTCTGGTACAGTAGCCCAAACAGACTAAGACACAGCCCCAGCCAACATCGCGAGTGCAATCTCATTCAAGACCCCACGCCGGGACCACCCAGCCACCTACAGAAACTGTGAGGGCAAGACAAGAGCAGGGAGGGGCAGCGGCCTGGAGACTTCTACAGACTCAGGAAGACAAGAGGGCGCACAGGAGGCGTGGACCTCCAGCAGGACAGTCCTGTTGGCCCCAGCTGGCAGCTCACCCTTCAGCCAGGCCTGGGAGGGAACTCTGGGCCAGCAACTCACATCCATTATTCCGTTTAATCCTCTCCACAACCCTGCAAGGGAGGTTTTTTATCTGTATCGATCAGTTTATTGATTTAAGCCAACCTTGTTCCAGAAAGGCTTTAAGGCTGCTTATAGGGCTTTACAAAACAGCAAGAGAGCAAGAGTGAAAAGTGGGGCAAAGAGAAGAAAAATCAATGGCGGGCACCAAGAATGCAGCACAATATCACCCACGATGTCAGGTCCAGGGCAAAGCGTGAGCTCTAGTCTTTCCGAGAGCTGACGTCCATGGGGGAAACCGGTCTGGTAACAGCATTCCCAATATGTGTATAAATTTAAGAGGACCGGTTTCTCAGGAGTATAGTTGTTTGGGGTACTAAGATGAGACAAGAATTCTCCAGGGATCTTTATGAAAAATGACAGGGTGGCCTAATCAATAACACTAGATCCTTATAATAAATGGGTTTCAAGTGTGTCTTATAATTGTATCAAAGTACAGTTCAGGAAATGCAATTCTATAAGGACTCACAGCAGGAGCTAAGTGGAGAAAGAAGGGCAGAAAGAGTATGTGCAAAGGCAAGAGGTGGAGTAGAGCCTGGAGCAACCCAGGAGAAGTTAGGTTTGCATGGAGTGGAAGGTGCTGGAAATGTGTCTGCAGGAAAAAGCCTTGCAGGCCAGAGGCGACAGGTTAGACGGGAGAGGGGAGACGTTGGCTCTGATCCAACGGCCTTTTAGGCAATGCTGTGGGGCCCCAAAGCTTACAGAGGAAAGATGTTGCCCCCAGGCAGGCAGGAGATTCAACATCAGGAGCCCATCCATGAGGTAAGGGTCCAGGGGTGGGTGTGGAGCCAGCCAGGGCCAGCCCACCGGACGGAGCAGCCCACGCTATTAAAATGAGGAAAGGAAACTGAACTTAAGACCTGGGAAGAAGCCAGCCTCTAGCCCAGAGGAAAATGGGTGAGCTTTGGAAGCCTGAGGAAAATGCAGGATGCTGGCAGCACAGGAGGGGGTGGAAAGAGCTTGAACTGTGCAAGGAGAAGGATCCAGATTCAATTCCTGCTTCTACCATCGTAGCCAGGGATCCCGGAAGTTATGGACCTGCCCGCTTCACCGTCCCTGTTTGCAAAATAGAGATAAAAATACCTACCACACGGGTTTGGAGAGGAGGTGTTCATGTGTTTAAGCTTCTGTCCTAGTACCTCCATTTAGCAACATTTAAGAAAGCTGGCTTTTGTCCCTCAAACACAGTTGGCCAGTCTCTTTCCTAAGGTTCTGACTGTAGTTTCCAGTTTGCTCGCTAGGGGGCACAAGAAGACTTCCCTGGACGCGATGCCTTCTCCACCACTGCAGAAACCCAAACAAAGCTATTCTTTTTTTTTTTTTTTTTTTGCCCCAGTTGGCCTCCTATCTGGTCAACAATTGTCTTGTCTTTCCCAAACCCCTGTGAAGTAATGTTTCTCGTCTCCATTTTCACTGGGTTGGCATGCAGTCCCAAAGGCACCACCTACATCTTTCATTTTTGCACCACCACCCTATGGTGACCTTGTCACAGGCCCTGAAGTGAGTGTGGCCTGGGTGTGTCAGGGCAAAACGAGATACACTGAGAGAGTCCACCCTGGAAGAGGGAGGGTGCTGGAGCTGGGAAGACAAACCGAAACTGGGAGCACCTGGTGGCCTGACCCTGGCCAGGGGAAGCGGAGGGCACAGAGCCATGGGGCAGATGGGGGCTCAGAAGGAAGTCCCAGACAGGACAGTGAAAAGCAGATTCCCAGAATAAGGATGCAGCAGCCAGACGAGGGACAGACTGGGGAGATAAATACAGGTCCGGGGACAAATTCTAAGAGTGAGGATGAGGTCTTGGACCTTGACAAGCTCCCCAGGAATACAGATGCTGCTGGTCCAGGAAGTACACACTGAGAGGCCAGCGTGTAGAAGAGAAAGCCCACAGCAGAGTGTCATAATAGAGATGGGTTCAATAAACCCTGGCTTGCCCACTTAAATCATGTGGCCTTGGGCAAGTCACTTAAACTTTCTGGCCTGTTTTCTCATATGCAAAATTGGGCATGAGAAGTGGCACCTACTTTGCAGGACCTCATGTGACAGGCACTGTATGTTCTCAGTCCTGCCTATCACTCCACTTATGCTGCCGTACCTTCAGTTATTCAGATCCCTCCTGCCACAGGACCTTTACACTTGCTATAACTGCTGCCCAGGATATTCTTCCTCTAGTCTTCACCCAGTAAACGCCTATTTGTCCTTCACATCTCAGTCTACAGACACTTCCCCTGACTGTTCCTTCTGCTTCAGGTTCTCAGGACCCCATGCTTTTCCTTCCTGGCACCAATTCAGGTTTATAATGAAATATTGCTATACTGAATGTAATTAGTACTAATTTTTGGTTAACATCCATCTCCCCCTCCAGACCATAATCTCTCTCTCTCCCTCTCTCTCTCTTTTTTTCCCAGACCATACTTGAGTCTCTTTTAAGGGTGCCTGGGTGGCTCAGTCAGTTCAGCATCTGACCCTTGATTTTAGCTCAGATCATGATCTCGCAGTTTGTGAGTTTGAGCCCTGCATTGGGCTCTGTGCTGGTAACTCAGACCCTGCTTGGGGCTCTCTGTCTTCTCTCTCTCACTCACTCTCTCTCTCTCTCTCTCTCAAAAATAAATAAATAAACCTTAAAAATAAATACAGACACGTTCCTGATTCTTAACAAAAACAAAAACAAAGCATAGTACTGTCTCTCTTGCTCCCCTCTGCTATCCCAGACCCAGCACATTGTGGGGACTCAGTAATTTTTAACTGAATTGAACTAATGTGGGTCCACAGCTTTGTTTTGCTCCAATCCCTCTGCGCTTTCCTGGCCAAAACAAGGAGTGAGGCCAGGCTGTGCAGCAGAGAGGGGAGGCCAGGGGCTCGGAGCTGGACGGGCTGGCTCTGCCTCGTCTTTGCGAGACACGAGCCCCTCACTCGTGCACTGGGTACCCCCGTACCCACTCTGCCTAACTGGGCAGCAGCAGGCCCTACAAGATGAGGCTCTGAAAGGGGAGGGAAGCGCTGGCGAAGCCCTTGTTGCCTTGTTTTATCATCAACCCTGCCTTTCCGCTCACACATCCTTACGGAACCTCTGTAACTGAACCAGTCCACGCGGTTCTGAGGTGGCACCAGCAGCACGAGCATGGAGGTTCGGGTGGCGCTGGACAAGGGCGACTCTCCTGGGACCCCACAAGGAAGAGAGGGAGCTGGAGCCCCTAAGAGTCCACCCCGGGGAGCTCCAGTTAAGGGTCCCTGAGGCAAAGATCCTCACGGTCTGAACCCCACCACCCAAGATCAAGGGCCCTGAGAGGCAAGCCGCTGCCAACTGCAGCAGCCCCCAGGTCTGGGAACACCCCCCCCCCCGAAGACCCCAGCCAGGCCCCTTTCCATGAAAAGAAGGGGGCGGCCAGGCCCACGCCCTGACTTGGGCACAATCCCAGGGGCTCCTGCTCCTGCAGCCTCTGCCAGGGCTGGGGGAAGCAGGGCCTGGGAAGCCGAGGTCGGGACCCCATGTTCCTGCTGCTAATCCCCCTTCACGCTCTAACCAGATTGGACCCTGCTGGCAGACTGGCCTCTGAGGGGATCAGCGGGGGGCCCAGCCGGGGACTGCTGGGCACCAGCCCAGGCCAGACTCGGCTCCGGGTTCCTGCCACCAGCTCGCCAACCCCACCGTGGGCCCCAACAGGGCCTGCTCTGTCTGCCTCTCAGGCCACACGGAGGGAGGCTCCGGGCAGTCTGGCCTGTCCCCTTGCGCTAGCAGCCTGACTGGTTATCCTGAGCCTGGGCCTAGTGGGAGGGAACTAGGGCGTCCTGTTTCAGGCCCCCTCACCCGATCTTTCTTGTTGTGAGACTGTCCGATAAGGACTCAGGCCCAGGAGCAAAACTGGCCACGAACCCACCATGGGGACCCTGGAGCCTCCTCGTCCATGAGGTGGGAATGATCGCGGGCTTGTGGGGCTGCACTGAGGCTGCCACTTGAACTTTATAATGGTCCTTGCGGGGCCTGTAGGGAGGGCTGGGGTGGGGGTGGGGATGGGCGGTCAGGGCTGGAAGATCCAGGAGTGGGAATCAGGGCGCTGAGACTGGAGGCCAGCTCTGCCCCCAGCCCGCTTGGTGACCTGGGTCAAGACCTGCAGTTGGTTCCCCAGCTCCTCAGTCTCCCCTTCCAACAACACTGCCCTCCCAGAGAGGTCGAGGTCAGGAGGGTTCAGTCACAGTGTGTGGCGGCCCAGCATGGGGGTGGGGTGGCTCACGCCGCTGCTATTAGGGAGTACCCCCCCCCCCCATCCCACAGTGGGTGACCCAGCACCCATGCCTCCGGCCCCTGGGCCGGCAATAGTGGAGCCACCCGGGAGTTCGTTCTAAGCGAGGACTTTCTGGCCCCGCTTACTGAATCAGAATCTGCATTTTAGCAAGACACCCAGTTGATTCATATGCATATTAAAGTTTGAGAAGCCCCGCATCCGACTGAGTGGAGTTTAAAATGTTTGCCTGTCCCCCGCTAGGGCTAAATGGGGTTGTGTTCCCTGCTCCCAGCCAGCATTTCAATGAAGGGGCGGAGGCACCAGCTCCAATTCCTTGGGGGTGGGCGGGGGGGTGGGGGGGGGAGGGAGGGATATTGTCTGAGGGCTTTGCTGAGAACCAGGCTGTGGTAGTAATCAGCACGTGAGACTGCAAGGAGGCCAGGGGTCACTGCTCCAGGGAGACTCTGCACCCCAGGTCCCCACTGCAGGAGGCGCCCTCAGGGAAGAGGTTGGCAGTGCCTCCTGGGTGGGATACCCGGTGCCCACCTCGCTCTGAGGTGCTGCTGGGATCTGGAAGGACCATCCCTCTCTTGTCTCTGCCTGTCCTTCAATCTTGCCTCAACCTCTACCCCTCCCATCCGGGAGGGAAATTAGTTCTGCAATTACCCCTCTCTGTTTGCTCTCCCAAGCCCACGGACAACATTCAGGTGCCCCAGATTCACCTTGTGGGTGGGCTGCGTGTGTGTGCCCCTGCCTCTTGGTGATCTTCAAGGGGGGTTCTTTAAAGGCATTTGGTGGCAAGGACCTGAACCATGCTGCCTCAGGCTCCGACCTCAATGTAGGGATCAGGGCTTTGTCTGCTCATAAATCTCAGGCACTCCCAGGAGACACAATCTGTGTTTATCAGGGGCTGATCTTGATGTGGATGAACTTGTTTCGTCAACTCCAGGAGTCAAGTTTTGCCAGAAGGAAAGAGGACAGTGCAGAAGTGACCAGAGTGTAATGCCAAGGGGCACTCTAGTGGGGTGGGGCATGCTAGTTTCCTCTGACCTGGGCCAACCTCCCCCACCCCCCCCCCCCATGTTGTCAGAACAAAGGAAAGACTGAGGGAGCTGTCTTTGCCTGCTCCTCAACTGCCCTCTAAGTGGCCAGTTCCCCTTGCTAATCCTTATGCCCTCCTGACGCCCTCTCCTCTGCTCTCCTGATCAGCAGAATCAAGCCAGCCAATGGCGGGGCCAGCAGAGAAGCCAGGATCCCCAGAGGAGGCCTCAGTGACAGTGAGGAGCTGGCCACACAGTAGCCACTCTGGGAGGAGAGCCAGCAAACCTGGGTTGAAAAGTAAACCTCTTTGCACCTCAGTTTCCTCATCTGGAACATGAGCTTGTAAGAAGAGTAAATAAAAGTATGTGAAAGTATCCAGAAGAGTATCTGGTGCACAGTCGGTGACAATCAAGGTACTGCTGGTAAGGCTCCAAACCCCTAGTAATTCTTGCTGGGCGATCCAGCTCTGTCCCCTCTCCCTCACCTCCTCTTCCCGTCCTAAGGTGGTTATAAGATTCATAGAATTAAAGCTCACACATGCTCTGTGAGCTCCTGAGAGTTCAAAAAGCATTGCATATACCCAGGCTTTTCTCAGGGAACTCCTGACATCCAAACTCCTGTAGGTGGTTTTAAAGGCTGACACCATGGATGGCAGGGTTTGAGCTTTGCAGGAGACACGGGCTGGTCCGGACAGGGCATGTCAGATGCTGTCAGCTGGAGCGATGCCCTCCCTCCTCTGCCCACCATACTGCCCTGAAGCCACACACCCTCCTGCGGCTGCCCCCCCTCCCCCCCTCCAGCCCTGCAGAGTTAATGTTGCAGAAACCTCATTAGGAAGAGACATTAAGCAGCCCTGGATGGCTGCACCATAAAACCAGCCTGGGTAACATTTCCTCCTCAAACTGGGCTGTTTGTTATGCAGCTACTAAACATCACTGTACTCGATTCCCACAACAGAGATATCAGATGAGAGGCACACACCCCCCAAAGCAACCTCAGAGCCCTTCCAAGGAAAAGCTGCTGAGAGGCTGGAGTCCCATTCAAGAGGGAACAGCTTGAGGGTGGGGGAGTGGGGGGGGGGGGACAAGAAACAGAACCAGTAGGCACAGGTCTCAGCTACCATGGCAAGAACACAGTAATGGCCATAGGGTAGAGGGGGTGGGGGGAATAGGTGGGGGGAATGCAGGCCTCTTTTAATCTGGGTACCAGGGCAAGACCTTCCCTATACTCAACCACCACACACTGGACCCCCAAGGAAGTGCCTGCTGTTCTACTGATCTTATCCTGGACACCTACAGGTTGTTAGAACCAACAACTTCAGAGACTCCCAGACCTGACACACGGTGGTGGGGGTGGGGTGGTGCAGCAGGAGGAAGAATCAAGATATAGAAGAAAGAACGTGAGCTTTGGAGCCAGACAACCCTAAGTTTGACTCCAAGTTCTACCACCATTTATTGCCTGTGTGCTCCTAGGCAAGTTACTCAACCTGAGTCTAGTTGCTCATGTGTGAAGGGGGTGAATCACAGCTCCCTCTTGTTTAGTTGTGGTGAGAATGACAAATCATACATGCCTTTTATACAAAGCACAAAACAGGTGGAACTAATCTTTGCTATTAGAAGTCAGAATCACGGAGGTGCCTGGGTGGCTCAGTTGGCTGAGCGTCCGACTTTGGCTCAGGGCGTGATCTCGCAGTTCCCGGTTCGTGGGTTTGAGCCCTGCATCAAGCTCTGTGCTGACAGCTCAGAGCCTGGAGCCTGCTTCAGATTCTGTGTGTGTGTGTCTCTCTCTGTCCCTTCCCTGCTCACACTCTGTCTCTCTCTCTCTCAAAGATGAATAAACATTAAAAAAAAAAAAAAAAAAGAAGAAGAAGAAGAAGCAGCCAGGATCATAGTTACCCTGGAGGGAGTGGGGAGAATTAAAGACCAGAAGGAGGTACAGGAAGTTTTCTGGGTGCTCATGGTATTTTTACTTCTTGGTCTGGTGGCCCACCATGCTGGGCACATGGGTGTGTTTGCTTTGTGAAAATTCAGTGAGTAATATAGATGAAAGATGTAACACGTACACAGACAGTTGCACTTTTTTGTACGTATGTTATTCTTCAGTGAAAAGATTGTAAAATAACATGTGAAGCACTGATTCCCATGCCAGATGCTTTGTAGACATGTAACAAACACCTGTACCCTGCCTCCCTGATCCCTCACTGGAGGAGGCAAATGAAGAAGAAAATCTTCCAAAGTGACAAACTCCAGAAGAATCGAGGCTCACAATTCTAAGTGGTTGGGAAATACGTGGGCTGAGGGGAAACTGCACAGAGGGCAGTGTGGTAGGAAGAATGCCCACCCCAAAGTGATGAGGGACCAGAGACCAACTTTAAACAAGTAAGGAGGTGGGAAAGCAGGCACTGTGGGCACGCGAGAATTTTGTGCTGGGTGAAGATGCTGCATCTCCTGGGGAAGGAGGGCATCTGTCTCTAATGCAGTAATGCATGTCTCAGTTCCATGTCTTTCTAGAGAGAGGGGGCTGTGCCCTGCTCCGGGACAACACCTCAGGGTCAAGCAGGTGAGCTGAGATGCTGGTGCTGGAGGGGTGAGGATCTCGGGGAATCCAGGGCAGGAGTAGGGGAAAGGGGCCAACAAAACAGCCTTCAGAACAAGTCTAGATTCTTTTTCTGCCTGTTTCAAGAAGGAATTAAGGTAGTTTTAAGGATACATTATTAAATGGAGTAAGGTAACAGAAACCAGAAGAGGAAGGAAGGAAGGAAGGAAGGAAGGAAGGAAGGAAGGAAGGAAGAAAGAGGTAGAAATATAAAATAAGAGAGAGAAACACACTCTTCAAAAGCCTTTGCGTCTGCTCATATATAAATGTGCCCTGGCTTTTCCCAATCTAGGGGAATGTGGAGACTAATGTGCTATGTAATTTATGAAGACCACAGATGAAAACAGGCTTGAGAGAGGCATGGCCTTTCCTTGTTCTAAAACCAAACAAGGAAGCCTCCCACCAGTCCCCATAAAGAGGTGCCCAAAGGATGGAAAACAAGACTGTCATCGGCATCTCCAAAGGCGGCCCAACTATGGTAGGTCACTCCCTTCTGAGTCACTTCCCCAGAAGCCAACTCACAGATCAGCCAACTCTCCAAAGGGTCAATTTCATTGTTTCCTTTACCAATTTGGCTTTGTTGGGTAGCTCCCCATTTGTCTTCACAATGGCCTTTTAGAATCAGTTGGGTTGTCCCTGCCCTAGCTCCCTGCTCTGCAGTCACAGGAAGAGACGAGGGGTAGTTCCACCCTAGTTCAAACACCAGGAGCAGGGGCAGAGACAAATGGAACAGCCCTTCAAATATTCTAATAAAGACAAAATGAAAACCAGTCAACTCACACTAAACAGTTAAAGGACATAAGTCAATGTGATGAATTGGTCATTTGACAAATTGGCCATTCAGTGAATTGACTTTTGGCAAATTGGCTTTTAGCAAAATGACATTTGGTTTAAATTGGTCTGCTTCTGACATAGCAACGTGTTTCACAGGGCAATTACTCACACTCATGGCTGGGTACGAGAGCTCAGGAGAAGCCATTCTGCAGACGGACCAACCCCACTCTATCAAACACACTGCTCTCCACTAGACTGGCCCAACCCAAGGGGGAATTTAGAATCTTTTGAGGGATACACACATTGCATGGCATGCAGTCTCACCCTTCATCTGTGTTGTTTTCCTCGGCTAAGCTCACCAAAACTCTAAGGGTCAGACTCCTTGGGTTCCCCCCAAGGGAATAAAGACCTGGGAGTTGGATGGGCAAGATTCAATGTGGTTTGGGAAGGGAGAGATCCAAGGGTAGGGCAACAAGGCTGGGCAAGTAGAATCCAGGCTGTGCTGGGGGAGGGGGCTCCACTCGGTGCAAATGACGAAATTGCCAGTCTGAGCTTCCCAGGAGAAGAGGGGAGCCATAACCAATGTGAGGGCAGCTAATGCCAGAATAGATATCTGACTGAAGCCTGTGGCAGGAGCCATCTTCCAGTCCACCAAGGAAGCCAAGAGAGAATCACTGAGCCCCTGGGGCATTACCAATACTCTATTTCCTGACCTCCAAGAGAAAATGGGACTTTTTTTTTTTTAATCTAAGACAACACCTATTGTCTCCCCATTTCTTGCACTGCAGTCCAGGCACTGTAAATCTTGGTCTCTGGAGTTGCTCAGAGGAGTTGAAGGATTGGAATGGCAAGAGAGAGGTCAGCCTCCCCGGCACATCTGCCACTCTGAATGTCCCCTCCACATAGATACAGAGGGATGCCCAGAGGGCATGAGACACTTCCCAAGGAGGCAGAAAAACAGAGCCCTGCCAAGTTACCGGGCAAGAATGGTGTCAAATTGGCTGAGTGTGATCTGCCACAGTAGATGGCCCCAGTGGGCCACAGTAGGAAAGCCCAGGAGCTGGAGGACCACGTGCCTGGAGGAGCTGTCCGTGGTCCTGAACCATCTTGGCAGCTCTTCTGGTCAGAGCCAAAGACATATTTTGTTTTTTGTTTTGTTTTGTTTTAGCTGAAGACATATTTTGGATCCTACCCACCTTCAACCTTACCCATCTGATCCACACACCAGACCTTGTCTATTCAGCTTTATTTCCCAAAAGCCCACAGGGAGTCCAGCTTATAGCATGCACACAGAGGGTCAGTTGAGCACCATTATGAGTTGCAAAGGTCCAATTCTTAGACTTTTAGGAGAGGCATGTACTGAGCACAATCCATACCATTAAGCTACTTCCAGATAGGAGTGAAGTTTGATCCTGCCCCATTTCTCCATAAGTCAGACATCCCATTGCCTGGACACAGACCCAAGCACAGAGAGGTGCTGAAAAGTGCCTGTGCCCCAAATACCCTCGCCCAGATCCTCCCACCAAAGCCACTTACTTTAATCCTTAGGACCTTAATGATCATCACTGACTCTTGTATAATACACAATTATAATTGATGAAGATGGTGATAACTACATATATTAAACACATTTATTATGTGCCTGGCACTGTGCTAGGTATTTTATATGTTTTACATACATTATTTCATTTCATCCTTAAAACAGTCTTCTAAGATAAATAGTGCCACCACTCTGGTGTGGATGTTGACAGTGGGGGACTTTGTGCATGTACAGAGGGGAGGAAGTATATGGGAACTGTCTGTGTTTTCCATTCAATTTTGCTGTAAACCTATAACTGCTCTAAAAAAAATAAAGTCAATTAGAGGCACCTGAGTGGCTCAGTCAGTTAAGTGTTCGACCCTTGGTTTCAGCTCAGGTCATGATCTCATGGTTTCATGGGTGAAAGCCTTGCATCAGGCTCTACAGAGTCTGCTTGGGATTCTCTCTCTCCCTCTCTCTCTGCCCCTCCCCCACTTGTGCTGTCTCTGTCTCTCTCAAAATAAATAAACTTAAAAAATTTATAAATAAAAAATAAAATCAGTTAAATAATTCTCACCATTAAATTTTTTTTTAATTTAAAAAAAAATTCTCACCATACCTATTTTCCAGAAAATGTAATTGAGGCATAGCAGCTTTCCCAGGCTTTCTGACTGCAGCTAGCCCATTATGCTACACTGGCTCAGCACATTAGAATCATCAAAGTGATAGGCAGGTGGGTGGGGAGGCATCTAGAAGCATATACGTGTCAGCAGTGACATCTGATAGATGAACTTGGGGAAAGGAGGTGAAAATCTAAAAAGCAGAGTATGATAACGAACATTCATAATGTTGACATTGAGTCATCAAAAAAAAAAAAAAGGTTAAATTACGTTCAGGACCCTCTGTTTTAGAACTGAGATGATTCTATAGTAAGTTTTAGACATATGCCATTAAAAAATGACATGAGGTTCAAGTATTTTCCCTGAGCTGACATTCTGTGGGAAGAACAGAGTGTCGGCCCCTGACTGGGATGAGCATTGTCCAGAGACTTCTTGCACCTGGATTCTTACCAGTATCTCAGAAACTGTCACTCCTTCCAAACCTCCTTATGTCTGAAAGACAAAGAGGTGAACTTTGGAATCCTGTGGCGAGAGGCTTCAGCCACAAGTCAGTACAGATAGGAATGTCTCTGAGTCCCTGAGAATAAAGTGGTCTTGGTGTGGGCAGGCTGGAGGGAGGATCGAAGTCATCAGCCACTGGTTTCTCAGAGCCTCTGGTATCCGCCGCCCCCTCCCAGGGCCACCACCCAAGATCCCCCAGCAGAATGAGTGACTGCTAGGACTCCCGCCCCCAGTCTTCACCTAGGTGCAGAAATGAGGCTAGGCTGCAAAGCTTGGAATAGAGAGGGCATCATAACCTCCTGGTTTGGTGGCTGTGGCCAGCTTCTGGGTGAGACAGACAGAAGGCCGGGGGGCTCTGACCATGTGTGAAAACTAGAAACTGATATTCAGGTTGAGGAGCTTTCATTTTAGCACCCAAGTTGGTCCAATTTCTGATTCTCCAGAAGAGATGGAAACACTGTCCAGCTTCTGGGAAGCTGGCTCCAACAGCCCTGCTCCCCCAGGAATGGCCAGTGCCGCTAGAAACTCCGCTGTCCTGCCTCATCCCTTTAACGCTCCAGACCAGGGGTCCCCCACCTGTGAGCTACGGAGCCTTGAGGGCCACACAGCTGTTGCAACATCTGGGCATGCTCATGCACCCCTAGCACTGTCTGCAGCCCGACTGAGAGTTATGTAAGACCGTGGGCTTCACCTCTCTGTGGTTTCTTTTCCGTGTCTAGAAAATGGGCACAGTTAAGATACATTATTTCAGAAAAGTGCCACGAAGAGTGGGCAGGTGGGTTGGCAGTTTAAAGCCTAGTAAGTAGGCACAACTGTTACTGATTGCTCTTCTCCTTGTCCCTCCCACATGGGTGCAGATGCTGTTGTGATAAGATACAGATGCAATTAAACGTACTGCTGGATTCATAACAGGATATGTTTTCTCAGTTATCACGTAACTGTACCCAGGCTTTTTTTTTTTTAAGTTTATTTATTTATATTGAGAGAGAGAGACAGAGAGCAAGCAGGGGAATGGTAGAGAGAGAAGGGAGAGAGAGAATCCCATGCAGGCTCCACACTGTCAGCGCAGAGCCTGATTCAGGGCTTGAACCCACAAACCTATGAGCTCATGACCTGAGCCAAAATCAAGAGTCGGACGCTCAACTGACTGAACCACCCAGGCACCACTCTTTCCCCCCCGCCATTGCTTTTCTCTTCTTAGCACTTGCCATAGTCTCTTTTTTAAATGTTTATTCATTTTTGAGGGACAGAAAATGAGCAGGGGAGGGGCAGAGAGAGAGGGAGACACAGAATCCAAAGCAGGTTCCAGGCTCTGAGCTGTCAGCACAGAGCCTGATGTGGGGTTCAAACTCATGAACCACGAGATCATGACCTGAGTCGAAGCTGAATGCTTAACCAGCTGAGCCACCCAGGTGCCCCAGCACTTACCATAGTTTTAAATCAATTGGTTAGTCATCCAATTATTTAATGTTTATCTCCTGAACTAAATCATGCATTCTATGAGGCAAGGCCTGTGTCTGTTTACTGCATGCCTAACAAAGAGGTTGGATTCAGTAAACATTTGATGATCATTTAGGCTACTCAAAATGTCAAACTAGCATTTGGGAGGGGGTCTGTGACATTCTGACATTAAAAAACAGGTCCCTCTCAGGGACTGTCAGGATAAGGGTATAAGGCCCCCTGTCTGTGACGCCCCCCCCCCATCCCCACCCACCCAGCTGTTATTCTTCTGAGGATCCTGCCCTACAGCAAAGGGCAAAGGGCCTGAACTGGGTCAGTGTTATGTGGGAAGGGCCATAGGCCCTGGGAAGAAAAGCCAAATGTTGTCTCCAGACTCCCCTTTCACCATGTCCGTTTCCACTCTCCTCACCACCTACCCTCTCCTCCATGTGTCACAAAACCCTCTGCTGTTGCCATCACTGCACCTGTCACATTGCGTGTCTGTGAGTCTCTAGCCTCCTGACAATAATGACAACACAGCTGTTAGGAAGGATACACCTGCCCTCTGCCTGCCTCCTGGAGAAAGACATACTTATGTGAGGAGAGTGGCCAGCACCCGGGCCACATGTGGGCATAGCCACGCCACCACGGAATGCCAGCCACACAAACGTACCATATACCCTCTTGAGCTTGCTGATCACTGCTTTCAGTGCCTGTACTGAGCATGTAGCCAGAAGCCGGTAACATTCCAGATCCGACTCCAGCTTAGAGAGCCCGAGGCCTCCAGGCTAACCTGGTGCTCCAACTCAGGCTTATCAGAGCTCTGCACTGGACGGCTTGTGTGGATCAGCACAGCCAGTGTTTCCTATTTTTCATCTGTCATTGTCTGAGAACAAAGCCAGATTGGAGAATAAGTAATAAAAACTACAGCCTTACCACTCACAGTGTGACCAGAGATGTGCAGTATTGGCTTTGGTAGAAATGCAGAATCTCAGACCCCCTCCCAGACCTACGGAATCAGAATCTGCATTTAACAAGGTGACTTGTGTCCATTTAAGTTGTGAAGCACTAGACAGAGCAGTAATCCTCAAACTTGGCTGCACAATAGAGTCTGGGGAGCTTTAAAAACTACTGATGCTTGGGGGTGCCTGGGTGGCTCAGTCGGTTGAGGGTCTGACTTTGGCTCAGGTCATGAGTTCGAGCCCCCCAATCGGGCTGACTGCTGTCAGCACAGAACCCGCTTCAGATCCTCGGTCCCCTTCTCTCTCTGCCCCTCCCCCACTTGTGCTCGCTTTAAAAAAAAAAAAAAAAAAAGCCACTGATGCTTGGACCTCACCTCAGAGATTCTGATTTCATTGGTAGAGTCTGGGCACCAGGACTTTTCAACGCCCATTTTACCCATTCCAACGTGTAACCAGGATGGAGAATCCTTATTCTTCTGTCCTCTCAGCCCCTCAGGCGCCTCGTCTTGTCCTCCTCCGCTCAGTGTACCTCCCCTTACATGGCTATTTGCTTCTCCAACCCTTTCTTTCTCAGTATTTCCAGCCCCCCAGGATTACTGATAATAATCAAGTGTTGAGGAAAGTAGTTCACACTAGATGGTGAACAACTGACAGCTGTGACTCCCATGAGTATGTGCACTTTTAAAAGAAGTGGGTTCCCGACTCAGCTGTCATCATTGGTGGCATCTGATCAGTCTGAAGAATGTAAAGGGAACACTTGAAGCAGAGTAGGCCTTCCCAGTCTCCCTGAATTTGCCTTTTCTATTCAGCTAAACTTACTATCCAGGAAAAGAGCTACTTGTAGCATGGGTAAAAGTTCACTACTAAAGTCAGATGATTGAGCAAAGACACCTGCATGTTTACCTGTGTGTATGTGCTTTCTGTCTCCTGTGGATGGTGGGATGTCCCAGGACATTTTGGGTGGGAGGGGGAAAGAAAAAAAGGGGAGAGGGTCAGAGGGTACTTTCAGAAGTCAAGAGCAGAGGCTGAGGCCAACACCGTGGGTGGCGGGATCAGAAGTGCCCACATCTCTCAGACCCCTGTGGTGACACTGGTGCCGATGTCTCTGCACAAATACACTCCCTCCCCTCAGACTCAGGAGCTGCCACGGGGAGGGTCCAGAGACCATGGGGTAGAGGCCAGACCAAGTTTATTTATCAGATGAGCACCGCAGACTTGAACAGAAGCCAGAATTCCAGGCAACACATTCTGAGCCCACCGGCACACCCTTGGGAAGTACCACGGAGGGGCGTGGGGAGACCCAGCAGGGAAGCCATGGGCTGGGACCCCAAGGGAGCAGTCCCCAACCCCCAGACTCAGGGTACGTGGGAAAGCCACCTGGGGGAAAGCAAGGAACCCAGAGACAGAAAGAGAGATGGAAACACGAGACCAGTAAAGAGAAGCTAAATGAGAGGAAAAGACAAAGAGAGGCAGACAAAAAGAGACAGAGGGGCCAAGATCCCCGATTGAAGATGAGGCTCTGAGGCAGGACTGGAGGCACCTGGCTTTTCAGAACAGCCAGGGGCGAGTCAGTGTCACCGTTGACAGCTAGCTGAGGTGCAAATGAAAAGAAGCAGCGTGTGAGCCTGTGGGGGGCTTTCTGCTCTGGGAGCTGGGCTCTAACATCCCCTGGCCTGTCTCTTTTGCAGGCTGGGCGGCTGCGGGATAATTTGCCTGTGGCTGGAGGTGTCAGGCTCTGATGATGAGTGTGAAGTCTGCAGGTGACCTGCCCTTGGGGACACATCCTGTGTGACTAATCACTGGGCAGAGGTGGGAATGGAGTTCCAGCTACTGGGGCCTCTTCCCACCAGAATCAAATCCCCATGTGTGTATGGTGTGGGGGGGTCCTGTCCCCATTCGTGCCTGGAGAGGGAAGGCTTTTGCATGAGAAGGACCCTGAAGGCTAGCAGTAAGCTAGGGGACAGAGCCAGTAGGGACAGGCTGTCATCACGGAGGGGTGGGGGACACTGGGGAATGATGGTGTGTGGGGTGCATGGTTCATTTTCTCTCTTGCACACCACAAACCCAACAAATACTTTACATGTAAGTTAAGAATATAGACTCTGGAGCCAGACTGTCTGGGCTTGAATCCCGGCTCTGCCTCTTACTAGCTGGGTGACTCTAAGCTTGTTGCCTAACCTCTCTGTGCCTCATGTCTTCCTCCATAGGCCGGGAATAACAAATAATAATTATATCTAGCTCATAGGCTGTCGTGAGGATTTAATGAGTGAATATGCATAAAGTGTTCATATCAGTTCCTGCCGGCACATGATAAATGCCTTGTGTGTTAGTTATCATCATCCTTGCTACTGTTGGTCATTCATCCCTTATAAGTGGTGGGCCCTGGGCTGGGGGCTCTGTCAGAACAGTGACCAGGACAAAGAGGTGCATGCTGCCATGGGTTTGGCCTTCCATTCGAGTTGGAGAGAGAGAGACACTAAATAGCACAACCCAAAATCTTCAAGCTGATTTCCAAGACGGATGAGTGCCATGTAGGAACTAGAACAGGGCGCCATGCTAAAGAGTGACTGGGAAGGAGGAGGCTTCAGTGGCCAGGGTGGTCAGGGAGGGCTGCCCAGTTTGTCCGAGGGGAAGCCAAATGGTGAGAAGGAGGGAGCCATACGGAGTCCTGGGGAAGTGCATTCCAGGCAGAGGAAGCAATAAGGCAGGCAAGAGACAATAAGGCAGGAATGAAGTATCAGGGGACAGAAAGGAGGCCCGCATGGCCAGCGTGCCATGAGGAAGGGAGGAGACACAGCCAGGAATGGAGGCAGGGAGCCAGCAACAAGGACTTCATGGGCATGGCCAGGATGTAAGGTGGACTCTACGTGAGTTAGAGGGGGTAAAGTAGGAGAGACGCAGGATCTGACTGACATTTTCCAGGAGAGCTGGCTGCTGGGAGGGGACTGTATTATGAATGTGGGGAAGGCAGGGGGTAGTGAAACCAAGTGTTGAGCCTCTTAATAACCAGAGAGGTAGGATTTTTACGATAAGGGAGCTGAGCTCTGGTAGCTGCTGCAGGACGAAAGGAGTACAGGACCCACAGTAGCTAGCATTCACGGAGTGCTTACGTCTCCCATGGCTTGCACTTTCACTGTCACCACCTACAGAACAGGTTCCATTGAGAACCCAGAGTCATCCAGCCGGTCCTGGTGTCCGGGTCTGGCTGGCTCCAAAGTCCTTGCCCCTACCCACTGAGGCTGGCCGTCTGCTGGTGCTGGGAGAGGGGAGAAAACCCTGAGGGCCCTGGGTCTGCACACAGAGCTCTTCCCTGCTCTAATCTCAGCACATCTGTCCACGTCACAGATGGAAACAACCCACTGGGATGGGAGGAGGGCCATTCAATGTCAGAGGTGGTGCAAGGGGCAAAAAACCCTTTATGTTGCATTTGAGATCATTTACCTAAGTCTGAGAAGATACCTACTTACCCGACCAAATTTTGGTCCTACCCAAAGCGCACTCTGGTTTGATGAGATTCTATAACCTATCCTCAGACCTCAGAATCTGTCTCTTGCAGAAGGCAAATGCTACAGATTCAAAGCACGGATTTCTTTTCTTTTCTTTTCTTTTTTTTTTTCATTTCACTTAACATTAACTTCGCAGCTGCATCAGAAAACCAATCAGGGTGGGCCTGTTCAGACACGTTCCCTGCATCATTTCTACCACCCTCTTCCTGGAAATGAGCTTCTCCTGATGTCTTTCCATGAAGCCCGCCAGGACCCCCAGGGAACTTAACCTTTGTTCATCTCATTACTGATTAGGGCCTATCCTCTGTGAAGTTACGAGTGAACTTGGAGATTTTTGTGTGGTAGAGTGGTAAATTATGACTGCCCGGCAGCAAAGATCACAAAGGTGAGTTACTGCCCTGCAGGACATTAGCCAGCATCATATCTGACTTTGTAATTTTACTTCAACGTTCTCTTTCATTGCTTATAAGGGCCTCAAACCCTCCTTGAGACAACTTTACCATCCTGCGGTTTTCTCATTAACAGCTTAAATAAACCTTTGGTCCCGCAACCACTTTCTATTTGCGTGAGAGTCACGTATCTAACTTTTTCCAGTGACACTTTGGCAGTAGTTTATCTTCATCTTGCAGATGAGGCCACTGGGGCTACAAGAAGCCAGTGAACTAGCTGAAGTGCACAGAGCCAGCAGGTGTACGGGCAAGATTTGGACGCCCCTCAGCCCAATGCCAGAGCTCACAGTGCAACCGCCCCTGAAGGTCTCACATGTCATCTGAGTTGACACAGGGCCTCAGAATGGCCTGACCAAACTCCTCTATGTTACAGGAGCGGACCCTGAGACCAAGGGGAACTTGAAGCCTTGCACACTATCGCACGCTGGTAAAGGACAAAGGGCAACTGCAGCTGAAAAGCTGTTTCTCTTTTAACTACCGCCTCGTCTTCTTATGTTTAGCTCAGGTCTTTGCTCAATCAAGGCCACTCACAAGGACCAAAAAAGAATGCCTGCCATACAACAGAATCTCACCTGCTCACTGGAGAGGTGAGGCATCTCCAGCAGAGAGCCACTCCTTAGAGTGTCAAACAGGTCTCTGATGCTCTGACCCAGAGTCCGTGGAGGCCCTAGAGGACCAAAGAGGGGCTGCCCAAAGTCTGTGCATCTCCTGGAATTGTGTGCAAATTTTGCCTTATGTGCACAGTGCATCAGATTCTCAAAGGGATAAAACTCCAAAAAGATTACATGTCCTGCCTTGTCTGCAGAAGGGCCCTTGTTAGAAGCAAATGAGCTGCCTGAGAAGCAAAACACATTAACTTCCTGAGCACTTGCATAGGTCAGCCTGCCCAGATGGGCCCATTTGTGACTATGAGAACAAAGCAATCCAAAAGTTATATTTTAAAAAGTGGGTCATTTCATTGGTCAAGTACCTGAAAGGCTCAGGATGTATAAACTGCATGTGAGAGGCTCAGGCCTAGAGATACATATACCCACACGGATGCCACTTCCAGTGACATAAAGGCAGCCAAGGGCCAGAGGGTCTCACCCAGAAAAAGGAGGTGTCAGCTCCCTGGGGTAGGGATTCTTGTCTGCTTTGCTGGCCAATTACCCCAGGACCTAGAGGACAGCCTGGTACATCGTAGATGCTCCATAAATACATGCTGACTGAAAGAGAATTGTCCAGGAGGGAAGAGACATGTCACTGACTGATGATAAGAGCCATGCCAAGGGCAAGACCCAAAAATAAGAATAAGATTAATAGCAACTAACACTTATCCAGCCTGTCCTGTGTGCCAGGCTCTGTGCTAATATGCCCTGACCTCATTCCTTCATTCACTCCTCACAGCAACTCCCCTAGGTCAATGTACTATTGTGAGCTCCATTTCATACATGCAGAATGTGAGGTTCAAAGAGGCTCAGTGTCCTGCCCAAGGTCATATAGCTGAGGAGCCCAATCCACAACCTGGACCAGGTCTGTCATAGTCCAATCTTAACCACACAACACTGCCTCCCCGGATGCATGGGAGGAGTGGCAGAGGAGAGAACCACAGCAGAGAGAAGGTGGGGTGAGGCGAGGCGAGGAGAGGGCACTGTAGCAGTCAGAAGACAGGACCTGCGTTGCAAAGCTCTGCGGGGACAGCATTTATGAGACGCTGGGAAGGTCATGGGAAGGAAAAGGGGAGAAGCGGCTGGATGTGGCAGAGGCTGCCCGTTGTCCCTAGCCAAAATTCATTCTCCCCTTTGCCTTCTACTGGAACTGTGATTTTATTTGGCCAGCCATGTGCCCCGATAAACGAGTACATTTTCCACTTCCCTTGTGTGTAGGCGTGGCCAAGAAGAGGTAAACAGAAGTTGTAAATGAAAAAGCTTCTAGAAAATCTGTAGAGCAGGCTGACTTAGTTGCTGGAGGTTCCCCTGTATCCTTTGTTCCCCTCTTTCCCCCTTTTTCCTACCTAGGGCCCACCGGAAATAACTGGAGCTCCATCAGCCATCTCAAGCCATGAGGTGACCTTAAGGACAGAAGACAAAGCCCAAGAATGTTGGAGCAAAAGATAGAGGGACCTTGGGACCTTGACTCCTAGCTGGTTCTGGAGCTGCCGTCTTTTGATGTGAGAGGAAAACTCCTATACTTTGTTTAAGCCACCTTTTATTTTATTTATTTTTTATTTTTTTTAATGTTTTATTTATTTTTGAGACAGAGAGAGACAGAGCATGAGCAGGGGAGGGTCAGAGAGAGAGGGAGGGAGACACAGAATCCGAAACAGGCTCCAGGTTCTGAGCTGTCAGCCCAGAGCCCGATGTGGGGCTCAAACTCTCGGACCGCGAGATCATGACCTGAGCTGAAGTCAGATGCCCAACTGACTGAGCCACCCAGGTGCCCCCCTAAGCCACCTTATAAATATTTACATTTTTTTTTTTTAGTTTTCTGTTCTGTAGAGTCAAACCCAATCCCCCCAACTGGCACAGAAATCAATCCCCTGTGGGGAGAAGACCAGCAGAGCCGTGCAGAGCCCAGGACTATATCTCCAGAAACATTGGACAGAGGATCTGCAGGCTTGACCACAGCAGACAAGCAGAGTCCTGAGGTAAGCAGGGCGGCAGGGGGGATAGGCTTCCTTCACACCCCAGACTCTCTTAAGGCAGGTAACAAGAGAGGGTGGGAGGACACTGTGGCGTGAAAATGAGAGTGAATGCCAGAGAAGCTGATGACTGCAAAGACGAGGATTTTCAGAAGCTCCGAAAGTATGTTAATCTGTGGGAAAATTGTAGGCAGCAAGTTCCAGGGCTAGTTCTGGAACCAGAACCCCCAGGACCACTGCCAGGCCATAGGGGACCTTTGTGGGAACTGGAGAAAGGTGCCCCTTCTTCAAAACACTTTCATTTACTTGGAAACTGTCATAATAAATATACAAATCTACATCTGTGATATGAATGGCGTCCCTTAGAAATGGCGCCCTTGGACAGTGCACAGCCTGCACAACCATGAAGAGTGACTTTGCAGATCTGTCTGGTCCCACCACACCTGCATCAACTTCATAGCTCCAAAAAGTGGCTGAATGCTATGCCCCTAAGGATGTCTTAGCATTATTAAGTGATGATTACACAAGGCCATGTGGACCCTGGTTAAAAAGGCAGGAGATATTTCCACCCTAAAAAAAAAAAAAATGCAATGTCAGATTCGAGCACCTGGTTAAATGTCACTCATAAGGAAAATGCAGCTATGTGAAGCAGGTCACAGCTACACTAAGATGAGAAGTGACTGTAGCTCCTGTCCATGAGTTTGATAAAGACCAAGCACGGCACCTAAGTAGAAATCCCAGCCTAGTAAGAATCTGTGGACTGCAACAATCAATGACCAAATAAAAGGAGACAGGGGTGCCTCTGAACTTTATCATAATTAATTCAAGCTTCTTTACATAATTTTATTGGTCTATTTTTTCCCTTGGAGGGAAGGAAGCACTTTTACAATTTATGGAATTATTTTAGATACAAAAAGCAGGGGCGCCTGGGTGGCTCAGTCAGTTGAGCATCTGACTTCAGCTCAGGTCGTGATCTCGTGGTTCACTACTTTGAGCCCCACATCGGGCTCAGTGCTGACAGCTCGGAGCCTGCTCCGGATTCTGTGTCTCCCTGTCTCTCTGCCCCTCCCCTGCTCATGCTCTGTCTCTCTCAAAAAAAATAAAACAGTAAAAAAATTTTTTTAAATAAATAAAAGCAATGATAGATCTCAATAAATAAATTATTGCAACCTTAATTCTCTGCCCCTACCCCAACTACCAAAAAAGCCCCCCAAACTAAAAACCAAACTAAACCAAAACAAAACCCACAAAAAACAAAGTAAACTGCATCTATGCTTTCCAGCCAGGGCCCAGCTGCTGACCTCACCACACCTTAATGCTATTCTTGCAGACCAACCACATTTTCTAGGGAAGGTCCCTCTGCTGGGGGCTCTCCAGGCCCTGCGCATCCCTGCTGCCCTTCGCACCTTCCCATACTGACTCTGTGGCAAGAGAGAAGTGAGCATGTCTCAGATGAAGGAAGGGGTGGGGCGGAATCAAGTGCCAGAGAGATTGCTAACGAGAAGAGCTGGAGTTCACCTATCCATGCCAAACGGTTCCCGAAACTGTTCCCCGGGACAGAGACAAGCCATCCCACTGTGGCAGGAAGAGAAATGACAACCACACTTGTTGAGCTTCCATTTGTGCCAGGCACCGTAATGGACGTGAAGGTTGCATGAAGCTGATGGGGAAAAATGCTCTGGACCCTGATTCAGAGGCTTTCTTTCTTGTACTGTGTGACCCTGGGCAAGACCCCCTGACCCTCTGGGTCTCAGTGTCCCCACCTACAAAATGAGGGCCCCAACTGTGTCTAAGGCAGTGCTTCTCAAGCTGCAGGGTGCACAGAAGTCCTCTGGGGTCTCGTTCACACCCCAGGGGAGGGCCTGAAAGTCTGCACTTCTGACTAGATTGGCCCTGGGCCTCATTCTCAGCAGCCAAGCAGAGAAAGCAAGCCTCACTGAGCGAGCCTGGCAGCTGGCCTCTCTCCTGCCTCTACAATTTCAGCCCAGCAGACCAAACAGCCAGCTGTAGGCAGAGCCCAGGGACCTCAGCCAGCTGCCTTCTTCTTTTCCCTTTCCAAACAAAATTTGAGATGTCACTTTTTTTTTTTTTTTAAATCACAGAACAGCTGAGAAAAGAAAACAAATATTTCCTCCACATCCGTCTCTGCTTCCCACCCCCACCTACCACTGGGCCAAGAAACTAGCCTTCTTGGTGTCATCCTGTCCTCTTCTCCCAGCTCCCACACCAGCACCCTTGTCTGACAGGGTCCCCCCCCAACTCTGCAGGCCCCCCCCCCCCCACCTCCACTCTCTGAGCTCACCTCTGGCAGAGGCTTGCCAGGCTTATTTTAACAGCTCTGATTGAAGCTGGGATCCCGCTGACATTTACACTCCCTCATCATTATCAGCTCGAAGCTTCCAGCAGCCAAGCTAAAAAGGCTTCGCAGAGCAGGAGGGGCCAGGGATGAAATGTCAGCAGCTCACACTCCTGCCTCTCCCGGAGCCGCCCCACCGCCTTACCTGGCACAGCCCACCTGCCCCCCATCAGCCCAGGCCCGGGCGGCCGGCGGGTTCTTGTTCTAGTGACCACATTGTCTCTCTCAACAATCAGGACACGTGGTGCGATTTGGAAAAGCATAGATGTGAAAAGACTCATAGAGGCAGAAAAATTAAATCCCATTTAGCGGTGTAATCAGAGCCACCAGCGAGCCCCTCCTGGGCAGCTTTCTCCCCATTTAGACATCAGACAAATGTTCACTGCCCAACCGTCGCTCGGCTGAACCTACGGCTTTCTGGCTCCTCTCTTGACTTCTGGAATATCCGAAGCTCTGTTTTCTCTCTAGAAGGGGGTAATCGTCCCTGCCCATCAGGTTACTGGGCCATGAAATGGGAAGAGGCAGGTGCCTGTAGTCAGGCTCGGCCAGCGCCACACCTTCACGGCCGCCCTCTCCCTCGGGGGCCTCCCTCATCCTACACCTCAGACATCAGTTGCTACAACCACATCTGATCCTTTAAGCTGCTGAACTGTTGAGCCTCAGAAAGAAGAGACATGAGAGCAAGGAGCGCCTCCACGCTTCATGGTCTCTGAAGAAATTCATGGCTGTGTTTTATGTCTGCTCAGCAAGGGCAGGGTTCACAGGAATGCGTCTGACTCACCACTAAATAATTTACTCCTGGGTCAGAGAGGCAATAATTTTTACAGAGAAAGCATTTCCAACTCAATGCACTAAAATGATGTCAGTTCATTGCGGGGGGTGGGGGGGTTAGAGGTGAGAATTAGGATCTGAGCGATTCTTCTGATGGAAGGAGAGACGAGCTGTTCAAAGCACAGGAAGGACAGACACCATTTATGATGGGAGATGACGAAATGCCTATGCGATGAGATGGGGTCAGGTGAACCGTGCAGGCATTGTGACGTAGCATTAGGCCACTGGTGACCTTCTGGTCACATCTCAGGAGGGTCATCTGCTTCTGGACCACAGCTGGCCATGGGGAACTGACACCATGGAGGGCAAAATATAAAGATACTAATACAAAAGCAAACGGCCTAAGATGTATGATAGTGGTTGTCTTAAAAACAAACAGGGGCTCCTGGGTGGCTCAGTCCATTGAGCGTCCAACTTCAGCTCAGGTCATGATCTCACGGTTCACGGGTTCAAGCCCCACATTGAGCTCTGTGCTGACAGCTCAGAGCCTGGAGCCTGCTTTGGATTCTGTGTGTGTGTGTGTGTGTGTGTGTGTGTGTGTGTGTGTGTGTCTCTGCCCCTTCCCCACTTGCACTCTGTTTCTTCTCTTTCAAAAATAAATAAACATAAATAAGTAAGTAAGTAAATAAATAAATAAATAAATAAATAAATACAAACAACAACAAAACCTGTCCATCTCAAGGAGTCCCTCCAGGAAGTCTTCCCTGATTTACCCCATCTGATCATTCAGATTATAAAGATCACTGTTTTACAGCACTTGGCTATATGGTCTGGTCTGTAATCCACTGCGCCTCAGGAGAACATTAAATTCCTCATTGTCTCCAGCATTCGAGGCAGGCCTTCCCCAGCCATACACTGTCCGTGGGCAGCCGTGGGCCTCGTCCTTCTCTGCCACCCCGGTGAAGACAGGTGCCACGCTGTGTCTGGCTTGTTCAAAACTGCCCTCCACTACCACACGCATATCTATAATCACCAGCGTAATAATTCTGTTAAATTACCGTTCTGACATCACCCTTTCAAGCAAATCAGGAAGCCCAGTTTATAGTTCAGTCTGCAACATTCTGATCACATTGCCAGCTAGCAAATGTCTGGCAAAAGCAATCGCCTTGGACTATCACAGCTGGAACAAATAACTATGTTCCTAGAGTGCCTTCCACATAAAACATAAAGTGGCTGGGTTGTGTAAGGGGTACAAATGGCATGCAGGCACAGGGCAGGTCCTCACGGAGCTCACCGAAAAAACAGCGGTGATCCTGAGAGCTGAGAGTTCTGGAACTCTCACTGTGCACTATACAGTACCACATTTCATCCCCACGAAAGCCCTGCCGTTCAGTGCTATTCCTATGCCCGGTTCAGAGCTGGAGAATGAGGCTTAGGGAGGTGGTCGCTCCGAGGAAGCCACACTGCTCGGAAGCACAGGCTGGGTTTCCAACTCGGGTATTCCTACTCCAGAACCTAAGTATTAACTGTGACACCAATTCTACCTCCTCAGACCCTGACTGAGACAAGACTCTGTGTGACAAAGAACCCAGAGAGAGAGAGACAGAGAGAAAGAGAGCGGGAGCCCTGACAGGGAGAGAGATAGGAGAGAGAGAGAGAAAGAGACAGGACCCTGAGTGAGAGAGAGACAGAACGCTGGCAGAGAGAGACAGAGAGAGAGAAAGAGAGAGAGAGAGAGAGAGGACCCTGACAGGGAGAGACAGGACCCTGAATGAACAGGATAAGCATGTAACAGCCACCCAGCACCCACAGACAGGGCTACACAGAGGAACGGACTATGGAGGGAAGTCATATGGAAGAAAGCCCCTGGGTGGGAGAGGCCTGGGAGGGTATCTGGAAGTGAGGTGAGTGTCCCAGGAGAAAGCAAGGATTGGGAAAGGCAGACGGTGAACCATATTCCTAGTGCTGGGACAGAGCTGAAAGCCAGTCTGCCGGAGCATATCGGGAGACGCAAGCCTGGAAGGGGCCTAGTGCCAGGGGGCCCTTGAGAGCCAGCAAGAGGAAGGTGGACCCATGCCAGCGCAATGAGGACCTCTGTATTTTCGAAGACAAGAGTGAATAGACCAGAGCGATGTCCAAGAAGGTGATGCCTGGCACCCTGAAAGGGTGGCTGGGGTTGGGAGGGCCGGGGAGGGCGTGGGGCCACTTGGGAAGCCACACTAATCCTTCCAGCACTACCAATGGGGCTCCCGACCTGGAGGACCTGGCTTCCCCCATATGTGAAACTGTCTAGGGCAGCAGATCAACGTGGCTATGAGCACGAGCTCTGGAGCTGAGTGGCCCTGGGCAAGACACCTAGCCCCTTGGGTCCCATCTTTCCTGAGCAGTAAAACAGGGGCTGCTCACGTGGGGCTGCTGAAGGACTGACACCGGAGGGAGGGCCAGGAGGGCAGGGGGCAGGAGGGCGTCAGATCTCTCAGCCGCACACGGGCATCCCAGAGCAGCAGGTTCAACAACAGCAGGACGGGGCCAATGCCACCTAGAGTTTCCAGAAGCAAAAATGGCACAAAGGTGGTGACACTCTCCAGGGGCAGAGGTCACACACGTTACTGGATCTGCGGCGCATCTGGTCAGGTGTCTGTCTGTTTGCACCCCGCTACCGCTGGCTCATCCCCTTTCCACCTGTGCCCCTGGCCAGGCCCTGGCCCTTGGTCAGCACACATACACACACAGGCGCTAGGCATTCGGGGAGGGGGCACTTCCAGAATTTTCTTCCGCTTTTCCTTTTTAAGCAAATCTGGTTTGACGGTCCTTGTGTAGCTGCCCTGACCCAGAGGGGGAAAAGGCAATCCCGGAAGGAGAAGGAAACCCTGGCAACCTCTTGCCTAGGGGAAGCAGTAGACCCCAGGCAGTGGCCCTGCAGCGGCTGGTTGCCATGAAATGGAATTTATACATGAAAATCAGGAGAGAAGCGGCCCAGGGCACCCCAAGTGTGGCTCTGACAGAGCTGACAGCTAATTAGAAAGCTGCATTCGAGCTTCACGTTGAAAAGCCATTTAATAATTAAATGTCTTATCTGTATTTAAATCCCTCTGACAATATATACTTAGAGTGTGGCCAGAGAACAAATGTTCTCACTTCTATCACCCTACAAGACACAATATTTGAATCCAAGCATCTCCCCCAGTGACAGTAAGTGACATTATGTCACACGACTTGTACCGAGAGCCTTCCAGCATCAGGGGACTCTTCGACCCGGTTCTTGGATCAATGTGGCACAGAGAGACTCAGACTCAGAAACAGGCTTGACATGAATACGTCGCTTCACAAGTCACAGAGCTGGGAGGCAGGGAATGGGTAAGGGGGCCTGCAGCCTGGTGGGGTATGAGGAGGAGCAGAGGGATCAGCTGGCCTGAGTGTGGCCAAAAGAGTGCATCGTCTGTAGAGTAAGAATAAAATTCTTAAAATGATAATAAAATCCTTGTTTTAATAATAATAATAATAATAATAATAATAATGAAAGTTGGTCTGATTTCCATTAACTCCATGCACAAGTAGTCCTAAAGAATATTGATAAAGTACTGCTCCCCACTTAGAAGGAGGCTCCCACGGCCACCCCCTTGGCACACCACCACCTCAGCCTTACTTAGTAGCATGAGCACAAATGGTCTGGAAGCCCCAGGGAGCGGGGAAGGCTGCAGAGGGGGAGGGGGAAGAGGCCGCAGAGGAGAAACTGTTTTAGAGTGGGGGGAAGAACAGGTGCTCTGTGTGGTACAGGGATGGGCAGACATAGGCTGGGTTGGGCCCCATGAGTATGCTCTGCCCACCCTGTGGAAGCAAGAAACAACGAGGGAAGAGACCTCTGTGTGGCCCATCGAAGCTGCACCCCATCCTGCTGGCAGCAGGGGCCATAATGTCACCGGCATCCCCAGGTGGGCTGCGAGGGCCATGCAGAGCTGTGGGAGGAGGGTAAAC
Organism: Panthera leo; assembly: GCF_018350215.1. NCBI lineage: Eukaryota > Metazoa > Chordata > Mammalia > Carnivora > Felidae > Panthera > Panthera leo. The sequence continues at coordinate 55,773,093 of NC_056689.1, forward strand.
ACCAAAGGGACACATGGAAGCCTCTGCAAGGAGACCAGATTCACATGGGAGGGGGTCAGGGATGGTCCCGGCTGGGACATAGATGGAACACCTGGAGAAGATAACAGGGAGGGAGGCTTAGATCCTCTCACTGTTTGGTTGGAGCTCTCCTGGGACAACACAAAACACTGCCTCCCCTCGGCCCCAGGATAGGTCTCAGAAAGCACAAGGCTGCACTTCTGTCTCCCCTTCTGGAACCTTCTCCTGCCATCCAAAGGAGCCAATGAACCCCCAGCAGAGAGTGCACATTCAAAGGAATAAGACCTGGAAGGGAATTTAATCATGACCTAGTTCAACTCTCTCTTCTAACCAACGTAAAAAACCCAGAGAGGTCAAGAGACTTCACCAATGTCACCCAGCTGTTTAGCTGGTGCTCTTTCCATGCCCCTGCCTGCCATGCTTCTGAGAAGCATTATGGTATCATAGGGGCTTTGCAGGCAGTGAGTTAAGGTCCAGATCTGCTCTCCTCTTAGAGCTGCGTGATGTGAGATACACCACCAGTGCTTCCTGGCCTTGGGTAGCAGCCTGGACTGGTGGCTGGACTGCCTTTGAGCAGCTGAGCAGTGCCCCAGTCCCAGACGGCACAGTCCTGGCTTTGGGGGTGGGATACGACTTTGCATATCTGGGATGCTTGAGTCACAGCCAATAAGACCAAGTACCTCTCTTCAACACACGCTGTGTCATAACCATTGAAACTGGCCTGGACTATCATTAAATTCGGGAATGTCAAGGGTCTTGGAAAACACTAACTGTACCTGACACAGCCGTCATCCCGCCCTCAAGGTGCTCTCTATCCTATTGGGTTCAACTGTTGATTTACCAGGAATTCAACTGCTACCTCTCAAAATGTAGTCCGCGGACCAGGAGGGTCCAATCACCCGGGACCTAGTTGGAAAGGCCCCTCCTGGACCTGCTGGATCCAGATCTGCATTGACACAAGACCCCCAGGTGACTCGGATGTACCTTCAAGCTCGGGGGGCACTGGTTTAGGGCGGTGTGGGGACATTCCAAGGTGATGGCCCTGAAGACAGGCCAGCATCCCGCACAGCATCAGAGACCATCACAGAACACGTGTGACGTGGTGTCACTGTCCCTCTGCTCTCGGACGGATGGGAGAGGCTCAGCTCGGTAAGAGCTCAGGTGGAAAGCTTCTGAGTTTCTGAGGACGGCAAACATAGCGTGCTCCCCCTTGTTGTCATGATGCAGCCGGCCGCCAAGTTAGGAAACTTCCTTTACACAGTGTCTGGGGAACACAGGTCCCGGGCTCCCAGACCGGCTCTGCATCCCCGCTCTTTGTTCCCCAGCGCTGGGACAGCTGCATGTCAGCTCAGGTCTCCAGGACTTGTTTCCACATCTCCATCGTGACATGCGGATACAAGAAGATCCTAGATGTAAAAAGCCGGCCCTGGCCTGGTCCCTGATGGGTGCCCAAGTAGTAACAGCTCTGATTGTGATGTGGGGGTGGAGAGACTGACTGCTTCTCCAAATATCCTAAGGGGGCAGACGTGGGCCAGCGAGCCATGGGTACAAGTCCTAGGACAGCAGTTTGGGTTTAGTGTGTGGGAAAACCACGAGCAGCGAGCGTGCTCTCAACAACAAATGCCCAGCAGGGGCTGGTGCAAGCGTGGCACACGCCGCCGGAGCTCAGGAGAGGGACCGTGGCACTACGGAAGCTGAGAGAAGACGGAGAGCGACACCCTTTCGTCTCCCCATTCCTGTTGCTCTAAGGTAGGGCACAGCCTCCCCCAAGATGCAAACGGGCGTCTCCCACTTCCTCTCTCCCAGCAGTGGCACAGACAGAGCTGTGCTGGAGCTGGTGCCACAACCTGCGGCAAGCCGGGCGCTCTTTCACCAACACGGCTGGCAAGCAACTCTCATCACGTAGCCAAGAACGAAGGCACCATCGGCCGCCTTAGTACCCACTTCCCAGGCCCCTCGGTAATGATTTTAACACGCTTCCGGTTCTCCCGGCAAACTGCTCAATTTTTACAACAGCCATACTCTTCTTTTTTTTCTCCTCTAAGTGTTCATTTTAGTGCAACTGAACAGAACACAGTGGAAATTCCAAACCAAGTTTGACAGCGGTTTCTTCAGAGTGCAACACCCTGGATTAATGAACCCGCCGGGAACGAAGTTCCTTTTAACAAAGACACTGTTAAAAACAAAGCCGAAAAAAACCCTCACTCAGCCCCTAAGTGTTTATCATCCAGTCACAATGAACCAACAAGAGAGTGTGCATGGTGTGGGTTATGTGGATAGCTCAGACCATTCCCTGCTGCTGAAAGAAGGGAGAGAGCAAGACGTGAGTATCTCTAAGAAAGAGTGTTCTAGGCAGAGGGAACAGCCAATGCAAATGTCCTGAGGCAAGAGTATGCATAGTGTTCCAGGAAAAGCCAGGATTGTCAGGAAGGCTGGATTAAGAAAGAGGGTGAGGGGTGGGAGGTTAAGGATTTGGGATATCAGACGGAAGCAGGAAGCCATCAGAGGGTTCTGAACAGACGAGCAACTTGATTCATAAGCTGATACACTTAAGTCACCAAGAACAGGGCCTGGCACAGAGTAAGTGTTCAATTAATACTAGCTCTTGTTGTACTTTACCCCCTAAATTTCCATGTACTCACCCCAATATGCAAATACACACACCCCTCAAAGCCCTTCAGTAACACCTCTCTACCTACTGAGGTGTCCCAAGTCCTTCCATCTGGGATTCAAGCCCCTCTATAAGAAGGCCCAATCCACACTTCCAGCCACCGGCCCAGAACATGCCCAGGTACAGATTTGCTCTCCCTAGACCTGCACACCTCCCCTCTTCTTTGCTTTCCCCTGTACAATTCCTTTCCTCCTGGGAGGAGGTACCTTCTGGGTATCCAAGGTCACATCCATCTCAAAGGCCACCTCCTCCATGAAGGCTTCCCTCGTGCATCAGCTGATAGAAGACACGTCTCCACCATTAGCCAAGCCGTGCCACTAATGGACCTTCTTATCCTTGGTGCTGGTTTCATCCCCCCACTGAAGCCCACCTCCAGCCCCTGCCACCACCCACGAGGAAGCTGCCCACCAAGCTCCTCCACAGGGCTTAGCCAAACACTGAATAAACCATTATGACTATCAGCTGAGTAATGCAATAAATGCACAGCCTCTGTTTACCCCCACCCACTCGGCAAAGACCTGGCTGAGACTCAGCCAAGCAGTGAAGGGGGCAACCTACTCTCTCAGGCCCTCCCAAGGGGCCAGTTAATTATAAATAAAAAAGGCTGGAGGGGGTATTCCTCTTCCTTCAAATATAAAAACTCAACAGACAAAAATAAATCTAACAACTGCTCAGATCAGATCAGAACCGTTCTGATCACCAGTTAAGCACAAAGGCTTTGGCCCCTCTGTGAGCATAGATACAGGTATTTCACCAAAAAAACCAGCCATGATAAAGAGGAGGGGAGGTTCAAAACCCCTGCTGAACACCACACATGTGCACACACGCATGCCATGCACCCACACGCCTAGCATAGCTGTGTGGCCACATTCAAGCTCTTGCGTCTAGAGAAGGGACATCCCTCACACAACGAGGAAGCCCTGAAGCAGCCATGAGGCAAGAGCCTGATGAGAAGGAACTGAGGCCATCCTTGCAAAGTCAGTGGCGGGGAGCACTTCAGCTACATCACAGAAGCCTCCAATGACCATGGTGTAACGAGGGTGGGAAACATAACTCACCACCCGTCTTTATGGAAGACATGTTAAAGAGCTCTGAACTCCCACATGGTTTTCTGAAGCAGGCAGAAGGGATGCCAGATCAAACAGGGGTCAGAATCTTCTAGACGACTGCTTAACCAGATGCGGATAAATCACAGGACCACAGAGCAGCCTCCAGAGGGTCTGAATTAAGGAACTCAAGGTGAAAATGGGGCCGGGACTCATGAACCGTTGTTACCCGGGCCTCTTGGGGAGGCTCTGGCTTCTCTCTCTCAAGCTATTTCACCAGGTTAGCCCCCGCCCAGGGCCAAGAACCCAACAGACAAAGCAACCAGCCAGAGAAGGAACCGATACCCAGAATCTGATCAAAAGGCCTCTGCCAAAGGACAATCTGTTGGATCTCCGGTCCCATAAATGGCACCTATAATGGACATCCAGTGGGTTTTGTCTGTTTTTATCTGCAGCATATGCTCACTCTACTTCCCAGTGATAACCCCAATTGTTTTCTTTAGGGATCTATCCCTCCCCAACTCTGCTCTCATGGTCAAGTAGATATGACTCCACTCCCAACTCCAGGCCCCATCACCTGGCCATGGTGGCTGGTTCAAGATGGCCACAGAACTCATCAAAGCCAATATGATGGTGTGAGACTTTGGGGACAGAGGCTAACATTCTTTCCTGTAGACTTGGAGCTAAACACTGGAGCTTCTGTAGCCACCTTAGAGCATGAATGGAGAAAGAGCTGAGAAGAGAGCCAGCGTGGTAGAGATTAGAGGAGGGAGGGACAGAGACAAAGCGACTGGATGGATGGATAGATGAATGAATCATCACTTGATGAATGAAACACCCTGGTATCATCATTTGAGCCCTTGATCAGGCCTCATCTGATTTAAACTCAGGTCTGCCTGATTCCAGAGGGAAGACTGTTAATGGGTATTGAGTGTTTATTGCTGGACACAGTGCAAATGTTATTGAATTTAATCTTCACAATAACTCTGTGAGGCTTCCCCCCCCCTGCCTGTTTTATTCGTAGACAAGGAAACTAAGGCTAAAGAGGTTTTTTAACTGTCCCAGGTCAGCCGATTCACTAGAGGCAAAACCACAACCAAGGGTCACCTCCAAGGCTATGATGTTCACGCTGTGCCCTTCCGCCCCTGGGCAAACAGGCCAGAGCTCTGGAGAGCATCCTCAGAGGGCTGTGGACCCAGGGGAGCTCACATTTTGATTACTGAGCCAGAGGAGGGCTTTCAGGGAAGCATCTTCGTGAGGGACTACTGGGCATAATGTCTCCTGGGAGACAGATGCCCTATCTGCTGGACTAGGCTCCAGAAGGATCTCTCAGGGACTGCCGAAACCTGCAAGAGAGCAGCTGGCAAACGCGTGTGCACACAGTCCTCCAGGTACAGAGTGGGCAGTCATCTAAGCTTTCTGAACGGCAGTGACTCTCAGCCGTCAGTCGTAATCCAAGAGGGAGCCCTCGGAGTCCTCCAGGGTGATTGCCAAGGATACGGGCCAAAGCCAGAAAAGTCACAAGGCGGTACAACACCATGGGGAAGGTGTCAGAAACAAAAGACAAAACGTGTTACTTCGGGGAGAAAGTACCCCCACTGCTCCGGAGATGCGCCTACAGCACTACCAGCTCAGCCACCTACGTGAGGGAGGACGGAATGCCCCTGGCAATGCGTCGCAACAATAGCAACGTGCTGTGAGATGTGGAGCAGTGGCATTATTTTAACTCCGTTCTTGGTTTGTGAAGACTCAGCCTCCGTTGTTAAAATGACACGGCAATCTTTCCCCAGGGCAGGCAGGGCAGCCTGCCAAGGACGCCACCTCTGTTCCCTGGGTGTCCCTTGGCTCTGGGTACCTCACACCTAACTATACCACACAAGCCCCAAAGTTCTGCTCATTGCCCTTGACGTTCAAGCCCATTTGGTCGTGGGCCAGTTCCCGTTCTCTAAGACAGAGCTCTTCGCTGCCTGAAGAGGAATAATCAGGACTGCAGGAAATCCTAAAGAAAACAGAGGGAAGAGCAAGGAAGCACACAAGCAACCTCCTCCAAGGTCTGGCTGGGAGAGCTGGCACCCCCACCCTGCTGGCAGCCCCCCCTCGAAGTCTGGAAGCCCCCGGCCCATCCCACGTGCTGCCATCCCAGCTAAGAGCGGCATGAGCTGTTGGAGGATGGGGAGCTCACTGGTAGGGCCTGCGCTCAGGATAAAGCAGGAGCCGTGCTGGGGCGGGGAGGCCCCAAACCACTGCAGAGGGGGCCTCGAGCACCCCACCCCCATTTCACCCACAGGGAAGAAGTGCAGACTTGCTAACAGGAGGGCAGAGCCAGAAGCCGCTGCTTGAAGAGAAATCAAAGGGTGAGACGTTCGTCTGGGGGAAACCAGGAACCCTAAACGGGGCATAGTTGGGCCTCGCTCTTTCCTGCCTCAGGCACTGCCCTTCTCCCCCCATCTGCCCACGAGATGACTCCTTTGGGAAATCCTCTGTGCCTGCCATCCTCCTCCTCCTCTCTCCACCTAAGCCCTCTCCACAAACAGGGGCTGTGCCCTCCCCTGGGGCTACATCAGCACCTGGTAGGTCCCTGCATGAAGCACTTCTGGAAGGTAAGAAGCAGAAGCAGAGGAAACAGGAATAGGAGGGTAGGCTCCCTCTCCTCTGCTACCCGGGTTACACTGCTCTGCCACTTTTGTCATTTTTAACTAAGTCACTTGGCCTCCTTGTACCTCACCGTCATCATCTGTAAAATGGGGGAGAATGACACCGAGGAATCAATGAAATCGTTCGTGGATTTCACTGATGTTTCCTTTTAATGCGCCGCAGAAGGAAAGCGAGAGATGACTGATCAGTGCCTGGCTCGTGCAATAAATGTGAGTTTTTGCATCTCTAACTTGTTCCTTTTCCTCCATGAAATGGAGAGCTCCTTGGGGGCGCAGGCTGGGTGTCACCCCCATCCGTGTCCCCAGCACACAGCCAATTCCACTTCCCAGGTAGCAACGTGGAACAACGCTCCACAGGGCCAACAGAAACGGTCAGAAATGGAGTGAGGGATACAGGTGACAACTAAGAGCCACATTCGGGACCCAGCGGTCCTATTTCCAGTGTGGGTCCAGGGTCAGGGTGCCGTGACATGAACAGGTTCCTTTACTTCCCTGAGCCTCAGTTTCCTCATCTTTAAACCTGAGTTAAAAATGACAACCTGAGGGCGCCTGGGTGGCTCAGTCGGTTGTGTCTGACTTCGGCTCAGATCATGATCACGCAGTTTGCGGGTTTGAGCCCCGTGTCAGGCTCTGTGCTGACAGCTTAGAGCCTGGAGCCTGCTTCGGATTCTGTGTCTCCCTCTCCCTCTGCCCCCCTAACCCCACTCACATTCTGTCTCTCTCGCTCTCAAAAATGAATAAATGTTAAAAAAAATTTTTTTTAATAACAACTTCACAGAGTCACTCTAAGGACTAAACGAGAGGATGTTTCTAAAGAACTTAGCACAGTACCTGGCCCATGGTAAGTCTCAATAAATGTAATGGGTTCTGTCACTTTTAGTAATAATAACACTGGATGACTATCAATAATGGACAGTGGGTACCCTGAGTTTATCTGGAACCACGGCTACTTTCTCAAGAGGTATTAAAGGAAAAACGCAGAACAGAAGGACTGCCTCTGAGATGCTGGGGGAGGAGAACTGCCTTCCCACTCAGAGCCCAGATCAGAAGAAAGTTCTGGAAATATCCTGGCAGAGACCCTTTCCAGGGAGAAGCTGTGGGCCCCTGCCGCTCTCGGCATCTCTTCTCTGAACTGTGCCGTCTTCCCTCCTTGCACTGCTAGCCTGTCACACACAGAGAGGAAGGCGTGAAAGGTTGGAGTCTAGAAATTAACATTTCAAAGTCAGCATTGGCTATGTGCTGCCTCCCGCTTCCTGAGTGGCATGCGAGGAGCCCCAGCACAGAGGAGGGCTGAGGGGCGGATCTGGCATGTGCGGTCCCCACAGCTTTTGCGCCTGATCAGTCATGTCTCATCTTCCTTCTGCAGCACATAAAAGAGAAACATCGCCGACAAATCTACCCGAGGCAAGCTAAGCCAGCGCTCAAACGCAGCCCTGTCCTCTCCGCGAAGGAAGGGAGGGAGAAAACTTTGGCCTCCTCTCCTCCTGCAGACCTCCGTCAGACTGGACAGGCCGGAATTTGGGAGGATGAGAACAGGGCATTCAGCCCAGGCTGCTCAGCCATTCGGTCAGACGGCTACGGACCTCCCAGACTGGCCCAAATGAAGCACAGAGAAGCATCAATCACTTGTTCGTTGACCCACTGTCCATTCAAAAACCACTACAATCAGATCTCACCTGTAAAGTATTTGTTGGCTCATTCTCTGTCCCTCTGAGAATCACACCTGGGGAGACAGCACAGAGACAATTCTATGGCCCACAACCATGCAAAGGTTTGCTTCAGCCCCTCACTTAGTGCGTAGTCAAAACAGTCACAGTGACGGAGACTCTCCTGAGAGCCCTGAGCGTGACACGGGGGAAAGTGGACAAACTTTACAACCATTTTGTAAAACAATTTGCCAAGAGCCAGTAAAGCTGACAATGCTCAGGCCCGCGTCCTAGCAACCCTGCTCCCAGGAATTCACCCAAGAAACTCTCCCAAATGTGTACCAGGAAGCACACGTGCGGATGTTCTCGGCAGCACTGTCTGCAGCCCAAAAACCTGGAAACAAGTCAAACACACCCCATAACGTCCATTGTGGGAATTTGTACAGTGGTGAAAATGCGTGAGCCACAGCCACCCATGTTATCATGGGTGAATTTCAGAAACAATGCTAAGTTAAAAAAAAAAAAAAATTGTAGAAGAATGTACATCCTTTGGTTCCTTTTATTAAAAGTTAAAGAGTAGGTAAAACTTAAAAAAACGCTTACATATACACATACATGTAGTAATACTACAAAGAAAATCAATAAAATTACAACCCCCAAAACCAGTGTGTGGTTCCCTGTGTTCCTGGGAGGCTGGGGTGGTCATGGACTGGACAGGAAGGGCAAGGGACCTTCCAACAGCACTGTAATGCTCTTTCGCTTAAATCAGCTGGTGAACTCATGGATATTCATTTTATTATTATGCTCTGACATTAACATATACATCATGTATAACACATTATGAATATTCTTTTGTATTATGACAAATTCGCTTAAATGTCATGTTTAAACAGAGGGCTGCTGATAATGTTGGGAGGGGCATCTGAAGGCAAAAAGGCCCTGGAACTCTCAGGAATCGCTGAAGCCGAACCAGATGACCGCTAACATCCTGCCAGCTAAGCGTTCAGGTTATAAAAACCACAGACACGAATGAGCAATATAACAAAGCTGCTTTTACTGGGGCCCAATGTGTCATCAGCACATGCTGGTCTCTTTACAGACATTATCCTAATTCCCATTTGTGGAAGATGGGAGCCATTATTGCCGTGGAAAACATGGCTCTGAGAGGTGAAGTGACAAGGCCAGGGTCATCAAGCTGGTCTTGCCGCCGAGTGAGAAAGCAAACGCACGCCCCCCATCTGTCCGCGCCTGCAAAGACCGCGTCCTTCCACGATGCCAAGCAGGCTCTCAAATATTTATAGACATAAATGGTGAATGAACCAAAGCGCAATTCAATCCAACACATATTTATAAATATTTATAACCAAATGTTTTGCTTTGATAAGGCCTATTCTCTGAAGTGCCTGGCGTCAGACAAACGGGGCTTTTTCTGTGGGAGCAGGCTGCGGCTCACCTGGGAACGTTAACTCATTTCCATGAACGCACACTTATGTCTGCACTCACATCCTACACAGATGGTCCTCTGCCCCGTTACTCATCGCCATCAATTTAACACACCATGAAAATAAGACTCGGGTGCTCAGGGACCGCAGGGTGCTTTGTTTGTGAGGGAATTCATGGCTCTCTGCTGCCTAAAATCTGCCAGAGGCTCCCCACCGTTTTCGGAATGAAATCCAAACCCCTCAACAGAATGACACGTCCTGGCTGAACTCACATCTTCCCGCTCACGGCTCACACCTGCACCCTGAATGGAAGGAAGGCTGGGCTCCAGCGGCAGGTTCTCGAATGCATCGTGCTCCCTCTCGCCACCTGCCCCTGCTCTGACCATTCTGTCTCCCCTTCCTCTCTTCCCCCCTCTGCTGGCTTGGCCAGTGCCCACCGCACACACGCTCAGAGCCTCACAGTGGTGCCTCGTCCAGCAGGGGGCTTTGCTGAGCCTCATGGCTGGGCTGCCATGGCTCCTGCACAAACCGCCCCCTGGTACTCATCCCTCGGCACCAGCCCTGTTTTCTCGTCTATCCTTCCGCACAGACCCTGAGCTCCTCTTTCTGCATCCACAGCCCCTAGGCTGGGCCGATATGAATTCAGAGCTCACGATAGATAAATGCATGTTGTTGCCTGAGCCTCATGCCCCAGGGCCACATAAAACAACGGTGGGTCGGGACAGGTGGTCTGTGTTGATGTGCACGTGCCAGCCCGTGCTGAGCTTTGACAGCGTGATGTGACTTAATCCTCATAACTATACCACGGGGCAATACCATCCCCATTTCACCAATGAGGAAACCGAGCTTTAGAAAAGTCCTGTGTCAGGGCCCCCGGGTGGCTCAGTCAGTTAAGCTTCTGACTCTTCATTTCAGCTCACGTCATGACCTCGCGGTTCATGAGTCTGAGCCCCGCATCGGGCTCTGCATCGACAGCGCGGAGCCTGTTTGGGATTCTCTCTCTCTCCCTCTCTTTCTCTGACCCTCCCCTGCTCATGCTCCCTCTCTCTCTCAAAATAAACAAACACTTAAAAAAAATAATAAAAAGAAAAAAAAAAAGACAGAATGAAAAGTCCAGTGTCAGGAACAAAATCACGCAGCCAGCCACCCAGGCCTGTCAGACTCCAAAGCCCATGATCCGTGATTAACTTTTTGAAGAAACAGTTGAATGCCCTCAGAATCTAGAAATCAAAGGACGTGAGCCCTGAAAAGCATCTTGGGAAGCAATAATGATTTTTAGTGGTCATTGTTGTGTCTGCGAGAGTCTTTTAATTTTTTAATCATGTATAAAGATGCACGAATGACAACACCTTAGATTTTGTACAGCACCTTGCAGTTCCAAAAGATTTTCTGTCTTAATCAGTTTCTCTGAAAATTTGCCTTTGAGCACTTTGAAGATGGGTTTTATGGGTTGTCCCAAGGGTGGCATGAGCTGGTACAAAGACCGGCCTACGGACACTTGAAGCTTCTCACCAGCCCCCCAAGCAAGGCAGAGGATGGCAGTGAGGCAGTGGGGGGTGGACGGCCCCCAACAGCACTGAGCATCCTAGGTCCTCCGCGCCTGAGGCCACTCCCACACCCGGGCCTTCAGGACACTAGGGACCTTCCCAGCAAGGCAGGAGATGGAGATGAGTGGCCCAGAAGACGCGCACCATCTGCCCAATTCTTGACCGCTTCACAGTATGACTGCCCGTGGCAGCAACATTATAAGCCGGGGACCAATGCGACAGGTAAGAAGAGCAATTCACCACAATCTTCAGAGCCAACAAGGGGGCAGCCATGGCCCCAGGTCCCCCACAGAATCAATGCGGTTGGACACAGGGTGCCTGAGGGCCGAGGCAGTGGTGGTGCATCCACCTCAGAAGCACCACTCTGGGGCCTGCCCAAGGGGGGGGCACCCAGCCTGAAGGGGGCCCAAGTGAGCCCAGAAGCCGAGAGAGCATCATTACTGCACAGTCCCAAATCTTCCAATAAGGACAGCAGAGGCCTTGGGAGTACTCCTCCCAGACACCTGGCATCATGTCTTAGCTCAGAAAGAGTCTCAGGGAGGCTCGCCTTCCCAGCCTCCTCCTCTGAGCCCTCGTTGGTTGTGGGATCTTATGAAAACCGCTGGCTACTCCAAGTCTCAGTTTTCTCGTCTATAAAGTGGGGATAATAACAATCCCGACCTCACGAGGCTTTCGAGAAGATTAAATAAGACACGGCATATAAACCCCATAGCACATAACAGGCCCCTAATAAATGGCATCTCCTGCCGTTCCAAGGTTCTCCTGTTATAGGCAAGATTCTTAGCTGTGTGCTGCCTCGGAACAAGGACCATGCCTACCTGGTCGCCCCCGAGCGCCTGGCCACAGACCGCATGCTCAGCAAACAGCAAGTGACTAAACCATCAGGCCATCAGACATCATTCAGGCTGGGAGGGAATATTTGGATCACAGAGTGTGGGGGCTAGCCTAGCTCAGGAGCCCCTTCCAGGCATAGGGGTTGCCCACCCAGGCTCTGTGTGAACACGCCCAGGTCAGAGCTCTGACTATTAATGGAGGCCCGGCATCTACGCTCAGGCCGCTCTTCCTCAGACTTGACTTAAGCCACCTGCCAGTGCCGATCCTACTTCTGGAGAGGGTAGAGTAAGCCATGCCCTCCTATGCCTGTGTCATTCCCTCAGACGCTCTCAGCAGCTCTGGGGACCACCCCCAAGCCTGCTAGTCATTGACTTCCATCTCTCCAGTTTTTTCACTGACCCCTCACAGGTCGATGCTGGGTACCTGTGGGTTTGGCAAACTTTCCAGGCGAGAGTATGGAGCCTGGCAACAAGTTCTAGGGAAGGAGCTTTCTGTGGCAGTCCTCAGCCACCCTGCTGGCCTCCCTGACCCCCCAGTCCCAGGCCTGGAATGTCCCCTGAGTCTCTCCCATCCCTCTGGGATATAAGGGTCTTCTGTCACTGGTTGTCATGTCAATATCATGTCAACGTCATGTCAATGACTAAGGTCACTGATGAGGGGAGTAAGTAAGTAAGTAAGTAAGTAAGTAAATAAGTAAGTAAATAAGTAAGACCCATCACTGTGCACCCAGTGTGCTGGGTCCTTCTCCCCTAGAAATCCAATCCCCACCTATGAACCGCCCCGATCTCCCACAGAACTGTGGAAATAGTATTTCTCTGCCCTTCCTTCTAAGGAGTCAACGCTCAGAGAGGAAGCCTGTATCAGATTCCAAGTCTTCTGAAAACGAAGGAAACATATACTCCCCCCAGAAGCACCACGGGCAATTAGGGAGAGCTGCCTTCCCATAAGGGTAGCGGGCTGTGTCCTTGTCAGTAGAGTGGGGGAGTCAGGGGTGAGAGGACCTAGCACAGGCTTTGGAGTCAAACCTGCATTCAAGCCTTGGTTGTGTCAACTTGCTTGCTGTGTGACCTCAGGCAAGTTGCCTGACCTCTCTGAGCTTTAATGTGAAAGGAGACTCAACCAAACGTACCTCCCAGGGCTGTTGTAAGAAGGGTCCTTAGCTGGCCTGGATTAGGGCCGGGACTGAATAGCGGTCTTCAACTGTGATGGTGATGATGAAGAACCAGAAGGAGGAGAAGGAGGAGAAATAATCTTTCAACACCACACCATACCACCCTCTACCCCACTAGAGAAGACTGCTTCCTGAACTGTTGGAACCCACTGCAAACATTCCAGGTTCTTCCTCCCTATGAGCTGTCCTGAGGCCCGGGGTCAGTTCCCCTTCCCCACCTTACAGAGGCTAGAAGAGTGGAGACCACTGACAAGCAGGTGCCCACTGCCCACAGGCCCAGCCTGGCCTCTTGGACCCTCTCCCCAGTGTTGCTGACCAGGAGCCTGTCCTGGCTCCCTCACACACGGTGGCAATGAGGTTGTCTCCCTGGCTAGCTCATTTCCAGAGACAGTGGGGCCAGGGGCTGGGCACCCTGCCCAATTAACACTCTCAAGAATGCCAGTGGAGTGGCTGCAGGAGCAGTTGGACTCCCCAGGGAGAAGGGCCCAGGTGTTCCTGCCACCTCTCGAGTACGGGCTCAGGGAGGGTCCGGGAACTGCCAGGAGACGAGGAGGCAGGGTACCTGCCAAGGACCTGCCACCAGGCCCAGGCCCAGGCGCCACCTCAGGGCATCTGGGCTTCCTCTGTAGGGGAGCATCTGGCAACCCAGGTCCCCTCTGGGGCATGCACTCCGTGGAGACAAAAAATGTGTGGCCTCTGGAATGACAGGACCTGGGATTCACTGCTGGCCCCAGCTTATTACCTGTCTATAAAATGACAGCATGCTCTGCCCCGTGTTGTCACAAGGTAACATTAAGCCACGTGGCTTGGAGCTTGGTCCACAGTCAGTACCCAATGACTTGCTGGTTTCCTCTCTCCCCTTCCCACCCCTATTTAGAGTGGGTGGCAGAAATATGGCAGGACCCTGCTGTATAAGGAGAGACTATGGACTCAGAGACACACACAAAAAAGCAACTTTATCTCTGCCTCTAAGAGACTGGCTTGAAAGAAAAATGCTCAGCATGAAGAAAAGCAAAAGAGACTCTGAAAGCAAGGAACCTACCCTGGAAAGTCTGAGAATAAAACGCATGAATGAAGTGTGCAAAAAATTATGCAGGTAAAAACAGGAACCAAATACAGGGAGAAGAAAGACTGGGAACAACATCTATTAAAAAATCATAGCTTCTTGCCTCTAATAATTTATTTGCTTATAAACATGCTCTCCAATATTTGATTGATGTTTGCTTGCATTTAGCCTCTTTAATAAAGCTATTTATCTTTGCGTTTAACAACAACAACAACAACAACAACAACAAAACAAAACAGGATGTGACTCTGCAAGGTATAAACCCAAGGGACTGTGGATTTCCAGTATTTTCACCTTGGAGGGTCTGGAGCACTCTACTGCCACCTCGTGACGGTGTACCTGAATTGGAGGCACAGAATTGGATACAAGTATATAAATCTCTTTGGTTGCTGAATCTGAAAAAGCCATGAGGCTTTGGTCATATCACCCACCTTCAGGCCACTCCTTAGTTACCAGCAACCGTTTTGAACAATCAGCGAACTAAGGTCCGTTCCCGGCCCTGCTTGAAGGAAGGCAACTCATTTCTGAGTTGCAAGCTAACCTCTTCCTTGTCTATAAGATGAAGGAGAGACCTAAAGGATCTCTGCTGGCTCTGACGTTTGGAAGTTGCATGAATGTATTTCAGAGCCTCCAGAGGTGTCTGTCAAAATGCAGATTTCTGGTTCCAGACTCAGATTCTAAATTATAACATGGGGAAAGTCTCTAAAATCCACATTTTTAACAAGCAGATTCTTATCTCTTTAACGTTTGAGAATGGCTACCCCAAGTCCTTGCATGTAATATTTAAGATGCTGCTTTATTAAATCTAGAAGTTTTGAGGTGTCTGGGCACGTTGTGGCACCCTAACATTTCCTGAAGGCCTGAATATCACACAATATTCTGTGCAGCTTCACGAGGACTCCATAGTGTAAGACAGGTTTAGGCCCATTTTGCTGATGGAGAAACTGAGGCTCCAAGAGGCACCATGAACAACAGCCCAAGAGCACAAACTGAATGAGCTGGGTCTGAACCTTCATTTTTCAAACATCCATCAACTTCCCAGAGACCCCGAAGCCTTCTCAACTCCATCCTCAGTGCAGTGGGGCCGGGATTCCCAGCAAGCAATGGAGCTCAGGGCCTGCTCCCAGCTCTCAAGAGCTTTCTTCAGCCCTCTGGGACACACTTCAGACTCCAGCCCAGGCTAACAGAAGATCAGCATCTCACGTCATCCTGTGTCATCCTTCAAAGCACTCCTCTAGCTCCAAAGTAGTCACTGTGGGTTTTGACATTCGACTGAGAAAGGCAAGGGCATGACCAAACCCTGTGTTCATCTTATCTGCCCAGGAGAACACGTGTTTCTTAAGCAGGAAGAAAAGGTGGCTAGTCTCTCCTACAGTAGCTACGTCCACTTGACAGAGAGAAGCAATGTGCTCTGTGATTCAAACTGCCTCTCTGTTGCACACTAGCTAAGTGACCTTGGGCACCTGCATCGCTCTGAGCCAGAGTTTCCTCCTTGGAAAAATAGCGATTAAAAAATCCTACTTCACAGGGTTGCTGTAAGGATTCAGTGAGATAATATACACAAAGTGCTACCATGACTCCTGGGATATAGTAAGTGCTCAATAAATGGTAGCTTAAAAAAATATTCATACACACTCACAACATATGGCTTAGAGAGAAACGGAAATAAATCCCTGCTCTGACCTGTCCATTTCACCTAGAAGCACATGCAACAACAGAGCTTGCTGACAGGCACTGTGCTAGACTCACATCTGTTCTGCGAGAGGCCAGTTTCCTAGCCTGGGAAAAGGGTTTCTGGTTAAAGTTAACATCAGACAGAGGTTTCCCACTGCCCCTCCCACCTTCTTATAAACCCACAGGAAACTTCTCTGGGGAGCCCCACCTTCAACGTGGTCAGGGCATTGGCTCTTCACCATCTTTATAATTACACGAGATGGCAGGCAAAGTCCCTTCCCGTGATCTTCCGAGGGATTGGGGGGGGGGGGTCTATTTATCTTTTAATTGAAACGGGAGGGGGAACGTGAGGCGCTCCTGGCCAACCTAACTACTGCCTCTGTGTTCTTCAATTACTGGTACAAAATGATTTGATGAGAGGAACCAAGCCGACATCTGGGTTGCAGTTAGCATCTGACATGGGGCCTCGCTAATTAATCTGGAAACATGAATTGACAAAGGCTCAAATCCAAGCGCAGTCAGGGAGAAAGCCGGCTGACGGGCCGTGAACAGAAGGTGGTGTGTGGTGGGCGGGTGTAGAGGTCACTGGGAGTGTCCAGGAGGACTCTGAGATGGCGCCTGGCTTTGTCATCTGACCCCCCAGAGGACGGGCAGGAGGTGGCCCAGCAGCAGCTGGGAGGAGCCCGACTGACGCCAGCCTGCTCTGTGTTGGCAGCCAGCTAGGCAGACAAAGGGACCCAAACATTTCAGTCCCATCAGCCAGATCAGTAGCTTTGTTCCTGCCTGGCCTGACGCCGGCACATTGTTACATCTTCCCTAATTCTCATTCTTCCGCACGTAGTCTTAAAGGTCAGAGGAGGAGGAGGAGGAGGAGGAGGAGGAGGAGGAGGAGGAGGAGGAGGAGGAGGAGGAGGAGAAGTTGTTCGTATATATACAAAAGTACTCATCTGTTTAACAATCATTTATCAGTAAGTCACTTTTATAGTTGATCCCTTACTAAGCACCAGGCACAGCGTTACCACACTTAATCCTCATAGCTAACACAATGAAGTTTTATCTCCATTTTATATATATATCTCCATTTTATAGTTGAACCAAAAGAGGTCCAGAGCTGTTAAGCTAGTTGCCTAGGATTGCACAGCTACAAACGCAGAGCCAGACTCCAACCCAGGATTGGGTGAAAAAGGACAGCGGACCAGGCCCTTGTTAACACAGGTGGCTCCCTAAACCCCTCTCCCTACAACCATGTCAATGTGACCTCCAGGGGGTGGGGGTGTTGGAGCCATAGAACCTCTGCCAGTTAGAGCTGAGGATGCCCTAGAGATCATCGAGGACCATTCTAGTGTGTCCCACACAACTTTGGAGGCAGGCCTGAGGCGAGGGGCAGTGAAGACGTGAACAGGGCCCCTGCTTCCTCCCCCACCCCGCCCCCCGTGTCTATTCTATATCACGGGGTTCCCTGCGAGATTTATTCTGAATGAACAGGCTGCCACCTATAAACGTTGTGCCCTGCTGAATCAAATCCGCTACTCGCATTTTAGAGCAAAAGATTCAAAAATCCGGGAGAGTGCAATGGCTCATCTCGGAGGACGAGAGCCAAAACCCAGGTTTTCCGATCCTTCATGCTTCACGCTGTGTCCAGGAGGAAGCTCCTAACAGAGGTGCATGCCTTCACTGGCATTGCATTTTCATGGGCTGGGCATCCTACCGGGGGTGTTTGCGATTCTGAGTGGACAATACCTATGGAAGAGCTCGGCAGAGTGCTTGGCACACAGCACGTGCTCTGCAAATAGTAACTATTATCCCTGTTTTGTCTCACCGCTCCCTGGTGCTAAAATAAAGGCTCCCATCAGCCCCCCACTCCGGCTCTCCCTCCCGACCTCCCATCCCCACCCAAAGGGAGAAGCTGCTTATCTGACACAGCACTGATCCAGATAAAACACTTCACACAGTCCCTGGCTTGTAGAAGGGCTCGGGCAAGGTTGGCTGATATTGTCATGACTGTTATCATAGCACCTACCTGCAAGACGTGTCTCCTCTCCTTCCCTCCGAGTCTGTAAGACATCAAGGTCTGTCTCACCGGCCTGGAAGTGCCAGCATCTCACACCTTTCCCCCGGCTGACAGTTGGCACTACTCTACATTCTCTCCTTCTGCAGACCTATTCATGGCTCCCCTGTTTCCTTTGGCTTTTGAAAATTAATTATCAGTGATTTGTTAAGTTCATTAGCTCTGCCTCTCAACAGCATGGAAGGCCTGCCATCTGGACCCGTATTTTCATTTTCATGCAAGTTGTTCCATAATTACACAATAAGTGGTGTCACCCTGCGAAGCCGTGCTGAACGCACTCAGCTCACCCCGCCTGTCTTCAGACTTACACGATCTCTCGCTGGGACAAGCGGATTTGTCCACCCTGTTCGTGGAGGCCCTGCCACCTTGCTCTTCTTAAACTAGTGCCAGATCTGGTGTAGGCCCTGCTTAGACATTCTCTTGTCTGCACCTGTCATTCTCTGAGGTTACTATCATTAACCCATTTGCAGAGGAGGAAACTGAGGCTCAGATGATGAAGTAATTTGCCCAAATAATGCTTAATTTTCAAGTAGTGGAGCCAAGATTTGAATCCAAGCCCTAGGTCTACACCAGAAAAACCTCGGGCTGGATGTAGTATGGTCCTTCAGGGCCACCCCTGTCTTTCCACTAAATCCATGCTCCCTCCTGCCTTCCACCACAGGACCTCTTGGGCATGCAGTCCTTACCTGAGTTCCACTGAGTTCACCCATTCCTGCCTGATCAGCTAGAGCCCAGCTCCACTCCGCTGTTTTGCAGATGCCAGATTCTCGGCAGGAGAGATGCACATGCAATAATATGAAGAATGAATTCTATTTATTGAGCACTCGTTACATGCTAATTGCTAAATGCCTGGATTATCTCATTTACCCACACAACACTCTTATAAGGCCGGTAACCATGGGCATTATCATAGCCACTTTACAGAGACAGTGAGATTACGCACTGGCCTTAGTCACCCAGGTGTAACTTATGGAACCAAGATTTGGACCCGGGTGCTCTGGCTCCAGAGCCTATTAAGCCATCCTCCCTCAGAAGGAAAGAGCCAGCCATACTTCTGAGAGGCTGCTACACACATAAGGACCCTGATCAATAGGGAAGACGGGTCTAGCATGTCACGAGGGGAGTGTAGACAGACTCCCACAACTTCCACTGTGAGCAAGTGAAACCCTGTTTTCAAGTGAACAATGATTGATAGGGAAGGTGATTCTTAGAGCATTCAATCAACAAACGTCTACTGAATATCCATTAGAGAACAGGGACCACACCGGGTGCTGGGAACATTGAGGACAGTAGATGTGCACTCCATCCTTCAGGAGCCACAGACTCTGGACAGATAATTACAAGTATCCAAGGCCTGATGCATGTTACAAAGAGGTGAGGTCAAGGGTGTTGAGGGAACACAGGGCAGGGAAACCCCACCTCGCCCACAAAGTGACGACAGAAGACTTGGCTGAGTAAGCAGTGTCTCAGCTGAGACCCAGAGGATGACAGAAACTGTCCAGATGATGTGTCCGTGAGAGTGTTCAGTGAGCGCGTCTCTCCGAGGAGGTGCACGTTCCAGGCCAAGAGAACAGCGTGAACAAGCCCAGAGAAGCATGAGGATGGTACATCTGAGGAACTCAGAGAGACTGGTACCACCCCAAAGCAGCAGAAGAGCCCATTCATTCATTCAACAAACGTCTTTTTTTTTTTAATATATGAAATTTATTGTCAAATTGGTTTCCATACAACACCCAGTGCTCATCCCAAAAGGTGCCCTCCTCAATACCCATCACCCACCCTCCCCTCCCTCCCACCCCCCATCAACCCTCAGTTTGTTCTCAGTTTTTAACAGTCTCTTATGCTTTGGCTCTCTCCCACTCTAACCTCTTTTTTTTTTCCTTCCCCTCCCCCGTGGGTTTCTGTTAAGTTTCTCAGGATCCACATAAGAGTGAAACCATATGGTATCTGTCTTTCTCTGTATGGCTTATTTCACTTAGCATCACACTCTCCAGTTCCATCCACGTTGCTACAAAAGGCCATATTTCATTCTTTCTCATTGCCACGTAGTACTCCATTGTGTATATAAACCACAATTTCTTTATCCATTCATCAGTTGATGGACATTTAGGCTCTTTCCATAATTTAGCTATTGTTGAGAGTGCTGCTATAAACATTGGGGTACAAGTACCCCTATGCATCAGTACTCCTGTATCCCTTGGGTAAATTCCTAGCAGTGCTATTGCTGGGTCATAGGGTAGGTCTATTTTTAATTTTCTGAAGAACCTCCACACTGCCTTCCAGAGCGGCTGCACCAATTTGCATTCCCACCAACAGTGCAAGAGGGTTCCCGTTTCTCCACATCCTCTCCAGCATCTATAGTCTCCTGATTTGTTCATTTTGGCCACTCTGACTGGTGTGAGGTGATATCTGAGTGTGGTTTGGATTTGTATTTCCCTGATAAGGAGCGACGTTGAGCATCGTTTCATGTGCCTGTTGGCCATCCGGATGTCTTCTTTAGAGAAGTGTCTATTCATGTTTTCTGCCCATTTCTTCACTGGGTTATTTGTTTTTCGGGTGTGGAGTTTGGTGAGCTCTTTATAGATTTTGGATACTAGCCCTTTGTCCGATATGTCATTTGCAAATATCTTTTCCCATTCCGTTGGTTGCCTTTTAGTTTTGTTGTCAACAAACATCTATTGAGTGCCAGACACGCTCCCTGGGACTTCCTTTTCTGATAGCTGCTTTACAGGCCAGCAAACTTGGCCTGGCTCTGGAAGTCAGTCCTAGAGCTGCCTCATCTTCTGGGTTCCTCCAACAGTCTCCGAGTCTTTGCCTCGTCCACTCACAGCTCTCCCTGAAGTCTACTTCACCTGTCTGTTTCGAGAGTCACCCCCTCCAGCACCTCCTGAGCTTTAACTCTGGTCCTTGTCAACAGATGCCACAGCCACTTAGTCCAGGGAGGGAACCGAGCGAATGTGTACTGAAGCCAGCCCTGCACCAGGGGCCCCTGATACCCTTCAGGGAACCCAAACAACCTCCCTGTGAGGCCTGTTATCTCCATTTACAGATGAAGAAACTGAGGCTCGGGGAACTGGGTGATATCTGCACCTCCTCACGGAGCCTGTCGCACTCTTCCCAGCATTCTTTGCACCCTCTTGCCCAGAGAAACGACCCTCAGAAGTCAACGTTCTGTCCTCCTTAAAAGGGACTGTAGAAAAGTCACAAATGTTAAGCAGCCTCTCCCTCTACGTGCCAAGCCCAGCTCCAGGCACGTTTGGAGACAGAGAAGAAACCTAGTAGAGGGTCCCCGTTCACGAGGAGTTAACCACTGGCAACTGAAACGCCACAAATGCTTATGCGCCTCAAAGCAAAGCCCTAAAGCCTTGTTCTCAACCAGAGGTCCACCAACCCTCAGGCAGCGTAGGACACATTCAAGGAGTCCTGAACCCCTCCGTCAAACAGTACTGCCTCCATAAACAGTATGCCTTCCGCATGTACACAGACTCAGGAGGAATGAGTGAAAACCAAACCTACTTGAAAGCATTTCTGCAGTGGAAGCCTCGGGGATGAGACGGCACAGGATCTCCCTTTCTATGTGATACAGCTCCGGGGTCATGAGTATGTATGACCTTCACAAATTTTTAAATGATCCAAATAAAAATGGTATTAAATTCGTAGAAGCTTTGTCGCTGTATTTTCTGAAACGATACATACTCCAAGTCCACTTATGACCAAGCAGGGCAGCGGAGAGCAGGTCTATGAAGTCTTTTGACATTCAGAAGGGGCCCCTGGCCTTGGAAAGGTTGGGCCCCAGGGACGGGGCTTTTCAGCCTGGTGCTCCTCCTGAGCACGGCGGCTGCCCTCCCTCGAGCCCTGCTATTCCAAGGCTGAGGCCATTTCATGCCTTATCAATAATTCACGGGTACAAACAATAGTGCCAGCTGGATATTCTCTTTGGGTGGGGGGAGGGGCCTCTGAGGAGGCTGGCAGGATAAACCTCTAACCAACTAGAAGCAAACAGCCACACATGTGCCCATTCTGCCTACCAGAGAGAGAGAGGACCTAGCCGACTTGAAGAGTCAAGGTCCAGCCTGAGAGGGCTTAACTTTGGAAACACCCTGAAAGACCCCCAAATCCCTCTCAGGGCCAAAGGTATTCCTGGGAATGCCCAGCATGAGATCCATCCCCCTCCCAGGAGCACAAGGTACTGCCATTCCAGCTCTCATACAGGAAGGGAGCCTGGGCACTAGAAGAACCTCTAGACCAGAAACCCAAAGAGTGAGTTCTGGTCCCAGCTCTGCCATGTGCCTGCTGTGTGACCTAAGAAAACTGGATTAACCTCTCTGAACTTCAGTGTACTCCTATATAAAATGCAGCTGGAATAAAAACAACGGGCAAAGGACTCAAACAGGAAGTTTAACGAAAAAAGAACACAAACAGCCTTAAAAACATTAAAAAGGGATGTCCAACCACACTCATAATGAAAGAAATACAAGTTAAAACGAGATTTTTTTTCTTTAGTCCATCAAATTGGCAAAAATAAAAAACACTAATAATTCCCCAAGGGTATGGAAAAACAGAAATCCTCATATACTGTGCAGATGCTATAGACTTTCTGGACAGCAATTTGACAACAGCCTCCATAATATAAAATGCATTTTGACATAGCACTTCCACGCTAGGAATCTGTCCTACCATTATAAGGGCAACAGACAAGGATATTGCTTTTTGTTTTGCTTACAAGAGCAAAAAAAAAGACTAAAAACAATTTAGTGACCCTTGATGAACACACAGAGTTTGCAGTGCCAGGAGAAGAAAAGCAGCTCTAAATGTGATGATACACAGCAACCTCTGAGCTCTACTGGAATGAAAAGAAAAGGGCATGCTCCCATATCTGGGAGGGAAGAGAGAGACAGAATTGGGAGGGAAGTACGTCTGTTTTTACATGCACAGAATATTTCTGGAAGTCTCCACAGGAAGCTGTTTCAGTAGCTGTATCTGGGAAGGGAACCAGGAGATCTGGAGTGAGACCGATTTCTTTTCATGTTATATGCTTTTGTCCTAACTAATGTTTTAAACCAGGTATTACATTTTCAATCACTTTAAGACACGAGGGTTTTGTTTTGCTTCAATGGGGAGCATCTTGCCTGTGTGAAAATTAAGAGCAGTTGATGTAAGAGTGTTTCATAAACTGTGAAGGACCATGCACGTGCAAAGTGCTATTAGTTTGCACACACATATAAATTCCCACATGCAATGTGGGTGTTTCTTAGGGAAGAAAACTACTTGAACATCTGGGTGAACAGTGAATCAGGATGGAGCTCACTGCTTCCTAACGTTTGTACCTCATTCATCCGCAGACGTGTTTCAGGAGCCATTGAAAATGACAGGGTCTGAACTGGCCTTTACCTAAGAGGTTTGGGTGGGGACAGGGACGGATATA
Organism: Panthera leo; assembly: GCF_018350215.1. Classification (NCBI taxonomy): domain Eukaryota; kingdom Metazoa; phylum Chordata; class Mammalia; order Carnivora; family Felidae; genus Panthera; species Panthera leo. The sequence goes on from NC_056689.1 coordinate 55,796,355, forward strand.
TTTCATCTGATGAATGCACTTTAAATCGTTTTTAATGTTTTTATTTATTTTTGAAGGAGAGAGAGAGACAGAGCATGAGCGGGGGAGGAGCAGAGAGAGAGGGAGATACAGAATTTGAAGCAGGCTCCAGGCTCTAAGCTGTCAGCACGGAGCCCGATGTGGGGCTCGAACTCACGAACTGTGAGATCATGACCTGAGCCAGAGTTGGATGCTTAACCGACTGAGCCACCCAGGTGCCGCTGATGAACCCACTTTAAGGCCCAAGGTTGGCTCTCAAAGAGCAGGGCTAAGGAATGCCTGAGGGTTTTGTCTTGCCAACTGACAAATGCCAACACCATGCCACCTTACAGCTGGAGCAGGTATTGTTCCCTAGTCCCCCTAACACTCAGCTCAGCGCCAGGCACAGGGACCCACCCAGCCAACATCTGTGAAATGGATGAATGAGTGGCTGTGAATGGGCTACAGGCCCAGAAGCTCACAGACAGTTGGATCTGGAAAGACTTTCTGGAAGCCTCTGAGCCCCATGTGCAAATGGGACTTGCTCAAGGCCATGGCAAGACAGGAAAGAGGCGAGACCAAAACCCAAGATCTGTGGCCCTCCCCAAAGCTTCCTGCCCTGCTCATTCCCTGAGTGTCCACAGAAGTCACATCACTCCAGATCCCATGTGCTGCCTAGTGCTCTGTCCATCTACACCACCCTACACGCGTTAGAGGTTTTTAAGTTGGTCTCCAGTCTGAGATTTTTGTAAAGCATCCAGATACATCAGAACCATCAACCCCACCTTATAATTTAAAAGAGCAAAGGAGGGGCGCCTGGGTGGCTCAGTCGGCTAAGCGTCCAACTCTTGATCTTGGCTCAGGTCATGATCCCCTGGTTTGTGGGTTCGAGCCCCATGTCGGCCTCTGCACTGTCAGTGTGGAGCCTGCTTGGGATTCTCTCTCCCTCTCTCTCTGCCTCTACCCCACTTGTGTTCTCTCTCTCCCTCAAAATAAATAAACTTAAAAAAAAATAAAAATGAAGCAAAGGAAAGAAAAATCTTATCTCTGCCATGTGCAGTACTTAGGCCACGTCTTTCCAGTCCCTGCAAGATACCAGGAGTGTGCAGCTCACGATCTCCTCAAGAGACGGACTCAAGGTGCCTCCCCAGCAGAGTCAGGTCACTCTGAACGTGCAGAAACAATCCTACAAGGGCCTCATCAGAAACTGTGTCCTCTGGGTACAAAGATGAGCCCAACGGGTTCTACTGGCTGACTTTTACATACGCAAGTTGTACTTCACAAAGAATCATGCACCAAGGTGGAAATCTGAGTCTGGGGTACAGCTCCCAGCTCTGCTCCCACCCAGCTCGGAGACTCTGGGTAACACATGCCACCTCTCTGGGCCTCTGTTTCTTCATCTATAAAGCCACGATATGGATCAGAACCTCTCCTGGCTTCCTTCCAGTCCAGTTCCAGTTCTCATATGTAAGACTAAAGCAATGATTCCTCAAGGATGAGTGAAGGAAACCCCAAAGGCAAAGATTGGCAATGAATTAACAAGCAGTAGCCTTGGACAGACCCAGCTCCACCCCGGCCTCCTAAACAATCCAAACAAAGAAGCCCCTGGGAACCACCATGGGGTGTCAGGAAGAGCCGGGCGCTGTCCACCCTGCCCGAGATCAGACCCTCTGCCCCACCATCTCCCATGACCAAAGGCAACCTCAGTCCTGGCCCTGGTTCCCTCAGTCCTCTGTCCACACTGCCCTCTCTCAGCAGACCTCTACGATCCCAGGCCCCGGACCTCCCCTTCCATGCAAAGCCTGAGCCAGAGTCCCAGGGGGCTCTTCATTGCATTTAAGAAACAAGCCTTTTGAACAGACATGTGTAATCGTAAAGATGGGCCCAGCAGGAGAACCAGGAGTGTTTGCCTCTCACCTGGCACAATGCCTGCCTCAGGCAGCCCGGGCTGCTCTGGCTCAGCGCGCGTGCACGCACACACACACACACACACACACACACACACACACGCATGTACGCACACACACACGTGCACACACACACTGCCCCAATCCCGCTCCTCCTCAGCAAAAAGCTGGGAGTGGGTGTCCACCAGCTCACTTCCCTCAAAGCTCTTCCTCCTCACTTCCCAGCAGGCCCCCTCCTCCCCTCTCTGACAACGAGAGGGAGCCCACAACCTGCATTGTGTGTGTAGGATGCACAGAAAGTATTACAGCAAAGAAAGGCACGCCTGGAGCCTAGAGCCCAAAGCCTAGGGCTGATGGCGGTTGCTAAGAGACAGAGGATGCCCAGCTGGAATCGTGACTGAGGTTGCTTGTTTGTGCAAGAGCAAGATGAAGAGGAAAGGAGAGGACGCATTTGCTGTGATGAATTTCAGCCTCCACCAGATCCTGCCAGAGGAAGAAAAGATCTCACTTGGAATTATACCCAACGATGTTCAGTCTTTCTAGCCTTCTGGCAGCAGAAAAAGCTATAAACCCCATTCTTTCCCTACTCCTTAAATATATGCCTTGAAAAACTAAGTCCTCCCCCTCCAAAAAAAATCCTAGGAAAGGGTAAAAGCGAGCCATTCTATTTGGCGAGGTGCAGCACTGTAGAGAGGTAGCTTCAAGTCCGGATCTATCAACTCAGATGGTCTCCATTCAATCCTAGCTTCTCTGCTTACCGCTGTGTGTCTTTGGGAAAATTGCTTAACCCATCTGTGCCTCAGTTTTCACATATGTAAAATGGAATTAATATAAGTGTTATGAGGATTAAGTCCAGTGACCCATCTAAAGTACTTAGCACAGCCCCTGGTTCTCAGTTAAGACCCACAGATGTTCACGTTTACTAAACACAGACTGTCAGAGCTAGATTTTCCAGCGCTCCTTATTCTGAGCTCTGGAATCTGAGCTGCAGAATGGTCCAAAACATGAATCCTGTGATGGATTCAAACTGGGCTAGGGAAGAGGGGGCCGCTTGCCACTCCACCAGGCCTTCTCTCCCCTTCCCTGGGGCAGGCAGCAGCCCATCAGCCCAGCCTCCCACGAAGGTAACCCTGAGCCACTCTGCCACTGGAGCTAGCTCTGCCCTCGTCATTTCCTCATCTCTGCCCAGCTGGCGCCACATCAGGCCCTGGGAGTGGCACGAGATGAATGCGACACAGCCCTGCTCCCTACCCCCAAGCTTACCACTGGGAAGCCCGCACGAGTCCCTTCACAGCCAGATGCAGCCCCGGACCCCACCAGTCCCCCAACCAGACCCTCAGCAAGGACTGAGACCACCTCTCTCCTCACCCAGGCCCTGTGGCCGAACGCACACCTGCCTGGCCCTGGCATGGCCCCTGATCCCAAAAGCGGTGAAGGCTACAGGAAGAGGGAAATCAGTAAGAAGCACACTCCTGGCAGGGCAGTCTCTGAGCTGCCAGGGCAAGGACGCAGCTCCAGGAGAAGGAGACATTGGGGAAAACTGAGAGGTTTTGGACAGCACCCGAGGGGGCCAGATGAGTGAAGCCTCTAAATTCTAAATCAGGCACGTGCTCTGATGCATGGTTTATTTGTGTAAAAAATCTGGCAGTCTGGCAGTTCCTCAAAAAAATTAAACATAGAATTACAATTTGACCCAGCAGTTCCATTTCTGGGTATATGCACGGAAGAAGCAAAAGTGGGGACTCACACAGATTTGTGCACCCACGTTCCCAGCACACGATTCCCAGCAGCCGGGTAGAAGCAAGCCCAGTGCGGGCCATCAGAAGAGTGGAGAAGCTCAAGGTGATGCCTACGTACATGGGATCATGGGATATCGTTCAGCCTTAAAAGGGAGGGAGAGGGGCGCCTGGGTGGCTCAGTCGGTTGAGCGTCCGACTTCAGCTCAGGTCATGGTCTTGCAGTCTGTGAGTTCAAGTCCCGCGTCAGGGCCTGTGCTAACAAACAGCTCAGAGCCTGGAGGCTGCTTCGGATTCTGTACCTCTCTCTCTCTCCCTCCCCTGCTCATGCTCTGCCTCTCTCTGTCTCTCAAAAATAAATAAATGTTAAAAAAAATCTTTAAAAAAAAAGGGGAGGGAGATCCTGTCACATGCTGCAACAGGGATAAACCTTGAGGACATTAGGCTGAGTGAACTAAGCGAGTCACAAAAACACAACTACACACTGTACAAGTGCCCTTCTGGGAGGAACCCAGAGCAGTCAAATTCAGAGACAGAAAGTAGAATGGCGGCCGCCAGGAGGCAGGGGGATGGGGATGGGGGGAATGGGGAGTTAGCATTTAATGGAGACACAGGGTCAACTGGGGAAGGTGAAAAAAGGCCTGGAGGTGGATGGTGGTAATGGTTACACCAATGTGAATATACTTCACGTCACTGAACTACACTTAACAGAGCGAAGATGGTAAATTTTACGTGGTATGTATGTTACCGTACACACAAAACCAGGCTGGCAAAGGTTCCCAACAAAATCACATTTAGCTGCACATTTAAACACGGTACCCTTCTTGAAAAGACTGAAGTAACAGGCCACTTAGGAACAGCACAGGAAATACAAGAGGGGGAGTTATCACCTGTGAAATGGAAACTTCCAGAAAACATCCCTTGACTAAAGTTCACAGAGTGCCCAACTCCCAAGTCCCACGTCCTCCAGAGCAGCTGGAGCCAGGAAACACGCATCCTTGGCCACCGCTGGTGAGACAAGGAAGGAAGGGGGTAGATGACAATTCCCTCACTCAGCAAGCAGTGTGGGTGCTAGGGCCTGGGTGCCATCAGGAGGTCCAGTGCACACAGGGCTCCAAATGTTCTGCAGAAGGAGCCCATGCTGGGGCCCAAATCCCACCCAGCTGGGAGACCTCCCAGGCCAGTTACTCTGTGGGCTTACTGAAAAACCAGGGGAAATGACCCCAAATCTAGAGAAGTTTTAAGAAGATTAAAGATATGGTGAGAGAGGGGCACCTGAGTGCCTCCGTCGGTTAAGCATCTGATTCTTGGTTTTGGCTCAGGTCGTGATCTGACAGTTTGTGGGTTCAAGCCCTGTGTCAGGCTCCACGCTGACCCTGCAGAGCCTGCTTGGGGATTCTCTCCCTCTCGCTACCGAGAGCTCATGCTCTCTCTCTCTCTCTCAAAATAAAATCAAATAATAAATAGTAATTAATTAATTAATTAATGAAAGAAAACGTAATGTAGTGGTAAAAAGCATGAACATTGATGCCAGACTGCTTGGGTTCAAATCCTGGCTCTTCTACCTTCCGGCTGTATGACCTTGGGCAAGTTACTTAATGGGCCTGTGCCTCAGTTTCCCCATCTGTAGAACAAGGATAACTGAACTTTCTTTGGAGGGTGTTCGGGAGGATTAAATGAGCTGATGTATGTCAAGCATTTAGAACAATGTGGAGCACATGGCAACACCACGTCAGTGCTGTTATTATGATTGGTGGTGACAGTGGAGTCCTACCCAGAGCCCAGATGTCTAAGGACATTTCTGCCTTCCTTTTACTCACCTCTATTTGCTCAGAGAACCTGCGCTGTGGTGCCGACCCACAAGGAGCCCAAGTTCCCTGAGTGAGACGGCCCTCGGCCATGAGGACAAAGTCAGTCTTGGCCATCAAACTGTGGGTGGGTGGCCAGGACACTGAATGGAGTCTGGGGAGCCCAAGCAGACCATGACAGGTGGGGATCGAAGCATGAAATAGGCTAAGTAAGGGCATCGTGGACGATCGTGACTTTCCCTGTCAGTCAGCACCATGGCAGGGCATTTTCTTCTGCTCTAACAGGCCACTGAGCCAGAAAGAGCCTTTCACTTTCTGTGCAGCTGTCTGTCCGGGGCCCATGGGGCACCTCCTAATGTCCTTGTCAAATTCTGCCGACATCTCTCACCATACACACTCTCCTCCAAGCGGGCCCACTCAGGCAGCTAATCTGCACAAATTCCCCCTGGGTACTGACCGCCTCCAGTGGCCAGGAAAACACAAACAAGGCCTCTCTTCTGGCTGCCCACCCAGTCCTAGATGGGGCAGCACTGGGCATGCAGGCCCACGTCTCTGCAGACACAGGCCAATGACACATTCATCACACACAGCAAGCATTTATGGCGCCCCACTCTGAGAGAGGCACCAGAGAGCCACAGAAAACAAGGGATGCGAGTCCTGCCCTCTGGAGTCGGTGGTATTTCTCAAATAGCTCTGCCAAAATATCCAAGAGGCCAAGGACAGCTGCCCAGGCACAGAACTTCTTGGAGGTCTTTTGTTTTATCTTAAACATTCTAGTCCATTTTGAGTTCTCCTTACTGTCTCAGTTTTGGTTTTACCAATAGTCATGACAGTAACAGCCACCAATCTCTATGAAAAACCTGCCTTGTTTCAGGTGCTGTTCTGACCTCTTTATACGTATCACTTCACTGTTAGCACCATCATATTACAGATGAGGACACCAAGGCAGAGAGGTGAAGCATCGTGCCCAGGGTTACACATTTTGCAAATGGCAGAGTAGGGATGGGGAACCCAGCCTGGCCCCTAGGGGTGCTCCCTTTGCCACTATTTAGTGTAATACGAAAAATGGTTTTAATCACCTAAATGCCCATTCCCCCACCCCAATTTTTAAGTAAAACTGAAGCTCCAGGATGATTGCCCCATTCAAGCCTGCAGCCACATGCCCAGACTGGCTCACTGCCCTGGCCCCCAGGGCATCCAAACTCTTCAAAGTTCAGGTTCTAGGCACTTGAGTGAACTGAGGTTCTGATTTCTCTGCCTTCTGCAGACTCCAGTCTGGCCCCTCTGCAGGCTCAGGTAACCTCAGTTCTCAGACAGCCAACGTGGGGTGCCCCTACAGTCTCGGTCCCCCCCTCTCCCCACCATGGTGAAAGAATTTAGAAGTGTAGCAAGCCTTCCTTGATGGTTCTCTTAGAGTAAAAGCTGACTCCTTCATTTCCCAGGACACCCCATCCCAGCCTGGACCCTGAGAGTAGGTACCCTAAGCCTCAGGCCACCTCCAGAGCTGCTGCTATATATATATAACAAGTTCTTGTGCCACAGTCTCATGGCCAAGACCTTGTATCTGAATTGTCCATGTGAGCTCCATCTTGCCTCTGACCCCAGGCTACCAATCCAGTAACCAGCTCATCTCCCTCGCCCCTGTCCCTATCTTTAAACTCCAAACTATGTATCATTGGACACAACCCTAAAATACCAAATGCCCCTCACTGTATTTCCAAGAGACACGTACCCCAACTGTTCATTGTGTATTCCCCTACCTAAAGGGGCCTCAGTTATTACCAGGCTCACCAGTACCTGCCAGACACACTGGAGAGTCCTGTGCCTGAGATGCTGTGCCTTATCTACCTGCCAACATCCCCAGCACGGGCTGGGCCAGCACACGGGCTCCCAACCCATTGCCTTCCCTGCCTGAATTAAGACCTTCACAAGACAGAAAAGTTGGCAAGCAGAATGACACAGCCAAAGATGAGCATCTTTGGGAGACATGAAAGGAATCACGGACGGTACCGCTTTCGGGAAGCCTTGAGTGTCTGGCAAAGGGGCAGGGAAACCAGTCACCTGCTCAAGTCTGGAGGTCATAAAGGAAGTCAGAGTGAGCCTCAAAATCCAGAAGAGGCAAGTTCATAGCAGTATTATTCACAATAGCCAAAGGTGGAAGCCACCCATTAACAGGTGAATGGATAAACTGTAGGATATACATACAATGGGGCACCTTTTTCAAGGTGGAAATTCTGACGTCTGCAGCAACACTGGTGAACCTTAAGGACCTTAAGCTAACTGAACTAAGCCAGTCACAAAAAGACATGCTGCATGACTGCCCTTCTAGGAGGTACCTAGAGTAGTCAAATTCACAGCAACACAAGGTAGAATGGTGGTTGCCAGAGGCGGGGGGGGCGGGGGGCAGGCAATATGGGGAGTTCTTGTTTAACGGGTACAGAATGTCAGTTTGCAAGATGAAAAAATTCTGGAGACTGGGTGCACATCAGTGTGAATGTACTGACCCCTATCAAACTGTATGGCTAAGATGGGAAGTTTTATATGTATCTGACACAATTAAAAATCTAAAGAAATACAATAAAATCAAATTGGGGAGAGAGCTGTTTTGCAAGCTGATTACACATAACCTATTTCCTCTCTGTGCGCCCTAAATCGCATTTATGGGAAGCTGTGCGTAAGGATTTGGAGAGAGAAGGATCTGACACTCCCATTATACCCCCAGGTTTCCTATGGGCCCTGCCCACTGCCGGGTCTCTGATTTGCTACTATTTTTGGACAGCCAAGCGTCCTTGCTCTTAGCTTTGGACAGTCTCTTGCTCTAACCATGCCCTTGCACTCTCTGGCCGGGGAGCAGAGGTCCTATTCAGTTGTTGAGCATTTCCTGGAGCATCATCAGGACTGAGGTCTGGCGAGCCCCCAGCTCCCAGCAGGCAGTCCTGGACCTTCGTCAGACCCTTCACAGGCCTTCTGAAGTGCCTGAGAGTCTGGGGCGGCCTCACTTCCTCTCCTCAAAAGGGTGTGTTTGCTCTGCTCTGGGGGGGATCATTAGCGTGTCCCATCTCATGCCCCTCACCCCATCCTGCCCCCACCCACCTCCTCCCCCAAACCCCCGTGTCTCCACTGTCGTTGGGAACCTCAATTGCGTGACAAATGACTGAGGAGGTCCTGGGGACGCCATTTCATTCTGTAGGCGTTATTGTGCCTGACCTAAACCCAAATACCCAGGCCCCAGTCTCCCGGGTGACACCTGAAGGCCCCAGTTTCCTGGCAACTGGGAACAATGGCCCCTGGGAAAAGCACACACAGTTTGGGAAAGGGCAGCCTTTTTTCTCTGCGCCCCTGGGTAGGACAGGGAACTCCCCACTTCTGCAGGCAGAGTCTGGAGGGAAAGTCAAGCCATGAGGGTATTTGGGCCTCCCGTCCCCACCTCCCCACCCTAACCCTGAGCTGCAGGAAGTCTCCCAGGCAAGCGGGAGCTCACCCACCTGGGGCTGCCTCTTGATGGGACAAAAGCCTCTTTGAGCAGGCTTTCTGCCCCCCTCTCCCCAGGGCAGCCCTCCTTGCCAGTCCCCAGTTGTACTTGGTTCCCGGAGCTGACTCAAGGCATTCAGACTTCTGTTCTGGTGACACCCTGTGTCACCTTTTGTCTGCAGAAGTGACATTCTCTTTCCCCTTTGAAAGGGTGTTAGGAGGATTAACAACAGCTCAGGTGCACAGCAGGTGCTCAATACATAGCAGCTGTTGTCAAGACCATTTTCTGGGTTCTAGGGGCGCCTGGTGGCTCAGTCAGTTAAACGTCTGACTCTTGATCTCGGCTCAGGTCATGATCTCATGGTTTGTGAGCTCGAGCCCCATATCCGGCTCTGCACTGACAGAACGGAGCTTGGGATTCTCTGTCTCCCTCTCTCTCTGACCCTCCTCCTCTCTCGCTCTCTCTCTCAAAAATAAATAAACATTAAAAAAAAAAAAGACCACTTTCTAGGTTCTGGAACAGCACCTCTTTCCCAGTGGAAACAGAGAACTGAGTGACCTGAAAAAGATTGAGGAGGTCCCCTGAACCTTCACCATAGCTTCTCAAACTGCAGGCATCTGGAACAGGGCTGAACTTCTGGGTGCTAAATCACAGCCCACAGGCTCCCCACAGACACAAGAGACTCTCAGGAGGGTCTCAGAAAACTCCTTCCAAAACCAGGAACTCTCAGGGCGCCTGGGTGGCTCAGTTGGTTAAGTGTCCAACTTTGGCTCAGGTCATCATCTCATAGCTCATGAGTTCGAGCCCCACGTCAGGCTCTGTGCTGACAGCTCAGAGCCTGGAGCCTGCTTTGATTCTATGTCTCCCTCTCTCTCTGCCCTTCCCCCACGCTCTCTCTCTCCCTCTCTCTCTCAAAGTAAATAAACATTTAAAAATTATAAAAACGCAGGAACTCTCTTGTGAATTCTAATATGTCGTAAAGGCTGCTATTTGTGAAATAACTCTTGCTTGTATGCTAGGAAAAGAAGATCACACTTTTTTAAATCCACGCAAGCCCTGCTCATCTAAAAACATTCCTTCTGACTGAACCCACAAGACAATTTCTGCAACATCAACTAACTGACCTTTGAGTAATGTCTTTCCTCTCTAACCTTTTTGTCTCAGCTTTTGGAAGGGAGGCAGGAAGGGAGGAAGGGCATGGCTCCTCCTTTACCCACGGGATACTGAAGTGCAGGACATTCAAGACCAGGGTGTCTCAGCTGGCTAACGTCACAGCTGAGACCAGGCAGTGGCCATACACACATGGCTCAGCCATCCCGTTGGCAGAGAGTGCCAGGAGCAGGGACAGGAGCCCAGAGCACAGGTTACAGGAGAGGACAGCGACACCAGGACCAGAGGAGCAAGCCTAACTCCAAATCACAGACACAGGGGAAAGATGGGCAGCAGCAAATGCACTATAGTCAGAAGATGCCAAGGCCAAGGACGTAGTGAAGTAGGAGGGTTCTGGGCTACCCCAGGTGCTGGTGAAGGTGGGACAAGATCTCAGGTGTCACAGATCTGACCTCCCCAGGCTGGATGGGCAGGCACAGAGCCAGACAGAGCAGCTCGAATGAGCAGGACGGCAGAGGGCTGGACTCAAGCATCCCTGCCCACCCGCAGCTCCTGCCCCCCTGCTTTAGCTCCCAGAGACCTGCAGTCCTTGCCTCCATCACACTCACTGCCGCATCACTATTGATTAGAGTGCCACGCTGATGGCTATCTCTCCCCTTCGTGACGCAGTTAAGCCCTGCACCTTCAGCCAACTGAAGTTTTGAATCAAACTCTTTTTCTCTAGCTCACGTTGACTCCCATCCCCAGCAGGACCTATCAGCTCTGGAGAACAGAGACCACATCCTTTCGTTTCCTCACTGCCCCACTCCCCAGAGACCGGAAGGAGGCAGGCAGAGAAATACGTGTTCAGTGTTACAAACGAAAGATTAAAGATCAGACCCAAGAAAGCCAGCACGAGTCAGGGCCCCGTGCGCAGACTTACAGGCATGGGCTTCACGAATGACACCTACTACAGATGGTGACCTGGGGAGCACGCTGTCCAAATAATTTGCTCTGGATTTTGTTCCCTCCCCAGCCTTACGCGTGCGCCTATGTTTTCATTTGCTGATAACAAGTCAGCCAGTCATCACATTGTTCCGACATACTGAGTGAGGCCCGATGGCCACTCACCGTATGACCCCTCAGCTTCCCCTTGGGAGAGTACAGAAGGGACCAGCCAATTCCGTCCTCCTCCCTAGAAGGGAAGCCCCTTAAAGACAGCAGTGGACCTAAAAGGCCAGGGCAACAGAAGAGCCACAGCTAATCCTAGAGCTGGTGCTGACAGAGACCCAGGCACTGGCCCCCTAATCCTCACTTCCCCCACGATGGAGGTCTGTTATGATCCACACCTCACAGATGAGGAAACAGGCTGGGGGGTTACACAGCCACATGGCTAGAAGTGGCAGCCAGGGCACTTGACTCCAAAGCCCTCCCTGGCAACCCCCACGCCTTGGGCCTAAAAGTAGAATTCCCTTAGGAGGCATAGAGTGAGAAGCAGAGATCCCAGGAAAAACTGGAATCAGCAAGGGGGCGGGGGTGGGGAGGGGGTGAGTTTGATGCCTTGGGAACTAGAGCAACAGCAAAGATGCCCGGGTGGGAGTGGTTTCCTGCTGGGCAGCACTGAGGTCCTGGGTGGCAAAGGCCCCAGACTAGAAACCTGAGCAGAGGCAAATCCAGGAGGGGTGCACGAGGTACCCTAGCTGAGAAGCACCTTCCTTCAGCCTCTCTCCAGCTCTCACTGGACACTGCGCTCCAAAGCGCATCTAAACGCCACCAAAGCGTCCTGCCTCCTGTTTCCAAAAATGGCAATGACTAGAACCGGTTGGGGGTGGGTCTTCCTCTAAAAATGTTTCCTTTAGTCAATCTGACTTTGCCTGCCTGCTAAGAAAAGCATCTCATGAACGGACACGGCATGCCCGGGCTCAAGAAGGAACGGTGGCTGGACAGGCACTCCAGACTCCTGAGTGGGCTCCTAAATTTCTGGGGTCCCTGGGGTGACCATGGAACTTAATGTTGGATGGGATTCTAGGGCTCACCAGCCTTGAGGTTTCAGCATCTGCTCTTGGCATTAGTGATAAGGAATGGGGGGACACACTGATAAAACCATACTCTGAGAAAACAGCCCATCTCCTTCTCAGATGAAAATAAAAACAAACCATCTCTGCTGGGCTTTTTATAAAGGGCTGACAGGCATGATTTGTTTCCCCTCAAGGGCTGCCAAGGCCGCGAAATGAACAGAAAGGAGTGATGTTCCTGTGTTAACAGAGCCCCTAATTTCAAGGTTTGGAGGTACATTCTTGGTGTGTAAGAGGCAACACTGCATCCTCGGGGCACGGTGTGACATGCCTGGGGGCGGTGGCCTCATCACACAGGAGACATGTCACCGCAGTCCCTCCTGGGTGTGAGCTGATGTTCACAATGGGGACTGAGATTGGAACAGATTGAACAGGGCCAAGTCCTCCCTGTTAGAGTCAAAACAGATAACTGTCAAGGCCTATACCTCAACCGAGCCCAATGCGCTCTGGGTTAAATGAGCTATAAAGATCCGCAGCCTTTAACCTGGGCCAAGTGGATGCCCGGGGAAGGCACATAAGAGAAAAAGGAACCTTTTTGCTGGTTAAGCTCCAGTTCCCATGGCCAGCATAAAAAACCACCACATTTTTATTTTATTTCTTTAAAAATAATGTTTTGGGGCTCCTGGGTGGCTCAGTCGGTTAAGTGTCTGACTTCAGCTCAGGTCATGATGTCGAGGTTCTTGAGTTCAAGCCCTGTGTCAGGCTCTGTGCTGACAGTTCAGAGCCTGGAGCCTGCTTCAGATTCTGTGTCTCCCTCTCTCTCTGCCCCTACCCCATCCCCCTTGCACTCTGTCTCTCTCTCTCTCAAAAATAAATAAACATTAAAAAACTTTTTTTAATAATAATGTTTTTCTCCTCCTTAATAATAAAGGAAATTCTTTACAGCACCTCTCCATCAGGAAACATTAGATGCTAACAGAACCACTTTGGAGAGAGGCATTGTTTTCATGGCTCACTTCCCTCTTGCTTGAAAGAACTCCAATATGTTTACTGTCCAGAATGAATTTCCAGAATGTCAGCCACCTTTGGTTGCCCAATGATCTTTGTTTGGGGGCGGGGGGGGGGGGGGGGGGGGGGGGGCGGGAATCAAATTACAAACCATCAAAATACCACTTTTAGAAAATTTTGTTCTGACAAATTCCAAGTATAGAATGGTAATAAGATGTGATTACTGGGTAATGGAAATGTAACTGTTTTCTTTTGTTTCCTGCATCTCCTTCTGTTAGAGGAACTAGAGCTTAACTATGGAAGAAAATATAAGCTCAGTGTTTCTTGATGGTTCATCACACACAGAATGTGGGCCCAAGCCCACATCACTGGCATCATCTTATTTAACTCCTGCTCAGCAATTTGAGATAAGTCTTTATTATGCTCTTTTCCCAGATGAGAAGACTGAGTCCATGCAAGATTAAGCACTCTGCCCAGTACTAGTAGGTAGTAACAGCAGGGCTGTTGGATCCCAGGGTCCAAACTCTCAACTTCCATGTTATGCCTGGTCCCCAACTCTGGTGATGTCAGCAGCATCAGCACCTAGAAGTCCAAAGAGAAGTTGCACAAGGACTTCTCCACGCAAGGGCCTCTGGGTCACCTGTGACTTCAGAAAGGCACTCTTGACCTCTGCACGCACCCCTGCCATCAACAGATGGCGCTCACCAGCAAGGGCTGCACTCCTACAGGGCGCCCAGGGGACAGAGCCATTTGCAGTCTGCGGTCAATGTTCAAATGACCACAGCTTTCCCCCAGAGACAATGGAGGTCTCACACCATGTCCAGCTGGCTGTGAAAGATGCTATTAAAAATCACTGATAAATGAGTTCCAGCCTTTGCTTACACAGTTTACTGTAAGGACCTATCAACACTGATTTCTTATCCTTTGTTTCCTATCAGTGGAGTTGATGACTGTCCGAAATGGATTTGTTTTTTCCAGCTGCCTTAAAAGAAATACGACATTCAAATGCCCAGGTGTAGTGACATTTCAATATACCTGAGACAGAAGATGAAGTGCGGGGAAGTTTATGTTTGAATAGCAGTATAATTGATATGGGCATTTGTTCCCATGAAATATGATTTTTCACTCCTATTAGTTTTCTTTCACATTCCTTTTCTTTTCTTTCCTTTTTTTTTTTTTTTTTTTTTTCATTTCATGGGCACTGAGAGAGAAGCCAGAATACAAACTGACCATCAAATTCTCACAGCTTAAGCCCACCACCCTCTTGAGGAATCAGTCATCACAGAACCACCAGTCAAGCTCCAGCCAAGCCCCAGACCATGTCTAATTCATCCTGATATTCCTCGAGCCCAACAAGTCACTGTGCACAGCAGGCTTGTAATAAGTTTGTTGGGTGAATGAATCCATCCATCCATCCATCAAGAGAAGCTGGGTCCAGAGTCCCCACTGCCACACTGGGGAAAGTGACACTCAGAAGGAGGGCTGGCTCTCAGCCAGGCAGGAAGACTAGGGGACATCTCCAGAGCTCACGTCTCCAGGAAGGACCCCCACCATGGGACCTTGTACGTACTCAGAAACCTAACAGCAGTTGCTGCTTTGTCAACATCAACCAGGAATCTCAGTAAGGATTCGCACCCACAGCAGAGCACCGAGGAGGGGTCCCAAAGCGATGGCCCTTTAATAAAGCTCTAGACCCACACCTGGGGCAGATGCCCCCCGCCTTTCTCTTCTTTCCTAAACATTATGAAGAGCAGAGCTGGTCACGCGCATAAATAAATAGATAAAAAACACAATTTGCTATTGTGTTTCCTAATAAAAGAATACTAACGTGACCAAAAATGGTTGCTCTGTGACAGACACAGAACTAAAACCTCCATCGATGAGCCATGATTCTGGACTCTGGGATGCCCCTGGTTTTTTGGGGAACACCATAAAAGTTCAAATACCAACTGTTAAATGGCTTCCTCCAAAAGCCCCCAGGCAATAACTACCGTCCCCTTAGAGTTGACATGTCCAAATGATTCTCCTATAAACGATGGACAGAGTTATGGGGGCAGTGAATGAGAGCCCTGATGTCTGCCTCCTCTACAGCAGTGGCCTGGGACACGGGCCTTTGGCCCCCCTAGCCAGCTGGTGACTCCTGAGGGCCAGCCTGGGGTGCAAAGCCTCACAAGCGGGGTCTCTGCAGGGCCGCACCACCCCTCTACCACGCATGGAGAGGCAGCTCTTCCTTGGCACTCAGCCTGGGGCTCTGGCTTCTGTAGAGAACGCTCTCCCCTTCCGTGACCATCCTTCCCGAGGCCCTGCGGGCCATGAAACCCCAGCCGCCTTTACCCCTTGCAGCCATCCCTCACCCTGGCCTCGTCCCTGGGAGCGGGAATATCTCTGGCGTTGGCACCGGGGAGGGTGAAAGAGTGGCCCCTGTCTCCCTGCCAAAAGGGATGTCACCCCACCAGAATTTATGTGCCAGCTTTCCTTGTACCAGCTTTTCCCAGGTTACCTCCCCACCCATTACTACCCCATTAGTTGCCATGTGCTTTCCCCTCACTGTCACCAGCCCACACTGCCTCTTTGTTAGCCCAGGGCTCTCAGGCCGGCCCCTCCCCAGCCAGGGGCCGAGCTTGCACTCGCACTGTGAAATATTTCCTCCCTTGCTCCTGGGTCCCTCCCCCGCCTCCTCCCCACAGCCTTTAGTAAAACAAACCCACCAAAGGGCATTCTTGCTCTGTTTGCACAGCACGAGTGGGGCCCCGAGTTGCCTGGCGCCCCTCATCCTCCATGAACACACTTCCCCTCCTTATTGGTATTCAGTCAATACCTTCCTTTCCTGACCCTTCCCTGCTTGGCCCCTGAGATCCGCTGACAGAAGGGCCTTTGTTGAAGGAGCAGAGGGTGCAAACACCAGGGCTCTGAAGACAACACATGGACTTCAAAGGGGGAAATGAGTCACTGCTCATCAAACTGGGTGGGGGGCCGGCTCCCCGAAGCACCTCCAGGACCAGACTCTTCCTGAGGACAAACCTTCCGTGTCTTCTCACAGACCAACACCATTTCCAGAGCTATTTGTAGGTTTTCATTGTTCCAACTCTGACTACAAAACATGGGCCAGAACCCGAGGTCTGGTAAATATTTTGTTACACAATTCGCTGGAAGCACTTTGCTGTAAAGGATGGCTTGCAGCACAGAGGCTCGGGCTAGGGGCCTTCCAGGTTCCCACCATCTGCCAGTTTCGTGTGCCTGCAAGCTGATTACCCACCCAAACACCATTCAGAGCAGGAATCTCATCTGCTTACTGTGGTCGGACAGCTCTCTATGGAAAAGCATCCGAGGCCACCAAACCCAGGGCTCCCCAGCATCTCGGCACATAGTCCCAGAAGATAACGAATCCGCTCCCCCTTGAACTCTTCCGTGGATAAGCCAAACAGCAGAGCAGCCCTCCCCTCTGCAGCCAGCTCTCCAGGAAGCCTGCCTCATACAGAACAAAATCCACTTCCCCACCTTCCACCCACTGTACCCAGTTCTGCTTCTGGAACAAATCAGCTCCCTTGTTCTCATGACAGCCCTTCACGTAGATTTGAAAATTGCTCTCAGAGTTCCTCTACATTTGTGCTCATCACACCAAATAGCCCCAGGCCCCTTGACCATATCTCACATGAAATGTTTTCCAGATTCTCTCAATGTTAGCCACCCTCCTCCACAGCACATTTAGTGTTCTCACCACAGCTGCCCACAACAAAGTACAGATTCGGGTACTGAGCACTGTTCTCTGTATGTGCTCAAATCAGCACAGACAGAAACAGGCCTATCCCCTCCCCTGGAGAGGACACCTTGCCTCCATTAATTCAGCCTCTGACTACATTGCTCTGTCAGCCACCTTACCACCCTCAATTCATTCTCAACTTGAAATCACAGGCCCTTTTCCTAACAAGTGCCCCAAACCAGGTCTCCTCCAATCAGAGCTTTCAAAGTCATCTTCGTATTTATCAGTATTTAATTTCACCTCATCGATTCCAGTCTAGTTCATGGAATTCTTTTTCAATCTTCCGTCACCTTGGATACAACGGCCATCCCTTTCCAGACTTGTGCCACCTATGAATCTGCTGAGCATCCCTTCTGTATGCTCATCCATTTCATTAATAAAAATGATAAACGCAGCAGGGTCCAGAGATGTTAATGACTTGTCTGTCCAAGGTGTCACAGCCAGATGGGGACAGAGCCAGATCTAGAACACAAGTGTCCTGGTTCTCAGTCTAGTGCTCATGTCTATCATCCTCTGCCAAAAAGTCCCCAGAACCCCCTCAGACTGCTCTCTCCAGCCCTCTACCACCCCCATATCCTTACTGGTCTATCCAGGGACCCTGATTATAGACAGGAAGGTCTGGTAAGGACTGGCTTTGTGGGAGGAAGATGGGGAAATTGCCCCCTACCTAAAGGATCCTTATTTGTTAAATTATATGTTTCCTGAAGCTACAGCTCTATGCTTCAAGGGGGCCTCTAAGAAACCCACCCAACAGAGCAGTAGAAACGGGACTGGGAAGATAAGGAGTTCCTGGGATCAAAGCTGCCTGAGATAAATGGGTTAGAACGAGGAAGCCTACAACGATTCTGAGGATAACCCTGAACTTTAGAAAGAATCTATACAATGGACACTTAAAGATAGCTTCAGCCCTATAGCCTCTTATAGACCAGTCTTGCATGGTCCCTTGAAGATAATGACGAGTTAAAGGATTGACCTAAACATACATCCTTTCTCTGAGTATAATTCTAGAGAGTAACACCAAGATCGCTGGGTGAATATGCCAGGAAAACAGGTCAAGTTTAGTATGAGAATTCCTAATGATCAGATCTCACCACAAGACCAGTTGTCCTGTGAACTCCCCATCACCAAAGTGTTTAAGCAGAGGCTGGAGCAAATTACTTTTGTCCTATTTGAATCCAAAGATCCAAGTTTCTGTAGCCTGTTTCCTGCTGTGACAGATCCCTTGTGCTACAAAGTAAAAAGCCATCACCGGACTCCAAATAGCAAAATAATTTTGAAAAAGAACAAAGTTCGGGGCGCCTGGGTGGCTCAGTCGGTTAAGCGTCTGACTTCGGCTCAGGTCATGATCTCGCGGTCTGTGAGTTCGAGCCCCACGTCAGGCTCTGTGCTGACAGCTCAGAGCCTGGAGCCTGTTTCAGATTCTTTGTCTCCCTCTCTCTGACCCTCCCCCATTCATGCTCTGTCTCTCCCTGTCTCAAAAATAAATAAAACATTAAAAAAAAAAATTAAAAAAAAAAAAGAACAAAGTTGAAGAACTCATACTTCTTGATTTCAAAACATATCACAAAGCCACAGTAATCAAAGCAGTGTGATATTAGCATTAAGACAGGTACACAGACCAAAGGAATAGGATGGAGAGTCCAGAAATAAACCGTCAGCTGCATGGTCAAATGATCTTCAACAAGGGGGCCAAGACCATTCAATGGGGAAAGGACAGTCCCTTCATCAAATGGTATTTAGAAAACTGGACAGCCACATGCAAAAGAGTGAAGTCAGACACTTAGCTTTTCCTACATATAAAAATTAACTCAAAATGGATCAAAGGCTTAAATGTAAGACCTAAAACTATAAAAGTCCTGGGGGTGGGGGTAGGGGGAAACAGGGGAAAAGTTTCCTGAGATTAGACATGAAAAGGATTTCTTCAATTTGACACCAAAAGCACAGGCAACAAAGGCAAAAATAGACAAACAGGACTACATCAAACTTAAAAACTTCTGTGTACGTAAGGACACAATCAGTTGTGAGAAAAGACACATGGAATGGGAGAAAATATTTGTAAATCATATATCTGATAAAGGGTTAAATACCCAGATTACAGAAAGATGCTTCTCCAGCAATGACATACAAATGGCCAGCAAGCATATGGAAAGATAATCAACATCATTAGTCATCAGCAAAATGAAAATCAAACCCACAATGATATATCTTCTCACACCCATTAGAATGGCAACTATTCAAAAACAAAAACAAAAACAAAAAGCCCAGAAAATAACAAGTGTTGGCAAACTGGTGCAGCCACTATAGAAAACAGTATGGAGGTTCCTCAAACAACTAAAAATAGAACTACCCTATGGGCCAGAAATTGCACTACTAGGCATTTACCTAAGGGATACAAGTGTGCTGTTTCGAAGGGACACATGAACCCCCATGTTTATAGCAGCGCTATCAACAATAGCCAAAGTATGGAAAGAGCCCAAATGTCCATCGATGGATGAATGGATAAAGAAAATGTGGTATATATATGCAATGGAGTATTACTCGGCAATCAAAAAGAATGCAGTCTTGCCATTTGCAACTACATGGATGCAACTGGAGGGTATTATGCTAAGTGAAGTTAGTCAGAAAAAGACAAAAAGCATATGACTTCACTCATAGGAGGACTTCAAGAGACAAAACAGATGGACATAAGGGAAGGGAAACAAAAATCATATAAAAACAGGGAGGGGGAAAAAACAGAAAAGACTCTTAAATATGGAGAACAAACAGAGGGTTACGGGAGGGGTTGTGGGGGGGGATGGGCTAAATGGGTAAGGGGCATTAAGGAATCTACTCCTGAAATCATCGTTGCACTATATGCTAACTAATTTGGATGTAAATTTAAAAAAATAAAATAAAATAAAGTAAAATAAATTTTTTAAGTGAAAATAGAACTACCCTGAAATCCAACAATCCCATTTCTGGGATATACTCAAAAGAATTGAAAGCAGGGTCTCAAAGAGGTATTTGTGCACCCACGTTCATAGCTGCACCATTAACAACAGCCGAGGGTGGGAGCAATCCAAGTGTCCATCAGCACACGAGTAGATAAACAAGATGTGATATATACATGTGATGGAATATTATTCAGCCTTAACAAGTTAGGAAATCCTGTCACATGCTGCAATGTGGACATAATGCCAAGTGAAATAACCCTAGGAGCGATGAGGAGTTGTTTAACGGGTATAGAGTTTCAGATTTGAAAGATGAAAAAGTTCTGGAGCTCTGTTTCATAACAACATAAACATACTTAACACTGTTGAAAGGTACACGTGAAAAAGATGGTAACCTTTATGTTATGTGTTTTCAGTCACAGTCTTTTTTTAAAAGCTGTGTCTGATAAGAGGCAGGACAGTGTGGAACTGGGAAGGGCCAATGGAGCCTGGATTTCGATGAAGCAGAACCGAGCTACAGATACATCAGTGAAAGCTGAGGAGTCTTTTGGAATACTGATACCAATCCTCTACTCACATGTGACAACCTCTACCTCCCCTGTGGACTTCTGATACCAAGTTGACCTCAAGTCCCAAAGTAATAAAACCATGCGTGTGTTCTAGGAAACCTTCTGATGCTAAGAGGCTCAACATTATTAAAGTTAAGATCAGATTAAGCAGAGATCGATACCGGTCAAGAATTAACGACAAAGGTAACGCAGAGTCCAGCTGTTTATTTCCTTAAATCCTGCACTATAATAGATCACAAATTCAAATATAAGTTATAATTCATGTTAATAGTCACACCAAGTTAATCTACTAAAGAGCTCTACATTATAGTCAACTCCCGGGGAATGCATTCAGAGAAAGCGGCTGCAGAAATCCTTCTTCCGTTTGTATGAAGTCACTATCTCATTTCCAGTCTATAAAACCAAGAAAAGAGTCTGCATGGGTAAAACTCTCAGGTGACAAGCTGCCTGCCAAATGCAGAGTGAGCTGCGGCAAGAGGCGGCAGGAGGTAAGTAACTCTGGCCACACAAAGAAGACAGCGTCTCTTTGAGCAGGCCCCACACTGAGCCAAGGAGACAGGCAAAAAGGCAATCCGGACCCTCACACCAGGCCTCGCCTGCAACCTCCCGCCGGGGCCATGAGGAAAGGGGAGCCAGAGAAGCCCACAAGCCTGGGGCAACCCACAAAGACTTCTAGAATGGCAGCTTGTCCTCTACGTCCAAGTAATACGGCTGGACGGAGCATGCCTGCCCACCCTCTCCACTGCTTTCAGGATGATGGTTTGGGTGACGATGGTATTCACAGCAGTTGAACTGGGTGGTCTGTAGAAATCACCCCTGACTCTCACAACATCCCCCACCACATTTTACAGATGATGAGATAGACTCAGAGAGTTTAAGTAACTGGCCCAGAGCCCTACAGCTAATCACTACCAATGATCATGGGAGGAAAAGCGAGGACTCAATGCCCACGAGGCTAACTATAACCTGGAAGAGCTGGTCATGCTTCCCAAAGGTGCACTTCTTTGGAGGGCTTCTGGAGCTCCGATGGTGTGTGCCCGTAACTCCAAAACCCCGGGCAGGGAGGACCTAGGCCATGCTTCTGGTCACTAAGGTTTACTGTCCTCTAAAGGGAAGACAAGATGCAGAATACAGAATAATGCCCCCCAGAGATGCCCTTGTCCTAATCCCCTGGGACCTGTGAATGTTACCTTACGTGGAAAAAGGGGTTTGACAGACGTGGTTATGTTACAAATCTTGACACGGGGATGCTATCCTGGATTATCCAGGTGGAACCAGTATAATCACAAGGGACCTTATGAGGGAAAGGAGGAGGCAGGAGAGACAGGAGATGTGACAGCTGACACAGAAGTCGGAGAGGGGCAGGTGGATGGCTCAGTCGGTTAGGCATCTGATTCTTGATTCAGAGTCATGACCTCATGATTCATGAGTCTGAGCCCCTATTGGGCTCCACACTGACAGCGTAGAGCCTGCTTGGGACTCTCTCTCTCTTTGCCCTTCCCCTGCTTGTACACTCTCTCTCTCAAAATAAATAAATAAACTTTAAAAAAAGAAGAAGTTGGAGAGAATGATATAGCCACAGGCCAAGAAATGTGATTGACCTCTAAAAGCTGGAAAAGAAAAGTAAGATTCTCCCCTGAGCCTCCAGAAGAAACACAAGTCTGCCGACACCTGGATTTTAGCCTCATGAGACCCATTTCAGACTTCTGACCTCCAGAGCTGTAGGATAACACATCTGTGTTGTTTTAAGCCACTGAGTTTGTGATCATTTGTCCCAGCAGCAGGAGGAAACAAATACAGACCGTAAGGCTACAGCTGCCAGCAGCTGTGCCCACATCCCCACACGGAGTCCCAGCCAGGTGAGGAAAATCCAGCCAGTCAGTGTCCTTAAAGGCAAAAATGGTTCCAGATCCATTAAACTGACAGGCAGGGTGCATGGGTGGCTCAGTCAGTTAAGCATCTGGTTCTTGATTTTGGCTCAGGTCATGATTTCATGGTTTGTGGGATCGAGCCCCACGTCAGGCTCAGCGCTGACAGTGCAGAGCCTGCTTGGGATGCTCTGTCTCCCTCTCTCTCTCTCTGCCCCTTCTCTCACTTGCTCTCTCTCTCTCTCTGTCTCTCTCAAAATAAACAAACAATTTTTAAAAAGACTTAAAAAAACTGACCAAGCAGTATGGGGAAATGGAGTACATGCTCTTTACCAGCTCAGGGGAGTCAGCAAACTTTAGCCCATCTCAAGTTGCCTCTTTAAGATGTGAAAAAATATACCATATACCAACTCCAAGAGTTTTTCTAAGAAGTTTTTTGCAAAGTGTTAAGTGGTCTAAGAATATACGGTGTTAATTTTATGGTGCCTATTTTTCATAAAAGACAAGCATTTCCTTTCAGGTTAGTGCCCATCTTTTTACAAGGGCTGGTCAGGAACAGTTCTGCTCTGAGAAATCCAACCCCTCCCTCCCTAGCCAGAGTCCAGTCTCTTACCCAGAGTCCACATGAGGGTTGGCTCATGCCAGGTCACTTGTCAGGTAGAGACTTGCATCTCTTTAGCAAAGGTCTGGAGCCCACAGAATTATGAGGGAAAAGAGCCAGATTTGGGAGAGACTTGGGATGGGTTTATCAGCTCCCTACCTCTTCTTTACCCACCCCACTCCAAGGCTCCCGACAAGAGCAGGAGACCAGAGCTGTCCTGCGACAAAGACTGAGTTTCTGCCAAGAAGCTCCATCCATATTAACACTGGGGCCAAACCAGCCAGGCGTTCCTTGCCCTACAACATGGGGATGGGAGGTCGGGTGCAGGAACGGGTCCAAATGTGTAAGGCAATGGTTCCCAGCCACTTCACCAAAAGAGTGCCCTTTGATCACACTCCCCAAACATTTGAAAAGTATGGGCCATTAAAATATCTCTATTAATAATATATCTTCCCATATTTTTTTAAAATTTTATTTGAGAGAGAGAGAACACAAGTGAGGGAGACAGACAGAGGGAAAGAGAAAGGAGAATCCCAAACGGGCTCCATGCTCAACGTGAGCCAGACCCAGGGCTCAATCCCATGACCCCAAGATCATGACCTGAGCTGAAATCAAGAGTCAGACACTCAACCAAATGAACCACCCAGGAGCACCTATCTTTCCAAATTTTTATTATTAATCAAGAGCCAATTAATCAACTGCCAGTCAGGGCTTCTCTTTAGCAGAAGATGGCCAGTGCTACACCAAATGCTGCCCACACTGCAAAGAGCTTAAAGGAACCCCTGGTTTCTTCTTTGAGCTTCTCAAGACCTGTGGACACCTGGCCGGAATCCCAAGTAAGAAACAGAACCACTTAAGCCACAGAATTAAGTATGGGGAGGGTCTCATCAGGAGATGCAGGGTCCTGGCCCATCCTAATAAAAAATGGAGTCAGTCAAACCCTGCCATGCATCCCCTGGGTTCAGCCTCTTTCCGATTCATGTCTGTCTCCACCAGCTAAAAGGTCCATGTTTCCTTCTTGATCTTGATTACCTCCTGTCTCAAGTTTTCATGGCCTCCCAGGCATGAGAGGCAGCAGGGGCTCCCTAGAACTACCTTCCACACCCCATTTCAAGCAGAGGGGTATGCCTGCCTGCTTCTACAGAGACTCCATTTAGCCCACCCTCAATAGATTTTACTTCTACAAGCCATCAGTCCTTGAACAACTAGCTTCATATTTCTGAGCCACAGGTCAAAGTCAACCACAGGTCAAGTAGAACAGGGGTCAGTGGGCAAGTGCTGAGTCCATCAAATCCATGAAGCTGGGGCCTGACACACAAGCTCAAAGCCCCAAGCCCAGAAATTACAGAAGGGAGGGAGGAAGTCCTGGGCTCCTCACGAAGAGCAGAAGCTGTTCACTCTCCTCCCACAGGCTTCGGGACAATGCCCACCACCTGAAAGACACAGCTTACCGGCCCTGCTAAGCCCACTCGTGCTGGGGAAATGAGGATGGGTAGCCTGATCACTGCCTCATCTGGTAGGAGAAGCAGGAAAAGGAGTCATGAAGAACGTCGGGGGCTCGGACAGAGATACAAGCAACTGTACCTGATGGAAACAAAATGCGGTCTAGCCACACATGGGGATACGACTCAGTCGTAAGAAAGAACGAGACTTGGATGGACCTTAAAAACACCACGCTAAGTGAAGTAAGACAGTCCCAGAAGCCAAATATTGTATGACTCCACATGTATGACACACTAAGAATCGGTGAATTCCTAGGGATGGAAAGTAAAAGGGAGGCCACCAGAGCTGGGAGAGAGGCAGGAATGGGGAGTTATTGTTTAATGGGTGCCGAGCTTCTGCTGGGCACGATGACGAAGTTTGGGGCACTGACAATAGTGATGGCTGCCTGACATGTGTGTGCAGTTAATGCCACTGAACTGCACACTTACAAGTGGTTACAGTGATAACTATGTTTATTTTAATACACACACACACACACACACACACACACACACACACACACATTTCAGGCCAGCCAAGGATAGACATACACTCATCCGTCCTCATGTCATGGGATGGAGACCCACAAGAGGGGAGGGGGCTCTGGTTGAGGGAGTGGTGTATTCAGGAAAGATGACTTTTACTCTCTGCTCAGTCACTCTGCTCGTAAGTACCCTCTGTGGCCCCCTCTGCCCATCATCCATTCCAGACTCCTCGTTCTAGGAAACAGAGACCGTCTATACCTTCTGGGCCGAGATCCACACAACACTCTAGAATTGTGGGGCCCCTGCTCATAGGACAACTGCACCCTCTCCATCCACCCGTGTCTCCCACATCCTTCAACACCTGACTCGAAACTTCTCACCTTCCCAGAAGACTCCTGAGCAATCTCTTTCCTCTTCCTGTTTCTCTATTTTTTATCATGAAAGGCAGTATAGCAGAGAGGGTTAGAGCCTGACCTGAATTCAAAGCCTGGATTTGCCAACAAATACCCGTGTGACCAATGACTTCACCCCTCCATGCCTCAATTCTCCCCACTGTAAAACAGGATAATAAGTGCATAGGACTGTTAACAATTAAAATGAGAAAATCCACATAAAGTGTTTGGTGCATAGGTGCTTAACAAATGGTAATTACAATTATTCTAACAATTATATATAGCTTTGGTATTAAACTGCATTTTTTGAAAATATTTGAATGATAGCTCAAGCATTTTTAAATGTCTTAATTTAAAAAAAAAAAATCCCTATCTCTTACTTTTCTTTAATGGCAGCATAAAATTATTTATATAATTTCTGAAATGGCTTTAAAAAAAATCCTCCCTCCCCTAAAAGTTATTCATAATTGCTCCCCTCCTATGTGTACTCCTCTCTGTTCAGAATCTTCTTGATGCTTATGAATTCAGTTTGTCCCATACTGATTTTTGTAATGCTGTAGGAGAGGACTTTTCATTCCTTTGAGCCACAAAACGTCCCCAGCAGAGCGCTCTGCCTTTGCTGGGCTTTCTCCTGGGGGGCGACCTGTCCACTGCTCTTCCCTCCAGCCCTCCCCCAGGCGCTGGCCAGCTGCATTTGTGAAGGCCCATGTGGTTCTGAGGCAGCAGGGTCAGAGCCAGGGGCCAGTGCTGTGTTTAGGACATTCAACCATGCTGGGCGCATCAGCCCTCTCTGGCACTCAGGATGTCAATCTCGGGCTGGCTGCCCTCTGCTGCAGAGGCTCCCGGCCAGCCCAGTGGGACGCTTGCCTTTTTCACTTGAGCCTTGACAGCAGGCACAGATGTAATGATTGGAAAGCACTTTGAGAATTCAGAGTGCTCTGTAATTGCTAACTCATAATCCCCAAATTGTTCTCTGTGTGGCTGCAGGAGGTAAAGCGTCTGCCCTTGGGAGGGTCTTTGTTAGCGTGGCTCCCACACCAGAACCAGGCCGGGCAGAGGCAAAGGGGGGTTCTGATCGTAGAGGGGTACCTATCTAAGACTCATCAAAGTGTGCTGAGAGGAAGGCTTCTCAAAGTGTGAACCAGATAAGGAGGGGCTTGATAATAATTCAGATTCTTGGGCCCCCTCACATCTACAGACTCGGGATCTCTGATGATAATGCTCTGATGATAATCTGCATTTTAATAAACTCCCCTAGACAACTCTCATTCACACTAATTAGAGTACTAATGGTTTAGAGGTAGAGTACTAATGGTTTGGGTCAGAAGGACCTGGATTTGAGTCAGCTATGATCCCTATTGCCAGAGCTCAGCAAGTGACCTGACACTAGACCCACAAGATCTAGGTATTCCGGAAAAGAAAAAGAAAAAAAAAAAACAATTTTTTTTAAGAGTTTCAAGGTCAAATCAGTTTGGCCAATGCAACACACCACACGTCCCCCAGGGGATTTATAATGCACATAAGCAGATTAAAGGGGCTGACCCAGTACTTCCCAAACTGTCTAACCAAGGAAGTTTCTTTCCATCATTACTGCCAGAAACATCTCACAGACTTAATATCTCATGAGACAAAGCTCATGAAGGTCCTTCCTGGGAAAAGTGAAGTCTAGGGAGTAAAGGAATAGAATCTTAAGGCAGCGGTTCTGGCAAGAAGGAGGCCCTAGCCAGTGTGGGGCAGCCACAGCAGCCCCATCCCTCATGCACCAGGGTCCTTGGCGGCAAGGCTGGTTCAGTCCCGCAGATCTGCTGCCCAGAGTGGACGTGTCACAACGGCGAGGTCACCTTCCTGTTTCGGGTAATTTCCCTTGGAGGCAAGACAGATCCATTTTTAACAGCTCTTCATTTCAGCAGAGAATGCCCTCCTGCCTCTGATGGGGGCTGGGGACCAGGACTGGAAGGGAGGCTTTGTTCTTCTGACCAGTGCTGACAGTTTAATTAAACCCAGCTCCAGACGGGGTCGGCAGGGTCAGGCATTCTTCAACAGGGCTCCTGCAGAATATCACATCCACGCCTCTCCAGCCACCAGGGCTCTGTTAATGAGCTATCCTGGTCCTTACAGCAGGGATATAAATAAGGGGAAATAAATGCCCTGGGCTGCCCTTAATCACCCATCCCCACCCCTTCCAGGTCCAGCAGAGACACAAAAGGTTGATCTTGTCCGGAGACATATTAGTTGCAAGGCTAAAAAGAAGCCCAGAGTAACTGGGTTTCCAGAAGTGGCTTCTGGGTGAACAAGAAAAGCAAGCAGCGAGAGGGGGTATTGTAAGGCAGCACAGCGGACCCCTCCCTGAATCTGGAAGGACAGAGGCACAGAGACTGACACCCACTGTGCTCCACACCCAAACACGAATGGAGAGTGAGTTTTGCTGATGTAAGAGGAGCCGTCTGGCTCAAACAGGTCTGACCCCTGTGTGCATCCATGAAACATCTCCACATTCTCTAGTGATTGACTGTCAGGTGAGGAAGCTAACCCCAAATCCAGGTAACCTGCTACCAGGGTATAACCACCTTGGCAAGAGACAGGGCTCCAGCTAGTGAAGCATCTGCCTCTACCCACTCCGTCCTGCTGTTGGTCAGAGGCTGGCAGATTGCTCTCAAAAAGCAGTGATGACAGACCCTCCCCTCCTGGAGAGACAGTGCCTACCCATCTGTCTACACAGCCCACTGCAAGTGTCCTCAGCGCTGAGGACAGCACTTGGCCTACAGGAGGCCCTGGGTAACTGTTGGATGAATGGGTGGGCGGGTGGATGGGTAGGTTTATGGGTGGATTGGTAGACAGGGAAGTAGAAGGAGAATGAGTGGGGGGCTGGATGGGGAGGATTGATGGGTAAATGAATGGAAGAGCGGATGGGCAGGCAGATGGATTAGGCGGGTGGAAGTGTGTTCGGTGGGCGGAGATGGGAGGATGGGAGCTATGGTACAGGGTACAGAGACAGATGGGCAGATGGGTAAGTTGACTGGTGAGTCGGTAGATAGGTAAGCTGGAGTGCATCAAGTCAGAGGTGGATAGGGGGCAGGTATATGACAGGTTGATGGGGCTGAGGGGATAGGTAGGTGGTGGGAAGATGGGTAGGTAGATAGGTGCAGGAGGTGAATGGGTGGTAAGTAGGAGGTGGATGGGTAAGGGGCGGTGGAAGGATGATATGCAAGGATGAGCTGTAGCATCAGAGAGACCAGGGTTCAAATTTGGCTCAGCCCCTTGGGCAGGTCACAAACCCTCTGAGCTTGCATTCCTTCATCTGTAAAATGGGGGAAATGCCGACACCAGAGATGTTCTGATGATGAAATCAGATAATGTTTGTGGGTTGCCCCCCTGATCCTGGCCCAGAATAACCTTCCATTTGTTCTAACCATTGCTGTAACAACTGCGGTCCCTGAGACCTCCTGTTGAGACACCCCAGCCTCTGCCTGCAGAGCCCTTCTGCTGGCGAGCACACCTCCGTGGCTCCCTCCGTGGCCCCTAGGGGTGCCTCCATAGGTGCACCTCGTGAAAAACAGCCTCTCGTGAAAAAAAAAAAAGTTAAACCTGCTGGGGGAGGTCCCTGCAAAGCAAGAGGATGGCTCTGCGTTAAGACAGATGAGGATAAATCACCAGCAGAGGACAAAGGCTCAAGTGTAGGGTCAACTTAGAGGCTGTAGTGCCACCTCCAAAGCAATCCCTACGTAGAATCGCCTAGCATTTCCTGAGCATCTATTACAGGCCACAAAGTTTACAGCTGACACGAGAGTGGGTTACACCTTTCTCCAATCCCCACAACAGCCTGTGAGGTAGACGGTATTATCTTTATCTGATAAAAGAGCAAAACGGTGCTCGATGGGGTTACAGGAAGTCCTCCAACATCACATACCTAGCACTCACTGTAACTCAGACCACAGAAGCTTGCCATCGTTTATACAAGCTGGGAGGTCTCCTACCATAGAAATTACACATGCTTCTTTTCAGAATATCTGGGAAATAAATAGAGAAAAGGAAAAAAGTCGCCCAGAGACCACCCCTGTTGGCAGTTTGCAGTCCGTTTCTGTGCTTTCTTTAGAGTGATTTCTTTAGTGGTTACATTGTCAGTACAATTTTGCATCCTGACTTTTGATAACACAAACATGTATCTGCATTGCTTTACATAAAGACCACTTTTGGTGATATAAATATCTCATCAAATAGATACACCAGAATTTGTTTAACTGCTCCCTCAACACTGGACACTTTGGTTATTTCTATATTCAACATTCTATATTTCAATAGAGGAATATTCTGTATTTCAAATTCTAATTAACGCTGCAGTGAACATGTTTGCACCCATGTATTATTATTTCCTTGGGCTCGATCCCCAAATGTGAGCTTCAGGACCTTCAAAGGCCCGGTGTCTAATTCCAACCCGATCACCTCACTGCCCTGTGGTCCAAGCCAAGTCACCGCCTGGGCCTCAGGTCCCGTGGTAAGGAACGAGATGGACAGACCAACCCAACTCAGGGGGAGATATTACTGAAGAATAGCCAGGAACAGGAACCCTGCAGCCACGTCAACAACATCAACATAACGTGGGCTGTAGCATCAAAGTGCGCCAGTCACTTTGTGACCACACCTTACCCTACGTATTTGGTCTCTCTCAAACCTGTTTTCATGCCTAGTTAGCATAATGGCCTCTGCTGAAAGTCCATGATTTGCTCCCGGTGAAAAGGATTAGCAATGGATCCCTTAAAGCAGAGGGGAGGTCAACAGGTGAGAGACCAGAAACGCCAACCCCTGCCTCCCCTCTCTCCCTGGCTCTTAAGGGAATGTGGTCCCCCTCCAGGTCCTGGAGGAGGAGCGGGCTCCATGGTAAGACTACACCGGGTGATCCCACAAACCCCAACACAGCTCCTTGGCCTGGGGATGATCTCATGACCAATCATGAGGTCATGATTGAGCTCTCTAGACCAATCATGAGGTCATGAGGTGAGCCAATCAGATTCTTTCCCCAGAAATCTGGACTTAGGACCTGAGACCTGGGCATTAACTCCAAAGTCAGAAGAAGCAGGAGGGGAGTCAGCACTGTGGCTAACCAAAGTCATGGTGGAACTGAGATGTTGTCCATAAGCCCATAATAAGTAGATATTCAGAAAGAACTAGAAACACCCTTCACATCTCAGTCCTGGTCCCAGCTCTACTTCACTTCCTGTCCTGGGGAAACTAAGTCTGCTGGTTGTCCCCTTACAGTACCCACCACACCATTACCGTCACCAGCGTGCAGGAGTTTCTGTTTCTGGAGCCGAGAGTGCCCAAGTGCTGCTTGGACAGACCAAGTGGACTGGGAGAGTTAACAGAGGTGTTTTGCAATGCCAGATGTTCAAGTCAATAGACAGGGTGGAGGTGGGACAAAGAATGTTAGCAAATAAATCTCTAAGCACTTGCTCCTCACTGTTCCCTAGAACAGCAACAAAGGTAAAAAGCTCAGTGAGGCCACACGCCACAAACAACCAGATCAACCAAAGGGTTTGTTTAACCATTTCCCTCAGAATGTGTACTTTTGAGATGGCCTGAATTGGAGGGGCACCATGCTGCACTAAACCAAGTTGGGCCCAGTCATGAACTCAAGTCCTGGGCTGACCTGAGGGGGAAAATGCACAGGAGCTCTCCTCAAAGTCCTGATGGCTGGCACACCTGTGCTTACAGATGAGCTTAAGAAATATTCTAGAGGAGAGCTAGAGAAAGCAGTCCCCCTCCACCCGGGTCTGGCTATGCTCCTGGATAAGAAACATCTCCTCCCAAGAGTTAGGGACCCATTGCCTAAAAAGAAAAAGCAGCAGGCACTGGGAAAGGTTCTGGCTCTACAGCCTGGAAATATTCCCCAAAGAGCCACCAAGACTTCGATCGGGAGGGCCCATCTCCTGGAAGTCCTTCTGTTCACTGCTGACTGGCCCCTCCCCAAGGCAGCCAGCCCCAAGCCACTGGGGTAAGAACATCCGATGTTTCTGGAGGCCACTGCCTCCAGCTCCCAGCCCTATAGGGTGCCAAGAGCATGAGTGAGGCAGACTCCTGTCCCCTTCAATGGCTTTTCCACTCCTTGAATGGAGCTCCTTGTGCCAGCCTTTGGATATAAAACTCAGCTATTTAATATTTGTTAAGGCATAGAAGTGCTTTTCTCCAGTAAAACATGAAGAGCACTGGGTGGGGAGTCCAAAGGGGCTTCAGTACTGACCCTGAGGAGGTCGCTTTACCCCTCCAACTTTGACTTTTTCCTGACTTTCAACAGCAATAAAACCATGACACTCTGTTCACCTCGCAGGGTCACAGGTCTCAGACGAGACACGGGAGCGTCAGCTTCACTGCAGGGCCATTCACTCACCAACATTGTCCAGAGCACAACGGACATCGGCTGCAGGCCTGGATGCTTTACGTGCACGATCTCAGCTCAGCCTCCTGATAGCCCAACAGCGTACCGGTAAGAAAAGCAGGCCCCAGGAAGTTAGACCATCTGGCGTTATACCTTGAAAAATCCAGGACCACCTGACCCTTGATTTTCTCCTCCAGGCTACCTTCCCATTCCACCAGGGATCCAAGCTCTCTAGACACAGGCCAAGAAGGCAGCCACATGGACCACACTGTGTCACCACTGTCAGGAGGGGAGCCCATGGACGGCAGGACACGAATAAAAGGCACCAGGGCACCTGGTAAAAGGTAGACCCAAGAGTTGGAGAAAGACCCCTGTGGAGCCATCCTATCCCCTTCAGCCCCAAGAGCTGGTGGAAGGCTATGGCCAAAGATGTCAAAATATGAATAGGGTTAGAAGTAATCTCAAGCAAAAGGCGGGAAGTTTGTGAATTTAGATTCATATGAGGAGATCTTGGGTATTTTAAAATAAATGAGAGATGGAAACAACCTAAGTGTCCATCAACAGATGAATGGATAAAGATGTGATATATATATAATGGAATACTATTCAACCATGAAAAAGAATAAAATCCTGCCATTTGTAACAATATGGATGGACCTTGAGGGATTTTGCTAAGTGAGATAAACCAGAGAGAGAAAGATAAGTATTCCATGGTACCACTCATATGTTGAATCTAAAAAAAAAAAAAAAAAAAAAAAAGTCAAATTCATAGAAACAGAAAATGGCAAATGGCAAAGTGGTTTCTGGGGTGGGGGAAAATAGGAAGAGGTAGATCACAGGACACAAACTTTCAGCTATAAGATGAATAAAGGTCTGGGGTGACTGGGTGGCTCAGTGGGTTAAGCGTCCAACTCTTGATTTCAGCTCAGTTCATGATCTCACGGTTCGTGGGTTCAAGCCCCATGTCAGGCTCTGCACTGGCAGTGAGGAGCCTGCTTGGGATTCTCTCTCTCTCTCCTTCTCTCTCTCTCTCTGCCCCTCCCCGCCTTGCTCTCTAAATAAATAAATAAAATGTTTCATAACATAAGTGAGAGAGGGTCAAAGCAGGTGCCCAGAGCTCAACGGCAAGCACGCACTACACACATACTCTGAACGCTGGTCAGTGGAAGACAGTGGGTCAGGATGGCCGAGGGGAAGGGAAGCCGAGCAGACAGATAATGCTGGGAGCATGAGGGCAGACTTTTGCAAGGTGAAGAGGGCTTGGGGAAAGCAAAAAGAAAAGTACAGGAGGACACCAAGGGAAAAGATGTTCGGGATGAATTTTTGCAGAGGCGGAGCTGTGATAAGACCTGCGAGAGCCAGCTTCTAGAAAGGACAGCACAGAGAAAACAGGAGCTGCTGGAGCCAGGGCAGGGCAAGGCCAGCACCTGCCCGTGACCAGTAACAGCACAGAACTCAGGTTAAAGCACAGGTTAGGGAGATGTTAGGGCGGAGGCATCTGCTGGGAAGGACCATGCACCTTCAGCAGCTAAGTAAAGTGCCCACCGTGTATGCCCAGCCTGGAATGAAAGCACCAACCCACCAAGTGACGGGGGACTGAAGAAGGCCCGGCTCAAGCCCAGGGGTGGTGAAGACCAGCAGAAGGGGTCATCACTGAGGGTCACTACGGAGACCCTCCAGGCCAGAAGGAGGAAGAAACGGGAAATGACCATAGAGACCATTTGGACAGCTTAAAGACAAAAACTTGAAGGCAGGTTCAATGACACAGGCTAATCAAGAGCTCTGGAAATTGTGACAGACGTGGAAAGAACCGGCTGTGCTTAATCCAAACTCCAGAAGCCCAGTCACACCCATCAGCACTCAGGCAGCCCTAGGGTGCCGTCTCCCACCCAGCCCCTGCCCCTCAGTCTTGTCTAAGTCACTTGCTGCCTCTTCCTCCACCTCGGTGCTGCCTATAAACTTCTTCGGGGGAGACCAGCAGCCTCGCTTCCTCACACGGTGCTCTGCTGGCCATGCAGGTCCCAACCAGGTTGTTAATGACAACTGAAAGAACTCAAAAACCTCCCAACCTAAAATTCAAAATCCCTATAGCCCTTCCAAAATCTAACAAGAGGGGCACCTGGGTGGCTCAGCCGGTTGAATGTTCGGCTCTTGGTTTCAGCTCAAGTAACGATCCCGCTGGTTCATGAGTTCAAGTCCCCAGTCGGGCTCTATGCTGACAGCGCGGAGCCTGCTTGGGATTCTCTCTCTCTGCCTCTCCCTTGTTCACACACGCTCTCTCTCTCTCGCTCTCTCTCCCTCAAAAAATTAATAAGTAAACATTTTTAAAAATCTAACAAGAGGACACAGTTGTTGTAGATACTTATGGAAAGCAAAGTGAAGGAAAACATAAATTGTTGGAACACAGATTTGGGGCTCAAAGTTAACAAAATGTTTCTAATATGCAGATCTGTGCAATAATGCAACTGACTGTGGAGGTGGTGAACTCTCCATCATTAGAGGTAGCCAAGCAAAGACTGAAGGACCACAGGCTAAGGAGCTGCAGAAGAGATTCCTTAGATGATCTCTAAGGTCCTCTCCAACCCAGGATCCCAAAAAAGAAGCAAATGCTAGAATAAGTACAGACACATTTAGCACATCACAGAGTAGCAGAATTAGCCACTACCCTTTAAACTTGGAAGAAATACATTTACAGCAGATAAAAGTCCGACTTTATGCCATGGTTACTAAGTTTCCAGACCTCATTACCCAGATCTGAAAATATAAATAGGTCCAAGAAGGGCTTAGTTGAATGAATAAATATTCGACCCAAGGCAGGTTACCAAAGGCTGAGACAGATGCACAAAGACAGTGCTCCCTATAAAGCCTGGCATCACGGCTGACGAGAATGTCCACTCCCAGAACATTCTCACATCCACACTGTCAGAGGCAGCATATAGAACTGAATGAGTCGTGGATTCTGCAAGTGCTCACCAGACAGAAATGCCCCCACGCAGCACCTTCCTACAGAAAGGGCCTGGCTTTTGATGCCCCGTGCAACTCCTGACAGGTAAGGAGCAGGAGGTCACCGTCATGGGAAATTCTGGGTCCCCCTGACCAGACACTGCCCCTCCCACAGGGTGAGGGACTAGACCACAGACAGAGTTTTGGCCACAGTGTCACTCACAGCCTCGACAGAGCCTGGTTATTCTGGAACAGCAGTTCTGGCAAACTGTGCAGCTGGTTCCGGTTCAGTCGTCTGAAAAAGAGAAGAAAGGAAGACTCGGAAGTTGCCTAAGTGTTCCAGGAAATCCAAAGACTTTTCAGACAGCACTGGATTCAGAGTGAGAGGGCACAGGGTTCAAATTTTAACAAAGTCACTGTGTAACCCCAGGGAAATTACCTCCTCCGGGCCTCAGTTTCTTCATCTATAAAGTGGGAATTCACCATCCAACACTTGGGGAGGAGAAGCACAGAGCGCCTGTGAAAGCTCCCCACCAAGGACCCGAAGTACAGTGGGCGTCGACACCTTCCATGACTTCCTCCCTTGCTCATCATCATCATCGTTACATTTGCATGACCCTTTGTAATTTAGAAGGCACTGATTCAAATATCATCTTGGTTTTCGAGCTGAATACCTGACTACACTTGAAATGTGAGATATACCCTTATGGGGTAGGACTAGCCACAAGGTCCTGATTTTTTGTTGTTTCATCCACATTTGACTCCGTGGCAACTTAACTTTTTTTTTAGTGTTTGCTTTAGGTCTTTTTTCAAAATCAAAACAGCTTTCTCGATTTTCTAAATTATGTATGAAATCGCATGCTTAATTCTTTAAAAACTTCAAGCAATAGAAGAAAAAGTATTCAGCCACCTGCATTTTCCTCACTCAACAATTTGTGGATGTCTTTTCATGCCAAACGATAGAGAACGACCCCTTTATTTTTAATGACTGACTAGTATGCCCATCATTTCTAATTGCTCCACGGGTGGACAGACGACTCCCCGTTTTGTAAACACAGGCAGGAGTGGGAAGGCTGGTCCTGGAAGGTGGCCTGGCGGAGAAGACCCAATACAGAAAGGACCCGGACTCGTCCCAGGAAGGCAGCGATGCCTAACCAGAAGCTTCTTGCCACCTTCAGCACCTAGTTCTCTATACCAGAGCACCAGAGGCCAGTCCACTGGGGCTGTGGCACCTATAAATGTAGAACCTTGGTGCTCACACAGACCATCCTCAGGGGCTTCACCTGGGAGTTGGTAAGCACTGCGTACCCCAGACCTGTTGAGTCAGAGTCTGCATGTTAACAAGATCCCCCAGTGATCTGCGTGCATGTCAAGGTTGGAGAAGCACAAGTGTACGAGGCAGCCCCCGCCCTCCACACTACAGCACAGTTTGGGCCTCACACGACCATCCCCTTCAACAGTGCTGGACGATGAGAAACCAACTCGGCAAGAGCTTTCTTTCAGTGGGAGGGAGGAAGAAATGTAGTTCTCTGTGGCCAATAGTAACTGGTCTGTGGTAACCTCCTCGGAGGTCGCTCTTTGTCTGATATGTGAGAAAGGCATCATTTTCTAGCACGGTGCAGACAATTAGACCAGCTGGAAGAGGTTTACTCAAAAGGGAGGGCTCCTAGGGAAACACATCACTGCCTTGGAAAAAAAAGGGGTGGGGGGGACCACCAATATAATCCTTAAAGCAACAGGAGTAGACATCAGATCACCTCAAGTTCCTTCACCTTGTCCAGTAAATTAATCCTGTGTTTACACTGTCTGGTAATCATTGTTTTTGTTTTGTTTTGTTTTCCCCCAGGACTTTCTCATCTTTCTGGCTTCAATTTCTGAAAACATTTAAGAGGGAAAAAAAATTCAATAGCCAGTTTAAAGTAGAAAATCAAAGGACGCCAAAGGAGGGACCCAGCACGGTGAGGAACCTGCAGGTCCCTGCCCCATCCTGGTGGCAGCAGCAGGCATGACCTGGGCCACCCCCAACGTGGGTAGACCCCCGCCCACCTTTTCTCCTCCTGCAGGGCAGGGCAGCCCCCAGCCAGAGCCGCAGTGGGTTAGGTCCCAACCAGGCCCTCCCAGCCAAGTCACGAGGACATATTTTGTTCTGAGCCTTTTCAAGAAAACAAACACAGGACTAATCATCCGTCCTAGCTGCAGCCTCCTTATTGCTCAGGTTTAGGCCTGGATGAAGAACACAAAAGAAAGATCGCCTTGAATGTCTTCCAGGCAGCAGGAAGGCAAGAAGACAGCCATATTCTTCTCCCTTTATTTAATACCTCCCTTTCTTTGAAGTAAAAGAGAAGAGTGAGGTATGAGGTCATAGTCATTAAGATCTCAGGCTTTGGAGGGAAAATGATCCGGGTTCTAATCCCTTCTTCTGCCCTTAATCTCTTAATAATCACTTAATAACACAAGTGCCTTAACTGCACTGCACCTCTGTTTCTCATCCGTAAAACGCCACTGACCACTGTGTTGTTTTAAGGATTAAATGAGATACAGTAGGGCAAAGAGCTCAGCTTGGCGCCTGGCACAGAGTAAGGCAATCAACAGTAGCTATAATTATAATTATAAACTCATTGTAAGAAAATTCATCAAAAAGATGAGCACAAAGAATAAAATTATCCCACCACTCAGTGTAATGAGAGTTAATATTCCCAATGATTTTCCTCCTCCTGTATTCTATGTACATACAAGCTGATTTAATTTACATAAATGTCACTTCCTGCCTTTTTCATTTAATATTACATTGTGAGCACATTCCAATGGTCTCAACTGTTCTTGACAAATGTGATCTGATATCTTATGTCTCCACCAGAACGGTTTTCCATTTTTTTGTTGTATTTGTTGTATTTAAATGATGTGCCATGAATATCCCCCGATAAACAAATTTTTAGCCACATCTCTGATTATTTCCTTAAAATGAAATGGGACTTTCTGGCTCGAAGGGCATGAACTTCAGGACTCTGCGCACCTCTTGAGAGCCAAACCAAAGCAAAAAAATGAGACCAGTGACCACCGTGAACTTGAGTGTCCATCCCCCACCTCACTCGTACCACATTCCCTTTTCTTTTCATTACTGCCAACCTGAAATGCAAAAATTGATCAAGACCCATTTTCAAATGCAAAAGCCCTGTATGGAGCAAACCATGTAAATCAGAAACATTTCCACCTTCCGGTTTCTGTGCTGTGGCCCTGAACACCCAAGACGCAAATCCTCAGGTGGCCGGCCACTGTACCTTCCCTGACGGTCCCCTTGGCACACCATTTCTTCCTTATGGCTACACGAATCAGTGGGTGTGAGATGATATGAAGCCATCTCACTTCCTCAGTACTGCATGGATTTTTTGCCATAATGCATTTTCAGGGAAAACCGACAAAGACAGTTGCTTTTAGAGCACGGGGTGCGGACACCCTCCAGCTTTGTCCTTGCTGTCATCTCACGACAACAATGCCGTGACGGCTTCCACGGCTGCGGCTCCCCCTGGCTCCCATCAGCAGGTGGGAGGCGGGCGGGGCGTGCAGTCCTCTCCCCGCACACGGCCCTCGCTGCCAGACTCAGCCATCATGTGCCCCCGGCGCCACCCCACCGCCCCAAGCCTGTGCCCGCGGATACTTACAGCCGCTCCAGCTCCTTCATGTCGTCGAAAGCCCCCCGCTCCACCACTCCAATCTGGTTCTCCATCAGCTGCCTGGGGAGGCAAAGAGACAGGACAGCTGCAGGGTGTTGGACAGGAACTCTCAGCAGCAGATGGCACAAGGGAGTGAAACAGGAGCAGGGCTGGAGATACACGCAGACCCGCGTCCCGGCCCGAGCGGACAAAACTGCCTCACAAGCTTGCAAATTCCCGACAGGGCTGGTGGCACGCTCAGCCCCGACAGCAAGATGCACTTCCAGCCCCCGAGCCCATGCCGATCCCTCTGAAGCAGCCACCGTGGTCACAGGATCCCAGAGCACCGGGCCACGGCTCCAAAGACAGCCTCGTCTTGGGAAGCTGGGACCCAGGCAGCAGGGGTCAATGCCAGGCTGCTGGCGCACGTGCCCTCCTTCAGCCCAGAGGGCACACGTCCAAGCGGCAGAGCAGGGGGATGGGCCGGTAGCAGGGGGCGGGGAGCCTGTGCCAACTGGGCAAAGCCCACACGTGCAGCAAACACGCTGCAGTTGGCAGCCAGCACCCCTCTGCCCGCACTCCTACACTGCCTGGCCCCATCTGCTGCCCACTCGACCACCTGGCTCCACGAGACTGCACCTCCTCACCACCAACGCGCCCTACAGCCCAGAACATCCGGCTGGCAGGCAGTTTGCTTGTTGCGTGGGAATTTTGGAGACCATCAAGTAGATTTTTCTCCCTGTGGTTTTCTCCTGTCCACTCTCAAGCGGGTGGCTCGAGGTCCCACAAGGACCTCAGAGGAGGTTTGTGGATAGGACAGGGGCAGAAGCTGCCACCACACACTTCTCTTCTTCCACCTTGTTTCCAAAAGCCCGAGCTGTTGAGGAGCTCGTGCTGGAGGCCTGGGTGGGTGGGGGGTGACAGGAGGGAAGGAGGGTTTTCCTGTACTCAGAAGAGATTCCTGGAGCCTGGGGAGGGGTCAAAGATCAGCAGGTTCTGGAGCAGCAGAGACCCCTGCCCAGCAACTGACAGCCATGACCCCAGGGAAGATGGAGACCACAAGGTCCCCAGATCCGCCCAAGACCCTCAGAACTGCAAAGTAGTTCTGAAAGAACTGAGGCCCCAGGACCCTTGCACTACCCTGACAGTAGGGGGTGAGAACCCTATGACGGTCTGATGTTGAATGTGTCAGAATGCATGCATGTGTCTGAGAGGAGTAGAGCAGGAAGCGACGAAGGGATCCACCCTTTCCCCTCCTCACTCCTCAGTCCTCACTCCTCACCCCTGCCCAGCCCAACAAGGGAAATGCTGTGGACAGCTCCTTTGCTGGCTAGTGGTCAATGCCAATAGAGCCACACCCATCACCTCCAATATCTGCCACTGTCAGGCACCCAAGGGGGTCACCTCTATCCTCAACTGCCTCCACTCATCTACCGTCTCAAGTCAGGGGTAGCCTTGCCGGAGAGTCTTTCTGAGGCACAGACTCAAAAGAACTATGGAGAATGTTATAGGCTGAAATGCATCCCCCAAAATTCATACACTGAAGCCCTAACCCCCAACGTGATTTGGAGATGGAGTCTTTAGGGAGGTTATTAAGGTTAAATGAGGTCATAAGGGTAGGGCCCTAATCTGGTAGGACTGGTCTCCTTATAAGAAGAGAAAAAGACACCAAAGATCTCTCTCTGTGCACACACAGAGGAAAGGCCATATGAGGACACAGCAAGAAGGTGGCCAAGAAGACAAGCCTCACTACAAACAACCTTGATGGATGGCACCTTGATCATAGACTTCCTCAAGAACTGTGAGAAAGTAAATTTCTGTTGTTTAAGCTACCCCGTCTGTGGGTGTTTTGTTATGGCAGCCCCAGCAGGCTAAGTCAGAGACCTAAAAGTTCCTCATGGTTACCCGGTCTTCCCTCATTCCAGGATACAACCAACAGACAAGACGCCCCATCTGTCCGGCCGAGACCCTGCCAGGCAGCGACCACTGGTGCCTATGCTGAGCCCAAGTGCTCAGCTGTGTGCAAGACAGTGGCTGCTCAGGGGAAGGACTCACTGGCACTTCCACCCCACCCCCCTCAGGGCATCCAGGGTCTCTGGCCCACAACCCTACAACCCACAGCCAGGACTCTGCTCAGGAGCCACAGGGCCACTGCCAAGGGTAGGGGCAGAAGGGAAGTTACTCACAGCACCCGCAGCTGCTTGAGTCCCACAAAGTCATTTTTATGGATCCGAGTGATGTTGTTGCCGTTGAGTTCCCTGGTGGAGGCAAGGAGAGAATGAAATGGGTGAGATGCCCAGGGTGGCCCCCAGGCCAGGGCTCAGCTCCACACTCCCTCTCCACCTGCCTCTAGCCTGTCCTCTCATCAATGGGGCTGGGTGCTTCCCAGCCAAGCCCCGGGACCCCCAAGTCTATGCCAAGGCCCAACAAGCTAAGGCCCATCTTTGCAGCTGATGTGAGGCCAGGGAAATGCACAGGGCACAGGCTCGCTGCTGGAAGAACCGTGGAAGCCAAAGTCATGGCTTTTGCCCAGAAAGACCTCAGGCTCATTGGAGAGACAAGACATTCACGCAGGGAAGAACTTGGAAACTAGACAGTTGGAGGCAAATCAGGTGGAATCCTCACTGAGCCTCAGTTTCCTTATCTATGAAGCGGGGATAATAACTGTGACTAGCTCATCAGGTTAGCATGGGGCATAAACAAGTGAAGAGCATGGCCTGTACTTGAAAAGGGCCCCCTTTTCAGACACCCATGCCATTATCTGATGGCATTGGCTCCTACAGGCTGTTGTGAGGAGACAGCAGGGTGGACCATGCATTTTAAGGAGATTGGGTACACGGGGCCCAAGATGAGACCTAAAAGGCAAGGCAGGTGTGCACAGTGAGAGGGACAGAGTGGACATTCTGGGAAAGGGGAACGGCCCTTTGCCTGGGGAATGAGGGAGGAGACAGGCTGGGAGTCGGGAGCTGTGGGAAACGGGGTTGGGGGATGGGAGTCCGGATCACAGAGGGCCTGAAAAAGCAAGCAGAGGAAGACAGGGAGCCTGGAAGGCCCACAGGCAGGAGCCTGCCACAAGGTCCATCTTGCATCGAGGAGAAGGAGGGCAGGGCCGAGGAGGACAGGGGGCCCACTGTCTGGAGCAGGGCCAGGCCTGAACTGCAGTGGCTCCTCTCCCCACACGACCCCGGCCTCTGGCCCTTCCTTCCCTTCCAAGGCTACTGTGTTCTTCTTCAGCCCTCCCCAACCATGACCCGGGCACCTTGGCCATGAAGCCCACCTTAGAGGCCATCTGGCCCCTGCCGAGCCTCTGCCAGGCCACTTCTCTTCACAGAGAGCTAGCACAGCCTCAGAAAAGCAGGTCCTTCCAGGAGGCAGCTACCGCACTCCCCAGAACGTTCTTCCACTGAGCCACACACGGCAGAATCTCAACCAGGCCTAGCCTCAACCACCTCCACATCTAATCTATCTCCCTGTGGCAGCTCTGTGGCCACATCCACGCCACCACCTCCTCTTTCTCACCGCGACAGAGTCACTCACGTGCTTGGCAACAAGCTAACTAGCCCCATCCCAACGCACATGCACACACACTCACACACCATATTCCCCTGCAGCCCAGCCTCCTCGCCTACCAACACCCGTCAGCCCAAATCCAAGCTACTTTGAAAATCGGCAAGTTCCCTCTCCTCTAAGCATTTAGGAAGTGTGTTTGGCCTAGATGATGTTCTAGAGTTGCATCTGCTAAGAACAACATATGTTATTAGTTTCCACACACTCCAGAAACTGGGCTCTGTGTACATCCTCCCACAGGGCTAGAAAGTAGTTACGGTGCCTGTCTTACAGACGAGCAAACTGAATTGCCGCTCAGAGAGGTCAGGTGTCTCCCGGAGGGCACCAGCTGGTAAATGACAGAGCAGAGATCTGGACACGGCCGTCTGATCCTAGGGCCCAGGCTTCTTCCACCGGGCCAGGCCCGTGAC
Organism: Panthera leo; assembly: GCF_018350215.1. Classification (NCBI taxonomy): domain Eukaryota; kingdom Metazoa; phylum Chordata; class Mammalia; order Carnivora; family Felidae; genus Panthera; species Panthera leo. The sequence continues at coordinate 55,838,414 of NC_056689.1, forward strand.
GAGCTGATAACTCATTCAACCCATCACTCTCTCCACCCTTCCCCTGAGCCTGGCTCCTGATCCTGAGGAGCAGCTGGAAAGACTCATTCCCTGCTCTTCTCTCTTCTATCAGGATCTCTCAGAGGGGCTTGAGGCCTCTCCAAGGTAACGGGGCCCCTGATGAGAGGCCCAGACAGAGCCACTTCCTGGCCTAGACGCTGCAAAGGGGCCCTCTCTACGTGAGATGGGCTCTTTTCCACGTGAGGGTTTTTATTGAACCAAATATCCTTCCCTGACGCCTCAGAGCCTCACCTGTGCACCCCAAACTGCTCCTCCTGTGCACAATTGCACCTCAAGCATTGAGAACCTCGTCAACAAGCCCTGAAAATTGGTTCCCTACGCAAGTGTGGCTGGTTTCCTTTGGTCCATCCTGCTGAAACCTTCATCCCCAAACCCTAAACCACAAGGAATTTTTAACCGTTTTAATTTTTTTATTATAAAGATATATCAGTACTGATTACAAGAGCAAAAATGTTAAAAAATGGACATCAACAGAGCGATGTTTAAATTAAAAAAAAATTTATATTTATTTATTTTTGAGAGACAGAAAGAGCACGAGGGGGCAGGGGCAGAGAGGGAAGGAGACACAGAATCCGAAGCAGGATCCAGGCTCTGAGCTGTCAGCACAGAGCCCGACACGGGGCTTGAACTCACGAACTATAAGATTGTGACCTGAGCCAAAGTCGGACGCTTAACCAACTGAGCCACCCAGTCACCCCTTAAAATTTTTTTTTAACGTCTATTTATTTTTGAGAGAGAGAGACAGAGAGAAAGAGAGAAAGAGAGAGAGAGCGAGCAGGGGAGGGGCAGAGAGAGAGGGAGACACAGAATCCAAAGCAGTTTCCAGGCCGTCAGAACAGAGCCCAAAGCGGGGCTAGAAGCCACGCACCTGCGATCATGACCTGAGTCGAAGTCCCAGGCTTAAACCCACTGAGCCACCCAGGACCCCCCACAAAGCAACATTTAGTTGACTTTCCAGCACATCTGTGAAACCAAGTACTATGTAGCCATTTAAAAGGGTACAGATCAGTTTGTACTGACAGGGAAAGATGTCCAGGATACAGAACGGGTAAGAGGGTTACAAGACAGCTTGTATTCTGGGAGCTGCTCATGTAAAACCACACACAAGTCATCCCAGTATGTGGGCAGAGCGAGCTCACTGGGGCTTATAGTAATGCCACATATTAATACCTATAACTGCTCAGTGGTGGGAACTGAGGTGACTTTAGTCTCTTTTTTATACTTTTCTGCACTGTTTGGATTTTTAAAGTACATCTATATTTTCATAAGCCAACATAATATTCAAGTTATTGCACTTAAAAATAAGAGTAACACAGAGGCGCCTGGGTGGCTCAGTTGGTTTAGCCCTCCCCGACTCTTGATTTCAGCTCAGGTCATGATCTCACCGTTCATGAGCTCCAGCCCCATGTTGGGCTGTGCACTAACAGTGCAGAGCCTGCTTGGAATTCTGTCTCCCTCTCTGTCCCTCCCCTGCATGATCTCTCTCTCTCTCTCTCTCAAAATAAATAAAAATAAACTTAAAAAATAATAATAACAGGGGTGCATGGGCGCCTTGGTTGGTTAAGGGTCTGACTTCGGCTCGGGTCACAATCTCACAGCTTTGTGGTTCAAGCCCTGCATCCGGCTCTGTGCTTACATAACAGAGCCTGGAACCTGCTTCAAATTCTGTGTCTCCCTCTCTCTCTCTGTCCCTTTCCCACTCATGCTCCCTCTCTCTCTCTCTCAAAAACAAAACATTAAAAAAGTTTTTAAATCATAAGAGTAATACATGCACATTGTTATTTTTTCCGTTTTCTGAAGAATAAAGAAAAAAATTAAAATCACACATAAATCCATCACCCAGAATTAACCTCTGTTAACATTCTAGAAGTTTCTCCCAAGCCTGTTTTCTTCGGATACAATTTTTATATAGTTGAAATAATTCAACAAATATTTATTGAAGATTTACTGTTGGCAAAGCATTTTATAAGGGGATGGGTGAGACAGAAGTGGTACACACTCCTTCTGCCATGTTACACCCTGTTCATTCCCCCACTGATGATTTCTGACGGGCCAGCACTTATCCCTGCATCTGGATGCATCAAGTTACTGGGGCATTCCCCGACCCCCGGTTCAATGATAAACACCGCATAAAGTTTGGTGGGCATTTGGGAGGAATACATTCCTAGAGACAAAATTATTCAGTCAAAAGTCACGAAAAAGCTGATGAATGTTACAATAACTGGCTCATTCTTTCTCGTGGCAACCATGGTTTATTTATAAGGCAATTGACTTCAACAATTGTTCATTTCACAGACAGCAAAGCTGAGGCAAAGGAAAATGTTAGGGCTTGTCTGAACAAGGCCCAACAGGGAAGTCAAGAACCCCTGCGGTGGGCCGGGGGGTGGGCACGGAGTACTCACAGGGACTTCTGGTGACGTATCGTACTCACATGCCTCTCTTCTTACCCTTTTGCACCAGCCCCTGCGCAGACCCCTGGACCCATTCCTTAGCCCACCATCAGGCAACTCCACCCCTTCCTCCTCACTTCCTGCTCCCCACTCCACCCCCACGCAAGAAAAGACCTGAGACAGGCAGGTGGAAGAAACAACAGTGCAGACAACGAGGCAAATACAGCCTCTCTCTCAGGAGGCCCTGCTGGTGGCTTCCGGACAAGAATGCCCATGGACACTCAAGCCCCCCACCCCACCCCAGCCCCCACCCCAGCCCCCTGCCTCCCTCTCCAGCTCTCTTACCGGGGAGCTAAGTGCCTCCTCTCAGGGGAGAGCCCTCTACAGGCAGCCTGGGAGGCAGAGGCAGCTCTCATCCGGCACCCAGGTCTGAGGGCTGCTGCTTAACGAGGCATTATCACCACTTAGGCCATTTAGGCCGAGAGAATGACCTCCACGGGGTAGCTCAGGGCAGCCAGGATTAAGTTTCCAACGTGGGCCAACCACTTCCCCTCAAACCTTCGGCCGAGGCTGCTGGAATGAGGCAAGGAGGTCATTTTTCTCCAGCGCCTGACTCCTCCAACAGGTGGTCCCTCGGTGTCGCCATGGAGACGCCCTCCCCAGCAAGCCACCTGGGAAAGAGAAGCTGGGAGAGGCTGCTGTGACCTTCCGACCTTTGCAGCCACAGCAGCCAGGCGGGGGGAGCCTCCAGGGCGGCTTCCAGCCTGGTTTCCAGAAAGAACCCGGATCCAGAGCTACCCAGGCTCCCTGAGGTTCTCACCCCGGAGCCCACATCCACCACTCCTCCCTGCCAGGCAGCCACTGAGTGCAGGCTCTGAGCCTAACTCCTAACACGCTTCATCTCACTCACCCTCACCCTCGCAGTGAGATGAGTCGTGTTCTGTCCCCCTCGCTGATGAGGAAACTGAGGCACAGACTGGTGAAGCAATTGCCCGGTGCCACGCAGCTAATTAGGGGTGGGGATCAAACCCAGGCCAGTGTGATTCTGTGCTCTTTCCCCCACATCATGACGCCTCCTGCCAACAGACTCTGCCAAGCACACCCCTCACCCCAAGTGCTCATGAGAAACTTGGAGGCTTTGGATAGGAAACACGGGGGCCCTGTAATAAGACCCTGTGCTCTGCCTAAGCAGCCGTATCAGGGGGTCCCTGGCCAACTGAGCCAGTGGCTAAGAGCTCGGCCTTTGGAGCCAAACTGTCTGTTCCACCATCACTAGCTGTATAACCTTGGACACACGGCTTAAATTCCCTGGGCCTCAGTTTCCCCATTTGTATGAGACTAAGGATAGCACTCACCTCCTAGAGGTGTGGTGAGGCGTACATGACAATATTTCTAAAACACTGAGAGCAGTGCCTGGCACACACAGGTGCTCTCTGCGTTGGTATTACCTGCTGTGAGTATTTCGCTATCACCGCTATCGCTGTCGTGCCCCTCAAGGACCATGGCTCCCCCGGGAGGGTGGTGCCCCAGACTCAGCTCAGGCTGGGGCCAGACGGGCAGCACCCCAACGAGCAGGGAGGAGCCAGCAGCTAGCCAGGCTCTGCAGGCCCCAGGATGCAAAAGTCCAGGGAAGAGGCCCTAAGGCCATTCTCTCTCTTCCAAAAGTGACGAGTGTGCATCTGCCCTTCTCCCCCAGGAGGAAATACACTCTGGAGGCAAGTGGCCCTGATTTCCATCAGCTCCTGTGTGGTCCTAACCTAAAAGAAAAACCTCAGTGGTGAACGATCTTGAAGAAAATCCTCCGAAGCAAAGTTACCAAGGTAAAAACAAAAACACACAAGGATTTCGTGAATCCTCTCAGGAAACAAAACTCTGATCCCCAGCACCTGCGTGTTTGGTGATAAACTGAAAGAACCCCTGGGATTTCCTAGAGCTGCAGGAATAAACAGCCTGGGTCCCTCCCGGGGTGTTCTGGGGGTCCCACATGCCTCACAGCGTTTCTTGCCCTAAAGCTCCACCACTCCTAGTGCTACTTCCCTATGGGACCAGAACATCTTACAGGGCCCCAAACCTGCCATGGCAGTGAGGAGGCTCAGGCCACACTCCAAATCCCTCCCCGCCAGATCTCCAAAAAAATAAACATGCAGCTCTGACCGTAGCTGAGACAGGCCTCTGGGGGCAGGGGGCAGGGAGTGGGGGGGTGCTGTATACCTCGGCTCTGTCCTTTGAAATCTTACCCCGGCCAAATCCACGCAAGGAGCGCCTGCAGAGTCAGGAGAACTGAGGGAAGGAAGGATTTCCCTACCCAGCCAGGGCCCACACACGACAGGCTGAACTCTGCAACCCACAGGCCGCCCAGCTGCACACCCATGCCATTGCACCTGGAGGGCCTGGGGCCCCGCAGAGCCACCTAACAGGGCTCCCCATATTCCCTCTGGCTCCCCTCCAATCTGTTCTAGCCACAGCCAGAGGGATCCTTTCAAGATGCAATCTGATCGTGTCACTCTCCACTTAAGCCCTTCAATGAATCCCCATTGCTCTTGGAATCGAGACAAAATCTCTACCGAGAACTATAAGGCCCGCGCGGCCTGCCCCCCACTCCCCCTTCTGATTCGCTCCCTCCTGTGGCAGGGCCTTTGGACTGCCATCCGTTCTGTCTAGAATACTCCTTCCTCTTTGCCTGATTCCAAGTGTTCCTTCCAGCTGGTCAAACTCCCTATCACAGGCCTGCAGAACACCCCAAACTCCTCCTCTGCAGCACAAACCAGATGGATTTGGGGGCTTCCTTGACTGGTATCTCAGCCCCTGCGTGAGTTTATAAGCTCCCTGAGGACATGAACTGTGTCAGTTTTTTCTCACTGTTGTATCCTCAGGGCGTAACACAGTACATGGCACCTCATGGATGCTGCATTAAGTTACTGCTTGAATGCATGAATAGATTTGCATTAAAGTGGACATATTTCCAACAGCAATGGGTTGAGTGGGTTTTCCAATGTTTCCCTGCTCCCCGCACCAAAGGGAAAAAAAAAAAAAACCTATCCTAATTAAGAATTACTCTCCCCGGGCTGCCTGGGTGGCTCAGTCAGCTGAGCGTCTGACTCTTGAATTTGGCTCAGGTCATGATCCCGGGGTCATGGGATTGAGCCCTCAGTCTGGCTCTGCACTGAGCATGGATCCTGCTTGGGATTCTCTCTCTCTCTGTCTCTGTCTCTCTCTCTCTCTGTCTCTCTCTCTCTCTCTCTCCCTCTCCCTCCCTCTGCCCCCCACCCACCTTGCTCTCTCTCTCTCTGAAAAAAGAAAAGAAATGCTCTCCCTATCCAATCATTATGTTGTAAACCTGAAATCTAACTAATCTAACACTGTGTCAATTCTACTTCAATTTAAAAATAAATAAACTCGAGGGCACCTGTTTGGCTCAGTTGGTTAAGCATCCGACTTCAGCTCAAGTCATGATATCACGGTCCGTGAGTTCGAGCCCCGTGTCAGGCTCTGCACTGACCGCTCAGAGCCTGGAGCCTGCTTCGGATTCTGTGTCTCCCCCTCTCCCTCTGTGCCCCTCCCCCCCTCATGCTCTGTCTCTCAAAAATGAATAAATGTTTAAAAATATTTTTTTAATAAATAACCAAATTTTTACAACAAAAAATTTTTTTAAATTAAAAAGAAATGCTCTGCCCAAATGGACATCAGCCAAGAAAAGCTCCACGCACTGAGGACACTGCTGTGTTACCAACAACTTCCTATAGCCCACGGGTGAAGAGACTGATTTTTACTCAGCTGCTCTCATAGGAAAATTCCAGCCCCAGGGCTTCAGCTGCTCTGTTCCTCTACTTCCTTCAACGCACCAGCACTTCTGCCGCAGGGCCTTTGCCCATGCTGCTCTCTCAGCCCAGGACTTCCCAGAACAGTCCTTCCCTCCTCACCTGCCCACCAACACATACACCTGACTGACTCCTAACATCCTTCGGGGCTTCAACTGAAACATCTGATCTAGACCACCTCTTTTATGTGTTCACTCAGCTCCCCCTCCAGAGCTGGGACTGGAATTTGGAGTTGTGTGCAATAATATGAGATCCTTTGTTAAAGGCCAGTCTCTCCTGCCAGGCTAGGAGAAGCAGAGGCCACATCTGGTTTGCTCCCTGCTGTACGCCCAGCACCCTCCACACAGTAGGTGTTCACTGAATAGAGTGAAAATAGGCTGATAAGCAATCCTGCCCACCGAGCCCGGCTGCTGCTGGCATAACTCGGCCCAAGCGCGGCACACAGTCCCGCCAGCTGGCTGAGCCTTGCCCACAATCCTCAGGCATCAGTGGGTCATGATCAGGAGGCTCCCCCAACACCTCCTGCCCCAGCAGAGACCACGGGCCTGGTACCAAGTGCTGGGACTGCCCTCCAGCATACAAGAAGTCAAGAAGCCCCAGGGATGAGTAGTCAGGGGCCCCACGCCAGGACAAAGATGCTGCTGGTCGCACTCTGCCTCAGGCTCCTGGGGACCCATCTTGCTTCCTTGGCTCGAATACTAGAAATATCTATACGATCACAACCAAGCCAACTCATTTAAGCCTCGCGAGAGCATCTGGCTCACATTATGAGGAGACTGAGGCATAAAGCATTTGAGTAACTTGTTCAGGATCAGCTAGCTGGTGAGTAGGTTGAAGACGTAAGCCTTAGCATGTCTGACTCCAGAGCCCAGGTCTTTCTTTCTCTCTTTTTTTAATTGCAATAAAATACACATAATAAAGCTTACCACTTTAACCATTTTAAGTGCACAGTTCAGTAGTGTTAAGTGTATTCACGTTGTTGAACAGATCTCAAGAGATTTTTCATCTTGCAAAACTGAAACTCTGTTCCCATTAAACAATAACTCTCCATTCCCCCCCCCCCCCGCCCCCGCCTCCGCGCCCTTGACCCTGGCAACCACCATCCTGCTCTGTCTCTAGGAATTTCACCATTTCAGGTACCCCATATGAGTGGAATCATAATAGTATTTGTCTTTTTGTGACCGGCTTATTTCACTTAGCATTGATGTCCTCAGAGTTCATCCCTGTTGCAACATGTGCCAGGATTTCCTTCCTTTCTTAAGGCCGAATTATATTTCAACTGTGTGTGTGCACCACGTGCGTTTACCCAGTCATCTGTACATGGACGCTTGGGCTGCCTCCGCCCTTTAGCTATTGTGAATAACGCTGCTATGAACATGTGCAAATATCTTTGAGACCCTGTTTTCAATCCTTTGGCCGCATAGCCAGACGTGGACTTGCTGGATCATCTGGTAATTCTGCTTAATTGTCTGAGGGATCGTCAGAATGTTTTCCAGAGGGGCTACACCATTCTACATTCCCAGCAATAGTACACCCGGGTGTTTCCACACCCTCACCACCAATTGGTATTTGCTGGTTTTTTGATAGCAGCCCTTCTAATGGGTGTGAGGGGGTCAGGGCCCAGCTGTTAACCCCCATCCCATGGTGTGTTCTGTTCTGAGGCGTGAAGTGCACCCCAGTCTCTTCATTACCAAGGCCTGGACTTGCCCTCGCCAATCCCCTTCCCAGGTCTGGGGCCTAGCCCTAAAAGCACAGCCCTGCCCACCTCAGGCCCCTGAGAGGCTATCCACCAGCTAACGCTCTGACGCTGAGTCCTCCCACAACACCTCCTCACATCTCCACCCCCGATTCTGCTCACTGAACCCCCACCCTGAGGCTGGACACCTCCCTGTGCCAGCCTGCACTTGGGTCCACCCTGCAAACATGCGCAGGCGGGACTCAATCGCGGCCAATTTGCCTTCATGCTCCAGGGCTAAGCCCTCACAGGGGTTTCACAGGTGCTGAACGAACGTCGGATAAACAAGCGAATGAATGAAAGAAGCCAGGCCTTATTAAGATGCGTGGTGCAGTAGCCGGATTTTAAAGACTAAACACAAACACATCTCAGAGCCTCAAGGCTCAGGGACCCTGGACACCCCCCGCTCAGCAGCCGTCTGTGCCCCCGGGCCCATGGTACGCCTCTCCAACCCACTCCTCAGCAGAGCAGCGATAATAGCTTCCTCCAGGGACAGTTGTGAGCAGAAAAGCAGGGGAGGGTAAAGCAGGGCTCTGAGCCTGGCCCGGGCTGGGGGCTCTCCGTGGTGACTGCAGACCCCATCACAATTCCCCGCTGCTGCTCTCCTTCTCTGACCTGTCTCCCCATCCCCAAGGGTCTGGCTCCTCATTTCCAGATCGCCCCCCAGCCCTCCATGCTCCGGTCCATCTGCCCCTACACTGCCGAGCCCACTCCCCCTCAGTGCTCCTGCGTGCTTTCCCCTCCCGCAGACTTCCTCACGGCTGAGTCACTCCCAACCACCTGCCTTTGCCTCCCACTTCTCCCAGGAAACAGGCTGCCCAGCTTGGCCAGTGACCCACACCACAGGTCCAGAAGCTGTCCTCAGGCAGCCTGTCTGCTCTCCCAGGTGAAGCCCCCTCCCCATCTCCAAACTCCTTCTCCGGCGTGGCCAAGAACCACCTGGCCAGGTTCGGATCCACGACCAGGAGCTCTTGTTCTCCACCTTCTCCTCCCCTGTTGCCTTCTCTTCCTCCTGAACCCACCCACCCCCGTTTTGAAAGTTTATTTATTTATTTTGAGAGAGAGAGAGTGGGGTGGGGGGAGAGAGAGACTCCCAAGCAGGCTCTGTGCTGTGAGCGCAGAGCCTGATGTAGGGCTCAATCGCATAACTATGAAATCATGACCTGAGCTGAAATCAGGAGTCAGACTCTTAACCGATTGAGACACCCAGGTGCCCCCTCTTTTTTTTTCTAAATGAGATATATAATTGACATACAACATTATGTTGGTTTTGGGTGTACAACACATTGATTAGATACCTGTATATATCGCAACATGATCAGCACAGTAAGTCTAGTTAACATGTGTCACCTCACATAGTTACAACACTTTTTTCTTGTGATGAGGACTTTTAAGATCTACTCTCTTAGCAACTTTCAAATATACAATACAGCATTTATTTTATTTTATTTACTTTGAGAGAGAAAGCAAATGAGGGCGGTACAGAGAGAGAGAGAGAGAGAGAGAGAGAGAGAGAGAATCCCAAGCAGGCTCTGAGCCATCAGCACAGAGCCCGATGTGGGGCTCAATCCCACAAACTGTGAGATCATAACCTGAGCCAAAATCAAGAGTTAGACACTCAACCCACAGGCCCCCCGGGCACCCCTGGAATACAGTATTATCAACTGCAGTCACCATACTGTACTTGACATCCCAGGACTTACTGACTTTATAGCTGGAAGTCAGTACCTTTGACCTTCACCCACATCACCTCCTGCCATCTTACCGTGGGCGGAAGCTAAAGTCAAGTCTCATAAGTCTTCAGAGGATGCACTTTCCTTACCAGGAAACCCAGTGCTTCTCTCCAAATGTGTTCTGGGCACCTCCTGCATCTGAATCACCTGAACTGCCTTTGCCAAAAACCAGCTGAATCAGCATCTCCGGGACGGGTCTCGGAATCTGCATTTTATACCAGCTTCCCAGGAAATTCTTTTTTTTTTTTTTTCAAGATTTTATTTTTTGTAAGTAATCTCTACACCCAATGTGGGGCTCGAACTCACAACCCTGAGATCGAGAGTTGCAGATTCTACCAACTGAGCAGCCAGGCCCAACCTCTGCCCCTCCAACCCAGGAAATCCTTATTCCTGTTGAAGTTTCTCTTCCACCTCTTCCCCAGGAGGCCTTCTCAACTGTCTCTCCAGTCCACATACTCTACAAAGTAACCATCCCCTATCCCTACCCTTAAGGTCACCTTTTAAATGTAGCTGATTACTGGCAACTCAAACAAAAGAAGTAGAAGCCAGGTTCTCTTCTCCCGGCTCAGCCACCCTCCCCAAAGTTCTCTCCCCACTCAACCACCCTCCCCAAAGTTCACTCCATTCCCAAGATCATTCCCCCAGGCTGGAGGCTTAGGGCCCCATGACCTTCTCATTAGCTCTCTCTGTACTTCCTGCCTCGGTCCAGTCCTGTTTCCTCCTGTGGCTCTGCCTCTGTGGCTCAACTCCATGAGGACTGTGGCTGTTGCCCACTGGTACCGTAGCAAATTGCCACACGCTTAGGGGCTTAAAACAACACATATGTGTTATCTTACAGCTCTGGAGGCCCCTTTTGGCTCATGGCCTCTCCCCCACCCTCCCACCCCCTTGCTTCCATGGTTATATCTCTTCTTCAAAACTGTAAAGGTCAAGAAAAGGCTTTTTTGAGCAACCTACCAGACAATGGGACTACAAAGATACATGAGACACAGCCCTGCCCTCAGGAAACTCAAAACCCAAGGTACCCATCAAACAAACCAGCTTCTTAGAAAGCAATAAAGTGCTCTTCCTTCCAGAAGAATTCCAATTAATAAATGTAGAAGGAATGAGGGAAATAGAAAATCAAAATTGCATAATAATGGTTGTAGGCAAGATCCATTAATGGATGCTAATTAGTAGGTAAGAATTTGAGGACAAAAAGTCTATGGCAGCCTCGACGTATCTCCCCCAAATATTATTAACAGCAAATGTGAATTCAGTAATGTCACAGGGAAGAGAAGAGGCAGACACTGTCTTAACCAAGAGATTAAGGTTAACATCACCAGCAATGAGACCTATCAGTGTCACCTACCACTGACAGGATGCACTGGGACGGGCACACCATCCCTGCGGCATTCCTGCCAAAACTCCATTACCTCAATCCAATCAGGGAGAAACATCAGACAAAGCCAAAATGAAGAGCCTTCCAGAAAATAACTTACCAGTACTTTTCGGAAGTGCCCATGTCCTGAAAAGCAGGAAAAGACTAAGGAATTGTCACAGACCGAAGGAGACTAAGGGGAAATGACAACTAAACATCATGTGGAATCCTGGACTGGACCCTGGGGTAGAAGAAGGACCCTGGGGCACCTGGGGGGCTCAGGCGGTTAAGCGTCTGACTCTTGAGTTTGGCTCAGGTCACGATCTCATGGTTCTTGGGATTGAGCCCCACATTAGGCTCTGTCCTGACAGCACAGAGCCTGCTTGGGATTCTCTCTCTGCCCCTTCCCTACTTGTTCTCTCCGTCTCTCTCTCTCTCCCCCCACCCAAAATAAATAACATGAAAAAAAATGTTTTTTAAAGAAAAAGGACGCTAGAGAAGAAGTTGGTGAAATCCAAATAAAGTGTGTAGCTTACTTAATAGCCTTGTGCCAATGTTAATTTCTTAATTTTGATCATCACGCTATGGGTAAGAGAGATGTTAACATTAGGGGAAGATGGGGCACCTGGCTGACTCAGTAGAACACGCGGCTCTTGATCTTGGGGTTGTGAGTTTGAGCCACGCACTGGGTGTAGAGATTACTTAAAACCAAAATCTGAGGCACCTGGGTGGCTCCATCGGTTGAGCATCTGAATCTTGATTTCGTCTTAGGTCATGATCCCAGGATCATGGGACCAAGCCCCACGTTGGTCTCTGTACTGAGCATGGAGCCTGTTTGGGATTCTCTTTCTCTCTCTCTCTCTCTCTCTCTCTCTCTCTCTCTGTCTCCTTCTGCCTCTCTCCCTTGCTTGCATGCACACTCTCTCTCTCAATATAAGTAAGTAAATAAATAAATAAATATTAAAAATAAAATAAATAAAATCTTTAAAAAAAGAAAAGAAAACATTAGGGGAAGCTGGGTGAAGGGTATTTGTACTATTTTTGCAACTTTCCTGTAAGTCTAAAATTATTTTAAAATACAAGTTGTTCACATTTTTGTTTTAAGAATAAAATCACAGCAGTGGCAGTGAAACCACTGTCAACGGAAAAGCCAGAAACCACAGTGACCCTAACCAAGCGGCCTCCCCGCCACCAGCCGGTCTCCCCCTCCACACCAGAGCCAGGCCACAGGATGTCGTAAAACACTACTTTGCACTTGTCACCCTCCACTCAAAACCCCTGGGGTAAGTGCTCAAAGGGTCTCTTCAAAAGGACACAGGGGCAGCCCGAAGGGGCTCCCCCAAACGTGGGACACTCTGAGCGTCCAAATAAATAATGATGGGAACAACCCAAGGAACAAAATAATAATCCCTGAATCCACCCTGTTATAAACAGACAAACAGATGGAGGAAAAGGCCAAGTTCTTTCTTGCGGTAGAATGCCAGCTGATACGCCGAGAAGCAATGAGGATGCTAGAAGTGTCTCAGCGACGGCTGCTAAAACCAGCGGAAACTGACGTCCCAATGTGACCCACTGAGGCCACAATGCCACTTACGTAGCACAACCTGCCAGAAGTGCATAACCTGAGCATAATGATGAGGATGGAACAGATGAAGCCAGACGGAGGGACATTCCACAAAATAACTGGCCTGTCTTCTTCAAAACTGTAAAGGTCAAGAAAAGCAACAGGCTGAGTAACTAGTCCAAATTAAAGGAGACTAAAGAGCTGTAACAAGTGAATGCCACGTGTAATCCTGCACACACCTTCCGAGAGCCACGGATGACATTGTTGAGGCAACGGATGGAGCGCAAACAAAACAATGGAGCAGATGCCAGTACGGTAGCAATGGTCAGTTTTCTGATTTTGATGGCCGTATTCTCAGAAAATCCACACCACGCTCTTTAGACAGAAAGACTTACATCTTCAATGTAATCTTTTTTTTTTAATTTTTTTTTTAAGTTTATTTATTTTTGAGACAGAGAGAGACAGAGCATGAACGGGGGAGGGGCAGAGAGAGAGGGAGACACAGAATCGGAAGCAGGCTCCAGGCTCTGAGCCATCAGCCCAGAGCCCGACGCGGGGCTCGAACTCACGGACCGCGAGATCGTGACCTGAGCCGAAGTCGGACGTTTAACCGACTGAGCCACCCAGGCGCCCCTAATCTTTTTTTTTTAAATATGTTTTTTTTTAAGCAGGCGCCATGCCCAACACGGGGTTTGAACTCACCACCCCGTGACCAAGAGTCCCATGCTCCACCGGCCGAGAGAGCCAGGCGCCCCTCCAACCTAATCTTAAATAGTTCCAAAAAACAAAACTGTGCCTATGCATACTATATGATACAGCAAACAGGGAAATATGAACAATCGAATGTGGATAACAGGCATATAGGAGCTCCTTATGCTTTTGTTGCAACTTTTGTACAAAATCGAAATTATGACAAAACAGAAAGTTACATGGAGCACCAAAGAGTCTTTCTGGGTGATGAAAATATTCTGAAATTGGATTGTAGTGATGTTTGCACAATGCTGAGGATTAAAAAAAAAACCACTGAATAGTAAAAGAAAAAAAATTTGTTTTGATAAAAAAATGTTATGCACACACACACACACACACACACACACACACACACACACACTCCTCTGATGGCTCCCTATTTCCCAGCCCCATGGCCTAGTGCCCATCCATTACCTTAACCTCCTATCTCAGAACTCACCAACACGAATGTACCCACCGGCTGGATCCGCTCCTTACTCTCCTCCCCAAATGTATGGCACTCACTTTCTCATGCCCCAGGTTCCCCTGCCCTCGCTGCAGCTCGGCCCTTACCTAGGTCCTGCACAGCCCTCAGACCCCATCAGCCCCTCCTGCCCACCCCAACTCCCGTCTCTTCATCTCTGACGCTGATGGACTACTTGTCCCAGCGTTACTCTAAACACTCTACACAGAGTATCTCATTCAAACTCAGCCCTGCAAGGTAAGTGCCATCATTGGCTCCACTTTATAGATGAAGTAATGGAGTCACTAGTGAGCCGGCTGGGATCTCTCAGGTGGTAGTTGATGGAGCCAGGATTCAGACTGAGCCAGCGCCGGTAGCTGCTGTGCTTTAGTCCCCATAGACATCTTCGCACACCTGCTCTTCTGCAGACAGACCTTTCTCGCCCACCAGCCTGCAAGCTCCCTGGGGAGCCGGGTCCACACTCTGGACCTCTCATAACACTATGCACACAGCAGGTGCCCAACAGCTGTTTGTCCGCCATAGGCTGGGTTCCAGAAAGAAGAGGAGGGGGTTGCAAACTCCATCAAAAAGAGGAGCCCGTTCTCCACCCCCACCCCTCACCACCCCCCCCCCCTCCCCAGCACAGCCCAGCTCCCTGGCTATTGCCCAAGGCCCGGCCGTCATCTGCTCTGGGTAATAAGTATTTGTATGGTGATAATTACAGCATTTGGGGAGAAAATCCCATTAAGCAAGAGCCCTGCCGAGCCGCTAATGCCGGCACAGGACTGGAGGCCAAGCTCCTGTCTGCTTCCAATAATGCAGGAGCCTCCCGTCCCTGCCACCCTTCACCCGGCCCCAGAGAGCACGGCTGTCCCCTGCTCGTAGCCCCAGGCAGCCAGGACCACCGAGGACCAGCCCCCCGCCTCCGAGTGGGGCATGGAGGCAGGGGCAGTGTTCTCGGGGGCATCCAGAACACCAGTGGCTACACGGTGAGGGAAGAGGGAGCGGGGCCATGCTGGGACCCAGAAATGAGTGGTGCCCCAGTTCCTTTCATGTCCTTGCAATTCTGTCACCTTAATAACAATAGTAATACTACCATTTAGGGGGCACTTGCTGTGTGCTAGGCCCTGTGCAAAGTGCCACTCCCAGCACTGTCGCATTTAAATCCTCACAAGCAGCCTCACAAGCAGGTCTGCTATCGTCCCCACTTTGTAGGCAAGGAAACGGGGTGCTGAGGAGTCACGCCTTCTCCAGAGCACTTACCCCAGTTTGCCATTATGTGTTTATTCTCATATTGTGCCATTCACCTCTACCTCCCTTACTGGACTAAAACTCAGGGAGAGACAGGTGGTTTGGTGTTCTGTCCGTCACTATTCACTCAGCACGATGCAGACACTCGATAGACAGCTATCTGTTGAATGAATTAATTAAGCCCCATAACTTGTCCAAGGTCCCCCCAGCTGCCGAGTGGCAGAATGGGGCTAAAATCCCAGGCGGTCTGGCTCCAGAGCCATGTCCTCAGGCCATCTACCCTGCAGAGAATCCCTGCAGGCCACCACCCTGCTCCCTCCTGCAAACTGCAGGAGACAAAGCTGCCCAGGTCCAAGGAAGGAGCACTCTGGACAGCCAGACTCCAGAAGAGTCCCTCACAGCACCACCAACACTCACGTGCTTACCTCCCAAGCTCTCCCCTGCCCCACCGGAGTCCTCAAACCTTTGCTTGAGCTTCTCAAATAATAATAATAACATCACCCAGTTAAATCACAAAGCATTTTCACACAGCCCTGTGCCAAGCACACCACCAGGCCCTCTGCGTGCATTCGCTCCCTTAATCCTCACCATCAACCTGCAAAGCTGTCATCATCGTCCCTTTTACAGATGGGGAAACTGGGTCTCAGAGCAGATGGAGTGACAGCACCAAGGGCCTGCCACCGGTCATGCAGAGCCCAGCAGTAAGCCCAGGGCACCTGCTACTGGAGCCGCCAGCCCCACTTAGAGGCAGCCTCCCCTGCACAATGCAGGTCTCCGCTGCAGGAGACCACAGTACAGACATGGCTGCGGTCTGGCCCCCTGACCCCTCTCCGTGACCACCACCCAATTGTCATTTGGAATTCCAAACAGGCTCTTGGCTGTCCTGGGAGGTCTTCCTTGGGCATGCCCACCCAGCCCCGTTGAATGGGGCCTCCAGATTCAGGGGGCCAGACCAGGAAAAGGCAAGGGCCCTCCAGGCCTCTGCAGCAGGCAGGGGAGCTAGGGCAGTGGACAAACTGGCCATGATGCAAGAGAACAGGCCCCCAGAACCTAACGAACAGCAGATCATGCTGGCCCGAGGTGCGAACAGAGACTAATGGGTCTCCCCCAGGGCCTTTCCCGGCCTTAGCATCCTCAGGCCTCTCCTGTCTCTGCACCCTGCACCCACGAGGGCAATCTGTGACAAATCTAGAGTACAAGTGCCTGGGGTGGGTGGGAGAAGCGGTGTCCCCGCATATTACACCCTCTTATCACACTCTCCTGGACGCTCTAGTCTAAAAGACTGTTTTAATTTTTAAAAACTCCAACTGAAAATCAAAGTCGTTGAGTAGAAGAAAAGACAATTAATAGCGGCCGTGGTTAGGTCCCTCTGAGCCTGAGTTCTACAAAGAGATGAAGCTTCCAGGCCTCCTCCACCACACCCCTAACCCTCACTCCGTATTTTAATTGTTCCATTGCAGCGAATTATTCAGCGTCCCTGCCTCACGCAGCCCGCCAGCCCCACAGCCCCTCTGGCTGAACCAATCTCCTCAACAGCTCTGGAGTCTGCATGGCCCTTTCCCAGAAGTCTCCGCAGCAAACCAATCTCTTCCCACTTGGGGGGACAGGCCCGGACCCAGAGTTATGGGATATGTGATCATAAAGTTGCTGGGTCTCATGAGCTGCCATAGAAACTGCCCAGAAGACAAAAGGCGAAGGCACAGCTGCACTCTTTCCCAATTTCACAGCCGCAGAAGCCACTGTCTCAGGCTCTGACACTGCACGACACCCCTATCGATTAGACAGGGCGTTTGCTACAGCTATTTTGGGTCTGCCGGGGCGCTCACCAAGGCCTCTTTTCGGGGTGTTCTATTCCTCTTCAAATGGTTCTTCAGAGGCCTGCCTGCTGCACAGGCTTTCACCCCCTGAGAAGTTTTGCACTCAGAAAAGACCAGACTTCCCCCGGCTTCCCCCTGGTAAGTCACCCCTGGATTCCATCCCTGAAGTCCCCAAAGGAAAAATCCAGAGAGAGAGAGAGAGAGAGGACTTCCTGACTCTTCCTCACCTTCCCAACCTCAAGCCCTGTCACATCCCACTGGATGTGACACGCTGCAGCCCCAGGACAAAGCCGGTCCACTCACCCATCAGGCTGGCACACGCACACCTGCGGGCCTTTTGCCCGAACGTTCCCTCTATTTGGGCTGCCTGCCATCTCTGCTTGGCATACTCCGACCCAGCCACTACTGGGTCCCAGAGTATGCTAATAAAATGGCCCATCCTATGAGAAGCCCCTTCCCTCCAGAAGAGTGCTTCCCATCCCAATGCTCCCCACCACAGCCCCATCACACTGCCAGCCTGGCCCTCTCCCAAGAGCTTCCAGTTATGTGTCCCCTGCCTGGTCCTCTAGACTGTATGTCTCTTGAAGGCAGGGACTTGCTCACTCCCTGCTGGAGCCTCAGCACCGAGGGTAGTTCCTGGCTCTGTTACACATTTGCTGAATTAAATAGACTTTTCTCCTGATCCTATCACAATAATACCTCTCACTTAGTAAACATAATGAACCAGGATGCTTTCCATATATGATCTTCGGTCCTCACAAAAACCAGCAGCAGCCCCATTTTCTGGATGGAAAGTAACAAAGGCTCAGAGAAGTTAAGTAACTTGCCCAAGGTCACACAGCAACCTCAGCAGTTGAAGGCCCAACTCTCTTTTGCATTAGGAAATTTCACTTCCGTTCCACTCTGATAGCAGAAGAGTTCAAGAGTTCCTGAACGCCAAAACTGACACTGTCCTCAGGACTAAAGGTGGAGAGAAAGAGCAAGGAATGAGATGACTTCAGCATTCAGGTCCAAAAGCTAAGGCAATGGGCTACCGTGTCACAGACCTAGGCTGTCATCAGCATAACAGCTGCAAGAAAAATGCCCTGTGGATGCAGCAAAGGAACAGAGAATAGGTCCAGGACAAACAGGTGTGGAGGGTGACCCTGCAACCTCAGGGGTCCTCTGGGCAGATTCCTGACCCTCAGTCCCTCTCCATAGCCACACAGGGTAATGCACAGGCTGCCCCAAGGAAACCTGATTCTGTCCAACCTCTCCCCATGCCAGCATCTCTCCGCAGCCCCACAACACACATGTACACACACACACACACACACACACACACACACACACACACCAATTCCCATCTAGATTGCATCTAGATTGCAAATTCTCTGAAACCTCCATGGGAATTTTTCAGACTCAGCCAAGAAGAGTCTGGGGCAAACGTGTGCTCACTAATTGCTGACCTTGGTACAGAGTTTGATCCAGGAGATAGCTCTCCCCAGGGTCAGATTTCTGCCTTTGGCCAGCTGGGAGCTGTGAAAATGCGCTCAAGTTATCGAGATATGTACGCCTTTCCTGAGAGCCACTGCAGTTGCCCAGGAGTGTGGGGAGAAGGGGCAGGCAGGTTTCAAAGGAGCTGGCAGCCTTCTCCAAAGTCCAGTTCAATAATCTCCTGAAGCAGTCACCTCTGCAGGCAGCACAAAGACCCTGCATGTGACCAAAAATCTACACACATGGCCCATGTACAGGGACTCTCACAACCTCCCACTACTGAGGCGACACCACGGGTACTAGGAATTCACACAGACACACATTCTGCAGGAGAATCTGGGTAAACAAATTATATAGATCCAAACACACACACACACACACACACACACACACACACCCTACAAAGCTCAGCCCATCTAGAAAGGGCTGAGTTTTCTCAAGAATTTAGAAGTAAGAGACAACAGGGGAAGATGAATTATTTTTAAATGACTTCATGGTCCATGTCTCCACTCCAGGCTCCCGACCCCTCAGCATTATCACACCTACCCTTTTCTGGGTGTCGATGTAATATACCCCAGGCCCCAAACCCAAATCCCTCAGGTCCCATTGTCTGCCTCGGTTAGGGATGGCTGGATGTGAGGTGGGGGGACCAATGCCTGACACCTGCAAGAGAAGAATTCTTAAGGCTCTGGGGCAAACAATGGGGAGGCAGGGGAAGACTGGAAACTTCAACTCCATCCCATCTTGTGGCCTATCACCTGCCTGCCAGCCCACAGAGCCCAGTCCACACATGCAGCTCAGACCACAGCCCAAGCCCCATGTGCCCAAAAGAAGACATGGTGCCTGGCAGTGCGAGGAGCTTCCCCCCTGAGTGCCAGGAAGGCTCACTGGCACCAAGTCACAGGCACCCTGTAGGAATCAAGTGCTGGCGCAGTGGGAATGGCCTGCCAGGGCTAAGGGCAGGGTGCAGGGGTGAGGATGGGAGCTGACAGCCCCGCCAGGGCCCTTTGAATCCCGGGAAAGGGAAACAGGGGTGCTGCTGGCTCCTGGCTCAAGAAGGACCCCGGCAGGCACTGACCCGTCTATTGGCCACAGAGCCGGGGCCCCAACGGTTTTGCCCCACCCCAGCCCTGAACTCGTCTTGGTGGGAGGGTAACCGCGGGGCTCCCTGAGCGCTGGGGATGGGGGCCGTACTCACAGGCGCTCCGTGTTCCGTGGGATGTTCTTTGGGATGGCCTGCAGCCCCGTGCCGTGGCAGTCCACCGTGGTGCCGGTGCAGGTGCAGAGGGCGGGGCACGCGGTGGCACCCAGGCGCCACGCGGCTGCCCACAGCAGCAGCCAGAGCTCGGGTCGGACGAGCCCCGCCGAGGGCCCCCTCCCGGGCGTCAGCGCCATGGTGCCCTCACCGCGTCCCGCTGGTGTGCCAGACGGCGGCAGCCGCTTACCATCCCCGTCCGGGGCGGCCTCCAGGTGCGGTCCCGGGGCAGCGCCACCGAGGAGACCGCGGGCTCGTACGCGATGCCCTTGCGGGCTGGGAGGCACCTTGCTCCTCCAAGCGACGGCGCCTGTGTGCGGACCGAGGGAGGGCGCCTTGGGCGGAGGGCGCTCGGCTCCTCTCCGGTTTCTCGCTGGCTGCGTCTGTCTCCCTCTCTCCCTCCCTCCAGCTCCCAACTGACTGCTGCGAGGAGGAAAATGGGCAGGCCCCGCGCGCGCACGCACCCTGCGCACACACACACACACACACACACGCACACACACACGCACAATCACACACTCACACCCGCACGCTCGCTCCCACCCGGCAGTCATCCATCAATCGAAAAGCACACATCCAGGGCCAGACTCCTCCCCGCCCTCCCCCAGCAGCCCCCTCCCCCGCCTCCCGACGACGACCACTCGGCGGCTGCTGCGAGCAGCGTACAGTTTCAAAGGTGGAACCTCGGAGGCGCCGTGAGCGGGCAGGGGGCTACGGGGGAGGGGATGGGAGGATGGCCACCGCTCAACCTGTCCAGTCCTGGCCCTGGCCGACTACACACACACACACACACACACACACACACACACACACACCCCGCGAGTATGTGCACACTTAGACGCAAGCACTCGGAACCCGCAGCCCCAGCAGCTGGGCCAGAGCGAGGGGGAGATCTTATTTTGCCGCCTGGACCCCCTTCCCCAGGGCCACAGACATGCTTTCCCCGACGTCAGAAACGCGTCCCAGGCCCCACCAGACTTGCTTTGTGAATACTTGGTGAAAGGAAGCCCCGCACCCCAGCTCTCCAAGCTACCTACCTTACTTAGCCTTGGACTTTGAGGGCAGAGCCTTGGGGGGGGGGGGGAGGCGGAATGTACAACAGCCCTAGGCTAAGTACAGTCTTCTCCCCTGTCTCCACCAAGATGGCAGCAACCCACTTGTCTGAGGAGAAGACAGCAGCTACCTACTCCGTCATGAAAATGGCCCTGATGTGGACATTTGCTGTCGGGGAGATGTTATTTCTGCCCAGTCGGCTACACTGGCTTCGCAGGTGGGGATGCAGGGTTTGGGCAGAGTATCAGTGGGGGTTGGAAGTCCAACCCACACTCACAGCAATATTCTTCCATTTCTAACAGATGAAAACGAATATTCGGTCCTGCCATCAGAGGGCTGCAGACAGGGCTGGAAGAGGGCTGGGTGGCCTGCTTGGGAGAGAAGCTCCTTCCACGGTCCACCCATGTCAACCCCCCAAGCCTTTACCCTCCTTTGGGTAGGGACTTTTCTTACTCCAAGGCAGGTGTAGACACAGGTGTGGGCATGGGTGTGAACAGGAAATCCAGAGAGGGAGAGAATTATCCTCAAGCCCAGAAAAGATGAAGGACCTCCGGAAAATCAAGAACAGCTGTGGTTTGCTTGTTCTCTGTAGGACCCAGACATCTTTTGTCCATCGTCCCCTGATTCCCGGCCACCTACAGGCGCTGGCAAGAAGAAACAGTTAAGCGGTTCCAGAAGCACCTCCCTTCCCTGGAGCTGGCTACCTGGGTTTCCCCTCGGGAGGAACCAGAAAGAAAGGTAGCTGGTCCAGGAGGTGCCAGGGGTAGGCACAGCATGGATACAGCTTGTGGGGGGCGTGGGGGGATGTGGCTAGTCTCCATGAGATTAAAGCCTTATCCACCAGGTATCCAAAGACTTGGGGGGGGGGGTTCTTTGTTTTTCTTTTCCACCTTGATGAAAATTTTACTATCTCCGCTGTCATAGCAGAGATAGAACAGTGGCCAGTATGTCACAACTAGTGTGACTGGTGTTATGGGCTTTTGACAGTTCTTTTTCAGGTTTTTACACACTGCTCTCCATGACCTCCATCCCAGGCCATGGGTTCTTCAGTATCAATCAAATGACACCTTGAGGGGAAGGGGCCTTCTTGGGGGTCCCCAGGGGCTGTGACCTTAGAGAAGCTTCCCACAAATTAAACCAGAACTCCAGCCTCCAAGGGCCTCCTCACTCCTCTCCCTCACCAATTTCTGCCGCTTCTCCACAGGGCGCTCAGCCCCCTCCTCTCACAGGCCCTGCCAGCTGCCTCAGGCAGAGTTAAATCCTCATCCCACTGAGCCTGCTGCTTTGTTTACCCCCTCTTAGCTGGAGCTGTTTACACATGTGGCTCCTTCCCTGACACTCCTCCTGGGGCAGAGCCTGCCTCTCCCCCACGGCTTACTTATTTCCTCGCTTTGGCACTTAACCCAGCACCTGGCACTTAGTAGGCCTGTCACAGACGGCACTCAGACTGTTGAAGATGTCCAGTTTCCAACCTTCTGCTCCAGCGGTGCCTCCCCAGCCCGGTGACCTCAGAGGGCTCCTCAGAAGCCAGGACCAATGTGGGGAAGAGGGAGAGTGTTGATTAACTGGGCCACTTGCCCTGGGGGCTTCAGAGTGGTAGGGTGATGGGATGGAGGGAGGGGTGGGAGCCAGCAGGGGGCTGTAAGATCAGCCCTGCCCGTGTCTCCCAAGAGCCAGCCAGTGCCCTAGAAGCTTCTAGACTGGCCTGGACAGTGAATCCCAAATTGTCACCACCTGGCAAAGCCTGGCGTTTCCTATAAAGGGGAGGGAAGGAAGGGGGCCCCCTCAGACCCAGGACAAAGACTCCCCATGCCAGCCTAGTCATGGGAGGCCCTGCCCCAGCAGCCAGTCAGCTCCCCAACTTGGCTCCTAGCCCCAGTTCCTCCACCCCAGAACCTGGCTGGCTCCCCAGTTTGGGAGGCAGCTAGCCATGAATGAACGCAGCTCATTAGCGTTCCTAGCACATTTACTCTTGAAACAACCGCCTGGCCAGCCGCTCACCCCCCACCCCCACTCTGCTTTGCTGGTTCAGTTTCCTCTCCCAGGCCCCTCCCTCTGTTGGATCTCCCTGCCCCCTCCCTACAGCAAGGCCACCTGCTCCCTCTGCACGGGTGGGGAGGAGGCAGCCTTGTCATACTGCTTCTGCCAGAAAGGCTCTGCCAAAGCCCACTGGCTACCGTCAGGGCAACCCGGGATGGCGGGGTGGGGGGGTGGGGGGACTTGGGGCTGGGTCTCCCTATCCCGGTGGTGGGCATCTCCTCCAGCCCCCTCAGCCATGCGTGCTCAGGAGTTGAGGGCCACTTCCCGCCTGTGACCGGGGAAACCTCTGGGGAGTGCCTCCTTCCAGCTTTCTGCACAGGGCCTTCTCCTCCACCTCCACCAGCCCTTCTGAGGCACCGAGAAGCAGAGCACCTGGGTGAGGCTGCAGAGCACTGCGGTTTGGATTTCTGGACTGCAAACAGCAAGAATGAGACAAAACGCCTGCCATCTGGGCGTTCGTTCAACACCATCTATTAAGTATCTATGTATTATGTACACTGTCCTGGGACTTGGCACTTCAACAGAGAATAAGAACTGCCCTGGCCTGCCCTGAGCTCCCAGTCCAGTGGGGAACAGAAAGAGGAAAGCCCACTCTGCATGATTAGTTTGGTAAGAAGGAGTGTGGAATTGCAGAGAAGCCAGAGTGTGGCGCTCAGGGTAGGGCCAGAAGGCTTCCTGGAAGAGGAGGCACTTGAGCTGAATCTTGAAGGATAAATAGGCATGGGCTGGGCAGCAAAACAGGAAGAAAGCCTTTCTGGGTGAAGAGAAGTACAAAGGAAAGGCACACAGATTGTGGCAGCGTCTCAGTGGCTGAGCTGGGGCAAGTTCAGCAAGGCTAAAACGTGGCAGGTGTTCGAGGGGGAAGTGCAGGTAGAGATCATAGAGGTGGCAGGTGGGGCGGGGGCGGAGGGCAGACATCCCAGAGGCCCTGGTGCAGCCATTCTGGCTTTACTGGGCTTGCAGAAGTCCCTGGTCTGTCCCCGTGCTCAAGCACAAGCCCATATATGTAGGTACCTGCAATGCACTATGCCTGGAACCAGTGACCCAGAGAGGACAGGATGATGGCAGACGAACAGTTTCAGCATATGCTTTTTTTTTTTTTTTTACTGTTAGGATTTTTTTTAGCTGTATAGTATGACTTAACCTCCCCATCACCACCAAAACATTTTTAAATACCTTTGTATGCTTATTATAAATGCTAATTCCCAGGACCCACCCCAGACTTTCTTAATCAAAATCTTTACTGTTAACACACTGGGGAGTGAGAAAGTATGATTCTGATGCGGGTTCCGGGGACAATGCTCTAGAGCCTCATGTGCTGAGTTAATCAGTTTGAACTTGGACCTGAAAACTCTGGGAGCCACTGAAGGAAGGGGCCCAGTGAAGACAAAGGGTCTGAGGCCTGTCTGCCTCCCTCATCTCCAGTCTCCACACACTCTTAGCAAAGATGAGACACGTCAAAGAGAAAGGCAGCCATGGGGGACTGGCGGGGAGGGGACAGAGCCACATGGCAACAGATCCGTAGTAGTAGCTTCAATCACAAGATGTCACAGCTGGAAGGGGATAAAGAAATCATCAAATCCAAACACCACCATACAGTTGGCAGCTCAGAGAAGTGAAGCAACCAACCTAACCTCACAGGGCAAAGGAATGGCAGAGCCGGGCCATGATTGAGGCTGCATCTTGATCTGCTAGGCCACACACGTGAGAAGAACACAGCATCTGGTCCATCCTGGGCACTCCTCCTGACCCTACAACCCCCACAGGGACTGAGAAGCCAGAAGTCTCCAGGGAAGTAGTGCCAGCAGGGCTCAGGATATGGTAGCTTTAATCTCTAAAGCCCTTGAGGTACTCCAACTTGAAGGAGGCTGGACTGCTTGAGGCTTTCAATGACAAAGCCTAAGGCAGAAACAAGCTCCTAGACTTAAGATCAGTGGCTTTTCTAGAGGCTACCATATGCATCCAGGACAACTCTGACAGTTGAGAAGCAAGAGACACGCAAAGGGGAGAGGGAAGAAAGGAGAGGTGATGAAGACAGAAAGCAGGGGGCAGAGTCTGTGCAGGCAGCAATTTGATCATTCATTTATCAGACACTGATTGCATGCGGACTGTGAGCCACGCATTGAAATACAAGAGATTTTTTGCTTGGGATTCATTGGGCTTCTTGTATCTTGCTCACGGTTTAATTCAAATTTGATGTTTTCCATCATTATTTCTTCAAAAGCTTTTTACATCCCCTCCTTTCTTCACCTCTGGGGACCCCAAGTACACATATATTGGGCCACTTGACGTTGTCCCAAAGGTCACTGATGCTCTGTTCATTTTAATCTTCTCTGTGTGTTTCATCTTGGTGAGTTTCTCCTGTTGTGTTTTCACGTTCATATCTTTTCTTCTGCAGTGACTAATCTGCTGTTAAGCCCATGCAGTGCAGTTTTATCTCAGACATTGTGGTCTTCATCTCTAGAAGATCTATTTGGGTGTTTTTTCTCTCCCCTATTTCTTAATGTGCTTATGGTTTCCTCTGCCTTCTCATGCATATGGAATATAGTTGTAATAACTACATCTATGAATTCTATTATCCTGCATCATTTCTGGGTCAGTTTTGATTGGTGGCTTTTTTTCTTCATTATGGGTCATATTTTCCTATGACTTTGTATCCTAGTAATTGTAGATTGGATGCCAGACATTGTGGATTTTACCTTGTTGGGTGCTAGATATTCTTGTATTTCTAAAAAAGTACTCTAGAACAGAGTCAAATTACTTGAGAACAATCTGATCCTTTAAACTTTCCTAGGCAAGACCAGAGTAACCTTTAGTGTAGGGCTGATTTCCCCACTACTGAGGCAATACCCTGTGAATAGTCTACCCAATGCCCTGTGAATTTGGAGGCTTTCTACTCTGGCTGGTGTCAACACCAACTCTGTGGGAGCTCCAAGGATTTTTTCGTCTACTCCATTTGGGTGGAACTTTCCCCAGCTTCAGATAGTTTATAGCATGCCCTGATTGATGTTCAGCTAAAGACTAGGGATGGGATGGGGCATCACAGGGAGGAACCATCTGCAAATCCCTCACTACTCTCTCTCTCTGCAGCAATTTCCTCTCCCATCTCCCTGGAAAATGTAGCCACCTTGGCCTCCCAATCTCTCAGCTTCAACTCCACAATTCAGCTTCATGACGGGTTACACTTGGGTGCCCCTCCTGCTCTGTGGCCTGGAAACTCTCTCCAGCCTATAAGCCAAGGCAATTATAATGCTCACCATGCTTGTTTTCCCTCTCAAAGGAATCACCATCCTACATTACCAGTTGTCCAATGTCTGAAAACAGTTGTTTCATTTTTGGGTTTTGTTTTTGTTTTTGTTTTTTAGTTGTTTAAGGTGGAAGGGTAAATTTGCTCATTATTCTACCTACACAGACACAGAAGTTTGGGGGCGCCTGGATGGCTCAGTTGGTTAAGCGGCCGACTTCAGCTCAGGTCATGATCTTGTGGTTCATGGGTTCAAGCCCCACATCGGGCTCTGTGCTGACAGCTCAGAGCCTGGAGCCTGCTTTGGATTCTGTATCTCTCTCTATGCTCCTCCCCCACTCCTGCTCTCTCTCTCTCTCTCTCTCTCTCTCAAAATTAAGTAAACATTTTTAAAAAATCTTTTTTAAAGACAGAAGTTTGTAAGAGATGTTCAGCAACACTCTGTGCCCTTTAAACTCTCCCAACATGCTAAGGAATACAATCAAGCAGTCACTTGACTTTGACAAGTATCACGAAATTGGCCAGAGAAGAAGGGGCCTCAGTCACATGGGGCTTCTCTCAGTTTATAAAGCACCTCACACTCTGTGCACAAGACAGTCCCTATGCTAGCAAGCTCTTTCTGCCATTCTCAACATGGCTTAGTCCTCCTCCTCCTCCTCCTAAGCAACACCTCCTCCAGGAAGCCTTCCCTGACTTCGGGTTGAGTCAGCCCCCTCCCCTGTCATGCAGTCTCCTGGCTCCCTGTGCCCCCTTTAGAACACTGATACTGTCATTTGTAATTACTTGTTTACCTAATGTCTCTCCTTTCCCCCTAGGCTGGAGCTCCATGAGGGCAGGTTCCCATCTATCTTGTTCCCTAATGCCTAGTTTAGGGACTGGAGCATAGAAAATGCTGAATAAATATTTTTACTGAAGCATGGGGTGGGGGGAGCATTCAGGGGAGGTGTATCTTGAGAATAAAGGTGCAAAAAAGGCAGGTCTCCTGTAAAAATCAGGATAATAAAGAGTCACATTTGGCTAGAAAGAGAATTCCCCAGGGAGCAGTGAGTTGGGGTGTTTTGGAAATCCATGAGCATGGTATAGCTTTTCATTTATTTGTATCATCTTCAATTTCTTCCATTAATGTGTTACAGTTTTCAGAGTACAGGTTTTTCACCTCCTTGGTTAAATTTATTCCTAGGCATTTTATTCTTTTTGATTACATTGTAAAAGAGACTGTTCTCTTCATTTCTCTTTCTGCTAGCTCATTGTTACTGTATAGAAGCAATGCAACAGATCTCTGTATATTGATTTTGTATCCTGCAAATTTACTGAATTCATTTATTAGTAGGTTTGTTGGTGAAGTCTTCAGAGTTTTCTCTATATAGTATCATGTCATCTGCAAATAATGACAGTTTTACTTCTTCCTTTGGATGCCTTTTATTTCTCTTTCCTGTCTGATTGCTAGGGGTAGGATTTCCAGTACTATGTTGAGTAATGGTAAATCTAATTTTTTAAAAAACATACCAAACATTAACATTATTGGGATTATGGGTGATTTTTAGCCTCTTCTTTTATACTCTTCGATATTTTCTACAAAAAAAACCCCACATTTTAGAAATAAAAGTATAATTACTAAATCTATAATTATTGCCTGAATAAAATCACCATTAAACTTAGTATTCCAAATTTAATTATTTTATGAGCAAACTAAATAACACATTTTACATTCCTGCATTGAAGAGCTGTTATAAATCTGCAAACGATGCTTAAAATAAGTGATGGCTTGTATGAACTATCTAGAATAGGTAAACTCAGAGAGACAGAGAATAGATTAGAAGTTATCAGGGACCAGAGGGAGGAAAGAATGGGGAATTATTGCTTAATGGGCACAGAGTTTGTTTGTTTGAAAATAGAGATGATATTGCACAACACTGCAAAAGAAATTAATGCCACTGAATTGTACACTTAAAAATGGTTAAAATGGATATATATACCACAATAAAAAATAGTAATGTGATGGCTGTGTGTTACAGAACGCCCATCCGATCACTGGCTTGTCTCCAGCTGCCCAAGATGGATGCAACAAATTATGAAAACGGTAGTTACCACTAACAATGAGCAACTGCTGCCCAGAGGTAAATAAGCTACTCATCATCACCTGCTGACAGGGATCGGGGATTTGAACCCAAGCAATCCGACCCCAGATGTCACACCTGTAACCATTTTACTGCACTCGACAATGGCAAAACGGTCTGCTGTAGATTTCATATGACATAGATCGTCTGTAGGTAACCCTGCAAGGAAGGTACTGCTCTTCCTACTTACGGACAGAAATCGGAGAGGCTCACAGTGAACTGCTTGCC
This sequence comes from Panthera leo, assembly GCF_018350215.1. Lineage (NCBI taxonomy): Eukaryota > Metazoa > Chordata > Mammalia > Carnivora > Felidae > Panthera > Panthera leo. The sequence continues at coordinate 55,866,747 of NC_056689.1, forward strand.
AGCTTATCCAGCTGGTGGGGGCAGGGCTCCATTCTTAGACCCAGGCTGGTGCCTGCAAAGGCCTGACAACGGTGTAAATGACTGATTGCAGATTGAAAACAACCGAAGCAGTATTTAAATTGACTTGGGGGAAGTTTGGAGGATTTTCAGGCAGGGCAGGAAGAATTTTTAAAATCAACTATTAGGTTGCTTTGGGGCTTCTGCCAAGCCAGTTTGGGTCCTTGGAGGGTGTTTCATATTCAATGAACATTTATCAACCTCAGCCAGGGCAGCGGTCCAGAACCTAAGGTTCTGGGCAGGTTTGTAGACACTTGCTCCCTGCAGGCTCCACCTGGGAGGACATGGATGGGGTGCCGCTGCGGGTTCCGGGGAGAGGGAGAGGCGGGTGAGGGCAGCGTGGATGCTCAAGGGTGGGGTGGGGCCATGTGGACCTGCTGTTGGCGGGGGGCGGCTGCTAAGCGAGGGGGGGGGGGGGGCTCCCACCAAACAGAAACCACTCACTTTTGTTGGATCAGTCAGGACAGTGCCTCTGGACAAATGGGGATGGACACAGCACAGAGACCCTCTGGGAAGTTTCAGGCACCATCTGCAAGGAGATGAGGGCAAACTGTACCCAGGGAAGCACTGAACTGGTCCAGCTCTGTGACCAGTCCAGTATGTCCACCCACCCAGACCTCAGTTTCCCTCTATGAGAACAGATGGATAGCACAGTTCAATGTGTCTCCAGAGATAAACTGTAATCCCCAAGCTACAGCCCCATTTTACAGATAAGGAAATAGAGCCCCTAGAGGAGAAATAACTAACTCAGGGTCACAGAGCTGACTGGCTATCATAGATCAGCTTCCATTATGTTCATGTTTGCTGTCCAGCACCTAGCACAATAACTGGGACCTAGCACATGCTCAAAAATGTTTATGAAATCAAAATGAACTGTAATGGGAGCAGAAAACCCAGGTCCTCGATCCTTGAGGAAAGACAGAATTTAGAAATCCAGTTACTGTAACAGTCCAGAGCCAGACCAGCTGGCGTCTAGATAAATGTGCCCAACCAGGGACCCCGGACTGCTGCCCAGGCAGATCCACTCCTTTCTGCTATGAAAATCAGTTGCTAAAAAAATAAAAAAAAAATAAAAAAATAAAAAAAAAAGAAAATCAGTTGCTTACCCCTTTCCCCAGCTGCCCATTCCCAGGACTTAGGGTGAGGAAATCACCTGAGGGCTTTGCCTTAAAACCTTGGAGCTGGAAGGAAACTTCCACAGCCTCTAGTTACAGTTCTGTGTTATGTCTCCTTAAATGATTTTCATCAAGTGGATTCAACAAATATTTATTGTGCATCCACTATGAACAAGGCTCTTTATTGCTAAAACAAGAAGTGTGACCCTTGTTAAAATTAGAAGCAAGTTTATAAGTCAGACAATTTCTACAACCAGAGGTATTTAGTGAGCCAACATAATAAGCTTTCAATACAAGTGGTATATACAGCAGCTATTATTTCAAAAAGCAAAGATCTAGGGTAAAAGAGGTCATTTTTTGGAGAAATTGCCTTCTGGGTGGAAAAAAATAATAATTTCCAGGCATAGAAAACTCATTAGTGGACTAGGGAAGTATCCCAAGGCTCTTTCCAACAGACACAGACAAGATCTGCTCTAGGACAACTAAAGAGAACTGAAGATTTGACATCTGGCAAAACAAACTTTAGACAAGCCCCTGAAAAGTCAAGAAAGAATTAGAGGGAATTCAAGATTTACTCAAGCCTGCAGAAAACCAAAGTTCAATTACATAATTGAAAATATTAAATATGCTACAAATATTAAAACAGTGAAAGGTTAGAGAACAAGCTGCCTGGTTATATAAAAGTGTTTGCTTTAAAGTCTTGTGCTGAACTGATGTCCAACCTCAGAGTCAGAGTCTGAGTTCAACAGCCTCATGCGGACCGGGAGCCCAGCAGCGTATTTGATGTGAACAGAGACTCGATTCACATTTGATGCAATTCAGTGCTTTGTGAGTAGAAATCCATTCACCTACCCTATGAACCAGCTAGTTCTCTCCTAGGTAGAACTATATGGATATTGCTACAGATATAGATATGGATAGAGATAGAGACAAATTACTGTCTTAGCTCTGGCTGCTATAATAAAATACCACAGACTGGATAGACTGGGTGGTTTGAAAACAGACATTTATTTTTCATAGTTTTGGAGGTTTGGAAGTCCAAGATAAGGTGCCAGCATGATCAGGTCCCTTTTCCTGGCTTGCAGAAAACTGCCTTCTTGCTGTAGCCTCACACGGCAAAGAGGAAGGTCTGGAGTTTCTTCCTCTTCTTTTTTCTTTAATGTTTACATATTTGTTTTTGAGAGAGAGAGAGAGAAATTTATTTTTGAGAGAGAGAGAGAGCACGTACACACACACATGCGCACGCGCACGCAAGCAAGGGAGGGGCAGAGAGAGAGAGGGAGACACAGAATCTGAAGCAGGCTCCAGGCTCTGAGCTGTCAGCACAGAGCCCGATGTAGGGCTTGAACCCACGAACCAAACCGTGAGATCATGACCTGATCTCAGTCCAACACTTAACTGACCGAGCCACCCAGGCACCAACCCCCTTCCTCTTCTTATAGAGACACTAATCTCATCAGGAGGGTCCCACCCTCATGGCCTTACCTTAACCTAATCACCTCAGAAAGGCTCCACCTCCTAATACCATCACATTAGGAGTTAGGACTTCAAAAAATGAATTTGGGGTGATACAATACTCAATAGAAATGAGGGGGTTAGTCCACCAGAAGACATGTATAAAACTATTTAAAACAGCCTCATTTATAACAGCCCAAACTTGGAAAGGAGTCTGCTGTTCATCAATAGGGAAATGGATAAACAGATTGTGGTGTATCCATACAATGGAATAATGAGCAAGACATGAATAAATCACACAGGCATTATGCTGAGTGAAAGAAGCTTGACACTAGAGTGCATATCATTTAATTCAATTTATATGAAGTAAAACACAAGCAAAACTAATCTACAGTAATAGAGATCAAAATAATGGTCGTCTTTGAGAGAGTAGTGACTGAAAGGGACACAAGGGAATTCTTCTGGGCTTCTAGAAATATTCTTTATTTTGATCTAGATGGTAGTAATGTGTGTGTGTGTGTGTGTGTGTGTGTGTGTGTGTGTGTGTGTGTAAAAATACACCTCGTTGTGCACTTAGGGGTGCCTGGGTGGCTCAGTCGGTTAAGTGTCTGACTTCAGCTCAGGTCATGATCTCACAGTTCATGGTTCAAGCCCTGCGCCGGGCTCTGTGCTGACAGCTCAGAGCCTGGAGCCTACTTCAGATTCTGTGTCTCCCTCTCTCTCTCTGCCCCTCCCTTGCTCATGCTCTGTCTCTCTCTGTCTCAAAAATAAATAAAAACATTTTAAAAAATAAAAAAAAAAATACACCTCGTTGTGCACTTAAATTTAAGATATTATGTCAAGGTTATGCCCCGATTAAAAAAAGAAAAAACATTTCTATCAGGGAGGACAAGTAGATGGTGGGTGGGCTACCATTATCCCCTCCCTTGTCCATTAATACTGATTGATCACCAGACTCCTTTCCACTGAGCTCAGCTTCAGAATCGTTCTCAACCCAACACTCCAGCCAAGTAGCTTTGAATTGAAAACTGTTAGCATCTCCTCATGTACATACACAAGTATCTTAATTAAGATATGCTATCATCTTCCACTTGTTGGTCATGCTTTGGGGAAGCCTGGCTTCTACTGACTGACTGCTGGCAACTTCCCTGAATTCCAGGTTCAGTTCCCAGAAGAAAATGGCTTCAGAAGAGCAGACTTGGAAGCTGGAGAACAAGAGCGTGAGATATACAGGACTGTCCCGGGGCCAGGTGATTAAGTCAGCACCACACATAACAATGGGGCCCAGCAAAGGCTAACATTTGACGGGGACCCACTTTCTTCCTTCCTTCCTTCCTTCCTTCCTTCCTTCCTTCCTTCCTTCCTTTCAGAGAAAGAGGGAAACACAGAATCTGAAGCAGGCTCCAGGTGATTAAGTCAGCACCACACATAACAATGGGGCCCAGCAAAGGCTAACATTTGACGGGGACCCTCTTTCTTTCTTTCTTTCTTTCTTTCTTTCTTTCTTTCTTTCCTTCTTTCTTTCTTCTTTCTTTCTTTCTTTCTTTCTTTCTTTCTTTCTTTCTTTCTTTCTTTCTTTCTTTCAGAGAAAGAGGGAAACACAGAATCTGAAGCAGGCTCCAGGCTCTGAGTTGTCAGCACAGAGCCCAATGCGGGGCTTGAACTCACGGACCACGAGATCATGACCTGAACCGAAGTCAGATGCTTGACCAACTGAGCCACCCAGGCTCCCCGATTGGGGCCCACTTTCTACCACATAGAACAAACTGGCTTTCTCTAGTAGCAGGGAACAGAGAGGGAAGAGGAAAGAAGAAAAGTCTGGACCGTAGGAAATGACACCCTCTTGATTTGCACAAGGTCCTCTGGCAGCTGAAAACATAGCCTCTGTGTCATGTCTTATCAGGAATGTCAACTTCCTGTGGGTTCACTCTTCACAGCTTACAAAATCCCCCACATCCTCTATCACACAACCATGTGATCTGGACAGAGTGGGAATACCCACCCCCATTTTAAGAAAACTGAGGTTCATCGCTGTTGTGTGACTCACAAACACCCCGTTAACCAAGTAAGAGATCCAGGATTCAAACCCTGGACTGCCTTGCCCCTAAGCCCACACTCCTTCTTTGTCTTTTCCTTTCAGTTTTTATTTTTACATCAAAGCTATACATACACAAAAATAGTCAAATGATCCTGTAAGATCAGTTATGAAAATGGCAGCCAACCTCCACAACCACCACCATTTGCCTTCCCAAGAGCTACCAACTTGTACCTCCTACAACTGACCATTTTGGAATTTCTCTCCATGACACATGAAAATAAATCCACCAAGTTGTGGAGCTTCAGCATACTGAGAACGCAAAGAAGTTCCCACAAGCTCCCAGAAGGAATAAAAATAACATCATCTACAAAGAGCTAGGAATTAGTGTTCTCTTGGCAGCAGCAACACTGGAGCACAGAAGGCAGTGGAATTCTGAAGGAAAAGGACTCCCAACTCAGAATTCTATACACAGTCAAACTATCAATCAAATGTGAGAGTAAAGTAAAGACATTTTCATTCACTAAAAGTCTCAAAATATTGACTTCTCGTGTACCTTTTTCTCAAGAAGCTCTCAGAGATGCCAACCCCTTTACGACCGAGCCACCATTGTGTTGCTGTTATACCTCTTCTCCTTCCTCTGTCTTTGCAGATCCTGCACCTTCAGTCAATTCAGCAGAATTTTAGGAGAGAGAAAATTGACCTATTCACTCTGTTATCATTACCCAGAAGTTCTCTGCTCTTTTTTTTATTCATTGTTTTTAAGGCAATGGACCCGTTCTTGAAACAAAATCTTATGCAAAAATCTCCACTGGCTCTCTGTTAAGAAAGTCGCTGCCGCTAATTACTTGAAAAAGGGAATGGGCAAATTCGAACAACGACGCCATTTTGTACTATAAATTAATTAATGGATCTAGGTATTGAGTATCAGCTGCTGTTAGCATCACGCCTTACATGAACACAGGCAAAATAACAACACAATACTGTGTGCACCTTTTGATGAAAGAACACACCATCGCCTATGGATTTGAAAGAATCACAACCTGAATGGATCAAGCTTCTGTATCCAACTACCAATTTATTGTAAATACAGATGCTGAACTGCCGGCAGCACCAGTATGCAGTCAGCAACATGCAGACTGGGGAAGGTCTGCTGGTCCAACGCCCCTGGGATCTTCAATGAATAATTAAAAGAGCGGGCAAAAGGGATGGAGGGAGAATCCGTGGATGAAAAGAGACCTTAAAGACATATCAAATAAAAACGTGGGTAAGTACACACCCACGTTCAAAGCAGCATCATTCACCCTAGCCAAGAGCAAGGGTCCATCCACAGGTGAATGGATAAACAAAATGTGGTGCCCACATACACTGGGATGTAATTCAGCCTTAAAAAGTAAGGAGATCCTGTCACATGCTGCAGCAATGTGGATGAACCCGGAGGACACTAAGGCTAAGTGAAATAAGCCAGTCACAGAAAGACAAATACTGTGTGACTCCACTTATATGAGGTGCCTAGAGCGGTCAAATTCAGAGAGACAGAAAGTGGAATGGAGGTTATCAGGGGTAGGGGTCAACGGAATGGGGAGTTGTTCAATGGGTAAGAGTTTCTCTTGGCAAAATGAGAAAGTTCTGGAGATGGATGGTGGTGAGGCACGCACAACCAGCAGGAACATACCTCACACCACTGAAGTATACACTCAAAATGGTTAAGATGCTGAATTTTATGCTGTGTATAAATTGATGTGTACAATGAAAAATTGTACTTTTTTTTTACTATAAGTAAAAATTTGTTTAATTTTTTTAATGTTTATTTATTTTTGAGAGAGAGAGAGAAACAGAGCATGAGCGGGGAGGGAGAGAGAGAGACGGAGACACAGAATGCAAAGCAGGCTCCAGGTTCTGAGCTGTCAGCACCAAGCCCAACACAAGGCTCGAACCCATGAGCAGAGAGATCATGACCTGAACCAAAGTCAGACGCTCGACCAACTAAGCCACCCAGGCGCCCCGAAAATTTTTGCCTAATTTTTAAAAGTGGGTAAGACTGAATGGTAGGGTTTAAAAAGGTGCTCTTGGGTGGTAAAGTTTACTCAGGAATGTGAGGAAGCGATTACCATAAAAGTTGGGATGGGGAGAAGAAGGGAGCTATGCCATTTCTTGACCGGAATGCTGATTTACCCGAATGGTCACCTGATAGGAATTCATTATGTCATACATTCGTCTTCCGTGGCTTTCTGTATCTGTTTCAAGTATAATTTAATTTTTTTAATTGTTTTTTAATGTTTATTTATTTTTGAGAGAGAGAGAGAGATAGAGCATGAACGGGGGAGGGTCAGAGAGAGAGAGAGACACAGAATCTGAAGCAGGCTCCAGGCTCTGATGTGTCAGCAGAGAGCCCGACGCGGGGCTCGAACCCACGAACTGTGAGATCATGACCTGAGCCGAAGTCAGATGCTCAACCAACTAAGCCACCCAGGTGCCCCAAGTATAACTTAAAAGTAAGGGGGGAAAAGCCTGAGAAGAAAGAAAGCTGCTACAATCCTGTCAACCAGCCTATTCCAGTAAAACAACCACCTTGTCTGAATTAACAGAGGAGAATCTGGGAACGAGGCAGCCTGAAGCTGAGCCTACTCGGCTCTTCCTTGGCTCTCCCTCCCCGAATACTTTTGCAAACCCCTGTCTGTACCAAGTCTCCTCCCTGCATTTGAGCCTCCTGCACGCAGCCCGCCTCGACGCCTAGGGACATTCTCACAGAGCTAAAACAGCTGAGCTCCACCGGGGGTCACAGGGAAACAGGACGACTCAGCAGCATGACAACGACCCAGGGTCTCACCCACATGAATGCAAAAAGTAAGACTCAGATGCCTTTGTTGTCAGCTGTCAAATTTCATTTCCTGGTTCCCAAAATCTCTAATGTGAATTCTGCTAAAAATCTTTGTGCCACCATAATGTGCTGTCACAGGGTCAGGATGGCATAGCTTTCTGTCAGCCCACAGTGATGAGCATCCCAGTATGGAGTCCCTGACGCTCACAAAAACACCCCCCGGCATGCACAGGAGGATGCTGTGGGACACTGGTTAAGAATGCAGCTCTTGTTCAGTCTGCCTGGGTTCAGATCTGGGCTCTGCCACCCGACCTCACACAACAGGCTCCTTATGATCTCTGGGCCTCTGGGTTCCCATAGGTAAAGTGAGGGGGGGGGAGGGGTTAACAGTATTTATTCCATTGGGTTGTTATAGGGCCTCAATAAGCTGAAATATGTCAGGTCTTGAAAAAGAGTCTCGCTCAGGGTAAGTAATCAGTGCTTATCCTTATTTCCCTTACGGACACAGCCCCAGGCTCACAATGGCCAGAGAGGAAAAACAAGGAGGAGGGGAATCCATCAATCTACCCATCTTTCCTGCATCCTGGGGATGGGAGAGCTTGAGAAGTCTTGCAGCTTCCAGACCTATTCCTCCAACTGCCTGGGCGAGTTCATACCTCAAACTCAACACGACTGCAAACCCAGTTCACGAGCTCCCCTGCCGCCCTCCTCTCCCTATTCCCCTCTCCCTATTCCTCTCTCAGCATTTCCCACTCCTGCCTGAGAGCTGGAGATGACCATGCCCATTTGACAGCTGAGGAAGCTGAGACCTAGAGGTAGAGAAGAACTTGCTCTGTCACAGACTGAGTGCCGGTAGACTGGGAACCAAAGCCAGGTCATTGGCTCTCTTCTGGCTACACCAGCAGAAGGGATGGGTTTGATACCAGGTTCATCAGCACTCTCCATTACAAGTATAAGGGGTGTGAGCCAGGCCAGCCCAAGCCTAAGAGGCGTGTATCTGCTCCATTCCCAGCTGCAGACAGGGCAAAGGGATGGCTGGGTCTCTCGCTCATCTTTGCTTCTCTCTGACACCATGCCTTCAGACCAGCTCCCTACTAGGCTGGAATCACAGCCACCAGCAGCCTTGGTCTCACATCCTAACAGGCAAGGGCCAGAAAGAGCAGGGGTCTCACTTTCCCCAGGTTGACTTGTATCAGCCATACTTGGGCCCCATGCCCACTCCTTGGCATTGTAAGTCTGGATCCTGAGTGCCACCTTCAGGCTCTGTGGCTTGGCCGCTCCAACCTCTCTATCCTGAAATGAGGAGAATAACAGTAGCCGCTTCACTGGGCTGTGGTGAGGATCATTCGTCTCATTCATCTGTCCAACAAACACTTAGCGCAAACCAACTACGCGGCAGGTGGCACGGTAGGTGCTGGAGCCACAGCAAAGGATGAGACCCAGTCCCTGCCCTCGTGGAGTTTACAGTCTAGCAGGAAAGACAGATATTAACTGTATAGACGTGTGAATGAATTACCTCTGTTACACTTCTGGTAAGTGTTCTAAAGGAGAAGTACAGAGCATGATGGGAGAGAAAGAAAGGAACCTAGCTTAGGCTGAATGAGTAGCATTAAAAAGCCTGACTCAGGGCATGGAGTAAGCATTCAATCTACAGTAGCTATTATATAGGTTTTCTCCTGGCATCTTCCCAGTCATCTCTCAACCAACTTACCTTAAGAAGAGCTAGGTGACCTGGCGGCCCCGCCCTCCAACTCTGCAACCAATTACAAGGCTCCTAAGGGATGGAGAGAAAGTGTGACGCATGTGTTGGGACAGCTCAAGTGCAGCAGGTCCCTGGGCAGCCTGTTCCTGGTGGATGGCACACACCCAACTCTCGCCATCCCTGCCTAGCCAGAGCAGCAGCCCCTTCCTGGCTCCGGCTGAGGCTCCAGGGGCTTCTCAGGCTCCAGGGTCTCCCAGGCTCCTTCAGCTGGCTCCCCATCAAGCCCTAAATGAAGAAGTGCTGGAGAGAGATTTACTGCATAACAAGCCAATTTTCCATTCACCATTGCCAGGCTCTGCTGCTGTCCCCACAGCTCCTGGCCGTAGGGACGAGGGCCCTGCCCCTGTCTCTGCCCCAAGCCCCTGGGCTGTGTAATCATGTCCTGGTGACTGCCTCTGGAGGGACCATTTGCAAAACTCTCTTTGTGATCAAAGGATGTGTCTGTAGAATGCACTCAGTCCCCACCAGGTCCCTCTGGGGTTCCATTACTATCTCTCTTATACAGACACACTGGTTTTTGTTTTTGTTTTTGTTTTCAGGGAAGGACCAAGAGCCACTGTGTTAGATTAATTGCCACAAATGCTGACTCCATTCCTACATCCCATCACCATCACCACAACCCCAGCTCAAACCAGCAAGACCCTAATCAGGACTGTGGTGTCAGCCCATCTTGGGGTCTCCCGGCCCCCACTTCTCCCTTTACCACCGCAGAGACAGACAAAGGGGCTGCCTGGCACACACATCACTTCTCCATTTTGCCACTTTCCATGGTTCTCTGGATCTGAACAATCTGAACCAGTCCACTTAATGTGGCCAACAAGGCCCCCCGTGATCTGGCCCCTCCTAACATTTCCAACTGTGTATTCTCATGAAACCAAGCATCTCGTGCAGGGTTTTCCCAGAACATCATACACTTTCCTCATCCAAGAGTTTTCTAACACATGTCCTTCTCTTGTATTAATTTGTTCATTAAATAATGAATGCCTACTATGTGCCAGCCTCTGTGTTGGCTCTGGGATGCCAAAAGTGAGTCACACAGACACAGTCCCTGCCCTTGGGGAGTCCGTGGTCTCCTATGAGAGGCAGACATCAATGAAAAACAAAGAATTGCCAGATTTTATAATTACCAAAAGTAGTGAGAGCTGTAAAGGAACCACGTAGGATTCTGGGAGCCCAAGAAGACTTCCGTGAGATGAAGCCCAACCTGCCATCAGATGAAGAGTAGTGCATCTGGGTGGGAGTCTGGGGGTGGGAGAATTCCAGACAAAACCCTGAGGCCAGAGGGCATCTGCAAGCTCTGGGATCTGAAAGCCTGGGTGGCAGTGGGCAGAGAATATGGAGATGGGCTGGAGGAGGAAGTGAGAACAGCCAGCAGATCATGTTAGAAGACTGTCCTTGACCCAGAGGACCTGGAGGGGCGTTTGAGCTAATCAATGGACTCAAACAGAGCATGAGCCTCTGGACTGGGAGGAGGTAAGAATGCTAACAGGGAAGTCTGGTGAGATATGATGGGGACTGGACTGACATCACCACAGTTGAAATGCTGGGCCAAAGAGGACTTTATTTTTTCTAACTTTGTACTATGTACACAGATTTTCTACTGTGTATGTGTAAGGGGGTCACCATCCCTAGCCCCCTGACATTGTTCAAGGGTCAACTGTTCTCAGAGGTACCCCAAAGTTGCAGATATAGTTCTTCTGCTCCCACTTTGTAGCAGCAACCCAACTTCCCTTTGGTTCAGAGACACAAGGGGCTCAACTTGGCCGATGGCAGTCTCAGTTCAACAGACTCGTTGTGTTTCCCGATGGAAGCATACCTCCATCAGAACGAATGCCTTCAAACCAGCTAACTTCAAAGTTTCTGCAGGTAAGTTAGAGGAGTGACTTGCCTCAAGGTAACTTAACCAACTTAACTGAACTTAACCAAAGGTAAGGTAGAGGACTGAGAAGGTTGATTACTATGGGAGACAGTCACAGATCTAAAGCTTATAGTGCATCCTATAAGACAGAACTCAACCTTCCAGGACAACTGGTACCATAACCAAGCCTTCAGGAGGCCATCCCATGTCCCATCAGGCCAACTGCTTCTGGGTTATAGGGCATGTGGTAAGACTAGTGAATTCCCACCAGCACAAATCTGTTGCTGCTCTTATACTGCTCTGAAATGAGATCCCCAATCAGAAGCAATATTTTGTAGAATACCACGACAGTGAATGAGGTATTCTGTGAGCACACAGATGGTTGGGCTGGCAGAAGTATTTCAGGAAAGGGTGGCAAATCCTCATCCAGAATAAGTGTCTATTTCAATGATGACCAAATCGATGCTCTCCATGATGGAAGGGGTCCAATGTAATCAATCTACCACCAGATGGCTGCCCGACTGCTCCCCCCACATTCAGGAATGGTAAGCTTCTAAAGTGTCTGGAGGGCATTTCTTTCCTTCTTTTCCTCACTCACACAGTAATTTTCTGAGTCTCCCCCTGCACTGCAAGCCCACCGCTATGCTCATCCTATAAGTGGCACAGCAGGAGGGAGCTAGGCTCTTGGCCATGGTGTCAGGCTCAAGGTTTTTATACACAGAGACATGACAAACAAGATGGCTGTAACTGCCACCACTTCTCAAATAGAATGATGTGGCACAAAGAGCACTGGACAAGGAGTCAGAGTACCTGACTTCTAGTTCTAGACCAGCCATCAGCACTCCTGTGATGTAATGGAGGCACACTGCCTCTCTGGCCTTAGTTCCTCATTCCTAAAACAGAATGAAAGCCCCAGGATAGTAGGTACCTGTGCTACCAAGGGTGGTGTGGTCAGATTGGTTCCCTTTGGGTGCAGGCAACAAGGGAGTCAGTTGTTTATTGAGATTTTTTTTAATGTTTATTTATTTTTGAGAGACAGAGCACAAGCAGGGGAGGGGCAGAGAGAGAGGGAGACACAGAATCTGAAGCAGGCTCCAGGCTCTAAGCTGTCGGCACAGAGCCTGACGCGGGGCTCGAACCCATAAACCCTGAGATCATGACCTGAGCCGAAGTTGGACACTTAACTGACTGAACGACCCAGGCACCCCTATGGAGATTTTTTTTTTAATAATGAACTAGTAGTTGGTCTGCTTTTTATTATGACCATATACCTGCAATTCTAAAAAGTATCAGTGAAAGAATATTCCTCACCCAAAAAAAGCCTTTTGTTTGCCTAAGTCCTAAACAATTGCTACCATTACTATTAAAATTTAGTAATATATTTGTAAGCTATAAATAAGCACATTTTTACTACCTATCTTTTGATAAACGTGGCATTTTACATGGTTGTCAACTTGGAACAATCCCAATTATACAATTGGTCACAGACACACACAGATCCAGCTACCTGTGTTTATTTCTAGGGTAAGTTTATAATGGTTTTCAATCTTTCAAGCTCACTTCTGACTAAAATTAAAACAAATAAATTAAAGAAAGGGAGATTTAATTGAGGTCCCCACCCACCCAGCCTCTCATGTCTGATGCATTAACTGGGTGAAAGGTCACCTGCGCCATCTAATGGTAGAGGTGGTGATTACAGGCACATGTACTTAATTCGAAAAAAAGAACGTAAAATGAATTGCATGTTGCAATAATATTGAGGGAGTGGGGAACAAACAAGAAATTTAATTAGTCAACCCTAGGGCTGACTGCATCACAGGATTGCCTAGGTAACAATGGGCAAGTCTCTTCACTTCTCAGGGCCTCCGTTTCCTTATTCTTTTTTTTTTTTTTTAATTTTTTTTAATGTTTATTTATTTTTGAGAGAGAGAGAGAGAGCAGGGAGGGGTGGAAAGAGACAGAGTCACAGAATCTGAAGCAGGCTCCAGGCTCTGAGCTGTCAGCACAGAACCTGACGCGGGGCTTGAACTCACGAGCGGTGAGATCATGACCTGAGCTGAAGCCAGGCACTCAACCAACTGAGCCACCCAGGTGCCCCTTCTCGTTCTTAAAACAGATTAATGATACCTACATCACGGACTGTAATAATTAAATGTGATACGGCATATAAAATTCCTAAGAGGAAGTGGGTGCTCAGATGTTGGTTTCCTTCCTTTCAGAGCTAATCAAAAGGGGAGAAAAACTAGAGTCAGTAGTCTCCCTAGGCACTGTCAGAAGGTCTGGATTTAGTTCCCTTTTCCTACATCATTGCTAAGCTGCGGGTGCTGGGGCTGGGTATTAGCTTCCCTGACTTCGAAGAAGCAGCCCCAGCTGCAGCCCTCCTGGGCATCCCACTTGGCACTGTGTGCCCATCCCAGCACCGGCTCACTCCACCCTCTGCCAGGTAAGGCTGAATCTGCCTCTGCCTCTGCCTCTGCCTAGGTGTCACTGCCCGTATACCTGCTCCTCCCCTTCCTGCAGGGAGCTGACCCCCTGCCCCTCCAGCCCCATATTCCACACCCACGACTGGTCACAAACTCTTCACCCACTGCTATCTCTACATCAGTGGTTCTCGGTGTGGCCTCTGGACCAACAATATTAGCACCACCTGGCACCCTGTTAGAACTGCAACTTCCTGGGCAACTGACTCAAACTCCAGGGGGTAGAGGGGCACCTGGGCGGCTCAGTCAGTTAAGTGTTCGACTTCAGCTCGGGTCATGATCTCACTACTCCTGAGTTCGAGCCCCACGTGGGGCTCTGTGCGGACCACTCAGAGCCTGGAGCCTGCATCGGATTCTGTGTCTCCCTCTCTCTCTGCCCCTCCCCCACTCATTCTCTCTCTCTCTCTCTCTCTCTCTCTCTCTCTCTCAAAAATAAACATTAAAAAAATTTTTTTTATTTGAACAGTTCACCCAAAGTACCACCTAAAAGTTATTTCGGGGAAACAATGCCTTAAGTGTAGTCTGGCTCTCTCAGAACACACTCCACCCACCCTGTCCATCCCCCCAGAGCTTCCCCTTTGCCTCTCATCTAAATTCCACACTTTTGTCAGTAATACCTTCCTGGACCATTCAGCAACCCCCTTCATCAGCCCCACCCGTGAGGCTGATATCCCTGAGAACTCCCCATGAAACATCACTAGTTCGGGAAATATATATGGAATGACTCAACTCTGGGCCCCCAAGATGTCCACCCCTGCTCCACAGCATCCAGGCTCCCCAACATTACATACTCTGCCTAAGCATTACCTCCAGGAAGTGTCCCTAGGCCTCCCCTTCCCCCATCTTTCCACCTTCTCTCTGCATCTTTCCACCTTCTCCCTATCCTCTCGGCCGACTTTCCACCCTTACCAAGACCAAGAGCCAAACGCTTATATAATTAGCACCCAGTTAAAAATCAATTTCCTTCATGCCCCTCAAAATACACACATTCTATTGAAGCATAACATACATAGAGGAAAGTACAAATATGGTTAAGTGTACAGCTCAGTGAATCTTTGCAAACGAACACGCCTGCATAACCAGCATCTCAGAACTTCCTCACGCCCCCTTCTGGTCATTTAGCACCCCATGGCCACCCTCAGCCCAGAGTAACCATTCTCCTATTTTCTAATAGCATGCATTCATTTTGCCCATCTTTATACTTACATAAATTAAATCATACAGCATGTTCTCAGCCATATTGTTACATGTAATTGCAAATCCTCCGTCCTCATTGCTGTGTAGTATTCCACCATATGAATATTCCACGTATTAGTTTCTCATTCTTGCTGTAACAAATTGCCACAAATTTAGAGCTTAAAACAGCACAAATCCATGATCTTACAGTTCTGGAGGTCAGAAGTCAGAAATGGGTCTCCTGGGCCAAAATCCAGGTGTCAGCAGGACTGCCTTCCTTCCCAAAGGCTCTAGGTAAGAGTGTTTCCTCACCTTCTCGGCTTCCAGCAGCCGCCCGCATTCCCGGGCTCAAGGCTCCTTCCGTCTCCAAAGCCAGTATAGACTGGTGGAGTCTTTCTCATACCACCATCTCTGGCCCTTCTGTCCCCCTCTTCCTCATTTAAGGAAATTTGTGATACATTTGACCCACCCTGATAATCCAGGATAATCTCTTTAACGTCAGCTGGTTCACCTGTTAATCCCATTTGCTGCCTAATCCCCCTTTGCTATGTAATGCAACATATTCACAGGATGTGAACATGTGGGAGGCAGAACCCACCACGCGGGTATCCATTCGAGTACTCTCGGGCATCTGGAGAGCTCCAGGCCAAGCCTGTTGGTGAGCATATTTCTGTTGGGTATACACATATCAGCGGAACAGCCTGGGTATAGGCTAGACCTTCCGCTAGTTAGTTGATCCTGCCAGTTTTCTCCAAAGTGATTGAACCAACATAACACTCCCACCAGCCACGTGTGAATGCCAGTTGTGCTCAATGGTGCAACACTTGGCATTTTCCATGGCTCTTGCTGACACCGGGGACTCCCTTGCCACTCTGCCTTTCTCCGTGTCTGCGGGTCCAGCAACGTTTCACCCTGACCATCCGTTCATTTCCATTTCTGTTCCCAGGATGCAAAACCTTGTTGCAGAAAATGGCCATTTTCAGAGCATTTTCTGACCCAAACCTCAAATGTGTGTGGGTATTTTGGGGCACTTGTGGCCATTCAGCTAAACCCCGCTACTTACAGAATCTTAGGATGACAACAACTGCAGGGGCCACATACGTTCCATTTTCCCACTCAGAGCAATTATGTCACATGACCGTGGTCTCTCAAGTTGCCATGCCTTAGGCTGGTTCCTGCACCAAAATCCCTTTCCACAGGCTACTCCTCACCATCCCTCATGACATGTGCCCTCCAGAAAAGCTTCCCCAAATCTCCCAGTCGGATTCTATGCCGCTCCCCTCTGTTTCCACAGCATTCAGCTACCTACCTACCATCTACCACATCTCTCCCACTGCACTGTGCCCCTGGGGCCGAGCCAAGACGACTGGACACAGCTCTTGCCCTGTGTCTATCCCTCAGGGTCAGAAACTCAAACTCACTTGTGTTCGTTAGTGATAGGCACCACCACTACCAGCACATTTTTAACCAGGAAGGAACAGAACACAGGAAGAGACACAGCTCTTGCCCTGTGTCTATCCCTCAAGGTCAGAAACTCAAACTCACTTGTGTTCGTTAGTGATAGGCACCACCACTACCAGCACATTTTTAACCAGGAAGGAACAGAACAGCTTCTCCAATGGATAATCATTCCATTATTGGACAGATACATTTACTAAGTACATTCACTAAGAGCTTCCTATGTTCCAGGTACTGTTCTGGTATTGCAGAAACAGAAAATAAGGAACAGCTCCTGCCTTCAAGAACTCTGGTTTCCACAAGCCAGATTCACTCTTTCCTGCCATTGGTCTCAGAAACAGTAACAAGGGTCCTCTCTCCTCCACGTGGGAACACTCAGATGTTTCAAGTCAGCCAGGCAGTGAAAGGAGGCTTACTTAGTCAATACCCCAACTGCAAACTAGGCAACGGAATTAGTGACAAAAAGGAATTTCCAGTGATAGAAATGAGATGGTAGCCTGGGGCAGGCACATGGGGATTGACTGTACAGTGGCATGAGAGAACTCTCTGGAATGATGGAAATATCGTACATCTTAATTGGGGTGGTGGTTACAGGGATGTATACATCTTATCCAACTGTATGCTTAGAGTTGCTTTAAAAGGAAAGATGAAGGTGCCTGGGTGGCTCAGATGGCTGAGTGCCCAACTCTTGATTTCAGCTCAGGTCATGATCCCAGGGTCCTGAGATCGAGCTCCCCATGGGGCTCTTGCTGAGCATGGAGCCTGCTTGAGATTCTCTCTCTCTCTCCCTCTGCCCCTCTCCCCGACTCACACTCTCTAAAAAATTAAATAATTTTTAAAAATAAAATAAAAGGAAAGATGAATTCAATTCTATACACTGGCACTCACTGCCACTCACTGGATGTATCACCTCAGGCCTAAGTCACTATTTTTCCAAATCTCCATTTCTATCTGTAAAACATCATTTGTGAGCTAGTTTGATGGCTTTCAGTCTCCTTATTTATATAAATTCTTACTGTAAATCAGAGACAAAGGAGCTAGCTCCCTGGCTCAAGTGGGCATGGGGAATCTGGTGGTATGCTTCCAACCCCTTCCCCTCCTCACAATGGCCCTGAGAGGGCGCCATTGTCCCTGAGTCCCAAATAGCTCTGCCAGGCGCTGATTCTGTCTCTGCAAAGGATTTGCCTGAGACTAAATATATCCCCTTTTCCTCCATACCAGATGGTTTCTAGATTGCTCTGGAAAGAGTAGGCTTTTGTGCTTCCATGGAAGAGGGAAGCAGTGACAAAAAAGACGGCCATGCCTCTCCTCTCCATTCTCCTCCTCTTCCTGGTTCATTGCACACAATTCCCACAGCAAGCGTTCAAGAAGTGGCTGCAGTACAAGACCTCTCATTAATGGTCAATTCCAGTTACATTAAAGTACTTAATAAAGCCTGGATTACTGGGTGATTAGGTTTCCAGTAAATCCCAGTGGCTTTTCATCTGGGCCGGCAGAAGGCCCTGGCCCCAGGCCTGTAAGCTGAACAGAGAAATTAATGGGTGTTTTATGCCCAAGACAGTTGGTCATGAGGAAGGAGGTTACATTTTTAACGTTTTCTTTCCTGCTCTGACCAGCACAACTTCCTCTTCCTTTGCTTTTAGAGAATTCGTCACTAGTTCCCTGCATTTGGGAAGATGAAGACCCTTAACACCCACAAATTTCAGTTTCTACACTTTACAGCTACATTTTTATCCACATAGAAACTACAGGACACACACACACACCTTATTATGAATTCATTAACTTAAAAAAGATCTTGACGGATCACAACACGGACAAACACTGAAGGGCAGCATCGCCTCTGGGAGAAGCAGGCCGTGCTCAGTGCACACCCTGACTTGAAGTCCCCTTGTAGCAAATCCCAGCAGCCCCCAGGGCTGTGCACACCAGGAGCAGAGGCATTCCCATGGCCAGCCATAGCAGGCAGGAGCCAATCCCAGAGAGCCGGAGGCTAAACCTTTTACACCTTTCCTGTGACCTTCCCTCCCCTCTCCAGGATGGTCTCATGACTAAAGGAAAAGAGAAGATGTGGCCACAGATGCCACTGGAGTTGAGGAGTAGGTTCTGGGAAAGAAAGGACAGCTTAGGATTAGAGCCCCAGAGGCTCTGGAGCACAGCACTATAACATGAGCCATTTACGTAAATTAACATTTTCCAGTGACCATGTTAATTAAAAAGGTAAAAAAAAAGAAACAAGTAAAATTCATTTTAGTGGTATAATTTATTAGCCCAGGATATCCAAAATATCATTTCAACATGTAATTCTTATAAAAATGGAGACATTTTCACATGCTGTTTTCCTTACTAAGGCTTTGAATTCTGGGGTGTATTTCACACGGAGAGCACATCGCAGTTCAGACTGCCATATTTCAGGTTCTCGATATCCTTTTAAGATGAGGGGTTACCATATCCAACAGTGCCTGTGAGAGAGCAAAGAAATGAGCAGTTCCCAGCAGTCAGGGGAAGGGGGTGGTTATGGTGGACACCCCCCTCCTGCATCCAAATGCCATTCTTGACAGGCACGCCTCCTGTCTCCCAGAGCCAGCACTGAGAAGCTCAGGAGAACATCCTACGCAGACCCAGGGCCCCGCCAGGAGATGCACAGCAGTGTCACACAGAGGATGCCGAGTGGAGCTCGTGGGCCAAATCCAGGCTGTGGAGGAGTTGTATTTGGCTCCTATGCCGTTTTTCAATCTCTTGAAGCAGTTGTTTTCACAACCTTGTATTTCCCTCCTGGCTCTTTTAGACACTGGATGTGTAACTCCTGTATGAGACCACAGTTCTTGAAGTCAGGCAGCCCTGCATGCTAATCCTGACTCTACTGCTTTTTAGCTGACATTGGATACATTAAACCCTTCCTATGTCTCCTATTATAAAATTGGAGAGAACAATACTTTACAGACACGTGTGACTTTAGTGAGATAAGGCATTCGTTGGCTAGCACGAGGCTTCGTACGTTGTAAGTACTTGATAAATGGTGGCATTAGTGTTTCATTCACGGGAGGCTTGAACTCCTTAGAGCCCCTACCATAGTCTTATTTCAAGATGGGAAATTGGGAAGTTCATGGACAGGAGCAGCTCTTAAAAGCAACCTTTACTTGCCTACACCGATGTTGACGAACGGCTTCTGCACTAACAACCTTTAGACAGTCTGTTTCTTTTCTCTGTGGTTCAACTGAATTAAGCAGTCCTCAGTACCAAGGCACCACAAATTTTAAAAGGATTATTTCTGGGAACGAAAGCAGAAGCTAGCAATGACACCAGTGGCTCCTCCTGCTAACCTCCATCCCGGTTCCAAGGTAGAAGACTTGGGGTCTGGGCACCAGATGCTGCTGATAAAAGATACTAATGATCGGGGTGCCTGGGTGGCTCAGTCGGTTGAGCATCTGACTTTGGCTCAGGTCATGATCTTACAGTTTGTGGGTTCGAGCCCCACGTCGGGCTCTGTGCTGACAGTTCAGAGCCTGGAGCCTGCTTCGGATTCTGTGTCTCCCTCTCTCCCCCTCCCCTGCTCACTCTCTGTCTCTCTAAAATGAATAAACGTTAAAAAAAAAAAAAAAAGATGTTAATGATCAAGTTGGAACAAATCTTGGCCATTGCTCCACCCCAATTTTTGTTTTTGCTTTTCATGGAGAAATTAAGGGGCTGGGACTTAAAAATATCTAAACAATCATGATGAACTCCACACCACAACCCTCTAGCCTGGGGTTCAGGCTCCTTACCATCCCCACCGCCATATGCCTTTACTTATTCTTCATTTTTTAATTTTTTGAGACAGTGAGAGCAAGGAAGGGGCATAGAGAGAGGGGTACAGAGGATCCCAAGCAGGCTCTGCGCTGACAGCCATGAGCCCGTTGCAGGGCTTAAACTCACAAACTGTGAGATCATGGCCTGAGCCGAAGTCGGACGCTCAAACAACTGAACCACCCAGGCACCCCCACCGTATGCTTTTAATTCAGAGATGTAGGTAGGAGCAAAAAGCGGGCAGCCCACCCCAGGGGACAGAGGCCACAGAACTAGCCCAGGAGGAAGGGGAGGCTAAGGAAACCTTTTCCCAGTTCTGTTTCCCGTCTTCCCTTTCTGCTATTTAATGCATATCTGGCTTCTTCATTCCTTTCTACAATTCAAGTATAGATAATGTGCCCAGCACTGTACTAGGCATTTTGAACCTCCTCCTATTTTTCAAAATAACTCGTCTCCTCCACACTTTTTCCTTTTCTTTTGCATTACTCAGTTTCCCATGTGCTATCTATGAGTCTCTCCATGATTCACTCTCTGGAAAAAGATGTGGCTCCTTTCTTTACAGTAAATAATATATGAGTTGGCCCCCGGGGGCTGGGGAGAGAGACAGACAGTTCTGTGCAGCACCCAGGGAGCCTACATGGCAAACGAGGAGCACATGGGTAGGTAATGGAGTAAAGACAACTGCAGCGGTTTTATTTCAGTACAGATTTAAGTAACTCCTTTGTTATCAAAAATAACTATGTCAGCATCAATAACCTGCTGCTTATAAAATGTATTCTTGGCAGAGACAGAGAGAGAATTAACATCTAATGAATACTTGCCATCTGCCAGGCAGAGTGGAAGGCTCGTGGTTCTCGGTATTTTAGTGGTCAAGGACTCCTCTGGGATTCTTGTGGAAGCTACAAAATCTCTCCCTTAGAAAAATTCAAATGTACACAAAATTTTACATAGAATTACAAGGGCAAACAATGTTCCAAAGCACAATCACAGACCCACAGACTAAAACTTCTTACGAGGGGCACCTGGGTGGCTCAGTCAATTAGGTGTCTGACTCTTGGTTTCACCTCAGGTCATGATCTCATGTTTTGTGAGTTCGAGCCACACTAACAGCATGGAGCCTGCTTGGAATTCTCTCTCTTCCTCTCTCTGCCCCTCCCCCACTTGCACTTTTTTCTCTCTCAAAATAAACATTAAAAAAAAATTGGGGCAGACGAACATAAGGGAAGGGAAACAAAAATAATATAAAAACAGGGAGGGGGACAAAACAAAAGAGACTCATAAATATGGAGAACAAACCGAGGGTTGCTGGAGGGGTTGTGGGAGGGGGAATGGGTTATATGGGTAAAGGGCATTAAGGAATCTACTGAAATCATTGCTTCACTATATACTAATTTGGATGTAAATTTTAAAAAATAAAAAATAAATTAAATACTTCAAAAAAAAAAATTGGGCACCTGGGTGGCTCAGTTGGTTAAGCGTCTGACTTTGGCTCAGGTCATGATCTCACGGTTCGTGAGTTCGAGCCCTGCATCGGGCTCTGTGCTGACAGCTCAGTGCCTGGATCCTGCTTCAGATTCTGTCTCCCTCTCTCTGCCCCTCCCCTACTCGTGCCTCTGTCTCTCCCTCTCTCTCAAAAGTAAATAAACATTAAAAAAATTAAAAAAAAAAAAAAGACTTTTTGCCAAACCCTTACATCTCCCAAGCCCTTACATAGCATTATTGAGACAAGATGCCATTATCCCCACCTTACAGATGAGGGTACATCCCCAAGGTCATATACGTCATAAGTGGCAGAAACATTTCAACCAGGTTGTCTAAACACCTCAACTTGTTACCCTAGATGAAAATATCAATCGGTTTTTACTGTCATTATAACCGTCATTCCCTTTTTTTTTAAGATTTTAAGTAATCTCTTCGTCTGATGTGGTGCTCGAACCCACAACCCTGAGATCAAGAGTCACACGCTCCACCAACTGAGCCAGCCAGGCACCCCGTCATTCCTTATCTTTACACAAGGAAATAAAATCATGTGAGAGACTGAATCTGTGCAAAACATTCTAGACTCAACCACAGGACACCAGAAAGCTCAGACTTCCCAGAGGTTCCAATCCCATTTCTTATCAGCCAAAAGCCCCACTCCCAGTGAACTTCATCTACTCAGCTAGAAAACAAGCCAGAGGTGATTTTCTTAGACAGGTTTCATATTCCTCAGAATAAGAGGCCAACCTCTTTGTCAATATCTCAATAAAACTAAGGAGAAAAAATTTTTTAAGAAGCAATCTCTCCTTAAGATAATCTATCAGTGAAAATTGGAATTAAGAGACCAGTCAAAGCCTATGGATATGAAACAAAAGATTTAATTTCAGAATATTACATGAATAAAAAAGACAGTGCATATGGTTGTTTCTTTACAGTTACATAGATATATCCGATATATAGTCAAATAAGAATGATATACAAAAAATGGTGAAACAGTTAAGAAACCTTGTTTCCGTGTTGAGGGAGCTCAGGGAGAATGGGAGGGCAGCCCCTGCTATGAAGGGCCCCGGGGCAGGAGCGTTTTTTTTCCCAATAGGCTCTGCCAGGCTCCCAGCAAGTGTGGGTGAGTGCTCTGCTCAGTGGCTCTCTAGCCCCCAGGCTGTGGCCTCGCACACTCCAGCTTCCATGGCAACGCATGCGCTCAGACTATTACCACCCTACCTCCTCACTAGCTCCTGCACTGACTCTCCACTACACGTTGGCATTGGCTGCTAGGGAAGCTAGCTTTTCCCTGGGGAGTTTTAGATTGGGTTAATTACCACTGGTTTGAAAAGCTTGTGCATCTTAGGAACCCAAATCTTCCCCAGATTCTAGAGCAATCTTGCCAAATGCCGGTATCCAGGTTTAGATCAAGGTCTTGTCTTCAGTACAAAAGCTTCAGGGTGGAGGGGACAGGGATGAGGTTCTCCCTGGGAAAAGGGAAATCTACTTAGAAAGGACCTTCCAGCATTTGCATGAGGCCCTGTGTGAAGTAAGGAAGCAGCGAGAGTCTAGAGAAGTCCATTCCCAAAGATGGCTGCCCCAGGTAAGCATGGGCCACACAGCTGGTCACTGCGAGGCACAGTTGCGATGACCACAGCTTCTCCTAGGAGGCAGTATTTTAAACCATATCCTAACAGAGGCTCCTGCGAGGGAAGCAGCACAAAAACACTGCTATCTGGGAGGAAAGGCTCTGCTCCGACACTCTGGGATCTGCTGGCTTCCTCACAGGCCAACAAAGAGCTGCCTCTGCAGTGGTCATTGCCGTCAACAGCCCTGCACTGCTCCATTTCCCAAGGGTGCTCCCTTGTCATTCCTGACAGACCCTAGAAAGATATTCAGGGTGAAGAGTGTGTGGAGGACCAACTGCCGCTTCAGTTACGATTTGTAAACAACCATCTCCTTTGACATGTTTTGGCACTCAGGTATCATCAGTATCTTCTAATCTTCTTTCGCTGCGGCAGTGGAGTTTTTCAAACCAGACTCACTGGTCCCAGTGCAAAAGTCTGTCATTATAAAAGGTTAGAAACCCCAGTGACTATGGTTTTCACTGATTCACCCAGTGATGTGAACCAAGGCGGTGCTCTGTGTTTCCATGCTCATGCCCACTGGCACAAATACACTGCCCTGCACTGACATATCAGAATCCATCGCAACTGACCCCAGAAAGAAATGAAATCTTAAAAATCATACGAAGAGGCATTTCCAAAGAGACTGTTCCAACATGAAAAATAAACATAACAGATTAAAAAAACATCTTATAGATTAAAAAACTGTTAAATACTGGCTCAAGAATACCCGCCCACCAAGTCAGAAGGGAGACAGTACCCTTCTGTGGCAAATGACAAAGGGCTTTTGTCTTTGAGTTCTCCGTAAGATTCCACAGGATTAGAACGCTTACATATTATAAGGCAGAAGGTTATGCTGTTTATTTCTCAAATTTGGATTCCAACTGGATCACAGCTTCTATTAAAAAATTACCTATCACACCCTTTAAGCAAGGGAAAGTATATTTAATAAATAACTTAAATGAAACACACATACCCGAATACACACAAATTGCCCAAGGGAGCGAGCTATATAAAAGCATGTGCGTGTGACAAGCATCTTTCTCACCATCCTGGTGCCAGAACACTACCCTGGGGTATCAATTCCATCCAACCAAAGAAAGTCTCCTAAATCTCAGCCACCTTCCTCAAATAGAACGCCAGAACAAACCTGATGAGAGGGAGCTATCAGGTCACTGCCCTGCTCTCTCCACCTGATGCCAGGCATGTTTAACTGACCACGCCACTCTGAGATGAAACATTTAGACGAATAAAGAAATGAACTACAGAGTTAAGGGAGAGCATTACTTCAGTCTGGTCATACCAAAAGCAGCATCTGTTTGCATTCACTGGTAGCTGGTGCTTATTTTCTCAATAAGAAAAAAGCCAAATAGAAATCTACATAAGTGAATTTGCTAAAAATATTTTTAAGAATGACATAAAACTGTTTTAGAGAAAAGGGATTCTATATAGGTTTATACTCCTCACCATCTACCGTTCACAATCCATTGAATTGGAAAGCCAAATTTTACATTTCCCTTCACTACTGCTGTTACAGCAGCAAATGAAACAGGAGGCACGGAAGAGGACTGACACCTGGACACAAAACCGAAGCATGCTGCCCGCAGAGTCATCTTCTGTTTCAGGAGAAACACAGCTTTTTCAATAGTTTGAAGATAGTCAGCAAATCATACTTTGCCGGGCAACTGCTTCCGCACAGAGCCTGACTCAGCTCCACCACAGGGCAAGAGCAGCCGCGCAGCTTAATAGAGCAGGCCCGCTCCGAACGTCCTCGCCGGCCACACACCGCTCTCCGGGCAGTGAGTCCGCACAC
Source organism: Panthera leo (assembly GCF_018350215.1). NCBI lineage: Eukaryota > Metazoa > Chordata > Mammalia > Carnivora > Felidae > Panthera > Panthera leo. The sequence goes on from NC_056689.1 coordinate 55,891,649, forward strand.
CGGATCAAAGCCATGCCACCGCTCACCTCCAATGCACGTGAACATCCCCAACCAGGTCAAAGCCCCAGCCCCACCTCCAGACCACTCCCTTGCCCATCCTGACGAGGAGGGGGCAGCGCAGCAACCCTCCTCAAGCACTGGTGATAAGCCTTAACTGCTTCCAAAGGAGAACAAAGGATGCCTTTAAAGGATGCTCCTTTAAATCCTCCCAGCCCTGCAGAGTGATGCTGGCTTCCTCCCTGTGGCTCCAGCTTGCTCTCAGGAGACAGTCCAGCCGGCACACACCATCCCTTAGAAGGATGCAATATAATCCCATCCACAAGGAGTCACCACGGTCATAAAGCCAGCTGGCCCCATCCTAGTCACACTCCAGAGCTTCGACTACACTCAGATGTATCAGCAAACCTCTATTAAGCCGTCAGTGACTTTCCTTGAGTCACAGTGATTTGGCACAGAAGTACTGGCACCAGAGATGTTTTAGGTGAGAGGAGACTGAATGAAGGAGACGAGTTCAGCAACCACACAATTACTTTGGCATCACTGAGGAAAGGGGAAGAGAGGGAAGGAGGGAGAGATGCAAGGAGGGAGGAAGAGACAAAGTTTAACAAATGACATTTGTTAAAATATTCTATCATTCTGAATTCTCCCTTTTCAATGCCACAGGCCAAATACCCTGCAATCTCAGGCCCAAGAAATAATTTGTAAATTTCCGGGAAAGCTGTTAAGTTCTTTGGACACAAATGATATTGAGGAGTACAGCCTCATGAGACAAAGAGCTTTCCCAAAGCTTAAGGTGAAAAAGAAGGGAAAGATACCTGTCTTAGAGGCAATTTAGAGTACCTATCCGAAAAATGGCTTTAAAAAAGACAACAACAAACAAACAAGAAACAACCAAAATACCCCCAACACTAACAAAACAGAGAAAAGCCCCAAATATCAGTTAAAAATAGTATCAACCCACTAGGATTGACAGTACTTTTTAAAAAAATCACTGACAGTTGAGCACAACTTTCATATTTTTAAAAATAATATCTGCCTGAACAAATACATGGAATGAGCACTGAAGCCCACCTGGTCCTGCCCATTTACTGCGCTGTGTGAGCTGGTTGGCTAGTTCAGTGGTTTCCCCATGATATTTTCAAAGAGAGAGAAAGAGAGAGATGCCAGCACTCATTCAGTAGGCAGAGTCTATAGACATTATCCAGTGAGTGGGGTTAGAGGTGTCAGTCAGGTCACAGGATTAGGTGACTCTCACAATTCAAAATGCAGCAAGCAGGCTGCAAGTCCAAGCTTCTCCACGAGCGGTAATGATACCTGGCCCACTAAAGAGAAAATTCTGGGTGGACAACAGGAGAACTCTGGATCCTTTAGGGGAACCCTAGGCTGAAAGAAAAACAAGAACATTAAGCACATTTATAAACATTTCTTTTTGCAAACATCCCACCTAAAAGCTAGAGAATCTACACTTAATATTTCTACAAACTGAAGGTTCAATAGCTTGAGAATTTCTGACTCTCTATCAAATAAACATCACTTTGTCCACTTGCCCTAATCTCAGTTCATTGTAACAACTTGGGACACCTGGGTGGCTCAACTGGTTAAGCATACAACTTCGGCTCAGGTCATGATCTCATGGTTCATGAGTTTGAGCCTCACATCAGACTCTGTGCTGACAGCTCAGAGCCTGGAGCCTGCTTCGGATTCTGTGTCTTCCTCTCTCTCTGCCCCTCCCCCACCTCTCAAAAAATAAAGATTAAAAATAAATAAATTAAATTAAACTAAATTAAATTAAATTAAAAAATGTAATGACAATAAAAGCTACCACTTTACTGCTCTGAGTTTCTTATATACCTTATCTCATTTATCTTCATAACAATTTGTGCATGAGATAACACTCTTGCCATTTTACAGGTGAAGAATCTGAAGCCTACACAAGTTAACTTGCCCCAAGATAAATAGCTATTGAGCAGCAAAGCTGGGAAATGAACCAAAGCCTAACTGAATGCAGAGCTCATGTTCTTACCACTACTACGCCTCTCACCAGCAAATGTTTACTAAATGCCTACTAGATGTCATTACTGGGAGAAAAAGAACAGGAGACAGGAGACCACAAATATATTCTTAAGTCTGGCCCTGTCTTTCAGAAAAGAAACTAGCTACAGATATTAGATGATACAAGTGAAGTAAATAATGACGATAAATCATACTAAATGTCAACATTTTAGTAGTGTCCACAAGAATCCAAAGGAAAACGCACATCTGGCTGGGTTAGCCAAAGAAGGTTTCAAAGGGGAGATGTGTGGTTCAGGTTAGGCTTTGAAGAATGGGTAAGATTCTAACTACTGAAAGTAATGCTCATTAATAAGGAAGTGCTACATCAGCAATTCTCATCTGGGGGTCCCCAGAGGACACTTGGCAATGTTTGGAGGCATTCTGGGTTGTCAAAACTGGGGGAAGGGTGCTACTGGCATCTAATGGGTAGAGACTAAGGGATGTGCTAACCATGGTACAATGTACAGGGTAGCTCATACAACAAAGAATTATCTGACCCAAAATGTCCACAGAAGCAGGTTGAGAAACCCTCTGCTAAATAAATCTCTTTGGAGAGCATGTTCTTTTTTTTTTTTTTTCCTTTTTAATTTTAGAGAGAAAGCGCAGGTGCATGTAAGGTGGGTAGGAGGGGCAGAAGGAGAAAAAGAGAGAATCTTAAGCAGGCTCCACACTCAGCCTGATGCGGGGCTCAATTCCATGACCCTGGGATCATGACCTGAGCCAGAATCATGTCAGATGCTCAACTGACTGAGCTACCTAGGCGCTCCTAGAGTGTGTTCTTGATGATGATAATTAAATTACATTATTTCCCTCAAATAATATTTGTTCCTTTTATAAAATCACCATCAAAAAATCTAGTTATATTGAAACCCATGCAGGGCTCGAACACACTAATGGAACCATGAGCTCATGACCTGAGTCAAAGTTGGATGCTCAACCAACTAAGCCAACCAGGCACCCTGAACCTGGCTTATTTCTCTCTCCTGAAAGTAGAACTGTCAATATAAAAAGACTTACTATTTCTTGATTATTTTAAAAAATGAAAGCCACAAAAGGTATAATTGATACAAAACAATGTATCCTTCAAAAATAACTTATACTTAGCTTTGATTCATGGATATATAGGTTAGGTAAAAATATTTAGACACACATAACTCAAACACCCAACTTGCCTCAATCAGACAGCCCCTCCTTTAAGTCCGAAGATGGAAAGAAAAAGAGCTCAGATAATTCATTCAAGGATAAGGAATAAGACTATACTGAAATCTGGGAATGCAAGCTGGTGCAGCCACTCTGGCAAACAGTATGGAGGTTCCTCAAAAAATTAAAAATAGAACTACCCTACGACCCAGCAATTGCACTACTAGGTATTTATCCAAGGGATACAGGTATGCTGTTTCGAAGGGACACATGCACCCCAATGTTTATGGCAGCACTACTGACAATAGCCAAAGTATGGAAAGAGCCCAAATGTCCATCGACAGATGAATGGATAAAGAAGATGCGGTATACACATACAATGGAGTATTACTAGGCAATCAAAAAGAATGAAATCTTGCCATTTGCAACTACATGGCTGGAACTAGAGGGTATTATGCTAAGTGAAATTAGTCAGTCAGAGAAAGACAGATATGACTTCACTCATATGAGGAATTTAAGATACAAAACAGATGAACATAAGAGAAGGGAAGCAAAAATAATATAAAAACAGGGAGGGGGACAAAACAGAAGAGACTCTTAAATATAGAGAACAAACAGAGAGTTACTGGAGGGGTTGTGGGAGGGGGGGATGGGCTAAATGGGTAAGGGGCATTAAGGAATCTACTCCTGAAATGATTGTTGCACTATATGCTAACTAATTTTGATATAAATTTAAAAAAAATAAAATCAATAAAATTTTTAAAAAAGACTATACTGAAATCTAATCTTTTAGAAAAGAATAAAGATTTATCCATAAGGATTGGATTTTTGTTCTCTTTCTATTGCTGATATCTCAAATCATAATTATGCTCAGGTCTCATTAGTAAAGTGCACATGTCAAACCAGAGATCACTTCATCTGCCACAGGAGCCTTTTAAAATAAGACCAAGTCTCAACCATTTTTCTCTAGTCACACTAGCACTACTTGTCAATGCTTCTAAAACACTATTTCAATGAAGCCTCACAAGATATCTGTGAACTAGATATAACTATTATCCTTATTTTCAGAGAAGGAAACAAGCTCAGAGAGAATGAATGGTCTTCCTGGGCCAGAGGAATAATGCCTTAAATCAGGTCTAACAACAAGTCCCCTGGTCCTCCCAGTGGGCCACATGGCTTCTTCAGAGGAAAGCACAGCAGCCCCTACTTTTCATCCCCAAGCCTTGGGCAACTGGCAGTCAGTGCCAAATAATCTTTTTTGTTCTAATTATTGTCTGAAATATGTTGTATGACATGATTTCCAGGATCCGTCAGCTGTTTATTCACTGAAAGCCTCACTGAGTAAACAAGGCCAAAGTCTACACAGAAAGAGAACATAACTATTCCATGTTTATTGAGCATATTCTTAGCACTTCTGTACTTGGTTTCACAAATTAGTTTACACTTGCTTTAAATTTTCTTAACAAGTATTCTTAAGATTTTGTTCACATGTGTCCCATCTGTCCAAGAATGCAGGGACCATGGGGGCTGTCTTCACAGCTCTGCACCTCAGCACCTGGGACAGCGCTAGGTATGTTATCAATAACCATCTGCTAAATGAACTCAAGGGCAAAGACCCAGTCTTGCTATTTTACTTTGCTTCTGACACTGGGAATTCAAAAACTGCTCCTGACTGACTAAATGCAGAAAGGACTTACATTCAGTAAGAATAAATATAATCAGTACCTTTTTTCCCCTCTTTCTTCCCCTCAGACCATTTCAATCTTGTTGGCATCAATGTGACAGCTGGAGAACCAGGAAATAACTGTAACAAGAAAATTTTATAGTGGCTTAAATGTGCTTATATCATTCTTATACACGGACTACTAACAGAAGAATTATTTGCTTGTTCCATTTCAGTGTGAAGAGTTTCACGGAGGCAGATTGTATTTATATCACTAACCTTAATTGATTTTATTGCTGGCTTGATGAAGCAGCATGTCTAGTATACCTGAGACTACCCAACAAGTAATGCAGTGTCAAGCAGGCCCAGCTCAGTGTTACCTGCCCCACAGAGTCCCCCCGTAAGAACTGGAATAGTTCCAGCACTTTGTGGAGCTATTTCACCATATTTGTCACCTCTGCGTATGACTGGCTATACTCTCCTGGAACTCCACGTGTGTTTGTTTTGACCATCAACATACGTGAAAGGACTGAAGAAAAGGCATAATTTCATGGCTCAGAGAAACACAACAGGAAATAAAACAGATGACAGACAGTATAGCAATATTTCTCCTTTCTACAAATGTACACAAAGAGAAAGTCTGAAGAACAGGATCTTACTAAGTTCATGTTTTCTTTGCTGGCTCTCTTCAGTTCACCAATGGCTATAGATTCCGGAGTAGGGTACTTGTTTTTCTTTTCTGACATCATCTGATTTCCCAGGACCTTCCGCTGATTTAGGAAGAGAAAATATGTGATTTATAAAGATTGACTCTATCTGTATAATAGCTATACTGATCTTTTAAACTACAGTTTCTTTCTTTATTTTTTTAAGTTTATTTATTTTGAGAGAGAGAGAGAGAAAACGAGCAAGTAGGGGAGGGACAGAGAGAGAGGGAGAAGGAGGATCCAAAGCTGGCTCCATGCTGTCAGTGCAGAGTCTAACATGGGGCTTGAATTCACAAACCATGAGATCATGACTTGAGCCAGATGCTTAACTGACTGAGCCACCTAGGTGCTCCACTACAGTTTCTCAGTTTAAAATTTTTTCAAAGAAATAAAAAAGTTACAAAAATTAAAATAACTAAAAATAAAAATTAAAAAATTTCAGCTTTCTGATAAATTCTGCCAGGGCATCTTATACAAAGGAGTCCAAAGCATGTTACAAAAAACCTTGAAATTATTGCCTTTCTTTAGGTGATCACTTTCCTCTACATTTAAAATAGCTGAAATGTAAGAAACAATTTTATAGTTGATTTAAACTAGCTAATGCAGGCCAATTACAGTGTTTCCAAGAACATTAAAAAAAAAACAAAACCACCAGTTATTTACCAATATAATTTTTTTCCCAAATACATGTGGTCTCTGGCAGCTATTAAGAGTCCCCTCCCTACTAAAGGACACTTCTGCGAGGTCCACTCTAAGACTGCCTCCCTGTCACATCCTCATACAGGATTGGAAAATTTGGGGAGAGTCTTTAAGAGTTTCTAATACAGCCACAAGAGCGTGCAGGTCTTCTTAAGAGGGTCACATGCCTATATTGTCATTCAGAGCAGGACAAAAAGCCCTTTCATCTCTGAACAGCTTAGAAGCTCACCTAACCTACTGTAACAGCTGACGGTGACAATTCTATCATCTTTGAGGAAATCTTCCCGTTTTTCTTCTTAGATTAAGTTTAAGTCCCAAAAAAGGAATGTAACAAAACTAAAAGATTAAACTTTACAATATAAATTTTAGCAGCAATATTAAGAATATTCCAATGCAGGGGCACCTGGGTGGCCCAGTCGGTTAAGCATCTGGACTCTTGATTTAGGCTCAGGTCATGGTCTCAAGTTTGTGAGTTTGAGCCCCGTGTCAGGCTCTGCGCTGACAGTGGAGAGACTGCTTGGGATTCTCTCTCTCTCTCACCCTCCCCCACTCTCTCTCTCTCTCAAAATAAATAAATAAACTTTAAAAAAAAAGAATATTCCTGGGGCGCCTGGGTGGCTTGATCGGTTAAGCGTCCGACTTTGGCTCAGGTCATGATCTCACAGTCCGTGAGTTCAAGCCCCACGTCGGGCTCTGTGCTGACAACTCAGAGCCTGGAGCCTGTTTCAGATTCTGTGTCTCCCTCTCTCTCTGCCCCTCCCCTGTTCATGCTCTGTCTCTCTCTCTGTCTCAAAAATAAATAAACATTAAAAAAAATTTAAAAAAAAAGAATATTCCAATGTAATAAATTATTTACATGAGAGGAATTCTGGAGGAAAGGGTCTAGCCCAAAAAAGGGATCAAAGCAGAATATAAATCAAATACCTAAAACACAGAAGTACCAGAAAAATGAGACCACTACATCTTCCTTTCTGAAATCAGGTATCACCTCAGAAAAGCTGAAATGGGGATCCTAGGAGCCATAGGACAGGCTGTAAAGCTTCCAATGAACTTTTTTTTTTTTTTTTTTTTTTTAACGTTTATTTATTTTTGAGACAGAGAGAGACAGAGCATGAACGGGGGAAGGTCAGAGAGAGGGAGACACAGAATCTGAAACAGACTCCAGGCTCTGAGCCGTCAGCACAGAGCCCGACGCGGGGCTCAAACTCATGGACCGTGAGATCATGACCTGAGCCGAAGTCGGACGCTCAACCGACTGAGCCACCCAGGCGCCCCTCCAATGAACTTTTAAAAAGACATTTCATTACCCCGTCTCTATTGAGCAGACACCTCTATTATTAGCTCAAAAGTCTCTTCATTTAGAACAAAAATACTTTATCCTTCTGTTTCATAAAATTTGTTAATGTTTGTATTTAAAGTTGTTGTTCTAAAATGTTTTCTCCTGGCAGAATTATAAGCTCTATTATAATTCTAAAGTTCTAAATTCTCTCTCAGTAAGTTAAGTGGGCACTTGCCAAGAGGATCTACTCTATATTTACATCTGAAGCAACACTTAGCATGACATCTAGAGCCACCGCAGAGACCTCACTAGAAAGAGAAAACTACACCATCTAGCTTCAGTTAAAGAAACATTTGTTTGACTGACACATAGAGAAATATCTGACTAACAACTTTTCTTGTTATCAATAATCTCAATGACGGGAAGTCAGAGGAAATGCAGACTTCCAAGTAAAATGAACCAAAAAGGATGTTCATTTCATGAACTACACCTAAGCAGGTGAGTATACTGCTAGGGTTCTAGCAAAATAAATTACTTTTTAATTATAGTAAAATATACACAACACAAAATTTACCATTTTAACCACATTGAGTATGTAGTTCAGTGGCATTACTTCCATTCATATTGTTGTGCAACCATCACACCATCCACCTCCAGAATTTTCTCATCTTCCCAAATAGAAACTGTGTACCCACTAGACAATAATTCCCAACTCCCCCCGCCCCAAACCCTTAGCCCCTAACAACCACCATTCTACTTTCTTTCTCCATGAATTAGACTATTCTAGGTCTCTCGTATAAATGACATCACATAGTACGTGTTCTTTTATGACTGGTTTATTTCATTTGGCATAATGTCCTCAAGGTTCATTCATGTTGTAGTATATGTCAGAATTTCCTTCCTTTTTAAGGCTGAAGAGTATTCCACTGCGTGTATATACAACATTTTGTGTATCCATTCATCTGTCAACAGATACTTAGGTGGCTTCCACCTTTTGGCTATTGTGAATAATACTGCTACAAACATGGGTGTACAAATATCTGGTTCTTATCCTTGCTTGTGATTCTCTTGGGTGTGTACCCAGAAGTGGACTTGCTGAATCATATGGTAAAATCCTTTTAATTTTTTGAGGAACTGCCACACTGTTATCCTTGGCAGCTGCGCCATTTTCCATTCCTACCAATAGTGCACAAGGGTTCCAATTTCTCCACATCCTCCCTGACACTTGTTCTTTTCTGTTTGTTTTTTTATTTTTTTTATGTTTATTTAGTTTTGAGAGAGAGAGAGAGAGAGAGAGAGAGAGAGAGCGTGAGCGGCAGAGGGGCAGAGAGAGAGGGACACAGAATCCGAAGCAGGCTCCAGGCTCTGAGATGTCAGCACAGAGCCCAATGTGGGACTCAAACTCACGGACCGCAAGATCATGACCTGAGCTGAAGTTGGACGCTTAACCGACTGAGCCACCCAGGCACCCCTGTTTGTTTGTTTTTTTAATAATAGCCATCATACTGTGTATGACTTGCTATCTCACTGTGGTTTTGATTTGCATTTCCCTAAAAGATAAGTGATATTGAGCATATTTTCATGTGTTTATTGGCATTTGTGTATCTTCTTTGGAGAAATGTCAGAGTCCTTTGCCCATTTTTTAATTTTCTTTTTCTATCGTTGTAAGAGTTCATTATATATTCTGGGCTCCTTATCAGACATATGTTTTACAAATATTTTACATTCTGTGAGTTGCTCTTTCATTCTGTTGATCACAAAGGCAATTTTGATGTTAAGCAAGACTAATGTAGCAGAAGGTACTCGCCCCCCACAGATCAGGATTGAGAGTGAATTCTAAACTTCTATTAATGATAATAGCTAAGGCCAAAATTAGGGCTAGATGACATAGCAATGGCTAACAACTGCAGCTTACAGAAAAAATACATATTACAACGTCTTTATTTTTTTAGGGAATAATGTTTACTTTTAAACAGAGCTCCTTAATGTTGCTGGATTTATAGATTTTAATAACATTAAAACAATTTTTTAAAATAAATACAACAGAACACAGAACTGTGCTTAATCTCTCTCCAAGTTAACCAGAACATTGCCTTAGTTTATGTCTGAAAATTTGAACCCCATAATTGGGTTATCTACTGCCACCTAATGGCAACATCCCTTAATCACAAATTGAGATCATCCGTGAAGACCTGTGAATTCAACCCACAAGCATAGTGAGGGCAGCAACAGCACAGAAGTAGATACTGTATTTGTTTTAAAAACAAGATTTTTAAGTAATTTGATACAGAGGAAATATACAACTGATTGAAATAATAAGCTTACAAAAATTTCAGCTACCTGAAACTCACTAGGCTATCAGAAAATCCATTTTCTGGGGGCACCTGGGTGGCTCAGTTGGTTAGGTGGCCAACTTTTGATTTCAGGTCAGGTCATGATCTCACAGTTTGTGGGTTTTGAGCCCCACATCAGGCTCCACGCTGATAGCATGGAGCCTGCTTAGGATTTTCTCTCTTTCTGTCCCACCCCCACTGGTGCACAAGCCACACACGCTCTCTCCATCTCTCTCTTCTCTCTCAAAATAAACTTCAAAAAAAAAATCCATTCCCAAACCATTTCCACAAGCCTGTCAACTCCCTCGCTTCTCCAAGAGCTTTTGTAAATTGTGCAGTGAAATGTGTAGCACAAAACAAAGAACACTCTACACTGCTCAGGAATGGGACTCTGTCCTCAGCCCCCAAAGAAAAGGAAGGACCTTTCTTTTATTCTCCCCTTCTCCAATCACAGAACCCCTTCTCCAATTTGAAACAGCAAAATGCTATAAAAACTAAAAGTTTTTCCAAATTCTATCTTTAACCTCTTACAAACAAACCCTTTATAGGATCCCAAAGAATAGAAGAAAACTGTTTATGCATAAGAAAAGTCACACTGTTAAATTTTCTCTAAGTCAATGCTGAAAACGACAGCACAGCATACCTACCTTGATAAGGCCACTGAAGGAACGTGAACGGGCTCTCTTCTGTACCTGAGGAGTAGAAGATTCTCGCCCTGGTGTCTGAGTCACCGACTGCTTATTAAACTAAGAGAAAACATAAACATTTTACTATTATTTCCCCCATCAAGAGATAGGATTCTGTAATAATCAATAGCTAAGTATAAACATCCAGAAAAATCCAGGAATAAGTGAGTCTCCACACATATGGATTGGTAGGTTGGCAAGCAAATCTCAAAGCAAATGATGTTGCCAAAAAAAGTCAAAATTTTTTAAATTACTCTAAGAAGACTGCACTTCATTTTCCTTTTCACATGTACTATATGAGGTTGGAAATGTTACCCCTATTTTACAGACAAGGAAACTGAGGCTCTGGGAGTTATGTAATTTGTCCAAGATCTCCAGCTGGTAATCAAGACTTTTCTGCAGAAAGTACCTTGAACAAAGAGAGTGACTAGCACAACCTAAAACAGTCCTTAATTTAACATAAATTGCACACAGAATAAAAAAGTGACTAAAGCTCTTTAAATGGACATCTATCATGATTGCTTGCCAGCATTATTATCAGAGGAAATACATCAGAATAAAAATTTGTCGGGGTACCTGGGTGGCTCAATCGGTTAAGCATCCGAATCTTGATTTTGGCTGAGGTCACAATCTCACGGTTTGTGAGACTGAGCCACGAGTCAGGCTCTGCACTGGACGTGGAGACTATGTAGGATTCTCTCTCCCCCTCTCCCTCTGCCCCTCCCCAACTTGCTCGTGCCCTCTCTCTCAAAAGAATTGGCATTTTTATCAATATCAGCTCTCTGTTTAATAGTATCTAACATGGAAAAATGGAAGACCTAAGACATTATATAGTCTTATTTAATGCTTTGATTAGCCATTCATCTTCCCAGTTACAAAAAATGACATAGTACTTAATTCTACTTATCTTCCTTTTCGATATATAGTTTTTACATGTGAATTTTAATTTTGCAAATTTTTATCAGTTCAGGTTCAGTTCTGGAGACTTTAAAAAATGACACTTTTCATACATATTATATAGGTACCAAAATGTTCTCGACATTAATTATCTCAGCTGACAGAAAATTTAGTCACTTCTAAAGAGCTTCGCAAGCAAGCATCCCTCCAGGGTATATTGGGACAAGTGACAACCCATCATTCCTGATCATGTTGGACAGGTACAGTAAGGTGGGTTCTCTTGTATCCAGCTTGTGAGAGCATTAATAACTTTCTGGGAAGCTGTTTAGCAATGTGTGTCCAGAGTCTTTTAAAAATGCATACACTTCAGCCAGGTCACGATCTCGCGGCCCGTGAGTTCGAGCCCCGCGTCAGGCTCTGGGCTGATGGCTCGGAGCCTGGAGCCTGTTTCCGATTCTGTGTCTCCCTCTCTCTCTGCCCCTCCCCCGTTCATGCTCTGTCTCTCTCTGTCCCAAAAATAAATAAAAAAACGTTGAAAAAAAAAATTAAAAAAAAAAAAATGCATACAGTAGCCCCCCTTTATTCATGGTTTTGCCTTCCGTGGTTTCAGCTACCTGTAATCAACCACAGTCCAGAAGCAGATGATCCTCCTTCCGATGTACGGTCAGAGGTCAGTAGTAAGCCTAACGCTACATCATAATGCCTACATCATTCACCTCACTTCACCAAATCACATGAGCATTTTATCACTTCGCATTATCATAAGAAGGGTGAGAACACTATAGTAAGGTATGTTGAGAGAGAACACATCCACATAACTTTTATTACAGTATACTGTTATATTTGTTCTATTTTATTATTATTGTGGTTATTGTTATTGTTGTTAATCTCTCATTGGGCCTAATTTATAAATTAAACTTTATCATAAGTATGTATGTATTAAAAAAACATAGTATATATAGGGTTCAGCACTATCCACAGTTTTCAGGCATCCACCGGGGGTTTTGGAATGCATCCCCTGAAGATAAGAGGCAGGAACTACTGTATTAAAAAACTCACACCACCTATGAAGTTCTTACCAAAAAGAAAAAAACCTAATTGATATTCAAATCAGTTTCTATAATTAGATCTAACTACAAATGTATAATAAATACAGAGGATGGAGGAACATGTTAAATAAAACCGCAGAAGTGCAACCAGCAAGATCCAGTCTGTGGAAACCAATCTGGTTTCTTTCACAAATGAAGTGCAGAGAGAGAATGTGTGTATTTAAACACAAATGCGGTAACCTGGATTAGATCCTGACACAGAAAAAGGGTATCAGCGAAAGAACTGATAAAATCTGAGTAAAATCTATCATGTTAATAGTAACATTAAGTTTTAACAATTTTTTTTAAGAGAGAGAGAGAGAGAGAGAACACAAGTGCGAATGAGGGAGACAGGGCAGAGACAGGGGGAGAGAATCCCAAGCAGACTCCACAACGGTGCAAAACCAGACATGGGACTAGCAGAAGATCATGCATGACCTGAGCCAAAATCAAAAGTCGGATGCTTAACCAACTGAGCCACCTAGGCATCCCAGTCTTAACAATGTTAACATCAGGAGTGAAGGGTACCCTGAGTGAAGGGTATGTGAGAATTCTCTGTATTATATTTGCAAGCTTTTCCTAAATCTAAATTTTACTTATTGTTTTTTTTAATGTTTATTTATTTTTTGAGAAAGAGAGAGACAGACAGAGAGTGAGTGGGGGAGGGGCAGAGAGAGAGAGGGAGACACAGAATCAGAAGCAGGCCCCAGGCTCTGAGCTGTCAGCAGAGTCAGATGTGGGGCCCGAACTCACAAACCATGAGATCATGACCTGAGCTGAAGTCGGACGCTTAACGAACTGAGCCACCCAGGTGTCCCGTAAATCTAAATTGTTTTAAATTTAAGGGCCAGCTGGGTGGCTCAGTCGGTTGGGTGTCCGACTTCGGCTCGGGTCATGATCTCACGGGTCAGCTCTGTGCTGACAGCTCCGGGTCAGGCTCTGTGCTGACAGCTCAGAGCCTGGGGCCTGCTTTGTGTTCTCTTCCCTCTCTCTCTGCCCCTCCGCCCCCACTCGCATGCTCTCTCTCTCTCTCTCAAAAAATGAACATTTACAAAAAAAAAAAATTTAAGTTTACTCAGGGACGCCAGGGTGGCTCAGTCATGTAAGCATCCGACTTCAGCTCAGGTCATGATCTCACGGTTCAGGAGTTCAAGCCCCGTGTCGGGCTCAGAGCCTGGAGCCTGCTTCAGATTCTGTGTCTCCCTCTCTCTCTGCCCCTCCCCTGCTCACACTCTGTCTCTCTCTCTCTCAAAATTAAACAAACATTAAAAAAATGAAAAATAAGTAAATAAACAAATGAATTTAAGATTATTCAAACAAACTTTGGCAATGTTTTAGGGGGAAAAAGGGGGGAGAGAAAGAGAGACCTATATATTAAAAGGGATCTAGGGGCGCCTGGGTGGCTCAGTTGGTTAAGCATCCACCTTCAGCCCAGGTCATGATCTCACAGTTCATGGGTTCAACCCCCATCTTGGGCTCTCTGCTATCAGCGCGGAGCCCGCTTCAGATCCTCTGTCCCCCTCTCTCGCTGCTCCCCCCTTACTCCCGTGCTCTTTCTCTCTCTAATATAAATTTAAAAACTTTAAAAATAAAAAGGGGGGGGCCTTGGTGGCTTATTCAGTTAGGCACCCCACTCAGCTCAGGTCATGATCTCGCGGTTCGTGGGTTCAAGCCCCACTTTGGGCTCGGCGCAGACAATGCAGAGCCTGCCTGGGATTCTCTCTCTCCCTCTCTGCCCCATCTCACTCACACACTCTCTCTCAAAAATAAATAAACTTTAAAAAAAAGTGACCTAATAGCTATAAGCTACACCCAAAAAAAAAAAAAAAAAAAAAAAAAAGCATATCCTTGGGTCATGCCACTTCTAGGAAAAACTCTGCAATGAAAATAGCTATGAGCAAAAATTTATAAGCTAAAAAACAACCTATTTCCCAAACATGTTCAATGTTAGGCAAATTGTATATACATTAGATATAAGTGATGAAATATTATGCAAGTGTTAAAAATGTTCACGACCCTTTGTTGTTGTTGTTGTTTTTTAATATTTATTTGTTTCTGAGAGACAGAGAGAGAGAGAGAAAGAAAGAGACATAGAATCCGAAGCAAGCTCCAGGCTCCAAACCGTCAGCGCAGAGCCCAACACGGGGCTTGAACCCACAAACTGCAAGATCATGACCCGAGCCAAAGTCAGACACCCAACCGACTGAGCCACCCAGACGCCCTTGTTCATGGCCTCTAGAAAATGATCATGATATAATGTTAAATGAAAAGGACAGGAATATAAAAACTGAATATATATTGTGATCTCAAGCAAAAGAAAAACATGTCAAATACATATTCATGGAAAGAAACGCTAGAAGAAAATACTCCCAAATTTTTATTGGTGGTTATCTCAGGATGATTACAGGTGATTTTTCTTCTTTACACTCTTCTGGAGGTTTCAATGTTTCTATAGTAAATATTTATTATTTTTATAACCAGAGAAAAATCAGGAAATAGTAAAATTACACTTTCCACAAAACAAAATGGCAGTATTTGAAACGTATGCAAGGAGTTTGCAAGCATGCATGAGAAAATGCTTATGCTGTAATGTTTAGTAAAAGAGATAAAGAAAGTATGTGGAATGCTCCTAATTATGTAAAAATTTATTCATAGGAAAAAAACGAAAAGAAATACCAAAAAGGTAAACACTGGTAAGATGAGTGATTTATTTTCTTCTTAACCTTCTCTATAATTTCCTATTTTTCTAAAAAGACCAAAAATGATGCTAGCTTTTTCCTTCATATTATCTTTAACCCTGTGCATTCTTGATGACAAAGTCATTACACTTGTCCTACCTAAGTTGCTGTCTTAGTTTCTATCAAGAATTAAATCACTGCAGTGCTCTGAATCTGTGATAATACTCAGACTACACCCCTGAAAATTCCAGTCATAACACAATTTGCTAGATCTCAAAGCAACTTCAAAGAGTGTAACAGAAAACTTTTCTTAAAAGATTCTATCAACTATAAATAACTCAGTTCAACTTTTTCTGAGCACTTGGTTATATCTGGCCCTACGCTTGAGATTAGGTATAAAAAAAAAAAGTAAAAACACAGACTTCCCTCAAGAAGATCCCAGCTGAATAAGAAGTCAAGAGGCTGACCTTGCCTATTCAGCTAAAATTCAAGAGGGATTGAGACAAAATATATTTCCTGAGAAAGAAATTAACCAAGTCGTTGGGATTTACTCCTGCTACACTTCAAGTCTCAAAATGGCAAATGAGAGCGCTACTTTGTTCCCACAGCTCCAAAATCAACAAATTTAGCTACCAGAATTCCTACCTTCTAATATCAAACCAGGCCCGCTTTATAGTGTTTCCTAACTGCAGACAACTCATTAGTAAGAGCTACCGCTTTCTGCTATGCCAGCCACTTTACACAGATTCTTTCTAATGTTTATAGTCATGAAACGCGGACATTTCAATTACCATTTTACAAACAAGAAAATTGGAATTCCAAAGGATTAAATTATTTGCCAAGAATATCTGAAGGATTTAAACTCCGGAACAATATATTGTATAACTGCTGGTTCTCTCTCAGCATATTTGGTACGTGACCGAAATTAGAGAAACTCTAACTACACTTGGATCCTTCCGTTTAACTGTAGAAATCCAAGAGCCTCCCTCTACTCCCTTCCCTAGTGGGGCAGTAGTATAGACACCGCCACTGAGATTCCACTGACAAGTTTGCTTCCTTGGACGAGCCAAGTGTAGGTCAATACGAGCCAAAACTTAAACGAGATTTGTAACAGTATTCCCTAGTGATTCGACAACCTTGACCACATTCCTAAAGCCCGTCACCATTTCCTGCCTTCAGGTACCTGTCTAATAAGTTGTTTCTTCTTCGCTGACTCTGGCATATTGTGAACGTGTTGGAACAGCTCTCTCAATGCCTCTTCTGTACGCTGCTGGGTCTCCTCCTGATGAGAGCAGGAATCAACCCAGTTCCGTTTCTGAGATTTTGCCAGCTGGAAGGACTTAGTATGACATGAAGCTATCAGATCAAGATCATCCTAGAGAAAATTTTAAAGAAAAGCGAATTAATATATCCTGCCAGCTTATTTTCAGGTTCCCACAACCCTGGAACAAAAGAGGGGGGAGAAATGGGGAACATGGTACACTCTTAAATCAAGGAATAAGAAAAACCTAAACAAAATTATCAGATGAAGAGAAATCGCTAATTATGGACTACATTAACAGCCCACTCCCACGACCTACCTAGAGAACCTAAATTCATTTAGAATATTGCCACCAAAAATTATATTTATATAAGAGTTCAGTTTTCAAAGCATCTTTTAATCGCATATAACTCTCACTGCTATCCTATGAGGTAAGCAGGGAAAGTATCATCATTCCTATCTGATAAAAGAAAAAACTGAAGTTAAGCTATAAGTTTAAAGTCATTTAGGTATTAAAAGGGACAGACCCATCCTGGAGACCAAGTGCACGGGCTCTTGGCTGGGTGCTCTTTCCTACACGTGACAACATGATGGGGTAACTACACTGCAGCGGTGGAGGAATGGCAACAACTCTCTAAGAAAAACCAAACTGCACTTACACTAGTTGAACTCATATACTGTCCTCCAGGTCACACCAAATATTTACTGAAGAAGAGGCAGACACAATAGCATAGGATGGCAGCTTAAGTTTCTAACCAAGACAGACTAAATAGAAATCGTTAAAAAGTACTAGTGAAGTTTCTCAAACTTCTCAGTTTTAAAGCTTAAGAATCATATGCAATCTTGTTAATAAGCATCACACATTTGCTTTCTAAGCTCATGTGGTCTCAAGCGTTTGAGACATTTGGTAGAGTGTTACCACTGAACATGAAATAAGAATGGATTATATAAAACTAATTTACTGCTGCAAAATATTTAATGCGTTGCTATTTACAGACTGCTTATATCATATGCTGTAAGAATGCACAGGGGCTTTATGAAAAACTTCAAACATGCAGTCTATGCCATCACTCACATGTAGAGGATACCATCTACCAGTGGAGCACCTCTGAAAGGAAACAAGAAGACTGCGGGGGGCGGAGGGGGCACTTTTATTTCAATACATAACTTTCTTCTCCGTCTTTTTCCTTATCTCAAACTGACTAGATAATTTTGAACTATAACACTAACATTTTATTTTCCATGGCTTATTTTTATTTCATACTTTGTTTTATTATTTTTTCAAAGTTTATTTATTTATTTTGAGTGAGAGAGAGAGAGAGAGAGAGAGTGCGAGTGAGGGAGGGGTAGAGGAGAGGGAGAGAGAGAATACCAAGCAGGCTCTGCACTGTCAGCCCAGAGCCCCATGCAGGGCTCAAACTCCCGAACCATGAGATCACATGACCTGAGCCAAAATCAAGAGTTGGACACTTAACTAAGTAAGCCACCCAGGCACCCCTCACACTTTGTTTTAAAACTCCACTAATCTGGGGGGGCGCCTGGGTGGCTCAGTTGGTTAAGCACCCAACTTCAGCTCAGGTCATGATCTCGCAGTCCATTAGTTTGAGCCCCGCGTCTGGCCCTGTGCTGACAGCTCAGAGCCTGGAGCCTGCTTCAGATTCTGTGTCTCCCTCTCTCTCTGACCCTCCCCTGCTCATGCTCTGTCTCTCTCACTCTCAAAAATGAATAAATGTTAAAAAAAAAAAAAATTTTTTTTTAAAACAAACTCCACTAATCTGGGAGCCTGGGTGGCTCAGTCGGTTAGGCGTCCGACTTCAGCTGAGGTCATGATCTCACAGTCAGTGAGTTTAAGCCCCGCATCGGGCCCTGTGCTGACAGCTCAGAGCCTGGAGCCTGCTTCGGATTCTGTGTCTCCCTCCCTCTGTGCTCCTCCCCTGCTCACGCTCTGTCTCTCTCTGTCTCTCAAAAACGAATAAATGTTAAAAAAAAATTTTTTTGTAAATAAAATAAAACTCCACTAATCTTAATTAACTCTCTCCTTGAATAGACTAAGAGCAGTTTCCTATTCTTACCTTTGATGCTTGAGATCTGGAGCCCAAATAGTGCAATCTAGCACATTCCCGAATATAAACAGGAGCCTGGGCGGGATATAAAAGAAAACCAAGAACAAATGGTTAGCAGTATCTAAATTTCTTTCAGGCCACAAAAACAGTGACTCTCAAAATAACTGGACTAGCAGATTACTTCTGAAAAACAAAAGATCCCAGGGGCACCTGGGTGGCTTAGTCAGTTAAGCATAGTTTGAACCCCATATTGGGCTGTCTGCTGTCTACTGTCAGAGGGGGATCCTATGTCCCGCTCTCTCTCTGCCCCTCCCCAACTAGTGTGCATGCACACCCTCTCTCTCTCACAAAAATAAACATTTAAAAGAAAATTTTAAAAAAAAGAAAGAAAAACAAAAGATCCTCAAAATGCCCTATTCCATAGCTTCCTTTCTCTTGCCACCAAAATGGTACTTCAACAAATCTGATAGGAAAACTGTTTTTGAGAAGACACTACTATAGATATAAAAATCAAATATGGGGTGCCTCGGTGGCTTACTTAGTTAAGTCAGTTAAGCCTCTGACTCTTGATTTCGGCTCAGGTCACGATCTCATGGTCGTGACATTGAGTCCCACATTGGGCTCTGTGCTGAGCATGGAGCCTGCATGGGATTCTCTCTGCCCCTCTACCACTCACGTTCACTCTCTGTCTAGCAAAATAAATAAATAAACATTAAAAAAAAAAAACCACTCTGGACATATTTCCGAATGGTTACTTTCCCCCTGGCCACAATTTAAATTGTCATTTAAAAAAAAAAAAAGACGGGGTGCCTATGTAGCTCAGTGGGTTAAGCGTCCAGCTCTTGATTTCGGCTCAGGTCATGATCTCACAATTTGTGAGGTCGAGCCCCAAGTTGGTCTCCGTGCTGAGCATGAAGTCTGCTTGAGATTCTCTCTCTCCCTCTCTCTCTCTCTCTCTCTCTCTCTCTCTGCCCCTCCCCCACTCATACTCACACACTCTCTCAAAAGAAATAAGTAAACTTTAAAAAAAAAGATTAAACACAACCTAAATGTCTTTTTTTTTTTTAATGTTTTATTTATTTTTGAGACAGAGAGACACAGAGTGTGAGCAGGGAGGGGCAGAGAGAGGGCGAGACATAGAATCCAAAGCAGGCTCCAGGCTCCGAGCTGTCCGCACAGGGTCCGACGCAGGGCTCAAACTCACAAACCATGAGATCATGACCTGAGCCAAAGCCGGACGCTTAATGGACTGAGCCACCCAGGTGCCCCCTAAATGTCTTTTAATAGAAAACTGGTTGAATGAATTTTTATACATCCATACAACACAGAACTATCTAGTTACTAAAAACGAAAGAGGGGAGAGGATAAGGGAAAGAAGGAAGAAACACTTTATGAATTGATATGAATGACTTCCAGGATCTACTGTTGAATGAGAAAAGTCATGGAACAGTATATAAAGCACCTATGTAAGAAAAAGGAAATAGGAACATATATACATATGCACACTTATTTGTTTTTATAAAAAGAAACACAAAAAGAACCAGATAAACCAGAAAAGGATAAGCCAGAAAATAATGAAAATGGTTAGGAAGACGACTGAGATTTCTCTAAGTATATACCCTTTTGTGTAGTTGGGCTTTTGAAGCATGTAAATATACTACAGAGTCAAAAAAATACACTTAAACCCAAAAGGAAATAAAGGTAAACCCTAAACTGAACACAAACAGGGAAAAAAATGAATAATCTGAGTATATGATTGACAACATAAGCACAGAAAAAGAATTATTCCACCTAACTTTTGGAAACTGTATTCTAGGGGCATCGGTTAAGCATTCCAACTTTGGCTCAGGTCATGACCTCATGGTTCATGATTTTGAGCCCCGTGTGGGACTCTACGCTGACAGCTCAAAGCCTGAAGCCTGCTTTGCATTCTGTGTCTCCTTCTCTCTCTCTCGGTTGCTCCCCTGCTTGGGCTCTAGCCCTCTCTCAAAAATAAATAAACCTTTAAAAAAAAAACACCTGTATTCTAATTATACATCCTGAGTGAGATATATTCTAAGGAAAAGGAACTATAAGGGAATCTTAAACTTCCATCAGCATGTTTATATAGGTGTATTTTTTAAACTAATTTTTTATATGTTGATATTTTATATATTGTAGGATAAAGCAAGTAGCATATAAGTGCTACTAAAATCTTGAATTTGCAATGACTGAAAACAGATACAAAGTAAAAGAAGTCAAGAAAAAGCTCTGGAATGATAAATCTGAATTGGAGATACTACTATGAACTAATAGTTGCTTTTAAAAAAATTTTTAATCTACTTCCTGCCCTCAAAGAGCCTAGAAAGCAATGACACCCCAGAAACAATGAGTATACCTAGGGTCACTCAAAAAAAAAAAAAAAAAACAGGGCTCCTTAAAGAAAATAATTGATTCCAGGCCCAGGGCAGAGCAAATGCAAAGTGAGCTGGGGACATTTTATGCCAGGAAGGAAACACTCAGACTAATGGAGTCCTGTCAAAAAGACAGCAGGAAGAGCTGGCAAGGGCTCTCACTGGCCAAATCTGAGACAATTTGAAAATTAAAATTAACAACTGAAATTGACTAACACCTTGAATAACTATAAACCTATGAGTCTATAGAGGTATTCATTAAAAAAAAGAGAGAGAGAATGAAACAGAGGAAAGGAAAGCTCTCCTCCACAGGAAAAAAAAAGTCAGCTAATAAAGATTAAACAGAATTAGAAAAACACTATTTTGTAATACCCAGTATCACCACAGATTCCAGCAGGATTACAGATGGGTGCTAAAATCATTACATTAGGTAATCATCCTGCAGGTTACTTACTAATTGCAAAGGGGAAAATGTACCTTTGTAATTAAGAGATGTGGCAGTTAGCAAAATTAGCATCACTGAGGGTGAGACAATCTGACATTCTGTGCCTCTGAATGTGATGCAACATGATGCAATAGGAGATACACAAACATCACCTATAAATCTTTGCAAAAATGCTTAATATGAATCTAATCAAGCCTCTAGACCTAACTTAACAGTTTACAGGAACTACATAGAAAGGGATACATAGGAACAAGTTAAATAACCTTGAGAAAACAGTAAGACAAATTTAGAAGATGGAATATTCTGTAACACAGTTGGCCTGAATACTTCAACAAGTCCATGACATGAAGAAAAAGCATAGGGACTATTCCAGATTAAAAGTGACATAATAATCAAAGGCAATATATGAACCTCGATTAGTACATGTTATTAAAAACAGCAGCTATGAAATACATTCTTAGGATAAATGGGGAAATTTGAATCTGTACTGAATATTAGCTAATATGAAATCCTCATTAATTTTCTTAGACATGATAATGGTACTGTGACTATTGGGACAATGTTCTTATTCTTAGGAGATGTACGCTTAAGTACTTAGATGTGAAGTATCATGTCTGCAATTTACTGTCAGGGATTCAGCCAAAAACAAACACCAAAAAAAGCATAAATATATAGAGGAAAAAAAAAAAGCAAATATGGCAAATGGTAACATTTGTTGAATCTGACAGTTATATGAGTGTTCACTGTTTTACTCTTTCACCTTTTATCTATATTTGAAAAACTTCATAACAAAGTTTTAAGAAGAGTCTTGTGACAAAAACATTATGATATCTTGTCAATTTCTACCTTGCTAAACTATAAAGTAGAGCTGAAAACCAAAGGAAATTTCCTCCAAACAAGAGTATGACAGAACCCACTCCACCTATTCTATAAACTTCATTTAAAACAAAAAAAAAACAAAAAAAACACAAAAACCTGGGGCACCTAGCTGGCTCAATTGGTGGAGCATGTGACTCCTGATCTTGGGGTTGTGACTTCGAGCCCCACATTGGGTGTGGGATTATTTTTTTTTATTTTTAAATTAAAAAAAAAATCCCTGCCCCCAAAAGATACTATGAACTTAAGACATATCCAGAAAGGGAGACAGAAGCAGATGGGTTTAAATGAAAATCTGGAGGTGTTAAGTATTTTACAGTTCAGAGGGAATCAACAAAAGGACTTCTCACATAAAATGGGAATTGGCCTTAATTGTATATCATTATAAGTCCCTAGGAAAAGATGTTGTGACTCGTGTTAGGGAGACATAAAACTAGATTGGGTCAGAGGGACTGATAATAGAAGACAGAACTAGAAATAGGAGGAATTTTAAGGAAAAAAATACAAAGAACACAGAATCTGAGGATTAGGAGGTAAAAACTCCACCCAAAGAAGCCTGAGAAGAAGAAGACACAACAAAGCACAAGAACAACAAACCGGAGGTACAATAGGACCTCAGAATAAGTGATAGAGCACACAGAATAATCGACCATTTTTCATCCAAAGGAAAAGCTCAGGAAAGAACCTAATTAGCCAAAGTGGTAAAGCAGATGCCCATAAAGACAACAGTTCTGATGTGAGTATCAAAGAGGAGAGACTGAAGACTAAAATCTCAAAAGAAATGTTTTTTCTCTCCTTCAAAGATCAACAGAGGCTCAAAGAGTGCTCACACTAGTCTGGAAACAAAGGTAAAGTAGCAAACAAGAATCAAAACCCCAAAGATGAGGAGCTGAAACAGGAATCTATATAAGGAAAATGTAGAGTAAAAACAGACTGTTTGAAAGGGTCTATTAATTAGAACTGTACCAAGCTGAATTACATCCAGGAGCCCATACTCTTGTTTTATCTCTAAGATTTGTGTGATTTCTATTCTCAAAATCCTTCACAGTGTTATGTTATCTTAAATGGTAAAAAGGACTTTGCTGGTGTGATTAAGTTAAGAACCTTGCAATGGGGAGATTAACTAGGTTATTCAGATGGGTCCTTAAAAGCAGAGAACCATTCCCAACCATAGTTAGGAATAAGAGAGAGATACAACATTGCTAGCCTTGAAGATAGAGGAAGGGGATCATAAGCCAAGGAATGTGGGCAACCTCTGGAAGATGGAGAAGGCAAATAAATAAATTCTCTCCTAGAATATCCAGAAATGAAAGCATCCCTGCCAACCTTGATTTTAGACCAGTGAGACTCCTGTAGACTTACGACCTACAGAACTGTAAGATAACAAATTTGTGTTAAGTCACTTAAAATCCTTCATAGTTAAGTACAACCTCATTGTATACTTGAACTATGTACACTGAATCATGCACAAGGGAGAATGGATTCCACAGGTAAAGAGATCAGAAGTAGAAAGGCTAAAAACCGTGGGGTGCAGTGAGATCTCTGAGATCCCACTTCTCTTTTAACTTGTGAGTGGTAGACTATGAAAAGTTAATCCTATAGCAATAGTAACAAGAAAATTCAATGAAGGAGAGTTCTATTAGGAACTGCACCTAGAAACTCTCCATTTTGATTCACAACTACAGTCAAGTAATTGCCTTACTGTTCATAATCACAACTCCTCTCTACTTATTCCCATAAATGCATGTTTTGGAACTAGCTGTTCCCCTCATCAGGAAGTATATAATGAACAGGTCTGAAAGATCTTTGTTCATCATTAAAAATCATTTTTTCTCCTGTTGTCCTTTGACTACTATTCTACTTCACTTATCTAGATCTTGACCTCTAACTGATGATAATCTTTGACCTGGGCACCAAAGCCCCTGATGTAGCCCTGACTCTTTGTTTTTTAACCTAAGATTCTGATCTTTCATTTCTAAACTCTGGACTCTGGATCACTCACCACCTTGTAGTCAATAAATCCTAGGGAGGTCTCCATGTTTACACCCTGCATTTACTACAAAGCTATAGTCATCAAAATAGTGTGGTACTGGTATAAAGACAAACATATAGACCAACTGAATAGACAATCCAGAAATAAATCCTTAAATGATTTTCAACAAGCATGCCAAGACTATTCAATGGAAAAAGAACAGTTTTTCAAGAAATGGAGCTGCGAAAACTAGATGTCCACAGCAAAAGAATAAAGTTGGACACTTACCTAACACTGTATTAAAAAGTTAATTGAAAATGGATTTATAAACTAAATATAAGACCTAAAACTATAAAATTATTTTTAAAAAGCATAGGACAAAAGCTTCATGGCATTGGATTTAGCAATGATTTCTTGCATATGATATCAAAGTCACAGGCAACAAAAGGAAAAAAATAAACTAATGGGGGATTTCACAGAAGTTTTTACATTTTGTGTAGCAAGACTATCACCTGAGTAAAAAGGCAACCCACAGAATGGAAGGAAATATTTGCACATCATATATCTTATAAGGGATTACTAATCAGAATATATAAAGAACTCCTACAACTCAACAACAAAAAAACCCAATTCAAAAATGGGCAAAGGCCTTGAACAACATTTCTTCAAAGAAGATAGGCAATAAGCACATGAAAGATGCTCAACATCTCACTAATCATTAGGGAAATGCAAATCAAAACTACAATGAGATACCACCTCATAGTTACTACCAAAAAATAAAAAATAAGTATTCGTGAGGATGTGAAGAAATGGGAACCCTTGTACGTCACTGGAGGGAATGTAAAATGAATACAGCCACTATAGAAAACAGTATGCCCGGGGGCCCCTGGGTGGCTCAGGAGGTTAAGTGTGCAACTTCGGCTCAGGTCATGCTCTCGCAGTTCGTGAGTTCAAGCCCCATGTCGGGCTCTGTGCTGTCAGCTCAGAGCCTAGAGCCCGCTTCAGATTTGGTGTCTCCCTCTCTCTCTGCCCCTTCCCCACTCGTGCTCTGTCTCTGTCTCTCAAAAATGAATAAACGTTAAAAAAAAATTAAGAAAGATAGAAAGAAAGAAAGAAAGAAAGAAAGAAAGAAAGAAAGAAAGAAAGAAAGATGTCTAAAAAACAAATAATCCAGTGAGGAAATGGGCAAAAGACATGAACAGACACTTTTCCAAAGAAACATCCAAATAACAGACACATGAAAAGATGCTCAACACCACCTCACACCTGTCAGAATGGCTAAAATTAATAAGGCAGGTAACAATAAATGTTGTCAAGGATGCAGAGAAAGGGGAACACTTTTGCACTGCTGGTGGGAATGCAAACTGGTGCAGCCACTCTGGAGAACACTATGGAGGTTCCTCAAAAAATTAAAAATAGAACTACCCTATGACCCAGCAACTGCACTACTAGGTATTTATCTAAAGGACACAAAAATGCTGATTCGAAAAGGAACATGAAACCCAATGTTTATAGCAGCACTATCAACAAGAGCCAAATTATGGAAAGAGTCCAAATGTCCATCAACTGATGAATGTATAAAGAAGATGTGGTATAATATACAATGGAATATTACTCAGTGATCAAAAAGAATGAAATTTTGCCATTTGCAACAACATGAATGGAACTAGAATGTATTATGCTAAGTGAAATAGGTCAGGCAGAGAAAGACAAATACTGTATGATTTCACTCATATGTGGGATTTAAGAAACAAAACAGATGAACATAGGGGAAGGGAAGAAAAATAGATAAAAACAGAGAGGGAGGGAAACCATAAGAGACTCTTAAATACAGAGAACAAACTGAGGGTTGCTGGAGGGATGTTGAGTAGGGGAATGGACTAAATGGGTGATGGGCATTAAGGAGGGCACATGTTGGGATGAGCACTGGGTGTTATATTTAAGTGATGCATTACTAAATTCTACTCCTGAAACCATTATTACACTATATGTTAACTAACTTGGATTTAAATAAAATTAAATTAAAAAAAGAAATAGCAACATAAAAAAAAAAAAAAATGAAAGAAGAAAAAAAAACAGTATGGCAGTTCTGTTAGAATTACCATGATCCAGTAATTCCACTCCTGGGTGTATACCCAAAAGAATTGAAAGCAGTGTCTCAAAAAAGATATTTGTACATCCATGTTCATAGCAGCATTATTCACAAGAGCTAAAACATGGGAGAAATCCAAGTGTCCTCAACAGATAAATGATAAGCAAAATGCAGTATATACAATGAAAGGGATATTACTCATCCTTAAAAAAGAAGGAAATTCTGACAAATGCTACAATATGGATGAATCTTGAAAACATTATGCTAAGTGAAATAAGCCAATCACAAAAAGTGTGATTTCTCTTATATGAAGTACTTAGTCAATTCTCTCTCAATTCTCAGTCTTTCCAGATGGCAAGATGTTAAAATTGAGAAATTCACTATCAGGAAAGTGTGCTCTAAAGAAAAAGCCAAGGATATGACTGTACAACTTTTTGTTAAAATCTTAGAAGCATCAGGGCGCCTGGGTGGCTCAGTTGGTTAAGCATCTGACTCTTGGTTTTGGCTCAGGTCATGATCTCACAGTTCGTGAGTTCGAGCCCCACATCAGGCTCCATGCTCACAGTGCAGAGCCTGCTTGGGATTCTCTCTCTCCCTCCCTCCCTCTCTCTCTCTCTCTCTCTCTCTTTCTCTCTCTCTCTCTCTGCCCCTCCCCTGCTCATGCTATCTCTCTCTCTCTCTCTCTCTAAAATAAATAAACTTAAAAAAAAAAAAAAAAAAACAGTAATGAGGCACCTGGGTGGCTCAGTCAGTTAAGCAACTGACTTCAGTTCAGATATGATCTAGAGGTTCAAGAGTTCGAGCCCGATATCTGTGCTGATAGCTCGGAGCCTAGAGCCTGCTTCGGATCCTGTGTCTCCCTCTCTCTCTACCCCTCCCCTGTTCTCTCTCTCTCTCTCTCTCAAATAAACATTTCAAAACATTTTTTAATAATAATAAATAAAATAAAATAAAATAAAATAAAATAAAATAAAATAAAATAAAAATCTTTAGGGGCACCTGAGTGGCTCAGTTGGTTAAGCACCAGACTTTGGCTCAAGTCATGATCTCACAGTTCATGGGTTCGAGCCCACATCAGGCTCTGTGCTGACAGCTCAGAGCCTGGAGCTTGCCTGAATTCTGTGTCTCCCTCTCTCTCTGCCCCTTCCCTGCTCACACTCTTGCTCTCTCTCAAAAGTAAACATTAAAAAAAATTTTTTTAATAAAATCTTTTAAAACATCAAAAGGTCAAAGTTTTCAGTCACACAAAGGACCCTTTCAAAAGAATAAAGATCCTCTCAGTCAGATCAGAGGGCCTCTGGGAAGGTTAAAGGTATTGTCCTTCAGCCTTCTCAGGAGGAGACCAAGGGAGAGAAGGGTTTGTCTTCAAAAGATTTGTATATGTGGTTTTTGTCTAATGTAGTGAATCCCTCTGAAATCCACAGAACCACGAAGTTGAAAAAGTTATATGGGCAGAAACATTGATAGTGTGGACTAAAAGGGACAAAGAGTACAAAATGAAAGCAGACTGTCAGACCCTCAAAATTCTCCTGGCAGGAAGCAGACAGAATAAACTCACTCGACTGCCAGTACAAACGGCCCTTCATGAAAAAGCAAGGGTGTCCCAGGTGGGGCCCGTTATCCTACTCAGCCTCCAGGTACCTTGCTATTTCTCCCCACCTTAGTTGTTCTGAGCTTTGCCACTGTCCCATCTGGTTTCAAGTCCGAGGCAGAGACTTTCTTATTAGTCATCCTCGTAGCCCTACTGAGGATCCCACCATGCTCCAACCTCCTGTCCTATTACCACTCAAATCCCATCCCTTACCTACCTTAAAAAGTTTTTGGGAATGTTTAATCATAAAAGCCATCCCATTGTTCAACTTTGTGATATTCTCTTGAAGGTCATTTGCAGTGGCCTATTCATAGGGAAAGAACCCAAAAGAGGATTAAGAGCTGAGAAGTAGAAGAGATGTTCCATTTACTTACCAATAAGCTTATTCTTTCAAAGGTATAAGGGTTTCTATCCCGAACAAAGGTGCCTGTACTATAGTGTTTAATTCTGGAAAGGCTTTTCGGTTCAGCAAGTTTCTACTGGATTGGACATATAACCTAGGAGAAACCATGTGTCCCTGAACTCAACAAGAACCTATGAGAACCAATCTTTATTTCCTAATTCTGCTAGAGAATTATACACGCAAGCGGTGTTAATAAAGAAAATCTAGTCTAGGATTCAAAATGGGCAGGAAGAACAGAATCTATACAGACTACCAGGGACACCGCCTCTTCAGAGAAACTGGAGTTTCTCCAAAGGTGAAAGAAAACCATCACTACTAATTGATACCAAAGGTAACATCTGTTTCTTAAAAATGCAAATGGTCATTGATTCTCTTATTTCTCCTCTTTTTTAAGCACTTGAGTATCCATCTCTACTACCCCAAAGCCCTCATCCTCAACAGGCATCTTTGTTACTTAATAGGTTTGCTTTAACCAAGATCTCTTAATATTTCTTTTTTTTAATGTTTATTTTTGAGAGAGAGAGAGAAAGAGAAAGCACACGAGCAGGGCAGGGGCAGAGATGGAAGGGGACAGAGGAACCAAAGCAGGCTCTGCACTGACAGCAGAGAGACTGATGTGGGACTCAAACTCAAGAACAATGAGACCATGACCCAAGCCAAAGTTGGACATTTAACCAACTGAGCCACCCAGGTGCCCCAGCATTTCTCTTTATAGACACAGATTACTCACTCTTTTTTCATGAGATCAATTGACTGGTTCTAAAATTCTTTCATTGCAGCACCTGGGTGGCTCAGTCAGTTAAGTGACCAACTCCTGATTTCAGCTCAGGTCATTATGTCACAGTTTGTGACATCGAGCCCCGAATTGGGCTCTGTGAGGGCAGTGCAGAGCCTGCTTGAGATTCTCTCTCTACCTCTCTCACTGCCCCCCCCTCCACTTGCTCTCTCTCTCTCTCTCTCTCTGACCCTCCCCCATTTGCTCGCACTCTCTCTCTCTCAAAATAAATAAAAATAATTTTTTTAATTATTAAAATTTTTCATTAGGGGGCACCTGGGTGGCTCAGTCAGTTAAGCATCCAACTCTTGATTTCGGTTCAGGTCATGATCTCACAGTTCATGGGTTTGAGCCCCCACATCAGGTTCTCACAGAGCCTGCTCGAGATTCTCATTCTCTCTCTCTCTCTCTCTCTCTCTGCCCCTCCCCTGCTTGCACTCTCTTTCTAAATAAATAAACTTAAAAAAAAAAAAACAACAAAAAACTCATTAGGAGGCTTGATCTCCTTAATATGGACAAATGTTAGTGTGTCCTTTTCTTCTTACCCCACCCCCACCTTTGTGTGGGGTGGGGTTCTTCTTAGCCTGGAACATTACATTTTTTCACTAGTTACTTGTTAGGTAAAATGTTCCACACAACTGTTCTCCTTTTTTTTTTTTTTTTTTTAAGTAAACTCTATGAGGGGCGCCTGGGTGGCTCAGTCGGTTAAGCGGCCGACTTCAGCTCAGGTCATGATCTCTCGGTCCATGAGTTCGAGCCCCGCGTCGGGCTCTGTGCTGACAGCTCAGAGCCTGTTTCAGATTCTATGTCTCCCTCTCTCTGACCCTCCCCCGTTCATGCTCTGTCTCTCTCTGTCTCAAAAATAAATAAACATTTTTTTTTAAAAATTAAATAAATAAATAAATAAATAAAGTAAACTCTATGAGCCCAAGGAGTCCAACACGGGTGGGGCTGGCACTCACAACCCCAGGATCAAGAGTCGTACACTCTACCAACTGAGCCAATCAGCATCCACAAGTGCTCTCCTTAACCCTCCTTTTCTCATTTCTTATAATCCCAAAAACCTTTTATAAATCACCATATCCTATCATCCTATCTACTTCTATTATCTTCCAAAACCTTGTAAGTGATAAAATACTAATTTACGCCCAGTTTACAGAGGAACAGCCTAAGCATAACAAGGGTAAAGGACACAGATAACATAGCTGGTTTGCAGCTTCTAACCCAAGTGTTCTGGCTCCCAATTCCAACATGCAATAAAACTTATATTATGAATGTGCAGGAATAGAAAGCTGTACACCTCCAGGTCAAAAATTAGTTCAAAACACATTTAATAATTTATTTCTCATGTAAGTCACTGAGAAAGCCATGGTCTCAGTAATAAAAAAACACATTCAGCTTTATCCAAGGAGAGCATATCTACAGAAAATAGAAGGGTTAGGACAAGGAAGGATTGCTCTATCATCTTACCTGAGGGCTTAGTGACATTATCCAGTAAAATTGTATGGCTCTAGTCTAAATTTATGCCATTCAATCTTCAGATATCAATTTGATTTCTCAAGAAGGCATATATATTGACCAGCCAAAACAAATATTCTATTTTAGTTAGTAGCTATAATTTTCCACTAAAAGCTTCCACTAATAAATGTCTTTCAGCTTTATCAGAGATTGATTTACACATGAGGTTAACAGGAATTGGCCCCTCATGTTAGATGACTCTTAAATGAATTAATAAAGTATGTCCCTAACCTTGTAAAGCTGAAGAGTAGACCTTGGACCCTTGATAACCTCACCAAGATACAGCCAGAGGATTAGGACCAGCCCAAGAAAACCAAGCACTCTTTGTTCGTCCCCTCAACACTCACATTTTTCGGCCACAGGACATGGGGTGCAAACATAAGGGCAAGGTTATAAGCAGACATCTTATTCTTGTCTTGTTTCTTTGCTGTCTGGTACAGGAGATCAAGCAATAACTTCAGCAAGTTACGATTAGGTGGAGGGAGAATGAGGAAGAGCAACTGGAGAGCCTCAATTTGCCGCTCCTTATCTGGTACATCGGTCTTGTTTCCTTTATCATCAAACTGCATCAAATCTTGAGGACAAAAGAAACGATTGCAAAGGAGGGAGAAAATACAAGCAAGAAAAATCAACATGTCTACTATTATCCTCCCCTGAACTCCAATCAAAATGAGAAGAAAGATGTGGTGCATGGGGGGCTCAGTCAGTTAAGCGTCCAACTTCAGCTCAGGTCACGATCTCTAGTTCGTGGGTTCCAGCATTGCATCGAGCTCTGTGCTGACAGCTCAGAGCCTGGAGCCTGCAGCCTGCTTCACATTCTGTGTCTCCCTTTCTCTCTCTGCCCCTCCCCAGCTCACATTCTGTCTCTCTCTCAAAAATAAGTAAACATTTTAAAAATTAAAAAAAAAAGAAGAAGAAGAAGAAAGGGGCGCCTGGGTGGCTCAGTCGGTTAAGCGTCCGACTCTTGATTTGGGCTCAGGTCATGATCTCACAATTTCTGAGTTCGAGTCCAACGTTGGGCTCTGTGCTGACTGTGGAGAGCCTGCTTGGGATCCTCTCTCTCCCTCTCTCTCTCTCTGCCCCTCTCCCCCATTCATTATCTCCCTCTCAAAATAATAAACTTAAAAGAAAAGAAGAAAAAAAGAATCAGGCATAAACAGAACTTAGAGCAAAATATAATAACAAATAGTGTCAATACAGTTCAATAATAAAAAGACCAAAATTTTTAAATGGGCAAAAGATTTGGGGTTTTTTTTTGATATAATTTATTGTCAAATTGGCTTACATACAACACCCAGTGCTCATCCCAAGTGCCCTCTTCAATGCCCATCACCCATTTTCCCCTCTCCCCCACCCCCCATCAACCCTCAGTTTGTTCTCTGTATTTAAGAGTCTCTTATGGTTTAAATGGGCAAAAGATTTGAATAAACGTCCTCCAAAGAAGATATACGAATGGCCAATAAGCACTTGTATACTCTGTTTTATTTGCTATCAGTGCGATGTAAATTAAAACCACAATGAGACACTACTTCATACCTCCTCGTATGGCTATAACCCAAAAAACTGAAAATAACAAGTGTTGGCAAAAATGCTGAGAAAATTAAACCCTCCTACATTGCTGGTGGGAATGGAAAAGGGTACACTTTGGAAAACAGTTTGTCAGTTCCTCAAAAAGCTAAACATATCGTTACCATATGACCTGGCAATTCTACTCCTAGGTATATATTCTTAGCTATACAGAGAGATGAAAACATGTCCAAAAAGATCTTTGATAATGCCACCCTCTTCACTTTTCCTCACACAGGGAAAGAAATATGAGAGTGAATTATGCCCTGATAACAGGATAATCTAGGAGCTCCTCATGACATCCGAATCACTGTTTCTCCCCTAAGAGGCTGCATAGGTTATCAATAAAAACAGTCCCCTGGATAATCAGAATTTCAAACAATACAAATAACCATTTGGATATAAATCATATAGACCCAAAAATAGTTAGTATGTTGTTTAAACTATTTAACTTCAATAATGAATCCAAGTTTAGGAAAGGCAGGTATTATTTCTAGAAACTATTCCTTGTTAATATGAAACCAAAAACAAAAACACCTTCCAGTTATCAGCAAGGCATATCAAATGCTACAACTGTGCCACACCTCAATATGATTGCAAAGAAGTGCGAGTCACGGGTGGCGGAGCGGAGGATTTCAAGTATGGCACTAAATTAACTCAAAGTAAACGGAACGAACATTCTTCATATTAACACTTATAAAAAACGTACCAATATTTTCCATATCTTTTTCAAGATCCCAGTTTATTTCTCTCCAAAATAATTATAAAGTTATACAACGTTTTAATAACATTTACTCATTTGTATAACCTGAATGTCCTGAGAGTGCTAAAAAGAAAATCTAATCTTAATTAGAGGTTAGAAATTCAAAGCTAGTTTTTTAAGTAGTAAAAATTATTCCACAGAAAAAATAATCTTATATTTTACTTAAAATTAAAAGAAAGAGGAAAATACCCAAGGGCAGAAAATCAAGTAAGTGCAGTATAGATTTTGATGTCATGTGCGCTTAGAGCCTATAGCAGCCTAACAGCTGTGCAATTCAAGAATGAATTCCCTACCATACAGGCATAAAAGAGAATGAGGTAAATATGCGCTGAAAATGGAACATCCTCCAAGATATATCAAGTGAAAAAAGCAAACCACAGAACCATGTATATAATACCCTACCACTACCAATACCTAAAAGAGAGAAAAAGAATATATGTAAGTATTTGTTTGTAAATGTATAAAATACCTCTGGAAGGATACATAAGAAATCAATAGCAATGGCTGCCTCCAGGAAGAAAATCTGGGTACTGGGGGACAGGGGCAGGAGAGAGGCTTTTCACTCTATACTTTTAAATCTTTTGAATTTTGAACCATGTGAATGTATTGCCTATTTAGAGAACAAAATTATTTTCAAAAAACAAGTCTCCTAGATTAGAGATGATCTCAACTGAGGCATAATAATACTTAATATCAGCAAATGTCTCAAGCCAAGGTAAATATAGCAAACCTATAACCATCTCAGGTATGTGAATCAATCCAATGAAAAGCATTCATTTATTGAGCAACTAAAATGTTCAAAGCACAATGCTAGGATCTATCAGAGATACAAAAATAAATCAAATCCGGATTTTATTTTCAAAGAAGCTGATTTAGCAAGAAAAACACCTGATTAAAACTAAACTGGCCAATACCACCCAGAGAGCCCCAAATACCATGAATTCTTAACCAATTTTGGCGGAAGTATTACTGTGGGTTACAAACAACAGAAAATTCCAAACAACTTTACTCAACTAAAAGAAATGTATTCATTTACATCTCCTTCTCACCTCCTATACTCACCAGCAATTTTGAGGTGTGCATGGAAATGTTTATGAGTCAGCAGCGGCTCAGGTAACTCTCCTAGAAACATCTTCAGCAAGGTAGCAACATCATTTGAATGAAACTCCCCTGATTCCAAGTCAATATCAGTTCCATTATTGAGAGCATCTCTTAAAATCTGCTGTCGGACACTATTCCCTGGTACTCTAAACAAACCCTCTACTCTCAAGTCTGTTTAGCATGGAAAAAGAACAGAAGACAGGCAAAAAGGAAGCAAAAAGAGAAATTACAATTAAAACAATTGATCTAGAAGACTACTTTACGCTTGAAGGACCCTTTATAAACATCTTGAAGGAGATTACCCCACCACCACCACCACCATTTTCCCAGAGAAGTTTAGAATCTACTGGCCCTTGAGGAGACTTATCTGAACATCCCTGAGCACCTGGACATGGTCTGCCTCAGGTCCATCTGGAGACTGAATTTAACCTGAACAATGATTAGAATGAGCTTGAAAAATAAGTGGGAAGAAAGCCAAATCTTCCAGAAGTCCCCTTCCCTTTGGCCATCCCAGACTTTGTTTAGAGGTGCTGAATTCATCTGTGGAAGTGTGTTGCCCCTGTAAATGGTTTCCCAGCCCAAAATGAATTTGGAGTCTCTGCACTGTCCCAGAAATTAGAACTCTAACCCGTCAGATCACCCTTCAGTCTGAGATTCCCAGAAGCTTAGGATCATCGCAACTAAACTGTTCTCCCCTGCCAACTAGGTTCTAAGCTAACTTAAGAGGATTTAAAAGGGGGGGAGGGGGGCGGAATTATAGTTTTGGTCTGATCTAGAAGAAGTATAAAAGTTCATATTTTCAGCTGAGGTATATATTTATCTTTGTATAGCCTCCTAATTCAGGGGCTCAAGTTCAAATGCCTACAAGGGCGGGCAGGTAACAGTAAATGAATGAATAGGAACCAAAACAAACTGGAGAGCACATAGCTGTGCTCCAGTTGATTGTATCCAAGTGGGGGCCCCAGGATGCTAGATCTTCCTATACCAAAAGAATTTTGAAAACCTGGACTTCCACCAGTAACTAATTTTATTTTTATTTTAATACTTTGCCAAGCAAACAACACATGAACATAGAGGATGCAAGTCCTTACATTATCGGTTTACAACCTCTGCTCTAGCTCCTACCACAGTGCCCCACATAAATAAGTCATAAATAGGGGTGCCAAGGGGCTCCCATGTGGCTCAGTCGGTTAAGCTCTGACTTCAGCTCAGTCATGATCTCGCAGTTTGTGAATTCAAGCCCCGCGTCAGGCTCTGTACTGACAGCTCAGAGCCTGGAGCCTGCTTCAGATTCTGGGTCCCCCTCTGTTTCTGCTCTTCCCCCACTCACACTCTTTATCTCTCAAAAAATGAATAAATATTAAAAATTTTTTAAAACAAATTCTCTCTGAAAAGAAATTTAAGAAGAAATATATTTAGAAACATGCCACCTAAAATTATAATTGGTTAGTGTCTTATGTTCATTAGCACCTACTAACTCAAGGAAGTTCATACAAAACTGACAACTCTTCATTAACACAGAACAACAAAATCCTGAGTAGTCTTACTTTTGTGTAGATACTCAATCAGTTGGTATATCTGGGCAATGCCTTCTTCCGTCAATGGGGATCCAAATACCACTCCTTTTTCTAAAAAAACATATAACAGGACAGGGCTATATTTTCCACAAATAGTAAAAAATCATCATTCTTAAAACCACTCAAGCATCCTACATAACAATCCAGCAAATGTTTTCACAGGTTCAGTAAACAAAAACCTTAAAGCTGTTAGTGCCCCCAAAAATGCAACAACTCTCAATCAACTCTGCATGTTTAAGATTAAACTGTAGGTTCCCTGAAGGCAAAAACTATCTTCTTAAGTAACAATACTTAGCATGTTGATAATTAGCTTAAAAATAAAAAATAGAACTTAGAGCCATGATTGTCAAAGTATGACAGACTATCCACTAGAGTATAGGGTCTAATCTATTGTCATGTTTAAACATTTTTCTCTACCTTAAATGATTTTCTTATGTTTAATAAAATGAAATAGTACCTCTTAGTATCTTATCGAAAGTAGTGCTACAATTTATTTTCTAGGGAGGCTTTTATTTTGGGTGACTCATAGCTCTTTGATAATGCCTTATCAAAGCATTCCATAGAATGAAAACATTTGAGAACTGCAATAAAAAATGTTCATTCTTGGGGCGCCTGGGTGGTTCAGTCGGTTAAGCGTCCAACTTCGGATCAGGTCATGGTCTCACCGTCTGTGGGTTCAAGCCCCATGTCGGGCTCTGTGCTGACAGCTCAGAGCCTGGAGCCTGCTTTGGATTCTGTCTCCCTCTCTCTCTGCCTCTCTCCCGCTTGCATGGTCTCTCTCTCTCTCTCTCTCTCTCTCTCTCAAAAATAAATAACCATTAAAAAAAATTATTTTTAATGTTCATTCTTTACTCTTCAGCTATGTCATAGGGCATGAAAATCAAGGTGCCTCTGACAACTGCCTAAACTAAATCATGTCATCTCTCTCAGGGACTGATATACTTACTTTATCTATTTTTTAAAATTTTTTATTACTATTACTTAAAATTTTACTACTTATGAAAATGAGAAAAATGACCAAAAAATACTTTAAATAACAGCAACTCAGTGAATGTGCAGATGTTAGGAATAAAGCCCAGGGAGCAGCTGAGACCTGCCCACCCTTCACAGACACATCCCCTACCCTTCCGCTTGAGAGACATCAGAGACCGGAAGAATCCCGGTGCTGGGCTGGCCCCACCAGGCAATTTAAGGTCCACTTCCCCCATGAGCTGAGCCAACTCAGTTCCAGGTAAGTCGATGAGCCTCGTGATATTGCTGACCACCAACTCGGTGAACACCTCAGGTTTCTCATGTCGGAGTTTCTCCACAAAAAAATCAGGATTGAAGATAATGGGCTGCCCTCGAAGGGAAGAATCATTGCAGATAACAAAATTACAGATAGCATCACTGAAAAAAATGAAACAGAAGACTCGTTAGGGGGATCATTTCTGCATGCTTCTCATCCTCTCTAAGCCATATAATTATTCACTCTTTCTGTGGGTTAATCTACATATTGGTCTTTTGAAAAACCTAATCCTTAATCTGCTGACTGTACAAAAGAAGACAATTTGAGCTTGTTGCTGTTTAGGTTATACCCACGCAGATACTTAGGAATTTCATTCAAAACAATTTTTCTTTAATGTTTATTTTTGAGAGAGAGAGAGAGAGAGGCAGATTGTGAGTAGGGGAGAGCCAGAGGGAGAGGGAGACATGGAATCCGAAGCAGGCTCCAAGGCTCTGAGCTGTCAGCACACAGCCCAACGCAAGGCTCAAACCCACAACCGCAAGATCATGACCTGAGCCGAAATCAGACACTTAACCAACTGAGCCACCCAGGCGCCCCGTGTAATTTCATTTGATAAAAAGACACCAAGGGGCTCCTGGGTGGCTCAGTCGATTAAGCATCCAACTCTTGATTTCTGCTCAGGTCATGATCTCACGATTCTTGAGATCGAACCCTACGTCAGGTTCTATGCAGACAGTCCAGGGTCTGCTTGGGATTCTCTCTCTCTGTCCCTCCTCAGCTTGCACACATGTGTGCATGCTCGCTCTCTCTCTCTCTCAAGATAAATAAAACACTCTAACAAATTAAATTAAATTGAAAAAGAAAAGACACCGGGGCACCTGGGTGGCTCAGTGGGTTAAGCATTCAATTTCAGCTCGGGTCACGATCTCACAGTTTGTGGGTTCAAGCCCCACATCGGGCTCTGTGCTAACAGCTTGGAACCTGGAGCCTGCTTCGGATTCTGTGTGTCCCTCTCTGTCCCTCCTCTACTCATGCTGTCTCTCTCTCTCAAAATAAATAAACATAAAAAAAAATTATACTATTTCCCATGCATCATCCCAACTGTTCACAGTACCACATTTAGGCCAGTCTCCAATGCCACAGAAACACATGATAGTAAGCATAAAACTATAAAAGAGCTAAAACTACATCTAAATAGTGTAGTAGACATTTTGGAGACATTTACTCTACCCATAGGGTTCTTTGGTTCCTGGGTCCCTATACAGGCATTTTCTAATAATCAGCTCCCTTTAACTGAGTCAGCTGCCCTTGGATTCTATTCCTCATAATCGGAAAGCCTTCCCCAGAATGAAAAGCCTTCACCTTTACAGGTATATAAAATAAATTAATTCCACCTTACCCAGGTCCAGAAATAGGCTTGTGGGGTTTTTTTGTTTGTTTTGTTTTGGTTTTTATTTATTTTGAGAGAGAGAGGCAGAAAGAGAGGAAGAGGTAAAGTCTCAAGCAGGTCCTGCACTATCAGCAGAGATTCCACGCAGGACTCAAATTCACAAACCGTGACATCATGACCTGAGCTGAAATCAAGAGTCAGATACTCAACCAAGCCACCCAGGTGTGCTCTAAGAAATAAGTTTTATTTTACAATCCTTCAACTCTAGGGTGCCTGAGTGGCTCAATCAGTTAAGGGTCCAACTCTTGATTTTGGCTCAGGTCATGATCTCACGGTTCATGAGTTCGAGCCCCTCATGGGCTCTGCGCTGACGGCACAGGGCCTGCTTAAGACTCTCCCTCTTTCTCTCTCCCTCCCCCACACATACTCTGTCTCTCTCAAAAATAAAATAAAATAAAATCCATCCTAGATGCCTCTGCCCGTCATCTAAGTCCAACCTTTGTTCAGACAGTTTCTTCTCTCTAGGGCACTTGGCAAACTTCTACATCTTGCTCCTAATTTCACTTTTCTGTCACTAAATAATACTAAGCTGATATGTTCTGTGGGCCCCTGATCTTAGCTGGTTTTCCACTCCTACATTACTCAGGCTGTACTCCTGGCAAAGTTCCTTTGACTCTCAGGAAATATTTTCTTCCCTATTCATTGTTTTCTAATACCTAACTACTATACTCCTTTGTACTTCACGTGATTCCACCTCTGATAGCAGACACAACAACACTTGTTTGTATCCATTACCAATTATCTCTAATGGCTTGTTCTAACCGTTATTATATAAAGGCATCTACTATATAACCAAAGAGTAGAACACAAGCCAGAAAGGACAAGTCATCACGTCTGCCAGGCGAAGTCAAAATCCACCTGACACATACAAACATTCCCACAATAAAAAAATAAATTAAAAAAATCACAACTTAAAGTCTTCCACAACATCCTAGGTAACAAAATACTGTTGAAGGAAAAATAAAACTCTAAATATTAAATATTAGTGATCTATAATCCACTTTGTCAACACTACCTGGATAATTTTTAACAATGGCATAATGAAAACAAGGCATGGGAAAACTTCAAAGTTTGTCACTACTTCCTTCAAAAATTATCACATAACTTCAATCAACAGCCCAAATCTTCAATTGGTGGCTACTAATTCTTTCTTTTGTCTGGAATGACAATATAAGAATTCATGTAAAAATTTTAAATTATGCGTATTCTCAAGCCAAAGAGTCAGTAAAGAAAGATACCTTAACCTGCTTATCTCTTCAACCTTTTTACACACAAAGAAAGGTTATTTTCCCTGTAAATATGCCAATGATGAGAAGCCAATTAAAATCAAAAGTAACCATTGGCAAAACCTCTTTTTTTTTAATGTCAGCTTATTTCAGTTAAGAACCAATAGTCAATATAAAACTACTGTTTATAATCACTGCCAATCAGAAATCACTACTCTGAGACAGCCAGAAAAAATCATGAAATGTATCAGCACTGAAAAGATTCTTATAATTTACTGAGGCTAAACTATCATTTTACAGATTGCACACTCCTTTTAATTCTGAAAAACAGATTTCAGATCAAATTAGTTCTAACATGTATATATACATGAATAGCATCCATTATATCCCTGAAGTAGAACCACATACAGACATATAACTTTCAGATCTTTAGTTTATTAATATCCAGAGAAATACTCGGTTAAAATTCTAAAATTTCCATCACAGATGACCCTCCAGCACTAAACTGGATCACATACACATGCGAGAAAGGAACTAGAAGCACAAAGCCCTAGCTACACAGTTTGTCAACAGCGTCCTTCCTGCCTGGCCATTAGCCCCCAAGTGTGCCCCCTCCTAAACAGGTAGAACTCGTAGAAGAATAAGTAATTCAAGGCTGCCCCTACCTACTCACAAAGAATACCAGAAAAATTCCCTTGGAGTCCTAACACACAGGTCACAAATAAGCAATCTCCTCTTTTCTCCTTCTGCTTTTCCTCCCCTTCCTTCTCATGATCATTCACTCTTGTTCTGCCCTACTTTAATGTCTTTAACCTACTTTTTTGTTTCCTCTTCCTCACTTTTTCTGAGAGGTGCATCTGGTAAGACAGGATGTAAGAGAGAGAAATGGTTAAAAAAGAAGTAAAATGGAAGATGAGAGGTGGAAAAGACAGATACAGTGGGATACATTTTTTTAATTACCCCCATATCACACAGCCCACTAATCCCTTTCTGCAGAATACAACAATATCACAATACAAAGGTAAGAATATCAAGGGACACATTAAGAACTTAAGAGATTTCTAGGACTAACAAAAAAATACTACATTTAAGCAAAAACAACTTCCTACTCTATGGTATCTTATTTTAAAACAAAGTCTAAGTTTGCTCAAGTTCAAGAAAAAAATTTAATTTCTTACATAAGTGCTGAAAGCTTCTGATGAGGCATTGGTAAATCGAAGAGACAGGAAAAAAGCTTTCTCCTTGTTTGTTATGACAAAGGAACCTTCCTTTCCCTGCCCCATCACAGCCTACACAAATTCCAGACATGTTAGAGGATACAAGGGCATATTATGGGGCCTGAAAGGCAGTACTTATCAGGACTCTAAGCACTCATCTGCAAGTAGGAACAAAACAGAAATTAAAAACTGGACCAGTTCATTGTATTTGCCAATGTGTACTTGAAACTCAACAGTAGTTCCGCATCACACTGAAAATTGTATTAGACAAAACAATCACATAACGTAAGAGTATAAGACAAGTAGTTTTATAATATGGAGAGGATGATCCCTACCTCACATCATACACAAAAGACAAATTCCAGACAGAACAAAGATCTAAATATAAAAAGTCAAACTTGGGGCGCCTGGGTGGCTCAGTCGGTTGGGCAGCCGACTTCGGCTCAGGTCATGATCTCGCTGTCCGTGAGTTCGAACCCCGCGTCGGGCTCTGTGCTGACCACGCAGAGCCTGGAGCCTGTTTCGGATTCTGTGTCTCCCTCTCTCTCTGACCCTCCCCCGTTCATGCTCTGTCTCTCTCTGTCTCAAAAATAAATAAACGTTAAAAAAAAAAAAATTTTTTTAAAAAGTCAAACTTTAAAAAGTTTAGAAAAGAGCAAAGAATAAATGAGACAGAGGAAATGTCTTAAACAAGGCATAAAAAGCACAATCCACAAAGAAAAAATTGATATATTTAACTACATTAAAACTTTAAATGTCTGTACAACAAATGGCATTATGAACAAAGTTCTTTAAAAAAGAAAGCAAAATGCCTCTGGAGAGAGGAACAGGAATGAAAGAACAAGAGTGGGAGAAAAACTTTTCACTGTATGCTCTTTTGTATTTTCTGCATTTTTGATTCATGTGAACATACTACTCATTCACATACATAAATAAATAGATTTAAAACTTTAAGGGGTGCCTGGATAGCTCAGTTGGTTAACTGACTTCAGCTCAGATCATGATCTCATGGTTTGTGAGTTCAAGCCCGTGGAGCTCTGTGCGAACAGCTCAGAGCCTGGAGCCTGCTTTAGATTCTGTGTCTCCCTCTCTCTCTCCCTCTCCCCCTGCTCACACTGTCTCTCTGTCTCTCTCTCTCAAAAATAAATAAGCATTAAAAAAAATTTTTTAATAAAACTTTAAAATAACAAAATAAGAGGCATAAACTGGAAAAAAATATTTGTCATGCATATAAAAGGATTAGTATTCAGAATTCATCACTCTAAAATTTTATGTCTAAAATGTATAAGAAAAATACACTCGGGGCACCTGGGTGGCTCAGTCGGTTAAGCGGCCGACTTCGGCTCAGGTCATGATTTCGCGGTCTGTGAGTTCGAGCCCCGCGTCCGGCTCTGTGCTGACAGCTCAGAGCCTGGAGCCTGTTTCAGATTCTGTGTCTCCCTCTCTCTGACCCTCCCCCATTCATGCTCTGTCTCTCTCTGTTTCAAAAATAAATAAACGTTAAAAAAAAAATTTTTTTTTTTTTTAAAAAGAAAAATACACTCAACTCAAAGAAAATTAGACAAAAGATATGACGAAGTAATTCACCAAAGAGGAGCCCTAAGTGACTGACAAACATGAAAGGAATCTCAACTCTAAAAATTATAAGGATAGAAGCACGTGGGTGGCTCAGTTGGTTAAGCAACCAACAGGCTCAGGTCATGATCTCATGGTTCATAAATTCAAGCCCTGCATTGAGCTTTGAACTGACATTGCAGAGCCTGCTTTGGATTCTCTGTCTCCCTCATTCTCTGCCCCTCCCCTGTTTGCACTCTCTCTCAAAAATAAGTAAACATTAAAAGAATTTTTTTTTTAATTACAATAGTTGGGGCGCCTGGGTGGCTCAGTCAGTTAAATGTCCAACTTCGGGCTCAGGTCATGATCTCATAGTTCATGGGTTTGAGCCCCACATCGGGCTCTGTGTTGACAGCTCAGAGCCTGGAGCCTATTTCGGATTCTGTGTCTCCCTCTCTCTGCCCCTCCCTCGCTCGTGCTCGCTCTCTCTCTCTTTCAAAAATAAATAAAACATTTTTAAAATAAATAAATAAATATGGGGCGCCGGGGTGGCTCAGTTGGTTAAGCGACTGACTTCAGCTCAGGTCATGATCTCACAGTTTGTGAGTTCAAGCCCCGCATCAGGCTCTGTGCTGACAGCTCAGAGCCTGGAGCCTACTTCAGATTCTATGTCTCCCCCGATCTCTACCCCTCCCCTGTTCACGCTCTGTGTCTCTCTGTCTCTCAATAATAAATAAACGTTAAAAACAATTTTTTTAAATAAATAAATAAATATCACAAGGGTAAAGCAAATTGAAGAATGGTACCTTTCCCCATCCATCATTTTGGCAAAAACTATCAGATTTAGGCATTATCTTTTTATTCCTAGTTTGCTAAGGGTTGTTTGTTTGTTTGTTTGTTTGTTTATTTATTTATTTATTATCATGAGTCAGTGCTTAATTTTATCAATTTTTGTGCATCTATTAATATGACTTTTCTCCCTTATTTTGTTGATGTGGTGAATGACATTGATTAATGTTAAGCCAATCGTGCATCTCTAGAATAAATGTAATATTGTTATATCATTTTTATATATTGTTGAATTTGGTTTGCTAATATTTAGATTTCTCCACATTCATTCATAAGTGAGAAAGTCATGAAATTGCTTTCCAAAAGTATAGAGTTCCTATGAAATCTTTCATTAAGCCAAAATGGCATAAAGTGAAGAAGCAGTCACCATTAACTCATACGGAAAT
This sequence comes from Panthera leo, assembly GCF_018350215.1. Taxonomy (NCBI): domain Eukaryota; kingdom Metazoa; phylum Chordata; class Mammalia; order Carnivora; family Felidae; genus Panthera; species Panthera leo. The sequence continues at coordinate 55,935,177 of NC_056689.1, forward strand.
TTTTTTTTGCATCTTGACCCCCAAAATAACCCCTCTTAGTCTTTTCAGATCCCTTAGGACCTATAACTCACAGATCCTCACAGACACAGCTCAGAGTTATGGCAGCTGCTACTGAGATGCTAAGTGCAGTGGGAAGGAGCTTGGTGGGGCCACTCTTGTTGATCAGGCTCTGAGCTGCCTCTATAATGGCTCAATCGAAAGTAAACGCTGAATACTATTTTCACTTCTTTGCCTTTTTTCATAAAAATGGAAATCCTCTTTGGATTGCTTTCAGTTAGTGAAAATAGGCACTAATGGAGGTCCTTCATAAAAGTGGCCAAACACAGACGGTCAAAATGCAGGCAATACCTGTACAGTGGCACCACCACCCGTCCACAGTTTCACTTTCTGGGGTCCACAGATAATCTTCCTCTGACCTATCATCAGAAGGTCAACAGTAGTCTAACAACTACCACAATGCCTACATCATTCACCTCACGTCTCACTGCACAGGCATATTTTCATCTCACATCATCACAAGAAGGGTAAGTACAGCACAAAAGATACTCTGAGAGAAAGACTACACGCACATAATTTTTATTATAGTATATTATAATTGTTCTATTTGATTGTTATTTATTGCCCTATTGTATCTAGCTTTTGTTATTAATCTCTTAATATGTCTAATTTATACACTAAACATTATCATAGCTATGTACATATAGGAAAAAAGTATATATGGGGTTCAGTACTATCCATAGCTTCAGACATCCACTGGGGGGTCTTGGAACATATCCCCCATGGACAGAATGGGACTACTGTATTGTCTTCATTAGGTTTTATATAAAGGTTGTGCTGGCCTGGGGCACCTGGGTAGCTCAGTCAGTTAGGCATCCAACTATTGATTTCAGCTCAGGTCATGATCTCACAGTTTGTGAGATGGAGCCCCACATCAGACTCTGCACTGACAGTGTGGAGTCTGCTTAGGATTCTCTCTCTCTCTTTCTCTCTCTCTCTCTCTCTCTCTCAAAAAAAATAAATAAACAAACAAAAAAAAAAAAAAAAAGATTGTGTTTCCATATAAAATTAGTTGAGGAATATGTCTTATTTTTCTATTTTCTGAACAAGTTTATGTGAGATTGATGTTATTGCTTCTTTAAATATTTGATCAAATTGGCTGATGAAGCCATCTAAACCTAGAACTTTCCTTGTGAGGTTTTTAATTATATATTCAATTTACTTTATGTTACAGGACTATTCAAATTTTCTATTTCTTCTTACATTAATTTTGGTTAAGCTGGACATTTCTAGGACTTTGTCTATTTCACATAAATTTCAAGCTTTATTGGCATAAACTTGCTTATAATATCCTCTTAGGTACTTTTTTTTAAAGATTCCTTATTTTTTATTATTTTTTTAAATGTTTATTTATTTATTTTGAGAGCGAAAAAGAGACAGCATGCATGCGTGCAAGCAGGAAAGAGGCAGAGAGAGGGGGAGAGAGAGAATCCCAAGCACCCTCCGCGTTATCAACACAGAGCCCAAGGCAGGGCTCAAACTCACCAACCATGAGTCTTGACGTGAGCCAAAATCAAGAGTCGGACACTTAACCAACTAAGTCACCCACGTACCCCCTCCTTTTAGGTATTTTTCAATGGTTCCTCTTAAGAACTACAAAGTTACATAATGATGTCCTTCTCTTTGTTCCTGATATTGATAATTTATGTTTTCTCTTTTCATTTATGAATCTTATTAGAGATTTATTATTCGTTTTGTCAAGGTTACAGCTTTTGATTTTGCTGAATCCCTCTATCACGTATTTGCTGTTTATTTCATTAATTTCTGCTCTTATCTTTATTGCTTCCTTTCTTTACTGGATTCAGGGTAAAGGTGGCACTGCAAATCAGTGGGGAATCAATGACCTTTTGACTAAATGGTGTGGGACACTTGGCTATCTACAGGAGGAAAAAGTGAAAACTGACCTCTATCACACAATATACACAAAGATCATCAATTGCAGGTGAGTGGCAGATCTAAAGGTGAATAGCAGAACCATAAACCTACTAGAAGGTAATATAGAAGAATACATTCTTGAACTGAAGCTGAGGAAATTTTTTAAATAGTTTTTAAATACCGCATTAAAAATATTAACCACAAGGGGGCGCCTGGGTGGTTCAGTCGGTTAAGCATCTGACTTGGTTTCCGCTCAGGTCATAATCTCACAGTTTCATGAGTTCAAGCACAGAGACTGCTTGAGATTCTCGGTCTCCCTCTCTCTTTGCCCCATCCCTACTCATGCTGTTTCTGTCTCTCAAAATAAATAAATAATCTTAAAATATACATATATTAACCATAGAGGTACCTGGGTGGCTCAGTTGTTTGAGCATCCGACTCTTGATTTTGGCTCAGGTCATGATCCCAGGGTCATGGGATCAAGTCCATGTCAGGCTCCATACTGAGCATGGAGCCTGATTAAGAGTTTCTCTCTCTCTCTCCCTCTGCCCCTCTCTTCCATACACACTCTTTTTCTTTCTCTTAAAAAAAAAAAAAAAAAAAAAAAAGAATAAGAAGAAACAAACCCAATAGAAAAACAGGCATGAAATTTCAATAAAATCTCATTAAAAAATTAGCCAAGTGGCCCATATATTCATAAAGAAAAAAACTGTTCAATATCATTAAATATCAAGGAAATGCAAATTTTAAAACAATGACATACTATTATCCAACAGAATGACTAAAATTAAAAAGAATGACAATACCAAAGCTTAGACAAACTGACAGTAACTCTTTTATACTGATAGTGAGGCTATAAATTGGTACAAGCATTTTGGAAAACTGTTTGGTCTTATCTACTAAAGTTGAACAAAAGTGTATCCTGTGACCCCAGCAATTCTAAAACATGTCTAATGTATGCAGCCACGTGTGCACCAAAATCATTAGTAGAAACATTAATTTCTAAACAGCCAAAACATCCAGAATGATTCCTTAAATTGTGGCATATATAATGGTATATTTTACAGCAATGAAAATGAGCAAACTCCAGTCACACGCACCATCATGAATGAATCTCACATGTAATGATGAGCAAAAGAAGTCTCTCATACCACACACACACACACACACACACACACACACACAGACTACTTAGTATGCAAGACCATTTACATCAAATTTTGAGAACAGACAAAACTATATTATTTAGCAATACTTACTTAAGTGGTAAAATTGTAAAGAGAAGCAAAGATATATTTACCATAAAATTCAGGAAACTGGCTACCTTTGAGGAGTAGTAATTAAGAAAAGGAGGCAAAAAGGGGAGTTGAGGGGAGTTTCCAGGGTGCTAGCACTATTCTTGTGATAAATCATGGAGCTATGGGAAAAAGGAGATTCATTTGAATGACTTATAGCTAATGTTAAGGTTTACTGAAGCTGGGCAGTAGGAAAATACTGATCATATTATTCTACATTCTTGTATGTAGAACCACATCTTCCAAGATAAATCTTAAGAAACCAAGCAGATTTGACCTAAATCTTGCTACAACTTGATGTTAATATCATAGAAAGTCAAAGTGAATAGTAAAGGTTAACTTCCTCATCACAGGAGTTTCTGATACGTGAACAGAACCAGAATTAGTAGTTAGGCAGTAGGCATACAGAGATAGTTAGGACTCCAGTATTTAAATGCATATATTAGGTAACTATCCCAAAGAAGGATAAGAGGCAGGGTCTATTAAAAAGGAAACTTTGGGGGCATCTGGCTGGCTCAATTGGTAGAGAATGTATGTGACTCTTGATCTCAGGATCATGAGTTCAAGCCCCACCTTAGACATAGAGCTTACATTTAAAAAAAAAAAAAAAAGAAAGAAAAATGGCACAAAAAGAGACACTCAGATCAATGAAACAGAAGAGAGAACCCAGAAATGGACCCACAAACATATGGCCAATTAATCTTTGACAAAGCAGGAATGAATATCCAATGGAATAAAGACAGGCTCTTCAGCAAATGGTGCTGGGAAAACTGGACAGCAACATGCAGAAAAATGAACCTGGACCACTTTCTTACAGCATACACAAAAATAAACTCAAAATGGATGAAAGACCTAAATGTAAGACAGGAAGCCATCAAAATCCTCGAGGAGAAAGCAAGCAAAAACCTCTTTGATCTTGGCCACAGCAACTTCTTACTCAACACATCTCCAGAGGCAAGGGAAACAAAAGCAAACATGAACTATTGGCACCTCATCAAAATAAAAAGCTTCTACACAGCAAAGGAAACAAGCAGCAAAACTAAAAGGCAACCAACAGAATGGGAGAAGATATTTGCAAACGACGTATCAGATAAAGGATTAGTATCCAAAATCTATAAAGAACTTATCAAATTCAACACCCAACAAACAAATAATCCAGTGAAGAAATGGGCAAAAAACATGAATAGACACTTCTCCAAAGAAGACATCCAGACGGCCAATCGACACATGAAAAAATGCTCAAGGGACGCCTGGGTAGCTGTCAGTTAAGCCTCTGACTTCAGCTTCAGGTCATGATCTTGCACTCTGGGAGTTCGAGCCCCTCAGGCTCTGTGCTGACAGCTCAGAGACTGGAGCCTGCTTCCGATTCTGTGTCTCCTCTCTCTACCCCTCCGCCTCTCACGCTCTCTCTCGCTCTCTCTCGCTCTCTTTCTCAAAAATAAATAAACATTAAAAAAAGAAAGAAAAAATGCTCAACATCACTCATCATCAGGGAACTACAAATCAAAACCACAATGAGACACCACTTCAAACCTGTCAGAATGGCTAACATTAACAACCCAGGCAACAACAGATGTCGGGGAGGATGCAGAGAAAGAGGATCTCTTTTGCATTGTTGGTGGGAATGCAAGCTGGTGCAGCCACTCTGGAAAACAGTATGGAGGTTCCTCAAAAAATTAAAAATATAGAACTACCCTATGACCAGCAATTGCACTACTAGGTATTGATCCAAGGGATACAGGTGTGCTGTTTCAAAGAGGTACATGCACCCCAATGTTTATAGCAGTGCTATCAACAATAACCAAAGTATGGAAAGAGCCCAAATGTCCACTGATGGACGAATGGATAAAGAAGATGTGGTGTATATATATACAATGGAGTATTACTTGGCAATCAAAAAGAATGAAATCTTGCTATTTGCAACTACATGGATGGAACTAGAGGGTATTATGCCAAATGAAATTAGAGAAAGACAAATAGCATATGACTTGACTCATATGAGGACTTTAAAATACAAAACAAATGAACATAAGGGAAGGGAAGGAAGAATAATATAAAAACAGGGAGGGGAACAAAACATAAAAAACTCTTAAATATGCAGAACAAACAGAGGGTTGCTGGAGGGATTGTGGGAAGGGGGACGGGCTAAATGGGTAAGGGACATTAAGGAATCGACTTCTGAAATCATTGTTGCACTATATGTTAACTAACTTGGATATAAAATTAAAAATAAATAAATTATTAAAAATAAGAAAGAAAGAAAGAAAGAAAGAAAGAAAGAAAGAAAGAAACGAAGGAAGGAAGGAAGGAAGGAAGGAAGGAAGGAAGGAAGGAAGGAAGGAAGGAAGGATAATTTGTATAACCTACTTATTGTCTGCTATGATTACTCTTACCACTAGATGGAAGTCTACATGTAAGGTAATCTGCTTAGTGAAAGAACTAGAAACAGAATCCACAGCTGAAAAATCAATTACAGAATAATGAAATGCAAGTGCTTTTGAGGCATGTTGAACCCATGAATCTGCAAAATTCAAGACAGTGGGGGGAAAAAATGTATCCTGCAGATGTATCTTTTGGCTGACTGCTACCAAAACTGCATACCCACAAAAACTAAATGTTTCCTCCCTAGTGAATTGCTTAACTTGATTTGTTCTCCAAGAACCACAACCTTGGCAACATCTATCAAAATATGAGCTATATTTAAAGTTGTCTAAATCTGACTTACCACCCTAAGAGAAGTAGGCACTCTCTGACTACTTTTTCAACTGTCTGGCTCTGAAATATGGCTTTCAATGTGTTACTCTCTGGGAGAGCTGTTAGATAGGAATACACAGAAGTATTAAACGAGAGGCTATTCTTCCTTTTTCTGCATATAAATTTAAACTGGTATCATGAAAAGTTGTATATAGAGAGAAAGGATAAAACAAACCCCATGTGCCCAAGCTGGCAGCATTTTTATATAACAAAAACAGTTCAAAGTTGACAAGTAGTACTACAAGGTTTCAGCAAATAATATCCAATTTCTTAGACAAGAAACGTTTATATCCTAAAGTCCACCCTTAGAATAGCTGTCCAAGGTTTTGTAATTAAGACCTCTTATCTCTAATTTAGACTCCAAAAGTCTGCAAAAGTATATTTGTCCTCTACATTTGATCTCAACATAAACTAATTTCAAAGTACTAGAGCAACTTAACCTGAAATAAATTATTTAGAAATTAAAGAATTCCTGGAGCGTCTGGGTGGCTCAGTGGGTTAAGCATCTGATTTTGGCTCAGGTCATGATCTCATGGTTTGTGGGCTGGAGCCCTGCATCCGGCTCTGTGCTGACAGTGGGAGTCTACTTCAGACTCTTTCTCTCCCTCTATCTCTGCCCCCCCACCTCAAAAAATAAACAAACATTAAAAAAAAATTGTTTTTTAAGAAACTAAAGAATTCCTGATTGCTTATCTTAACCTTAACATTTTTGGAAATCTGACCTAAGATTTTGCCCTATAGAATGACGACCCAATGTCCTCAGTCAAGAGGGCTAATTATACTTCCTCAAAGTATCAGTAACACAAATTTATTAATATGTATTTACTTGTCAATTTGTATCCTTTTTGGGTGTCACAAGAATTGGTATTAATTCTGCTGCTGCCACCTCTCTTAATTTTTCTCCTTCAGGCAGGTATACAATAAGAAAGTTTATTCGAATTAGAAAAATTACATCAAAATTCCTTATTTGGAGAAAGTTCTAAAAGATGCTTTGCTGACAATACAGTGTCTCTCTTATCATTACCTAAAATCTGTTTACCACTCAGAAAAGTATAGTCCAAACTTCAGGAGACTCTCTTTTCCAACAGACTTTAAATGATATGAGCCTCAGGCAACGAAAACACAAAGTACTTCTATGTATGATCAGATTAGGTTCCAAAGACTACTTCTAAATCTATTTGTTCCAAAGTCCAGAGTGATCCTATCCAAGAGACAGCAAGTGCTTTTGCTCTGACATGTGACATTCATATCTTTAAAAAGAGCTTCTATTACCTTAGTCAATATTCTACAAACCTAATCATAAGTCTCTTCAACTAGCATAAGAAGGTGGAATCATAGTCACTCACGTGTCATTTAAAATCAAACTAACCATGATCTACTGAGTGCTTTGTCATTTTAAGAAATCATAAGGTACAGGAACAAGACACTAAGGTAATTTGCTGGCCTCCAGAAGTTTAAAATTCACTCAGCTTTTATTTTTTTCCCCCCACTACCTCTATTTTCAAAAATACAAGTAGCCAATTGCAGGTATAATTAAGCACAGGAGCACCTAGAGATGACTTTGAAAATTAGGTTGTAAACAACTTTTGTTTTATTGTATTTGCATATATACGTTATTTTAAAGAGCTCTTTGGGCAACTGCTAAAAATCCTTTGCATTGCAAGCGATTGTGAGACTTTTTCACAGTAGTACGTCTTAAGCAACCTCCACTTTGGGAAAACACATACCTTCCCACTCCGTCTGAATGACACCAACTGTTGAGAAGATGGAATGCTGAAAAGATGGCATTCTGATATATGGGATTTTATGGTGCATCAAGTATGTAATACTTTTGAAAAAAATTTTAAGTATTTTGAAAAATACTTTCTGAAAATTTAAATATTCTAATGTCTTTTCAACACTTTTATTTCTCAACACCCAAAAAGAATCTATTTTGTCAGTTAAAATACTTACACTTTAATAAAATTTAGGCTTTATCCCCTATACAATCTTAATATACATACCCTGTATTTAAATTTTCAATAAAGGGGCACCAGGGTGGCTCAGTTGGTTAAGTGTCCAACTTTGGCTCAGGTCATAATCTCACAGTTCACGAGTTCAAGCCCTACATGGGCTCTGCGCTAACAGTGTGGAGCCTGTTTCAGATCCTCTGTCCCCCTCTCTCTCTGCCCCTCCCCATAAACATTTAAAAAATAAAAATAAAAAAATAAATCTTCAATGAAAACTGTTAACACATGATGTAGGCATGTTTCACACTGGTGGACTTTGATTGTAAGAGCCTGGTCACAAGGATAGCTGCCACAAAATGACCTTACCCAAAGAAAAAATATTAATAAAGTAAGCCTTGACACTTGAGTGAAGAAACTACTATTGCAACCAAGGGAAGGACTGTGGGGATTCTAAAATGCAAAAAAACTTAAAAATGATAAATAGACTTAAGTATACAAAAGCTAGCCATACTTCAAAGTACAACTTCCAGTGCATGTAGCAATCTCCAATCAAACTATAAAAGAAAGTCATTGATGATAATGCCATTGATGATATTACTAAATTGTATCACTGTATACTTTCTTGGTTTCTCCCCCAATTCTGTTTCCTATTATTTGGTGAGTTATTCTTTAGCGTCATTAATATTACTCAGTTGGTTTTATTTTTGTAATTGTGTTCAACATGAAAATAAGTGAAGAACTTTCTCATTATATAATCCCAATATCACTCTTTAGGTTAGTTTCTAAATTAATAAGGTTCTCCCCTACCCAAAGGTATAATTAAAACACATTTAGCAAATGTAGCTCTCATTATTGTGGCATGCAATTACAAATTTAATATTAAGACCTCTGTAGTATCTATATTTCATTCATGAATGTTGCTTTTTATTCATAGTGATAGAACCCAGCTAAGAGGGCTTTATCTCTAATCAGATGACATATTATCTTAAAACTGTCAAATAATGTTTTACTTATTTATAATAACACATTTCAGAGACTTGGACAAAGATCAACCAAACTATTTTAATTTTCTATGGGAAAAAATGAAAAGAACAAAAAAATAAAAACACAATCATATAATGTTACATTTCTGAAGTGGATATAGCTTTATGTGATATGTTGGACATTTTCTGTTAAACTGGGAGAAGTTTATTTGTCATAGATTGGCTCAGATTATTATTGCATTTTTGTAATCTTACTGAGTCCCAAGAAATTAGTTTTATGCTACATAATAAACTCTGGTCAGTAAACAAGAGAAATAAAGCTCAAACTTGACTACGTTTATTTGAAACTGATCCATACGTCTTTAAACGAAGCATCTCATCTCCGTATTTGTGTATACAAGCAATATTTTAATTATATATTAATTTTTCAAAAGCCAAAGTGTTATTACTTCAGCACAACTAAATTCAGTAGGGGGTGACTAAATTTTTCTATGGTTCCGTTACATTCTGGTGTCCAGCTTTCATGTAATAGTTCAGCCTGACAAATCACCTGTATTTAATCTAATAACTGATACTGTTATTATGTTTTCATATGATCATCTTAAAAGTTATGGCTTTATAGTGTTATAGTTATGAATTTCACACTAACACATTTCCCGTTATAAAATGTACTATCATTAACGCACTCCATATTTGAATAATTACTTATAAGGTAGATCACAAAACTTGTGAACATCTGACAAAATCATTTTCCCCACTATATTACTACAGTTTTACACTTGATTACAAAAAAAAAATGATAGCTTTCCTACAAAATTTTAAGTATAACTAAAGACCATAACACAAAAGATAATACAAGATCATTAACTGCCCAGTCCATGGTACAAACAATAAAAGATGTACAAATTCAGCAGTAGGAGAGAGGCGCCTAGGTGGCTCGGTCAGTTAAGCATCGAACTTCAGCTCAGGTCATGATCTCACGGCTCATGAGTTTGAGCCCTGCATCAGGCCTTCTGCTGTCAGTGTAGAACCTCTTCAGATCCTCTGTCCCCCTCTCTCTCTGCCCCTCCCCCGCTCATTCTCATACTCTCTCTCTCTCTCTCTCAAAAATAAACATTAAAAAAAAAAAAGGTAGGAGAGAAACTCTCACTCTTATACAAGAGATGAGATTTGAGGTAGATCTTAAAGATGAATAGGGTTTGGACAGTGGAAAAAAGAAATAAGTAGTACTTAAATAAGGGGCTTGTTGGTTTGGTTGGTTTGGCTGGTTTTTTAAGAAACATAAAATGTGGGGCACCTGGGTGCCTCAGTCGGTTAAGCATCCAACTCTCGGTATCGGCTCGGGTCATGATCCCACAGTTTCATGAGTTCAAGCCCCTCATCCGGCTCTGCTCTGGCAGCGCAGAACCTGCTTGGGATTCTCTCTCATTCTCTCTCTCTCTCTCTCTCTCTCTCTCTCTCTCTCTCTCTCTCTCTCCTCTCCCCCCCTCTCCCACTCACACTGTCTCTGTCTCTCTCAAAATAAATTTTAAAAAGAAAAGAAAAGAAACATAAAATATGTTCTCCACATACTATGGCAAGCCCTTTTCAAAACATAACGTTAAATAGAGGGGAGTATACAGAGGGGTTAATGAAATAGAGTAGTGGACATCTGTTTTTTGCATACCCGACATCTATTTCCCCCTTCCTCTGGTAAGAGCACCCCTATTCTCCTTTGGGCAATAAGCTCTCCCCATCTTTCAATGTATGTGGTTTGCCACCAATATCGACCCTACTCCCTGGGCAGCAAGTGTGAGCTCAGGACCCAGGCTTAACCAATGGAAACATTCTATGCTCCTCATTGATTCAGACAAAGGCCCACAGAGTCAAGCCAGGAAAAGATTTAATTGCAGAGTCATGCTAGATGCTAAGATTGCTAAACCTGTGGAATGTGAGACTGAAGCTGCTGGTGGTCCTTTACTGCATCTTTTGTGAAGAACTTGCCTTCTCAAAAAGCAGGAAAAAAAGGAAGGAAACCAGATCTAAGAAAGCAAGAAGCAGATGCCTCATGACACTGAGATTTGAGAATTTCAATACAGACTAAGCCATGCTTGATCTACCCCTTGGACTTTTCATTTTCTTAAGCCAATCAATAGCATCTCTTTGCTTAAGCTAGTTTAAGTTTCTGTTACATATAACTGAAAGAATCCTAATAAATATGCTAAAAATGTCACCCCCTAGGGGCCCCTGGGTGGCTCAGTCAGTTGGGCGCCGGACTTCGGCTCAGGTCATGATCTCACAGCTCATGAGTTCGAGCCCCGCGTCAAGCTATTGTGCTGACCATTCGGAACCTGGAGCCTGCTTCAGATTCTGTGTGTATCTCTCTCTCTGCCCCTAACCCACTCACATTCTGTCTCTCTATCTGTCTCAAGAATAAATAAACATTTTTTTAAAAATTAAAAAAAAAAAAAAAAAAAAAAAGTCAGCCCCTAGTATAAATCCCAGCCCCTCTTTGGTCATTTTGGTATTCTGCCTCCCTACTTCTTCCTTGGGAAATCTCTCTTCTAGATCACTTCTTGCTGGGCTCATTATCACCACTGCCTCTAAAGCCTGCCCTATGGCTGTGGCTGGCAGCCTCTATTAGGAAGTTACCCTCTCTTCTCCATATTTTCTTTTTAATTTGTATCTTATCACTTGTGCTTCTCCTTTCTGTACCATTTTTCCAATGCTTCTTGGCTTTTTAATAAGCCAGTCTTGGGTTTTCTTACAATGTGAACTTCTGTTCAGCCAAATGCACCAATCACAGCACACAGCATGCGGCCTTTGGTTCTTCAGCTCAGCTCATTTCGGTGATTTTCATTGTCCCACGTTATTCAAAGGTTCATTTAAAAAAAATAACAAAACTTTCAAGCTTAATGCTGTGTTATGCCAAATAACTGATGCTGATATTAAATCTAAATTCAGGATAAAAGGGTATTACTCTAATAAGTATAACTAAAAACTACACTTGTTCAAAAGATTCATGTGCAATACCCAGACCTAGAACAAGGCCAAAAAAAATTATTATACATTAGACCCTGGCAGAAATGCAATTAACTCTTTTAAAATTATATATATATTTCAAGATCATTACAAACAACAATTTCTAAAACCTCGTATAACTACCTACCCGAAACCCCATTTAAAGATAGGGAAATACAGGGGCGCCTGGGTGGCGCAGTCGGTTAAGCGTCCGACTTCAGCCAGGTCACGATCTCGCGGTCCGTGAGTTCGAGCCCCGCGTCAGGCTCTGGGCTGATGGCTCGGAGCCTGGAGCCTGTTTCCGATTCTGTGTCTCCCTCTCTCTCTGCCCCTCCCCCGTTCATGCTCTGTCTCTCTCTGTCCCAAAAATAAATAAAAAAAAAAAAAACGTTGAAAAAAATAAAGATAGGGAAATACAAAGGTAACTTGCTCAAAGACACAAACTGCTTTAATTGAGAGAACAGTATCAATAAACAACACACCCTCTGGGATCTCTGCAAGTTTGAAACTGCAAAGATCAGTAAGGTAATACTAACACTTTACACATCAGCATGCCTCAAAAAAAAAAAAAATACAGATAAGCAATAGTTATCAGGTTAAATATAATTTAACAGTCTTGGGGGGCTTGGGTGGCTCAATCCGTTGAGCGTCCAACCTCAGCTCAGGTCATAAGCTCACAGTTTGTGAGTTCAAGCCCCGCATGAGGCTCTCTGTTGTCAGCACAGAGCCCACTTTGGATCCTCTGCCCTGCTCCCTCTCTGCCCCTTCCCTGCTGGTTCTATATCAAAATAAATACATAAACTTTAAAAAAATAGATAAATATAATTTAACAGTCTTGCTCTAGGTTCTTTATTCCAGGAAACAGTCATTCCATCTAGAAAGCATAAAGACTTTTACAAGTTTACATGCAAATAAGTGTGTCAGTGCAAATTTAACCACCCATCACTCTCTTGTCTTCTCTGATGTGTTTCTGTCCCTCCTCATTCTTTCAGATCCTACCCAGTATCTCATACTCTTCCATAGAAGTCTTAGGAAGCGCTACAGCAAGGGAGGCAAAGAATTAGAGTGAGATGATTATCCACATGTGCCAGTTATTGATTTCATGCCTCTCACCCACCCTTGCCTACTCTGCAAAAATGGAGCTGGAGCCCTTAAATATATTTCCTTCTCCAGGCACCTGGATGGCTCAGTTGGTTAAGTATCCAACTCCTGGTTTCCACTCCGGTTATGATCTCAGGGTTCGTGGTTTGGCCCCCCCGCCCCCAGTGTGGAGCCTGCTTGGGATTCTCTCTCTTTCCCTCTCTCTCTGCCTCTCCCCACTCATAAGCTCTCTCTCAAAATAAATTTGTTTAAAGTTTATGTATTTTCTTCTCCAGCTGGCATGACAATGAGAGTTCATAAAGAACACAGGGGTGACACTGCAGGAGGAGGAGCCTTTCCCTTTCCCTTTCCCTGGCCCCAGGGCACTCCACTAGGAAAGCTCCTGCAGCACGCACAGCTTCTCCAGTACCCAGATCCCACAGCATCGGCAGCTTCTCCAGTGACAGCCTCCTGCAGTCTATAGCACTGAGCAGCACCCATAAGCCAGTAGCTCCCTAGGAACAGCTTTCCCCAGTACCCTAAAGCGTGGATTTCTAGCAGGTTCTATAAGGTGAATTTCCAACAAGTTCCACCACAACAACTTTTCTGCCATCCAATGTGAGCCATAGCCATGCCTTAAACAAAGCGTGGACCTCTTTCTTGTACGTTCTATCTCAGCCCTAAGGATTATAGTGGATTCTTTTTTTTTTTTTAATCAAGGTATAAATGGCAAATAAAATTGCAAGATGTTTAAAGTGTACAACATGATGATTCAATATATATAAGCTGATTCTGATATCTACTATTTATATCATCTTTAGAGATCTCTTTCACTTACTAGCCAATCCCTGTTAACTCCAATCCCACTATAGTTAACAATTCTTTATATTAAACGCTTTTTGCTCAAATTACTGTATAGTTTCTGTGTCCTAGTTGAACCTCAACTGAGCTATCAGGTAAAACTAGCAAACCATCAGCACAAAATAGATGGGCTCTGGCATTTCTAGAAAAAAACCCATCCTAAAAAATGATTAATAAAAGTGTAGTTAAGAGAATTCATACAAGGTAACCAGAGGGTATCTTCAAGAAGGAAATGAGATCATTGCTGTTAAAAAATAATAATAATAATAAGCATTAATATAATCAACTGTAGTGTATCCCTCCCAAGGATAAAATAAGGCAAACTGGTGTACATAACTTGTATATTCTTTGTGCAAATTACCAAATTTGCATTTAGCAATTGGCTTCTTGTGAGCCTGAATGGAGTCAGTCTCCTCAAACCCACCTAATGGATAAAATAGTGTCTGAACTCACAATAACAAAAACAGACTGCCACTCTCTGATGACCTTCCACATAACCAACCAGCAACCTCCAGCTTTAACATTTGTTAATCTCACAAACTCTACAAAAGGTCAGAAGCAAAGAAAAGTAAGCCACTTTTATGTGGATTATTTTAAAATTCTATTCCTTCTTCCCCTCTCCTTCCACAAGACTGGCCTTGTCTATAAATATAATGATCAAACCCTCTAAGCCAGGTAATTGATAAAAATATAAAATGAAATGATTCAGATTCAAGAAAGACCATTGAAGCAGGTCTGCATGGCTCAGTCAGTTAAGTGTCCAACTCTTTTTTTTTTTTTTTTTTTTTCAACGTTTTTTATTTATTTTTGGGACAGAGAGAGACAGAGCATGAACGGGGAGGGGCAGAGAGAGAGGGAGACACAAAATCGGAAACAGGCTCCAGGCTCCAAGCCATCAGCTCAGAGCCTGACGCGGGGCTCGAACTCACGGACCGTGAGATCGTGACCTGAGCTGAAGTCGGACGCTTAACCGACTGCGCCACCCAGGCGCCCCAAGTGTCCAACTCTTGATCTCAGAGCACATCATGATCTCACAATTCATGGGGTCAAGCCCCAAGTCAGGCTCTGTGCTGACAGTGTGAAGCCTGTTTGGGATTTTCTCTCTCTCCCTCTCTCCCTGTCCTCCTGCTCACTTGCGCTCTCTCTAAATAAATAAATAAATAAATAAACTTTAAAAATGAAAAAAAGAAAAATCACTGAAGAATCTATTCCTGTGCCTGCTTTGGCAGCACATATACTAAAATTGAAGAATCTATTCCTCATTACCCTTCAGATAGAATATTTTTTAATGTTTATTTATTTTTGAAAGAGAGAAGGAGAGAGAGAGAAAACACAAGCGGGGGAGGGGAAGAAAGAGAGGGGGA
Organism: Panthera leo; assembly: GCF_018350215.1. Classification (NCBI taxonomy): domain Eukaryota; kingdom Metazoa; phylum Chordata; class Mammalia; order Carnivora; family Felidae; genus Panthera; species Panthera leo. The sequence goes on from NC_056689.1 coordinate 55,950,395, forward strand.
CAGAGCCTGTCACAGGGCTCAAATTCATGAACCGTGAGATCATGACCTGAGCCAAAGTCGCACACTCAGCCAACTGAGCCACCCAGGTGCCCCCCTTCGGATAGGATTTGACAGCACAAATACAAAACTGGATTCAGGTATTTAAATCATGTTTTCCCACTTATGCATGTGAGAAGAGGCAAGTCTTCCAAAGATCAGTAAAGTTTCCATTTTTCACTTTTTTTTTTTCCATCTATCACTTTTCTTGAAGGGTTACACTGCTGTCTTATCAAAGGAAGAACAATATAACAAAAAAGTCTTCAGGAAATTATGTGTTGAGTAACCAATATTCCACTCTCTATGGTGTATTTAAATTAGCAGAATACAGGACCCTTTCCCCATCTATAGGACTTTCCTTATCCTCCAAAAACAATTCCAAAATGGAATGCAAGCATCCAGTAAGTAGTCGTTTCCTAAGCTTCCTGCTGTTCCTAAATTCTAGAAACAGGCTTGGGCCCCAAAACTTGGGCACTGCTGGCATATTAACTGTCACCAACTTATGACAAATGTTATCACTACCATGGCTTGTTATGCTTCCCTCCAACCCTGGATGTTCCCATTTGCTTTTCTAGGTTCACAGCAGGTTTCTTTTTCCCCGTGAATTTTGGGGTTAAAAAGCTTGTGACTCTTTGTTATCAATTTCCCCTCTTCATCTAATAATAGCACTTTTATTATATGTCTGTTCAATTCAAAAAGTACTGAACTGGGCGCCTATGTGGCTCAGCTGTCAAGCATCTAACTTTGGCTCAGGTCATGATCTCACGGTTCGTGAGTTCAAGTCCCACATCGGACAAGCTTGAACCCTGCATCGGGTGAGCTCGTGCCCTGCTTCAGGTGAGCCTCACTTCTCTCTCTCTCTCTCTCTCTCTCTCTCCCCCTCACTCTCTCTCTTCCCCCTTTCTCTGTCTCTCTCTCCCTCCGCCCCTCCTGGGATTCTCTCTCTGCCCCTCTCTCACTTGTTCCCTCTCTCTCTCTCTCTCTCTCAAAAAAAAAAAAAAAAAAAGGTACTGAACTGTATTTCCCTACTGCCAATTATGTAGGAGAAATGGCTACAGATTTTCCTGCTTTAGCTTTTCTCTCTTTGGCCTTTGAAAGTCTTAAATATTTTTATATTGCTATTGGTAGAGTGGATAGCTTCTATTTGTGGATTCCCCTTTAGAATTGTTCACTTAAGCGTAACTTGAAGGTAGAGGAGCCTGGGTGGCTCAGTCACTTGAGCATCAACTTCGGCTCAGGTCATGATCTCAGTTCCTAAAATCAAGCCCCGCATCAGGCTCTGAGCTGACAGCATGGAGCCTACTTGGGATTCTTTCTCTCCCTCTCTCTCTGCCTCTCCCCCACACAAGCACACACACACATACTCTCAAAATAAACTTAAAAAAAAAAGACTATTATTCATTCATTATTGACCACCTATGCAAAGCTAAGCACCGGGAATATGTAATAAAAATAAACATGTGTCCTGCCCTCAAAAAGCCTTACAGAAACCTGAATTTTCTTTTATAATAGGAAATTGATAAGTTTCAAATTCAAATAAAATTCTGTAAATACCTGCTGATCATATAACTAAGACTGGCACTTAAAACTTAAATTCAATTGGCAACATCCTTTAAAGGAATTCAAACTACTCCTGCTACAGACTTGTATTTTGTCTTCAGGTTTTCATCACAATTCAAGATTTTAAAGCAGGATGAGAGATGAGCTCATCAAATTTATCAATCCCCTCTACAGTGTCCAGGCACCAATGATCAACCATTTATAGACACCTCCAAGAGTGAAAAACTCTTCCCTTTAAGATATTAACACACTCAACCATGTCTATCTCAGCTAGGGAAGGAGTCCAGTGCCCATTCATAAACCCAACTTCCCAAGACTTGGAATCTCTTATTCAATACAAATGGCACCAAGAGACACCAAAGTGTTTACACTTTACACTGAGGCAATGAGAATAATTTCACTCTACTAAATTCTAATGTATAAGTAATCAGTTGAGACAACTAAGGTCTCAAGGCTGTGGCAAGACCACCTGGAAATTCTTTCTGGGAAAAGCTATCTTTTGGTGTGCCTGTAGAAATTATGATTTGTTAAACTGCAGATCTGTTCTTTAGTTCTACCAGGAAAAAGAAAATCTATCACATAATGAATGGTTATTACCTGCTAGGCTCAGTACTAAGCAATTTATTTTATTTTATTTTTTTCTTAATGTTTATTTATTTTTGAGAGGGAGAGAAACAGAGTGTGAGTGCGGGAGGGGCAGAGAGAGAGGAAGACACAGAATCTGAAGCAGGCTCCAGGCTCTGAGCTGTCAACATAGAGCCCTACACGGGGCTCAAACTCTCCAACTGTGAGATCATGACCTGAGCTGAAGTCGGATGCTTAACCAACTGAGCCACCCAGGTGCCCCAAGTCTAAGCACTTTAAAAGGACTAATTTAATACTGACATTCTCTGGAGTAGACATCATTGTGCCCATTTATAAATAAAGACACTGAAGCTGAGAGAGGTTTAAAAATTGGCTGAGTATTTTATATATGATCCAGCAATCCCACTTGTGAGTATTTATCCAAAAGTATTGAAATCAGGATCTCAAAGAATTACTGGCACTCTCACGTTCACTGAGGCACAATTAACAATCACTAAGGTATGGAACAAGTTAAATGTCCATGGACAGATGAATGGAATAGCAAAATGTGGTATATACACAGAATGGAATATTACTCAGCTTTTAGAAAGAAGAAAATTCTGCAATAGGTGACAACATGGATGAACCTTATAAGCCAGTTACTGGAAGACAAATGATTCCACTTCTATATATGAGGTATCTAAAATAGTCAATTTCATAGAACAGAAGAGCAGAATGGTGGTTGCCAGGACTGGGAGAGGGGCAATGGGAAGTTACTAATTAACAGGCATAAAGTTCCAGTTAAGCAAGATGAAATAGCTCTTGGGGCGCCTGGGTGGCTCAGTGGGCTGAGCATCCGACTTCGGCTCAGGTCATGATCTCACAGTTCGTGAGTTCGAGCCCCGCGTCAGGCTCTGTGCTGACAGCTTGGAGCCTGGAACCTGCTTCTGATTTCTGTGTCTCCCTCTCTTTTTGCCCCTCCCCCGCTCATGCTCTGTCTCTCTCTCTTTCTCTCTGTCAAAAATAAAAAAATTTAAAGATGAATAAGCTCTTGAGATATGCTGTATAACATTGTACCTATCGTCAACAATATTATCTCATACACTGAAAATTTTGCTAAGAGGGTTCGCGCGTGGATGGCTCAGTCGGTTCAGCGGCTGACTTCAGCTTCGGTCATGATCTCAGGGTTAGTGAGTTGGGGCCCCTACACAGGGCTCTCGGTCAGTGTGGGGTCGCTTAGGATCCTCTGTCCCCCTCTCTCTCTGCCCTTCCCCACCCTCAGAAATAAACATTTACTTTAATTTTATTTATTTATTTATTTATTTATTTATTTATTTATTTATTTGCTAAGAGGGTAGGCCTCGTGTTAAGTATTCTAAAGCACAACGAAAATTTTTATTTAATTGGCACAAGAACTCAAACCCATTTCTGGCACTCCAACCCTCGCTCCGACTTTAACACATACACTGCGGTACTGACAGAGCTCTCTCTCTCCCGGCACTGTGTGACGTTAGGGAATTCGCTTAACAGCTCTGGGCTTGAGTTTCCTCCCCAAGGAAGCTCAGCGCAAAAGCAAGCAGAGCTGCCACCACCAACCGGTGGGTCCGCAGCCAACGCTGCGGACCGACCTCCGGAGGGCATCAACGGGACCAAGTGGAGGCCAGGCTGGATCCCAGCTCCTGAGCCAGACCGCAGGCGTGAAGGTGAGAAACGCGGTGGCAGGAAACAACAAAGCGTTGCCCCGCTGGGTCACCATGACCCAAAGGAAAAGCGTCAGTACGACCAGCCCACGGCCTCGTTTCCAAGGAAGCTGGACCAAGAACTCGGCTCACCTCCGGCGGGAATCCCTGGCTGGCACCTCCCCTTCACTCTGCGCCTCTGTCGCCATCTTAGTCAGCAAACTTCTTTCTCCGCCCCCATCTCCGGCCCCGCCCCCACGCCTTTGGATTGGCTAAGGTGTTTCCCCCCTCTTCCATGCGATTGGGTGACTTTACCACCCCTCCGCAACCTAAAGAGTTTCATGATATTATTGGTCTATTCAAATTACTAACGTTCATTGGTCGCCCCCAGCCCTGGCGGAAAAAAAAAAAAAGGATCCCGGAGGAGACCGAGCCCCGAGACCTGCTGGAGGTTGTAGTTTCTTGTTTTGATTAGCCCTTCGCATTCCACCTACTTTTTAAGGTTCAAGTCAGAAATCCCCAGCCTAGGCTCAAATTATGTCCTGATGTGTAAATCTCAGAATTATACAACTGTCGAATTTGAAATTGACTTTAAGTTAATTATCTAAAATGCAAGATTTGAAAAATAATAATAATAATATAATAAAATGCAAGATTCGTTTTCTGTCCTGACACAGAGACACACGCCTAGAAGGCTAGGTATAGCGCGGCAAACAAGAAGTATGTAACTATTACATTTCGTTCACAGCCCGCTTGCTTCAGACAGTCACACAGCACAGCCGTGGGTCACTTCTGCTTCTTTCCACACGCTCCCTTCCGGCTTCCCAGAGAACCCACAGACTTTGCCTTTCTGGTCTGAAACATGGAACCAAAGGCTGCCTAACTTTGTCCCTGACTGAGCTTTAATGCTTAGTGATAGAAATAATCATAATTCTGCTTGCTCTCCCTGCCTCATGGGCTTCTAGTGAGGATTCACTTCTAGTGAGGCAACAGATGTGGGAACATTGTAAACTTAAGGCATTAATGTTTTTTTTCTGTACTGTTTTACTATGCAGGATTTTTCTAGGGATATTTTTCTTGGGGTTCCTTCGGACATCCTTTCCCGTGAGGTTCCTCCCAGCATTCTTCCCTTTCACTAAGCTCTACCCACATGTGTTTCAGTTTCTCAGTTTCCTGCCTCCAGCCTTTGCACTTGTTACTTTTTCTGACTGGCCCATTTTTCACTTTATTATTGGTCAGGTCTCAGCTTAAATGTCAGTGGCTGGGATGGCTTCCATGGCCCCCACTATATTAAATCAGTTTACTAACTACACTTTCACAGAGCACTCTATACTCGCCCTTCATAGCTTTCATAACCACTTAAAATTACATAGTTGTGGGGCGCCTGGGTGGCGCAGTCGGTTAAGCGTCCGACTTCAGCCAGGTCACGATCTCGCGGTCCGTGAGTTCGAGCCCCGCATCAGGCTCTGGGCTGATGGCTCGGAGCCTGGAGCCTGTTTCCGATTCTGTGTCTCCCTCTCTCTCTCTGCCCCTCCCCCGTTCATGCTCTGTCTCTCTCTGTCCCAAAAATAAATAAAAAACGTTGAAAAAAAAATTAAAAAAAAAAAATAAATAAAATTACATAGTTGTTTGTATGAGTATTTATTTCATGTGAAGTTTCCAACTAGACTTCCTACCACACATGCACAGAGACTACATCTATTTTGCTCCCCATGGCTTCTGACAGAGTGACCTTTCAGTAAATAGTTTTTGAACAAATGATTAAACAAGTCCTCAGATTATATAATCCAAAACAAAAACTGAATCTCATGATCCAATAGGTTATTTCAATTGATGACTTGATATTAAAAGTTTGATGAAGGGGCGCCTGTGTGGCTCAGTCAATTAAGCATCTGACTCTTGGTTTCAGCTCAGGGCACAATCTCAGTTCCCGAGTTCGAGCCTCACGTCTGGCTCCACACTAACAGTGAGGAGCCTGCTTGGGATTCTCTCTTCCTCTTTCTCTGGCCCTCCCTCACTCTCTCTTTCAAAATAAATATAAGAAAAAAATCTTTACAAAGTTTGATGAAAGTGTTAAAATAAAATTGCTTTATTTTATTTTATTTTTGTTTTTTGTTTTGTTTTTTTTTTTTTAGAGAGAGAAAGAGTATGAGAGGGGAAGGGGCAGAGAGAGAGAGAGAGACAGAAGATCTGAAGTGGGCTCTGTACTGACAGCAGAGAGCCCGATGTGGGAATGGAACTCAACAAACTATGAGATCACGACCTGAGCTGAAGTCGGACGCTTAACTGACTGAGCCACCCAGGTGCCCTATTTTATGTCTTATGTTTAACAGATGATCTCTGTTGAACAAATACATGAAAAGAAACATACAGTTCAACAAACACGTATCAGTGAAATTGTTCATTGAACCCGTGACAGACTTGGAAAATCCAAGCTGCATATTTGGTATAAATACAAAGCGAGGAACACAAGGCTCAAATTCTGCAAAGAATTTCTCCCAAGAAGGAACAAGTTTTGTTTTTTGGGGGTTTTTTTCCTAGCTGCATGAGACCCAGCATCAACTGACTGATTGGATTGAATGGCTGTTTTCACACAGAAGAAATGTTCACAACTTTGAAATTTCACTGCTACAACCAGGTAGAATACCACACCACTCTATTTCTGGTTTATCTGTTTTGATGACATTTTTATACAAAGCCCTTACCGTTTGGAGAACTACAGCACGGTAGTTAAGAGCATGGGTTCTGGAGCCAGTAAGCCTACTTTAAAATCCTAGCTCCGTTACTTCTAACCGTGACCCAGACAACTTATTTCACTTTCTGAGTCCACTTCCTCCTCTGAAAAACGAGGATAATAATAAGTACGCCCCAGCCGACGAGCCTGCCAACAAGCAAGGGGGTCCTGGCTCCCCTGAAATCATCCTTACTCAGTCTGGCTGCTGACTGCCAGCCTGGTGAGAAGCATGGCTGTACAGCAGGTATTCATGAACAGTTCAGAAAGTCATCTTGTTTCCAACAGTCTGGCTGAACCGAAGGTCATGGAAAAGTGGCCCCAGCCCTGCAGGAGTGACAGACTGGGAGAGACAAAATGAACACACATAAGTCACATACAACAGAAGTCAGGTTAGAATTACAGAGGACTATATATTCAAGCAGAGAAAAGACTCCTAAGAATTCAGAAGTATGGCGCAGGGAAGAGGGCCAGGGCCACAAATATCACTGCACCTCCATCTGCCTACCTCCAACAAACTGCAAGCATCTTTTTATATTGTTTAATGACACATATAATACGTGAAGATATTCCCTTTGTAAAAAAAATTTAAATAATACAGATAAAAATCTCGCTCGTCAACCGCCCCTACCTCTAGTCCCTCCTCTAAGAAACTATTTTCAGTTTAATATATGTTCTTCTAGATCTTTTTCCACACAGTACATTCATTCAGGAAATATTTATCGAGGGGCGCCTGGGTGGCTCAGTCAGTTAAGCATCTGACTTCAGCTCAGGTCATGATCTCGTGGTTCATGAGTTCAAGCCCTGCATTGGGCTCTGTGCTAACCACTCAGAGTCTGGAAACTGCTTCGGATTCTGTGTCTCCCGCTCTCTCTGCCCCTCCCCCACTCATCCTCTGTCTGTCTGTCTCTCTCTCTCTTTCTCTGTCTCTCTCAAAAATAAACATTAAAGAAAAATATTTATCGAATATGTACGATGTGCTAGGTCCTGTTCTAGGCCTGGAAATATAAGTGTGAACAAAGCTGAATTCCTTTACTTATGGCATTTCTTTCCTTTTTTTTTTTTTTTTTTTTTTTTTAGGTTATTTTTTTAGTAATCTCTACACCCAGCATGGACCTCCATCTCATGACCCTAAGATCAAGAGTCACATGCTCTACCAACTGAGCCAACCAGGCTTCCCTTCATTTTTAGATAAATTGTGATATATTGTACACATTATCCTTAGAAGTGCATCTTGGACATCTATGTCAGTACACATAGATCTGCCATTACCCTTTTGAACAGCTGTGTAGTATTCCACCTTACAGATGCTCCCTGGCTTAGTTATTTTAATTTTTTACGTTTATTTATTTTTGAGAAACAGAGAGAGACAGAGCACGAGTGGGGGAAGGACAGAGACAGAGGGAGACACAGAATCCGAAGCAGGCTCCAGGCTGCTGTCAGCACAGAGCCCGACCCAGGGCTCAGACCCACAAACCATGAGGTCATGACGTGGGCCGAAGTCGGACGCTTAACCGACTGAGCCACTCAGGTGCCCCACTCCCTGGTTTATTTAAACCACTTCCTCCAGACATGAAACAGGTTTATATCAATCTGGATTCAACCACTGGAAAGTGACTTTGGCTAACAGAAACTGGATTTGTTATGAGGATACTAGGTTGAAGAGCTGGCAGGAAGGAAGGGGGCTAGGGAGCCAAAAACCCAGCCAAGTTCACACCATTCAGTGCCACTTGACTCAGCACATTCACCCCTCCACTGATTTCCCACCTGTCCTTAGGTCTCCCCATCAATCCCTGGAGAGAAAGAGTCATGAATGAGAATATCTGATTAGCTGGGCCAAGGTCATGTGCCTCTACCTTTCGGCCTGGAGGAGGGCCCTATCTCCCACCAAAGTTCTCCCAGTGGGGAACTACCCACTAAAGGGGGGCAAAGTTAAAGGACAAAGGTAGGCTACAAATCACTCCCAATTTTCTTGCTTCCTGGGACACCTGTTTATTGTGGGCTAGGGCAAAGTTTAACCATTCAGTCTCCTTCAGACATACCAAAGACTAACACTCACATTATTCCATATGCCAAAAAACAAAGTTCTCTCCAGCTTTGCTATGGAATCCTCTTTAAGACCGGCCACAGGGTAAGTGGAGGCAGGAACTCAATGGGGTGAAGAGAAGAGGAACCAATCTGTGCAGCTAAAAACAACCCGGGTCAGGGCTGGAACCCCACGGGAAAAACTCTGGGGGTCATTTTCCCCAGCCAGGATAACAAGCTGGGAAACAGCCAGGTCACTGGCAAGAGACTGGCAGAGAGAAACACTGGAAGCACATTCAGTCACAGAGCATTTGTGATTGGGATTTACCATCTGTCAAGCACTGAGCTCAGCATTGAGCATTGAGCCATGAATCCTACCTCAGAAAGTTCAGATTGTAGCTGGGGGCAAAGGGGCAGGCTGTCTGGGCTTCAACAGAGGCAAGGAACAAACTCTCTGAAAGCCTGAAGGTATCGCAGGCAGCCAGGCCTGGCGCAGGGGTCGGATCTGAGGGAGGCTTAGGGTGGTCCTGAGTCTTGCAGAGTAAGTTTAAAGTCCCGAAAACTGACCAAATTATTCTGTATTGGAATCTTTCTGGCCCTCTAATCAAAAACACCCAGACCTCAGGTCAGGGCCCCAAGTGCTGATGGCTAAGTTTCAAAGCAGTAACGTGTATGTGATGTTCAGGAATGGGCAGGAACATTATGAACTCGCTGTGTTGGGTGTTATCTCCACAGTCATGTGAGCTGAAGCCTGGATGGATCCTTTTTTCTGCCACTATAACCCATCCTAATGGAGATTGCTTTGGTATGGAGAGAAATTTTGCACATAAAGTTTCTATAGCTATTAGGAAGTAGGGTGAAGGTCAGAAAAGGCCCCAAGGCTTCCCCTATCTCTTTGTTCTCTAGGGGAGCCTTCAGAGTCAGCTTGTAAGATTCCCCGTTCAAAATAGGAAAGTAAAGGAAATTGTCCTTTAGCCCTCTGTAGGCCTGTACACCCCCACCCATATGATCCATCTTCTTTCAAGGGTGTAGAAAGAACGGCCTTGCTCATTCAGTCATTCATTTATTCACACTTCAGTGTGAATTAAGTCCAAGGGTACCTCTTTTGGAACATGTGAATGTAAAGGACCACTTCTAATTGTGAAAGGCTTGTTGCCCGGTTAAAATAACTTCACACAGTCATTTAGATTAGGAAACATGAAAACCTTCTGGGGACTCAAATGCATCTCAGATTACCACTGCTGCATTTCTAGATTTGTTTATAGATTGCTTGATTAGTTTTGGAGACTGGAGGCTCTATGAGTTAAGGACTATATTTAGTTTTGCTTACCCAACTATTTGTTGAAGGAATAAAGGAACGAGTTAATCAATTAAATCAAGGAAGTAATAAATGAAACAATAAAGTTGCTCAGGCCTTCTGGAAAAACTACATCCTGCCGATACTGGAAACGGGCTTTTGTTTTGATGCACCCAGCAACTCTTAAGGGATCCTCCACTTCCCTATCTCAGTCCAAGAGTTTTGGGTATGACTGGCCCTATCTCTGGCTATAGGGGTGGGCAAAGAACTCAGGCCTGACCAATCAGAGGACTCTCACTTCTGAACTTAAGAGTCTTTACAGTCTAGACCAGCCCAAGTAACTACTGAAATAAAGGATGTTCTAACACCCCCCACTGAGGGAACTGAATGGGGTGGGAGAGCAGAGGGCTGAGGAACCACCACCTACTGGGGAGAGCAGAGACAGCTTCATGAAGGAGCTTCACTTCACAGACTGAGCAAGACTGAGATGGCTAGAGATGTGGGAGAAGCCATTCTCTGCGCAAAGAACAGCACCAAACACAAGAGACAGGAACCTGGCTTGTGTGGGGGTGGAGGACAAGAGGTTTGAAAGAATGGATCAGGGCCAGTCCTCTAAGAGTTCTGGATACTGTGTCAAGCAGCTAAGGGTTTTACTCCGGAGGCAACGTGCACATATTCACAGTGGGACAGGTGGGTAACCTGAGCAGGATTGGGCATTAGGAAGTTGATCTGCCACATGAGTGGATTAAAGGGAAAGAAGCTAGGGTCCAGAAACAAGTTGCATGCGCCCAGCCAAGGAAACACGAAGGGCATCCGCAGTGGGACCAGAAATAGGGCATGACTACTAGCAGAGGCACTGAAGGCCTTGGGGAATAAGAACTAGGCAGAGGTAAGAGACCACATCGCTGTGCCTGGGTAACAGCATGTGGGTAGTGGCTTGAGAAGGGCAGGTCTAGGCCTCAACCAAAACAGAGTTTGAATCCTGGCCCTGGCACTGGTAGTCTGTGTGATCTTGGGCAAGTTTTCTTATCTCTGCGCCTTGGTTTTCCTCTCCATAAAGAGGATAAAACCAAACTGAGAGGTTACTGGAAGACTAAAGGAAATAATACCTGTAAAGCACTTTTCCGTAGAGCTTTTAGGTACAAATTTTCTTTTGGGGATGATGCATATATTCTAAAGTTAGATTATGGGGATGGTTGTACAAGTCTGGAAATATACTAAAGGCCACTGAACTGTACAATTTAAACGGGTGAATTTTATGGCATGTAAATTATGTCTCAATAAAACTGTTAGAAAGAATAATCAGTATGTGGTGGCTACTATCATTATCAGCTTCGGTTCCTGATCTGGGTATTTCTCATAGGCCTGCCTGACTGGCATTGCTCTCCAAACCAGCTTTGCAGATTTTCTGATTATAGTAGCATTATCTTCACAAAGTTTCTGGTTGGCCTAAACAAGGTAGAATGTTATTTCTTCCTCACAGAAAAGAGATCCAGAGGTAGGCAGTCGAAGACTGCATTTGACTCTTCAGACGTTGTTTGAGATTCCTTCCAATGCACTGCTCTTTTCATAGATCCGTGTGGCTGCTGGAGTTCCAGCTAACACATCCACATTCCAGGCAACACGAGGAGAGAAAAAAAGAAAGGTTTGGCCCCCTTCTACTAGGGTGACTTTCCAAAACTACCACACGGCACTTCTATACTTCTGACCTCTAGCTCACTGGCTAGAATGTCATCACATAGCCCCATCCAGCTGCCAGAGAAATTCAAAAGTGTGATACTAGAGCCCTCGTGCTTCCATAACGTGGGGTTCATCGAAGGGGAGAATGGTAGCTGGGAAGCAAACAGCAGCTTCTGTTAAAGCTTCTAGCTAACAAAGGGAGGCAAAATACAAATACAAAGATACACACACACACACACACACACACACACACATACACACACATATCTTTAAAAGAATAAATGGTAAGGGCACCTAGGTGGCTCAGTCAGTTAAGTGTCCTACTTCCGCTCAGGTCATGATCTCGCGGGTCGCCAGTTGGAGCCCCGCGTCAGGCTCTATGCTGACAGCTTGGAGCCTGGGGCCTGCTCCGGATTCCGTGTCTCCCTCGCTCTCTGCCCCTCCCCCACTCGTGATCTGTCTTTCTCAAAAATAAACATTAAAAACAATAATTTTTTAAAAAACAATAATGATTGTATGGTTTGCCTCCAGGTTGGGAGACCAGGTGGCTGGGAACAGGGATGGGGTCAGAACTTCCACTTTTCCCATTTTGACCTTTAGAATTTTCAACCACGTGGCTATATTATCTAGTCAAATAAATAAAACTAGAATCTTTTTTCAAAAAGACTGAATTAGGCCACCTGACCTTGTGTCTCCTGACTTCCAATTCTGTTGATTCCACTGCTGTCCCAGGCATCCAGACAGTCCCAAAACCTCTGCAGATCCAAGACCACCTGCCTGGACACCTACTCTTCCCTTCCTGCTGCCGTCCCTTTGGCAAGGACAGCGCAAGCTTTTCTGCAGTTCCAGAGATGTGAGTGCTGACTGCATCAGCCTATATGGGGTCATCCTAATAATCCCTGTGGAGATGTGAGATGTGTTCCTGATATGGCTTGCTTGCTTGTATTTATTTATTTATTTATTTATTTATTTATTTATTTATTTTACATATGATGAACACACAAAAAGGGATTATTGGCCCCTTGTTTTTTTTATCTCTTCGTTCTTTATTCCTGTTCTCATGGCAGATGTCGCTGGGCCTAGCATAACCCAGCATCTATCAGAGAGGCCCTCAGCCCTTCCATTTTTTCCACTGATTCTCAGAACTCCCCCAGAGCCTTCAATAAATTTCTCCATGGCTTACATGTTTTACACAATTTCTTGAAATCACTCCTAGTTCCCTAGGACTGCCGTAACAAATTACCAAAAACCTGGTGCCTTAAAACAACAGAAATTGATTCTCTCACGGTTTTGGGGGCCAGAAGTCCAGTATCAAGGTGTCAGTTAGCAGGGTTGGTTCCTTTCTGGGGACTCTGAGGGAGAAGCTGTTCTGTGCTCTCCGTAGGTGACTGCTGACAAACCTTAGTGTTCTCTGGCTGGTGGCGACACCTCTCCGATCTCTGCCTCTGCGGACACGTGGCATTCTCCCTGTGTGTCTCTGTGTCCAAATTTCCCTCTTTGAACAAGGACACCAGCCACTGCATTAGAGCCCACCCTACTCTAGTTTGACCTCGTCTTAACTTGCTTACATCCGCAAAGACCCTCTTTCCAAAATAAGGTCCCATTTACAGGTTCCAGGCAGGCAGGAATGTGGAGGGAGCTTCATTCAACTCAGTGCACTACTCAAGTCTCCACCTGCCGGCTGCATCCCTCTCAACCTCTTCCCCAGTCTTGAGTCATTTCTACCTTTATGAATGGCAAAATTATTTCACGCTGCTGCATCACTGTTAGCCCAAAGCCGTTCATCCAGTTTAACTACTGAGTTACAGACACCACTGTCCCATTTAACCAGTGGCCAGTTATCTTTCCCACCCTATCAGCAGCCTCAAGACATTTTCAACTTCTGCCCTCTCAGTTTGCAGCTTCTTCAGCGCTACTCCCCCGAGAGGTGTTTAATATCTCATTAGCACCCCTTTGCACCTCAGTGTGAATCCCCTAATCTCTTAAATTCTCTCTGTACACATACCCCCCCCCCCAACCTCCAACCAGCTCAGTTCCTCCAGCCTCCCTGCGTGGGCGCTGGGTGGCAATGAAGGGACTGATAAAGAGGCGAGCCCATGTCTGCCCATCGCTCAGCACTCAGGGATGCTGCTGGCCTCTGAAAATAGTGTCAGGCCTCATTCCTGCCATACAGTTTGAAATCCTCCACAGTGGGCAACAATTTGGTCAGCCTGCAGCAGACTGTCTACATTCTTTCAACACTGGAGAATGAGTCTACACAATTCCCCTGCCGTGTAGCAGGCAACCTGCCAGCCGGGTGTTTCCTTGCTCCCTTCCTTCCCAGTTGTCAGCCCTGAGCACCCCCCACCACCACCACCACCCCGTGTCCCGGGCAGTTCTGAAGGAAGCCATAAAATTAATCAGCTCTTTTCTGTGGCTTATTTTTTTCTAGCATTTTATTCTAAAAAATTTGCAGTCAACAAAAGTGAAAGAATTTGACAGTGAACTACCCTATTACCCAGCACCTAGATGTTACCATTAATATTTTTTAGCATTGAAAAAATTGATATATATCTCACATCTAAAGTGAATTATTTACTTGTTTGTTTATTTATTTATTTATTTATTTAGAAAGCATGCACCCACACGAGTTGGGGAGGGCAGAGGGAAAGACAGAACCGTAAGCAGGCCGCATGCCCGGTAAGGAGCTGGATGAGGGGCTCCATCCCACCACCATGAGATCATGACCTGGGCCGAAATCAAGAGTCGGCCGCTGAATCGACTGAGCCACCCAGATGCCTTCTAAGGTGAATTTTAAAGTGTATACTTATGAAATGTACATTTTAGTGGCTTGTAGTATACTCACTACATTGTGCAAACATCACCACTAATTCCAAAACATTTTCATCACCCCAAAAGAAATCCCCGACCCATTAGCAGTTAGTCCTAATCCCCTTCTCTACCCTGTCAACCATTAATCCACTTTCTGTCTCTGTGGATTTGTTTTTGCTGGATATTTCATATAAATAGAATCCTACAATATGTGGCCTTTTGTGTTTGGTTCCTTTCACTTAGAATAATGTCTTCAAGGGGCACCTGGGTGGCTCAGTCGGTTAAGTGTCTGACTGTAGCTCAGGTCATGATCTCCCAGTCCATGGGTTTGGGCCCTGTGTCTCAGCACAGAGCCCTAAGTCTGCTTCAGATTCTGTCTCCTCTCTCTCTGCCCCTCCCCTGCTTGCACTTTGTCTCTCTCAAAAATAAGTAAACATAAAGGTATTTTTAAAAAACACAAATTGTAAGCTGCTACCAATTATTTACATCTTAAGTTTTTAAATAAGTAGATTCAGAATATTGAAGCTAATAAATGCCTGCCTTGATTGTACATTCACATGAATAATAATTTAAGGGGCACCTGGGTGGCCAGTCAGTTGAGCGCCCAACTCGATTTCAGCTCAGGTCATGATCCCAGGGTTGTGAGATTGAGCCCCATTCTTGCATGCACACATTCTCTCTCTTTCTCTCTAAAATAAAATTTTAAAAAGAATAGTGATTAAAATGAAGGGATAGTCCTTTCGTGATAAAAAATGCTCAACAAACCAGGAATAGAAGGGAATGTTATCAACCTGATGAAGCCATCTTTTTATAAAAACCCACAGCCAACGTCATACTTGATGAAAGACTGGATGCTTTACCCTAAGATCAAGAACAAGACATGGATGCTTGCCCTCACCATTTCTACTTAACATTGTTCTAGGAGTTCTAGCTGGACAACTAGGCAAGAAAGATAAAAGGCATCCAGACTAGAAAGAAGTAAAACTATCTTTCTTTGCAGATGTTATGATCAATATATATAGAAAATCCTAAGGAATCTACTAAAAAGAGATGATGAATTTTATGACACCCTGTAAAAGTCCCCATTTCCAAGATTTAAAAATTCCCTGGCTTTTTTCAAACTGCCTCTTCCTTTATTCCCACATTCTTCTCTCCATACTTAGCAAGGATAAACCCAACACTTTTTAAACAATTACCCACCTATTCCCTCCACCCCATCTCTCCTTGGAGGTTTGCTCTTGTAATTACCATCTTTGGAACTGCCCACCACGACCCTTGTTTCTCCCCATGTGGACGGTCTCCAGTCTCTTCCTCTGGCACTCCCTTTCTAAATTAGGCTACTCTCCCGCTGCCTATCCTAAAGTAGCCCCCTTCTGCCTGGCTTCTGTATTTGTGTGCATGTGTTGTGGCTAATTTTTAAAACAGCTTTATTGACATATAATTTACATATGAAATTCACTCATCTTAAGAGACCATTCAGGAGCTGGGGGGAGGGGGGCGGGGAGGGGCTCAGTCGGTTGAGCAACCCACTCTTGGTTTCTGCTCAGGTCATGATCTCCCAGTTTATGGGCTCCAGCTCCACATTAGGCTCTGTGCTGAGATTCTCTCTCTCCCTCTCAAAATAAATAAATAACTATTTCGGGGAAAAGAGAGAGGGGCACCTGGGTGGCTCAGTCCATGGAGCCTCCAACTTCAGCTCAGGTCATGATCTCAGGGTTCCTCAATTCGAGTCCCACATCTGGCTTTCTGCTGTCAGCGTGGAGTCCACTTCGGATTCTCTGTCCCCCAGCTCCCCTCTCTCATGCTCGGTCTCTCCCTCTCAAAAATAAATAAATGTTAATTTTTTTTTTTTTTTTTTAAAGAAAGAGACCATTCAATGATTTTTAGTAAATTTACTAAGTTGTTCAACCATCACCATAATCCAGTTTTGAATATTTCTCTCACGCTGATGGTATACCTCCCCTGATTGGCTTGTAAAGGCTGGGCCTCTACACTTGGCCACCTACAAGTGTAGAGTTTGGAAGTTAGGCCTGAGGGATTTGGGATTTTGAATAAAGGTCTAAAACCTCCAGGCAACAAGACAGTGAAGAATCATTTTTCCATCCCTCCTCCTTTTAAAAAATGAAGTCTTGGTTAATCATTAGGCCAATCATGATATCTTGAAGAGTTAAACTGATCCATATCTCCATTTTCATCCAAACAGCTTATTTTCCTCTCCTGTGTTCCCCTCAGAGAAGATACTCCCCTGCTGAGCTGAGGCATTCTTAGAACTTTCTAGCTCAGTTCACACACCCACCGCCCAAGACCAACGACCTCCTCCTCTCCACGAATGTCAGCCCCAGTCCAGGCCCCATATACCCATGCTCCTGGTCAAGAAACATTGCTCTGTGTCCTTTCTTTGCCTATTCTAACTCTACCACCCACCGCCCGCCCCCCCGCCCCCCGCACTCCATCACACCACAAGGTCCTGGGCTTCCTTTTCATCCCTGTCAGCCTCGTTTCCCTAATCTCCAGACAGATCTCTCGCCTGACCCCTTCTCTCCATCCTCGCTTCACTCGCCGGGTCATCACTTCCCAGACGCGGGCACCCGGGACCTCAAAAGCGCAAATGCCAAACCCAGACGAGTTGACGCGCCTAAAGGAGGGGAGTGTGTGGGTGTAAGTGTCTGTGCTTGTGTGTGGAAGAAACCAACTGAGTCCACGCCGGTGTTCATTTTCTGGAAATGCCAACCACGCCCGGCTGACAGAGCGGGTATCCGCAACCCAGTGCACTCCTGCACACAGCACTCAGGGTTGGTGGACTCAGAAGCAGCTAGGTTTCACCCTGCACCCGGGCCCAGCGGGCGCCCCGCCCCCCAACCGTACAGCGCACCCCCGCCCTGGCGCGGTGGTAGGGCCCGGCGGCGACGTCACCCATTGTTTACAAATCAACCCGAGCCGGTAGGATTCCGGCTCCCGCGGCTGCAGGCGCGCGGCGCGAGTGCCTGGCGGCTTCCCGCTTCCGTGTCCGCCCCGGCCCCGGCCCCGGCCCCGGCCCCGGCCCCCGCTCCCGCTTCGGCTTCAGCACCGCTCCCCGCTCCGCCGCGGCCCATCGAGCCCGGCGGGCCGCCGAGCCGCCAGCGCCGGCCGCCGAGCTCCGTGTGCCCGGGCGGGGGGCCATGCCGTGTCGGAGGGAGGAGGAAGAGGAAGCCGGCGAGGAAGCGGAGGGGGAGGCGGAGGAGGAGGAGGAGGAGGACAGCTTCCTCCTGCTGGAGCAGTCGGTGACGCTGGGCGGCTCGGGCGAGGTGGACCTGCTGGTGGCCCAGATCGGCGAGGCGCTGCAGCTGGACGCGGCTCAGGACAGCCCGGCCTCCCCGTGCGCGCCCCCGGGGCCGCCGCTGCAGCCCCCGCGGCCCCCGGCGGCCGTGCGGGCGGACAAGGCCCGGCCCCCTGCGCTGCCACTGCTTCTGCCGCCCGCGCCGGCCGAGGCGGTGGGCCCGGCGCCCCCGGGGGCCCTGCGCTGCGCCCTCGGGGACCGCGGCCGCGTGCGGGGCCGGGCTGCGCCCTACTTCGTGGCCGAGCTCGCCGCAGGCCCCAGCGCTCTGTCCCCACTGGCCCCTCATCCCGGCCTTGATGGGCCCTCGGGAGCCAACAAGCGGGGCGCCCCGCAGTCGCTGTCCGGCCCGTGCCGGCGAGGTTGGCTGCGAGGCGCCGCCGCCTCCCGCCGCCTGCAACAGCGACGCGGGACCCAGCTCGAATCCCGCACCGGCGACGACGATCCGCACCGGCTCCTGCAGCAGCTGGTGCTCTCGGGGAACCTCATCAAGGAGGCTGTGCGGAGGCTTCATTCGCGACGGCTGCAGTTACACGCAAAGCTTCCCCAGCGCCCGCTCACGGGGCCTCTGTCGGCCCCAGTGCATGAGCCCCCTTCGCCCCACAGCCCTCGCGCGGCCTGCAACGACCCCGGCGCGTCCGGGAGGAGGGCGCAGCTCAAAACTGGCGACGGCGTTCTGGTACCTGGCAGCTAACACCCCGAGTGGCCACAGTGCCAGCCTCTGCCTGGAGGGCAAGGGATTCCGCTGAGGGCTGCATCCCTATTCAGACTGGTGAACTCGCGCAGTTGGAAACGGGAAAATAAGCTAATGCAGACGAGGAATGGAAAAACCGCGAATATTTCCTTGGGGAATTAATGGAGGGCTCCAGTGTGTTTGAAACAGCTTGGTTGGCCCTATTTGTGAGGCAGATTACAGAGCGCACTCCAAGCTCACATTCAGTAGGACTCCTTATTTGGCTTGACCAGCCCCGGCAGTGCAGCTTGCAGTTCCACGCAGCCTCTCGGAGACCTTCAGCCCGGCGACCATGTGGCCACACTCCACGCTTCTCGGGATCGCCGAGCGTCTGAAAGACGAGGATGACCCCAGTTACTTTACCTTTTCAGGGCTGGTTCCTGATCCACTTTGGGGGAGGGGAACATGAGTAGACCGTCATTTCAGGGAGAACCTCAAACTGCCAGACTTGAAAATTTGTGACTCTTAAAAAAAAAACAAAAAAAAAAACGCATCTCATGTCTTTTGGGTGCTGGTTCTTAATACAAAACACGCGGTACCATGAAAGGACTTTTTGGGAGTTGAATAGGAGTAACGTTTTCTCTGTCCCCCGTTTTGCAACTGGCTGCGGTTCTCAGCGTGGCAGGGAAAGGTGTGCGAGATTGGCACGGGAGGCGGGGGCGGGCGGTGCTGGGGAAAGGTAAGGTGGGACGTGGAGTGAACCCTCCTTCCTCTCTAAAATATTTTCACAGCCGTCCCTCTCCTCCTCGGGTTCAAGGTCACTGTTTTCCTGAGCGCAGGCAGGGTTCCGGGGTTCCAGTAGAGCAGAAGAGTTGCCGGGTTCTGCCTGTACTCCGGAGAAGAGCTCGGTGTTTTGCAAGTACTGGAGTCTCCTAAGGACACGCGCACCGCGGCCACCGCGGGTATGGGGAGGCGGGGACGTGACGGGCGCCGGTGCCTTCTGCGGGCAGCCGCGCCCTGGGCTTTCACAGAAACTGCCCAGGGTCTTAGCCTCGGGTCCCTGCGCTCCCCCCACGGCTCTGCTGTCCTACTCCAAGTGGGTGGCGCTGGTGCTCCTTGGGGCCAGGGCTGGGGGCTGGGGAGACGCCACGTGACGCGCACTCCGGGGACACAGCCTCGCACAGCAGCTTATAATGGACTCTCCGGGGCCATTTGCAATAACAGCTGCAATTCCCTGGATAGACGGAGTTGATTTCCTCCCTCTGCCCCTCCCCCAGGCATGCCAGCTCGCCTTTGTAAGTGAAGGAAACCGAGTAGAAAATGTGACCCTCCAAACGGAGAAGCTGCAGGCTTTGCCATTGTGAATCGTGGTAAAGTGCTTTAACATACTGTTCACTTACTCTGAGGGATCTAAAACCGTTTTGTGGGTGTTTTAGTTTTATAAGATTCAATGGCTTGTTCATCATCCAGATGTGGCTATTGACATATCTACACTTCGCACCGGAGTGTCTGGAATTGTGGCTTATCCTGATTGTAGGATTTTAACTTAACTGAAATACTTGTTTTCAATAAATGCGTTGGGTTTTTTGTTGGGTTTATTGTTGGGTTTTATCTTCTACTTGCCCTCGGTGCGAAAGATGCAGAGAACACATTTCTCTAATCCATAAACCTTAAAAACACTTGAAATCCTTGTCGGCCTGCCTTGTGGATGGTAATTAGAGCGCCTTTGTGTCTGAGCGGCTCACTAGTTAAGCAGGGTCTGTGTGGCTGGGCGTGTATTGGTGCTGGCATGAAATTAAATGAAAGTGAGGTCAGGTTTTGGACCAATCCCATTCACTAAAACCTTAGAGCCTTTTGGATTACTAGTCAGTGATGGAGTTTTATGAAGCTGCCTCTGACTATTAGCAAAGGACATCAGTTCAGCCTGTCACTGCAGACTGGGAGGCTCATCACTTTTTTTTTTCTTTCTAACGTGGTCATTAAGTGGACTCGTTTCACAAGGCAGCCCTTAAGGCTGGGGCAGCTCTTGGTTAGCGGCCGATCAGGAGACAAACCCACGGTGGGAAAGCTGTCTGGCAGTGTCTGAAAGGACTCCTCTCTTTGCTCTTAGCATGTTTGCTGCCATTCTCTCCAGGAGCGGTGACATAACGGCCTGTCTCTATCCCTCCCTTTCTGAGTTACTTCAGCCTGTTCCCTCCAGGAAGGAGCCACACTAGGCAACATATCATCCAGGGTTCAAGGCCACTTATTAAATGGGGACCTCGGACAAGTTGCTCAACCTCTGTGGGCTTTTGGTTTCCTTCTGTACAATAGACGAGAAGTGAGATGTGGAAAAGTTTGCTGTGACTGGCACATACTGGAGAAGAACAGTCTCTAGTCCCTACTCGTTCCTTCCCAGGACTGCCCCTTGGTAGCCATATGACTGGGTCCTAGGTTTCTCATGAAAGAAGGGCATGCCATGGTCCCAAAAGTGCTTTCTGGATACAGTTCTTTCTTTCTTTTTTTCTTTCTTTCTTCCTTTCTTTCAATTTATTTTGAGAAAGAGAGAGAGAGAATGCAAGCAGGGGAGGGGCAGAGAGAGAAGGAGAGAGAGAATCCCAAGCAGTCTCCCTGCTGTCAGCGCAGAGCTCGACTCAGGGCTCTATCCCATGAACCCATGAGATCGTGGCCTGAGCTGAAATCAAGAGTCAGATGCTCAATGAACTGAGCACCCGGGCACCCCTACAGTCCTGACTTTCTAACTTCCTTCTGGACTCCATGCCTATTGTCTATACCTCCCCATTCTCTCCGCCCCTGATAGTCTGAGATACACCTCCAGAGCGCACCAAGCCAGCTGTTCCCTACATCCTGTCCAGAAAATGTTGTGGGAGGCTTTTCCAGTGGGGCTCAGCAAGGGAAGGGTGATTGTGGAGGCTCTAACACTGAGGAAGGGGACGCTCCAACAGTGTAGGTGGCTGCCACGACTGGGCGCTGAGCAGGAGGAAAGTGGTCAGGTGCTGACTTCCTCCAGCATTGGAGTACGCCTGGGGTCATCAGCTCCGCTTCTTACTGGGGATGGGATTTCCTTGAGGTCAAAGGGTTAGGGGCAATCGAGGGCCAAACTGGCCATGATTTGATGCCACTGCACTGGCCGTGCTGGCTTGTAATGATCAATTAAGGCTAGACTCAACCATGGGGTTCACATAGTACTACTCCCTCCTTAAAAAAGGAAGACTGGAGAGGAGACTGAGTGGCTCAGTCAAGCATCTGACTCTTGATTTGGCTCAGGTCACGATTACAGGGTCATGGGAGTGAACCCTGTGTCGAGCCCCCGTTAAGCCCGTCAGGCTTCGTGCTTAGTGTGGAGCCTGCTTAAGATATTCTCTCTTGCTGTCGCCCTCTTTCTCTCTCATTCTGCCCCCCTCCCCAATTTGCACACTCTCTCTCTCAAAATAAATAATTTAAAAGGACAACTGGAGAAAACTAATCTCTACTATCAGGCACTTTAAATGCACCATAACCCTAAACCGTCCAGCTTTTAAAAAATCTTGCAGGCCTTACTAGTCACCCCAAAATCTTTTCTGAAATAAGTCAAGGTTTACACAAAAGATTGTTAAGTTATTAGACCACTTTATATATATAGGTGGAAAAATAGTCCGGGAAGGGAACAGGACAGAGTCACCTACCAAAGTCACTTATGAAAGTCAAAGGCCTAACAGAGTCTAGAACCCAGGTCTCTGGGCTCCCAGTTCAGGCCTCTTTCCAATAGACTAACACCGTCATACACAGTCCAATATTGTTCACTGCACAACTCCGCACATATACTACAAGGTGAGTGACACCTCTGTAATTGTCCAAGATGGTGGCCCTGCCACTGGAACCCTGAAAAACATACCCCAGATCCCTAGGCTGAGCTACGGAAAGCCAGGTACGCCACAACCATATTCTTACAAAATGTTCAGCGTCCTATGAAGACAGCTAGTTGGCCAGAGAAAATAGCCTGGATGAGATAAAAGACCAAGCTAGAAAGTCAACGAGAAAAATACAAAATAAATTAAAACACGGAAACTGGCAAGTAACGAGTGATGTGGAGAAAGGAATGCCACACCTCACAGAGAACTGCACAGTCTGCCACCCCAGGATTTCATTCTAAATTAGGCATAAACGCTACAATATTTGGATTCAGTTTTCACCCTTCTTTTTCCAGCTCATAAGCAAAGACAGGGAATGAAGATCAGACACCACTTTCGTATCCAGCAAAGTCTGTGTTGAACCCTGTGATCCCTTCCTTCCAATCAGAAAAGAGTTACCCTGGCAACTAAATTACTAACTCACTCAATTAGCTCCCCCCTCTTCCACCAATGCTCAGTAATCACAGAATGTCAGCCCAGGGAGAGCTCAGCCTTAGGCGGTCTAGTGCTACCACAGTTCTATTTAGCCATAGAAGCCCAGAGAGGTTGCCCCTCAGAGGTTCACTCGTTTGAACACGGTGCAGGCTCCTGCAGGCCCAGGGGCAAAACCTCTCCCGTGCAGTACATCTTCATGGTTTTCCATCCATCACTGATGGGGGAACAAGTGACCTGCCCTTAACAGTTTCCCAGAAGTAATAATAGATAAGACCTTGGGCTCTGCAGGCAGCCCTACCCTGCTTCCACACAGGCAGCTGTGTGATTTGGGGCAGAGTCACTAATCTAATTAATGAGCTCAATGAACTCATCTGCAAAATGGGAGAAGAAGGGCCTACCTTGGAAACATTATGTGAGTGTTCAGTTAGATAATGCATGGAAGTAAATAGCAAACAATAAGCCCTCGAATAATAAGACATTGTATCTGGAAGCTATTGCATGAAGGTCACGACTTTGTTTTTTGTGGAAAATCCTGCCTCTTAAAAAGGACTTCTTCCATCTGTTTCTTCAAAAGCATAAACCTGTTTCCTCTGAAGACTAGTTGCTTGAGCATACGCCCCTGTCGTATAGGTAAGTGTTAAGGGAAGTATAGAGAACACTTTACTCAGTCTGGATGAGGTTTAATCTGAAAAGGGTGGCAGTGCCCTTCATCCCAAACCTTGAAAGCAGATCAGGACTAGTAGAGTAGGAGCAGCAGGAAATATTACAAAGGGGAGGGTTTGTGCTGAGGACAGCCTGGGACCACAGCTCTTAACGCCCCCATCAGAAAACCCATCCCCTTCTGGAGCACCTGGGTGGCTCAGTCGACCAAGCGTCCAACTTTGGCTCAGGTCATGATCTCACAGTTCGTGGGTTCAAGCCGCATGTCGGGCTCTGTGCTGACAGCTCAGAGCCTGGAGCCTGCTTTGGATTCTGTGTCTCCCTCTCCCTCTGTCCCTTACCCACTTGTGCTCTCTCTTTCAAAAATAAACATTAAAAATAAATAAATAAAACCCATCCTTCTAATTCAAATTCAGGGCTCAGCTGAAGTTCTGTGTGCCCACTCTGTCCACTCGTGTATAACCTGTACTGAGAAACTCATGTAATTTCTTCACAGGGAGTGATCTTGGAGTTCATTTTGTTCTTACCCTTCATTATATTTACTGTCATTATAGGGTTATCTCGGGAACTCATATGTGAATGTCTTCCCTTCCCAAAGAGATTAGATATTCTTTAATGGCAGAGGACAAGATGAAGAGGATGTGTTGGGCAGATTATCAGGCCACTCAGTGTAGGGGATGGTCTGAGGTTGAGGGGGGACATTTATGGTAAGCTAGATCAGTTGCATGGCTGTTATAACATCCGTGCACCAGGTGATAAGGGCCTTGGTGGGAAGAGAGACGAAAAGACAAGACACACTTTGAAAAGGAAAAAAAAAAAAACAAACAAAAAAAACCCCACAGGCCTCCATAGAGTACCTTGTGGCAACTAAAATGTCAGTTCTGGAGCCAGAAGGCCTGGGTGGCAATTCTGGATCTTTCCTTTAAAGCTCCTTCCTGTGACTTCGGGCCAGTCACTTCACCTCACCTAACCTCACGTTCCTCATCTGTGAATTCCGATAGTAATAAAGTCCCTGCCTCACAGGGTTGTGAGGATTCACTGAGCTAACGCTAGTAAAAATGCTGAGCCAACTGCCCAAAACATAACTGCATTTAGTAACGCTGCTTTGGTATTGGCATTTAGTAAATATTTGCAGAGCAAACAAATGGGGCGATTTCAACAGACCTATAGAGGCCAGGGGAGTGGGGTGCTTGGGGCATAGTGAGGAGCTGTGGTTCCTAGGAACTCAGAGAAGATGAGAAAGGAGGGACAGCAGCTACAAAGGAAAAACTGGGCCAATGGAAGGATTCGCTCAACCAGGAGAGACTTGAGCTTGTCTGACGGCCATGGAGGATGTGCAGAGGGAGAAACTGAAGATGTTCTCAGGGGTGAGCTTGCCTGAGGAGGCAAGAAGGCACAAGACGCCCCGTCTGCACAGGTCTGAAGGGCAGGGCTCTGGGGGATTACAAGGGCGGCGTGCCCACTACGTGACAGCACCTACGTCACAAACTCCTAGCACAGCAAGGCTGGGCACCTGAGAGTTGGCTCTTGAAACCACTTTGTATAACCCATCACGCCTGGGATCGCTGGTGTGTTTCTGTTGCTGTGTGAAGGAATCCTTCTCTGAACCTTCCGCTACAGCTTACGCCACAATAGAATGGAAACTAAATCTGGTGTCAAGTGTATTAACTGCTCCCTCTTATCAATTAACTGACTCATAGAAGGTAAAATTCACAACCCCAGTCGATAGGCTGTTCAGGCACTTTGTTTGACTTATTGATTTGGGTGGGTTAAAAAAAAAAATCACAAGCTGGTTATCTTCTTGTTACCTTTGGCCTGCCTTTTTGCCTGTTTCTTTTTTACCAGCGAAATTAGATTCCACAACCTAGCACGGGTGACAAATGATTTCCTAGGTTTTCCCAAAAATCTTCCCTGGACTGGAGTCATAATCACCTTTGTCCAGATGCACCATAGATAGTACTTTGCTTCAGCTGGGTTAAAGGGGGGAAAACTCACAGTGCAGATGTTCAAGACCTATTGTTTAATGGTGCTGAGGCAGGGAAACTGAATAACTCTGGGGTGTAAAAAAGATACTGAAAATCACGGGGCACCTAGGTGATTCAGTTGGTTAAGCATCTGACTCTTGATTTCGGCTCAGGTCATGGTTTGTGAGATCAAGCCCCACGTCAGGCTCAGTACTGACAGCACTGAGCCTGCTTGGGATTCTCTCTCTCTCTCTCTCTCTCTCTCTCTTTCTCTCTGCCTCTCCCCTGTTCTCACTTTCACTCTCTCTCAAAATAAAAAAAAAAAAAAAAAAAGAGGGCACCTGGTTGGCTCAGTCGGTTAAGCGTCCGACTTCAGCTCAAGTCATGATCTTACAGCTTGTGCGTTCGAGCCCTGCATCAGGCTTGTGCTGACAGCTTGGAGCCTGGAGCCTGCTTCCGATTCTGTGTCTCCCTCTCTGTTCCTTCCCAGCTCGTGCTCTCTCTCAAAAATAAATATTAAAAAAAAAAAAATAGTGAAAGTCACTAAGATCTGATTCCATATACCTTGGACCTAGCCACAGAGGATGTACAGAGATAACGTAGATACATCTGTTCGTGTGCATACACCCATAAGCACATGCAGACATGCTCACATACCCACCATCCCTTACAGTCTCCCGTGGCTTCTCGGTTCTACTCTTTCTGTCTATTCCTATTGTTTACTTTTTTCCCTCCCACATAGATGTGATGAGTTGGTCTTTATAAAGAACTTAGAACAGAGCCTGGCACATGGGAAGCACGACAGACATTAGCTAGTGTTATTACTGCTTCCCAACTGCCAGCGTCTCCCAGGATCCATCCACCCATCTTAGCTCTAACTGCCAAGTCTTTATCTTCAGCACAGCTCTAATCATTTATGAGGCACCAGGCTGCCGTCCCTATAACTTCACACATGAAACTCCTGATCAACCCCCACCCCCACCCCCACAACCAGCTAGCTTCTCCTTGCCACTTCCCTATTTTTCTGGATCTTCTAAGGGCTCAAAACTTGCAGAATGTTACCAGGGAAACCTAGGTCCCAGCCCCTTCAGAAGATGGGAGCTGTCTCAATTCTGCCAGCTCACATCCCCCCAGTTCGGTGCCCAGCTACTCAAAGGGCTAGGGATATCCCAGCCACAGTCATTCCTGGGCCAAGTACTAGGAATGGGCCATCCCAAGCTCCAATACCTTGGAAATGGCCATTGCCTCAATATAGAGAGACACTTGCCCAGGCCCAGGCCCAGGCTTTGGCTCCCTACAGCCTTTGCAAATGGCTGAATCCACAGAGGGGGCTGTTCATGACTAGAGATGTGGGTGGTTCAGGCAGGAGGCAAGAGAATCAGCTTAATGCCATGAGTACAGACCCTGCTCTACCACCAATAAGTCCTACCTCTCCCCATTGTAGAGAGCAAAGGAAGGTCTCATAAAAGGTATCAACAGAGCACCTGCCCTTAACAGGTATCACTTCTCTTTCCTTCTACCTTGCTTCTCAGGTCCCATAGCTCTTCTCTCCTTGTCTGCAGGCACCATTCTAACCTCATTCCCAAGTGCTCTTGGGAATAGTGCAGACCCACAGGACATCTGCTCTGGGTGAGACTGCACCATCTCGGCCCTATGCCCTCATCTTAGACAACTCAAGGTTCTAAAAGCAGCAGCCAGGTACCATTTGTTATCCGCGCCCTTGTTGGGCAATTTCTCCTATCTTGTGTAAAAGCCTCGGCCCCAAAGCTGCTTGCGAATTCGCCCAGGAGGTCTCAAACCCTGCCGCATCCCACAGCCCCAGCACTTTGCATATATGTGGCTGGTGTTCAAGAGAAGTTTGAGAACAGTGATGCCATTGTGTTAAGGTATTTAGTGGGATGCTCTTAAGAAACCTTAATAAACCCAACATGGGAGAAAATGGTGTCAAGGAAGTCTCATACAGGGGGTACAGTAGACTGGAAGGTCTGGTTGAGGAACAGGAGATCCTAGAACCAGACTGCCTGGCTTCAAATCCCAGCTTGTCCACTTAAAAAGCGGCGACTTCAGGGGCGCCTAGGTGGCTGTCGGTTAAGCATCTGACTCTTGATTTCGGCTCAGGTCATGATCTTAAGGTTTCTGAGATGGCGCCCTGCATCGGGCTCTGCGCTGTGTGGAGCCTGCTTGGGATCCCCTTTCCCTCTCTCTGCCCCTCTCCCGCTGGGACGTGCGCATGCGTGAGCATGCACCCTCTCTCAAAATAAAACATTAAAAAAAAAAAGGTGGTGACTTCAGGCAAGTCAGTCAGTCTCGTGGGCCTCAGTGTCCTCATCTATAAAATGGAGAAAACAGTCTCCACATTATGGCCCATAAAACCATGACATGATGAGAGGATACCCAGAACAGTGACTCCTGGCACACGTATACCCAGTGAATACAACCCCCAGAATGATGAATGCAGAGATAGACTGGTTTGGAAGGTTACGTGGAAGCAGATTTCTGGAAGGAGTCAGAACGAGGGATGTGAGGGTACAGTAGCAAGAGACTGGGACAGCTTGTATTATGGTGGCTAAAGTTAGCGAGGGCAAGTGGGGCACGTTTGGTCCCCAAGGAAGGGGCCACTCCCAAAGGAAGGGACCAAGGAAGAGGCAGTGGTGGTGACAAGAATTAGCCACTATCATTCTTTGAGCAAGTTATCCCAGACATCCCTGATCTTCATTTAACCCTCCCAACTACCCTATTAACTAGTATTCTTTTATTAAAGAGCGAAGGAACAAGCACAGGGTGGTCACTTGCCCGTTGTGATACAGATGGGTGAGTAGCAGGGCCGAGTCAAACCCAGTCACTGAACACTAGCTTTCCCCTCACGGCCCCCCCATGAGACAATGGTGGGCAGGCGAGGGAGGAAGAGGTGCTAAGAAGTTCCCTAGGGGGCTGGGTGGCAGAACTCTGGGCTGGACCAAGTAGGAAGGGACTCTACCAGGGTTCCATGCCTGGGGAAAACAGGCCTGAGGACAGGAAAACTTCAGTTAATCTAACCCTTGCCTGCTCAAACCAAGCCATTTTACAACTACCAAATATATCGCTGTGAAACTGGTTTCCCTTTCCTAGGCCAAAGCTCCAGACCGGGTTAGTCTCCAAAGAGGAAGAAACAGGCTGGCTTTGCCTGTGCCCTCCCATTTTTCACACACACAAAAATCCAGATGAAAATCACCCCACCTCCACCGCTGCTCTCTAGACACATCAAGTCTCTTGGCCTCTGCCCTCCCGCCTAGAGAGCATTTCTGGAATATGTTCTTATTCCACAGAGGGAATGGAAGCCCATCTAGCAGGTTTTAAAAATCTGGACTTAATTTGCTGATTTCGGTTAACATCAACCCAGAAACAATGAAGTCCTGCAGCTCTACCAGTATTCTACGCTGAGCAGAGATGGCTCCAACCCGTTGCCCAGGTCCCCCCAAGTACACTCACCCTTCATTATTAAGATATCCCCTATGTGTTTTTCTTTCCCCCACCTTCCACCAAAAAGCCAAACATGCTCCAAAACAAAAACCAAATTTATTCAGCAGACATTTTAATTAAGAAATCCTATAAATCAGGACCACCACAATTTCAGACACTCCGGTGCGAAGTGTACGTCAACAGCTACATCTGGAGGATGAACGAGCCATTGAAACTGTTTTTAAAATTTGTTTAGCTACCTTAAAGTTTGGGGGTGGCACTTTCCTTAAAGTGCCGTCAAGTTTCACAAGGGTAAAGCCGGCGGGTTCTCCTCTCGGAGAGTCACATTTTAAACACGGTTTCAGTCACTCACAAGAAGAGCTAGTGACAGAAGAAGGCTGTGAGGGATGAGGACCCACAAAGGCTCAGGCCCATGGCCCCACAGACGGCCAGAACATAGCAGAAAAACATCCAGGGTCTCATCTATCCCATGCAGACACCAGAAAGGGTGAAATAACAAAGTCTGGCTGGGAGGACAGGGGAGACTGTTTATGACTTTCTGAGAAAGCTCAAGGCTAGGCCAAGAGTGGCCTCAGGGAAAGAGGAGGAGGAGTTCTGGAAAGAGGAAAGCACAGAAAAATAACTCTCCCCACAGGTCCCTCTCTGCTTCTGTGTGTCCTCGGGAGACTCCAAAAGGTAGCAAAGCACAGACAAGGCTCTTCTTGGGGCAAGAGAAAGAAAAGACCCAGGGATGAATTTAGTTCTCCCAGGAACCCCACAGCCTTCTGCCAGAGAGCAAACTGTGACCTTGAACCACAGGTGGCAAGGTCAAGTCAGTTAAAAGTCCACATTCAACTCCCAACTGGCGCCACCTTCAAAATTCTTCAGCTCCCTCTAACCCCCTAACTGGAGTTCACATCTCCCACCTCCACCAAACACCAGTTGGGTGGGGAAAAGGGGGTGATGGCAACCCAACCACCACCAAGCTTTTACATTCTTCTTCCCTCTGGAATTTCTTTGCACAGCAATTGTAGCACCATTTCCACTAAGCTCTTCCACCAGAAAATAAAATGTTTGCGTGTCATTAGTTTTCAAGTATTGTTAATAAAGCCCAGGCGATACCCGCCCCTCAGAACCCTGTCTTTAAACAATCGAAGCACATGACGCCCCCAAGGCTTAAGTCAGGTACAAGTCGATGCCAGTAGCTGCCATAGTTCTCCCAGTTTTATCCCAGGTCATTGGCCCCGAGGTGGCCGAGAAAACTCTCACGCGGCACCTATGCGCCCTGGCCCGTGCATTTCTCCAGGCTCCTGTTCTCCGACAGCCTCGCTGGGGCCGGTAACTTCTTTCTCGCCTTGAGGTCTCTCCCCACGCGTCTCTCCGCAGCCTGGGCGGTCGCTCCCAGGACCGCAACGGCGGCTTCAGCTCTCGGTCGGTGAGGGTAGGACGCTGTTGGGTCTGCGAAGCGGTGTCCTCTTCCTCCTCCAGGGGCCCCCGGGTCAGTGCAAAGCGCCAGAAGGCTGCAGGGAGACAGGGTCCGGTCCGCTGCGGCCGCCTCCCGGCCCAGCGGCGCCCACTGGGCTCGTGGCTGCAACGGCAGCGACGGCTCGCTGAAGTCTTCGCACGGCCTCCTTGATGAGGTTCCCCGAGAGCACCAGCTGCTGCAGGAGCCGGTGCGGGTCGTCTTCGCGGGCGCGCGTCCCAGTTGGGGGCCATCGTCGCTGCTGCAGGCGGCGGGAGGCGGTGGCGCCCCGCAGCCAACCTCGCCGGCACGGCCCAGGCAGAGCGCTGGGGCCTGCGGCGAGCTCGGCCACGAAGTAGGGCGCAGCCCGGCCCCGCACGCGGCCGCGGTCCCCGAGGGCGCAGCGCAGGGCCCCCGGGGGCGCCGGGCCCACCGCCTCGGCCGGCGCGGGCGGCAGAAGCAGTGGCAGCGCAGGGGGCCGGGCCTTGTCCGCCCGCACGGCCGCCGGGGGCCGCGGGGGCTGCAGCGGCGGCCCCGGGGGCGCGCACGGGGAGGCCGGGCTGTCCTGAGCCGCGTCCAGCTGCAGCGCCTCGCCGATCTGGGCCACCAGCAGGTCCACCTCGCCCGAGCCGCCCAGCGTCACCGACTGCTCCAGCAGGAGGAAGCTGTCCTCCTCCTCCTCCTCCTCCGCCTCCCCCTCCGCTTCCTCGCCGGCTTCCTCTTCCTCCTCCCTCCGACACGGCATGGCCCCCCCGCCCGGGCACACGGAGCTCGGCGGCCGGCTCTGGCGGCTCGGCGGCCCGCCGGGCTCGATGGGCCGCGGCGGAGCGGGGAGCGGTGCTGAGGCCGAAGCGGGAGCGGGGCCCGGGGCCGGGGCCGGGCCGGGGCGGACACGGAAGCGGGAAGCCGCCAGGCACTCGCGCCGCGCGCCTGCAGCCGCGGGAGCCGGAATCCTACCGGCTCGGGTTGATTTGTAAACAATGGGTGACGTCGCCGCCGGGCCCTACCACCGCGCCAGGACGCGGGGGGGGGGAGACGTGCGACCAGGGGACGGGTTACTGGTCGTCGCGGGCAGCGCAGGGTCGCGGCCGGAGCTTTCTGGTGTTTGCTCTCGGTACCTACCTAGGAGGGGCTCTGGATCGTTGGGAGAGCTGCGTCCTTTTTCCGTCCGGTAAGCAACACGAGAAAATGAAGACTCGGAGGTGGTCTGGGTTGGTTTCTCCCACTCGCGGACACACCCACCCACACACCCCACCCCTCCTCCTCGGACGTTTCCTCGCTCCCCACGTGTCAGCAACGCTTGGGCCCGCCCTGCTCCTCCCCCGCGCACCCGCAGTCACCAGGACCTGGTGTAGTGGGGGAGGGGCGGGTTTCGCCGACAGTCCCGGTTCGCAGAGCTGGAGGTGGGGAAAGGAGGGGGAATTGGGGTGCGGCGGCGACCTTGCTAAGAAGAGCGGGATCGTCTCGGGGTAGGGCCTCTGAGACTTCCTCTCCGTCTTGTCCTCAAGTCCCCAGGGAACTTGGGAGAGAAGGACACGCCACCGCATGGCTAAAGAAAAGTTGATTTTGTTCACTAAAAAAAAATTTTAAAAGGTCAAATAGAAATATAGGACGGTGGAAAAAACCTCTCTCAATCATAGGATTCAAACATGTTCACGTTAAAAAAGAATGTTTCCTCTCCAGCCTTTTTCTAGCAAAGTGTATTTTACAAACAGCCACACATACAACGCACGCGCTTTACACCATAAATGGTGTTCGTGTTATTGCATGCACTTTGAAACCTATAATGATTTCATAAGTTCTCATCAAGTGTTTGTTCCATAAATTATTTAACAATTCCTTTAGCGTTTGCTGTTTACCAAATTTCACCACTGTAAGTGCGTGACTAACATTTCTTTGCGTAAAACTTTTTCCGTATTGATGATTCTTTCAAACTAAGACCGTATTCCCAGGAGTGGAATATTAGGTCAAATTATATTTTAAGGTTTCTGATAAACGTGGCAAACTGCTTTACAAGGGTTGAGTACATTTACTCTCCCGTCATTAGTGTTGAGTATTAAAAGTTAAAAAAATTTTTTTTTCTGATTTCATAGGTGAGATTGACATCTCCTTTGTGTTTTCATATCTTTGATTTTTACTTAGGTAGAGCAGTTTTGTAAATGTTTGTTAACCAACTGTACTTCCTTTTTTTGTGAATTGTGTTTCCTAGGAAGTTTTTCATCTTGAGCTTTTCTTAGTATTTGTGTGACTTCTACGTAAGTTTAGTTAACCCTTTTCTTCCACATTTTGCTCTATTTCTTCAGGTTTTTTTGGCCCTTTACAGTCATGTTTTTGTGACTAAAACTTAACGAATTTTAATGCCCCCAAATCTACAAAATCCCTTTCCTTGAGACTTTTAACACAATGCTAAATTTAGTCTTCTTGTCTCCAGCAAGTTATTCAATATCGAGTTCTATTTTCCTTAGTGGGTTGTTTTTTTTTTTTTTTTTTAATGCCTTGTTTGTTTGTTGTTATTTTCAAATCCATCTGGGATTAATTTTGGTCAGTGGTGTAGGGAGACAATATGAAATGATTTTTTTTTCCCCCAGAGGGTTTGCCAGTCAGGGCTATATATCTTCATTAGGACAGAGGCGTGGGGACAGTGTGAACAAATTGCTCTGTCCTGGTGAACTCCTAGCTGCTGGTTAAGCTGCTGGGTGTGAGGACTGGGTGGGGCTGGGAATATTTTGATCTGTCTGTTGTGTGGAGTTAAAAGAACCCTGCACAGGTTGTACAAAGATCTAGATTGAAGTCTCTCGTTCCTGCCACATCCTGGGTGTGTGGCTCCTGGCAAATCAGTTTACAAGTGTTTTCACTTGTAAAATGGAAAAAATAATCCCTGCCCTGCCTCCCTCTGAGGATTGTTTTCAGGATCAAATGAGATAATGGGAACAGGCTTTGTCAGGCATTACACAAATGTAATGTGGGATTAGGTCCAGTGATTTACTAACAGAGGCCTGGCTCAGGTCCCGTGAATCCCCCAGGGAAACAGCTAATATATTAATGATAAATGCTCCCCCTTGCAGCCCACTAAGTCAAACGTACCCCGAAGGCATTACTTCCTTGAATTTACCCTTGAATTCTGCCTCCTGTCTACCCTGACCTGCACGTATTTGAAGCCTTTTGAAGTCAGCCCAGAGGCTCCCAAGTCCCCAGGTATGTCACCGCAGCTAGTTTTGCAGGTTTTGGTGACAGATCCTTTCCCAACTGGCAGCCGTCCTCCTCCGTCTCTGTGGAGGGCTCTTCGCACACTTGCTGATGAGGCTCGGAAACCATTCCCCCAAAGAGAGCGATTCTCATTTTCATTCTGATGCTACTTACTGGAGTATTTCAATGGGAATAAAAACTAGGGGAGGGCTTAAGGATTTCACTAGAGTTAAATGGTAATTTTTTTTTTCTCCTCTCTGTAAGATGATGCCTGCCTGTAAGTAGAGAAAAGCAGTTTTATGCTCCATTGAGTTTAAACATTAATGGGGCTGGTGTAGCTATTGTCTCTAACCCAGCATCCCTGGAAGTCGTTTTTTGTCTTCTTGTCAGGGTAATTCCCATAGTGTTCTTAGCACTATAGGAAATGGAGCTTTGAGATGACATTCTTTTAAAAATCTTCCCTTTGTAATGTTGCTTTTGTGTGGAGATTGCTATGTAAATATGCTGGAGCTTGGATATTATACTCTTCATTATAGAGATGAATTCATTAGGGAAGACCAACTCCATTTTCTGGGGGCACTTCTCTGGGGAGCTCTGAGAAAAGGAAGCGCTGTGCCGGACTAGTGGGAGGCAGAGAAACGCCCTGGATTAGGAGTCAAAATACAAGATGCTAGAGAGGCTCAGATGCAATTAAAAGTAACAAGAGGGCATCAAGGAGGGACTGGGGAGGACCCTGCGTTGGGTATGCTGGCTGCCGGCCTGGAGAGATGCTCACGGAGGGTATTCAGAACCACCGTGGAAGGACACAGAAGTCAAGGGTTTTCTGCATTGGTCTAGACCACACTGAAATCTTTCCCAAGGAACTGTTTTCCACATGGATTTTGCTTTC
The DNA here is from genome assembly GCF_018350215.1 of Panthera leo. Taxonomy (NCBI): domain Eukaryota; kingdom Metazoa; phylum Chordata; class Mammalia; order Carnivora; family Felidae; genus Panthera; species Panthera leo. The sequence continues at coordinate 55,984,688 of NC_056689.1, forward strand.
AGTTACGTGCATTCAGAGACACCAGCTGGGGTGAAGAGGGATGAACACTGGGTTTATATTTCCACCTGGATCCAGAAGCTTCATCCTTCTGTGCCTCAGATTCTGAATGTGTAAAGTGGGGGATGATCCCTTCTGTACAAAAGTATTATGTCGTATGAGAACATGTATGGGAAGGCTTAGCACATGGGCCCGTAGGAATGACATTGGAATTAAACTATGGGGACAGAAATCATCTCAGGGGTACTCAAATTACAAATAAGGCAATTCTATGCTGTGGCCCATCAGCAGACCCATGGACAAACTGTGACATGGCCAGACAATGGAATATTACTCAGCCATGAAAAGGCTATGATATGCTACATTATGCTAAGTGAAAGAAGTCAGACACAGAAGGTCACTGTATGAAACATCCAGAATAGTAATTCATAGAGCCAGAAAGCAGACTGGTGGTTGCTTAGGTCTGGGGGGTGGGAATATGAGGGGGTATGTAGAGACAGCTGCTAATGGGTTGCATTTGCAGACAGCTGCAAAAGGTTTCCTTTTGGGAAGGTGAAAATGTTTTGGAAGTTGGTAGAGGTGGTCGTTGCACAACACTGTGGGTGTACTAAATGTCACTGAACCGTACGCTCTAAAATGACTAATTCTATGTTATGTGAATTGCACCTCAAGAAAAATTCTAGGTTGTATCTTATATTTGATCTAGTTCTTACTTTGTAATCGTAACTGCAATCTATTTGTTGATGTGAAGTAATCACAGCTTCACCATGCTTCCAGTGCAGTGGTTGATCCTTTTCAACTTTGTGGTCACATTAAAAATGCCAGCTCACCTGATTCCCTCACTTCCGTTCCATGGTCTTCCTGGCCCAGGCGAACAGGTTCATTGTTTTCCCTCCTCATGGGGACGGAGGCTGGTCTAGAGGCAGCTAGGGGACCACCGTGAGCCTGATGAGAATCTTCAGTGACCCTGCCCAGTTCCGAGTTTTCATCTGGTCACCCCCTTCTTTGTGCTAAAGATGTAGTTTGGGGAGGTGGATATAATACAATGCAGAGAGGGAAAGGGGTTGTTTTTAATAAAATGGTACCTAGGTAGTCATGATTAAAATTTGCCTTGGACAAAACTAGTTTGAGATAACAGATCAGTGGTTCCCAAGGGCTAAGGGGGTGGGGGAAGCTGAGGGGAGCTCAGGGGTCTTTTGGAGAGTGATAGATCCATTCAGTATCCTGATTGTGGTGATGGTTACATACATTGGTATAGGTCTTAGAACTGTACATTGAAACAACGAAAGAAACCATGAACATACATACACCCTATACTGATTATGGTGGTGGCTGCATGGGGGTATACATTTGTCAAAACTCAATGAACACTTAAGATGGATGGATTAATCATATGTAAATTATACCTCAATAAAGTTGATTCTTAAAACTCTGCCTTGGAACATAAAGGCCAAATGTCCTATGAATTCTTTATAAACCACATCATATGGGGAAGTAGGAACTATGACAAATGGGCTGCTGGCCATGAGCCAGTCCAGACCTCATGGGGAGAGAAAAATGGGCGGGGTTGCCACAACCTGGGGCTCACTTTGGGAAGCTATAACCCTACCCATTCAATCACCTCATACATTGAAGAACATCTACAATGTCCCATGTACTGGGATTACTTCTAAGTCCACATAGCAACAAAGAGTGGAGACAGTCCTTACAAAAGCTTAACAGTCTGTGGTGGTCAAGATAATGGCCCTCCAGGGGCGCCTGGGTGGTTCAGTCGGTTGAGCCACCAACTTCAGCTCAGGTCTTGATCTCATGTTTGTGAGTTCTGGCCCCGCGTTGGACTCTGCTGACAGCTCAGAGCCTTCTTCGGATTCTGTGTCTCCCTCTCTGTCTGCCCCTCCCCCACTTGTTCGCGCTCTCTCTCTCTCTCAAAAATAAATAAACGTTAAAAAAAAAAAAGATGGGGCACCTAGGTGGCTCAGTCGGTTGAGCATCTGACTTCAGCTCAGGTCATGATGTCACAGCTTGTGAGTTTGAGCCCTGCATCCGGCTCTGTGCTGACAGCTCGGAGCCTAAAGCCTGCTTCGGATTCTGTGTTTCCCTCTCTGTTCCTCCCCCACTTACACTCTGTCTCTCTCTCTTTCAAAAATAAAAAAAGATTTTAAAAAATTAAAAAAAAAAAAAAAAGATAATGACCCTCCAAAGACATCTATGGTCTAATCCCTGGACTCTGTGAATATGTTACCTTACAGTGGCAGAGGGGACTGTGCAGATGTGACTAAGTTAAAGATCTTGAGATGGGGAGTTTATCCTGGATTATCCAGCTGGGCCCAATGTAATCACAAGGGTCCTTATAAGAGGGAAGAAAGAAGGTCAGAGTCAGAGGAGGAGACATAAAGCTTGGAAGGCTGTGATTGCTGCCTTTGAAGATGGAAGGGGCTGTGAGCCAAGGAGTGCAGGAAGCTCCTAACGCTGGAAAAGGCAAAAAAAATCGAAAAAATAAAAAAAAAAAAATCAGATTCCCCTAGATAGGCCTCCAGAAGGAGCACAGAACACACCTTGACCTTAACCCAGTAAGACCCACTTCAGGCCTCTGACCACTAGAACTGTAATAAAATAAATTTATATTGTTTTAGGCCACTAAATTTGTGATAATTCTTTATAGAAGCAATAGGAAACTAACATACATTCTAACGCAGAAAAATGTGTAAATAAACCATTATTATACCCTACCTTAAATATGGCTTATAAAAGGATCGGGTTCCAAGTGTACTGGTTCAGCCCAAAAGGAGCAACTTGGCCTGCTCATAAGTTAGGAAATATTTTCTGTGCAAGTGACTCGGGCTGACACCTCAAGGGTGGTGTGGCAGCGTTCACAAAAACCCAGTCCTTACTCGCCGGGAACACAGCTAGAATGTTGCCCAGACCCCCTTGGGGTTAAGCGTGGCCAAACGACTGGGTTCTAGCCAGCGAAATGTGAGCAGAAACAATGTGCGCTGGCCCAGAAAAATCTCCCTCATCTGATCATCCAGCGCTCTTTCCTGTTGTGCCGACAGCCTGTCAATGCCCCGGCAGCCTTGGAGGCCACACGTGGAAGAGGGCAGCCCCTGCCCCCACTTCTACCACACAACTTCTAGACATTTCAATACAGATTGTTAGGAGAACTTGAAAACAACTTTGTGTTAAGCACTAAAGTTTTGAGATTCGTTCCTTCCTTCGAGCATCTTGCATCACACTAACAGATGCGGATGGTGGGGTGGGGGGAGGAAGGCTGACAGGGGAGAGGGAAGTGGGAGAGCAGCACACCTAAGCAACTTGGAGAAGCTCGGCAAGGCTGGAACTGAGTGGCAGAGGTGGAAAGGGGGGCAGGTGAAGGTTAGGGATGCTGTACTGGTGAGCACTGGGTCAGCTCCTGAGCACAGGTAGGAGAAGGGACCGGATTTGCATTTTGAAGAGAGCAATACCCCCGGAGGAGGCACACCCTGAAGAAGTGGACGTGAAGGCCAGAGGCCAGTACAGACTGATGGCAGAGGAGAGACCTCCCTGTGTGAGGAAGGGCTCCAGCATACAGGCCACACCTTGGCCCCCTCCCAGGAGCGCAAGTTCTACTTCCCAAGTCTCACAGGCCCTGTGTTTCACAGAATCTTGGTGAGTCTGTCCTAGAAAGGGCAGGTTGCTTCAACTAGGCCATTCTGAGTTTCCCTCCCTGAGTAGCTTTGCTTCTGGTTTCTGGGAGGTGGGAAGGGACAGGGGAGTCCATGCATCTGTAGACCCCGACCTGTAAAAGTACATATGGGGCCTTCTCTTTCCCATTTCAGATAACTGGGGAGCTCCCTGGAGACATTGCTGGTCTCACCCACAGAACTAGTGACCTCATTTGGAAAAACATAAACTCCACCCACCTAACTGCCCACTGGAAATGGAGGCTTGAGGGTACTATCTAAATTCATTCTTAGCTGCTGCAGACCTACATTCCTAGGCCCAGTGAGCTCTCTGTGGCCTCCAGCTTCCCTGTGTCATCCAGACTACCTTCAGCAGAGGGCACCGGGTTGGGGGTTAGTGACGTGGGCTCTAGTCCCTGGTTCTTCCAGTATCTGGATGCTGGGAACAGCAGTCCCTGCTCTGGGCCTCAGTGTCCCCATTTGCAAAGCAAGGGATTTGAACTCAATTCCTGAAGCCTCCCCTGTCTAGGAGGCTGGGTGAACAGCTTGGCTGTGAGCCAGGCTTGTAATTTCCAGTGCTTCCTCATATTCCTTTTACAAAATTAGGATGGCCAGAGGCTAGTCCCAAAAAAGCTGACGAGAGGACAGGCAGACTTCTTTGTGCTTTTTACCCTTTTTCCTACTCTGTAAAATAGACATAATGAAAACATCTAACTCGGGATCTATTCTTGTTTTTCTTTTTTTTTTTTTTGTTTTTGTTTTTGTTTTTAGTTTATTCATTTTTTGAGAGTGAGCAACTGGGGGAGGGGCAGAGAAAGAGGGAGAGAGAGAATCCCAAGCAGGCTCCAGACTGTCAGCACAGAGCCCAATGCAGGGCTTGAACCCACAAACCATGAGATCATGACCTGAGCTGAAATCAAGAGTCTGACACTTAACTGACTGAGCCACCCAGGCGCCTCTCAGGATCTGTTCTAAGCAGGGAAGGAAGAGTCAGCTGAAACCTGGTGATCACCTTCCCAGCCCCAAGTAAACGATGGCCACTCCCTCATAATCCAGACCCACTGAACACACACCTATAGATACCTGTTAGCCTGGATTTGGGGTTCATTCTTTTCTCTCTTCTACTGTGTGGTTTTAATATTTTCTTCTCTAGCAGTCCTGCTGTATATTTGGCTTTTATTACATAAATTCGTGGACGTAGATGGGCTATACACCTAAATAAATAAAAACTGCTGTCTCCCCAAAAGAACATACAAAACTTGCAAAGTTAGATAGGAGTTTAGCTAATGATACCTAACATTTATTTGTAGTTAATATATGCCATGTGCTGAGCTTAATGCTTTACAGATGTTTTACTTGATCCTTAAAACCAATGTATGAGTTAGATATTATCTCCGAGGATATGACCTCTGGGGAATAGAGAAGTAGGCTAACCAGTCAAGTTAGGATAACCAGCTCACAGGCAGGAGACTGGATTGACTGATTGACTTATATATTTATGTATGTATTTATTTTTAATTAATTTATTTTGAGAGAGAGAGAGAGAGAGAGAGAGTATACGAGCAGGGGAGGGGCAGAGAGAGAGAGAGAGAAAATCCCAAGCAGGCACTGCACTATTCCTGCCCGATGCAGGGATCAAATTCACAAACTGTGAGATCATGACCTGGGCCAAAATCAAGAGTCAGATGCTCAACTGACTGAGCCACCCAAGCACCCCCCCCAAACTGGACTTAGATGACCAGTTATCACAATGTGCCTGGACCTTTCCTGGTTTTAGCATCGGAAGTCCCGTGTCCTGGGAAACCCCCCTAGTCCCAGGCAAACCAGGGCAGTCGGTCACCCTGACTCAGGGGTTCTCAGCATATTGCCTCAGGGGACATTCTGCAGTGGTCGTTTTTACAACAATGGCAGTTAGTATTACTAGTATTACGATCACTACCATGTATGACTTTGTAGCCGCTCCCTCCCCTTAGCACCATACTATCCCCAAGAAAGTATTATTTGCTCTGCCAAACCATTTCCCAGGCTCACAGGAGGAGGAAAGGGGTTGATTTAAGAGTACCCAGGGTGAAAGGTGCCTACGTTTCACTTTTAACCAGAACCTACTTTTCTGGCAATGTCGGGTTCCCTGGAAACTCCTGGTTTGAAAATCAGCTGACCCGTTTCTCTGGGTTCCGAGGACGGGGATGGGTGTTTTATTTATTTATTTTTTAAAGCTTATTTATTTATTTAGAGAGAGAGAGCACGCACATGAGCAAAGGACGGGCGAGAGAGAGAGAGAGAGAGAGAGAGAGAGAGAATCCCAAGCAGGCTCTGTGCTATCAGAGCAGATGGGCTGGGTGTTTTAAAATGTTACCTGGGATATTGGTTTTATACAGGTGTAGTGACCAACAGATCAGTAATCTACAACCACTGAAATGATAGCTGCTCACAGTTCCCAAGAGGTCAGGGCTTGCTGGACGCCACACAGCCTTTAGCCAGGAGAACGCTGGCTGCACAGGGAGAGTGCAGAGAAGGAACGAATCAATGAGTAGCTCCCCTGAGCTGCTGCTGCTTAGTGTTTAGTGCTGTCCTCTAAACCCGGGTCCTTCAAGGGGATGTTCCCTTTCTCCTTTCTGAATAATGAGAGTACATTGCAAATAAAACCGTTTTAAAACATGGTTGATTAGTGGTTTCCACACAAAGGAAAAATCGTCTAAAAGCTAAACAGTCCAACACAAGTGTCAGGTAGGAACTTCGGGGGCCAAGAGTCCTTACGTGGTGGCCACTGCCCTGTAGAAGTGGCTCCAAGCCTCAGAAAAATTAAACAGAATTACCAGATGATCCAGCAATTCCAATTCTGGGTACATGCCCCAAATCAAAAAAAGCCTAAAGCAGGGACCCAAATAGATATTTGCATACCCGTGTTCACAACAACATTATTCTAATCGCCAAAGGGTGGAGGCAACCCAAATGCCCATCGGCAGATAAATGGATAAGCAGATGTGGTGTGTACGTGCCATGGAATATTAGCCAGCCTTAAAAAGGAAGGCAAGTCTGACACATGCTATAACATGGATGGAATCTGAGGACGGTATGCTAAGTGAAGTAAGCCAGTCATAAAAGAACAAATGTAGCATGATGCCACTTATGTGAGATATGTAGGGCAGGCGAATTCATGGAGACAGAAAGTGGAATGATGGCCTCCAGGGGCTGGAGGGAGCAGGGCATGGGGAGTTATCGTATAATGGGTGTGTGGCTTCAGTTTGGGATGCAAAGGTTCTGGAGGTGGATGGTGGTGACGGGTGCACACCAAAGTGAGTGTACGTCATGCCACTGACCTTGTTAAGACGGTAAATGTTATGTTATGCATATTCTACCACAATGAAAAAAAGGAGTGCCCGTTGCCTGGAGTAATAATAGCAATAACAAGAACAACAATAATAGTAAGTGTTGGCATGGATGCGGAGAGATTAGAGCCCTTATACACTGATGGTGGGAATGCAAAACCGTGGAACTGCTTTGGAAAAGAGTTTGGCCAGTTCCTTAAAAAGTGGAGCATGGGGGCGCCTGGGTGGCTCAGTCGGTTAAGCAGCCGACTTCGGCTCAGGTCATGATCTTGCGGTCCGTGAGTTTGAGCCCCACATCGGGCTCTGTGCTGACAGCTCAGAGCCTGGAGCCTGTTTCAGATTCTGTGTCTCCCTCTCTCTGACCCTCCCCCGTTCATGCTCTGTCTCTGTCTCAAAAATAAATAAACGTTTAAAAAAAAAATTTAATAAAAAAAAAAAAAAAAAGTGGAGCATGAAGTTAGCATATGACCCAGCAAGTCCAGGACCCAAGAGGACTGAAAGCATGCATTCACACAAAAACTTGTACACCAGTGTTCCCAGCAGCATTATCTGTTATAGCCCCAAAGCGGAAACAACCCAAATGCCTACCAGCTGATGAGTGAACAAACAGAATGCGGTATAGGCACACGTGGAATGTCATCCAGCCATAAAAGGGAATGAAGCACTGACACATGGTACAACATGGATGAACCTTGAGAATAGGACGCTCAGTGAAAGAAGCCAGACAAAAAGGCCACATCTGTGGTTCAATTTATAGGAAATGCCCAGAATTAGGCAAATCCATAAAGACAGAAAGTAGATTGCAGGGGATGGGGGGGAGGGGAAGCAGGGCATGGGGAATGATTGCTTAACGGGTACAGGTTTCCTATTTAAGGTGATGGAAATTTGTGGAATTAGATAGTGGGGATGGTTGTGCAACATTGTGAATATACTAAAAAAACACTAGATTGTATACTTTATAAAGGCGAGTTTTATGGTATGTGAATTATACCTCAATAAAGCTGTTATAAACAAAGATATCACTAAGAAAATAAAATACCAAAAAATTAATTAATTAAAACTTGGGCAAAAGATCTGAGTGGACCTTTCACTAAAGATACACAAATGGCCAATAAGTACACAAAAAGATGCTTGATGTCATTAGTCACTAGGAAAATGCAACCTAAAACCACAGTGAGATTCCAGTATACACCCACTAGAAGGCTATTAAAAAAAGACAGACAATGCCAACTGTTGGCAAGGATATGGAAAGACAGGAGTCCTCAGACACGCTGGTGGGAATGTAAAATAGCTACTCTGCAAAACAGTTCGAATAGTTAGGCAGTTCCTTCCTTCCTTCCTTTTTTCCTTCCTTCCTTCCTTCCTTCCTTCCTTCCTTCCTTCCTTCCTCCCTCCCTCCCTCTCTCTCTTTCTTTCTTAAAGTGAACTGTACACCCAACATGGGGCTTGAACTCACGACCTAGAGATCAAGTGACACATGTTCTTCCGAATGAGCCAGCCAGGTGCCCCTGTTTGTCAGTTCCTTAAAATATTAAACATAAACCTAGCATATGACCAAGGAATTCCACTCCTAAAACTCTACTCAAGACATAGAGGGACATATGTGCACACGAATACTTGGGCGTTAATGCTCTTTGCAGCATTAGTCATAACTCCAAACTGGAAACAATCCATATGACTATCAACTGGTGAGGAAAGAAACAAAATGTGTGTATAGTCATACTAGGAATACTTGGCAGTAATAAACAGAAATGGAATACTGACGCATGCCACACATGAACAAATCTCAAAAATGCTGTGAAAGACGTCGGAAGCAAAAGGCTACCTATTATAGAATTTCATTTACGTGAAATATCCAGAAAAGGACAATTTACAGAGACAGAAAAAAGACTAGTGATCACGCGGGGCTGTGCAAGGGAACAGAGAGTAACACCAAAGGGGCATGAGAGAACTTTTTGGGGTGATGGCAACGTTCCCAAATTAGAGGTGGGTAATGGTTGCACAATCTATAAATTTACTAAAAACCATAGAACTGTACACTTGAAAGGGTAAATTTTATGGCGTATAAATCATATATCAATAAAGCTGTTGAAATTACCCTAAGGGAATTTAGTGGTTCAATAAAAGAGAATTCCAGAGCTGTGGTATCAGTTTGGTAGTCCCTAGCCACACCGGGCAATTGAACACTCGAAATATAGGTCGTCCAAATTGAGATGGGTTGAGTGTACACACAGGACTTCATACTTAGCATAAATAACAGGATGTAAGATATTTTATTAATAGTATATTAGTATATGTTAAAATGATACTCTTTTGGGTGTTAGGTTAAATAAAAGATATTATTAAAATTAATTTCACTTTTTTTTTAACTTTTTTTGTAATGTTTATTTTTGAGAGAGAGAGTGTGAGCAGGGGAGGGGCAGAGAGAGAGGGAGACAGAATCTGAAACAGGCTCCAGGCTCTGAGCTGTCAGCACAGAGCCCGTCGCAGGGTTCAAACTCATTAACCATGAGATCGTGACCTGAGCCGAAGTCAGACGCTTAACCGCTTAACCGACTGAGCCACTCAGGCGCCATCCACTTCTTACTTTTTAACATGGTCACTACATAAGTTACATAAATGACTTGCATTATATTTCTGTCAGACACTGCTGCCCTAGAGGCAGGTCTAACTTCAGATGAATTTTGATTTAGCAGCTTACCAATGTTACCGAAGACCTGATTTCTTTCCATTTCTCTGTTTGGTCTTGTGTGGGGTGGGTTTCATCCTGTAGCCAGCAGCTCCCAGAGGGACATGCTTCCTCATCCAAGAGTATGGTTCTGTGTATCAGCATTTTTCAAAAGGGCTGGAATTCACCCATTGGACTGCCTTACATTCTCACCCCTGAATCAATCCTGGGGACAAGAAGAGAGACTAGGTGGCTAGTTCACGTGCCCCACTCTTAGAGCTCGTCAGCCTCTCCAGTACCCCTTTATTACCAGAACTGAAATCAAGAGTGTTGGGAAGCGAAAAGTATGGAATGGATGCTGGAGAAGCAACCAAGAGATGTTCCCCATCAAAAAGGGGTCACAACTAATAACAACAGAGTGTGACGAGTGAGATCATAGAGGTGTAAACAGATTGCCTGTGGTATGTTCTTGTTGTTTATTGTTTCGACATTTTCTCTCATACTTTACTATCTCCTAGTATGCCCGGTTATTTTTAATTGAATACCGGATATTGTATTTGAAAACTTAGTGGTAGAAATCATTTGGAACTAGGATGATGTTGCCATGTTTGTTTCTGCAAAATTCCCGGGGACACTAGCAATCCAGAAACACCTAAATCCAAGTCCTGGCCTCAAGATTCCCTGGACCACCCAGACGACCTGACAGTAGTTTGCAAGCACGTGTGACATGCTTTAGATGTACACCTACACCTAGGTTGTCGCCCATTAGGGTCCCAGACGAAGGTGTGCATGTGTAATTTATTTGGGTTTCCACTCTTGGTGGTTCCCAAACTCCAACTTCTGTTTCCTTAATCCCATGAAACCACCAAAAGACCATTTCAGCCTTAAAACAGACTCTTCCTACTTTGCACCACTGCCCACCCACCCCAGCCTAAGTTCCCCTTTTGCTGGGCTTTCCTCTCAAGGTCCTGTCTACTCTTAGGGCGTGGTTGACTAAGTCTTCACTCTCCAGCTAGCTCTTTGTTGCTTTTGAGTTTGTCTCTTTAAATGTTCCATCCTTTTTTTTTTTAACGTTTTTATTTTTTGAGAGACAGAGAAAGAAAGAGTGTGAGTGGGGGAGGGACAGAGAGAGAGGGAGACAGAATCCAAAGCAGGCTCCAGGCTCTGAGCTGTCAGCACAGAGCCTGACATGGGGCTCGAACTCACCAACTGTGAGATCATGATCTGAGCCGAAGTCGGATGCTTGCCGACTGAGCCACCCAGGTGCCCCCATCCTACTTTTTTAGGTCAGTGTCAGAGAGCAGTTTGGGCTGAGCTGCCGATTCCCAGAACTCCTCACCAATGACCTTCATGTTACCAAATCCAGTACTTGTTATCTTACCTGACCTCTCAGTAGATCTGATAAAGCTGATAACTCTCTTTTCTTGAAACGTTATCTTTACTTAGTTCTCCAGAAGGCCATTTTTTTGTTTTGTCTTGTTGGTTTGTTTTTTCTGCCTCACTGGCTGTTCTTCCTTATCTATCTGCTTTTAATGTTGGGGTATCCCAAGCTCAGGCGTTGGAAATGTTCTCTTCTCTTTCTGCACTCACCCACTTGTTGATATCCCAGTCTATTTGCTTGAAACACACACACGTGCACACATAACTCTCAAGTGTATACACCCATGCAGGAACCCTCCTGAGTTCCAGATTCCTATCACCAGCTGGTCCATCTCCATTTGGATGTCTAAGAGCCGTCTCAAACTCAGGATGTCTAAAACTGAACTCCTGCCTTTCCTGCCCCCAAATGCTCCATTTGCAGTTTTCCCCATCTCAGATGATGGCCTCTCCAGGTCATGTAACCCCCTACATTCACAATCATCCAATGGCTCCCCTTTCCATTGGGAGGAAAAGTTAAAGTCTTCACAGTAGTCTATAAGGGACCACCTAGCTCAGTCAGAAGAGCATACGACTCTTGATCTCAGGGTCATTAATTTGAGTCCCACGTTGAGTGTAGAGATTGCTTAAAAGAAATAAAATCCTTAAAAAAAAAAAAAAAGTCCTCACAGGGATGCCTGGGTGGCTCAGTCGGTTAAGCATCTGACTCTTGGTTTTGGCTCAGGTCATGATCTCATGGTTTGTGAGTTCAAGCCCCATGTCAGGCTCTGAGCTGACAGCACATGCCTACCTCAGGGCCTTTGTACTTGCTGTTTCCTCCATCTTGAGGAGTTATATAAAGTCTCGATTCCTCAAGTCTTTAAACACCGTCTCTGATTGCCCAATTGAAAGTTGAAACCATCCTCTCTTCCATCCAGTACTCCCTATCCCCTTTTCTGCTTTATAATTCTCTAGAACCCTTATCACTAACATGCTAAAATTCCATATTTATTTTGTTTGATCCTCCCACGAAAACTGGAGTTCTGTTGTTTTGTTCTTTCGTGTATCTGAAGTGCCTTGGACAGTGCAATGCCTGACATGATGGGCACTGAATGAAAGGGGACCAATGACTGAACTTTGTCCAGCCTTTGTGGTCCAGTAAACAAGAGGCCCGGCTTCTTTCTCCCAAAGCTGAAGACCCCTCCACTAACAGCACTGAACTTCAGGTTGCAGTTTTCATACCATGTACAGCCACTTCCCACCATCTCCGCCACGGCCCCACCACCCACCACCCACCACATGCACCATCCCTTGTTGGATTGTAGCAGCAGCTTCCCAGTGGGCCTCCTGTGTCCTCTTGCCCTGTTCCAATCTATGACTCATGTGGCAGCCAGTGATCTTAAAAAAAAAAAAAAAAAAAAAGCAAGTCAGTTCAGGCATTACCCCTCCCTCCCCTCCAACACCCGTTTGAGTTGGGCTAATTCAAGACCCTGTGAAACACCACCAGCAGCCGCTTCTCTAGCCTTTAGCTGTCCCACTCTCCACCTTGCTCCTCTGGTCCAGCAACCCTGGCTTCCTGCCAATTCTTTGGTTTTTGTTTGTTTTGTTTTTAAAGATTTTATTTATTATTTATTTATTTTAAATATCCTTTTCATGTTTATTTATTTTTGAGAAAGAGAGTGCTAGCAGTGGCGGGGGGGGGGGGGGGGGGGGGGGCAGAGAGGGCGACACAGAATCTGAAGCAGGCTCCAGGCTCTGAGCTGTCAGCACAGAGCCCGACACAGGGCTCGAACTCACGTACCGTGAGATCATGACCTGAGCCGAAGTCAGATGCTTAACCGACTGAGCCACCCAGTGCCCCTTTAAAGATTTTGTTCTTAAGTACTCTCTCCACCCAACGTAGGGCTCCAACTCACAGCCCGGAGATCAAGATTTGCACGCTCTACCGACTGACCCAGCCAGGCGCCCCTCCTGCTAGTTCTTTGAAGGGGCCAAACTCTTCTTGGCTCCAGGGCCTCTGCATGTGCTATTCGTTTGTCTGGAGCAGGAGCCAAAAGTAGGTGAGAGATTTAGCCACACCACCACCCATCCACACACACAATCTAAGTGAAACAGTAAGCCTGGTAGGCAGCAGAACTTCCAGACAGGTCCTGGCCTAAACCCACCTTCCAACCATATTGTTGCCCTTAGGTCCGGGACCTAGAAATTTCGGAGCCTGGATCATTGAGGCAAATGAGTTAACCTAAAGCCTGCTCACGCTTCAGGTCTTAGACGAACATCATTTACTCCAAGAGTGCCCCCCGACCATGTCCTCCTCATCCAAATTAGGTCCATTCAAGGCATCCACAAAGCACTATTCCAATCACATGTTTTATTTATTCTTTATTTTACCCGTTCCCTCCTCATAAACTTTATGAAGGCAAAGATCCTGTCTGCCTGGCTTATTACTGTATCCCATCTCACAAAATGCCTTTCTGAAGGAAGTCCTTTGCTCAGAACAAAGGCACAATGCAAGTGTGTGTGTGTGTGTGTGTGTGTGTGTGTGTGTGTAGAGAAGCAGAGACAGGGAGGGAGGGAGAGCTGAGGAAGTGGACAAGGAATAGGGTAGAAGAAAACGGCAGAAAGGAAGAAAGGCAAGACGTGCAGAGCAGCTCCACAGTCTGCTGAAAGGGGAAGAGGAAGGAGAGGAAAGAGAGGAAGGAATATCCAGCAAGCAGCCCTGCCCTGCCTTGCCCTGCCCCTGGTGGCTGTCAAGAAAGTCAGTCCTGGTACAACTCCACCCTCCTCTCACCAACTACAAAGAAGCCTGTTCTGTAATTGGTTTTAATCCCAGAGCGACAGAGCTTTGGGGAGTAAAGAGCCCACAAGGTGATGAAGGGAAAGGAAACAGACTCTGGTGTCCCAACTGCAGGCGGTGTTTTGAAATGCACAGCTAAGCCTGCTTGCAACACTGTGTTCTCCCCGGGGGCTAAGCTATGAAGGTGCAGCAGCATGGGCTTGAACTCTGGAGGCCTAATAACTACCTTTTCCGCTGACTTAACGCTGCCTTTGGGTTCTCAGCTGTGACGGATCATGAAAATGACAGCGGTTAATCATCACGCCACCGTTGTGGGGATGGAGAGATAGTACACGTGGTTGCATTTGGTGGTAATCTGGACCTGCGGAGATTTAAACCTGGCGGGTGTGGATCAGGTATGCTTGTGCCCCGTGTGTGAAGTCCTGAGGGAGAGGATCCACGTGGCCCCTGTGATAGTCCTCGTGTGGGCAGGGAAGGACTTTCTTCAGAATAAATACTAGATGTCAGTTTTGCTGGCTGATTATTTGTGTTCTGGAGGTATACCCCACCTGCTGGAAAGGTTAAGGAAGGCAATTTTCGATAAGTGTTATCACACAGGGACCCAATCATTATGCACAGCCGTGTAAAATCTCAGGTAACACTGCACCTCGTCATTTTTATGAGCTTATTTACAACTGAGGGCTGGTCCCAAGCAATCAGCTGTGTATGTATTTCAGGCTCAGAGGCCTCAAGTCCAAGATCTATGGCACAGCAACAGTTCTGGTTCAAAGCAAGACTCTTGAAGAGCTTGTAAAAGCAGGAGGGGCCAGAAGGAGGTCCAGGCTATTCCTGGCACCATCCCGCAAACCCATCTATCTGTCATCAATGCCTCAGGTCTTCTGTGAAACTCTGCCCTAAAATCCTATCAGCTCTGTAATAGCTACCTTTGGGTCTACAGGGTAACATCCCTGGAATCTGGAAATCAAGCTGCCCTCTAGAAGTTAAACCCTTCAAGTCTACACACGACAGACAGACAGGATTAGTTATCTACACAAGGCCCCAGAGAGAACAGGATGTCTCCCTGGTGACAGCCAGAAGAGTTGGGTTTGGAAATTCAATCCAGGCATGCCTGCATGTGAAGGAACCCGGAGCTGAAGGAAATCTCAGAAAAGCTTCTGAACAGCAGGCAAGTGGCTCTGAAGAGTCTAGAGGACACGACAGAGGATCTGGCACTAACCTGAATAGAGGGGGACCCGACGGGCAGGTCTATCCTACAGACAGAACAGAACACTGTCCTACGTCAGAGACGTTGCCAATTACCACTCCCATGATTCCCTGTGCCCTGTCCCATGCTCACTAAAGCCTCTGATTCTGACTTCCTGTGCAGGGGACTGTGTGCTGAGCAGTCACCATGCGCCAGTCTCAAGCCCCTTAGCAGTTACATTTCTCATTACACGTTAATAAATCACAATTTCGCCTAGGCCTGTTGTGAGTCACTTTCTTCCTCTCTGAACACAACGAACTCTGATTTTAGACTTGCACAGCTGATATCCAGACCTCAGCCCAGGAAGGAGTATGCAGCCTGAGCTTGCCACCATACCCACCCCACCCCCCAGCATTCTCAATCAATATTTACCGATTATTGACCTCAAAATCCTGTTCTAGGCACTTCCACGACCGATCAATGGGACTTGGAATGGGAGAACACCTTCTGCCACTGTAGCCCTGGCCCCGGATGACGTGGCCAGCCTCTCTAACAGCCTGATAAATGTTTCTGACGGCAGAAGCTATAGTAAGCATGATTTCAGGAAATGGCAAGCCAGCTTATGGTGCCCCAAATCAGGGTTATTTTCTGGAGTACAGTCATCTGTCTATTTACACTAATGTATAGCAAAAATAGAACAAAGAACAGTCATCATGTCACTTTCTAAATATTGCTCTGCACATGATCCAGCATCTAGTGATGGCATTAAGTCCCTGTGTACGTCAAAGAACAACATACTTAGGGACTCACAGATTCTTTGTAAATAAACTGACCTACGTTCACTGGTGGGTGTTTAAACCGGGCATTTGAAAACGTTTATGAAGTGTTTATATTGGTAGGGTAAAAAGTTTGTGATAGTCAAGTGCAAATTTAGAATGTATACTTGTATTTAAAAACTCTGGTTTTTTGGGGCACCTGGGTGGCTCAGTCGGTTAAGTGTCCGACTTCGGCTCAGGTCATGATCTCACGGTCCGTGGGTTAGAGCCCCGCGTGGGACTCTGTGCTGACAGCTCAGAGCCTGGAGCCTGCTTTGGATTCTGTTCCTCCCTCTCTCTCTGACCCTCCCCCGTTCATGCTCTCTGTCTCAAAAATAAACACTTAAAAAAAAAAAAACACTGTTTTTGTATTTAAAAAAGCCTTGCACATAAAAAAACAGGAATGAAATGTACAGTTGATATAGCTGACCCTTGAACAATGTGGGGATTGGGGCACTGACCCCCTTCAGTTCAAAATCCACATATAACTTTTGACTCCCTCAAAACTCAACTACTAATAGCCTACTGTTGACCAGAAGCCTTACCGATAACACATATTTGGTATATATATTATATACTGTGTTCTTACAATAAGGCTAGAGGAAATACCATTCATAACATCATGAGGAAGAGAAAATACATTTATAGTACTGTGCTGTAGTTATCAAAAACAACCCATGTGTAAGTGGACCCATGCAATTCAAATCTGTGTTGTTTCAGAGTCAGATGTACAAAGATTAACAGTGAGAATTTGGTGGAAGGAGTCTAGCTCTTGCTTTTATTTGTCTGGTTTTTTTTTCCCAAATGCTCTGTGATTCTTTAGTACTTTTATAGTGAAGTAGAGAATACCTTCTAATTTCCTAAGTTACCCTGTGATGGAACGTAAGCAACAATGAAGAGAGAAAACAGAGACTACTTGGACACCGGAGGTAATTTTCTCACATGTTGCAAACGACGCCGGAAAACAGGATGAAGCATGTGGACTGAGGTGGGCTTGCAAATGAGACAGTGGAGGTAAGATGACAGCCACCATCAGGCCAGCTGCCTCGATCCCAGGAAGCTGCACTTCCCAGGAAGGGGTGAGGTTGGTGTGATCGGACCCACCTGTGTGCAGAGGCGTCAGGATGGGGGCCATGAATGGACCGCCTTTGTAGATCCCCAACACTGCCCACGTCCTCAGCCAACACCAGGGTGGCTGTTTCAGTGCGGCCAGGCAGGGCATGCTCTGTCTCCCATTTCTGAGAAGGAATCGAAGGTGGACCCCAGAAAAGAAAGCTGGAATAAGTCTGATTCTGACCTGCCAAAAGCGTAATAAAATTAAAGTAGTGCATCTGGACCTTGGTGGAGACCCTCAGATTTTCTAGTGGTCCTGAAATTGAATGAGCCTTGCATTGATAAATACTCCTGATTCTCCTTCATCACCCCCACTGTGGGGACAAAAGCAGCACTGACTTTCACAACAAATGTTTCCAGCACCTTAGGTCTCTGGGAAAGATCAATTCTTGCCTCTGCTTCGAGGTAATGTGCATCCGAAGTCTACTTCCAAAAGAGTATGGAATTCACCACATCACCAAGACCAGTCTTTCTGGGTCACCTGCCCTAGCTCTACCTTTGGAAGAAAACAAAAGTCCTTGGAAAGCATACTATAGTAAGCACAACCGGCTCCTCCTACTTCATGGAGTGTCCTACTGCATGTGGCTAATTTCCTGAGAAAGGAAATAGGAAAGGGCTAGGATAGGCCTGATTTGTCCATAAGAGTAACCATGGGGATTAAGGTTAGACCACCTTCCTGGCTCTCCAGGCCCAGACTTTGTGAACAAGGCATGTAAAGAGCGCCACCTCTGGGTGAAGTGTGGTTCCTCTCCACTTCTTCGTTCCAGATTCAGTGGGAGGAAATGCTCGAATTTGGGGGTCAATGGATCAAGTCAAGACTAGAGCTCCCTTGGAGGATGAACGGAACTGTGCACAGGGCCTCCTGGGAGCATTATCAGAGCCAAGGGCATGAAACTAGAATGGAAACTATTGAGCATGTGTGCTGGAGGGGGTGGGGTGTCTCATGTCAAATGGGGAGAATTTGAGATGAGAAAAACTATGGATCAAATGCCAGGGGACAATTCTTCCTACTGGGGATGGGGGACTAGCCCTGGGGTTCCTTGCTTCTTGATGCCTGTTGGGAAAGCACACACAGGGGTACCATGGCCGATAAAGTGACCTCAGGAGCAATGCTCCAGACCAACAAAGCTGGATGGTGAGAATCATGCTGCTCTTTCCACAGCTTGTCTATTTGTCTGGGAAAAACAGGATGTGATGATCAGGGAGGTGGGTGACCAGGCTGCACTCGGCACTCAGAGGGGCTCAGTGAACCAATGAACTTCAGTGAATCAACGAACAAAGCTGCCGAGGAAACCTGTGCCTAGGGGCAACCTGGGGCAGCCTCTGCTTCCTTCCTATTCTGTCTCTACAGACCAGCCCCAGAGCATTCACTGCCCCTCCTGCCCCTCCAAATGTCACTTTCTGACTGAGACAGTAAGTGAAGTCAGGGAAACCTCCTGACATAGGTGGGCAAGTTCTAAGGCCTGACCTAGGGCTACCTGCTATGCCTTAGACTGGATGCTGGGACTGGAAAAGAAGAGGTCAAGCCACTGCTGCCAGTAACTGGACACAGTTCTTGTCCATGGAGGGGCAGGTGATAAAACACAGTGTT
The DNA here is from genome assembly GCF_018350215.1 of Panthera leo. Classification (NCBI taxonomy): domain Eukaryota; kingdom Metazoa; phylum Chordata; class Mammalia; order Carnivora; family Felidae; genus Panthera; species Panthera leo. The sequence continues at coordinate 56,003,196 of NC_056689.1, forward strand.
TCTAGGGAAAATGCATGGCAGTCCATGTTTATTCTACATCTGATCACAGCAAATCTTCCACACCCAGACCACAGCCAGGCTAAGTGCCATGTGGCTATAAGCGGTTAGAAGAAACAGGAAACCGTCTGCTCTGGTGCGCATGGCTGCTCTGGGCAGAAAGCACAGCTGCCTCATTGGCCGATTCACAAGCAGCGAGGCCACATTCCCATCTCCAGGCCTTAGGGACATCTCTAAAGGGCGGCTCCTATTTGGAGCTTCCAAAATTCTGGGTGCCTCTCTGGAAGCCAAGCCCTGTCCAGCAAGTCATTCCGAGTCCAGGCTCTGCCAGAACCTTCAGTATCTGGAACTGATGTCAAAGCAGCTTGGAAGCTGCAGAGAGACCTTACACTGGGTCCCAGGGCAGCTCTGGGGGCCTCGAGGCTTTAGGGCCGATGATCCTTTCTGCGGAGTTTGTGTCCCACCTGGGACCCTCGCTGGGCAGCTTTCACCAGGCCTTTGAACTGGCCCTGCAGCTTCACCTTCTTCCTGCAGGAACAAGGAACAGAGGGTCACATCTCCCTGAAGACAGGTGGTCTCTCTTCCCATAATGCTGACCAATGGCTCCCCCAGCATTAGCGGGAACTGGGGAGAAAGGGTGCTGCCTGGGCACAGGTGCTGTCCTACTTACAAGAGCAGTTCAAGTCAATAACGCATGTGGGCACCAACTACATGAAGGTGCACATTAGAAAGCAAAAATTAAAAAAACCTGGAAGACACTGGAGCAATTAAGTTGAGAGTTTACTGAGAATAAGGCCCTCCCCTCTTTGGAGCACTGAGCTCCCCACCCCCACTGCCCCAGCCAGACCCCGCACAATACTGTACCTTCGGTTGAGCTTGGTTCTGTTGAGGGGGATGTAGGCGTAGGGGTCGAGCCGACCTTTCTTCTTCACGTCACCCTTTGCTTTCTGCTCAGCCAGAGAGAGAGAGTCAACTAGGAGTACAGGGTTCCCCTTCCTCCCTGCCCCTGACTTAACAGACCCCATGTCCTCCCCTTCACTCTGTGCCCTGGTGGCACCAAAGGGCTCCTGTAGTTCAGGAATGCCAACCAACAAAGGCATGGACTTTAAATGCTAACAAGACCTCAGTGTGCCCCTCGGTGTGGCCTGAGTCTGGCTCCACAAAGGTGGCTCTCCAGAAGGGTGATGGGCACAGCTACCCTCATCCTTTCCCAGAGGCTCTGTCCCTACCCATGGCTCTTACCTTGGCCTTGTATTCGGCCCCAGGTATAGCCTTCTTGGCCACAGGGCGATGGATACCAGAGCCTCCGGCTAGAGGGGGAACACAGAGACCATGAATCAGGCAAAGCCAGGGCAGTTTCCTCCTGGGAGAAGGCAGTGGGTACCTTGTCTTTACAGAGCCTCCAGGGAGCAGAGAAATCAAGGCTAGCAATGGCTCTGTCCCCTACCAACCAAGGACAAAGACCTTCCTCAAGAAGGGACTGTCTAGTGGCTTAACAGTTAAGACCAGTGGGCTCCTCAGGCTGACCTGAAGCCACACAGACCTACCAATGACCTCTGAGGACATACACCTTCTCCACTAACATGAACCACCCCAGTCTCCAAAGCTAAATCTGTTCCGTTTGTCCTAGGAGAAAAGAACACAGGCTTTGAAGTCAGACAGACCCAGGTTCGACTCCCTGATTTACCACTACCAGCTCTAACCTCAGCAAGTCTCTTAATTTCTGGATCTTTTAAGTTTGTCTATAAAATGAGGTACTTCGAGCTTGATCTCATTCAGGCTTCACAACAACACTGGGAAAGAAAGGCAGCTCCTGTCCCATTGTACAGACACGAAAACTGTGGTTACAGAAATCCAGGTGCTTCCAAGGTCACTTGTTATTTCCGGTCCGGATTTCAATACACTCACGGATGACTCAGGAGGACTCTTTTTAGATGAGCCAGATGAATAACACTTTTTTTTTTTTTTTACAGATGAGAAACTAGAACCTCAGAGAAGCAGCAGGACTGGGCCAAGTTAGCCACAGAGCTAAGAGCCGGCAGTCTTGAACCCAGGCCTCCTCCACATCATCTGGTTTTGCACCACACCACCTCAAAGCAGAGCAGGTAAACTAGGCCCTGGCCCATGGGGCCACAGAGTGGGGAGCCGTGAAGCTCTCCAGCTGGGTTAGGATGCCTTAAGGCTCTGAGAACATACCTGCTGCTGGGAATGGAGACCGTGCTTTTTTTTTTAATTTTTGAGAGTACGCGTGCATACGACGTGTGAGCAGGGGAGAGGGGCAGAGGGAGAGAGAATCTCAAGCAGGCTCCACACTCAGCACGGAGCCTGATACAGGGCTCGATCCCACGACCCTGGGATCACGACCTGAGCTGAAATCAAGAGTCGGATGTTTAACCGACTGAGCCGCCCAGGAGCCCCTGGGATTGGGGACTTTCTACAGGAGCCCCTGTACCTCCAGATATATAGCAGGGTTCTGCTACAGGGGCTGCCCTCAGGGGAAGGAGGCAGAGGTGAGTAACAGAGGCCTCCCCTGGCATTTGGCAGCCACACTGGTGTCTTTAGCAGCTGCTGCAGGAAAAGGAACAGCTTAGGGGACCAGAGACAAATGTATAGGGGAATCCCCTGGGCAGACCCATCACTGACCCTCCCAGCTGCCACCCTCAACACAGGCTGAAGTGATCTCCCAAACCTTGCCTGACTCAGGGCTGGACAAGAGAGACAGACACCTCCCAGGAAAACAAGGGGTGGGCTGCAAGCCTCACGGAAGGCCTAAGTGGGTGGGACAGAGATGGGGCTCAGGGGCTCCCTAGAAGGGCTGGGGGTTCCATGCACAGATCCCCCCAGACTCTTCTTCATCCCAAACATTCTCAGCCCCCACACCAGTCTTGGGAGACAGATCAGCCAATCTTTGTTGGTGCTGACTTCACTACAATCGGGCCATGCCATGCAAACTTGTGGTTCTGCCTGCCACTGCCCTGTCTAATGCAGGGGACAGGGAACACAGTGTCCCAAGAGGGAAGAGTGGAAGTCTCACCTTGGTACTGAGGGGGCATCTCCAGCTCCTCATCGTCAGCCTCTTTCTGATGCTTGAGCTTCTGATGTTTCTTCTATAACGTGGTGCACAAATTTCATTAACAAGGGTACACGATCATCATTAATGTTCATAGTAAAAGCAACTGCAAACTATGCTAGCAGGAAAGGTCCTCTGCCAAGCACTCAATCCCCCACTTTCAGATGGGAACACCAAGGCTGAGAGAGGGTAAAGAACTATCCAAGATCACACAACTAGGCTGTGCAGAAGTAAGTTCCAGCCCAGGCTGTGACCACAATCTCATCTGCCTGCTTCACACAGAACTCCTGTCCCAGGGCAACAAGTACCTGTCTGGGAACCCCGACCTCAGCTTAGCTGGTGCAACGCTCCTACTCAGAGGAGGCTTCCTGCATCAGAGGCCTCTCAGACCCCCGGCTACCCTCTGACCCCATAACTATCTGATCTTTTATGTCTGATTTTCACCCAGGAATTCTATGTGGGTGCAATGCTCTGATAACCGGGTACCTCTTTGGCCCTGGTGGGAAGATGGGCATTTGGCCAGGGATAGGGCATTTGTGAATAGGACATTCACGAAAGCAGTAACTGGGGGAAAGATCATCAGGAACTATACTTGTGCACTTGCCGTGTCCAATCTCATCAAGCCAACCCAGTAATTCCACAAGATTCACAGGTGAGGAGCTGAGTTTGAAAGGTTAGGCTGACGCCGAAATGGGACCCCAGTACCTGCATCTGCACTGCTAATTTTGTATCCCCGCCTATGCAGCTGTCCTCCAATGGGGACACCCAGGAAGGCTGGATGGGCTGGCCAGGCCCCGAGAGGACGCAGAGGAAAGACGTTGCTCCTAGATGCCCTCAGAAGTGCTGTTCACTAGGCTTGGGAAGGACGGTGAGGGGTTGGGCCCACATCACCCTGCTGGTTCAGGTGGGGCAGGTGAGAAGCTGCACTCCACCCTGGGAGATACCAAGGTTAAATTCTTGGGCTCAGGAGGCTGGAAGGCCATGGTTTAAATCCCATCTGCATCTAACAACCCCTGTGAACTTGGGCAGGATAAGCCTCCTCTGGAAATGGGGATAGAGTTCCGTCTCTTGTGAGGATTAGGTGAGATGATGCACGGGCCCCTTGGCACTCCTCAACGGCTCCCTGCAGGAACCTGCCCTTGGAACACATAGGCCAGCTGTTGCCTTTGCAGCCTGCCCAGCACATGCCCTCGGTAGAGACACACAGGGCTCTGTCTCTCTTCCTTCAGCTGGACAACTCCACCAACACGGAAGCATCAGGTGCCTTGGGCCCCCTCCTACGCCCCACAGAGCAGTCGGCCATTACATTGTGCCCTGTACATGCACACCACATCCTCTGGACCATCTGTTATGCACAGCTTCAAGGCGCTCCTGTGCATTCAGGAAGCAGGGCAGGCGGGGGTGGGTGGGAGGTGGGCGGGGGAGAGATGGCTGAGAGCTGTCAGCCCAAGGCTTTGCCCTGAGGGCCCAGCACCCCCATCAGAGGAAGTACTCACACTCCTGACACCCGTGTCTTCCATCAGGTCAGCCATCTCTTCATCCTCCCCTGGAACCAAAAGAAAGTCCTGTGAGCACATAGGGAGCACCCCTGACTTCCCAAAGCCCACGCAAATTTCACCTTGCCTCCCCCTGGCTCAGCAGGCTGACGGAGCTGACAACTCCAGAAAACTTGCATCTTTCTGTGGGAGACAAGACCCCTGAACACTGACTGCAACTTTATCTTTCTCATCCCAGGCCCCAGGGACAACAGCCCCTCAAGGAAGTCGTATTCCTACTCCTGAGACAAATACAGCTTTTTTTAAGACCCTAAGAAAGCCCTGGTTTTCCTGGGGAGTCACGCGCACCCCAGCCCCACATACATTCTGCTTGGCCAAGAGGACAGCCTCATTTTCCTACTTGAGAATCCTTTTTGTTTTTTCGCTATACATGCTGAGCTCTGTGTGGGGATGAGCCAAAGAAGTACGAATCAAGAAAATGCACAGGCAACCAAAATAAAAATAGATCAAAAAGACTATCTCAAAATTTTAAAACTTCTGTGCATCAGGGGACATATCAACGGACTGAAAATGTACTCTACAGAATGCATGAGAGAATGGTTTTTCAAACCATACAGATAAAGGATTACACAGACTAGCAGACTACGTAAAGACCACCCACAAACTCAACAACACAAAAGAAACATCTCAATAAAAAAATGGGCAAAGTGCTTGCGTAGACAAAGGGAATTCTGAGACACGCTACAACATGGGTGAATCTTGCAGATATTATGCTGAGTAAAACACGCTAGTCACAGACAAATACTGAAATCATTTCATTTACGTGAGGTACCTAGATGCATATTCAAATTCAAATTCAAATTATTACAGACAGATTCTGGAATGATGGTTGTCAGGGTCTGGGGTGGGGGCAATAGTTGTCTTTTAACGGGTAGAGACTTTCAGTTTAAGAGGCAAAAAGAGATCCGGAGGTTGGCTGTACAACAATGTAAACGTACTTACCACTAGTCCACTGCAGGCTTAAAGGTGGTTAATGTGGTAAGTTTTACATTATGTGTACTTTGCACCACAATTTATTTTTTTATTTTTTTAAATTTTTTTTAATCTTTATTTATTTTTGAGAGAGAGAGACAGTGTGTGAGCAGGGAGGAGCAGAGAGAGAGGGAGACACTGAATCGGAAACAGGCTCCAGGCTCTGAGCTGTCAGGACAGAGCCCGACACGGGGCTCGAACTCACGAACTGTGAGATCACGACCTGAGCCGAAGTCGGACGCTTAACCAACTGAGCCACCTAGGCGCCCCCACCACAATTTCTTTAAAAAGCTATCGGTATACGTATTTTTAAAAGTAAGAAACAAACCAGTTGGAGGGAAGACAAACTCAAGCAAAGTCAATCAACTAGTAAATAATACCACGAGACAACATGGGACTAAGAGCCGCAGCCTGGGCAGTGGCCAAGCTTGCTGGGAGCGCTGGGTGACAGGGCCGGAAAGCTGGGGGCCAAGGAAAGGCCACATAAAAACACTTGGGCTGGATCCTTAAGAGCAGAGAGGCAGATGGGGTGCCTGGGTGGCTTAGTTGGTTAAGTATCCGACTTCGGCTCAGATTGTGATCTCACAGTTCATGAGTTCAAGCCCCACGTTGAGCTCTGTGCTGACAGCTCAGAGCCTGGAGTCTTTCGGATTCTGTGTCTCCCTCTCTCTCTCTGCCCCTCCCCCACTTGTGCTCTTTCAAAAATAAATAAACGTTAAGGAAAAAAAAAAAAAGTGGAGAGGCAGAAAGAGGGGAAGAGGTGTTCTTAGCACCAAGGACATACGGGCCAAGAAGGGATCAAGAGCCTGGAAAGTACAAAGTGGCGAGAGGGGACAGTGGTGTGACCAGATCAGGAAACAGTGTAGTCACCGTTACACCAAGCATGTACTTGACTGTTCTGGCTACCCATTTCATCTACAACCATCTGAAGTAGGTATTGGTATTAAGCCCATTTGGCGTGAGGAAATTAAGGCACAGAGAGGTTAATAATTGTCCACAGTCACACAGCCGGTAAGCTGGGTGCAGGGGATGCAGTGAGAATATTGGTTAGGAGGTTGTAGTGAGTCAAGGGCCCAAGGATCATGGCAGTGGGAACCAAAAAAAAAAAAAAAGAGGAAGGCAGATCAATTTTAAAGACTGAAGCTTTTTGATCTAACAGATGACACGGGGGAGAGGAAGCAGGAAAAATTAAACAGGACTCGGAGACTTCACACCAGAGTGGCTCCTGGACAACAGGAGATCATGCAGTCAGGAAGGGGGCTGCCACCCCTAAACCTCTTAAGTCTGGCTCTACCTCTAAATGAGCTTCATGGTCTCAGTGAAGTTTATATTGCAAAAAAAAAAAAAAAGAAAGAAAGAAAGAAAGAAAGAAAGAAAAAAAGAAAAGGAGAAGAGGGAGAAGGAAAGATACAGAATAGCGGCCAAAAAAGTGCATCACACACAGTCAAGAGGAAGTACAGCGTTTTGAAAGTTCTGTTTGAATTATGTATGTATCGTATAGGTGGCTAGATTGCAATGTAAAGCTTTCTCAATGTGGTCAAAAAAGTTTGAGAAATTCAAAATGTTTGAGGAAGTTGTCTTAGATACAAGCCCCTCGTTATCTGTATTTATCTACACTTCCCCAACCAGTGGTCACGGAATGAATGAGCAAATAAACAAATGAGTGAATGAACGACCGAGTGAGTGCAACACTGCCCACTCCAGAAGCAGCTGTGCCCCTAGAATGGATGGTGGTCCCACCTTTAGTGCCTTCCTCTTCCTCCATCTTGGTCGTGGCAGCATCGTCCTCCTCCTCCCGGATGATCAGGCGGCCATCGGCACTCACCTTGAAGCCGTGGTCCTTCTTCTTGCCCCGGCCGGGCCCAGGCTGGGTAGCTGGTGTGGCAGAGTCGAGCAGTGAGGAGGCAGAAGGCCAGACTAACCCACCCACAGCCCCATCCAAACCAACAAGCCCAGGTCTGTGCCCCAGATGGGTGTCTGCAGCGCACTGATGTGCACACATGGCGGTGAGAGGTGCCCAGTGGGCTCTGTGGAAATCACCCTAACCCCTGACCTTGGCAAGGCAAGCATATTTTCTCGACTCATGTGCCAGCCACTTTTTGCCTACCTAGGACTCGCTGGGCCACCTTAGGGTCCAGGAAGTTGAGGGGCTCATCCCCGCCACCCTCCTTCAGCCACGCCTGGCTTCTCTGTCGGGCCAGCTTCCGGCGCTCCTTGGCCTGGCCCCTTTCCTCCTCCTCCTCAGCATCCTCATCCTCCGAGTCGGCCAAAATCTCCTCGATACTAAGTGCAGAGAAGTCCCAAGTCAGGGTGTTCCCAGGAGAGGCAGGGGTGTCTGGGCATGATCCGGGCAGGCTGCAGGTCGAGGGAGACCAGGTCCCCAGGACCTGGGACCCCCAGGACCGCACCACAGGCCTCACCTGTCACCCTTGCCCTGGGCAGGTTCCTCTCCTTCCTCCTCCTCCTCTTCCACAGCAGCCTGGTTCAGAGCACGGTGCCTCTTGGCTCGGGCCTCGGCTTTCCGAATGTTTACCAGGACTTTGTGGTATTCCTCGGGCAGCAGCCCCTTTACCAGCTCAAACCTGAGGGATGAGGGGCTGGTGAGGCGCACTGGCCAGGGAGTGCTACCCAGAGGAGGGTTCAGCCACAGCCCTTCCAGCCACAGGAAAGGGACTCAGTCCCCCAGCCCAGCTCCTTCTCTGCAGGCTCTCTGCTAGGATGGGAAGCCCCTCAACTCCTCCCCTGCTCCCCCTCAATCCAGAGCACAGACCCAAACTTGCGGATGAACTTGGTGAACAGGTTCCGAAGCTTCATGCGGAAGTGCCGCCGCATGTCGTCCGAGAGCTTCCCAATGGCTTCCATCTGGCGGGCAGAGCACCAAGGTTTCGGGGGTGCCCTCCACCCTGTCTGCCCTCTCACTACGGTACAGACCAGGTACACAGGACCCACAAGGCCCAGCTAAGGGGTGAGGGTCAGAGCAGCCCAGCCACCCCTTGGTCCAATCATGTTTCCACAACCTGGGCAGCTCTCCACCTTTCCCCTAAACCCTCCTTCATGACAATCCACGACCATCCTACCAAGGTTACAGCTTTAGAGACTTCTGAAAGTGGCAGGCACCTAACCTGCATTACCTCACTTAACCCTTAGAACCCCATGAGGCAGACACTATCATCATTTCTTACAGATGAAGAAACTGAGGCACAGAGAGTTAAGTGGCTGCTACATGGTCAGAGGCAGCAGTCGGCCCAGGTCCAGGTCCAGGTCTATCTAATTCCATGGCCCATACTTTGTCCTAACACCACCAGGTTTCTCTTGAGCCCTGCATTGGTCTCGGGCCAGACTATTCTCACACCTTCATCGGGCCTGGCTGGGGCCCATGTGTGGGTGGCAGATCTCACTATCTGCAGTGTCTCTAGATGGGGCTGGAGGCGCAGGGCCCCATCGATCCTTTAAAAGGCCTTTATAAAGGTGTCTGGGAGGCTCAGTCTAAGGTTAAGCCTCTGACTCTTGATTTCAGCTCAGGTCTTGTCTTGTGGTTCGTGGGATCAAGCCCTTCTTTGGCCTCTGCCCTGACAGCACAGAACCTGGTTGGGATTCTCTCTCTCCCTCTCTCCCAAAATAAATAAATATTAAAAAAAAAAAAAAAAAAAGGAAAGGAAAGGAAAGGAAAGGAAGGCTCTTATCAATTCTTGGAACCCTAGGACAGACTACTCCTCTATCGCTTCTCATCTTTGGATCTTTGGTCCCCAGCTGGGCTGCAGGCAGGGGAGGGCACAGGCAAGCGACCTTGACCCAAGCCCAGATACGAAGACAAAAGGCAAGAGGAACCCAGAGGTCTGATGTGACCCAACCCAGCTGAAGTGAAAAACCGATACGGTGGAGGTAGCAGGCAGACAGTCTGGAGGACAGACCCAGCAGGCGACACACCCTGTGCCCAGCTGAGGGCTCTTCAGGCCCTTCTGCAGCCCAGCAGTGGTGTCTAGAGCAGCTTCCTCAAACCCAGAAGGTCAAAATGCAAGAGGTGAAAAAGAAAGCAAGATGTGGCCCTGCTGGGGGGAGAGCCCCGAGGGTCAGTCCTGAGCTTTGGGTTCTGGTCCCAGGACCACTCTCACCAACACTGTGACCTGGGGAAATCTCTGGCCTCAGTTTCTCCATCTGTAAAACAAAGGGTGGCCCTGCCCACAGACCCTTGCCCCGCAGAGCCCTTGCTTCTGTGGAGGGGAAGAGGGGTCACAAGAGGCAGCCTGGGCACCATGCACCTTCTTCACCCCCACCGGGTGGGCATCACCCTACCGGTCCTTTCCAGAGCTCCTGCATGACCTTCTGTGAGACAAGACAGCGTACAGCTAGACAAATGTTTGGAACCTGCTGGCCTCAGTGCTCATGGGTCCATGCTGGCAGGCCAGAGGCCATGTTGCCACCCGCCGGGGCCAGGGGGCCACTTACCACCAGCTGCACATGCTTGGCCAGGTGTGCCACATCCATGACAACTACCGCCACCTTGATGAAGCCCAGCGCCGATTTGACCACATCACGGGTACGGGAAGCCAGGAGCAGGCACACATTCTCCAGCAGCTGCTCTACTGTGTTGGTTCCCATGAGACCTGGGGTCACCAAAGGGCCACCGTCAGAGACACCAAAACCCCATCCAGACGCAACACCCCTGCCCGGTCACATGCAGAGGAGCTAACATCTGTGGGACTTCTGTGTGTCCAGCACGGTCCTAGTCACTCTCCCTAGAGTATAGCCATCCTGTGAGAAGGTAGTTTTTTCCCCCCACTTTAGAGATAAGAAATGGAAGTTCTAAAAGGTTCATAAACTTGCTCAAGGTCTGGCACGGTTGGTAAGAGGCGGAACCAGGACTGACACCTGGGCATGAGACTCGAGCTCCTCCGATCCACCCTGACAGTGGCATGCAGGTGGGCAGGGAAGATGACACGGGCAGCGGAGGAGACAAGAGGCAGCCAGGCTTGCTTTTGGTTCTTCTTCCCTCCCCCGAGGAAGGAAGGTGGTAGCTCTCCCATTCTGGTAGTGACCCTGTCCTGACCTTCTGGGCATCTTCCTACCCCAAGGGTTCCCCAGGCCTTCAAGGAAGCAGCATTCACCTTTAAACTCAAACAGGAGGTGGGTCAGGGCCAGGATGCTGCAACTGACCATGGTCACAGCGCCCACGAGGCCAGGGTACACCAGGACCAGGTAGCGTTGCAGGGCCTCTGGAAGGCGAGATAAGGATAATCACATCCGGGCAGAGCACTCTGCATGCTGCATGCCGGGCCCCTCAGGGAAGGGATTCTGGCCAGAGAGGAGCAGCCTGCCCGGGTCCGCAGCCAGTGGTTTGGAGGGGTGCCTCCCAGAGGCCCGTGAGCCAAGCACCCATCCCGGCCCTGGGTCATCCACGCCTTACCTTCTTTGTTTGGGCCAAATCGGAGGAAAGCATGGCCCATCTCCACCAGCAGAGCAAAAGCATTCTTCCGAGCACCCACCGACACTTCCTTGGTACACAGGATCACCTGCCCAGACAACCCCTTGAGCATGCACTCTGGAGCCGGCCACCATGGGCTTGGTTGGTGGCCTGAAGCAGAAAGGGGCAGGGGGGGGCACCCAAGCTCACAGGCGGAGAACTGAGGCCACCCCAACCCCAATACTGTTCTCCCCTGATCTTGACAGGTCTTCAGAAGCCAACTCCAAGGAACTCCTCAAAACACACACACCCCTCCTGCACCCCTCACCTCCGGGACAAGGGCAGCGATGAACTCCTCATGCTCAGCTGAGAGTTTCTTCACGATATGTAAGAGGCACTTTAAACGGGGCTGCGGGGCAGGGGGGAACAAAAGTCAGGACCCCTCAATCCCACCTGTGCCCCCAAAGGCCCCTCTAAGGTGGTCCTCTCCTGGTGTCGCCCATCGTCCTGTGGGCAGAGCGCGGCTGCCCTGGAGGCCTCACCCTCTTGGCAGGCGAGGTAGTGCTCCGCAGCGAGTCCAGCAGGGTCTTCTTCAGATCGTCCAGGTGGCTCTCCACGAAGCGGGCCCCAGGGCCCTGGGGGCTCGCACACACCTCCTCCAGCACTCGGTAGGCCTTCTTCTGTATCCCATGGGCCTTGCTCTGGGAGGGTGTATGGTGGTCAGGGATGGGTGAGCAAAGGAGGTTGGGGGTCCCGACCCACCCCGTCCACACACACACATATACACGCCACTGTGCAACTACAGTCACAGAGCGGCCACCATTAACTGTGACCAGCACTGGGGAAATTCAGAACCTGAGCCCACCTCTGGAGCTCAAGAGGTCTGAGGAGAGGGCTGGCTGAGCATGGACGGTGAGAGGCTGTGGGTCAGGCAGAGGACGCTGCAAGGACGGAAGCCACCCCAGCCCTCCAATCCGTTCCACTCATTGGCCTCAAGTAATGCTCATCCAGCAGGGAGAACTTGCAGTGCCCAGAATGTACCAAGGCCCGTGTGCCCACTCGCCTTTCCAGCTGCAGCGCTCTCTTCTCCCCTTCTTGCCCTAACTCCTTGCTATTGCAAAGGAGCTGTTATTCCCCCTAGGACACCTCTCCTGAGCTGAGGTGGCCCTGCCCTGGACTTCTGTATCTGCCTGCATGGTCCAGACGAGAAGACGGGTCCTGCCTTTCCAAAGAGCCCCCGCTTCCCCCAAGTGTGGTCATGTGCAACTCCAGCCTGCACGTCTCACCCCTAGGTAGGGCCGGATGGTAGAGTACAGCTTGCTGATGGCAGCTTCCTCCGCGTGAGGAGCCAAGGCCACAACCAGGTCCAAGACAGACAATCTGCTCAGGGCAAGAGACGAAGGATGGGTTTAGAAGGGCTGGAGAAGGGCACAGACTATCAGTGTCTTACACCTACTGGGAGCAGAGGAGGTGGGAGAAGTCAGAGTGAGGACGAAAAGGGGTCCTGAAGGAGCCCGTGAGCAATCACCACAGCTCGCACCGAATCAGCACCCGTAAGGTACCAGATGCTGTTCCAGGTGCTTTATGTGTCTTAAAGTCTTCAGTCCTCACGGCAACCCTGTTGGAGGTACTATCATGGTCAATTCGCAGATGAGGACACAGAGGGCACGGAGTAGGTAAGTAACCTGTCCAAGGTCACTTAGCTTCTAAGCAGTGGAGCTGGGATTTGAACCTGGGCAATGTGTCACCAGGGTCCTTATCCTTCCCTAGGAGGCTATACTGCTCCTTCAGGTAGGAGGAGCCAGATAGGTCTCACGGTAGAGCTGGGACATTCAATAACTCAAGACTTTCCTAAATAATTCCAGAGAGAATCTACAGGGCTTCTGCTAGACATACCCTCTGGCTCCCTGGGCTGCCTCAACTCAAGTGGGGCATTTTACCTGGTGAAGTCAGAGCTAGCAGAGTCCAGCACCTTCTCACTGGCTTTTTCCAGGAAGCTGTTCACCAACTGGCACCCCCAAGGGGATGAAGAGGAGGCAGGGGGTGAAGAGAGAAATAAAGAGCAGGAGCAGGTCACAGAACTGCATTCTCTTCTCTTCTCCAACCCTGCCCCCCTCCACTCAGAAGCCTTGACCCAGCCACCGCTGGTATCTGGTGGCCTGTCTCGCAGGTGGCAGAGGCCCAAGCGAGCCCTGTGGGTGAGGCCCTTTCACCACCCCCATCCCAGCCCTCACTCACCCGACAGCTCCTCCCTCTCCTCCACCAGCTCACCTGAGGGTCTGTAATGGTGAGGTACGTTTTCACAGTTTCCAACACGGCCCGGCGAGGGGCTGGGGTGTCCCCGGCTGCCACAGGCTGCCCATACAGGTTGAAGAGGATTGGCAGAAAGTTCTTGGCAAAACGGCTCACCTCCGCACGGTCAGCCTCTGGCAGGAGGACCAAAGTTTGCATGCAAGTAGCAGGAGTCAAGTCTGCCCCAAAGGGGCTGCTGAGGCTACAGCCTAGAGGCATCCTTTTGGAGGACCCGTGACAGGACCTACGGATTTGGGGATTCTCCAGGACAAAAGGTTCCACCATGCTCTATGTTCCTCCATAGCTCCTCTGTCCTGTGCGTCAGCCAAGAGCCAGCTACCCACTAAAGCCCTTAACGCCAACTGGACAACACCCAGCAGATGTCAGCACAGTGGCAGTAGAAGGAAAAGGGACAGCTTTCAGCGTGTTACTAACTCTTTGGGTCCCCAGCAGAAGCCCCAGGTCCTTGCAGAGGATTCGCTATGGCTCAGGCAGTGGGGTAGAGGAGGCCAGGGGACCCGGGCCATTGCAACCATTCCCCTACTAGCCCCAAACCCCAGAGCCCATACATACCCCCCTCACAGCCCTTGGTGATGAGGGTGCGCAGGGCCTGGCACACAGTGACCCTCAGGTCTGGGCGCTCACTGATGGCCGTGCCCAATGTCCGCGCCAGCCCTTTGAAGGAGGCGGCCACGTCCGTAGGCCTTGTGCAGAACCCAGGCAAGAGGGTCCAGATCTGGGGAGGGGGGATGGTAAAGGACAGTGACGCCCAGCAACTCAGGCCCCTGCACCATCCAACCCTCATCCCCCTGGCTGACCCCTCACCTGCCACTGGAGCGTATCATAGATCTTGGACTCCACCGTCCTGCCTGCCTGGGCCAGGTCCATTGCTGCAGTGTGACACAAGGACACAGTGGGACCTTGGGCACCCTTTGGGCCAGCAGGCCTCATTTTTATCAAAAGCAAAAGTCCAATAATGAAAACACGAATCTGGGTGATTCCTCCCTCCCCACAAATTGAAATACCATAAAATAGGAAATGGATGTCTCCTGATAATCTTACTCCCCCAGGGATAGTCATCACTTCTTCTGACTTTTTTATATTTCTTTAAACACATACATGCTTTTAAAAGCATAATAAACAGGACTGTACTGCATATATATATATGTTCTGAAACCCGGTTTACCTTGACAAGGTTTCTAAGCGGTAGGCTGTAGAATAGGTATGTATGTGACTTTTTTATTTAATCTGCATGTGGCAATTATCGCCCTGATTTTACTCATGAGGAGCAAACCCAGAAGAATTAAATCAACTTGCCCAAAGTCACCCAGCCATAGCGTGGCTAAGCGGAGATCTGAATCTAATCTGTTCAACTCACCATCTACTAAACATGCCCGTTCCCACACAAGGTTTCCCTTTTCTCACAAAGACCGTGCCATGGCCCATAGTGGGACTAAATTCACCAGAACCCTGCTGAGGGACACATACGTTGTGTCAGATTTCTACTAGGAACAGCCCTGCATATATATAAATCGGCGTGCACTTCTCTAATTATTTCCTTAGCAAGAGAAGGAGCCATTGTGAGCCTGTCACAGGGAACATGCCTGGCCAGGCCTCAAAGCAAAGCGAGGGACAGCCTCCTTAGGCAGGCCCTCAAGCACTGGCTGGCCACCTGCTTGGCAGAGGGATGCTGCCCAGTGTCCCAGGGCTGGGGGTGCTGGACAAGGAGCCCTTCCTGGCTCCTTCCAGCCAAGGCTCTAGGACTGAGGTGGGGCCCATACCTTTGCTCTTCAGGGTGGTAGCCAGGGGCAGGAAATAGGTGGTGAAGAAACCAAGTCGTGTTTCCTGGACGTGGTCCCGGATGACAGGCAGCAGCCAGCTCCTCGGAAAATCTAGATTCTCTCTGGGAGGACATAGAAAAGGGCCAGTGAGGAGAAGGTGACATCCTAGAGGGCAGCATGCCCAGCAGCATGTCACCTGCTGAGCCAAGGAGCAGCCCAAGCCCTGCCGTGGCCTCTCTGGCTGACCCCCAAGTGATACACACAGACTTTACCCACGAGAGTGAACACCCTGCTAGAGAAGAATGAGCTGGCTGAATACCCCAGGGCCCCACAGAAAGCCAGACAGGATCACACTTACTCAGAGCCATCAATTTCCAAAGGCACAGCCTCTAAAACCACCTCGGGTCCCATGCTGGCCACTGCAGCCCCCACTGCCTGATCCAGAGCTGCCGTGTGAGGGAAGTGGGGGGAGAGGCGCAGGTCACACAGGGACTGGAGGCACTGGAGCCAAAAGACGAGAGAATATACATCAAGGCATGCTGACAGAACAGACACCCATAGTTCAGTCTGGGCCAAAGTCTCTAAGAGGATGAGGTCGGGAGCATGGGCCCAGGTTAAGCTCTAGGTCAGAGATCACAAACCAACAACCAAATTTAACCTGTTGAGAAGTCTGACCTCTCCCCAAACCCCAAGATTTTAAAATATTCTGTATTCTTGGGGCGCCTGGGTGGCTCTGTTAGTTAAGCATCCGGCTCTTAATTTCGGCTCAGGTCATGATCCCAGGTTCGTGGTATCGAGCCCCATGTTGTGCTCTGAACTGAGCACAGAGGTGCTTAAGACTCTCTGTCTCTCGCCCCCTGCTCCTCTCCCCCACTGGCTCTCTCTCTAAAATTAAAATAAAATAAAAAAAAATTCTGGGGTGCCTGGGTGGCTCAGTTGGTTAAGTGTCTGACTCTTGGTTTCAGCTCAGGTCAGGATCTCACAGTTCATGAGTCTGACCTCTGCATCAGGCTCTACACTGACAGTTTGGGGCCTGCTTGGGATTCTCATTCTCATTCTCTCTCTCTCTCTCTCTCTGCCATTCCCGTTTGCACATGCTCTTTCAAAAAAAAAAAATTCTGTATTTGTTAGTAACATATAAAAATCAGATTTCATGTACAAATGTAGACTTCCAGTTTATCTTGAAAAATGGTAAACATCAAAAAAAAATTTTTTTTAAGTGGGGGCGGGGGGGCGCCTGGGTGGCTCAGTTGGTTAAGTGTCTGACTTCAGCTCAGGTCATGATGTCATGGTCCGTGGGTTCAAGCTCCATGTCAGGCTCTGCTGTCAGCTCAGAGCCTGGAGCCTACTCCAGATTCTGTGTCTCCTCTCTTTGCTCTACCCCACTCATGCTCTGTCTCTCTCTTTCTTACTCTCAAAAAATAAAATAAAATAGGGGTGCCTGGGTGGCTCAGTTGGTTAAGCGTCCGACTTTGGCTCAGGTCACGATCTCATGGTTCATGAGTTCAAGCCCTGAGACAGGCTCTGTGCAGACAGCTTGGAAACTGGAACCTGCTTCAGACTCTGTGTCTCCCTCTCTCTCTGCCTCTACCCTGCTTGTACTCTGCCTCTCTCTCTCTGTCTAAAATAAACATTAAAAAAAATTAAAAATAAAATAAACATTAAAAAAATTTTTTAAAAGAATAAAAAAGAAAGAAAAATGGAAACTCTGGCAAAGGCAAAAAGAACGACCCACATGTGACAATTGTGCAAATTAGCAGACGCTGAGGGGTGGTTGCTCTTCAAGACAGAGCTGTGCCCTCTGGCCCCCCAGAGCCCCCCAGGGCCTCACTTGTAGAAAGTCATGTTTGCCAACCTGATCTATCAGGAGCCAGGCTTCTTGAGGAAGCCCCTGCCATCCCAGGGTGGCTCCTTTCTTCCAACCAGCAATGGTGGGAGTCAGTGCAGACCCCATGAGGCTGGAAGATGCTGCTAAGGAGCCTGGGGCCTGACCTGAGGCCCCTACCCTCTCCTGGAGCTGGAGAGGATCCCTGGGGAAATCCCTTATCCTTAAGTGGTTTACTCTGGGCTGTAATAACCTCTCTGGGACCTAAGGCTGCTTAAAACACTATAATCCTTGTAATAGAAAATTTAGAGAATTAAAAACAAAAAGATAGTGGGTAGGGGTGAGAGAGTCATACTGGTTCCCTCCTCAAAGCCATCCACTCAAACCAGCACTAGTGAGCAGCTCCTGACAGGAGGCTGGGGGAGGTCCTACCCCTCTGTTTCCCCCATGTTGGCTCGGTCACCTTCCTGAAGACACAGTACTAGGCACCTGCTGTGGGCGCCATCGGGAGTGTAAAGTGGGGTAAAGTGCAGAGGTACTAGACACAGGACCTCTCTGGGAGCCCACAGTCCGACAGCCCAGTCACCACCTCGTGTCCTGGTCCCAGCGGCTCCCCAGCTCACCTTCTTCATCACAGGATGGGCCTGCCTCCCACACGCCTGGAAGAAGACACACAGCAGCTGCAAGACAGAGCTCCATGCCGCGTGGAATTTGTACGTCAGGCCTTCCTCCACAGCCCTGCCAAGGGAGCAGGCAGTCAGGGCCAAGTCTGTGCTCACTTGGGCCCCAACCAAGAAGTCAATGGCTGACACCAGGAGCTACAGACCACCGGCTGGCCAGTAAGGGTGGAGCTCCAGGAAAGGCCAAGGGGGAAAACTAGCATCTATGAAGCAGTCCCCGTGCTGAGTTTCATTCATGTAATCCTATTGCTTAAAGAAACTCTGTGAGGTATATTCGTTCTTCCATCTTCATGTGGGGAAACTGAGGCTCAGAGAGATGAAATAAGCTGCCAGGGTTACTCTGCCAGTGGCCATACTGGGCCTCCAAAGCCCATGCTCCATCACTGTCTCATGCTTTCCCAGTCTGACCCAAGGTGGGATGCCAGGGGAGGAACAGATGGTCTGGGCACACTGGGGAGAGCTGCACCAGGCTGGCTCTATCTCCCAGTCTAGGGTCCTGGAGATTTTAGGAAAGAATGGCCAATGGGGGGGGGGGGGATGGGTGAGCTAGAGGTTGGGGTGGTTCTATTTCTGAGTTTTCCTGGAACCTCATCACAGATGCATCCACAGGCAACAGGCCTATTTCCTCACAAGTGGCAGGACCCAAAGCATCACACCCTAGAGCTGAGCAGACAGACTCAGAGGAGACACCCAGGACTCTAGCCGCTTTCCCAGGACCACGTGGTGCTCTGAGGCTCCTCACTGCCCACAGGGAGGGTGAGGACGGTCAGTGGCCATGTCTCTGAATGGCTCCTCTCGCAGGTGTGGAGGGCAGCAGGGCGTGTGAATAGGAGTGGGCTCTGTGTCAGGCTGCCACTGCCTAGTTGGGTGACCTCAGCTGGCCCACCTGTAAACTGAGGGTCAGTACATATCTCCCAGTACCACAGGGACTACCGGTAGTTTTTATTAACTGAGCGCTTAACTATGTGCCAGATACAGTTCCGAGAACTTTCCACACACTTCCTCATTTAATCCTCACCTCCATTAGTAAGCTTTGATGAGGATCCTGAGGTATCTAGACACGGAGGATCCTGAGATATCTACACATTGCCCTGGATGACTGGCCCAGAGTCCACACTCATGAGCACCACATCACGGTCCCTAGAACCGTGGTCCCTGTGGCCAGGGCTCGAATCCACAGCAGCCGCTTTGGCACTGCACGCATGCCCACAGCAAGTGCCAAGTGGAACACCTGTCATTACACAGAACTTTCTACAAGGAACACCTTATTCCCTCCTAACGCGGATGCTACGTTCTCACCTGAACATCTTGGCGACATACTGGGCAGGGCCTGAGGCCGAAGAAGTCACAGAGCCAATGCTGGCCATGTGGGGAGCGACACATTCCTTCAGGATCTCCTGCAAAAAGAGGCCACAGCTGTTTGACCCAAAGCAGCCTCCAGTGCCCCTGAGCCCTCCCAAGTGACTGCTTTTGGACACTTCTAGGCCGATATCCTGCCCACCCCCCCCACCCCCTGCCGAGAACCTCCCCTCCAGGACGCAGCTGGAGGTCTAGGGTGAGCTCTGGGAGAGACAGGGCAGCCAGCAGAATCTTCTGCACTCCCTGCTTCCCCCACTAAAGCTGGGGCTGGGGGTACCTGAAGGCTCTGAGAGGCAGCCGTCACCACCTGTGAGTGTGGGGAGAGGAGGCAGGTGGTCGCAGTTCCAAAAAAGCGAGGGAGGTGGCCCAGCCCCAGGTCCCGCTGCAGTCTGTCAACACAAAAGGCTTCTGTGGAGCCTGGCCCTGGGACTCAAGGCCCAGAAGCCCAGGTCCAGTGACAGTCACTGATCTGCAGGGTTCTACAGGGTCCTTTTAGTGGGCAATTTTAAAAAGTGCTGTCATTCAAGTAATAGCCGCATGTGGTGAAAAACTCAAATAGGTCTTCAGAGTATAAATAAAGAGCATGCTTCCATTATCACAACTTTCTTTTGGACTGACCTTCAGATGCACTTCCCAGAGGAATATCAAGGTTAGGTTTCTCAAATACTCTTCCAGAAGTTGTTATACGCATACAAACATACAAAGTAATGACATGTGCTAACATCTACCTACCACTTTTCATATGCCAAGCGCGGATATAACACACATTCGTTCACTTAATCTTTGCAACCACTGAGATTAATTCCCATTACCATTCCCGTTTTATAAGTAAGGAAACTAAGGCACAGAAAAGTCAAGTAACTTGCCCAAGGCCACTCCGCTAGTGAGAGAGGGGCGTCAGGATTCACATCCTGCTAAGTCTTGCTCCAGAGTGTGCAGAGTCCTACCATCCACGCTGTTCTTGATGTGTCTTAGGGGTCTTTCTATGTCAGCATGGGCATATCTACTTTGGTAATTTCTAACGGCTGCATAGTATTTCACTGTATAGTGAACAGTCCCCTCTGGGGGCACATTTAGGTTATTTCTTGGTTTCTAGGGTTGTCATTACCTATAGCATTATAACAAATAGCCTGGGAAGTATATCGTGGCACAACTGTGGGAGGCCTCCTGGTAAGATTAATATGGAGAAGTGGACTGTAAGGCTATTTTGCTACTTTCCAGAATTTCCAGGTAAAAGATGGATGGCGTGGGAAAAGGACGTGGGCTGGACACCTGCCTTTGCTCCTCAGGAGCGGCGTGACTAGCTACCTCACAGTGCTTCTGGGTCAGCCTCATGAGACAGGCTAAGCCCTTCCTCCCAGGGTGGCTGTGATGGGTGACAGGAAGCAAGGATGCCAAGCACTCAGCACGGTGCCTGAGAGAGAGCAGGAGATGGGAACCCCTCAGTGGACAGGGGACAGACATAGCATGGTGGAGACACTCCACCGGGACTCAGAGACCCTTGTTCCAGGTAAAACACAAGTCACCAACTGATACACTTATTTTCTCTCCTTATTCTGGAACAGTGGAGTGTCAAGTAGCTACTATGAAGTGGCCAAGCTCAAATATATCATAACAGACACACAGCAGAAACTGGGTCTGCAGGACCTTGAACCCCAGAGGAGGGGACCATTAACCCAGGTGGGGACAGGGGTGAAGCCACAGAAAGTGGACAAGATCGTGTGAGAAGGAAACCAGCTACACAGGACTCAGGGGCTGACAAGAACCAGGATGGAACTCGGGCACTCCCGGCACCCTAGTGTGGTGCTCTCAGCCATCTTGTTGCCCCTCAGAGCTCGCTCGTAACTGCTTGGGGAGGAAAGCACTGACTCTAGCTGACACAGGCCACACCATCCTGCCCTGTGCCTCACAACCACAAGAGCTGGTCTGCAGCACACTCAACAAGGAGATGCCGCCATCCCTCTCCAGCTCCTGGCTCACGTCCCTCCCATCTGTACTGCAGAGCAGGTAGGACACCCCTCCACTGCACCCCTACCTGACCAGGTTGATGTGGGCTTTTTCCATGACCGTAAGCCAGGCCAGCAAGGGTTGTAAGTCATTCTCGCTGGGAACATAGTCATATAAGGCCTAGAGATGGGACAGGGAATAAGCAGATGACTGAGCAAGTGTGTTAACAGCAGTCTAATGACAATGACCCCTTCCCATCCCCACACACTAGCACGTCCCAGTGACAGGCCTGCACACGTGGCCCTAGAACTCACAGCCCCCTTAGCCTTCCCAGGTCCTGCCTTTCTGGACTCCATGAAGCCCTTCCAGTTCTGCTCCTATGAGATCAAAGTCTCTAGAAGCAGTTGAGTAAAACTTGGGTCACACAACCTTATGGATCTCACAAAAGCCACAAAGCCCTTCTCTGGAAAAGTGCATGGGCAAATAATGCACATTTTGCAAATAATTTGGGGGGTGTTTATGCCCTCCTTCCTCAAATCCATACAGGGATCCCTAAGTTCAAGAGCTTCTGTTCAAGGTGTAGGTTATACCATGACACAATACTGAAATAGTTTATTAAGTAAGTGAAGAGTCAGGGCCCACAGCTCCTGTGGACACTGATGTGGCTTTGGTGGCCAGTCTCCTGGATGCCTGCCTCCTGTCTGCTCATCTACTGGCCTCCTCCTCTGGGGCAGCCCATCCAGCCCACTCAACCTCACTCTGTAGACAAGTAACGTCTCCCCATTCCCCACGCCCCAGCATTGCAATGCCCCTCCACCATCAGGCCTCACCGTGATGATCTGGGCGTTGAGCTCTGCTGACAGGGTGCCCAGGCCGGGCTTGGCGTGGAAGAGGCTATGAAAGGCTTGCATGGCACAGGCTGTCACCAGCTGGAGAGGACACATAGGCTTAGTGGGGAACCGCAAAGCCCATGGCTGCCCTGGGCTCCTCAACCTCCTACTCTAGAAGCTGGGCTGGAGGGAGACCCAGGGCCCTGACCTCGAGCATGCCCCCCACACCTGCAAACTCAGAGGACTGTCACTTCAGGAAGGCGTGGCAACCACTGAAAATTTTGAAATAATTTAAACAAAGTTAACAGAGAAACATAAAATATTTTTAACATAATAGGCTACAAAAGCAGACTATAAGTGGTGTGCACACTATAATTTATGCCTGTATTTTCATGTTTTTATCTGTGTTGGTTTATCCAAAAAAAAAGTCTGAAAGGATACACAGCAAATTGTTCTGAATGAGTTTTTCCTTTTAAACAATGATCGTGTGATTTATGTGACCCAAACTTTAAAACACACATGCGAACAAATGCTACAAGAGGATACGTAAAGATTAACAGAATTCTGCCAGCATGACAGAAATGCAGAGGATCGTTTTCTGCATCTTTAAAGCCACTATACGGATCTGTTAGTAAATAAGCAAAAGAAAGAAAGAAAAAAGAACCGCGATTGTGACTGAAACAGAGCTCAAGCCGGGAGAGGGCTGGCGCCTTACCAGCCTTACCACAGCTCTCCCTTCCCCTGACCTGCTCCCTGAGGCCAGCTCCCAACAGGACCAGGACCGTGAAGAGAGCCTGGTCTATCCGACACCAGCGATGGCTGGGGTCCTTGGTTGTAGGTAAGAGCAGGGTTGGGATGGGGAGACCCTAGGCCCTGCTTCTGGCCTGAGAAGCAAGTTCCCATGCATCAGCACCAGGGGCCCAGGTCTGAAGCTAAGCCCCCCACCCCGGCATGCTCCTCTGGCTCCTGGGCTGAGCTCACCACATGGCTCAAGGTCATGACCCTGAGGAGAGTCTCGCTGCAGCTCTTCACCAGGCCTTCTGGGAAGCAGGGGAGCAGGTCCCTCAGCAGCGTCAGCAGGTGCAGCGTGGTGGTGGCCTCCTTGGAGCCTGGCACACAAGAGGGGGCTGAGCCTCCAACCCACTCTCTGCGGCGAGCCCCGTCCTCCACCCCCATCCACCCTGCTGTCAACCTGGTTCCCACCTCCAGACTTCTCAATCTCCTGGACGCAGAACTTGGCGGTGGAAATGGCAGCAGGATGATGGGCAGGGGCTTTTTCACCAAACATGAACTCGCTACCCTTGAGGATCGAGCACACTCCATGCTGGGCAGCTTTCCGGATCTGAGGGGCAAGGAAAGGGGGCTGGGGCTGGGGCCGGGTCAGCACTCAACCAGCAGCTTCGGTGCTTGTCACAACCAACCGACAAGCATTGATGGCATGCCTCCTACATGGCCGATGCTGTGCCCAGGCCTTCCTGTGCGCAGACTCCTGAGCTGGGGAATGAGACAAACCTCGGCTCCAATCCCTGATCTCCCACTAACTCAGCAAACGGCCTTGAGCAAGCCAAACGCTTCATCTCTGAGCTTCAGTGTTCTCATCTTTACTACAGGGATTCTCTTACTCAGCCAGTCACCCGGCAATACCAAGTGTGCATCAAGCCAGGCACTGTGCTCGGAGCTGGCAGTCTGGCTGTGACCGGAACAAACGACTCGCACTGTACTTGGGAGACAGAAAACAAACATACACCAGAAGGTAAAAGTACTTTGCAGACCATACAGCAAGGGTTGTTACTTTTTATACAGTGGTCAGGGAAGTGTCACTGCAGTGAAGTGACATTTCAGCAGAGACCTGAGGAAAGTGAGGGAAAGACCACCATGTACACACAGGGAAAGAGGCGTTAGCCTACCTGGGATGGTGTGCTGAGCACTGAGTGATCACGGACTGTTGCTACTATTATGTACTCCCTGCCCTAAATTTCAGGAGGGAACGGAGTGGCTGACCACCACTTACTGAGTGCCTGCTATAAGCCAGGAACCGTGCCAGCCTGAGAGGGACACTGGAGTCTCCACACGCCCTTGCAGCAAGGATGGTATTACTATCCCTACTCTACAGCTGGGAAACCGAGGCTGGGACGGGTTAAGTAACTTGCCCAAGACCACAGCACAAGTAGTAAATCCAGTGTCCAACTGAGGTTGTGGGACTCCAAAGCCCCACTCTGCCCCTTCCTGCCACTGCAGCTAAACTGGTCACTGACCAACGAGGCAGCAGAGACTCAGGAGGGCCGGACACTGAGCATCCCTCCTGTAGGACAAGGAACTGCCCCTCACATTCTAGAGCTAAGCAAATAAGGCGTCAGAGGCAAAAAGTAGAACATCCAGGCAAGAAACCGGTCCTCAGGGCAACCTCCCCAATCCCATTCAGACAGACCAGCCCCAGCGCAGTTACCAGAGTGGCCACCGCCCCCCCCTCCCATGTTCTGGGGGCCCAGCAGCCTCACCTTGGGCTTAGAGTGCACTGTGAAGCTCAGCAGCCCATGGTACACCTGCAGGGTCACAGGGTAGCTCCAGGCCTCCAGGTCCTGCTTCCTCAGAAGGGTGGCCAGGCAGGAGAGGACCTTGAAAGGAGAGTCAGAGTCTGTCAGCTTCACCCGCTTCAGCCAGGTGGGGAAAGAGCCCAGGTTTTCATCAATTCCAGAAAATTGCACGGGGATCCATCTGAGGTCCACATAGTGCCTACATCCTCCCCCCGCCGCCCCACCCAGGGAGTATCCAAGCTTCAGCCAAACCCGTGGGGCTCTGGAAGATGGCAGAGGGGAAACAGACCCAGACACTAACCCATCGGAGGGCAGAGGTGGAGCCAGTGCTGGCCTGAGCTGACATGATGTTCATGAAGGCTTTGGAGGTATCAGAAAACTTCTTAATGAGCACGGGGCTGGGCACACTGTGGGGACAGAAGAGAAACGGTCGGAACCCCAAGGGGCCTCCTAAAGCAGCTGGTGCAGGCCCAGCCCAGGTCTGAAGGAGGAAGCTAGACAGGAGGCAGTGCCGGCCCAACAATTCAGCAAGTGAGCAGTTCAGTGTGCTTTCCATGGCACCTGAACTCCGCGCCTCCGCACCTTCTTCACTACCCATTCTCTCTACCCACAAGGTGGGCCCTTACTAGCTCACCTCAATCCTCTCCTCACCTCCTCCCCTAACTGCAAGCCTCCAGGTATCCTGGTGCCAACATCCCAGCCCGTGCCTCCGGCCCCACTCACTGAGCAGGGCCACCCCCTTCCCAGGCACCAGCGCTCACACTCTGTGTACAACATCCTGAGCCACCCTGGGAGCCTCATCAGAATGCCACCTGATACTTAAGGGTCCTGGTCTTTTTTTTTTGCTGAAAGAGAGAGAGAGAGAGAGAGAGAGAGAGCGAGAGCGAGAGAGAGAGCATGCCCATGTGCACAAGCAGGAGAGGGACAGAGAGAGAGGGAGAGAGAACCTTAAGCAGGCTCCATGGCCTAGCACAGAGCCTGATGTGGGGCTCGATCCCATGAACTGTGAGATCACAACCTGAACCAAAATCAAGAGTCAGACGCTGAGCCCCCAGGCACCCCTCTTGTTCTTTTTAACAATTCCCTCATCCTGTTCCTCCTGCCTGCACTCCTTTCTCCGTAAGC
Source organism: Panthera leo (assembly GCF_018350215.1). Classification (NCBI taxonomy): domain Eukaryota; kingdom Metazoa; phylum Chordata; class Mammalia; order Carnivora; family Felidae; genus Panthera; species Panthera leo. Next base: position 56,028,565 of record NC_056689.1, read on the forward strand.
GACTTGGGATTCAAACCAGAGCCAGAACTCACCGCTTTAGGACAAGGTTCAGCAGGTAAGCAACAGCAGCCAGAGACTCAGGGGACTCCACTGCCTCCATTGTTGTCATCTGAGGGCCAGACCACAGGGGATGAATGGGAAATGTGTAAGCTGGGGCAAATGGGGTGCTGAGGACACCGTATGCCCAGCAGAATGGTTCTGACCAAGAACACTGGTGTCAGAGGTTCAAATCCCAGCTTTGCCAGTGTGTGATTTAGGCTAGCAATTGAACCTTTCCGTGATTCAGGACCCTTATTTGTAAAATAGAGATAGTATGTTGTGAGGTTTCACCGAATTAATATAAGTAAATCACAACATGCCTGGCACGTGATAGAAACCATACATTGCTATCTAATTTATTTCATTACTCTAGAGCAGGGGCTGGAAGGCTTTTTCTGTAAAGGGCCAGGTAATAAATATTTTAGGCTTTGCAGGCCATATACGGTCTCTGTTGTATATTCTTCTGTATTTGAACAATCCTTTAAAAATGTAAAGACCATTCTTAGCTCTAAGGCTGTACAGAAACAGGCCATGGCTCAGGTTATTCCCATGGGCCGTAGTCTATCAACTCCTATTCCAGCAGGGGTTCTCAAACTTTTACACCCTTAACATTTTTGGAGAATTCCCCAAAGAGGTTTCGTTTACATAGGTTATATTACTGATACTTACCATATTAAAAATTAAAACTCAGAACATTTTAAAATACAAGCATACGCAAGCACAATTAGCTGTCAGAATAATATCATCAGGCAGGCTGTAACTTCCAGAAAACTCCACATTACACTCATGAAAGAATGAGATGAAAAGGCAAATCATGTTCTAGTATTAGTACAGAAATAATTTTGATAGCCTAGCCCCACAAAAAGGTCTTGGCCCCCTAACCCTGCCCCACCCCTGGCCACATTTCACCAACAACCACCACCAGAGTAGTGGATTCTTGTTCTAGAATGACAGTGTAGCAAATAGCATCAGCCTTATCAAACCGCCTGAGAATGACAGCACTTTTGATGTGGTTTTTTTTGTTATTTGTTTTTTGTTTGTTTGGTTAATCTCTCGGTCCAACATAGGGCTGAAACTCACGACCCGAGATCAAGAGTCACATGCTCTTCTGGCTGAGCCAGCCAGATGCTCCTGAAGCACTTTCCCCTATTCAAGGATGTCCTGCTCTATCTCCACACACCAGGAGCACCCTTCTTCTCCCTACGGCTCGAGTCACCTGTTGTTGTGAACACCCATTCCCAAGTCACACCCACTCACCAGTGCTGCAAAGTACTCAGTCTCTGTCTCCTTCCCTCCCTGGGAGCGAATCACCTCAGTGACAGCGGCCAGAACAGCACAGATCTGCATGGGAGGGAGAAGGCACTTATCTATTTAGATAGATCTATTTAGATCAAAGCCTGTCCTGGGACTGGCCTCTTTTCCTTGCTCCCTCACAAACTGTTCTCCTGACAAAGCCTACAGGTAGACAAGACAAGAGGAGCTACAATCAGAGCCAGGTGTACACACCATGAGGCCTAGCAAACAGGCAGACTCAGACATGTTTGCAAAATTCCACCTCTAGGACTCGGGTCTCTTACAGGAACACCTGCAGAAAATTGCAAATGTTTATGTACAAGCGTGTTCACTGCAGCAACCAACTAGAACGATACAGCAGCCATCAACAGAGGATTAATAAAGTACTATCACTACATGGTAAATAATGATAGACTCAAATACTACACAACTACTGAAAAGAGTGAGGAAAACACTACATTAATTTAGAAATACTATTCAGTGGGGAAAAAACTGCAGAACACGGCATATAAAGTATAATCAGGGGGCGGGGGTGCCTGGGTGGCTCAGCTGGTTGAGCATCCGACTTCAGCTCAGGTCATGATCTTGCGGTTCGTGAGTTCAAGCCCCGCATCAGGCTCTCTGCTGTCAGTGCGGAGCCTGCTTCTGATCCTCTATCCCCCTCTCCCTCTGCACCTCCCCCACTTGTGTGCTTACTCACTCTCTCTCTCTCTCTCTCAAAAATAAATAAAGCTTTCAAAAAATAACAATAAAAATAAAATATGATCTGTAAACCTAACAAAATGTGGGTAAAAAATATACAAAAAAGTCTAGGACAGTAATGTTCACAAGAGGCTACTGAGCACTTGAAACATGGCTAGTGTGACTGAAGAACTGAATCTTTAATCTTAATATTTTAATAAATTAAATTTCAAAATAAATATTTTAGTTACCGGAAAACACAGATTTAAAACAACTTAGATACATGGATCTACTTTTGCGTCTATAAGTTTTATGAAAATATAGATTTAGAACTTGGAAATATGAACCTACGTTTGTGATTGTAAATTTTAGGACCAAATCAAGTACTTCCAAAGAAGGTTTAGCATCCAAATGGAGATGTAAGGGTAATATATACTCTAGATTTTGAAGACTTAATATGATAAAAATAATGCAAATCATCTCATTTTATTCTATTTTGTTTAATGTTTATTTATTTTTAAGAGAGAGGTGTGTGTGTGAGCAGTGAAGGGGCGTCGGGGGGAGCGGTGGGGGGGGGGGAGAGAGAACCCCAAGTTCTATGCGCGGTTCAAACCACAGGAGCATGACCCAAGCCAAAATCAAGAGTCAGATGCTTAACCGATTGAGCTACCCAGGACCCCAAATCATCTCATTTTATATTGATTATATGGTGAAATGATAATACTTTACATATATTAACTGTATTATTAAGGTTAATTTCATTTGCTTCTTTTTACTTTCTTTTAACGTGGCTACTAAAAAATTTACAATTAAGTGTTGTTGGACAGTGCTGGGCCAGGTAGATACATGATGACCATCAACAGTAACTACCACGAAGGAATTAAGTGGGGAGAACAACTTTCACATTTTATTCTACTCACTTCACTTTGGTACCATTTATAATTTTGACATCTTTCAATTTAAAGTGAATATAAATATGTATAATTTAAAAGTATTAACTAAAAACGACAAATAAAATGTAGCTCTTGTTAGATAAAACATTTCCTATCCATTGTTATTCAGCATTAATTTACTCAACAAATGTTTCTTGAAACTATTCCATGTAAAAAGTCCTGTGTTAGGTATAGTTGACAAGGTAAGTATTTGGAAAATGTTTCTACCCTGAAGGACTTTACACTTAAGTAGGGGAGATGTTGTTGGACAAAAGCAGAAAGTGGAACCTGCCCTAGGAGAGCTAGTAAGTAGGGAACACACAGGGCAGGAGAGATGACGCATCATCCCAAAATACCAGCTGTCACCAGCAGCAGCCAGCCAGCACTGAAAGAAAATAAAGAGACTGAGTCTGACTCCTCCTCACCATCCCGAGTTCTCCTGAACCCTCCCCCCTACCTCCTTGTGGGCAGCCGAGTTGGACTCCCAGAAGCGTTGCACTTTGCTGAAGGTGACATTTGTGCAGTCGGAGAGGCCGCTCAGGAAGGTGGCCGAGGACTTCTCCGTGAAAGCGGGGGCCACCTCTTCTTCCATGGCCGTCTCAGGGGCTTCGCTTTTGCCCAGACGCAGGGACCCTGACTGCAGCTCATTATGCAACTTCACCGCATCAACTGTCAGGTCGCTTTTTCCTGAAAACCGGAGGCACGGGTGAGGCCCCCACTTCTAGCCGAACCTCCTTTTGGCTAGGATCCACCCATACGACAAAAACTACCAGAGTCCAGTCCCCCAACTCGAGAGACTCATTCTGAACATGGCCTGCCTCATCAGCCCACCCTCCGCCCGTAACTTAGCATACCCAGATACGGAACCCTTCAGGTAAGTTTCTGCTCCCGCGTCCCGACGTTATAATATGCCGATGGGAGTCGACCGGGGTGGGGGACAACACGCAGGGGCTTGGGAAGTAAATGCACTTTGTGAAAGCACTTTGTAAACAGACACTCAAAGTTAATTATAGCCGAGTCCCAACTCTCGACACTCGTGGAACTCTGGGCTAGTCATTTCCCTATTAAAGACTCAGTTTCCGCATCTGTCTAATGGGGAGAGTGGGCCTTTACTTCAGGCTACACATCCGACGTTCTAGGAGAAGAAAGGTTCAATGCCTGGTCCCCGGAGCCTCCTGAGAGGCCCAGACCATCAGACCCAGGCCCGCTAAAATCCCGCCGCCAGCGCGCCGGGGTCCCGACCCCGCTACCTGAGGGCCGGCTGAAGAAGCGGCTACGGGCGGCCTGGCGGTGGCGGCAGATGGCAGGGTTGCTGTCGCTACTATGGCCTTTCTTCCAGCGTTTCAACTTGGCCGAGACACCGGAAGGCAACTTCCCAGAACGACCCATGTCTTCTAAACCCGGACCGGGATTAAAGCACCGGCTACCGGGACCCTGGCAACACGCGCAGGACCCACGTGGACCCGTAGGCGGCTTCACTTCCTCTTTCTCTGACGTAACTTCCGGGGTTGCGTCTGTTACTATGGCAAGACAGTCAACATCCGGTTTTACAGTGCCTCCAGGCTCAGAATCCCTGAGCTGCTCAGAGAAGGTTGGTAGCTAGGGAGTCCCTGGGGCTTCTACTCCAGGGCCACGGTTCTCGGCCACCGGAGTGGGCCTTATAAAACTAGAATTCTTTTGCAGGTTAAAAAACAAACGTATATTTATATAATTTTTTTGTAATATCTAATTTCGAAAGTAACGCGCGGAAACAAATTTCTTTGAAAGAGTCAAAACCTGGCCAAACCAGAATGAGTGAAATCTTTTGTCCCCAAACGAGAAAAAAAGCAGCCGATGATGCTCTAAACCCAGTTAGTTATTTTCGTTTAGTACTGGGGATACATAGTTGCTAAAACCACCTTCCCTCATGGCAGCACTCAGTCCCCTCTTGTTATTCTTTTCTAATCCAATGTCAGAACCAGCAACCAATCCTGCATTGATTTCCACTCCCCTGCGACCCTCTCCAAAATCTTTTAGCTGGAACTCAAACCTTAAAAAGATACTTTCCTCCCTTGTCTTGGGGTGCAGCATTTCAAGATTCCTCCGGAATTCCCTCCCCCCCTTCAAATCAACAAACCTGATTTTGTGAAACTATGACTGGATCCCGGTGAGTTTATTTTGTTGTTGTTTTTAAGTAGTCTCACACCCAACGTGGGGCTTAAACTCACTACTCAGGACCCTGAGATTAAGGGTCGCACACTCTACCAACTGAGCCAGGCTGGTGCCTCCCAGGTGAGTTTTTTTGCTGATTAGGCTTTATGCATTCATTTTACAAACATTTTTTAGCTCCCACTGAAAAAGACACTTGAATAAGTCAATCTTCCGAATGAAGCACAAGTTGACAAAATTTTTGTATACAGCTTCTTTTGCCTGGTACAGTGTGAATTTTTCCCCTGGTTTTGGTCTAAATGTTTGTATCCCTGCAAACTCCATCTGTTGAAATCCTATCTCCCAAAGGCAATGGTGTTAGGGGAAATAACACCCCAAAGGTTGGACTTTGGGAAATATTTAAGTCATGATAGTGAAACCCTCTTAAATGGAATTTGGTGTCTTATTTTTTTTTTTTAATTTATTTTGAGAGAGAGTGTGTATACACACAAGTGAGAGAGAGGCAGAGAAAGAGACAGAGAGAATCCCAAGGAGGCCCCATGCTTAACACAGGGCAGGAGACCCAGGCACCCCTAGAATTGGTGTCTTACAAAAAGATTCAAGAGTGATCCCTAGTCCTTCCATCATGTAAAGACACAGCAAGAAGGAGCTGGCTATGAACCAAGAAATGCACCCTCAGCCAACCATGCTGGCACTCTGACCTTGGACTTCCAGCCTCCAGAACTGTGAGAAATAAATTTCTGTTGCTTATAAGCTATCAGCCCTATGCTATTTTGGTATAGGAGCCTGAACAGACTAAAGACATCCTTTGTTCTTAAATATCCTTTTGCAAAATGGTTCTCACAGCTGATTGCAGCTGATCTGTAGCTTGTGAGAAACATAGATCCACCATATAAATTCCATGAAGACAAAAGTTTTGTCTTTGTCACTTCCTCTCCTAGGACCTGGAAGAGCGCCTGGAAAATAGTGTAGGCACTCAACAAATTACTGTTGAATGAACGAATGTGTGTGTTGTGGAGGAAAGAGGGAGGACTAAAATGGGCACAAGTTCAATAGGGTCTCAGGTCTTTCTTTTTAATGTTTATTTTATTTTGAGAAAGAGAGAGAGAGAGAGCAGGGGAGGGGCAGAGAGAGAGGGAGAGAGAGATTCCCAAGCAGGATCTGTGTTGATTAGCGGGGAGCCAGATCTCAGAAACCGTGAGTTCATGACGTGAGCTAAAATCAAGGGTCTGATGCTTAACCGACTTAGCCACCCAGGTGCCCCTCAGCTCAGGTCTTGACCTCAGGGTCATGAGTTCAAGCCCCACATTGTGTTCCATGCTGGGCATTGATTCAAGGATAAATGTAAATACCGATAACTGTAATTAGTCTTTACTTAGCCAAACTGAAATGGTCTTTGACCCCATAGATAGAAACACAAAGCTCAAAACATACATTTCTGGGGGAGTTAAGAAGTACCAAAAGTTGAGCTTTGGTCCAAGAACCAAAGAGCTAAGAATGGAGAGTAAAGGGAAGGCCAGGATGAAATTCATGAAACTGCAGTGTTGGAGCTAGAAGCAGACACCTGAGGGGTCATCAAGATCACAGGTCCTCGCGGTCTGTGAGTTCGAGCCCCGCGTCAGGCTCTGGGCTGATGGCTCGGAGCCTGGAGCCTGTTTCTGATTCTGTGTCTCCCTCTCTCTCTGCCCCTCCCCCGTTCATGCTCTGTCTCTCTCTGTCCCAAAAATAAAAAAAAAAATTAAAAAAAAAAAAAACGTTGAAAAAAAAAAAAAAAGATCACAGGTCATAAGTCACATGCCAGGCAGGGTCAATACTTTTACTGCTCTGCAGTAAAGCAAGTACAATCCAGTGATGTTGATGTTCAAATGCCCTTTCTTTTACAAAGCAATAGTGAGACTAAATGGAAGGGTTTTTTTTCTTTTTTTTTTTTTTTTTTTTTGCCCCAAACACTATGATTTTCCAAAATGAAGAGTCGACAAACTTTTGTCAGGTCTTCTTTTAAAAACAAGTTTATTGGGCGCCTGGATGGCTCAGTTATTAAGTTATTATCTCATGCCCTGCCTCCAGTGAGCCCTGCTTCTCTTTCCCTCTCCCTCTCTCTCTGCCCCTTGTGGGATTTTGCTCTCTCTGCCCCAGCTCACTTGCACTCTCTCTAGAAAAAAAAAAAAAAGTTTACTGATGTGTAAAATTCAAAATATCTGTAAGCCAATTTTCATTGGAATATCTGAGCCAACTCTTCATTTTGCCAAGTACAGAAAAGGTGAAGTGATTTGCACAAGTTTCCATGGCATGGTAGCTTATTTGATGAGACACAGAAGTAACTGTAAAGGAAAAGATTGATAAACTAGAGTACACTAAACGTAAGAAATTCTGCTCACAAAAAAGACACCACAATGAGCACTAAGAGGCAAGCAGGAGTGAGAGAAGATATTTGCAATACATAAAACTAACAAAGTATGGCAGAGTATATAAAGAAACCCTACACATCTAGGAACAAGGCAGACAATCCAGTAAGAATGGGCAAGACACCTGAACAGGCACTTCACCAAAGTGAATATTCAAATGGCCAATTAACATATGGATGCTAATAACTGATGCTTAATCTCATTAATCAACAGAGAAATGCAAATTAAACCCACAGTGAAGTGCTACTATGCACCTACCAGAATGGCTGAAATTAGAAAGACTAGCAATACTCAACATTGGTCAGGATGTGGAGCCACTGGCCACATATGCGACTGGAGGGAGGAGCAACTGATACGCTCACTTTTGTGTGGTGGTTTCTAGTAAAACTGAATGTATGCCTTTTCTGTAGTCCAATCCACTTCTGGGTATATACTCTACAGAGATGTATACTTATATGCATAAAAGACATATATGGTAATGTTCATAATAGCCAAATATTGGAAATGATGTCATATACATCAACAGCAGAGTGGATAAATAAATTGTGCTATATTGGTATCATGAAATAATACAATATCCAACTGTATACAGTAATGAAAACAAGCAAACTACTGCTACATGCAACAGCATGTATGGTCTAAATTGAGAGAAAGACTCCAGACACACACAGAGGAACATTTTGCATGATCCCATTTAGAAGTTCAAAACCAGGCTTTGCTAATATACAGTATTAGAACTTGGGATAACAGTTACCATGGTGGGGGTAACTGAGAGTGGGCATACGGGGTTTGGTAATATTCTGATTTTTTTTTTAATTTGTTAAATGTTTTTATTTATTTTTGAGACAGAGAGAGACAGAGCATGAGCAGGGGAGGGGCAGAGAGAGAGGGAGACACAGAATCGGAAGCAGGTTCCAGGCTCCGAGCAGTCAGCACAGAGCCCGACACGGGGCTCAAACTCATGGACTGTGAGATCATGACCTGAGCCAAAGTCGGATGCTTAACTGACTGAGCCACCCAGGCGCCCCTGATTTTTTTGTATCAGAAGAGAATTTACATGAATGTCTTCACTGTGTCATAATTCATTATCTGTGCACTTATAATTTGTGTGCTCTTCTGTATGTATGTTATTCTTTTTTTCTTCTTTTTTTTTAAATTTTATTTTTTTAAATTTACATCCAAATTAGTTAGCATATATATATGTATGTTATTCTTGATTGGTTTACTAAAAAATAGAAACTGCTCCTGGAATGCAGAGCAAAGAGAGCACAAAGACTGAGAAGGTGTCACTGCAGAGAAAATAACTCAGTGCTGACTCTGGGCCTGCACTTCCAGTCACGGGAGTTAATACATCACCTGCCCACAGAGGCCACTCCTGGGACACAGGCTGAGACCCGGTGGTAAGGCTGCGAAAAGGGAACTGGTGGCCTGAGGAGGAAAAGGAAACCGAGTTTGGAAACTGTTGTAAGCAACCTGGTGCTCATTACCAGGGGTCTAGATGTGGGGACAGTCACTGAGAGAAGACATAGAAAATGTTGGTTAAAGTCTGGTCTTACTTTACCCATGACGCTGAGCAGGGATTTAACCTCTCTGAGTGACCATTTCATATTCTGTAAAGTGGTGATAATACTGAACCCATCGGGCTACCCTGAGGATTCAATATAAAAGTGTGTGTTTATGTCAAAATATGTACAACTCCAAAAATGTTAGTGGTACCTTGCGAAGGGTGTGGTGGTGCACCTTTGTCACCAGAGGGGGCTCTGCAAACAGCCAGTTAAAACTGAAACCCTAGAGAGAGGCAGCGATACCAGCTGAGCGGGCTAGGATTTTGCAGATCAGATTGGGAGATGAAGAGGCCCAGGCGGGCGGCAGTCTTCCCATCCTTTTCCCTTACAGCAGATACCTGCTGGCCTCCAAACTGAGTCTGCTACATTAATGTTTATTTTTAAGAGAGACAGAGACAGAGAGAGACAGAGCTCCAGTGGGGCAGAGAGAGAGGGAGACACAGAATCCAAAGCAGGCTCCGGGCCCTGAGCTGTCAGCACAAAACTTGAACTCACGCATTGCAAGATCATGACCTGAGTCGAAGTCGGATGCTTAACCGACCGAGCCACCCAGGCGCCCCCGAGTCTGCTGAATTATAACTGGGTACGGCCTCTGGATGAACGAACTGTCTGGAATGGGCCGGGCCTCCATCCGGAAGCATGCGCTCAGAGCCTCCTCTGGAAGATGGTGTCAGGAGAAGGGACGCGAGGCATCCAGAGGGCCTGAGCGTACTTTCTCACATTCTGCACAACCACCTTTCACCCTTCTTATGAAGGACTAACTTTGCTGTCCATGAATTCCAACACCATCCTCCACCCAGAGGAATTAATTAGCCTTCTCCGTGATAATCCATACAATTTGTGGCTCATAAGGACCACACGCATTTGTAGAATGGGCCCTGTGCTTAGACCCTCTGGGTTAGAATCCAAGTACTACCACTTGCTGTCTGACCTTGAGCAAGTCACCTTACTCTCTACGCCTCAGTTTCCCTGAGCTATAAAATGCCAACGCATAGGGTTTATGAGAACTAAGTAAGATGATATGTGTAAAGTGCTTATTAGCACACTGCCTGGCACTTGGTGAGAAAGCAATAAATGTGAGCTCGCTATTATCCCAAAGCTCTTCTCGAGTTCCCAAACGCCTTCTAACCTATTATGGAACTGGGGAGGACAGAGCGGTATCCTCATTTCACAGATGGGGAAACGTGATTCCAACGGGTTCAACGACACCCCCGGTGTCCTACAGTTGGTCGATGGGCAAAAGCCAAGAGATCCAACCCTTAGCTGAGGAGCTCCCTCCTAACCACCGCTCTCAAAATTGTCTGGGAAGTTCGTGTGGAGGGCCAGGGGCTGCCGCACCCAAAGCACTCAGCCAAGGCCAACAGGAAAGCCATTTTTAGTCAATCGGGCTGTTATCTGTTATGACACTGGACAGGAGGAAAGGGAAGTTGAGGCTTAGCCTCTTGCCCCAAACCAAGAGGAAGCAGATGGATGATTTGGGTGTTTAACTTGGGGCTCGAGTTCAGGGGGAGGAGGAAGGCTTTGTTGCCCTGGGGAGCCCATGGTGAGCAAGGCAGTGAGTGGGCTTACAGCCGCTCTGGAGGATTGTCCTAACTGCCGGAGCTGTGTCAAAGCCCAGACTTTGGATGTAGGCGAGTCTGTGTTCGGAGCCACATCCCAGGTGTGCCTGGGAGCAGGTGACTGAACTTTCCAAGCCACAGTTTCCTCATCTGACAATGGGGCTGCTGTTCTGAGGCTAAAATGAGATAATACATGCAGAAAGCTTAGCCCCGGGCCCGGCACATTGCCACGACAGTAGGCTGCGCGTCCCTCAGCTTCTGGCGCATTAACACTCCATTTGGCCAAAGACGAGCTTTTAAGAAGAGCTTGCTTTTTCTAGACTAAGTCTGGGGGGATGGGCAGATGGCCTGGTGCACAAAAGGGGACCCAGACTATGAAAAGGACTGAAGTCTGGGCATGGTGGATGTACTCTTACTCAAAGTGGGGCCTGCCCCCGGGGTGGAGTCCACCCTTGTTTGCCACGTGACAGTAGGTGTCCACGATAGGCAGAAGGGAAGATGGGTGAGCAGAGACCATGTGATTGCCACTCTAACCTGGCTTCCCGATGCCCCCAGATTCATTCTTACTCCAGAATTAGGCATTTCCCCGCTTACTACTTCCAACCCCCCATTCGTGTCAGGGCCTCTGTATCAGGAATGAATTATGCACAGCTGCTGTGACAGAGACCCCAAGAGACTGGCTTCATTAAACACACAGGATTAATTCTCCACATGCAGCAAATCAGGAGGTAGGTGGGCAAATCCAGGCTAATATGGTGGCTCCGCAGGGTCTTCAGGGTCCTGGGCTTCCTTTCTCTTTTTTGCTTCACCCTCCGTGGTGCGTGACTTCCATCCTCAGTGTCACCTCATACTCCAAAGATGGACTGCAGGAGCTCCGACCATCACATTTACAACCCAGGCCTAGATTGAGTAAGATGAAAGCAAGGAAGAGCCAAGAGGGCACTCCCAGTCAAGTCAGCTCCCTTTAAGCCAGTTCGGCTCACATCTGATTGGCCAGAATTTAGTAATTTGGCCAAACTTCACTGCAGAGGGGCTGAGAAATGTAGCCTTTTAGTGGGGAACATTGCAGCCCCCCCCCCCCCCAGGGGGCGTTCTATTGCTAAGGTAGAAGGGAAGAACTCATGGAGTAAGCAATGAGCAGCCTCTGGAGCTCAGCTAGTTGTTGGGAAGACTGGGTCTAAACAATTTTTTTCAGTTTATTTATTTTTGAGAGAGAGAAAGGGCCGGGGGGGGGGGGGGATGAGTTGGGAAGGAGCAGAGAGAGGAGACAGAGAATCCCAAGCAGGCTCTGCACTGTCAGCGCAGAGCCCAATGTGGGATTCGAACTCAAGGAACCTTGAGATCATGACCGGAGCCAAAGACAAGAGTCAGACACTCAACCGACTGAGCCACTCAGGCGCCCCTGGTTCTAAACAATTTAACTCAGTTACATGCCCACAAGTTACTCCTTGAGCACTAATTACTTGCAAGACACTGTGCTAAGCAAGCACACAGAGGTACATAAAGATGCTTAAAGACTCTTGCTCTGCTCTTAAGAAACTTACAGCTTAGCAGTGCAGACACAAGCACAAAGCCAACAATTCGGTCTCCTCCCTTGTAGATCGAGGATGTTGTACCTGGTTCTCTCCAGGACCTTGGAACTTTCATGCTCACTGAAGCTCAAGTCATAGAACCGCATTTTGTGCTCACTTAGGCAGCATACATACATAGAACTGCATTTTGCTTCTCTGCCTCCTCCCTGACTGTGGACCCCCTGAGGACAGGGGGCATGTCTGGTCCACTCTTGTGTCATCGGAGCCTACCTCAGTGTCTGGCATATAGCACAATACATCTACTTGCCAAATGAATACATGACATAATCAGAGGTCAGCTGGAGGCACAAGAGAGGTTCAAGTAAAGCTTTGGGGGACCAAGAAGACACCCTTACCTTGGGTGGCTGTCAGAGGGACACCTTTGATTAGGAGGCGACTTTCCAAAAGTGAAACTGGCAGAGTAGATTGGGAGCAGATCCTAAGGACATTGAGGGTCTGGAAGAAGAGTCTGGATCTTAATAGAGAGCTTTTGAACATTGCAATCTGGGAAAATACTTTATACGGCTTGTACTTTGGGAGTACTGGTCCTCCATTTATTCAGCCGGCACACATTACCATTGAGTGTATTGGGCATTGCGGTGGGGACGAGGAGAGGGAATTAACATTTAATGGATGTCTCTGTGTCAGGGACTCTTGGTAGTAATAATAGCAGCAACTACCATTTATTACTCCTTGCAGAGCTGGGCACTGTGCCAGCACCTTGCGTGCACGATTCTGCTGAGTCCTCACACCCACTCTGTGCAGTAGGTGCTGCCAGTTTTCGGAAACTGTACGATTACTTCTTTATTGTTAAGGAATCCAATTCTATGACTGTCGTGAAGCCTGTGCCGGGTTAACAGTGACTCGTCCTGGAGGTAATTCCACCCCATTCTGGACTTTGTGGATAGAACCACTGTCTCCTCCCTCTCCTTCAACTGAAAACCAGACTCGTGAGGTCTCCATCCCTGCCCTTCTGTTCCTGGAAGGTGCCAAGTACGGTTACCCACGTTTTACAAGAGGGGAAACCAAGGCTGGGAAATGTCAAGTAACTGGCTTAAGTTCTCAACAGCATTAAGTGGTAGAGTTGGAAGTGTAACTTACTTTGGTTCCTAGGTCCTGTCACACCCATCCGGTCACAAGGAGATAAAAGCAGGCCTAGTCCTGTGCAGCGCTCACAGGCCAGCTGGAGCGGCAGCAAAGGCACCTGGCGGTGACGATCAGTGCAGTCGTCCAGGTACCCCCAGGAGCCGTGGGAGCCCCAAGCGTGGCAGGGTGTGGTCAGGCCTAGGAGGAGAGTCGGGGACAACTTTCGGGTAAGGTGACTGTCTTAGTCTGTTTGGGCTGCTTATAAACAGAGATTTGTTTTTCACCATCCTGGAGACTAGGATGCCCAAGATCAAGGTGCAGGCAGAGGTGCCTGGGTGACTCAGTCAGTTAAGCCTCCGACTCTTGCTTTTGGCTTGGGTGATGATCTCACTATTCAAGGGTTTGAGCCCCGCATTGGGCTCCACGCCGACAGTGTGGAGTCTGCTTGGGATTCTCCCTCTCTCTCTCTCTCTCTCTCTCTCTCTCTCTCTCTCCCTCTCTCCCCCTCCCCCCCTCAAAAATAAATAAATTAACATTTAAAAAAATCAGGGGGCAGGCAGATTCAGCATCAAGTAAGGGTCATTTCCTGATTCATAGACTCTCTCTTCTTGCTGTGTCCTCACACGGCAGAAGGTGCTAGGGAGTTCTGTGGTGTCTCTTGTGTGTGTGTGTGTTGTCCCCTTTATAAGGCACCAATCCCAGTCATGAGGGCTCTATCCTCATGACCTAATCACCTCCCATAGGCCCCACCTTGCAATGTCATACATTGGGGGTTTGGATTTAAACATGAACTTGGGGAAGAGGGACCTAAACATTCAGCCCATTGCAGTGATGTTGGAGCTGAATCATGCAGGACGAGTCGGAATGGACCAGAAAGGTGTTGGCGGAGGCACAGCCACAGGGGAAGAGCAACTGCAAAGGCACAGGGGCCAGCAAGAGCGTGAGATGTTCGCTCTAGAGTCAGGCAAGACTGGAGTCACCGGGTCCAGTGAGAGACCACTGCACCGGCGCAGGCAAGAACGGAGGGGCTCTGACACAGAGGCTGTGGCGGTGGGGCAGAGAGGAGGTGATGGATTGGAAAATGTATTTAGGAGGTAGAATGGGCAGCACTCACTGGTTGACCAGTTATGAGGGGTGAGCAGGGTTGCTGTACACAGTTGTGCAAATTGTGGACTGTTTCATTTCCCAGCTGAGGGATTGGAAATCCAGTCCTCGTTGGGCCCTGTCTAGAAGAGCTGGCTTTTTTCTAATTCACCAATGACACTGGAGCAATGGCCCTAGAAGTGCGGCTAAATTACTGCCAGGAAGGGGATATTTCAGAACATGTGTCTATGGAAGAGGCCACTTCTTAATGTCTGAAACAAAAAGCTGAATCTATTACTCACTTAAGCCAAGCAGAGCAATGCCTGAAAGGTGCGATCTCTTCGAGGGGAACTAGGACCTTCTATAAGGTGCTTGGAGGGGTGAAGGTCAGTGATGGACAAAGAGGAGGCAAAGTGTGGCCGTTGCTGATTGGCTGGCTCACAGAAGTGTGGTCACTGAGGCAAATTGTCATTGTTCAGTAAAACAGAGATGAACTGTCATCCATTAAATGGTTTAAAACCCTGCGGGATGGATACTCGTTGCCATGGCAACAGGACAATCTTTGGAAAATGAGAACATCTTTCCCCCCTCAAGTGACTGCTAGCTCAAACCATTCCCCTTCCCAAGGGCGTTTCACTTTAACAGTGGGCCATGTTTGCTCAAGAGGATATATCTTCAGAGGATCTAGAGGCTGTTAGAGTGAGACACCTGCCTGGTCCAGGCTGTGGCAGGAAGGTCTGGTGTCCATCACCTCCCTCCAAGGTCCTGGGGCTGGGGGTTCCCAGACGGGGATCAGGGAGAAAAATTGGTTGCCAGCCCAGGAAGGCCCTGGCCTCGGGGTCACATGTGAAGCCAGAAATGGGACCTAGGAGCCTGACTCCCAGTCACTTGCCTGGAAGGAGATGTGAGGTGCCTGTGGACAGAGTTTGGGGCCTGAGGCCAGACCTCAAAGTTTTTGTCCCTGCTGCCACCGAGGCCTCGCCTTCACCCCACCTTTAAGTCTCTCAGTTGCCTCAGTAAGAACCACTGCGCTGGCCCAACCACACCCTGAGGGGCATCCCTGGAGCAGCCTGAGGAGATTTGGAGCCACCCCAGAACTGCTTCCTGGCTTCAGCTTCCCGAGCTCTCCACCCACACCCCCTTCCCTGCCCTTGAGCGATGACTCTTGGGGGGGGTGGGGTAGGCTCTCACGGATTTTTTTAAGCAGACTTATTGAGATATAATTCACATACCATCCACTTCACCCATTTAAATTACATAATTGAATGTTTTTAGTTCACTTCACAGATACGTGCAACCATCACCACAGCTAATTTTAGAACATTTGGCCACCTCACAGAGAAACTCCATACAACTTATTTCTCAGCTCCCAAGCCCCCAGCACTAGGCAAGCACTAATCGACGTCCAGTCTCTATAGATTTACCTGTTCTGGACATTTCACAGAAATGGAATCCTACATCGTGTCACCTTTTGTGTCTGCATATTGTTTCCAAGGTTCATCTAGGTGGGCATGCACCAGTGTTTCATTCTTTTTATGGCCGCAGTATGGACATACTACACATTTATCCACTCAGCACTTGATGGACATTGGGTTGTTTCCACCTTTGGGCTTTTGTGAATAAGGCTTTTATACACATTTGTGTATGAATTTTTGTGTGGACATTTGCTTTTGTTTCTCTTGCATAAACACCTGGCAGTGGAATCCTGCCTCATGTGGTAACTCTGAGTTTAACCACTTGAACTCATGTGGGTTTCTGATTGTTGTTCTTTTTTGTCCACATTGTTTAGGCTGGACACCCCCGGGGCTGGCTCCTATTGTCACCTCTGGGAGACAGGCATTTCTTCCACTGCACTCAGAAGTAATGGCAGCCACCGGCTCCCCTGCTCTACCCCCATCAAAATCCTTAGCAGGCATGTTAGAAACCTGGTCACCTTGCCCTTGGCTGACAGGTACCTCTAATAGCTTTCCTCGGTCGGTCAGTAAGGAGACACTAGTGCACCCATAAAAACATTTCTGACAAATTTATAGAATGTCCTTGCATGGTCCTTAGAATACATCCCTCAGATCTCATACGGCTGGTTGACCCAGGGCCCCTGCTGTCACTCTGAAATCCCTCATGGCATTCAGACAGAAGCCACGCTGCCCACGGGCTGTCCAGCTGTGACTTAGTATCCCGGCGTCAGCGACGCAAAGGCAAGGACTGCTCTGACGAGTGATCTTGGCTCCAGAATTCCTCAACAGCCTTACTGAATTTCCTCAGAAATGTACTGCAGTCCAGATGCTTCCACCCACACAACCTTCCTTTCCTCCTTCCTTCAAGAGGGTCACGCCTATTCTGTCAGCCTGTCACCTCCCCATCCTCTGTCTCAGGCATTTCCCCTAATACATTTTATGCAAATCCTGTCTCACAACTGCTTCTCAGAGATCCTGTATTAACTAATACCGCTGATCTCTGAGTCATTCACTAAACTTAATGTGAACTATTCCAAATAGTAAAATGTCTGCCTGTTTTGTACTTAGGATTTAATCCAAAGAAATAGACTAGGAAAATAGTTCTATGGAAGTGAGGTAGAGGGTCAAAAAAGTTTGCTCATTGAGCAGTTTTGTTATCATAGTTCCCACCTGCAGGGCCTAGAGGCAGAGGGCACCTCTCATGGTTTTAGAGACCAGAGGAGTTCCAGAATCCAGAGAGAAGGGCTTGTGCCATCTCTGGGCCAGACACTCAGGTCTGAGGCCGGGTTTTGTTTTGTTTTTTAATGTCTATTTTCATTTATTTGGGGGGGAGGGGCAGAGAGAGAGAGGACTCCAGGCAGGCTCCGCGCTGCCAGCACAGAGCCTGACATGGAGCTCGAACTCACAAATGGTGAGATCATGACCTGAGCTGATATCAAGAATCAGACGCTTCACCGACTAAGCCACCCAGGCGCCCCTGAGGCTAGGTTTTGAGGACAGAGAAGGAAGGGTGTAAGAAGTCACAAGTCCACAGTAATGGTGTCCTCTCTCTTTTCCAGCCACGCTAATTCCTGCTGTAGGTTGTCAGATGGTGACCGCAGGGGGCCGGAGCATGTGCTTCCGCTTCCGCCTCTGCCCTCCTTGAAGCACTTCTTTCCTTACAGGCTCAGTCGCTCAGTTGCTCAGTCTTGAGGCGTTAGCTACAGTCACCTGGACTCACTCTCTGAGGCAGAAATCCTCTCTTTTTCAGATAGCAGCCAGCCGAGCTGGCGAGCGGGGGACATCTGAACATCAGGGGATGAATTTGCAAGGTGTGCAACAAGTAAGGACATGGGGTGTCCTGCCAGGGAGCCTTGTGGGCTGAATGGGGAGCCTACTTCCAGCCAGCAGAAAACTTGGCTTGCCGCACTGCAATTCTAAATTGGGTCCTTCACCGAAAGAGCGGGCCTTCATAAGGAAGTTATGCTACTGTGGAAAAAATAAATAGGGAGGGAAGACTGAGAGAGTCCTTTATTGTTTTAAGGGACAGTGCAGGATAATAGGGCTGTGCCCGTTGATTATCCTTATCTGAGTTTTTGTAACCGCTTAACCAACAAGCTGATTGGGTGACAGCTGTTACAGTCTTGGGAGTTTCCCCAGGCCTGGGGAATTAAAGGACTGTGCTGGAAGGGAAGCTATTTTTTTCGTAAGAGTTTCAGGGTTTCCAGGCTGACTGGAGGCCTCAGGAGGAGATGAGGGCTCATCATTGATGAGGGCCCCTGGCCCAGGCGATGACAGATGAGAAGAGTCTGGAGTGCAGATCCCCAGCCCCACACTCCGCCCAGGAAAAGGGTCTTACTTGGCCACAGTTGCTCCCCTCAGGGCAGAAAGTGAGGGCAGTGGCCTGGTTAGGAGCTGTGCTCCTGGTTAGGTCCCTGAGGTTCCTCCTGGAGCTGGACCCCAGCTGCAATCAGCCCCTCACTCCTGCTTTGTTGTCGGGGTGTACCAATTCTCTCCTGCCTCCACCCAGTTCTTTAGAAGGGTCCAGGAGTCAGCCCTGACAAACGTCTGTGCGTTAGTGTTCAGTAGAGATAACAATTAAGATTAAAAAAAAATAGTAAGTAGTCAAGGCCCAAACCCACTGGTTTATCCTTACCTTTTACTGACATTCGAGAGATCTCCTTGGTTTGACAGACACTAAGCTTCTTCCCAGATTTGTGGTGCTGTGATTAAAGCCGAGTGAATCCCCATTTCTGCCTAGGAATTCTGGCTTCCAGCTGCAAAGCTTTCAAGGTCTTCCCACAATGCCCCCCATCTGCCTCGCTCTCCAGATCTCTCCAGGCTCCCGCCTCTCTTCCTGACACTGCAAGCTCCAACTTTGGGGCCCTTCCCTGTGGATCACCTCTAATTTCTCACTGACAGATCTGGTCCCCTGCTCATCTCCTGCTCTTTTGGAATGTCTCACCTCACTTTTCTCCACTGTCACATGTGAATTAGGGGTAGCAGGAGGTAGGGAGTTGTAGTGGAGGATTTTCGAGGTCTCTCTCAGCCCTGACATTCAGGGGGTCTACCAAGGGCAAAGGCATCACATAAGTGCATGTGTGTGTGTGTGTGTGTGTGTGGTGTGTGGGGTTTTGTATAATATAGTTAAGGTGTGGCTCCTGTCCTCAAGGAGTTTCTAGTTGAGTTGATCTGATGCGTACATAAAAAGCTTCTGATGATTTAAGGAAGGTATCCTATAAGTGAGGTGCATAAAGTTATCAGAGTTCCCCAGAATTTCAAGGAAATGAGAGATTCCCTCTGGAGGCAGAGGAGGGTGTTGGTGAAGGAATAAAATAGGATTCCCCAGGCTCTTTCCCAAGGCTGGCGGTACAGATGGCTTTGGCCTCCTGCCCAAAGTAGCCTAGTTATCTGCCTAGTCCCCATCCCGTGGGTAAGCCATCTCCTACTAGATATCCTGCTGGAAGGGAAATCTGTCCATGGATCCCCAGACTCATACCCTTTGAATTGGTGCCCTTTATTAAAATCTTTTTTGCCTTCTTTATAAATGTATTACTTATTTTAGAGAGAGAGTGCAAGTGGGGGAGTGACAGAGGGGGACATAAGATCTGAAGCAGGCTCTGCACTGACAGCAGCAAGCCCAATGCAGGGCTGGAACCCATGAACCTGGAGATATAGCCTGAGTCAAAGTCAGATGTTCAACCGACTGAGCCACCCAGACACCCCAGATCTTTTTTGCCTTCTATTTTTTTTTTAATTTTGTTTTTGAGAGAGACAGACAGACAGACAGAGACAGAGTGTGAGTGGGGGAGGGGCAGAGAGCGAGGGAGACACAGAATTGGAGGCAGGCTCCAGGCTCTGAGCTGTCAGCACAGAGACTGACGTGGGGCTCGAACTCATGAACCTTGAGATCATGACCTGAGCCGAAGTTGGACACTTAACCAACTGAGCCACCCAGGCGCCCCGGTCTTTTTTGCCTTCTTGATCATCCTGCTAATAACATTTATTATTAATGTTAATAATATATTTATTGTTATTAGTATGACTATTTGTTAGACACAGTGCTAAGCGCTTCCCATGCATCATTTCACTTATTCCTTACAACAGTGTTTTAGGTGGCTATGAATATGATTATTATCCCAGTTTACAGATGGGGAAAATGAGGATGAGAAGTTGAGTGACCCATCTTACATCCCATGGGTAATCAGAAACAGAGACATTTTAACTCAGGTTTCTTCCTATTTATCTCCTACTCATTGCATAAATATGAGACCTCAACTACACAAAAGCACAGAAATCTTGAAGCAGAGAACAGGGGGAAGAGAAAGGGACATGGCAGGAGCCATGACTGGGAGTATGGATTAGGGCCAAGGCAGAGGGACAAAAAGTACAGTCTGAAAAGCCAAGGTTAAGGCTGGAAAAGCTCTCCCTGAGAGGGGCTGGGTGTCAGGATTGGGATGACCAAGAAGTAGGATCAGGCAGAGGGAGAACCTCCAAAGAGGGAGTCTTTCAAGGATCCCCATGTGGGCCATGCTGGGAGCTTGAACAGGAGGCCTTCAAAGGCAGTTCTCACTTTGCAGCCCTGAGATTCTGTGAACTCTGGGTGCAGCTTTTAGAGCTGGACCTCACCCCAGTCATCTCTCTGGTCACTGAATTCCATCTTCTCCCTGCTACAGAGGAGGGAGGCAAGAGCATTGTGATTAGAGTGCACCCAAGGCCATTGGACTGCTTGGGTTTGAATCTTGGTTTCTCCTCTACTTCCGAGCTGTGATTTTGGACAATTTATTTTTCTGGGTCTGAGCACACATTGATTTGGGAGCAAGCCTCAGCTTGAATCCTAAGTCCTGTAACCTTGGGCAATTTACCTCATGGCTTATTTCCTCATCAGTAAATAAAAAAATATAATAATACTTGCCTCATAGGATCATTATAAGGATAGGAGGATTAAATGTTTATGTTTGTAAAGCATTTATAACACTGTCTGGCATGTTTTTGTTTTTTAATTTTTATTTTTGACTGCATGTTAAAAACTTGTCTAGAATACGTTAAATGTAGCACACAGCACAATTTCATTGTTAGCTGTTTACATGTGGGTCTTCTTTGCGCTCCACTTGCTGCGAAGGGCAGAAAACAGATTCAATCCATCTTTGGCCGTAGCCCACTGACTGATTCCTGTTTGGTGCTCAATAAAGTGACCAGTTTGAAGTAAACCAGGAGACAGTAGCATGGGCAGCAGAGAGCTGCCCAGATAAGTAGATCTTAAACTACTGATTGAGTGTAGGGGAGGAACAAGCAGTGATTCTCCTCTTTCTGGAATATTTGAAGGGGCTCAGATACTGACTAGAGAGAGGCTATGAGACCCTCGAAGAGGTGGGACAAACAGCCCAGTGTTTATGTAAAGAGCAGGGATTTGGAACCAGTGATCAGAGCCAGTTCTCTTACGTGTAAAACAGATCAGTATCCAATAAAATGAGGTAACAATAGTAACGACTATTTACTGAGCACATTCCAAGTGGACAGGCACCAGCTAAGTATTTGTCGTGTCCATTCACAAATGAGGCTGGGTGAGGTTAAGCGACCTGCCCAAAGACACAAAGCAATAAAATGGAAGAGTGAAGACTCGAACCGAGGTGTGACCTGGCGCACCTAAGCGCGATCCAAACAATAAGAGCCACTTTAAGACAATCGGCTTATGAATAGCGGCAACACAAGGAAAGCAGGGCTGCTCTTCAACGCCACCACCGGCACGCACGCCCCGGCGCGAGGTGAAAGTTCCGCCGCCTTTCGCAGCTTACGTGCGCTCCGTGACTGCCGCGGCTGACGAGGGGCCGGCGGACGAGACCGCATGCGTTCTGGCGCCCTCGAGCGCGCCCCTCCCCCACGGCGGCTGCAGCGCTGGCACGGGGCGCATGCGCACACCCGGCGGGCGGAGGACGGCCCAGAGCGAGTGGAAAGATTTGGAAGAGCAAGTGCGCGGGAGCTGGGCGGTGGAGTGCGAGCGCGCAGGCGCGGCTGGGGCCGGACAGCGACTCCGGAATCTCAGCGAGTCCCACTCTGCGTCGCACCCCGAGCCGCCACCATGGCCGCCTATAAGCTGGTGCTGATCAGGCACGGCGAGAGCGCTTGGAACCTGGAGAACCGCTTCAGCGGCTGGTACGACGCCGACTTGAGCCCTGCCGGGCACGAGGAGGCGAAGCGCGGCGGGCAGGCGCTGCGAGGTGAGGAACGGACCGGGGCGGGCTGTGGGTGGGGGCTGCGGAGGCTCGGGCGGGCGCCCCTGGTTGAGGGCCGCCTGGCTCGCCCCCGTACCCTCTCGGAGAGAGCTGACCTTGGGCTTCAGCTCTCCTGCAGTTTATTTTGCGGTTGGCAAAATGGTTTCAGGGTGTGTGTGCGGGGGGGGGGGGGGCTGTCGACTTGCTCAAGGTCACCCAGTGGTGTGATGGGCCACGCCGGGAAGAGGACTGGGGGCGGTCGCCCCGCAACCCACTGCATTCTCCACGACACCGCCTTGGCGAAATTCTCCCATTTACTAATCTGAGCATTCAGTAACTCGGGGACGGGTTATTAAATTGGATGGCCGGTGTCTTCCGGGAGCTGTAACCAAGCCTTTTCAAGAGGCTGCTGCGGATCCTCGTGAAGCGTCAGACCACACGCTTGTCCCCGGCTGTGGGGGAGTAACGCGGCGCTGGGCGGACAACAGGCCTCACGAAACCCACGTGCTTACGTAGGCCTTTGCTGTTCAGCAGCATCCCACGAATCTTGTGCCCCAGATGCATCCACAAATGTAATTGAGTGAATGAATGAATAATTTGAGTTGTCCTCTGCACGATTCCATGAAGCAGATTATTATCCCCTTCCTTTCTTTCCCTCGCTGGCCCTCTTCTATAGCTGGGAAAAGTGAGGATTGCATAGATGACTTGTTCAAGGTCGTATCTCCTTATTCCTAGTCCATCCCGCTCGCTCCAATTCTGGGTTGAGTAACAGGTAGACGCCGGGCAAAGGTGGAAGTGGCAGTGAGATAAACTCGCCTACCCAGGCTTGCCCCCTGCGGCGAACAGCTCTTTGTGGTTTTGGAATGCTTTTTATAAGGAAGCATTCTCAGCTGCCAGCAACTCAGAGAATCCCTCTGTACTGAGGAGGTGCTTCCACTGATGTAATTAGGGCAGATCTTGCCCTGCGCTCTTCTAACCTCTGGACGTTGAAGCAGCCATTTGAAAGGGTCATTGATGCCTGATGTGGAACAGGTATTTGGCCTCAGGTTACTGTTTCTAGCTTCTTGCCTTCACCGTAGATCCTTTTGAATTGAAGCAAAGGTTTGGAAAGTGTAGGAAATGTAATCCTGCTGGCTGTGTGTCTGCTTTGAGATGGCTTGGTGTGACTTACATTTAGGAGAGGCTGGGAAAGGGAAAGAGCTGGGAAAGGAGGCCATTTTCTCTGTTTGGCAGGAAGAACTGTATGGGTCTGTGGTGGTTTGCTGATGACTAGCCCAGGACAAAGATAATTGCAGCTGTACCCTAAAAGAGTGATCAAATGGTTAAACTTGTAATCTCTTTAAAGTAGCAGACCCTATTTCAAGATTTTGTTGTTGTTGACTTATTTTTAGTAATCTCTACATCCAACGTGGGGCTGCAAGTCAAGGACCCCGAGATCAAGAGTTGCATGCTCCACCGACTGATCAGCCAGGCACCCCCTATGTCACTTTCTAAGTAAATGTTGGTAGCGTTAGTTAAAAAAAAAAAATCCTATTTAAAAGATTAGTATCTGTTATGGGCATCACAAATGATTATATTAAACAAGACTAAAAACAGAAATCTGAATCGTGAAGACCATTGTGAATAATATAAAAAACCTAAATATATTAAATTCTTCAGAGCTTTAAATGATAGTAGGGTTTATAAACTCTTGAATCGTTTCAGGAGGGAGCTAGTGAGAACTGAGTCTCTCCATGCAGTCTTACTCCTGGGAGAGGATGAAGTCCACACCACATATCACACCATCCACCCCACACTTGGGAATATCCTAGGCTATGCTTTTATTTAATGGGGAAGTTCTCCTGAGTGGAACTGCTTTTCTTCTTGGGGACCTATTTGTGTATCCAACAGGAGGCACTCCATCACAAGGGGAAATAATAATTGCAGTGAAACAGCCAGTAGCTTTTCAGCATGGGAGATGAGGCTTGCACTTGCCAGTGACTCAGCCTTTTATTGGGGAGCCATTCCTCCCCTTATAGTTAGGGAGGAGATGGTAATGGAGTCTACTAGGACTTGTCCTGAGGTTCAGTGATGAGATTTGATGAGATTTGTCATCTTTTCCCCTGTGGGTAGTGATGGGTTTCCTGGTGATTAATCCTCCCCTCCCCCATCAGCGTAGTTCTTATTGGCCTCATTCTCAGTTGAATGACTGGCAGAATTCACTTCACATTGCATTAATTACTGTTGGCAACCTCAGTATGAGGCAATACCCAGGAAAGTTTGTGCTGAATTTCAAAGAGGGCCTTGTAGCCTCATGGAGGAAAACACTACATAAAGGACCATCTCCCTTTTAAAGTGGGAAGGGGGGATAATCTTCCACGAACTAAGAAGATTAATTGTTGGGGTGGTTGGGGCAACATAACTTGATTACTACGCCTTAATAACTACTGTGGACGAGGAGAGATTCGTGTCTAAATGAGTCAGACTGCACAGCATTTGCTCTTTCTGCTTTCTCCAGGGAGTGGCTTCTCCTGAACTTGGTCTAACAGTTGACCTAAGTGTGTACAGGTTGGCACTTGACTATAGCAGAAAGGCACTGTGGATTAAGAGACTGATGTGATTTCCACTACATACTGAAAATACAATTTCATGCAATGTACTGAAGTTTTAATCAGCATCCTCTAAGAGCTCTTGCTGTGTCCTGATTGTTGGGTTTCAAATTGTTTTCCCGTAGACAAGAGGTTAGGTCTGAAATATATTTACTAGTATTGGGCAGAAGTGACTGTTTTAACTAAAATACAAACAGATCCTTAGGGTTTAGAATAATATGGAGGTAGCTAGAGATGGAGGTTATGAGTTGGATTTTGGAGTCACACAGCTTGGGTTTTAATCTCTCATTTAAAGCTGTGACCTTGGATGATTTGCTTAATCCCTCTAGTCTTTATTTTCCTCATCTGGTAAAATGGGTTGTAAGGATTATAATCTCAGGATTGTCATGAAGACTAAATAAAACGTATACAAAATAATTTGTATAGTGCTTGACAGATGGTAAGCCCTCCATAAATATTGGTGATTATTTAGTAAGAGATTCCAAGTTTTTAAGGATCCTTTTCTTGAAAGAATTGAAGCAGAAATAAATTCTTAAAATGGGTTTAACACAGCATTCTGGGGTTTAGGATAAGCAGCACAGATGGCATAGGTTAGCTCCCTGACAATACATTTAGGTCTTGGGTTAGATGAATTATTGGGGAACCACTGGAAAGTCCATTGTCAACTATAACATAAATCAACATATTTTGTCTTCTGTAAAGGTGGAATATTGTCTTTTTTTTCTAGGGTATACAAACTAGTTAAATTCAGATGTGAGAAAACTCTGGTTCCATAGTGGACCCGATTGGCTTATCACTTTGAATTTATGATTCCCAGATGCTGGCTATGAGTTTGATATCTGCTTCACCTCCGTGCAGAAGAGAGCAATTCGGACTCTCTGGACAGTGCTGGATGCCATTGACCAAATGTGGCTGCCTGTAGTGAGGACTTGGCGCCTCAATGAGCGGCACTATGGGGGTCTGACTGGCCTTAATAAAGCAGAAACTGCTGCCAAGCATGGTGAGGCCCAAGTAAAGATCTGGAGGCGCTCCTATGATGTCCCGCCACCTCCGATGGAACCCGACCATCCCTTCTACAGCAACATCAGTAAGGTATGGACAAATGGGGGTTTGGCTCATTCTGCCTAGGACCAGGGTGTTAGAACCTCGGCCTCACTCTTTTTTAGCTTTTAGTAGTGTCTGCTTGGTCCTATTGAGTTTTTTAATTTATGCTAGTTAATTGTTATTCTCCTTCTCCAAGGAATGGCCTTCACTTGTTAAAAAGATTTAGTTGATACTTGTTTACCTAAAAAGAAAGTATATCTTCTTTTTTGTATCTCCATTGCGATACCTTATAAAACCCATCCATAGTCGTAGGGCATTTTTAAAAAAAAATTTTTTAATGTTTATTTACTTTTGAGAGAGGGTAGGAGGGAGAGGGGGAGGGGCAGAGAGAGGGAGACAGAGAAATCAAGAGCACGCTCCAGGCTCTGGTCCGACAGCACAGAGCCCACATGGGGCTCGAACCCCACAAACTGTGAGATCGTGGCCTGAGCTGAAGTTGGACACTTAACTGACTGAGCCACCCAGGCGCCCCTTAGAGTTGTAGGGCCTTCTTATGCCAACTATTAAGATTAAGTGAATTGGGAAGAGCTTTATACCTACCTTTTTCTTCTAAGTTCTGTTTCATTTGAACTGTTCATTTTCCCAATAGCGGGTAATGGTGGTAGGACGAGCAGCAAAATAATTCTTCTCCCTGTGACCAAACTCTCAGCTCCGTTCTGTGTCCTGGTGAAAGACCTTCACCTATCACTTTGATTCATACCTTAGGGGATGAGGAATGGGCAGAACAGATACAACTACTACTAATTGGTGAGCATGGATTTGTATCGTTTAGGATCGCAGGTATGCAGACCTCACTGAAGATCAGCTACCCTCCTGTGAGAGTCTGAAGGACACAATTGCCAGAGCTCTGCCCTTTTGGAATGAAGAAATAGTTCCCCAGATCAAGGAGGGGAAACGGGTCCTGATTGCAGCCCACGGCAACAGCCTTCGGGGCATTGTCAAGCATCTGGAGGGTATGTACATTTTTCAGGGGAGCCCTCCAGGAGGGACACAGCAAAACTGCCACAAATCGGATTTATTTCATGCAAAAGAGATCTTCAGGGAAAGGCTGGACACATTGATAGTCCCTCAGTTTGCATCTTAAATTGGTTCACCTGAGGGCCTAAAGGCCTAGATGTGCTGATTTTTGTCAGACTGGATGGACTACACAGGACATTTGAGATGTGTATAGTCCTGCTTCACTGTGGGTTTCCAAACCCCACTTTGGGAGAGATATCTGCGGTATACCACCTTACATACTTTTTTCTTTTCAGTGGCTGAGAACTAAGTATTGGAGGCATTCTTTGGGTGATTGATCTATAATACAGATTGTTACTGTTACTATAAATATCAGAAGGGGTGTCTTGTTTTAATTCCTACCAAAGTCCTTTGTCACCTGCAGGGGGGACATGGATTCGTGTCTAGCTTGGCTTATCATGCTGTGTATTTCCTTCAGGTCTTTCTGAAGAGGCTATCATGGAGCTGAACCTGCCAACAGGTATTCCCATGGTCTATGAATTGGACAAGAACTTGAAGCCCATCAAGCCCATGCAGTTCCTGGGGGATGAAGAGACCGTGCGTAAAGCCATGGAAGCTGTGGCTGCCCAGGGCAAGGCCAAAAAGTGAAGGCGAGCAGGCAGACTACTTTTCCAAGGACACCCTCCCTACCCATCCCGTTCCTCCACATTTCTTCCCTGCACATGTCACACTGACCACATCTGTAGGCATCTTAAGTTTTAGCTGCAGATGGGGACCAGTGGCTCCTAATTTTGTTTAGCCATTTGTCTCTTGCACCCACTCTCTTCATATAGTCTAGTCAGAATGGCACTTCTGGGGCATGAGTCTTCAGTCCCAAGCTGAGGGAAGACTTTTACCCAAAAGTAGAGAGTTAGTAACTCTGGTGTTTTTGCTACTGTTTATTGAGTTGGGGATAGGAAGGAACCATGCTAAGATGTGACCAATGAGAAGTAAGAGAGCCTATTTGTGTTCCCAGGAGCCAGTCCTGTACTATTCTGTAGTCAGGTGACTGTCTGGGGGGGCTCCAGTCATTCCAGTGAAAGAATCATTTCCCCTCTGACCCCAGAAGAGTTGGCTCCAGAAGACTGGGATCAATTTAAATGTTTTGTGTTGCATCTACTTTTACAAAAAGAAAAAAAAAAAAGTATATATATATATACATATATAAAATAATACAAACCAAAAACCCTTCTGGGGTTTCTAGTTGCGGTTGAAATATTCCCACATGCAGTCATCCCAAAATAAGCCATTCCTCACACCAACGTGGGAGAAGCCCCTTCCTTGACTTCTGAGGCCTAGGAGTTTATCCTGCTGTGTGTTTTAGAATCCCTCCCCTGCCTTAATGTTTTATGGCAGTGAAATGCCTCTTGATCACGTCCAAGCGTGTCTTTTACTGTATACGTTTCTGATCATGTTCCAGTTGCTTGGTCCTGCCACCTGGGCCCAGTACTCATTTTGAGCGTAACTATACTAAATCTTTTTTCCAGATCAGTATAATAAAGGAGTGATGTGCAATATCTTCTGTGTGATGTAGTAATCTCTCATTTGAGAAGATCAGCTTGAACATTAAACTGGGTGTATCTTACTAGGGTTTTCCACCTTAGGTTGGGGAGCTGAAGTATGGGGGTGGGCAGGTCTTCCTGGCTGAGCCCTCCATTCCTATTGCCTCTATAGCACTTGCTCAGTGTGCTGGCTGAATACTCCTTGAGTGGTCAAATTCTCAAACTCCATTATGCCTTCTTTTGAGTAAGGTAAAGGCTTGTTTACCTTACAAAAGCTAGCCTTTTTCTATTAGAAATCTGTAAACTTGGTGCCTGGGTGGCTCAGTTAAGCATCTGACTTCAGCTCAGGTCATGATTTTGAGGTTTGTGAGTTTGAGCCCCACATCAGGCTCACTGCTGTCAGCCTGATTCAGATCCTTTGTCCTCCTCTCTTTGCCCCTTCCCCTGCTTGTGCTCTCTCTCAAAAATTAAAATCTGTAAACTTGATTCACACTTCATCCTCAAAAACGGCACATAACTGTATAATAAAATGATGCAGAAGAAAAGGACTATTACATTGTATACGTAATGGGGAAGGGACATTGCTTACATTTTCCTTCTCTTTAAAGCTTTTCAAAAGATAATGAACATGAAAGCCTACAAGGCAAGAGAAAGCCCATAATACCTTTCTTCTAGTAGGAGCAAGTAACACCCTCTGTCTGTTAAGCTCTCATGAAGCTCCTCTATGCCAGCTACATAACCTCTAATCTTGACAACCTCTGAAACGGCTGTTATTCCGAATTTACAGAAGAAATAGACTGAAAGAGATGTAGAAACTTGCCAAATATATACTACTAAGTACTGGAACCCAGATGAAAGATGTTGAACAGAAGTCCTTATCCTAAAATGTAAATACTAATCATCTTGCTTTTCAGGTTTAGTTTTTCACTTGATCTATAACCCTAGGATGACCTTTAACCCTAGGATGACCTTTAGTAATTTAAGTCTCCAACAGTCTGGTGGAATGTTAAGTTTACTTGCCCTATAATGAATCTTAAACCAAAAGTTGATAATTTTCTTTGGTCGAGGCTCTTCGCCCAAGTCAGACTGGAGCAGCTTAGATCAGAGTCCCTCTATATCCTGACATAGCAGTCTTCAGTCATTGACTAGAACTCTTGTAGCAGGAAAGTAACAGAAAACCAGCATTATTTATCATTACTACCAGAAGGCCAGCAACCACTGTACCTCTAAGACTGCTTACCCAGGGTAGCACATCATAATCACCCATGGAGCTGAAAGAAAAACCCAAACATCTGTTGTGGGTTCACCTCATGAGATTCCAAAGCAGAGCTAGGGCTCTGTTGTTTTTTAAAGCTTTATAGGCAATTAGAAATTTTTAATTTTTTTTTAATGTATGTCTATTTTTGAGAGCGAGAGAGCGAGCGAATGGGCAAGGGGCAGAGGGACAGGGAGACATAAAATCCAAAGCAGGTTCCAAGCTCTGAGCTGTCAGCACGGAGCCTGACGCGGGGCTCAAACTCATGAACCATGAGATCATGGCCTGACCTAACCGACAGAGCCACCCAGGTGCCTGCCCCACTTCATAGACAATTCTGAGGTTCATCTAACCCAGGCTGAGAACCACTATTCCAACACAGAGAAATTCTTGTCTCTAGAACCAATTTTAGATTAGTGAATATCACTAAACATCACTATTTGGGCATAGCTGTCAGCTATGAGAACACTCAAAAAAATTTTTTATGGTGCTTTTGCTATGTGTTAGTCACAATACCAGGTACTGAAGACTCAAAGACAGAATCCTGCCCTAAAACCTCAGGCTAGAAGGGAAGACAGGCTCATAAACTTAGCTGTGATACAATACAGTGGTCAACAGTGAGAAAACCTAACCTGCTCTGCAGGTCAGAGGAGGCTATTACCCAACTGTTTCAAATGCTCTTCTTTAGGACACTATTACAGCATTTCTTTGTTTACTTATCACCTGTCTTCCCCCATTAGAATTTTTTTTTTTTTTTTAATGTTTACGTATTTTTGAGAGGGAGAAAGAGAAAGCATAAGCAGGGGAGGGGCAGAGAAAGAATTCAAAGCAGGCTCCAGGCTTAACTGTCAGCATACTGCCCAACGCGGGGCTCATTCCACGAACCACGAGATCATAACCTGAGCTGAAGACACTTAACTGACTGAGACATCTAGGCGCCCCCTGCCCACGTCTAGAATCTAAGCTCTACAAGGAAAGGATTCTATCATGTTCACTGTTTTACCTCCTACTTCCTGAAACACTGGTGGGCAGAATAATTGCCTAACATATTTGAACGAATGATGTCCAACAAGCACTCATAATTAATGAACCAATGTCAATTTGGAGAGCCTCTAATCGCATGTGCAAGATCCTATTCAATATTTGGTAAAAGGAGGCATCAAGGTACAGGACAAAGATTAATGCTCTGCCACTTGGATGCCTGCGTGACTTAAGGCAAGTTAACTGATTTTTCTAAATCTTAGTTTACTTTTCTGTAAAGTGTGGACATAATTAGTACATGCCAGGGCTACTGGGAAGTTCAGAGATAAAATAAGTACAATGGCTAACACTGTAGAGAGAATCAACTAGTAGCATCTACCTGCAAGGTAACGTGGGTGAATCTAACCAAAATTTAAAATGTGCACATTCTTTGACCCAGCACGCTCCACTTTTAGGAATCTCTGTTGCCACAGAATCTTAGGCATGCACAAGGATGTATGGTATAGGGATTTTCTCTGCAACACTGCAAAAAAATCTATAAAGCTTAAAATATCCATCAGTAAGGGGACTAAACTATATCAAAATGTCTAGCATAAGGCCTAGAACTTAACAGATACTTTAGAAGGCGATCAAATCTGTAATAGTAATATAATAACAACGATAGTGCCATGTACTGGAACTTCTGCATTTCTTCCTCACAATAACCCTATGAGATCATACCATTCCAGACAAGGAAACAGACTTTTAAAAGAAAGTAAACTTGCACTACTATCAATGTCAACATGCTGATTATTTTAGTATACTGTAATTTGCACAATGTCACCATTAGGGGAAAATGGGCAAAGTGTACAAGGGATCTATCTGAATTGTTTCTTAAAACTGCATGTGGAGCTACATTGATCTCAATACTCTTTTCTAATTTAAAAAAACCGAACAGGGTCACTTGGGTAGCTCGGTTGGTTGGGCGTCTGACTCTTGGTTTTGGCTCAGGTCATGAACTCACTCACGTTCGTGAGTTCGAGCCCTGCATCAGGCTCTGGGCTGGTGGTGCAGAGCCTGCTTGGGAATTCTCTGTCTCTCCCTCTCTCAAAAACAAACAAACATTTAAAAAAACCCAAAAACCAACCAACCAAACAACCTAACCTATTCTGGCTAGCAGCTAGAGGATACAAACCCAGTCGGGTTGATTCCAGAGTTCACCTGTAACCACTGTCACTACACACAGAAGATATGTGCAGTGACAGATGCTCCTTGAAGAACATCTCAAGAACTGACATATCTTGAGATGCCTGGGTGGCTCGGTTGAGCATCTGACTCTTGGTTTCGGCTCAGGTCACGATCTCATGGTTTGTGAGATTGAGCCCCACAGTGGGCTCTGTGCTGACAGCTCAGAGTCTGCTTGCGAATCTCATTCTCTCTCTGCCCCTCCCCTGTTCGTGCTCTCTCTCTCTCAAACTAAATAAACTTAAAAAATATATAGATTAAAAAAAATTGACATCTCTTCTTTCCTTCTATTCTCTCTGCAGCTTTGCCATGCTTAAACCCTCATCTCTTCCTCATCCCCAAACCTGCATGTTCGTTCCTGCTTTTGCCCTCTGCTTAAGTTTTTCTGTCTGCCTTGAGTATCTTCATGTCACTATCTCAGTTCTTCAATTCCTTTTACTTCACATTACAGATCTTTCCCTGGTCACCTCACGAAACAGTGCTCTGACCCTCTTTTCAATTCAGATTTAACGTTTCCTGGAGTACCCACTAATCAGTAATACTATATTCACCTAATTACTTTCAGAACTACTCACATGCACCCTGCATCACCACGTGTTCTATCATTTTCACTAAACCATAATCTCTCTAAACGAGGGGATGTTTATAAAGTGCTTGACCCGGTGCCTGGCACATAGGAAGTACTCAATAAGCAGAAGTGCTTAAAAGGAACATAAAAAACGCAAAAATGACTGGAGGTGAGGTTTTTCCAGAGTAAGCAAGCACTTGACACGTGTCAGTTAACAGTATGAGGCAAATCTCTGCTCTAAATGTCATGATGATTTTTATTTATTTAAAACTTTTTTTTTTTTTTTTTTTTTTTTTAATTTGAGAGCAAGAATCTCAAGCAGGCTCTGAGCTGTCAGCACAGAGCTCAATGCAGGGCTCAAACTGACAAACTGGGAGACTATGACCTGAGTTGAAACCATGAGACAGATGCTTAACCGCCTGGGCCACCCAGGTGCCCCATGTCATGATGCTTTTTAGATTCCTTTCCCTACTCAAGACAACAGAAACCATAAAATCCTTTTAGTAAAAATGTTTTGTCACAGCAATAAATATGTATTTGTAAGACTGTCAGAAGAAACAGATTACTTCCAACATTATACAGTTCATTTGCTGGCACCTCCAAAAGAGAATCACTCAAGAGAATGAAATCCATTGCAAGGTTCATAAGAAAAATATTCTGACAGTAAAAGTTGCTGGCAGATTTTTCTACAGGTGGTTGTTGGTCAACCTGAGGTGTGTGAATAAAAACAATGGCATCCTGATGTTGGGTTCATACACGTACTCTTAGAAACAGCTTACCCCTCCCGTGGGGTAAAATGTAGCTTCTTAGGTCTGCAAGAATTCAGGCTGTACTCGAGCCACTTTCCGGAATTCTTTAGTGTGAGTCTTAGGGCACTGCATCTCACACCAGCTAATAGGAACCATCTGGACACCTGGAAGGGAAGAGCTGGTGTTGGAGCTGGGACCCCAATGTTTGCTTAAGACCCTTCCCTTTTCAGCTGGGTATGAACGGAAGTGTCACCAAGCTACCTAGTGAACCTCACCTCATACAGAAAAAGCCTGGTTTATTCCACTGACTAAGGCAGTGAGTCCCCCCTCAGACCTTTCAATTATACAAGAATCATTCCAATCTCTGAGTAGTATCAACACTCCTACTGCTGCCTAGATAATTAAAAAACAAGGGTAATGAAAGAAAACAGTGGACTGATCCCAAACCATTGCTCTTAGGGAAAGGTAAGCATGTGGAAGAATGGACCAACTCACCCGATTCACTGTGGGCCACCACTACCCCAAGCTCATTTTCAGCAGTGGTCAGGAGGTAATTGGACTGTGCGTCACCCAGGGAGATCTAGTCATGTAACACTGGTTAAGGAAAATGACGGGTTTTAAGTCTTCCCTCCCACAGCCACTTGAGCTACTTTCCACTTCTACTTCTTGTTTGACAAAGGACCACAAGACTGCTAGGAATAAAGGATACCACTTTGGCTAGGACAATGTCACCTGGGCGGAAACTCTTATAAATCTCAACCTGTAAAGAAAGAACAGGAATGTTAAATGAAAGCTCTATATCAGATCCACATGAAACTATTAATCCCTCTAGTAAAGCCAGTCTACTTTTTAACCCCACAGGGCGGAAGTCATCATTAGTCAAGTCAATCAACGACTTTTATTGCTTCTACAGCATCATCACATAAATGAAAGATTTTTAATTCAGTAACCTGAGCAGGAATCTGACTAGGACAAAAGGTACTATAGTTGGCTCTGAAAGGATCCAGAGTAAGTCTGAGAGAATAACAATGAATAAACACCTGACTTCAAAGGCAAGGAGTAAACTAGTCCCTTCTGGTCAATAGAGCAAACAAAAATCCCAGGGAGAGGAAAGGGACAGTGAATTCCACACTTTCCAGTAGGAAATAAATTCCCTGCATCTTTGGATCCACATTCCCACAGATGTTTGAAATTCACTAGAATAATTTAAGGACTGATATTCCTCAGACCATCAGAGAGGAAAAAAAAACAAAAACAAAAACAAACAGAACCAACCAACAACCTTGTCTTTTTCAGTAGCTCGGACATCTTCCTTGCTGTAAAAAAGAATTAACAGAAAGATTAATTATCTATGAGAAAGAGAAGAGAAAGAATTATCCTGCAAAATCCTAGTAGACAAAGAGCTACAAGAGTAGAGAGTAGAGAGAACAAGTCATAACTGGAACCCAAATGCCACCAAGAGAAGCAGGGTAGAAGCATTCCCAGTCCTCACCCAGAGGAGAAAACCAACATTCCCATTCTTGGGTCACACAGAGCAGCTGTAGCAATACCTCTGACTAGAGAAAAGCAGATCAGATTTGGCAGGAAAGGATAAGGAACTTTACTGCCTTAGGGGAGCTTGAACAGAAGCACTATAGAACCACATGGAATTTTGAGGGTGGAAAGAGCCTGAGAAGTTACATTATCTAGCTCACAAGTATTGTTTGTCCTTTCTCAAAAAACCTGTAGGAAAAAAAACTACTATTTCACCCACTAACCATTTCTTTTTTTAAAAATTTTATTTTTAAGTGGGGGCGCCTGGGTGGCTCAGTTGGTTAAGTGGCCAACTTCAGCTCAGGTCATGATCTCACAGTTCATGGGTTCGGGCCCCGCATCGGGCTCTGTGCTGACAGCTCAGAGCCTGGAGCCTGCTTCAGATTCTCTATCTCCCTCTCTGCCCCTCCCCCACTCCTGTTCTTTCTCTCTGTCTCTCTCTCTCAAAATTAAACAAACATTAAAAAAAAAAAGAAAAAGATTTTATTTTTAAGTAATCTCTACACCCAGCATGGGGCTCAAACTCACAATGCTGAGATGAAGACTTGCATGCTTTACTGAGCCAGCCACGTACCCCTTACCCACTAAGTTTTTTCATGTCTTACAATCCTTTAAAATGTATTAAATTCAAGAAAGGAAGAAATTTCCTAAAATGACTTCTACTTAGTTTCAATGTTTGTTTATTTTTTGAGAGACAGAGTGAGCAGGGGAGGGGCAGAGAGAGGGGGAGACACAGAATCTGAAGCAGGCTTCAGGCTCCAAGCTGTCAGCACAGAGCCTGATGTGGGGCTCGAAACCACAAACAGCAAGATCATATCCTGAGCCAAAGTTGGATGCTTAACCAATTGAGCCACCCAGGTACCCCCCTTCTACTTTGTTTCATATGAGTCATCCTGTACCACTAGTCTCTAGCTTAGCTCAATTCTTTTCATTTTAAAGCTCGATCTTGTGAGGGCACCTGGGTGGCTCAGTCGGTTAAGCATCTGACTTGTCCCAGGTCATGATCTTGTGGTTAGTGGGTTCGAGCCCTGCATTGGGCTCTGTGCTGACAGCTCAGAGCCTGGAGCCTGCTTCAAATTCTGTGTATCCCTCTCTCTCCCTCTCTGCTCCTCTCTGCTCATGCTCTTTCTCTCTCTCTAAAATAAATAAACATTAAAAAAAAATTTAAAGCCCGATCTTGTTCATATTTTCCTTTGTTTCCTAGTTCATACATTGTAACATTTTCTTTGGACACTACCTGGAGAGAATCAAAGCACAAAGAGAGAGGCAGGTATAGAAACCATAATGGTTCCTAAAAATTCCAGTCTCCTGTTCTATCCTATTTCATTCCAGGTGCTGTGGCAAATGTGAAGACACAAATACTTCTTACCGGATAGTTCCTCGAAAAGAGTTCTTAAGTGGTGTGGACCCCACATATAGGATGTGCACTTTGGCAAAGCGCGAATTGATGCTAGAGACCTGTGGAACAGAGAAAAGATCAGCATTAGGGTCTGTGCAGTTGTCAACTCAAGGAGGCAGCATGAAAGTAGGAATTAGGGTGATTTTAATCCAAGCAACCTTACTAATTACAGAATTTAAGATAAGTTGATTCTTACTTAACTCTGCATAAATGATACATATCTAGTGGAACGAGAGTCACTCTAGCCACCTAATAGAGTTACTGAGGGTGTCCAGTGAAATGTGGAATAGGTCTTGAAAAACACAGAAGACTAACATAAATAGACACAGGGCATTATAGCAAACCTAGACCTTTAACAGATCTAATTAAGAGTCCTGTAGAGTGGACAGAAGTGTACATTTCAGCTACTGCACAAT
The DNA here is from genome assembly GCF_018350215.1 of Panthera leo. NCBI lineage: Eukaryota > Metazoa > Chordata > Mammalia > Carnivora > Felidae > Panthera > Panthera leo. The sequence continues at coordinate 56,064,887 of NC_056689.1, forward strand.
ATTTGGATCACTGCCTCTCCAGTTATTTTCAGAATAACACACAAATTTTCTGCTGGAGAAATTTACAAGGAGTGCGACTAAGAGCTACAAGTTAACCTGCAGAAAGTGGGGATGGGCAGGGTGTATTGATGTATTTCAGTTACTGATCAGTACAGCATCAATTTTACTTCCCCTGAAACACTTTAAAAGACCTGAAATTTAACAGGAATGAGAGAGGATAAGGCCTTTTGCTTTGCTGCAGGAAAAGATCTCAGCTTCCAGATGTTAAAAAATAGGCCTCCTAGGGGCACCTGGGTGGCTAAGTCGGTTAAGCATCTGACTTCGGCTCAGGTCATGATCTCGTTGTTTGTGAGTTTGAGCACTGCGTTGGGCTCTGGGCTGATGGCTCAGAGCCTGCAGCCTGCTTCAGATTGTGTCTCCCCCTCTCTCTTCCCCTCCCATGCTCATGCTCTGTCTCTGTTTCTCAATAATAAATACACATTAAAAAAAAATTAATAAAAATAAAAGGCCTCCTTATTACCTTTTGGCACCTGTTTCCCAAGCTGCATACTCAGGGAATCAGCTCAGTGAAAGAAGTATGCGTGCCTGAACTTGGCTGCCTTGATTATTATTCCAGAACTTTCTAGGCCAGTACAGTCCAGTAACACTGTGATGATAGTAGTGTTCTGTACTGGCCAACAGGGCAACTGCTAACTATATGCAGCTAGTGAGACTGAGGAAATGTATTTTTAATTTTAATTCATTTCAATTTAAGTGGCCATATATGGCTAGTGGCTACCTTATTAGATAGTGCAGTTCTACAAAGATCATGATTTTACCACCCAACAGGTTTCCTAAGCAGGGAGGTTAAGACCAACTTACCTTACAGGTTACAATAGCCCCCACATCTGGTAGTAATTGGGATTCTGTTTCTCTCATCACAGAAATGACAGGAAGCTATAGAGAGAAGAATAAAATATGAGTATCCTGACTAGGCCTTGCATAAAGGTATTTGTGGCTTAAGAGTAATGTAGCAATGCCTTGGTCCACAGCTGAGGTCACGAGGGCAGGTGGACTACAGACTTATTTGTGCCCAGAACAGAGAGCCTTAGAAATTTTAGGGAATAGGAGGGTCAAGGGACCATTCTTCAAGGGAAGAATGCTGTTAGAGTGTATAGTCTAATAATTTCAGATCAATTCTAACAAGCTTTCGGGTGATTTTCTTGGAATATAACCAATTGTCTGGAATCACGGATAACTGGATTCTTTCCTCCAAAGTTATACTACTTCCTTCTCTTTCTCATTTTATGGTACTGGCTAGAATTTCCAAATAAATGTTATATAATAATGGCCATACTTGATTAATGCTATTTTAAGGAAATACTTGTAGTTTTCTCCTTGAGCATTGTATTGGCTGTTGCTGTAAGACAGATATTTTGAGCCTCATCTTTTATTAATCTCTCCCTTGTTCACTACGCTTCAGTTCCCTGGCCTTCTTTCAGTTTCACTAACTCATTAAATATCTTCTCATGTCAGGATTTCTATTCAACCTGTTTTTTTTTTTCTATCAAGACTGTGCTCTACCCACCCACCCAACTCTTTATTTATCCTTTAGATTCAGTTTAAACGTCACTTCTGCTGACTACGATGGATCTATTACATATTTTCATGATAACCTGTAATATTCTTTCATTGATTTTTTTTTTCTTAACGTTTATTTATTTTTGAAAGACTGAGAGAGAACATGAGCAGGGGAGGGGCAGAGAGAGAGGGAAACACAGAACCTGAAGCAGGCTCCAGGCTCTGAGCTGTCAGCAGAGCCTGACGCGGGGCACGAACCCACCAACCATGGGATCATGGCTCGAGCTGAAGTCGGACGCTCAATCGACTGAGCCACCCAGGAGCCCCTGTAATATTCTTTCAAAGCAGTCATCACCTATGTAGCCATACACTCATTTGAACATTTACTTGTTTACAATTTGTGTCTGTGCCCCTTGATAGCAGGGACCATGTGTATTTGGCTCATTACCATTTCTCTAGAGGTCAACACTGTGCCTGGCACATAAAAATGCTCAATAGATATCTATTCCTATGAAATGAACAAACTTGGAAATGTTAAAGGGGTGCCTGGGTGGCTGAGCCGGTTAAGGGTCTGACTCTTGATCTTGGCTCCCTCTCTCTCTGCCCCTCTCCCACTGACCTCTCTCTCTCAGAAATAAACATTAAAAAAATGTTAAAGACATTCTCAAAATTGATTGAATAAAAAGTCTCTCATTTTACATATGAGGAAGAATCTAAAAACCAGAGAGTTTTTAGATTCCTAAAAGCTAAACCTAAAGCAGAACCTAAAGCAGAACCAAGGTCTAGATAGTCAGTACCTAAGTGTTCTAATTCTGAATCCTCTTTCTACTATGCTACTGGTCTTTTTCTTTTAATGTTTATTTATTGATTTTTTGAGAGAGACAGAGCGTGTATGAGTCGGGGGAGGGGCAGAGAGAGAGGGAGAGAGAGAAATCCCAGCCAGGCTCTGTGCTGAGCCCGATGGGGGGCTTGAACCCAGGAAATGTGAGATCATGACCTGAGCGGAAATCAAGGATCGATGCTCAACCAACTGAACCACCCAGGCGCCCCTGCTATGCTACCTGTCTTTAAGCTGCTCCCTCAAAGACTGTTTATCTGATGCTGGGCTAATCCTGGACGAGCCTCTGGAGCTAGGCAGGAGAGTATCAGGCATTCAACAAACATTACTGAGCATTTACCTTGTGCTAGGCACTAAACGTATGGTAGTGAGGCTTGCTTTCATGCAACTTAGAGTCTAGTGGGGAACATGTAACTGGGTGTTTAATTATATGTAAAGATTAAGGCACGGAAGGACAGAAATTTAGTTCTTTGTTAAAGAGTTTAACAAAACAAAACAAAAGCTCACAAAACTCTTATCCTTGACTAGTGGGTCTAGGAGAGCTTCCCTGATAAAATGATGCTAGAGAGGCTATCTGAAGGATAGGTAGAAACGAAATAGGCTGAGATGTGCGTGTTCCAAACAGACGGCGTGCGTACAAAGGCTCTGTGGCAGGACACAGCTTAGCCCATTAGTGACAGTGAAAGAAGCCAGTGTGACTAGACTGCAGAGAGTGAGGTAGGGCTAAAGCGAAACGCAGCCGGAGAGGTAGGCGACCTTCGGACAAGATTCAGCTCACTGCGGGGCTGAGCGTGCCTCTGCTCGTCCCCTAAAACTTCCTTCTGTGAGTGTCAGCACTATAACCAAGCGAGACCAAGTGCCCAGCAGTGGAGACCTCAGCTTCAACAGACCAGCTGTTCTACTGCCGGGGCACTAAAGACGCGCCCGCAAATCAAAAGAAGCCTAAAAGAAAGGAAGAGAAGGAGGAAATGGGAAGTTGCCCCTTTACCGCTCCGTTCTCGCTGCTCTTCGTCAGGCAGCCAGCAAGCGACGAAAAGATGTAGCCGTGTCGCGTGTAAGTGCCGCTGCCCGGGCTGCCCTCCTCCAAGTTACACAGACGTTCGCCTGAAGAAAAATGCTGCATCAGTGACGGGTGCCCAGAAGGTGTTAGCCATCCAGCCTTCCAGCCTCTGTCTCATCCAGAATTCGCTCTGGGCCCCGTACACTTACCCGGAATGCAGTACCTCACGGGTGGCGCCATGACTGCCACAGGAGGGAAACGAAGTCGACTTCTCATTGGCTAAAGTATAGGACTAGTTCTGCAGTAAAAAACGCGTCAATTGGTATGATTTGTCACGTGATCATCGGAGCCTCCGGGAAACTTTATTTCCCAGGTTACCCCGGGACGAGTCCGGGGGCGGGGCTCCGGCACGCCTGCGCTTGCGCTTGCGCCTGTGGTCCAGGATGGGCTGGCGGCGGGTCCCAGTCTGCAGGCTGGTGCTGGGGTTGGCAGAGGATGGTTGGTTGGACTGAGTCGGGCCCGGCCGGGTTGCGGAGCTGGAGGGGGTGACAGTGAACGGCGGCGGAGGCTGCGGGGTTCCATTTGGTTGACTGGGGAGTCGGCAGGCGGCAGGTAAGAGTGGAGCCGCGGACTTTGCTCCCCAGTCTTGCCCTTTTTTCTAGGGTCGGGCCCTGTTCGGGGCCTTTTTGCGAGTCCGGGTTCCTGTTCTCTCCTTGCTCCGCCCAGAACGGCCGTGCCCTGCCTGGCGGAGTGCACCCTCCGGGCAGCTGTAAAGCGTGGAGCATGGAAGGAGGCCAACCCAACTTGCCCATTTCACAGATTTGGAAACTCAGATCCAGAGATAGGATTTAACTTGTTCAGGATCCTCGAAGATAGTTCAAGGTAGAGCCCAAACCGGAACCCAAGGTTTTTTTTACTTCCAGTCTTTCGCACTTTGACCACGCCTCCCTCGTTCAGAAATAAAGACTTTTTGTGACTGCAGCTTCAGATCTTGCAGTCGGATCCTCGCAAACGGAGCTCAGGTCATGTGGGCCCATCCTTAACTTTTTCAAGCATATGTTAGTTCGGAACGAAAGTCTGCACATGAGTAGAATGCTACTCTTACTGATGATTGACAACTATTGCTTAAGACAGCAAACATCCTGAGAGCAGCATCTTTGTCCACTTGAGATTTGCTATGACTTTCATTTCAGTTTCCCTTGCCTTTTGGTTGCTTTGGAACCTAACCTGTGCAAACGCTCCAGCCCCCACCAATCCAGTTTCCCCTTGGAAAACAGATGGTGACTTAGAGCCTTGGAAAGAGGGGAGTGCTATGGCCTTCAATCCCCTCTAATCTGGTGCCAGAAGTCACTATGGTCTGTGGTTACTACTGAGGGATCAGAGTGCTAAGGGCTTGTGCTTGGGGTGGTAGTGAAGCTCTGCTTTGCTCTGTTTTCTCCCATGTTCACGCTCTTGCCACAACACACACAAAATCACAATTTTTTGAATTCTGCTGTGGTTCAATTTCCTGAGAAATGAGGAGCTCTGTATGTTCAAGTGTGGCCCCATCACATATCTCTTCCCTGGCATCTCCATACCCCCTAAACCCCAGTAGCTAAAATGAGCGGCAGGGGATTGGCTTCAGACTCTTCACTCAAATCTGATCTGTAGCTCTACAGACTTTCAGTTCACATGTTTGGGTTCATTTCTGGTTGGATTTGTTTTATAAAATCCCTTTAAGCTCTTAAGTGCTGTGATTCTAATGGTTTCTATTGCTTTTTACTGATCATGAAGAATGATAGTAGCAGATACTTATTTAGTGTTACCACATTGGCAGGAGTGCACTTGCTGCCGTTTGTAAGCACAGATAGACATCTGATCAACCTCACCATTTCTGCATCCTCCGTTCATTCAATAAGTACTTATTGAGTATTTCTGTGAGCCAGGTATTGTGCTAAGCATTTGTAACTATTTCATTTATACCTTAACCCAGTGTATATATAGAATCTTAAAGGATTAGAGCTGGACAGGACCTTAGCATTTAACTCTACCCTGTCACTGAATGGAAACACAAGGAAATTGAGTTCTAGCAGGGTTGGGTGATTTGCCCAAGGTCACAGAACTACTTAAGGGCAGAATTGAACCCTAAGTAATGATGTTATGGGATAGATGAGAGTTGGTAAGTCTAGTCCTTAAGGCAGGCATTTCCTATACAGTCAGGAATTCCAGAGGTGGTTGAGAACAATATGGGAGGTGGAGAATCTGAAAAGGAATGTTTCTTGTTTTTGGAGACAGGAGAGATGGCGTATAATTCATTTTATTAAACGTGAGGAATGCATCTTATTTGCAAGTTATTGCTATAAAGAGTATTTTAGCAAATAGGAAACTTTCCATTAGCCACCATAAGGGAATGAACAATGGCGTGGACAGTCTACGTCACTTGGATTTGTTGTGAGGTGAAATTTTTGGCTCACTCTTACATTTGACTCTGGCTGTACACTATTTTGAAAAATCATGCTTCGAGGGGTGCCTGGGTGGCTCAGTTGGCTAAGTGTCCAACTCTTCTTTTTAAAAAGTTTTTATTAACATTTATTCATTTTTGAGAGTGAGAGAGACACAGAGCGTGAGCAGGGAAGGGGCAGAGAGAGGGAGACACAGAATCTGAAGCAGGCTCCAGGCTCAGCTGTCGGCACAGAGCCCAATGCAGGGCTTGAACTCACGGGCTGTGAGATCATGACCTGAGTTGAAGTCGGACGCTTAACCGACTGAGTCACCCAGGTGCCCCGCTAAGCATCCAACTCTTGATTTCAGCTCAGGTCATAAGCTAAGCTCATGGTTCGTGAGTTTGAGCCCCATGTCAGTCTCTTTGCTGACTGTGTGGAGCCTGCTTGGGGATTCTGTCTCTCCCTCTCTCTGCCCCTCCCTCCTCAAAATAAATAAATTAAACTTAAAAGGAAAAAGAAAATTCATGCTTCAGGTCATATCATGGTGCTAAGAAACAGAACTCCAACTCGGGAAGCAGGAAGGCTGAGTTTTTACTTTCTCCCTTTCTACACTGCTCCTTAATTCTCTTAGCTCCTAGGAGGTGATGGGAATGGCCAGTTTCTTTATCCTGATGCAGAGAGGAGGTCCTTACTGAATCATCATCTCTCTTTCTCTGTTAGCCTTGTCTGCTGGATTCCTCTTTGCCTTAGGTCATTTACAGAACTTGTAGAAGGAGGTTACAAAGTGTTTTCTTTGAAAGGCCTCTTGTGATAAGCCAGTGTGCAAGGAGAGTACCTTGCTCCAGTTACTGAACGGAAACCATCCCTACAGTGGAGCAGCCTCCTCCAGTTTCTGTTGGGTTTTGAGCTGCCTTTTAAATAAGTCAGTGGAGTTGCTGAGGACACAGTAGCCCTAGGGGGAAATCAGATAATTTCTTCTCTGGTAAGGACTTTAATCTGCAGAATTGATGACACTATCATCAACGGAATCCATGACTTTAGTTCTGGACATTACCTGGGCAGCTGACCTCCCATGGCTATTGGGTGAGGTAGAAATCACATAGAGGAGAAGAAGGCACTTGCAGAGCTCGGAAGGCTGGTTGGGTAGCTTGGGGCCAAGGGCAGCAGCTGCAGAGAAGACTTGTGAGTATCAAAGTAGAATTGGGCCAAGGAGACTCATCACTGAGAGGATAGGCTCTGCGGTCTCCATGAGCCACAGCAGGAAGGCCCCCCTCCCACTGCCAGTGTTTCCTGCCTGTGGTGTTATTCTGCCGTAAAAACTGAAGTTTTCTTGGCTTTTGTATCCTTGGGGTGGGGCTGGGACTGGAATTGGAGACAGAGCATCTTATGTCATGCAGAGGGTAGCTGAGGTGTCCTGACAGAAGACAGGGACTCTCATGCTACCAGGTTGGGTCTGGTGGCCTATAACATCAGCTCAGAGGAAGTAAGAAAGAGGAATATCTTTTGCTGAGACTCAGCACCAGGGAAGATCTAGATGTAGGATCAACATATGATGTACTCACTCCCCCATTGGCCATTCCTTGGTGAAGAGCAATTGTTAGGAGGTGGGTCATTGGTCTAGAGCAGGCGGGATACCCTGAGAATCCTCTGCTGTGGTGGCCGTGCCCACAGAGGCGTGGTGGCAGCTTTGTGCATGTCAGCTGTGCTCCACCTAATGGTCTGTCTACAAAGAGAACTCCAAAAAACCCCGCTTTGGCTTGGAGCTGCCTGCCTTTCCCTCAGCCTTTTACTGTGGGTGGCCCCTTACTCTAGGTGTGCATCATTTTGGATATGCTGTGCGCCCAGTGGTGTAATGGAAGTAGGATTTCTGCACGCTCAGAACCTCCAGACCCTACCCCATGTAATCTGGTTGGGGCATTGGCACCACCCATTCCCTTGAGAAGTGGAGTGACTTCCTATGTCTCACAGCTGGTGACTGGCCCAGCTGGGCCTTAGGTCTTTGCCTTTAAGCTGGTGCTCTGGGCCGCCTCCCTGGTGGGGTAGGGAGGGACAGGACCAGAGTGGCTTCTCACAATGGTATGCTCTCCTAGGAGCCATGCGGGGCCAGCGGAGCCTGCTGCTGGGCCCCGCCCGCCTCTGCCTGCGCCTGCTTCTGCTCCTGGGCTACAGGCGCCGCTGCCCACCTCTGCTCCGGGGCCTGGTACAGCGCTGGCGCTATGGCAAGGTCTGCCTGCGCTCCCTGCTCTACAACTCCTTTGGTGGCAGTGACACCGCTGTCGATGCTGCCTTTGAGCCTATCTACTGGCTGGTGGACAACGTGATCCGTTGGTGTGGGGTGGTGAGTGATGCCCAGGGAGCAGGAAAAGGGACGTGTTGGGGTAGCAGAAGGACACGTGTCTGATGGACCCACACTGGGTTTGGGACCCATACCAGCCCCCTACCCCGGGGAAATTCCCGAGTCTACTCTTGGTGTTGGCAAACTCTCACTGCCTACCTGACCTCACTGGTGCTGGCAGGTGTTCGTGGTGTTGGTGATCGTGCTGACCAGCTCCATTGTGGCCATCGCCTACCTGTGTGTCCTGCCTCTCATCCTCCGAACATACTCAGTGCCACGGCTCTGCTGGCACTTCTTCTACAGCCACTGGAATCTGATCCTCATCGTCTTCCATTACTACCAGGCCATCACCACTCCACCTGGATACCCACCCCAGGTGGGTCCCCACAGGAGCATACCGGAAGGAGACAGCTGCAGGCTGCGAGAGCCAGTCCTAGGCGTGGGGGAGTGAGAGGGCCTTGGTATCTTTTAGGGTACCCAGCTTCGCTGCCACGGTTGTCACGATGCTTTTCTCCCTTTGCACAGGGTAGGAATGATATCGCAACGGTCTCCATCTGTAAGAAGTGTATTTACCCCAAGCCAGCCCGAACACACCACTGCAGCATCTGCAATAGGTGGGTCTTGGCTTTGCTTGCTATGAACCCCAGCTTTGACCCTTTTGCTGAAGCCCTAGGGCAAAATGTAGGCCTGGAGTCCGAGAAGATGTTTATGAAGTCTTCTCACCAGGCAGTGCACCCTCATGTCATGACGCCTGGTCCTCAGAATGGTCCTGTGAGTTAGGTATTGTCATCGCTTGTGGAAACTGAGAGAGAGGAGCTAACCTTGTCCAAGCTACTAGTTCACGTAGCTAGTGAAACAGGGTTTGAAGCAAGGCCTGGCTGTCTTCAAAGTCTGTGCCCTTTCCACCTCAGCAGGATGCTGGTCCTTGTAGGAAAGGATTGGCACTGACATCTCGAGAACCTTGGCCACCGTAACAGAGCCTGTGTCCCTCCCTCACAGGTGTGTGCTGAAGATGGATCATCACTGCCGTATCCTTTTATTATCTCTTCTGCATGAGGCCTCCTTTAGCTCCAGCCACCTGCACTGGGCGAAGGGCCACAACCACAGCTTCTAGCATCCCTCAAAGAACACTGGGCTCATGAAAAGTTAGGAGAGGAGTGGTGGGGCTGGCCATCTCCGAGGGAAGCAGGAGGCTTACAGGTTCTATGGGACCATCTTGGAGCGAGGCATCTATTCTAACCACGTTAACGTTTGTGGGATGGAAAGAGATGTTTGGGCTTCAGGTTGTCCACTGGGCATGCCAGATAGAACCAACTGTCCCCTTCTGCTGTCCCAGACAGATGGCTGGTTGACACCAGCTAGGTTGAAGTATTGGCAGATTCATTTTGCTTAAGGATTTCAGTTTTCATGATTTCCCGGTGGGCCTTGTGAGGGCTCTGAAAAGCTTTAACATCTGGAAATAGTCCCATATTTTCCTGCCTTCGGGAAATAGTTCTTGGTGACTGGAGGCCCTGTGCTTGGATGATGCCATCATGAAGCAAGAATGAACCAGAGAGACCTGAAGCTGTGTGTTTGATCTTGTCCTTAATCCTTCCCCCACCAGCCTGGCTAAACAACTGTGTAGGCCACTATAACCATCGGTACTTCTTCTCTTTCTGCTTTTTCATGACTCTGGGCTGTGTCTACTGCAGCTACGGAAGTTGGGACCTTTTCCGGGAAGCTTATGCTGCCATCGAGGTGAGCCCATAGCTAGGAGCAGGGCAGCTCAGTAGAATTTTGGGGTGCGGAATCTGTCCCTAAGGAGTGGGGCTGGTAGCACCCCTACCCTAGAGGCCTGAGTGTATAACCAGCACTGTTTTCCATCCCCTTAGAAAATGAAACAGCTCGACAAGAACAAACTACAGGCGGTTGCCAACCAGGTGGGCCGTCCCCACGCCACTGCCTCCTGCTGCTCAGGCCAGGGGGTAGAGTTGCTGAGGCAGCGGGGGCCCACCTGCTAGTGGAGTTGTAGAGGCTGGCTGAGGGGCCTCTTGAGACTGGATCCAGGGGTATTCTGGGAGGCTGTGGGCCATGGGCGGACTAAGTGGCCTGGGGACAAGCTGGAAGTCCCTGGCTTGTGATAGTTTTGGGCTCTCTATCCCATCATCACCTTCTTTGGGCTGAGCGGGGACTCTGCCTTGGAGACGGCCTGAGCAGCAAGGAGTCTGTGTTAGTCTGTGTAATGGGGTTCCAGGGGACAGGGACCAGGCTGGGCCAGTCTGATCACTCTTTGCTCCTGGTCTTTCGGCATCCATGCCAGGCCTTCTCCCAGGCCTGTGAGGACCCCTTATTTGGAGACGTCTTGGGCTCACGATTATACCACTTAACCTCTGCTGTCCTTTTAGTCCTTAGTGGAACTCAGTTTTCCTTGCTTGTTCTTGCATTCCGGGCCTGGGCCCAGCCCCCTCTTGAGGATCGCAGCCACACACTGAGGGAGTTCTAGCCGGGGAGCAGAGCGGCTTCCCCTGGAGCCCCATTTGTGTTGTCAAACCTGAAGGCCCAGGGTCAGCTCCTCCTATGCTTTGCCATCCTGTCCAGACCCGCTCTGCCCAGTGTTTGTCCACATGGTGATGCCTCCGGGCTTGGCCCACCCCTCTGGCTGCTGCCCTGACTCCTCTGTGGCTTAACTCCCTATTTTCTCATCCTGGGTTTGGGTCACTTCCCTGCCTGCAGGTGCTGGGGGCTGTGCTGGAGATCAACAGCAAATGAGCCACCTTGCTCTTCTCTTTTCCTAGACGTATCACCAGACCCCACCACCCACCTTCTCCTTCCGAGAAAGGGTGACTCACAAGAGTCTTGTCTACCTCTGGTTCCTGTGCAGGTATTTAACACTCATTTTTGATGGTTTAAATGGGGCACAGCTTCAGAAAAACCTTTTCCAGTGCCCACGTGTAGGCAGGGTCCCATGCCTGTGTCCTCTGCTGCTGTTCTTAGTGTAACTTAGCTTGGCAAAGAGTCAGTGCTTCATTTTCTTCAGCCTTTTGGGGCAGGGAACACTAAGGATGCTAGCATGGAGTGCTATGTGCCAAGGTAAGTTAAACCGCTTCCAGGTAGGGCACTGCATTTTCCAGGTGAGGAAAACTGAAGAGGAGAGGTGAAGTGAGTTGCTGTGTGATACACAGTTGGGAACGGGAGAACTGTGATCTGAATTGCATGCTGCCCGTTCTAACCTGGCTGTTTTCACTACCCGCTGCAGTTTCCTAAGCACAGGTATTTTAAGGAGTATGGAACATTGTTATTAGTAACACAGACTTAATTTCCCCACCTTTCTTTCCACCTAATTTATTCTTAGCTCATGTTGATGCATTTTCATTGATGCTTTCTATAGATGGTAGTGAAGTAAGAACTCACCTAGGATGTAGGCTGGGAATTCAGCAGAGAGGTCTCTAGCTGATCGTTATAGCTCAGTTCAATTTCATACCTACTTGTAACCTCCCCACCAACCTTGGCCCCTCTTTTCTTAGTTCTGTAGCACTTGCTTTGGGTGCCCTAACTGTATGGCATGCTGTTCTCATCAGTCGAGGGGAGACTAGTATCGAAAGGCACATCAACAAGAAGGAGAGACGTCGGCTGCAGGCCAAGGGCAGAGTGAGTAGGGGGCTTGGGGTGGAGGGTAACTGATCCCGCTGTCCTGAAAACAGAGGTCACAGTCTAGGGCCAACAAGGGCAGGCATCATAAAAGGTCAGAACTCACCTGGCTGAGCTTTAGCTAGCCAATTTAGGCTTGAAAATTAGGAGGGGGAGTGAATAAAAGAGGTTTGTAGAAACCTGTATTTCTCTTGGCTCTAGGTTTTCAGGAATCATTACAACTACGGCTGCTTGGATAACTGGAAGGTATTCCTGGGTGTGGACACAGGAAGGTAAAGTAGAACATCTAGACTAGTGCTGTCCAACAGAACTCTCTATGGTTAGAGAAAAAATGTTCTTTTCCTGTGCTGTGTAAGACGTTAGCCACCAGCCACATATGGTTGCTGAACACCTGAAATGTGGCCAATGCACCCGTAAATCGACATTTTATTTTTACTAGTTTAAATAGGCACGTGTGGCTACCCTACAGGACAATACAAATCCAGACTCTGGGAGTAGAGATCATTGTTCATTGGAACCAAAGGGGCTAGGGGCCAAAACTGCGGTATACGCGCATGAGGCTTACAGATGACACAACAGAATCCTGAGAAAGCAATGAGTGGTCAGTAAGGGACCTCTAGGTAGGATATGGTGACCACCCATCTCCTCGCATTGGTATGGTAGTGTCTGGAGTTCAAACCAACAACGTGTGGGATTGTAGCAGTCTATTGTTAACAGAGGTCCTAAGACCAAAAAAATGAAGTTAGCTCCCTTAGCCCAAGAGATCAGGGTAAATCACTTTTCAGATTGCAACTCCAAGGCAGTAATAACTAGGTGACCAGAAGTACCTGCCTTCCCCCCTTTCCTGTCCTTATTACATTCCTGCGTGTCATTCCTTGCGGTGATCCCTTAGAGGTTTATTTTGAAACCTCTAAAGGCACCAAAGGGCACATTGGACATACTAGAACTTTTGTTACTGTTGGGGTTAATGCCAAAGTTGACTCCTTGCTGAGGAATGAGGATCAGGAAGGAAGACCAAGAACTCTTGGAACTCAGGGACATTCTATCTTCTCTTGTAGGCACTGGCTTACTCGGGTGCTGTTGCCTTCCAGTCACCTGCCCCATGGGAATGGAATGACCTGGGACCCCCCTCCCTGGGTGACTGCTCACTCAGCCTCTGTGATGGCAGTGTGAGCTGGATTGTGTCTGTCACAACCTGTGTGCCACTCTTGCTTCCTGCATTGTCTCAAGGGCCTCCAAGGACAGCTTCTTGGAATCCTTGGGCAAAAAGAATCAGTGGGCCTGCCTTAGAGTACCATGCAGGGACAACCCAAGGACCAATCTGCTGGCCACTGCAGGAACCAGGCACGATGTGGAGAAATCCTAGGACCGATGTCCCTTTACTCAGCTCAGGCAAACTGAAGTTCCAGCCCCAGACTGGAGATTAGGCAGCTAGCAACCTTGCCGGGTGCTGACCCCGACCTCCTCCAGGTTCCAGCACTGGGGTTGGCCACCATCTCTTCCACGTACTGAGAAAACACCTGAATGGTAGAGCGGAGATCCTGGCTCCTCAACAGGGCAAAGACACCAGGCCTACTGCTGAGGTCACTGCCACTTCTCACATGCTGCTGAAGGTGAAAAATAAAGGTATTTGATTTTTAAAGATATATAGCTTTTCATTGCCTTTACTTTAGGGCGAGGAAGGGAAAAGTCAGGGTCAAGACCTAGTGAGTGGGTGTTCTGGTCATGCTTCCTATGCTCTATTTGGAGGGGTGGATACCCTGAAAATTCTTGGCCAGTCTCTGTCATTAGTGTTCCTATAGCTTATGCACTGGTGCTCTGGTTATGTGCCACTGAGGCATGAATGGGGAGGGGGAAACATCTGACAGCCCCATTACCAAAAGAAATCTTTATTTTCCAGCAGGTACACACACATCCATCATCTCTGGTCCTCAGGGCCACATTCGTGTGCATTCATTCACCCCTCAGCAGCATATCTCCCTTTTTCTGACAAATAAATGGAAGAGCCCTAAGACCAAGATCTTTCCTCAAACACAAGTAGTCTCACACTCAGTTACTTCACAAATCCATTAGAAGTCAGGATTCCTATGTTTCCTATACAGCCATGCAACAGAGGCCTGGAGAGAGGCAATCAGAGGCCAGTGGTCTCCCTGCCTTGGGCAACATGGCTCAATAGTTAGTAATTCCAGGTTAGATTGTCTGTCAGAACAGCGTAGGCCAGGACCGAGGGCTCAGCTGCCAGGGCTCCCCAGCAGAAACCTGTAGGCAAAAAGAAGGTTGGCGGCATCAGTGATGAGGCTCATTTCAATCCCATCTCATCCATGACTTGGAAACTCACCATTCTCCCCTGGCTGACACTGCCTCCTTGCGCACCAGTCTCTTCTTGTCATCTAGGGGCTTGGCTAAGGCTCGGATCACCTGTGGTTTATATGGCAGCAGCTGTGGAGTTAGAAGAACCACAGCCTTGTTCAGCCAAGGCAACCGAAAGGGCTGCTTCTCTGACTCAACAACCAACGTTCTTCCTATTCTCCTTTAGTGATTCCAGAGTGTGCTATGTGGCAGGATGGCCGTTCTACTATAGGTACATCCATGTCTGTGCGTACCTCGCAGTTTGCACCTCAATCACACAGCAGGGTGGTCAGTCCCATTTGACTAAGGCAAAAAAGGTGCTTGTCTGGCTCTTTTCAGAAGTGTCCAGGCCAGAAAGAGCCATCTCAGGTACTCACCACAGGGGTGGGCAGGCGAGTGAGAGCGTGCATGCACTGCAATGCGGCAATCCGGACAGCCTGGAACACAACCATAAGGGGCAGGGGTGAGGGGAGACCCGTGAAGGAGAGACGTAGGTGCCAAAGAGTTGCTGGGGCTCAACGCACCATGGAAGGACTAGAGCTGAGGTTCAGAAACTTGGTGACAAGGGTGTCAACGTGAAGACTCATGACCTGGGGTGCTTCCAGTAGAAGAGGCTGAAGGCAGCTGAGGGTGGAGAGCTGAACTACACAGTCGGAGCAAGACAGGGCCTCCAGCAGCAAGGAGAGCAGCTAAGGGGCCAGAAGAAAGGCAGTATGTGGTGAGCCTGCTACTCCTCCACCTCCCTGTCCCCCTGTTTCTAGCACCAGCTGGGGGCAGTGACTTAGTCCCCATTTGAGGCTCTGACTGCAGGGCTCACCGTAGGCAACTCTGGTAGGAGTACAGGCTTAGGCAGCCTATTAAGTACGTGAGACAGGCCCTTCAGGTAATTTGGCTTCACATCTGTAAAAACATGGAAAAGCTTAGGAAGAAACTGGTCTCAGACATATAGAGTTGAACATTCAACTCCAATCTCTGATGAAGCTGGGACATCAGCCGAGAAAGAGGTTCAAACAAACAAAAACCTCAAGCTAAGAAAAAGCAAGATTTATCAAAGGAAAAAAGTGGGACAAGATTCTGGAAGTTTAGCCTTTTAGGTACAGATCACACTGTAGCTCTAAAGAAGCACTCACGTCTTAAATTATTTTAGGGAATGTGACCTGAGTAAAGAAAAGGTGTGTATATTTAGGGCCTTTTAGACCCTTCTCACCTTGGGAAGCAGCATGGAAACCCTGGACCAAAGCAGGCACGTTATCTGTGAAGAACCGCTGGCGGAACATGATACGCACTTCAGCATGGCCAGCACGGGTCAACACGTCCGTGCAGTCAGACATGAGCAGAGAGAAGCCATCAGCTGCTGCTGGGCCTAGTTCTGGATCACCCAGGAGGCCCATGAGCTGGAGAAAAGAGGTGCATCAGGAGAGAAGAATGAATCTTCAATACCCACGAGGAGGATGGCAGTGGTTTCTGGGAGGAAAAGGATCAACAAGGAAGTTACTATTTAGGTCTTTGGCTCTCCTGGCTCCAGAAAAGACTTACCCGGTCTGTAAGGCATGAGCTGAGAGGATGATATCTAAGCACTAAGGCCTTTGTTACCTGTAACCAGAGAACAGTCTGACAGGGGCATGCATGACGTTCAAACCCCAAAGCCTCAAGAAGCATGTTTAGGGTTCAAGGTCAAATGGAGAGACTTTTATTTAACCAGACAGAACTGTCTAACTAGAATCCATTCTGGGACCTTACCCAGAGAAGCAGTGTGAAGGCCTGACTACGATAGGGGCCAGGGCTCAGGCCAGCCTCCACTTTGTCCACTGCCAGCTGCAGGAATTCATCTAGCTGTTGCCCTAAAAATAAGAGAGGAAACACTGATGCAGAGGCTACAGATTTCTTTACCAACAAATGATGTAAATCATTTAAATACAGAGCTCCCTGACAGGCCATCAGAAAGGAACAGTATCATTCTGGCTGTGACTCTGCCCACTCAGCTCTAGGATGCTAGCATGAGAGGCTAGTATCTCATAACGCAGGGGTGCTGGTATTCGGAAAGAGCGGTCTGCTTCTAGTAAAAAATGATCTCTAAGAGCTCCCTGTAGGGAGTAGGGTGACAGACCTAGACAGAGCACTCTGCTTGAACCTTCTTATCTTCTTATGTCCTATAATGCTTTGCCCAGCTCTGGTCTTGACTCTTGTCCCAAGGGCTGTCCCCTAGGAGGCCCTATTATATTATTAGCAGCTCCTTTTTTAAAGGGCAGGAGGACTGAGCTTCCAAGATTTCATCAGTAATTAATTCCAGGAGGCTCCCTACGCACCCCCCCCCACCCCCTCCCCGCCCCAGCCTTATTTCAGTACCTGCAGGGAGCTTGTTGAGGAGTCCTGCAAAGCACTTGGCAGCAGCGGTGGAGGAGGAGGGGCAGCTGGGGCAGCAGCTCAGCTCTACAAGCTCCCGCATGAGTTGGTTCAGTTGAGGGATTTCCACCTACGTAAAACCTGACCATGTAACGCACGCAGAGAACACTTGAACTCCGAGAGATACGCAGTAGAAAGTGGCAGCAGGGGGGTGCGCCTGGGTGGCTCAGTCGGTTAAGCATCCGACTCTTGATTTCGGCTCAGGTCATGATCTCACGGTTCGTGGGATCGAGCCCCGCGTTGGGCTCTCTGCTGACAGTGTGGAGCCTGCTTGGAACTCTCTCTGCCTCTCTCTCTCTCTCTCTCTCTCTCTCTCTCAAAATAAATAAATAAACTTAAGGAGAAAAAAAAAGAAGAAGAAAAAGTGGCAGCAGGGGTCAAGATGGATGAGAGCTAAACTCTCCAGTGAGTAAAACAGAAGATCAGCTTAGCCTATGACAAATTTCTGCCCAGAAGTCACTTGGGATCTACCTCCCCTCGTCAGGGTTAAACTACGGTACTCCCCAAATGTACTCACATTTCGAGGCAAGGAGCAGACAAAGGCCATAAGCAATGCAACCAGCCGCCTCTGCCCTGAGGAGCCATCCTGTAAAGGGAGAAAAACCCTAGCAAGCCTGTCCTGCCAGCAAGAGGCTTTTCTGCCCCAAACCCATCCCAGATTAGCCCTAAAAATTTGAAGGAAAGTCCCAAGATTCTCCCCATTCTGGTCCATCAGACCCTCACCTGGAATGGCTGGAATCTGCAAGGGAAGCTGTTTTCAGGCAGAAAGGAGACGTTGCCATCCAAGAAAAGGGGCACAATGTGGGCAACACTCTGGGCAGCTAAGCTGGGGGTAGAGGACTAGGTATCACCAAGAAGCCAGGGTTCTGAAGTACCCTGGGTTCACATTAGAGTCACTGAGTCAATGGGCCCAAAGATGATCATTCATGCATCCAACAAATGCTAATTCAGCATATATTATGTGCCAAGAACCATTCCCATTTTAGGCCCTGATGATTTAGCAGTGAATCCGATTACATCCCTGTTCTGAAGCTTACAATCTGGTGAGAGAATGCAACATATATTTCAAAAATAGTCCACAGGTGATTCTTCTGCACATCTGTAGCTAAGAACCATTAGCCCGTGCCTCCCCTACCCCCTAATCCATGGTGCTAAAAAGCCACTTCCTCTTACTTTGCCAGCAAAACAACTCCCTCCACATTTGATTCTGGGTAAAAGATAGCTCAGGAGGCAGCTATCTGCTGCTTCTTCCTAAGACTGCTATCCTGCCTATGGTCAAGCCACATCAATGATTATACTCACTCAGGGCTCAAGTGGGTGGTGGCAGTGCCAATGACAGACACCATGGCAGCCAAGACCTCATCCTCCAACAGTACTTTTCTCAGAACTGAGTGCTCCTTCTCTGAAAAATACACACACACACACACACACACACACACACACACACACACACACAATCACCAGGCCACGACTGTGGTTCAGATGATTAGATCCTGTCATCATCATGACTCTAGTTACAATGGCATCAGTTTTAAACCTGTCTCCTAGCGCTGCTGTGGCCCTGAGCATGAGCACGGCACTAGAAACAGGAATGGTTAACATGGGCTACGGAGAGCTCTTGAGAACTTTGTGCAGTCCTCAGACTCGGCAACGTGGAAAATAAATCTCGTTGTTATGATCTTCTGAACTTCAGAAATAGTTATTTTAGTTTTTTCCAAAATTTAAAGATAACACCGATGTATTGTCAGGGGTCATTATTATTATAACAGCTACATACGTGGAGCTGCCATACATACATACTATGTACTCTGTTGCCAAGCACCACATGTTTTTTTTTTAATCCTTACTAACTACCCCGTGATACAGATTTTATGCTATTTCTTCCCCTTTTAAGCGAGGAAACAGGCTTACAAGGCTAAATATCTTCACTTAACAAGTGGTGGAGTTGAAGATGAAACCCAACCAGGTCAGCTTGATTCCAGAGCCCAATTCTACCTAATTACATAGCAATTATTGAGAAAAAAAGGTGTGCATCCTGCTGAGTTTCGCAGGGTGGAGAAAGTTACCTGGCATGGAAGCCTGCACAGCCAGGGCGAGCAGGCAAGGTACAGCTGTCTGATGGAAATACCAGCAGCTCTCAAGGTCCCGCTGGCATTTTTCTGCCACCTGCTGGAGGCTCTGACAGACAGCAATAACTTCACTGGTTCCTGCAACCATATACCCTGTGTAGTAACAAAGTATTCTCTGTAAAGTTTTCTTAAAAGCACTTCCAGATCTTTCAGATACAGAATATGGGAAAAATAATCAAAGATGAGTGACTAAAGAGTCCAAGAGTGGCTGATAAAGAGCCAAGAAATGTCATTCTTTTGGCTGTTTCTTTTTACCTACTCAGATTTTGGAGCAGAACTGGCTGTGTCAGCTCTGCAACAGAAGCACTCATACGTATTTTCTCAGTTTTCACAACAACCCTAGAAGTATCATTTTCCCTATTTTATAGAGGAGGATGTGGAGGCTAAATAAAACCACCAGTGGCTTTCCAGGGTTATAGTAAGTGCAAAGTCAGGAGTCAAACTCCAGCCACACTCTGAGATGTATCAGGTGCTGGAACATCCATTGGATCTTCTGCAGGGCTGGGCACTGCAGAGCTGGGAGCTGAGGAAGTTATAGTGAGAGCCCTGGTGGTGCATGCACAGGCTCACAGTAGCAGTGACTGTTGTCACTTACGCCTTGAAACAGTGGTGTGTAGGAGTTACCTGGAAATCTTGTTTAAAGCAGATTCTAATCAGTAGGGCCTGAAATTCTGCACTTCAAACGAGTTCCCAGACAATGCCCAAGCTGCTGGTTGATGGACATTTTCAGTAACCATGGCCCTAGAGTGGTGCTTTTTCATTCTGATTTCGTATCAAATTCACTTGGGCACTCAATTACAGTTGTTCGAGTCCCATGCAGCAACATTTTTTAAAGGTTCCCATGTGATTCTACCGATGTATAGTCACCAAATGGAACCACTGCCTTAGAGACATCAACTCTGAATGTGCCTACGGTTCCCCATTCAGCCTAGCTCCTTGATGATTATTCCTGGTAGTTACCTTTATTCATCTGGCAGAGATGCTGTAGCAGCAGAGGCAGGGTCTCCTTGACAATATTGGGATGTGTTGATATAGCTGATAAGGCTTGTAGACAGCGCAGATGCCGGGAGCATTTGGCAGGCTCATCCCCTCTAGCCAAATCTAACTCCCCTGCAAGCAACCCAGGAGACAGGATTTCACTGTGTGATGGCATGCATGAAGGCCCCCAAACATCCCTGGGAAGTGGCGAGCCACTGAAGATTAGAGACACATACCTCTGCCCAGCTCCTCAGCAAGCTTGGGCACTAGGTGGCTGCTGAAGGCTACAGGGTAGAGAGTGGCCAGGGCTCCCGATGCTTCCAGTGCTGCCACCCTGCTGGGGACACAAGGCAGATGAGCAATAGCTAAGCCCTGGCCCACTGTTCTCTTGCCTAGGCCAGCCATCGGGCAGATTCAGGGGTGTGGGCTGCCAAGCTTGCCTTGCTGAAGAGCAGGACTCCAGTATCTACACCACTAAGTTGGACAGGGCTTCGTAATGCCCCCCAAAAAAGAGAAGTCTGAAATCTCTGGCTCTGACTACCAAGCACAGGCCCACTCCCTTAGGGAGAGCCAAGGGTCAGAAGCAGAGAGCCCTGCGACAGCTTGCTGCTTTCAATTCTCACCAACTCTGGGAGTCCTCCTCCAGGAAGCTCAGTCTGTACAGGTGACCCACTGCCAGCTCCAAGTCCCCAGAAGAGAGAAGATCTGTGTTAAAAGGAAACACAAACCTCATCTTTCTTCCTCTGTAGCCACCAAAACCCTTCCAAAAGTCGTATTAGAAATCCCAAATCATCCAGACTTACAGTGAGAACCAGGGAATTAGGATTGCTCTTCTCTTAAGACAGAAAATAGCAAGGAAGGAACCAATACCCTTTCTTTTCTCTTTCTCCTAAGTGTACCTGGCTGGGCACCCAAGACTGTGAGTGTACGGATGCCAACAAGCTGAAGCTGGGCGCTGGGATCTGTCAGAGCCATGAACACCAGTGAGCACAGCTGGTCCTTGAAGCCATTCAGCGGCCTTTCGTCTAGGACAGACGGAGTCCAGGTTAGAGAGAAGCCCTGACTCAGCAGTGATGCAAAGACAACTTGGGGCAAGATTCAAAGAGCTTAATCCATTGGGTGTCCAGGAAGTAGTCTAGGAAAAAATAAACAGGCCTCATCTGGTAAGTGTGCTCTGGTGTTACAACCTCAGAACAACAGGAATGCTGTTGTTCTAGAGTACCTCTCTGTAGCATTCCTTGCCTGCCATCCTTGATAGGAATACAGTGCTCAGCAGCCCCCAGGACACCACACCTGGAAGGTGACCTCACCCTTGTCTTCATAGCTCCATTTCTGGTGTAGCTTCAAGAAACCCAGGATCATTTCAAGGATTGTCCGCCGCTGGTTGCTCTGTAATGTTTTAAGGGGTACTGCGGTCAAAGAATATTTTAAAAGATTTCAGTCCTGCTCCTCTGGAAGTGAGGAAAATTATCCTTTTATGTAAGAGTGTCAGAAAGAGTGAACAAGGGAACCAGAAGAAGCTGACGGGAGAAAAGCCCAAGATGTATTACGTGGGATAAGCTCAATGCTTAGCTCTCTCTCTGTGAAAGGGATCCTAGCAAGGGTCCCACCATTTCCTCAAAAGATTCCATTTCCTTACCTGACTGTGCTTGTGGAACTGTTCCAGCAGTAAAGGCAGCACGTTGCTGGTGATATGGTCACAGGCCCGAGCAGATGCACCTGCAGCTGCCTGCAACAGTTTGGCACTAGGCCACACCAGTTTCATGTCCGGTTCACACAGATGGTGCCTGCAGTCTAGAGAGGCAGCACATCACAGACCTGGGGAGTAGGCTGAATGCTGCCCGATTCCCCTGCAGTCCACAGGAGCTGGAGACTGAGACTTGGGACATTTTGCTAGCAGTTACCACTCAAATTGTTTTCAAATCAAAGTACAGCTCCAGCACCCAAGTCACTGAACACGGGGGGCTACTCATGAAAGGTCACTGGCCTTAAGAAACTCCTTTCTATTGTACTCAACCCCTTTTCTGGCTGCCACGGTCCCATTACCCTGTAGAATGTTGCTAAGGAAGGAGTCAAGGAGGTCCTCGGCATCAGCCCTCAGCACAGAGCGAGACAAACACGCAGTCAGGGAGTGGAGGGCTGCCAGGCCATCCGCCTCCACCCGCTCACTTGCCGTCTGGAACACCTGTCAGGGAGGGATCCCATGGCTACTGAGGTGAGCCTGCACCAGGTGAGAGCCCACCCACCCACTGCCTATTTCCTTTGGGGAGTGGGGTTTAAGAACCTTTAGGGTACAGCCATAGAAATTAACCCTTCAAGTGAGTTTCTTCTCAATGGGTGTATTCTCACCAAGTCCTTGGTCCCACTAGAATTGATACACATACTTTTTGAGAAACAGGATACCAACTTTGAGCAGGGGCTGTTGGGATCCCCTTTCCCGAGTCTCTTCTTCTCCCATCTTATTCAGTATGGTGCCAGATGCACCATGACCTGTGCTCCTTACCATAGAAGGACAGGAAGTGGGCACTATGCAAAGGTGATCATGTGCCATCATCAAACAGCTGACCCTTTCCCTTGTCATTCAACCAGAAGTATGCCCACTTACTGGCTTGTTGAATAACCAGGCCAACAACAGGGAAAAGGACAGGCTGTGTTATTTCCTGTCACGTCCGGCAACTGGGAGTTAACAGTAGTGAGTTTATCTAATAAACACTCACCTCTCTGCGGATAGAAGCCCAAAGGCTGGGGAGGAAGTCTTTCAGTTCCTTCTGTCCGTACACAGCACAGCAAGCATTCTGCCAAGGAAAGCGCAGGCATCAGCTATCTACACAATCAGACTTCCGAGGACATGCAGGCACCTCAGTAGAATGGCACCTGAAGGAGCATGGCTCTCAGCAATAGAACCAGCAGGATTTCACAAAAGTCGTATCCAGGTCACAGAAAAATGGAAGTTCATCCTGACTGATGGAAAACAAGCATAGAGTTCAGCCTTTCCTCAGCTGCCACTCAGTTACTATGGGACCAGACAGTTATGTAGCTGGTGCGGGGGATTGCTTTAGGCCAACATATAAGCCCAGATTCTGGTTATCCCTCTCATGAAGGCCACTGGATTATGTTCCCTGGCTCTCTGCTATATTCATTAGCGCCCCTGAATTGTCTAGACAGCTGGACCCTGGGAAGAAAGAAACCACTCACCAGAGTCTGCAGAGAATCCAGCTTGGCACTCAGAATCTCAGAATCTACTTTCTCAATCAGCAGGGGCAGCAGGAACTGTGGGAGAGAAGGAAGAAGTGAAGTCTGAGATGGGTAGTGTTGTAGCAATGCCAAGGCCAACTATGTCTTTACTGCCACCAGTCCCCAGCGTAGGACCTACATCAGAGAATTACAGTTGAATCAGGAGTTGTGACTGTAAACCAACCTTCCTGCCAACCTGTGGCCAGACTCCCGATTAACCTGAAAAGTGGGCTAGTTGGCAACACTACAAGATTTCAAAAGAGAGCACCATATAGGGACTGGATTATTTTAAACAAAGAGATGGTAAAGTTTTCTACTCTGAAGGTCTGAAGATATTTGCCACACAAGCCTTAAGACATTTGCGGGAATGCCATACCCTAAAATGTATACTGGATCTTTCTTTTTCCCATACTCTTACTATTCTTTCTTCAGAGCCTTCTTTGGGCTGAGGCTACATACCTAACCTTGGCTAGACCCACCTCAGCAAATCGCGGTGTAGAAGCCAGCACAGCTCGAAGACTCAGGATGAGGTCTTCTCTCTGGATACCGTGGGGATCATTAGGTGGCTGGAAAAGGGAAAAGGGCCATGGGTTTGCACAGCTCTTCAGACCACCCTTGGATACAGGATTCAACCTGGCAACCCTACAGAATAGGGTGATATTTATACCCAATCCGGCAGAATAGTGTGATAGAAGGCCCCAGCAGAAAGACATGCTTACTCTCACATGTTCCTCCTTGGGAATTTCTATCTGTTGAGCATTTATGTTCTATCTGATCTATCATCTCATCATTTGAGAGACAAACACCTCAACTTTCTGGTATGTTACTTTCTTCTTTGTATATATCCTATGACTGTATGTTAGAAGACATTGTTTTCCCTTTAAGATATATATACTTTTAAAACTGTAATTGTTTTGAAGATAGGGTTTATGTTTTTTAATTTTTTAATGTTTATTTATTTTTGACAGACAGAGCATGAGCAGGAGAGGGGTAGAGAGAGTAAGACACAGAATCCAAAGCAAGTTCCAGGCTCTAAGCTGTCAGCACAGAGCCCAACATGGGGCTCGAACCCACGAACCAGGAGATCATGACCTAAGCCAAAGTCAGTCACTTAACTGACTGAGCCACCCAGGGGCCCCGGATTTATGATCTTTTTTTTCCTGCTTAATAAGGTACATTTTTCTGTGGTATTATTCTTTCATAACATTAGGTTTTGTGACTGTTACTATTTCATTGTGTAGTTGAGCCACAATTTATTTAAATAATTCCCCTTTGATGGACATTTCTATTTTTTCATTCTTATAAAAAAGGTATAATTCTCTCAACATAAAAAGCATTGATGGTTTCTGTGTCAAAAAGCCAGTCTGAAGACGTGTATCAGATTTTCTTTTTCCTCTTTAGAAACAAACACCAAAAATACAGCAAAAGGATTTTAAGACATAAAGCTATAGGTGCCTGGGTAGCTCAGTCAGTTAAGCATCCGACTTTGGCTCAGGTCATGATCTTGCAGTTTGTGGGTTTGAGCCCCGTGTCAGGCTCTGCACTGACAGCTCAGAGACTGGAGCCTGCTTCAGATTCTGTATCTCCCTCTCTTTCTGCCCCTCCTGCGCTTGTGTGTGCGCTCATGCTCTAAGATAAATACATAAACATTAAAAAAAAAAAAAGGGGGCGCCTGGGTGGCTCAGTCGGTTGGGCGACCGACTTCGGCTCAGGTCATGATCTCACGGTCCGTGAGTTCGAGCCCCGCGTCGGGCTCTGTGCTGAGAGCTCAGAGCCTGGAGCCTGTTTCGGATTCTGTGTCTCCCTCTCTCTCTGACCTTCCTCCATTCATGCTCTGTCTCTGTGTCTAAAATGAATAAACGTTAAAAAAAAAAACAAAAAAACAAAAACAAAAGACATAAAGCTAGAGGCACCTGTCTGGCTCAGTTGGTACAGCATGTGACTCTTGGATCTTAGGGTCATAAGTTCAAGCCCCATGCTGGGTGTAGAGATTATTTAAAAATAATAATAATTAAAAATTAAAAATAATTAAAACAACAAGACATAAAGCTAAAGGTTGAGGAAAATAGGTTAAGAGATGTTAGCAATAAAATTTCAGAAGCTAAAAAGAAGAAGGATAAGAAAATGACTTAACAGGGCCAAGACAACAGTCTGAATCCTCAGTAGTCTTGGGAAAAGCCTACTCAAAAAGCTTTGCAACTGGCAGTACCAGGTGCCTTTGGAATTGGGAGTGGGGTTAGAGAACCACCTAGATTGCTTCCTAGCTCCTCCCTTTCTTCAGCAGAATCTGGATGTTTAATTCTCTGGAGAGGGTAAGACAGAGGTCCCTAATCTTGGAGATGTAGGTGCAGCAGTGGGCCTGGGAAAATAGGGTACCTGATCCAAGAGGAAGGATAAAGGAATCCTGAGGATGATGGTAAAGGAAGATTCAATATCTACTTTGCATAACGAGTAGGAAGCAACCAGTTGAGACTATATGGATGGCCAAGTTAAGAATGGTTTTTAGGGGTGCCTGGGTGGCTCAGTCGGTTAAGCGGCCGACTTCGGCTCAGGTCATGATCTCGCGGTCCATGGGTTCAAGCCCCGCGTCGGGCTCTGTGCTGACGGCTCGGAGCATGGAGCCTGTTTCAGATTCTCTTCTCTGACCCTCCCCTGTTCATGCTCTCTCTCTGTCTCAAAAATAAATAAATGTTAAAAAAAAAAAAAAAGAAAAAAGAATGGTTTTTACATTTTTTTCCTTTTAATTCCAATGTGGTTAACATACAATGTTAAATTAGTTTCAAGTGTACAATATAGTGATACAACAATTCTATATAATACTCAGTGCTCATCAAGATAAGTGTACTCTTAATCCCCTGGTTTTTACATTTTTAAATAGTTGGGGGAAAAAAAAAACCCAAAAGAATAATATCTTGTGACATATGAAAACTATATGAAATTTAAATTTCCATGTCTATAAAGTTTTATTGCTATACACTGTACCACACTCCAGTGTCTACGGCCATTTTTGTTAGAACAGCAGCATTGAACAGTTGTGACAGAAATGATAGTCTGGAAAGCCTAAAATAGTCACTATCTGGTCCTTTACAAAAAAAAAAAAGTTTGCCCAGCCCTGCTTCTAGAGTGAGTGTACATGCATAGTGAAAATCAAGGGAACCATCACTTATGCTGATGTGATCCACTATGATGATGCAAAGACCATAAAGCATATTTCTGATACAATAAACTAAAATAAACAGATTTAAAAAACAACAAAAAGAATATTTCTTTAAAAAAATTTTTTTCAATGTTTATTCATTTTTTGAAAGACAGAGGGAGACAGAGCACAAGCAGGGGTGGGGCGGAGAGAGAGGGGGACATAGAATCCAAAGCAGGCTCCAGGCTCTGAGCTGTCAGCACAGAGCCCGACACAGGGCTCGAACTCACCAATGGCGAGATCATGACCCGAGCCGAAGCCAGATGCTCAACCAACTTAGCCACCCCAGGTGCCCCCCACCCCGAAAATATTTCTGATAGAAATAGTTACCCTAAAGCCAGGTGTCTCTCATTTTAATTGACAAGAGCTTTCTGCTTCCCATACAGACCGTAGTGCAGAAGAACATACAAAATTCTGCTTGAGGAGCACCTGGCTAGCTTAGTAGGTAGAGTATGTGACTCTTAATCTTGGGGTTGTGAATTCAAGCCCCACGTTGGGTGTAAAGCTTCTTAAAAAAAAAATCTACACAAACGAGAAATTCTATCATTATAACTTTTTTGTGTGTGTAGAATATCCGAGAAAATACATAAGCAGTTGGAGCAGTTGGGGGCAATGATCATCTTTAAAAGGAAAATGGGTAGTTGGCAGCAAAGGGGCTTCACTCTCTATCTTTTAAATGCTGAATCATGTTCACTCTATTACATTTCAGAAAAATGAATGACATACTCTTTCCTGCCCCCAAATTATAAATGCATATATTCCAGCAATTCCACTTTTAGGAATTTATGCTACTGTTCTACCCACATATATATGTGAAATGATACATGTACGGGATATGTAAGTTGCAGCGTTGTCTGTAACAATGTAAGATTAGCAAGAACCTTTATCCTATAGAGGACCAGTGAAATTAATTAGGTATTTCCATTGAAAGGAATACTACACACCCATAAAAAATAAAGAGCTAACTTATATACTGTTATGGAACACTCTCCAGGATATACTAAGTGAAAAAGGCCAAGTACAGGAAAAGTGCATACATACACTGCCATCGGTGGGGGGAGGGGAGCATTTGCTTACGTTATGGATGAAAAAGTTCTGTAAGATACAGACCTAATTGATAAAATGGTTGACAACAAAGAAAGAAATGGTGGTTGATACATTTTTCACCCTTTTGCACCTTTTAGGTTTTGGATAATATGAATGTATAATTTTTTCAAAACAAACACAAAATAAAGCAAAAAAAGAGAAACCTGGTGGCCTAACAAAGAGCTTTCAAGATTTCAAAGGCATAACAAGTTCTTGTGAGTTAGAAAGTGACACTGATTACAAAAGAGATGAAAAGAAATTCAGGAGAGGTGGTCCTAAGGACCATGGTGTCAACTGGAATAAGCTGGTAAGCAATTCCCCACAGCAAAGATGGCTGTGTAACTTTAAAGGCAGTAAGAGTCAGTACTCAGATGTTAGTTGGTATGCTGTCATAGAACTTTCATTTCTTCAAAACCACTAATGCTTGCAGTACACATATGCATGCATACCCATACAATGAGGAGATCCTGAATTTTTGGAAATAGAAGGGAAATCAAGATGCAGAGCAGGAGGAAGGTCCAAGGGGGTCATGGTCAGAGCATGCTGTGTATACTACACTGAACTGTGTGTCTTCTTTGTTTTGTCAATTTTGTTTCTTTTGCCTGAGATCACCCCTCAGACTCCAGGATCAGATCCTCATTCCTTAGAAACCAACTGAAATCTCATCTCATCTGTGAAGTCATTTCCTGCCTATTCTAGCTCACAATGAACTCAGTCTTTTCTGAACAATTAGAACGCCACTTGTTTTGGTCCATAATCTCATATTGTTACTTAAATGTTTTAGCCTTCAAGGGCAGGAACCATGTTTTACAATCCTGTAGCCCTTGGCACTACGTACATTGTTAAGGAGCTTAAGGAGCCCCCAAATACCCGCTGAATTGACTCCCTCCTCTGATGGCCAATGCTTCTTCATTCCCAGTTTACTAAAATGTAAGTTCACAAAGGCACAGATTGTCTCCTTTGTTCACTGCTGTGTCCTCAGTGCCTAGAACTGGACCTGACTCACAGGAGGTACTCAATGAATATTTGAATGAATCAATGAATGAACAAATGAACAAATGAATAAAAGGTGCTACTTACAGGGGTAAAATCAATAGGGAAGTAACAAGACGTCACTTCAAACAACTCCTCCACAAAGGGTCCTAAGGTAACAGAGAGACAATGAGGTCAACTTACAATTTTCACTCATCTGACAAGCCCCAACCAGCTAATTCAAGTTTACAAGGGCGTACCCAGACTATAGTCCCTAGAGATGAGGTCATGGACGATGCGGAAAGCCACCAGAAGATTTCGCGGATCCTTTTCCCCATCCATCACCTGGATGAAGCCAAAGGTGAAGTCAGCTCCTAGGCCCTTCAGCTCTGGGGAAGAGAGAACAGGTCACTATCCTCTCTCAAGACAGAAAGCTGGGCTTTCTTCTGGCTTGTTTTCCCTCTACTATCATTGTCCCACCTTTGCTGCTTCCCAGAGCAGACTCTTTTTGTTTTCCTATTCTGAGAGAGTGCATAGTGAAGAAGAGATACGCAATATATAACCATTCGAGGTAAGAGGTTTTTTTGGTTAAGTTTATTTTGAGAGAGAGAGCATGAGTGGGGAAGGGGCAGAGAGAGAGGGAGAGAGAGAATCCCAAGCAAGTTCCTCTAACAGCGTGAAGCCTCAGCAGGCTCCATCTCAGGAAGCTAAAATCAAGAGTCCACACTTAACCTACTGAGCCACCCAGGCGCCCCCTTGAGGTAAGAATTTAAAACATCGGTCCATACCCTATCCTTCCTTTACTGGGGAGTGAGTGGACCCCTCCCAGTTTTCCTTCATTCTTTTCAGAGTATGGGCTCTCCTATATGACTACCAAGCTAAACACGAGTCCTGGTAATGGGGGGAAAAGGGATGTGCTCGCTTTTCAGACTTGCCAAAGAACCCTGCCTTTTACCTTCTTCCCGGGTTCGCATGAAGTTGGTGATGATACTGTAGACTGTGTGTCGGTCCACCTGAGGCAGGGACTTGGGGTGAGAGAGACCAGAAGTAAAGAAAGTACTCAAAGAATACCTAAGCTGACAAAATTACTTCCTGCTTCACAATCTCTAGGTGGACAGTGCTCTTTATACTAGCATAAGAACCTAAGAAGAAATGCAGAGAAAGGCTATGGCTATTGGACTACCAGTTATAACAGGGGAGCCAATAACCAAAACCTGTCTGCTTTACTTTCTTTAGGTTTAAGAGGATGCAGGTCAGACATAATTGCATGGCTCCTTCTCCTTATATAGTAGCAAGGACTAGCATTTAAACATGGTCAGGGATCTGAAAAAGTTCAGGACTTAGAAGGCAGTATTTTTTGCTACCTAATCCTAGTTATGTCAAGGCTGAGAGACAGCAGAATACGAAAGTGACCGTTATCACTCACCTGGACGTGGACCTCCTGGAAGATGGCTTTAAGTACAGAGACAGCCAGCCCTGGGGGCAGGGCCACACACAGACTCTGGGGGAGAAGAGGAAATGTGTGAGTACTGAGGGAATTCTAGCCTTCAAGATAGAATCCCCAAAACAGGCCTAATTAGCTACAGTGGGAATCACAACATCCAGGTTCAGGAAAAAGCGCTAAGAGTGAGAAACATGGTCCCTTTTCTCGAGTTGATTAGTTCTCTACAGCTCTTTCCACTCTGGTTCTGAATTCCAGTCCCCCCAAAATACCTGTAATCTCTAGACTAAAAACAGAAGTGAAACTGGCTGACACTAGTTTATTCCCCACTTGGGCATCTGCTCCTCATGATGTGGGAGTCTCATGCCCAAAACACAAGGACAGAATTCACTGGAAAAGGGCTCCTGCAAACACAGTATGTAATGAAAAAAGGAGAACTCACAAGTGCCCTCAAACCTTGCAGGACAGATGGGATCACAAAATGATGATCCTTCAGCCGGTTCTCATAGAATAGGATCAGGTGGACCACTGCACAAACCAGAAATGCAGCCATTATTTTACACAGGCTCCTTCCCAAACTTTGTAAAGGCTGTTCCTGTTTGGGCTTTACTACAAATTTTCTCCTCCACTAAGAGATATGTCCCATGCCCTCCCATTTGAGGGTGCCTTGATCAGTCAAGAAAATAGGTGAACACCTTTTATTATCAATTCTCACATAGGTCCGCATTTGAACCCACTTACAACCCCAGAACTTCCTTTCTATAGAACCAGAATGGGCAAACTTTCTCAAAGGGCCAGATAGTAAATATTTTAGGCTTGTAGGACATAGTATTGGTCACAACTACTCCACTCTGCTCAACTTGGCCGCTGTAACACAAAAGCAGCATAAACAAGGTAAATAAATGGTTGTGGCTATACGCTAACAAAACATTATTAATAAAAACAGGCTGTAGTTTGCCCACTACTATGCTATAAAGGATAAAAAATGTCTAAGGAGGGGCGTCTGGTAGCTCAGTCAGTTAAAAGTGTCTGATTCTTGATTTTGGTGCAGATCATGATCTCACAGTTCCTGGGATCAAGACTGCCTCCGGCTCTGAGCTGACAGCATGGAGCCTGCTTGGGATTCTCTCTCTGCCTTTCTCTCTCTGCCCTTCCCCCGCTCACGCTCTCTCTTTCTCTCAAAATAGACAAACGGTAATAAATAAACTTTAAGATAAATAAATGAATAATGTCTAAGGCTACATTTTAAATCCCCGTGTCTTCAGCCTCAATACTTATCTCTCTGCCACATATACCAGTGAGGAATGAAGATACTGAATTAGTGGTTCACAGATTCCTTATGCCCTCCCTTTTCTCTTCCCTCCCTATAAAGTTGGCTTGAATAGACAAGGAAGGAAGCCTTGGCTCAGCAATCTGGGAAGATATTCCTACTAGCGATGCCAGTACCTTCCTTCTCCAGGAGCAAGGAGTGACACTGGAGTAGCACCTGTGACAGAAGCTGGATTCCTCGTGCCCGAGTTCGGGGTTCTGGATTCTCTAGAGATGACCTGGGGAAAGTAGGATATAGAGAGCTTGACATAACCCTGTTGAAACTTTTGAAAGCATAAATATTTTGAAAGTAGTCACACTCACCCCCTGGGCATGGAATCCAGCCCAGGAAAGGTGTTCTGTAGGTACTTAGCATTACAGATAACAGTAAAGCCAGAGTCTAAACAGCCAATTCCCAGATTGATCTGGCATTCATTAGAGGCTCATCTGACACCACCACCAACAGAAGTATCCATCTCCAGGCGCTGATTGGGCATTTGGCTTATTCTTATATGATAGTGACCTTCCTCTGAAACAGAGCTTAGCAGCTACCCACAGGGCTCAACAGATCATGGGCAGCTGCAACTTCTACCCAAACAGGAGAATAAATATATTACTGCTAAGAAAAAAAGTGCTGAGAGCAACCAAGATCTTAGGCCGGGGTGGGTAGGTGGCGGGAATCTTTATAACTGCAAGTTTACAAAGTAAGATGGTCAGAATAAATGTTTTAACTATTTAGGATTACTGAATTGGAAAACCTGGACTGAGGCAATAAGGTAACTTATCTTCAGAATAGGTCTTATAGAGATTACATTTAAACATACTTGAAGAAATCTAAGCAAGTTAATGGAGGAAGTAGAAGATTTCTGAAGGAGAAATGACTAGGACATTTGACTGAAATCTCAAGGATAAGGGTGTCTATACCTAGGGGTAAAGGGAAAAAATAAAATCACTCTTGACAGGAATAGAATAGGATCTTGTCGAAAGGCCCTGTTAAGAAGTGGAAAACTTGGTGTTTAAAATTAGACCAAGGCACACAAGTGTTCATATCAGCATTATTTAGAATACCCCAAATTTGGAAACAACCCTGATATCCACCACCTGATGAATGGTTAAACAAAATGTGAGATATTCATGTAACAGATTATTCTTCAGCAAAAAATGAAACACTATCGAAAGCCATAACAGGGATAAACTGAAAACATATACTAATGGGCATCAGGTTTCTGAGGTAATGAAAATGTTCAAAAATTGACTGAGGGTTGTATAAATCTGTGAATACACAAAAAGTGATGAACTTTGTGACATATGAATTACACCTCAATAAAGTCATTTTTTTTTTAAATGGACCAAGGCCACACATGAGTAGAAAGGCCAAATGGTCTCTCATGTGGGAGACAGACATAATAGCAACCTACATTCCACCTCACCCTCCCAGTTTTCTAGTTTTCTGCTTCAGAAAACAAGCTGGCTGAGACAGTTAACCTTTGCAAATAAAACGTCAATTTAGATGGTCTACCAAGTATGAAATAGGAGAAAAGCAGCAACAGACAAGCACATACTCCCTCTGGTGCCTGGATATCTGGTTTTAACACTGATCTTCCAGCTGTTTCCTCAGACCTTTTCCTATAGTGAGGATCTGGTGCAGGGTCAGCTTCCTGCAAATCCCCAGGCAGGGCCCACGAAAGGTCTGAATCAGATCCACACTGACTAGAATCCCATGGGGCAGGTAGGTCTTTAAGAGGCACAGGAGGAATCCCAGCTCTAATTAAATAACAGTTGATGGCCTTCAACCACCCATCTCACTCCAAACTTGTGGGCTGATCCAGGAACTTCCAACCCTTCCTCCCTTAGGAACTTAAGTCAGGTGGCATCAAACTTGTTTCAGGAGAAACACAGGCTTACACTGAGGCAGAGAGGAAAGGAGGGTACTGGGCCACAGCAGGAGAAATTCAGGACCAGTCAGGTCCAGGAAAGCAGCAGTGTACAACACAACCTTTTCAGAGTGCACAGGCAGGGCTGGGAGAAGGGAGCTCTACGGCACAGGCTCTTACCCAAGGGCTTCCACCACTTGTAACACTGTATAGCTTCCAGATTTCACATCTAGAGGAAACAAAAGAAAAAAATATAAACCCAGTCCCAGTATTGAAAGGATCTAATTACCAATGTTTCCTGCCTACCCTAGGGTTTGTACCTTGGGGCACCCTAGAGCCCCTTCTACGTAAGAGGTATTACTGTAACACTTCAAACATGCAGCTTCAATTATAGAAATTGAAAAGGAAATAAACATATCGTTTGTAGATAATGACTGTATACCTAGAAAATCCAGAAGAAATAACTGAAGAAATATTACAAATAAAATAATTCACAGGACTCCTGGGTGTCTCAGTCAGTTAAGTGTCTAACTTCAGCTCAGGTCATGATCTCATGGGGTTCATGAGTTCAAGCTCCAAGTTGGGCTCTCTGCTGTCAGCACAGAGCCCACTTTGGATCCTCTGTATCCTTTGTCTCTGTGTCTCTCTGCCCCTCCCCTGCTCATGCACTCCCTCTCTCTCTCAAAAATTAATAAACATTAAAAAATAATTTATTAGCTGAGTACAAAATTAGTATTATGAAATTAAGAACCTTCACATATACATATATACACAAAATGCCCTGTAAAATGATACAAAGGAAAAAAGATCCTATTTATAATAGAAAAAAAAAGGGGAGGGAAAAATACCTGGATATAAACTTAACAAAAAATGTGAAGAACTGAATAGTGAAAAACTTTAAAGCACCAGTGAGGAGCACAAAAGAAAATGTGAACAAATAGGCATGCCATATTCATGAAAGACTCAAGAAAACAGATCTCCCAAATTAATCTATAATTTTAAGCAATCTCTATGAAAATACCAGAATTTTTATTTTGGGGGGAACTAGATAAACTTATTCTAAAGTTAAAATGCAAAAAAAAAAAAACAAAAAAAAACAACCCACATAATTAGGCAAATTTTGAAAAAGAACAATGGGGGAGGGAGGGAAGGTAGACTTTACAGATATTAAAAAATTGTTATAGGGGCGCCTGGATGGCTTAGTCGATTAAGTGTCCGACTTCAGCTCAGATCATGATCTCATGGTTCATGAGCCTCACGCTGGGCTCTGTGCTAAGAGCTCAGAGCCTGGAGCCTGCTTCAAATGTCTCCCTCTCTTTGCCACCCACCCTCCTGCCTCCCTACTTGTGCTCTCTCTCAAAAAAAATAAAACATTAAAAAAAAATTTAACATGCCACAAACAAACATTAAAAAAAAATTGTTATGGGGTGCCAGGGTGGCTCAGTCGGTTAAGTGTCTGACTCAGGTCATGACCTTATGGTTTGTGAGTTTGAGCCCCACATCTGGCTTCTAGCTGCTCCCCGCCCCCCCATTCGGGCTCCACGCTAAAAGTGTGGAGCCTGCTTGGGATTCTCTCTCTGCTCCTCTGCAACTTGCACATTCTCGCTCTCAAAATAAACTTTAAAAAACTGTTTCAAAGTCACAATAATAAATTTGTGTATACTTTTTTTAGTGTGTACTTTTGAATATACTTGAAGATTTCTAGAATAAAAGTAAAAAAACAAAAAAACAACCAGCATAGTATGAGTTCATATTTTTAAACAAAGAAATCAATGGTATAGAAATAGTAGAGAAAGTCCAGAAAGAAATACAAATGCATATGAGATGATTAATTTTAAAATTTCAATTAATGGGAAAACTAGACTACTCAATAAACAGTGATGGAATGATTGGGTTAATATTTGGGAAAAAAAGTCTTGACTTTGAATCTTTCATCAAAGTAAACTTTTCAAATGGATTAAAGAAAAAGACATGAGAAAATTCCTAAGTATAAACTAACATTATCAGAAGCCATTGGAAAAAAAAAAAAAAAAGACTGGTTAGGGGCGCCTGGGTGGATAGCTCAGTTGGTTAAGCATCTGACTCTTGATTTTGGCTTAGGTCATGATCTCACAGGTTGTGAATTCACTGTCTGCAATGACAGTGTGGAGCTTGCTTGGGATTCTCCTTCTCTCTCCTTCTCTCTGCCCCTCCCACTCCCATGCTTGTGCTCTCTCAAAATACATAAACATTTGAAAAAAAGATTGGTTAAAATCAGCTACATTAAAAAATTGGATTTTCTGCAGGACAAAAACAAACAAAAAACATCATTAAGACAAACTAGAGGGGCGCCTGGGTGGCTCAGTCGGTTAAGTGTCCAACTTCAGCTCAGGTCACGATCTCACGGTTCATGGGTTCGAGCCCCATGGTTCATGGGTTCAAGCCCCACATTGGGCTCTGTGCTGACAGCTCAGAGCCTGGAGCCTGCTTTGGATTCTGTGTCTCCCTCTCCCTCTGCTCCTCTCCCACTCATGCTCTGTCTCTCTCTCAAAAATAAACATTAAAAAAATAATTAAAAAAAAAAAGACAAACTAGAAAAACATATTTGTAATTCTTACAACATAGGGCTTTTTTTAACCAACACATAAAGCTCCTACAAATCAATGAGAAAAAGATCAACAACCGATTTAAAAATGGGCAATACCTTGGGGCACCTGGGTGGCTCAGTCGATTAAGCATCCGACTTTGCCTTAGGCCATTATCTCACAGTTTGTGAGTTCTAACCCCCTTGTCAGGCCTTGTGCTGACAGCTCAGAGCCTGGAGCCTGTTTCAGATTCTGTGTCTCCTTCTCTCTCTGCCCCTCCCCCACTCCTGCTCTGTCCCTCTCCCTCAACAATAAATAAATGCACATTAAACAAATTTTTTTTTAACATGGGCAAAACCAAAAGAATGAACAGGCATTCTACAGAAGATACTCATATTCACAACAGAAATACAAATTAAACTATATGAAAGTCTTATTTTTAACATACTAGATTGGTAAAAATAAAAAATAACTTTGTAACACACCTATGTTTGGTGATGGTATGCAGAAATAGGCACTCTTACACATTACAAGTGGAGTATAAATTGGTACAACCCCTTTATGGAAGGCAATTTGACAATATGTTTAATAAAAATTACAAGTGTATATATGTTTTAATTCAGTGAATCTTCTCAAAATTTATCCTATATCCTTGTAAAAGTAAAAAATAGTGCATACTACACACATACACACACACACACGCTGATAATGGGACATGATCTAAAATCCAGACAATGTACAAAAATAATATATACAATACTAAGTGCACAGCATTGTTTTTAAGGGGAAGAAAGGTTGTTTCTATTTGCATTTATTTATTTCTCCAGAAGATAAAAGGAACTAATATTGGTTGTCTCCAAGGAAGGACACTGGATGGCTAGGGGGTTGAGAGGTAGACTTAAAAAAAAAAAAAAAAAAAAGATGTTTTATTGTGAAATAATTTTAGAGTTAGAGATTAGCATTAATGTATTACTATTAAACTCTAGACTGTATTTAAATTTTACCAGTTTTTCCACTAATGTCATTTTTCTGTTTCAGGATCCAATTAAGGATACCACATTGCAATTAGCCATCATGAATCCTTGGTCTCCTCTGGTCTGTGAAAGTTTCTCAGTCTTGTCCTTAAGGACCTCGATATCCTAAAGCACTTTATAGAATGTCCCCCAATTTGGGGTTTGATGTTTTCCTATTGCTTAGACTGGGGTCATGGGTTTTGAGAAGAATAGCACAGAGGCGAAGTATCCTTCTCATCATATCATATCAATCATACCAGGGGCACAAGGTATCAATATGACTTATTTATTATTGGTGATTTTATTTTATTTCATTATTATTATTTTTTAATGTTTATTTATTTTTGAGGGAGACAGAGCGAGCAGGGGAGGGACAGAGAGAGAGGGAGACACAGAATCCAAAGCAGGTTCCAGGCTCCAAGCTGTCAGTGCAGAGCTTGACGTGGGGCTTGAAGTCACAAACTGTGAGATCACAACCTGAGCCGAAGTTGGATGCTCAAATTACTTGTCGAAGGTAATATCAGCCAGCTCTGTGAACTACAGAAGTACTATTTTTCCTTTCCCATACTATCTTCTTTAGAAGATTCAAGGGGGAGGCAGAGATTAACCTCCACTTCCTAGAAAGGAATATATCTATCGACCTATCTATATTATATGGAATTGTTCTGTAAGGAAGATTCATTTCTTCTTTCCCCTTTATTTATTCAGTCATTTATTTTACAGCAGCATAGACTCATGTACATTTATTTTACACTTCAGGTTATAATCCAATACTAGGTTATTTTGCTGTTCAAGTTGTTCTATCTTTGGCTGCAGGGAGCTTTTTTAGATTGGCTCCTGTCTTTTTGACTTGTCCCATCCATCCATCCATCCATCCATTTATTTTTTATTATTTTTTTAACGTTTATTTATTTTTGAGACAGAGAGAGACAGAGCATGAACGGGGGAAGGTCAGAGAGAGAGGGAGACACGGAATCCGAAACAGGCTCCAGGCTCTGAGCTGTTGGCACGGAGCCCGACGCGGGGCTCCAACTCACGGACCGCGAGATCATGACCTGAGCTGAAGTCGGACGCCCAACCAACTGAGCCACCCAGGCGCCCCCATCCATTTATTTTTTAAAGTTTATTTAGTTATTTTGAGCCGGGGGAGGGAGGGCATGAACAGGAGAGGGGCAGAGAGGGAGAATCCCAAGCAGGCTCTGCGCTGTCAGCATAGAGCCAGATGTGGGGCTCTATCTTATCAATCGTGAGGGCATGACCTGAAGGGAGATCAAGAGTGGATACTTAACCAACTGACTGAGCCACCCAGGCACCCCATTTATTTATTTTTTATAAAGTTTTATTAGAGCACAGCCAGCTCATTATTGGTTTTTAAATTTTATTTATTTATTTATTTAATATATTTATTTCTGAGAGAGAGAGAGAGAGCACAAGCAGGGGAGGGGCAGAGAGAGCAGGAGAGAATCCTAAGCAGGCTCTGCACCTTCAGCGCAGAGCCTTAAACTGTTAGATCATGACCTGAGCCAACACCAAGAGTCAGATGCTTAGCCAACTGACCCATGCAGGCACCCCTTAATGATTTTAAGAAATCTCTACACCCAGCGTGGGGTATGAACTCACAACTCCAAGATCAAGAGTTTCACACTTCACCGACTAAGCCATCAGGTGCCCCTGTTTTAAGTCATCTCTATACCTAGTGTGGGGCTTGAACTCATGACCTCAAGATCAAGAGTCACATGCTCCTGGGGGTGCCTGGGTGGCTCAGTTGGTTAAGTATCCAACTCTTGATACTCAGGCCAGCTTAGGTCATGACCTCATGGTTGGTGAGTTAGAGCCCCACATCAGGCTCTGTTCTGACAGCACAGAGCCTGCTTCAGATCCTGTCTTCCTCTCCCTCTGCCCCTCCTCTGCATTCTCTCTCTCTCTCTGTCGTTCAAAAATAAATAAACATTAAAAAAAAGGGTGGGGGGCGCCTGGGTGGCTCAGTCAGTAGAGCGTCCAACTTTGTCTCAGGTCATGAACTTGCGATTTGTAAGTTTGAGCCCTGCATCGGACTCTGTGCTGACAGCTCAGAGCCTGGAGCCTGCTTCAGATTCTGTGTCTCCCTCTCTCTCTCTCTGTTCCTCCCTGATACACTCTGTCTCTCTCTCAAAAATAAATAAGGAATAAAAATAAATTAAAAAAAAAAAAGTCATATGCTTTACCAACTGAGCCAGCCAGGCACCACATCGTTTCACTTTTTAAGTACTTTCTTTTTTAGCACTACAAAATACTATAGGCTCATCCTGTAATTTCTCTATCCGAGCCCTAGAATCAGCCTTTTCTCCGAGAAACCCTGATTCTTTTTACTGGAGAATGCTATTACCAACCAAGATCTGGGTATAGCTGTGCTTGCTGCTATTGGGATACCACTGCTCCTAGGCCCCACTTAGCTGGGAGACACAGATGTCCCAAGGAGAGCTGGGAAACACATATGTACGTATTAACCCATATATATATGTACATGTATATCTTTAATTATTTTTCTATCTGTATATATCAAACTAAACATGGGGCACCTGGGTGGCTTAGTCAGTTAAGCCTCTGACTGTTGGTTTTGGCTCAGATCATGATTTCATGGTTCATGAGTTCGAGCCCCACATCAGGCTCTGCACTGATGGTGTGGAGCCTGCTTGGGAGTCTCTCTCTCTCCTTCTCCCTGCCCCTCCCCCATTGTGCTGTCTCGGTCTCTCTCAAAATAAATAAACGAACTTAAAAAGAAAAACACCTAAATATAAGGTCATGTTAAAGTCTCCAGCTATAATCCAGGACCACAGGGTCCATTCTAGCCTCTCTCCTTGTTGTTTGTAATTTGTTTCTCTGACAGTGAGAAATCTGGTTCCCATTATCTACCACTTATTATTTTTTCAATCCTAGTATAGCTACAAATTACTTTCCAAATTGTCAACTTCTGTGAGAAACAGATTTATAAAAGCCAAGTGTGTTTATGTACAGTTTTGTCTTTTTTTTTTTTTAAGTTTATTTATTTATTTTGAGAGAGAACGTGAGCAGGAGAGGGGCAGATATAAAGAATCCCAAGCAGGCTCCACACTGTCAGCCCAGAGCCTGACACAGGTCTTGAACCCACAAACCATGAGATCATGACCTGAACCAAAACCAAGAGTTGGATACTTAACTAACTGAGCCACCCAGGCACCCCTGGACAATTCTGTCTTTAGTCTCCAGACAAAATACTGTTTTACCAAATCACTTAGATCAGCTCCCTCCTCCCTTTAGTGAGGACACATCATACACTAGTAATACAGTAGATTCATTTGTCACTGTCTACATTCTTTTTTTTTTATTTAAAAAAAAATTTTTTTTAATGTTTATTTATTATTGAGACAGAGAGAGACACAGCATGAGCAGGGAAAGAGAGGGAGACACAGAATGTGAAACAGGCTCCAGGCTCTGAGCTGTCAGCACAGAGCCCGACGCGGGGCTCAAACTCACGAACCGTGAGATCATGACCTGAGCCAAAGTCAGACGCTTAACCGACTGAGCCACCCAGGCACCCCTCACTGTCTACATTCTATCTTGAGATGGAAGGGAGGTTTTTCTCCATGTATCCTTTTGTACCTTTTAAATGTTGTACCATGTCAATATATTACTTATTTTAAAAATACATTTCTAACAGCACAATAGTAATTCACACAGATCTACCAGAAGCTTCTTAGGACATATTCTCAAGGAAGAAACAGAGAGTAAAATCTTAGCAATCTTCCTAAGGGTTTGGTTACCACAGAGGAGTTCTAGCTCCATCAGGAAATTACTTGCAGCAGCCTGTTCTGGGTCTCCAACCCACCTACCTCTAAATGTCAGACCTAATAGGTTAGCATTCACCAACACTAGACTTTAGCTAGAGTGAAAAAGCGGCTTGAGTAAACTCCTAAACTTCCAGTTCCCCTTAAATTTGTGGTCTCAGCAACAGGGGTGAGTAGAACTAGATAAAGGCTCACTCTGGTCCTAGAGTAAGAAGTCCAAAATGCCTGAGAAAAGGAGCCCTCTAGTCAGGATTCATAGCTCGTGACTGGCACCAATTTAGACATCAGGCACTCTTAGCCCTACTCGTGCCAGGATGTGGAAGGCCCAGCTGCTGCCCCTGTTCCTGAGAAAGAGCCAAGTGAAAAAATGTCCAGGCTGTAGGGTGGGGGAAGGGACAGCAGCCAGACTAACAGGACAGACCAAGGAACTGACAGTTAGGCTCTGTACCTCATTCCTTAATGGCAACACTGAAGTGAACAGAGATACTCATTTCTGGGTTATACACTATAAAAGAGTATTACACAGTTTGGGAAGGTGGAAAAGAGTACCTTTTTGGAACCTCTTGGTCAAAGACCAGGTAACTCTGCTAAAAACCCCATCTAAACACTAATTTCAGTGGTGGCCACAGAGGGAGCATTTGTGCACAGGACGCTCTAGAGGACTGATTACTGTTACTAGCAAAGACCATCACTGAACCATCATTCTTCTTC
This sequence comes from Panthera leo, assembly GCF_018350215.1. Taxonomy (NCBI): domain Eukaryota; kingdom Metazoa; phylum Chordata; class Mammalia; order Carnivora; family Felidae; genus Panthera; species Panthera leo. The sequence continues at coordinate 56,105,731 of NC_056689.1, forward strand.
AGCAAGAAAATCAAAGTCCCCTGGGAATGCTGGGCTATGGTCTAACGTTGGAAATACCTGAAGTGCTATAAGACAGAGACCTGCCTAATAAGCCCCATTCAGTTGCCTCTAATTTTTTTCATTTAAAAAAAGGGTCTAATTTATATACAGCAAAATGTACAGATATTAACAGTATAATTTGATGAGTTTAAGCAAAAGTATACCTTGAGTAACCAACATCCCAATCAAGATGTGGAATATTTCCAGCAATGGACAAAGTTCCCTCATGCCCCTTACCAGTCAATTCCCTCTCCTATAGGTTGCCTCAAGTTTCATAAATAAAAAAGACTTCTTCACCATGAGTATACAGCATTATGAAACTGGCTGTTTTACAATTACAAATAGACACCCATTGGCATGTGATTCCTTGAATTCCAGTTATGGGTGAACTCTCCTGGCAGAGCCCTTTGGTCTTCATACTTTTCACAAGGATCTTATCTTGAATTAATGCAGCACAAACATAAAGAAACGTGAAGTATAAAACTAATACAAAATTAGAAAAGATGAAAAGATGTTACTTATATAAGCTTTACAGCTATTATACAATAAGAAATAAGAGTAAGGAAAATGGTGAGTACAGTGGCAAAAAGCTAGAATCAGTATTTTGAGGGTGTTTTCACAAACATAACTAAGCCTAACATTTTATTCTAGTTTTGTCGAGTCTACCTCAGAAATGTCTTTTAAATAAGACTCTTCCTTTCCATTCCTTTAACCAGACTATATAGAGACAACCTTCAAAACAGTCCTCCACTTTTTGGTGTGCTGAAAATGTTCTAGAATTTTTAGATAGTTGCAATGATTGCAGAACATTGTGAATGTACTAAAAGTCAATTAATTGTACACTTAAAATGGTTAAAGAGGTTACCTCAATTTTCTTAAAAGCCCTTTCCTAAGGGCACCTGGGTGGCTCAGTTGGTTAAGTGTCAACTCCTGGTTTCAGCTCAGGTCATGATCTCCCGGTTCATGGGTTCAAGTGCCACACTGGGCTCTGAGCTGGCAGCCTGGAGCCTGCTTGGGATTCTCTCTCTTTCTCTCTCTGCCCCTTACCACTTGCGCGCTCTCTCTCTCAGAATGAGTAAACTTTAAAAAAATAAAAAGCCTTACAAAAATGTTTACGTACTTATTTTGAGAGAAAGAGTGCTAGCAGGGGACCGGGGGGGGGGGGGGGGAGCAGGAGCAGAGAAAGGTAAAGAGAGAATCCCAAGCAGGCTCCATGCTGTCAGCACAGAGCCAGACATGGGCTTGATTACATGAACCCAGAGATCAGGACCTGAGCCGAAACTAGAGTCGGACACTTAACCGAATGAGCAACCCAGGTGCCCCTTAAAAAAAGCCATTTAATCCATCCACACTCTATCTAGAATTACCTCCCTAAAATGCAGAATTACTTCCCTGCCCACCAGTCTCTTTTGCTCCTTACTGCCTAAGACCTGACTCCTTGGCTTGATGTCCTTCACACTTTAGCCCTCGAAGCCCCTCTAGCCTCACCTTTAATCATGACTCCTATCATTCACTCACATGTCCCAATTTATCAAGCTCTTCCATATCCTTAATCCTGTAAATATTCCCTTGGTTTGAAATGCCTCCTTCCTGTCAAAATTCAACCCTTCAAGATCCAGCTCAAATTACTCCCTTTCATGTTTCTCCACAATTCTTTAACAAAATTGTCATGTGTGCTTGTTTTATTTATTCAATATTTATTAAGCACCTATTACAAATCAGGTACTGGGGTTAGGGCTGGAGACAGAAAAAGAGACAGGGAGCTTTTAAGGAGTCCACAGTCTTGTTGGGGCAGAAAGACCTTTAAAACAATCACAGTGAGGGGCGCCTGGGTGGCTCGGTGGGTTGGGCGTCCAACTTTGGCTCAGGTCATGATCTCACATCCGTGGGTTTGGGCTCTGTGCTGACAGCTCGGAGCCTGGAGCCTGTTTCGGATTCTGTGTCTCCCTCTCTCTCTGACCCTCCCCCGTTCATGCTCTGTCTCTCTCTGTCTTGGAGGTAGATGAACGTTAAAAAAAAAAAAAAAAAAAAAAAAAAAAAGAATTAAAAAAAAAAACAATCACAGTGTAACACGCTCAGTGTTGCCATAGTGATATAAACAGAGACTGAGTTAGCATAAGAAAGGAGTAAAATTCCTGGGTTTATGAACCCATCACTAATGTTTTAACATTGTAAGTTTTCCCAAACGAACACTACCTGAATCCGGAAGTATCATTAATCATGCACTCGGACTCCTGGGATAAAAGAAAAGCTATTAAGGGGCTAATTTTCCTAAAGGTAGTCTCACTGGCATTAAGGAAAAACAAATGTTAAGTTCTTTTCCCTACATTAAGTAGGCTTAAGTTTTTCCAATGTGTCCAAGACTTACTCTCTAAAAATGGACCTACTAGCACCTCCGAACTACCCACGCTTCCCTCAGCAGGGCACCAGTTCATATGGAGCACTGAGCAGTCATCAAAGGAGTATTTATATGAGACTGACAGAATGTACAATCAGACCTCTGTCTGATGGAGTTGCAGCCTCTTGAGAATCTGGAGGAGCAACCAATGGAGGAAGGGGGAAGGATGTGAAGGAGCAGTAGAGAGAAAAATCCCAATCAGGACTCAGTTTCAATCAAGCTGAGGATGCCATAGACATTTCTCAGAACTGTTTTACTGTTGTTTAACAATCTTTTGGTTTCAGGAATAGTGGTCTCCCACAAAAGTGGGAAAACACAATACAAAAAGACTGAAAAGAAAGAAAATCCAAATAACTGAAAGGAAGAAAATTTATATCCATAACACACTTCAAAATCAGCTTCCTTTCCAACCTCCATTTTTGAACAAAGGACTTCTCCTTTGTTCATCCTCAGGCTCAAAAGCTTGGGGTCATCATAGAGTCCTCACTCTCCTTCAACTGTAACTAGTTAGGCCTCAAATTCCACAGATTCTTCCTTCAACATCTCTCATTCCATTCACTTACACAGTTTTTTACTGCATACTTAGTTATGCTAGTCTCCAGGAGACTTGGGTGGTAGGTATAGGATAGGACGTGGAAATATATACAGAAACAGCTACTACACAAGTCTGCTAATAACTGCTAATAAATGAGTGTCTGAGAAATAAATACCACAAAGATTTTGAAATGTGAGATGATGTCTGGCTGGAGTAATCAGGAAATGCTTGGGGGGCAGGCAGTAAGCACTCAAGCCGACCTTGAATCCGAGGTCTAACTTTGATCAGATGGAGCTAGTGAAAGGAACTGGGAAGGAAAGCATTCAGGGAATAGCAAATCCAGGTGGCTGCCAGGCACCAAAGGTCCAGGAGGAGTGGTAAGAGTAAGGGCTGGGGCCAAGTAGTGCAACCTTTGAATGCTAGCATAAGAAGTCTTTAAGCCTTAACCTACCGGTTCATTTCTCTGCCACCTACTTTCATCAGGAACTTCACTGCAAAGGTGCAAAACAAAGTTGGTGGTAGCTGTCTTTGTGATCATAGGGTGTCATGGAACAGGCTGCTGCTGTGAGTGGCTGAACAGAAAGCTGGTCTCTTTAGTGCTAACAAAACTAGACTCAGGCTGGATTAGAAAGCACATCTAATTTTGGGAAGGTTTCAAAACCCTGTCAGCCTTCAACAACATTAACCAGGGCTGTGATCTCAGATTGAGAATACCAATTTAATCCTTCTCAAATTTGCCTTCATTATATGACTCCCCTGCTCAAGGATCTACGATGAGTTGTATTACCTACAATAGGTCATTCAAATCCCTCTGCCTGGAATCCAAGGTTATGCATAATCCAACCCCACCAAACCTTTTCAAACTTATCTGTTACTATCAACCTCCTTTCCTAGTCAGTAGGGCTAAATTACAACAGGGCTAGTGTTACAGTCTTAGTAGAGCTGAGTTACATTTAAAGTACATAATAGTTAAGGCCATTTTTTTAAAGCATAAAAAATATAAATTTTAGGGGCATCTGGGTGGCCCAATCGGTTGAGCATCCAACTCTTGATTTCAGCTCAGGTCATGATCCCAGGGTAGTGGCATCAAGCCCGGTGTCAGGCCCCATGCCAAGTGTGGAGCCCACTTAAGACTCTCGCTCCCTCTGCCTTTCTCTCTTGCTCGTGTGCTCTCTTTATATTTATATATATATATATATATATATATATATATATACACACACGCACACACACATATATATATACACACATAAATACATATATACACATATAAAATATAAAAACTTGGCAGTCCTTATTCATGCTGTATTCTCAAGTGTGTTCTGAACTTGAAAAGTCCAAAATTATTGTGTTCATACGGTATAAATGTGAAAGAATAGTCACAAATGACACTGATGTAACAGTAGGGGGAGGGTGTATGCATTATCAGTGAATGTTAAACACTTAAGATTTTACAGTTCACTGGAGATGAATTGTACACCAAAATAAACTGTAAACAAACTCTAGTTAATAATATGCCTACCAAAGTATTTAGGAGGAAGTATTTAGAAGGATATCTGCAATTTAAATAGACGGAAAGATGTGTGACAAAGCAAGTTATATTAAAATGTTAATGGTAGTTGAGGTGTTGCGTGTAGGTGTGTCTGTTATGAAATTCTCTGCTGTATGTTTGAAATTTTTCATACTAAAAAACACAGAGGGAAATGGCATTGATAACACACTATGCTTCGTGAAGCTGTAAGAAGTTAAAATTGTTGGAATGGCAGCATCAAGCATTTGCTCCTTGATGCTTCCTTGCTGGCATGCACATAACCCACGAAGCCCTTATTTTCTGGTGTGGTATACTCTCTGTTTGCATGGTTATCTCTCCTACCACAGTATAAGTTCCTGGTGGGCACAGAACCAGTCTAATCTGGATTTAAATGCCTATTGCTTTGTATCGTGTTTGGAGAATAGTATGTGTTCAATAATGGTGGGATGACTGAATGAAAGTGTAACTGCTAAGGACCAAAGTAATATACTCTCTCACAATTCACTTTTTTCATTTCTCACATACGTTAAAAGTTAGTACGTTCCGTGTTCAAGAGAAGTGTTGTCTTTTATTTTTCCCCAAGCATGCAAAATTTCTAAAAGTAAGACAAAACTCATCTGTGTTATTACTTTGTATTCTATTACTTAAACAAGTCTGAAGACCTCCTGACACTCAACAACTCTTTAGGTTTTTTTTGTTTTTTTTGTTTTTCCTTTTTCTGAAAGTGAAGTCTCCGACTTCCAAGGACATCTGGAATTTGTTTTAAGCAAATCTTAGATATGTTGTGAGAACTAAGAGTTCCTGAACTGGCCAAAAGCAGGAAACCGGAGATCTGGGGAAAAGATAAAAACAAACACTACATAAAAAACTCACGAAGCAAATTAATCAAGAACTTTCCCAAGAAACAGAGGGAAAGTCTTAAGGAGGCTTCGCGGAACATCTCAAACTCCCCCCAGAGCGGCTTCTCCCCTCCTCTCTCCTATCACAGCCAGTCAGAGATAGCGCCGCGCGGCCACTCCCAACATGCCACGCGACTGGAGCTGGTGCCGCGGAAGATGCTGCTTCTCACGTCAACCTCCGCGAAACAACGTGCTTTCGCGGCGGGAGCAGCAGATTCTGAACTGGAAAACCTAGGTCTGAGTCCCTGCTGCCCCACCCGCCTGATGTGCCAGTCTCTCGTCCTCTCTGTGCTTCAGTTCCCTCATCTGTGAATCGGTAATGACTCTGTAACCCCAGTTCGCGCACAGGGTGATTACTAAGATGAGGGGCGTAAAGGCGCTTTAAAGAAGACGCAAGACTCTCAATTTGTTACGGTTCTTAAACACGCGGTGCTTACAACCAGCCCCAGACCAATCTCTCAAAGTCACCGCTGTCCCTCACTCCCTTCCCGCCCGGCGCCTATGCTGAGGCCGCTCCCTCCTGTCGGCCCCATGCGGGAGCCGCGCGGCGCCGTCTGCCGTACCTGCAGCTACTTGGTCAGCCGGGCCCTCCTGCTGACCCATGACGAAGTCTTGCACGAGGCCCCACAGGGCGCCCGTAGGCGCCACCGCCTCCAGAGCGGTGGCGGCGGCCATGACGCGAACCAGAGACCGTGGGAGGGGAAGTGGGCGGTGGCACGGGATGGGCCTCTGAGCGCACGCGCCTCCTGAGCCAATCGCCTTTGGAAGGTTAAAGAGGCGGGGCGCTCCCTGGATCACGTGCCTGCCGGCTCCTGGCCAGGCAGTTCCAGGGAGGGATGGGACGGTTCCTCCCCGAGGGGCGGGGCTTGGAGACGGGGCGGTGGCGCGGGGAGGGAAGGCGGCTGCTGGGCACGCAGCCGGGGGCCATTGAGGGCGAATAATTCCCGGCCCGGCTCCCGGGGAGACGGGCGGCGGGGCGGGCACCTGGCTGGGTGGGGCCGAGGGGCGGTACACACCCTGGGGGAAGCCAATGAGAAAATCAGGCCCGGTCCGAGGGGGCGGTGCCGTCGGTCACATGCACACCTGGGGCGGGCGGCGGCGGAGGCGCGGGCACCGCGAGCGGGCGGCAGGGAGCGGGGCCGGGCTAGGGCGGGGTTAGGCAGGTGAGTGACAGGCTCCGGGGGGCCGGCCCCTACTGGGAGCTCCGAGCGAGCAGGGAGTAGCTGCGGCGGTGCCCGCCCCCTCTCTCCGCCCCTCCATCGGAGCTGGTCTCCGGCCGGTCACCGTCGCGGGCCCCCCTGGCCCGGCCACCTGGGACTGTGCTGGGGAATCGGCCACCTCCCTCTCTCCCGTCGCCCGCAAAGTTTGTGGCGAAGCCGGCGCCCGGGCAGAGCGCGCCCCCGCGGGGAGATCGGGGAGCGCCCGATGCCGGGAGGCAGGAGCCGTTGACCCGGGACGCCGCCGTCCGGGCAGGATCGCAGAGCAGCAGACAAGTCCGCCGCCTCCGGTGCATGGGGCCCGGCTGAAGAGCCAGCATGGGCAACTGCGTGGGGAGACAGCGCCGGGAGAGGCCGGCCGCCCCGGGACACCCCCGCAAGCGAGCAGGTAACGACGAGGAAAGGAGCAGGGCCACGGGCGCCTCGCCAGTTGTCCCCCTCCTCGCTCGAGTTCTGGGCTTCCTAAACGACCTCCCACGGCTCCTGACGCCTGGGTTTCCCCGATGTCTGCTCCGGAGCCAGACGGGAGCCCCCTCCCCAGCCCTGGTAGCCGGGGGAGCCGAGTTGGGGCAACTGCGAGTGCTGACCCGGCTGCGAGCCCAACTCGCTCCAACTGGGAAGCTCCGAGTGAGGGTGGGGGCGGGGGCAGGAAATGTTTGCAGACCGCAGCGGGGCCGCGGAGGGGAGGGGGACCCCGGACGGGGGCGCCTCTGGCCTGGCAGCTGGGTCGGGGTCGGAGGCTGGCCCGTCGGGGCACTGCGCGGGCGGCCAGTCGTCCCCAGAACTCGGAGCGAGCGAGAACTGTCGCTCTTCCAAAGACTGTCTGTGTCATTATCGGGCTGCAAATCGTGTCTGCCGGAATCCAACTGGCAAAAGCAGCGCAGGACTCTGGGAAAGAAATCTTTATTTTTCCCGCAGGGCTTTTTAGAGCTTCCCGGCTGTCTGGGAGTCTAGAAAAGGTGGGGTGTGGGGTGAGAATTGCGCTCGGGTTTGTTGGGATCCTTCCCAGCCTTGGGGATGGGATCTGCTCCCTGGTGATCCGCGAGGGCTGGGCAGCGCCTTCTCACTTTCTTGGTACACTCCTCCTATCCTGGCTCTTCGCCCTGGGAAGAGGTCTGGCGTTCGTTTCCCCGGGTCTTGTACTCACTTCCTTCTCTGAGAGTGTTGCAAGGACCTTCTGAGAATGATAAAAATCGTATACTTTAGAGTTGAAAGGGACCTTCAAAACTTGTCTGAAGTCCAGGTAGACTTACCTCCTCCTGTCTGTGTAGAAGCCCTGATCCAGAGAGGTTGAAGAACTGGTCCAAAGTCCCACAGCTAGTTAGCAGTGCAGCTGGGGCTAGAAAGCAGTCGCCTGTTCCACCCAGTTGCCACATATCCCTTTTTGTAAGAGGAGCCACAGGCATAGTATAGTCATTAATGAAGTGGAAACTCTAGTTGGAATTTCCTGTCTCCTTTGACACGGAAGGTGTGTTGCTTGGGTTGTGGGAACTGGGAAGGAAGATGAGGGGAAACGTGGGGGAAGCAGAGAAGGATGTCTGTGTGGTGGACAGGATGACTTCTGGAAGAAGAAACGTGTTTTTATGGGGGTGGGGGTCATAGGGTAAAATCTAACATTGAAATCCTGTTGGCAGCCTTGTCCATTCTGATTGAGAAAAATTGATTCTCAAACCCAAGGGCTGGCTGGCTTTCTTTCTTTCTTTCTTCCTTCCTTTCTTTCTCTCTTTCACTTATTCAGCGAATATTTATTATTTATGTGCTCAGGCCACATAATTGATTTTGTAGCATTTTTCACTGGTGACATCCCTCTCATACTTGAAACTACCCCCCCCCCCTTCCCTTCTTGGCATTAGACTATCCTGGTTTTTTTCTCTGATCACTCCTGCTCACCATCACATCACCTCCTAGGTGTGGGTGCACCACGGTGCAGTTTGGCATTCTGTTCTTTCTCTCATACTCCCTCCCAGAGAAATTGTACACAGTCCCACAACTCTTTCCACTGGGAAGACCCCTACACTGTATCTTCAACTATTATCTGTCAAACTCCAGATTCATACCTGTAAATGCCCACTGGACACACTGATGTAGTTATCCTTTGGATTCAACACTTCCAAAACCAAGCTCTGCATCTCTCCCTTCAGCAAGCTTCCCTTTACTCTTCCATTCTTGCGGTTGTCCAACTTCATACTTTGGAGATGTCTCTGCTGACTTTCTCTGCCTCCTAGTCAGTCATCCGCTGGAACCTGCTGGTTCTTCCTTGGCAAGTCATTCTAACCTGTCCCTTCCACTCTGCTTCACTCTCTTCTCCTCTGAAGTCCAACCCACCTCCCAGGCTGAAGTTAGTTCCCCACCAAGGGCAAGTTAATCTTCAGTCATTCATCCCATGCCTGCACACTGTGGTCCCTCCCAGAAGATGTTTGTTAAATTAACCTGTTCTGAACCCTATAATTCTATGTTTAGAAAAAATTTTTTTAACAGAAACTATTTTTTAAAATAAATCCTACGTCCAACGTGGGACTCAAACTCACAAGCCCAAGATCAAGAGTTGCATGCTCTACTGACTGAGTCAGCCAGGCACCCCTGTTTAGTAGTCTTTTTGCATCTTTCCACTTCTGTAAGAACTTTAACTTTCAAGGCTTTTCAGTTTGATCTGGTCCTTTCTTTTAAGGTGTGATTTCTTTGTCTTCCCCGGACATTAAAGCCACGCTGTTTGCTCATTGCCATTTCTCCCTTCTTATCAAGAACCTTTCTTCCTTTTGAGGTTTGCCTCAAATCCCCTATCTTTCTAGAAGCACCTTGCCTGACAATTCTAACCCCCCCTTCTGAGAACTCCTGCAGACACATTATGCCACTTAACAATTACCTACTCCATATTATTAGTCATTTCTTTGATGTTTATAGTCTTATATCAGAAACTACATTGCAAGCCTTGAAGACCTGGGTTCTGTCTTATCCTTGTGTGTCTGTCTCTCACACTCACTCATGTAGCCATATACATACACACATGCACACACACTCAGCACCCAGCACAGTGACTTGTACAGAGGAGCCACTCAAATATTTGTTGACTTTAGAATGTTAACCCGACTGTATCCTGTCATCTAGATTTTTCATGTAAACATTTTACTGAAGTATCTATCTGCATTTTTTTTTTTACCTGCTAGTGTATCATTTTTTTTGATTCTGCAGGTCTCTCTGTGAATAAAGCTATTCATAAAGTCCAAAGCCAAGGGGAACTCTGTAGGATGACAAGTTTGGTATGAGGGAAGGAATCCTTCTTAACTTCACAGCATGCACCTGGCATTCCTGTAACATCTGCAGCTTACCCTTTGACAAAGACATAGTTTGATGTTGTAACACTAATGCCTAAAACTCCTCAACTCCCTTGGTGACTCTTACCTTTCCTTTGCCACTGGTGTAATGGGGAAAAATCATCAACAGAGAGCTACAACCTGAGTTCTAGTCCTAGGCCTGGAGCTGGGTGATACTGGGCAAGTCATCAAACCTCTCTCAGGTCACACTTTCAATGTCTCAGAAAGGAGCAAGGTTGTACAAAATCATTAGAGCTGTTTCAACATCTTCATAAAGGCACCTGTTCAAAACTGCAAAGTTATTGGGTTGAAATTTCAGGCCTTGTTATGTCATCCTTTGGCCTTAGTTCTGGCTTCCTAGTCACTTGTTAGGTAGAACAGAGACATAATGCCCATTGGTCAGGCCATCTTGCATTAGCTATTTAGTTTTTAACTGTTACTCATAATGCATCCCCCGAAAGTCTAGGTTCCCCCTCCAGGTGCTGGGTGGTCCTTGCACTCTTCAGAGAATACTTGAAGATTTACTCATGTGGGGTGCTCCCACCACCACATATATATACCCAGGGTAGATCAATATCTCTGCCCCTGAAGTGGGTAAGGCAGCCCCTCCCCCAGCCACCCCAGGGAGAAATAGAGGTGGTAGAACTGGGCAAGTCTCTTGCCCAGTTCTACCCTTTGAGAATGTGGCAGGGCTGAAACCCAAATATCTGACTCTGTGATGTGCCAGGCATATCCGCTTACATTCTGGAATCTCAAGCCCGGTGTGGACAGACCCAGGGCCCTGTTTTGAGCTGGTTGGGCTTGGCACTGTGGTTGCAAGAGAGTCTGCTTCTCATTGTGTGGGCTGCTGTGGCTATTCTTGAGGGAGTAATTGGGCAACTTCTCCATTTGCTCAGTAAATATTTACTGAGTGCCAGGCACCTTGCTGGCTGTGAACAGACATGGTTTTTGGCCACATGAAGCTTACAGTTTAGGGGCGGAGGGAGAAAATAAACCTATAGTCATACAAATTCCATGTGATCATACATGGAAATCCTGTATGATAATACATACGGTTATGTATTACTATATATGCTGGTGACTCACACATTTATAATTTCAGCCCATCCTCTTCAGCTCTAGCCTTGTATATTTTGCTGGTGGTCAACACATTGGATGTCTGACAGGCTTCTCAGTTTAACACGTCCGAGACAAAATGAACCCGCACCCCCCACTCCTGCTCTTCCCAAAGTCTTCCCAGCTCAGCTCATGGTGATTTATTTCATCCTTCCGTTGCCCAGGCCCCCAAAACACTACCCCAAAAACACACCCCTGACTCCTCCCCTTTGCCTCAGCCCCACATCCATTTAATCAATAGGTCCTGTTGACTTTGCCTTAAATATACCCAGAACCTGAGTCCCATCATCCGCACACTTTGGCCCTGCTCTAAGCTCCCGTCAGTCTCTTAACTGACCTTCCTGCTTCCTCCCTTGTCTCCTGACAGACCGTTTTCATCGCAGCAGCGAGAGTGGTGCTGCAAAACCGTAAGTCAGCTTTTGTTGCTCCTGTGCTCCCCGTTTCATCCCCAGCCCTTGTGTTGGCCTACAAAACACTATACAATTTTCACCAGCTTACCTTTCCTAAGCCATCTCTTGCTCTTCAGCCCCTGTTCCACACCCCCTGGTACCTGAACGGGGCCCTCCCTCCCTCACCTCCTCCACATTCTTCCTCAGTCAAGCCCTCTCAGGCCAGCCTTTTATAAATCGATCCCCTTCCCTGTACTACCTGCTGTCAGCATTATCCCCCCCCCCCGCCCCCTTCCCTGTTTTATTTTTCTCCATGGCAGTTACCATCATCTGACATTGGCTGCCTCTCCTACCGCATGTGGTCAGGGATTTTTATTTGTTTGCCCCCTGATACATAGAGCAGTGCCTGGCATACAGAGGTGCCTGATAAGTCTTTGTTGAATGAAACCAGTGTATCCCTAACAGTGTTGGGAAGGTCTGTAGAAAAGCAGGAATGAGCAGACCTGACTGCTCTCTCATCTCGTAGGTGTTAGGGCATGCATCTAATAAGGGGACTTAGGCTGCAGCCTCACAGTGCTATTCTGTTCCTGGGACTGGCTTCTCTGTCATCCCAGGCCTGGATAAGGTCTCAAATACCTGGCATATAATTCCCTGTGATTTGGGAGCCTCTTGCTAGGAGATACAGGGGCTATGGCAGCAGAGCAGAGTGAAGTCCCCTATTAAGGTCCTAACCAGGCAGTGTCACTTTCTTGACATTTTATGTCATTTAATGCATCTGACTGTGGACCCCTCTCTCAGATACACATGGTATTTGTAGTCATTAACTCAAAGGGCAGGGATGGGGTGGTCTAACAGACTGGGAAGCAGGAAGGCGGGTGATGTGGATTCCAGGCCTCTCTCTGCCAAGTAACTTGCTGAGGAATTTTTAGAATCATAGAATTTTAGAGGTGAAAGGAACTTAAAGTTTTCTTTAACCTCTTTTTCTTTTCCAGCTATTAAAAAGAGAATAAAGGTATATCTGCTCCCTGCCGAGTTCACAGAAACGTGGTGCAGGCTATATAAAAACTGCATGGGCTCCTTTAAGTTTTCAGTGTGTTGGGGTCAAGGCATTGTAGGGAAGTGCTCAAGGTCAAGTGTATTCAAAAGGGAGGAAGTCTAATCTGGCCCTTTCTTAAGTGGTGATCTTGGGCAAGTCATTTGTTTTGTGCTCAGTTGATCTTCTATTTTAAAAAATGATAATTATTTGCAGTTTACTTCAGAAAGATGTTATGGGGATAAAATAAACGAACACTGTTTTGAAAATTGGTTTCATGACTGCATGGTCTACTCAAATATGAGATCCCAACCCAGATCCTCATCTGGCATTGATGGGAAATAAAGCGTTGGTTCTCTGCTTCTTCCTAATTATGTGTGCGGCTTTGATCTCTCTGAGCCTCAGTTTCCCCATTTGTACAATGGGATGACTGCTACCCTACCCACCTCCCAGAGAGGTTTTAAGAATCAAGTGAGATCCTGGATAAAAAGAGGTTTCGTGAACTCATAAAGTTTCTATTATCCTAGCCACAGGATTTTTACACACAAAAACCATGGCCAGTGATTTTCCCCACCAGATCATTGAAGCTCACTCTTTTTTCAAAGAGCAAAACTATAAAAGAAATGTTTAAAAACTATTTTTGGATGGAAATCTTTCTGAAATGGATGATAGGCTTCCAAGCAAAATACACTGAGCATGAATAACCTCCTCTTTGCGACTCAGGGGTGTTGAGTTCATACCTGTATGTACAAAGCACCTGCTTGGTGGAGGTGGGAACCACAAAAGCTTCTTTCTGTCAAAAGCCTTTATCTCTGAAAGAAGAGGGGTGAACTGGTGACAGGCAGAAGGAAATTGCTAAGGGAGAGCCTGGCCTTCCTCAGGGTCCCAAGCACCATTGGTGCAGGGAGGCTCTTGATTCCTGTTCTGGGCTCTGAGTGAGAACAATGTCCTGCCTGATCAGTGTGAGGCCTCTGGGCTTCTGAGACTAGAGGGCAGTGGGCCCCAAACTAAATGGTGTCCAGCCACTGTCCTTTTGGGGTTCATGTTTCCACCTATAATCTGTCTTCTCCCTGGCAGCAGTCACTCCTTTTTTTCATTTCCCCATATAAAATGTGCTTAAATATACGTAACATAAAATTTACCATGTTAACTACTTTCTAGTAGATGGTTCTGTACATTAAGAACATTTGCATTGTTATACATCCATCACCACCATTCAGCTCGACAACTTTTTCATCTTCCCCAGCTGAAACTCTGTACCCATTAAACACAAACTCCTCATTCTTCTCTCCCCCGTCCCCTGGCAGCTGCCACTCCGCCCTCTGTCTCTTATGAATTTGACTACTCTAAGTACCTCGTAGAAGTAGAATGATGCAGTATTTGAATTTTTGGGTTAGGCTTATTTCACTTAGCACAATATCTTCAAGGTTCTTCTATGTTGTACCATGTGTCACAATTCCCTTCCTTTTTAAGGCTGAATAATTTTCCAGTGTATGTCGGTACCACATTTTGTTCACTCATCTGTCAGTGACACTTGGGCTGCTTCTACCTTTTGGCTACTGTGAGTAACGCTCCTGGGAACATGGGTGTACAAATCTGTTGGGAGTCCCTGCTTTCAGTTCTTTTGTGTATATATCCAGAAGCAGAATCGCTGGATCATATATGAATTCTACGTATAATTTTTTGAGGAATTGCCGTGCTGTTTTCCTTAGTGACTGTATCATGGTACATTTCCGCCAGCAGTGGACAAGGGTTCCAATTTCTCGCATCCTCACCAATAATACTTGTTATCTTCTGGTTTTTATTTTGTTTGGTTTGCTTTTGATAATAGCCATCCTTATGGGTGTGAAGTGACACCTGATCATAGTGGTCACTTGAGATTCCATCTATTGGGCTCAAATATCAGCCTGTCCGATTTCCTGAGGAAACAGATGACTGGGATTGTTAGAATTGTGCCCAGAGAAAGATCAGATGGCTCACAGTGAAGCCTGAGGGACCCTCCAGAGAGGGAAGTATAGGAGGTTGGCTGGGTGGATTCTGCGACATCTTATCTGGTCAGTCAGAATTTGGCTTGCTTCTGGGTTTCTAACTAGGTGGTTGATGGCTGGGAAAGAAGACTGGATGGATGGATGGATGAATGGATGGATGGATGGATGGATGGATGGATGAATGGATGGATGGATGGATGAATGGATGGATGGATGGATGGATGGATGGGGCTTCAAGTGAAGCAAAGCAGCTCTGTGTTGTTATAACTCATCTGGCTCCCAGAGAATGTTAACTCTGTCTTAACTTGGGGTGAGTGGGGTAGGCACCAATTTCCTTTTTAGCTTTTGCATGTGAGAGATGCAGGACTGTGGTTCAGATGGGAGCATGTAGGCTTGAGTCAAAGGCAAGTAGTGACAGTGACATGGTGAGTTTGCTGCTCAAAACCACATGCTTCTCTCTGTTGGAGACAAGGTCCTGCCCCTTGCTTTCTGAGCTCACAAGGTAGAAGGACCAAGCACAGTGTGCACCCATACCTCTGACCATGCCAGCCCCTCAACTAGTGTCCCTTATTGTCAGGAAAGGGGCTGGAGCACCTTCTGCAGGGTGTGGGGTGGGGGGGACGAGGACGGCTCCGCATTTGTACCTGTGTCCTCAGGGAGGCTGGCACCAGAGCCCAAGCCCAGGCAGCCAGCCAGTCACCCAGCAGCCTAGATCTTAGAGGACTCAGAGTTTCGTTGTTTTTAGGGCTGGAAGAGATACAGTTGGCAGTAGCTCACCTTTACTTGGTGTTCACCATGTGCCGGGAGCATCACGTGCGGGATCTTGGCTAATCCTCACGACCATCCTATGGGTGGACACTATTATCACCTTTTTACAGATGAAGAAACTGAGCCCTAGAAAGGTAATGTCTCCTGCCTAAGGCCATGTAGCTTGTAAACAACAGAGCCAGGACTGGAACCCAAGTGTCTGATCTCAGAACCTGAGCTTTTGGGCCCTTGGACAGTTTATCTTCACCAGACAGGAAGAAGAGAACCCATGGTTTTCATTTTTAAAATGAGTTTATTATTGAGCGTCTTTAGGCACCTTGCTAGACCCAGTCCTCTCATTCAATTGTCCTTGTTTTACCTATGGGAACATTTCTAGCCATTTTACATATGGGAAAGTTGATGGGGAGGAAAGTAAATTGATTGCTGGGGGTTATGAGGCTGAGGAGAGGCGGAACTAGAGCTCAGATTAAGCACTTTGACTCAAATTGCAGTGCTCAGAGCTCATTCTTCTGTGCTGCCCTCCCTCACTTCTCTGAAAAGAAGCTGGAAGTCTGATGTAAAACCTGCAAAGCTCCAAGGACTGTAGCCACTCTGCTCCCTTCTCATTGCTGTTCCTTCCTCCTTTAATTTCCCAACCCCCAAACTACAACCTCTACCCTAGGAGCCACGTGAATCCATTGTCTTGGATCACGTGCTTGGCACTTTGTAGATGCTCAATAAATATGTGTTGAATGTTGTTTGAGGGTTGAGTGTGCTGGAATCTCAGCCAGGATTGTGTTCCTGAAGAGAAATACAAGTAGAATGCAAACATCTTTGTTTTCTCCCTCTTCTCCCAGAGCGAACTGCCGCTTTCCAACTCTCAGATGCCTGGGACTTGGAGAAAAGAGTGCCCTGGCTGCAGACTTTGAATTATTCCCAAATTCCCAGGAGAAAAGAGGCAACAAAGTCATATTAGCAAAGTGCTTGCTGGATCAGGTGTCACTGTTTGTAATTAATAAGACTAATGATTTCTTACTTTGCTCAGCATTTTGCAGTTTTTAAAGTGCTTTCACCAGTACTATACATGATTTGTTCTCCACAGCCATCCTGTTAGGTAGGCAGGGCAGGAATCATTTTCCCCATTTTATGGGTGAGGATATTGAGATTTATTGAGGTTGCCAAGGTGCCCAACATTACTGACAAGTAAGTGGTAGAGAGGCAGAAGCCATAGGAGCAGTGGCTCTACTGCTTTCTTCCTACGGTGGGAAAGCCTCAGTTTCCATATCTGTAAAATGGGGACAAGAGTCGGGCCACTTAGGGGAGTCAAGGACTACATTACACAAGTGGTGATGTGTGTGAAGTGATCAGCACAGTGCCCAAACACAGCAAATGATTAGTGAATAATGGCAATGGGTTGTTAATGGCAATAATCAAAGCTAAGTTCATTGTTCCTTTGGGAACTTGTATTCTACTGACTCTTGGTCAGCCCAGAGTATTGGGAAGAGCAGAATGTAGCCTCCCCTGGGTGCCCCTGGGAAATCTGCTTCTGCCCACCCTTTGGCCCTTCCCTTGGGGTCAGAGTGTATAGCGAGGGCTGACCGTGAATTTCTTTTGATTTGCAAAATCTAGAGTCTTTGAAATAGGACATTTATAAGATACCATTTTTCCTTTTGGTGGCAGATAATTATGACAGTATTACACTTATTCTGTTCATTTAGTATTCATTTGCATTTTATTCCAACTCCTTTACTTCATTAGCTATGTAGCCTTGGCAAGTTGTTTTGGATTGGGGGCCTCACTCTGCTCACCTATAAAATGAAAGTAACAGTACCTACTCTGTAGGATTGTCATGAGGATTAAATGAGTCAATGCACATTAAGTCTCCTTAGAATGGTGCCTGGGAAATATTAAAATACTTGGTAAATTGTACTTACTATTGTCACCGTGTTTGGCACTTATTATTTAAGCCAGCCGTCCCCAACCTACCTCTTCCCCCCCAAGTTGAGATACAAGGCCAGTGAAGTTCATACACAAGACCTAGCTTCTGCTCTATACCCTGGTTATCTACCATTCTTGTGATTCCTCTCATTTATTCAGGAAGGCCAATTGGAAGCAAATTGCACAAGAGTGATATTATTATAGACATAGCCTTGAATCTAGCCTCATTCTAAAAAATATGAACCTTTCACAAAAACTTGAGAACCCTTGTTAGTTACAAATCTCTTGCAACAGCCCCCACCCCCTCAGCTCTTGCTGATTTCAGCAACACCCAGTG
This sequence comes from Panthera leo, assembly GCF_018350215.1. NCBI lineage: Eukaryota > Metazoa > Chordata > Mammalia > Carnivora > Felidae > Panthera > Panthera leo. The sequence goes on from NC_056689.1 coordinate 56,123,209, forward strand.
GCTACTTTTCTGGGCTGTCTCAAAACAGATGTAAACATTTCTTGCTTGGTAGGTCAAGGCTGGGGAGTGCCCTCAGTTTGCTGTGGCTCATCTTCAGCTTGGCAGAACATCTCTGGGTCCTCTGGGGCTTCCTTCCTGGAGCCTGGCACATTTCTCTAATATACTTTGTCAACTGAAGACACCTCCTTCGTGAACTTTCTTGGAAAGTGATCAATATCCGCAGCAGAGCCACTTTACCACAGTTGATACACAGCCCCTACAACTAGATTAAGAAACAGTTGTTTTATAGTTATCATATATTGCTATTAATTAAGCACCAACTCTGTGGCAGGAACTGCAGTAGGTACTTTACCCACATTTCATCTAGTCCTCCTGATAATTCACTGAGGGTAAGACTGTCCTCATTTTAGGGGAGAGGCTCAGTGATACTATTGTGTGCAGGGTCACACAGTGAGAAATGGAGGGTTTTGGGTTCCAGACCACTGTTTTAGATTTCCAGACCCGCATTCCTTCCATGCAATACCTACCTCCTTGTCAATTTCAGCTGAGGGCTCACTGGGCCCTAAACAGGTATGGCTGGTTTACTGACTGACGTCATTGCCACCCATGACTAGCAAATAGTCTACTTCTGCCAGTTCTTGCACTACACATCCTAACTGTGCCAGAAAGTGCATTTTGTTGTCCCGTGAAAGGACAACAAAACCTTCATGGATTTGTTCTGCCTTCCTCCCCTCTCCCCAGCCCCATGCAGTGTCTGCAAAATAAACCATACTGTCCTCTATAATATGGGATATTGCACATGGCATTGATTTTTTTACTTAACGAATGCACTGTTTCCCCCAAAATAGACTGTCACATGACACAGGCATTTCATTTCTCAAGACCTCACAGCTATACATACATAGTATATACCTCACTATAATACATAGTACCATGTATTATAATCATTGAAATCAGTACCCATTTATTAACCTACCATGGGTGCGTTAAATACCCTACTAGGTGTTTGACATTGGTGTCTTCAATTTTCATATCAGCCTTATAAGGTAGGCATAATTACTTCCATTTTCCAGAGGAGGAAACTGAGGCTCAAAGAGGTTAAGACCCACGAAAGTGGAGGAACTGCTATTTGAACCCTAGTAGTTGTAAATTGGGAACCGATACTTAACCACTATGGGAAACTGCCTCTAAAAATTCCGTACATCTGCCTTGTCCCAGGCACTGCGTTAGGTGTCAGGCACAGCAGGAAGAGTTGATTCCTTTCCTCAAGGAACTCACGGTGTGATGGACTAAATGAATACTGGAGCTTCTGTGATTGGGTTTTATTTTTTCCATCTGGCCACGCCCTAGTGGGCAGATCCATGGCACACAGTGTCCGGGCTCCTCAGGGAGCTGCACAGCCAGGTTTACATCCCTGATGGCTCTGTTTGCTCTTTGCCCTTCTTCCCTCTGGGTCGCGCATCAGGTTCACAGATTCCTGTTTGTGGTCTGGCCTGGGTCTGGCCTGGGACTGGCTGCTGAGGAGAAAGGGAGCATGATTTGGCTGGGGACTTAGTGCTACTATGGCTTTTATAAGGCCCCAGATGATTGTTTTGAAAACATCCACATGCTGTATGCACTGTTATCTGGGGCCTCTCCCTCAGGAACAGGATGGGCTAGTCTTTGGAGTCAAAAGGCAGAAGGAGAGCTACACTGGGCCCTTTAATCTGCAGCCGACCCCTCCTGTTTGAAGCTGAGCCCAGCTCTGTCCTGCTGTGACATGTGTCCCATGGAAGATCCAGGGGCTAGATGTCTGGTTTATTGCTGACCATCATGTACTTTTACTGCAGCCTTAAGGCAGCCTTAGGCCTGCCACTTGTGACTGCACCACCCCTTGGGCACTTGTCTGTGCCCTGGCCCACAGGAAATGTCACGGGAGAGATTTCAGCCTCCTGGCCCTGTTCTCCATGGTCCAGTGCTAGTCTAGGTATGGATGGACGGGGACCTCTTTTATAAGCTGGGTCTGGGGCCTCTCAGCTTTAGAGGGGAAATGGTCCCTTTTTCTGAAAGCTGTGGGGTTGGCAGACTTGCTCAGAATCTTTCCTAACTTTTAGGAGAAGAGAATTGGCACCGATAAAGATTTCAGCTGGAGGAACTGGCTCATAGAGGTCAAGCCACTGCCCTGTAGTCTATCCTGCGCAGAGATAGAGCTGGTGTCAGACCCAGGAACTCTGACTCCATTTCTCATGTCTTTTTCTATCTGTCTTGCTTCAAACCTGTGTACACGTTGTACATGTATGTCTCGTCATTGATGATGGCTCATGGCTGATCTAGGGAGGGAACAAAGACAAAGATATGATACCATTTTAAGCAAGATGTTGTATAGACTAGTGCTAAATCATGCAGTGTAGACAAGCAGAGACAAAGGCAATGTATAGACACTTTAGAAAGAGTTGAGATGGGATAGGGCGGTTATTAAAGATAAGTGAGGAGAGTTGCAGAAGGGTTAGTGATTTGAGTAAGGGGTGCAGGCTGGAGAGAAGCAAGTAGTGTGATTTTCTGTGTTGCAGAAGTAGTAGATGTTTATATAAAAAGTGTGAACAACACCAGAAAGCCCAAAGAAGAAAATCTCCTGCACACTCCCACCACCCCATGAGAGTCCCTACTCCTAGTTGGTGTTTATCTTCTAGCCTTATTTTCTTTTTTTCTTTTTTTAGGCAGCAGAATCAAATTGGCTGTGTACACCAAGGTTAAGGAAGGTCTCGAATAGTAAACGGGGAGTTTGAATCAGAGGGAGCCTCTGCTGGTCCCTGCACGTGGGGTGCAGATAAACGAAGGGCTTCGGGTGCCAACCATCTGTGAGCAGGCAGGACTGAAGCCTCTGATGAAGCAGGGGCTCCCCTACCCCAGACTTTCATCATGCACTGCACAGGAGACTCACGTTTGCTCGTGGGGGTCAAGGGAAAGAATTTCTCCTGAGTTGTCTGGAAACCTAACCTGCATTCCCACCGCCCCCCAGGCCACAGGCCCCTTTCTTTCCTCTTTCCCATCCAGTTTCTTCAGCAGAGCTCTCTTCCCTGGAGTTGGGGATGCATAGCCAGTTTTGCCATGCCACAAAGCCTTGCTGCTGCGTGAGGTCATTTCAGGGGAGAGACTATATATAGCGGAGGACTCGCATCAGGACAGCTCCATATTGTTCGGGCTGTTTGCATTGCCCTTCCGCCGATGTAGCCAGGGTGACCTCACACTCCATACCAACTAGTGGGCACCACATTGTGTCTTCATTGCTCCCTCTGTGTTCTCCGGCCAGTGCTCACCCACACAGGAATGAGTTCCGACCCTGCCCAGGCCCAGGAGCCTTTAAAGAAGCAGCCTTGGGAGAGAGGCAATGGGGAGAGTCCAGGGACCAGAGTTCCCTTCCAGCTCCGCCACTTTGTGCTTAGCTTGGTATGTGTAACAAATTAGGTGCTGCCCTGATTGACGCCAGGGAGACTGGAGACCCAGAGGTTCCACTGAAGTTGTTGCTACGGGGCACACAGTTGGAAAACCACTACGGAAGACAACCCTCTGAGGTTTCTTCCAGCCTTAGGATTCATGGGTCTGGCCTTGTGATGGTCTGTGGCCTAAATGACCCCTCAGGAGGGGTGCAAACTTTGTAACGTCTTGGAGATTTTGATGGTTGTCTTGGGTAGACTGGAGATACAGTATAGGGAGAGAAATCTCAGGAGAGTTTTTGCAGTGGGACAGGTGGGGATAGCACAGAGTTGGCGGGTCCAGTATGACTTGCTAGGCTCTATAGCCATAGGCTGTTTTCTCTGGCTGACTCCCACCTGCCTTTCCTTTCAGTGCTCATTTGTCCCAGAGAAGAGATGAAAATGAGGTTATAATGCACTTCAGGCAAGGAAAGTGCATTTAATTTAAGTTGCCTGGAGCTGAATTTCCCATTTTATATGTGGAGTATTTGTAGAGCACAGAGGTGCCTTTGGCAGAAATCGAAAAGTCAGGATCTGGGGCCAGTTTCCTTCATTGAGCAAGTTTGTTTGCCGAGCACCTACTTTGTATTCTTAGAGAAGCATACGGGAGATCCCAGCTGCGTTAGGACCCCTTTACAAGTAACAGGAACCCACTAACTCCAGCTTAAACAAAAAAGGTGATTTATTATAGGGTTTCAGGGGGTGCTCAGGACGCCACAGCAAGACTGCTGCCTGGCCTTAAGCAGGAACTGGAAAAACCTCATCAGAATCTCCCCTTTTCCCTCAACTCTGCTTCTCCTTGGGCTCCCCCCACCCCCCGTTTCCACAGCCCAAACAGTCCCAAGTATTCCTGCAAGAGCTCAGCTATCCCCGCCCCAAGTGCAGATTCCCGGGGGAGCATATCCAGTTCGCCCAGCTTGGTCCACTCAGCTCCAGCCAGGGGATGGGTGTCACTTGCAACAAAGCCTGTATGGGAGGGGCCGTTCCTGACCGTGTGTAGACTGGGGACAGCTCCAGAGGAGGGGGACTTGTGAGCTGCATCCATAGCTCCGAAGCTGTCACCTCTTCTAGGCCTTAGTGAGAAGCTCTAGTCCTAGGGAGGGACCCGGGCGTACGTGAAACACCTACTAGCCATCCAGGAGACAAAGAGGTGACCCTTGGGCAGAGCCTGCTTGTTCTGAGTATATGGCTCATCCAGTTGGGGCTGTCAGGAGGGGACAGGCCTCCCCAAGCTGGTATGGACAGTGTTCCACACAGAGCAGAGGGCCCTCCAGTTTAGCTCAGGGGAAAAGGGTTTACCAGCAGGATCACATGGAGGCAGCCGGCCTCATAGGAGCTGGGGCTGGAGAGCAGTCAGGAATGGAGGCAGCTCTGCCTCTTGGGGGCTGGTGGCCTCTCTGCTTCCATCTGAGCGTCTGCTCTTAGCTTCCCTCTCTATGGACCCAGCCTTCTCCTCTCGGCTCATCGGCTTGTTCCAAGACGGAGCACACCAATGCTGAGTTCTGGCAACCTGTGTTTTGACTTCTCTGGGTCACGGGACCACCCAGATACAAGCTACTAGTGCAGAGCCTGATCACACAGGATTTGAGGCTGCCCCTTTCGGGGCTTTAGGTGGGACAGGCATTAAGAGACAGTCTCCTGCACTCAGAGGATGCTTTTGGACACTGGAGGGTAGAGGCTTGAAGATGGAAGAGAAGAGGGCTTGGGAAGGCAGACCAGCCTGAGCTAATGCAAAGATGCAAGGAGGTGTGTGTTTCGGGGAGGGGGCAGTAAGGCCTGAAAGACCCCTTTGAAGCTAGGCTGTGGGACAGGAGATGATGCTGGGGACTTGAGAGGGTGCTCCAGACTCAAAGGGCAAAGAGGACAGCTAGGGAGGGGCTGGGGCAGCACAGAAGACGGAAGCCACTTAGGAGGCCGGGCCGGCAGTGCTCCGGCAGCGGGGGAAGGGTCTGCACTGACATGTCGGCAGTGGAAGTGCCAGGGGTACAGAAGCCCTTTTGAAGAAAGAGTTTATGGGTGACAGTTTGGCTGAAGCAGAGGGAGGGTCCAAGATGTGGCAGGCAGCGGGTGGGAGCATTGGGCAGGGCTTGGCAACACTGGGGACGGGGGAAGGGCAGCTCTTTGAAGGAGAGGTCGTTAGCCTCACGCAGCAGCATGGCCAGAGTACGTGTTGTTTAGGTTGGGAGAACTGAGGATATTTAAAGCAGAAAGGGAAGTCCCAGGGTAAAGGAGGAGACTTCTGGAGAATGGGTCCCAGGCCTACCAGCTCTGCTTCTCAGGAACTAAGGCCCTGCACACGTTGCCTTAGCTTCCTCATCTTCAGAATGGGAACAATATCTGCCCAGTCCCCTCCTAGAGTTGTAGGTCAAAGGTTATGTACATGACAATGTTTTGTGCTCAGAAAAGGCTCACACAGATGCAGGCAGCCTTGTTACTATTGCTGCTTGTGTGACAGCCTGCATGGTGACCCCCCCCGGGGGGTCAGGCAGCCTTCCTTCCTGGACCTGGGACGACATGACCTGATGCGAACTCCCCGCAGCCAACCCAGACTCCCTGACTTCAAATCACCTGGGGTAGTGTTGAGAGGAGCGCCTATCTGGAACCTGAGTCTGGGGGTCCCTGAGTGACTGATTAGAGCTAGGATGAGTTCACCCCCACTGACTTCCAGCATTCCCCTGATTGGTGCTGTGTGTGTGTGTAGAGAGCCCAGCGGGCAGGCTGGAGGCTGAACCCTCCTTTAGATAGAGAGAGGAGAGAGGGAGGGAGGGTGGAAGGAAAGAGACAGTTGGGGAAGGGGGTGGCTATGGGCAGGCTTAACCCATGCACATTTCGGAGTGGAACTGGAAGGGGGGTTCTCCCCTGTGTGAGCCTTGTGGGCCTCTTCCCCACAGGGAAATCCACAGAGCACTTGTTTCAAAGTTCCCAGGAAAGGGGGAAATGAAACCTACATCCTGTTTTGCCGCCAGCCTAGGGAAGAGGACCCAGATGGCGACAGTAGATGGTGGTAGTAACCTAATACTGGTTGACATCCTGGGACCCGTGGAGTTGGGGGAACGGAGAGAGCTTGAGGAGGGGACCCGAGGAGAGAGCCTGTGGCCTCCCTTCCTATTCTGTTCCATCCTTTCTTCATTCACGCAGTAGGGCCCAGCAGCCTGGTGCTTTGTTCCCAGCTGCCTCTCCCTCAGGATTGGCCCAGCTTTCCCTACTGCCCTACAGCTTTCCCTACAGTCCTGTCCTCCTGGCTTCCTTCTGGCTCACCTGTAGCTTCCTCTCTCCAGGAAGGGAGCTTCCTGTGCCCACCTTTCTCCCCTGCTTTCTCTGCCTTCCCCCCTCCCCCACCAGGGCCTTTGGCTATTTCCAGTCATTTCTCTCCCACAGAGCCTCTGCTGGAGTCACCTGCTCCCCCACCCCCACCCCAAGCCAGACTTTGTGTTCTCCTGCCAGCTCAGTTCCAACCCCAGCCCCTTGGAGTATTACTTTTCCTAAAGCGCAGCAGCTGTGTCTTTTGCTGGTCTACCCAGCTGTTCTTGTCCTTGACCACAGAGGTCATGTCACTTGTGACAATAAATAGGAAATGAGAATGAGAGGGTTGCCAGGTGCCTCTGGGCTGCCCTTCCAGCTGCCTGCATTCCTGCTGGGAAACAATAATTGTAATACAAAACATTTATAAACATGTTCTATGTTCACTTACCATTTCCCAGACACTGTGCTTAATATTTTACCCATATTATCTCATTTAATCTTCATAATGACCCGGTGAGGGAAGTTGAATTGTCATCCTCTTATAGTTAAGGGAAATGTGACATTACTGACAAGTAAGTGGCAGAACAAGACTGGAATTGGAGCGGGTCTGACTCCCATGCCCATTTCTTTTCTTTTTAAGTTTTTTTTTAATGTTTATTTGTCTTTGAGAGAGAGGGGGGGACAGAGAGAAAGAGAGAGAGAGAAAGAGAGAGAGAATGAGCGGGGGAGGGCAGAGAAAGAGGGAGACACAGAATCTGAAGCAGGCTCCAGGCTCTGAGCTGTCAGCACAGAGCCCGATGCGGGGCTCGAACCCATGAACTGCGAGATCATGACCTGAGCCAAAGTCGGATGCCCAACTGACTGAGCCACCCAGGCAACCACCCAATGCCCATTTCTTAACTGTGTCCATGTCCTGCCTCCCATTGCCACGGGGCCAGGGACCCCCCACAGCCCACTTAAACTTCAAGTTCTTCTTTCTTCCAGTTGACTATTGCAACTAGTAACTCGTCCACATAAGGAACCCTTGTGGTGTCTTTTTCAGAGCTGTGCTTTTTTCTCTCTTCTCCATATCCCAAACAGTGAAAAGACCTTCAGGTGGTAGGGGTCCTAGTATTTCTCTTTGCTGTGGACTCCCCCACACCAGTGTCCCATTTTATAGCTGTCCCAGTTTATGGCGGCAAATTCCTAGTCTTAGCATAATTTGACATTATCCTGACAAAGGAGCTTCAAAACTAGAAGTAAAGAAGAGCCTGATCTCTCGATTCCATCTGATGCTCTTCCCACTTAGACCCTGATGCCATTCTATTCTGAGAGTGCTAGAAATATGCCCCAAAGGTTCCTCTTCTACACATTCTGTATTGACTGGGAACATTTCTACTGTTTGCGGTAGGCCTTTTGTGTTCTATTCTTGTCCGTGAGTGGTGATTGTCAATGAGAAAGAGAGAAAAAGAATAAAAATCTCTGGGGATTAGGGTATATATGAAGTTTGAAAAAGCATATTCCGTATCATAATCACATTTTAGGTTTGGAGAAGTATATTGTTTTTAAAACATAAGCTATTGAAAATGGAGTTTGACAAAACTCTTGCCTGATGTTCTAGTAATTCTCAAGTGGGGCATAGCACAATTTGGGTGCCACAAATTGGGTGGGGGTGTGTATGTGAAGTCTGTGTATCAAAAAGGGGAGTGTGTTTAAAAACGCTGAGAGGGGCGCCTGGGTGGCTCAGTCGGTTAAGCGTCCGACTTCAGCTCAGGTCACGATCTCGCGGTCCGTGAGTTCGAGCCCCGCATCGGGCTCTGGGCTAATGGCTCAGAGCCTGGAGCCTGCTTCCGATTCTGTGTTTCCCTCTCTCTCTGCCCTTCCCCCGTTCATGCTCTGTCTCTCTCTGTCTCAAAAATAAATAAACGTTTAAAAAAAAAAATTTAAAAAAAAAAAAAAGGCTGAGAAACACAATCTTCCAGTAGGAGATTGTCAAATCCTGTCTTTCTGGGTCCTACAGTCCTCTAGGTATTTACTAGAGGGCTGGCAGGATGGTGTGCATGGTATGGGGGCATCCTGCCTATCTTGTCTCAGTTGGACCAAAGCCTCTTGGGGCTCTGGGTGGCCTACCCAATGGCTTTGCCACTCACTTCCTGCAGTATGCCAGATGAAGGTAATATTAGCGTAGATGCCTAGTCCTGGAGAGTTCAAGGCTAATCTGAAGCACATACTGCCATAAAGCTCAGACGTGCATTGAGTTTCTACATGCCAGGACCCATGCTTGGCCCAGGGTGTGCAGCTGAACAAAACAGATACAGCCCTGTGCTCATAGAACTCTCAGAGTAGTGGGCAATTAGATTGTGCTCAAATAATAAAAATGTAACACATGCTATGAAGGAGAGAAGAGGGTGTTGGGAGAGAATTATGAGGTAGGAGGAATGGATTATTTGGCGGTACTGGATCAAAAAGATGGCCCTGAGAAAGATAGCTACGCTGCACCTGAACGCTGAGCCTGATGTAGCCATGTTGGTCTCCTGTGACCTTACCTCTAGCTGGGGCTGTTTGCTGGTCCATGTGATACCTTTAGGCGAATCAGAATAAAAGGTGTCTGCTCTAGGCAGAGGCAGCCCTGCCAGGACCCGTGGCTGGTGAGTGAACATGAGCTAGGCTTCAACCTCCACTGGCCCCTGGTCCTGGCGCTGGGCACAACCCAAGGTGGGGGCCTTATCCAGGCTGGGTAAAGGGAACCGTACACGTGAAGGCCCTGGGACAGAAAAGAGCTTGATGTCTTCCAAGAAAGAAGCCACTGAAAGAAGCAAGTGGCCACCTCAGCTTTTCTTCCCCTGGTGAGGAGGCAGCTTCCTTTCAAGGAGAAAGGAGAGGGAGGCCATGTCTGGAGCACAGTCTGGAGCTGTTGGGCTGGCCAGCAAGCACTCGTAGTCTGGCTTCGTCAGCGCCGTAGTTGGTGAGTTCTGCTCTGGCCTTCTTTCCATAACACATGTCCCTTCCACAATGCCCCAGGAAAGGAGAAGGACCATTAGAAGGGGGTTCTGGGGAAGCTGGGCCAGAGATCAAGGCCCAGGTCCTGCCAGCTTCTGTTCAGCTTTTCCAAGACAAGTCCCTACTTTGTGCCCAGTTCTGTGCTAATCCTGTAAATTTGGAACTTCACGGACTTTTAACCTTTTTCTTTGTCTTCTCACCTGAGACACACAACCTTTCATTCCACAGGTAGGGATAATGGACTCACATGCAAATGACGGTGGTAAAGAGAGGCTCTGGTGGGTGGGGAGGGTAGCGGGGCATGCTCAAGGAAGTGGCATTCAAGTTCAGTTCTAGATGCATGTAGACTATTAATATGTAGAGTAGGCTAACCTATGAGCTCTTGGAGGGAGGGATTGTATCTCCTTTGAGCGGTAAGTCTGCAGTGCTTAGCCTAATGCCTAAGTCATCATAGGTGCTAAGCCCGATTTGGAGACGGAATAGTCCCTTCCAGCATCTCTTCAGGAAGGCTGTCTGAATTCTAACCCAGGTTTTCTGCCCCATTGCCCAGGGCCTACCATTGTGTCACAGCTGCCTAGTGACAGAGCAACGAAGGGATGTTTGGGGAACTTGAAATCATGTCTTGAGGAGCTGGGACTACTTAGCAAGAAAACACAAAGCAGAGGAAGATGGGGAAGGCGGTCTTTAAATCCCCCAAGGAACTGTTGTCATGGTACTGTTACCATTCATTGAGTCTTTCCTGCATGCCAGGTATATGGTAGGGGCTTCACATGTCTGATCTCATTTAATCCTCATAATAATCCGAAGGGGAGAATATTATCGTCTCTATTTAATAAAGGAGGGCACTGGGATTTAGATCAGATGATCTACTCGAGATCACCTGCCTGGGATTTGGAATGGGTCGGTCTGGCTCCCAAACTCATAACTGCTGAGAGATTTTAACTACCACACAGTATTACCTGGAGATTTTGTCGTGTAATTGAGAAAACAGAGCGGGCACTCATGGGGAGAAGTTCCAAGAAGGTAGTTTTTCTGTTCCCCACAGGGTGATTTCTCTTCCTAAAGGAGAATAGTCTGAAATTAGAAGGGCTGCCCTCGGAGAGTCCACCTTCTACTGCAGGACCTCCTTGCTCCAGTGGGATCTGCTTGTGCTAAAGTCGAAGCAGCCTGGTAGGGCCTTTTTCTGAATGGAGCTGTGAGGTCCACCCTCACACAGGCACAAGCAGCAGCACCCAGATTTCCCGGATCATCCTGGCCCAGCTCTCTTGTTTCCTGTTCCATTGTTCTCCCTGAAGCCCCAGCGACAGGGTCCGGGTCCAAGGAGCTGGGTAGCAACAGCATGTGCCTGGCCCCCTGTGGGACAGGCCACACAACACCTGGTCTCTGGACCCTGGCACGGAGGCTGGCACTCGGATGAATTTCAGGGGAGGGAAGACCGGGGTGGGTGCACTTCCTGTGGGCTCCTGGGGCTACAGGGGTTTGCAAAACTGCACTGATTGTCCTTTGATTTGATTTTTCTTTTGCCCCACTGACTTCCTGTGGCCATGCGGCTGGCTCTAGGATGCAGAGGGGTGCCATATGGTTCTAGAGCCCCTGTCACGACATCAAGTGAGTTGATGTGGGTGGGAGCCCCTTTGTAAACCACAGAAGGCTGTAAACTGCCTGAGAGCTGACTGAAGTTGAGCCCTGCAAGACATTGATGAGCTGGCCTCTTTAGTGCCAGAGCGTGTGGCAGGACATTAGAGCTGGAAGAGCCCGTAAAGGTGATGTGGTCCGCTGCCTACTCAGTGTGGGGTTTGCTCCACTCAGCACCCTGCAGGCAGTCAGCCAGGCTTTCCTTGAGCAAAGCTAGCTTTTGATGGCTCTCATGAGGAGACCGTCCTTCCTTGCGTTGGCCTAGCCCTCTACAGAGCGTGTCCCGGTGTGCTGCCTTTGCTGCCCCTCACTGTGGCCTTGTGAGAGGCGTCTGCACTCCGTGAGCTTGGGTGAGGCTAAGCTCCCACCTGCTGGTTCTGCAGGAGCAGGTCTGCTTTCTTTTTGTGAAGTTTTCCTGTTTCTGTTCCTGGGATTTGAGTCCGTGGTGAGCATTCGTGACCCTTCTTACAGTGTGGTGAATGTCAAAGAGAGGGCATTTGCCTTGTCCAGGTCGTCCCAAATGTGTGGCCGGGCGGGAAACACAACCCCGGAGATGCTCAGTCTTGTCCTTCACTGCTTAGGTACATTCTGCCTCCTTCCTGACTCTAAGCACGCTTTACAACAAGATTCTGAAAGCCCTTTCCAAACAGCAAGGTCAAAGCTTTTGGCTTCCTTCTTTAGAATGTACCTAGCTGGTAGGGTGAGGGTGGGGATGGACACATAGGAGCCATATGGTGCCAGGAATGGGACATAGCAGCTTGGAGGAGGGATCTGGAGGGGGGCCAGGGTACGACAGCAAAGTGTCTCTGCTGCCAGGGGCTGGGGCCACCCTGGTGACTTCTTCCTAATTCTCCTTTCGAGGGCTTTCACCTCCCCGTCTTCTTCTTTTTCTGCTTTTCCTGTTTTACTTCTTGTGAGGCACCCCTGAGCTGTTCCACCTTCCAGCTCTGCCCGCCTGGAGATTCCCAGCTCTTACGCTTTAGCGTCCTTAACATATCATCTTTCTCTATAACATCTTCTCCTTCAGGGCTCGGCAACCATCCCCCCCCCACTTCAGAGCAGCTCCTGTCTGCACCTGGGAGCTTTAACATCAGAGCCTCCACCAGACACTCTGGATGCCTGCCTGCTAGCCTGCCCAGAACATTTAATTGGCCCTTGCAGTAGGTGACATGTTATGGCACAGGGACATTTCACGACAGTGCCTTCATCCTGAAGGACGAGTCCGGCAACAGGAATTTTATGGATCAAGGCAGGCCAACAAGGAGGAGGACATGTGGGGGTAATGGAAGGGAATTAGCGTTTGTGGAGCATCTTCTCTCCTACATATGTACTGTAGTTTATCGTTGCAGTGGCCCTGTGAGGTGGCATCATCTCTCTCTTGTAGATTTGAGAACTAAAGCTTGCTCAGAGTCACAGGGCGGGTTAATAGGCAGGGTCAGCATGCGAATCTTCTGCTTGGCTCCAGAGCCCAAGCTCCTCCCCCTGATCTGTACCTCCCCTCTGCAGGGCCTCTGTCTTCTTCACTGTTTCTTCACTAGTGATGGTTCCAGAAGCTGGGCTAGAGCTGTCAGGGGCTTGACGAGCCCGGCGGAGCTGGGATGGCTGGGCTGATGATTCAGGGACCTGGGGGCTGCGGGAAGGCAGTAGCTGTCTTCTACCTTTGTACCTTCTGGTCAGGAGAGACTTGGTGGGTGTCCAGAGCGGGATGAAGGAGAGATGGCGCTAGGTGTAGCAGACCCAGAATTAGGGCAGGACTGTTGCTCTCTGGGGGCCCGCGTGACTGACAAAGACACAGCTTCCCTGGTTCCTTGGTTCCTTCATGGGAGGTGGTGTCAGTGAGATGATGCCTCCACCTCCTGGGCCGACTCCTTCCCCATTTCTCTTATTCTCCTCTTCCACCTGGTGACAGCCAGCCGGATGAGTGTGAGGAAATCCACAGAGGGGCTAGAATAAATGTTTGTGTGCATTTGGTTCTTCTTCCCGTAAATCCTTTCTTACCCACAGGACTCAGGCTTTTAAACCTTGAGGACCAGTTTTGTCTTTTTGGTCCCTCTCGTGGGTTCTGCTGCTGCCTTTTCCTCATTCTCGTCATGGTGCTCTTCCACCCGTTTGTGCCTCTTTACATGTTCTTCCAGAACTTTTGCCCTGACTTGTACAACTGCTTCGTGTCGCCTCTTCTCCTGACCCTGCTGGATCTTAGTGGGTTGTCCAGAGGTCAGGACTCCCCATTCCCCCATAGGCACTGAGAAAGGTGTTTAAGGATGATGCAGACTTACATCCCATTGCTGTAACAGGAGTGCATTCACTAACGTAAGGCTGTTTTTGTTTTTGTTTTTTCTGTAAAAGAGGGGCCTAATGATGCAGTGGCTTAAGGAATGAGAAATTAAGTTTTCTGTCTCACATAATGGCCCTGACGTCCCCGACATGAGCAGACCAGGTGAGGGGGCAGCTCTGCTGTTTGTGTTCATTCTGGTATCCAGTCCCTTTGGGTTGTTGCCGCATCACAGGACATCGTCCTCGTGGTTGAAGCTGGGTTACCAGCCCACTTGGGTTCCGACCAGCAGAAGGGAAAAGAGAAGGTGGAGGAGGCATGCCCACTGTCCTTGGGACCAGGTCCTCTATGGCTCGTGTCCCTACGGCTCACATTCTGTTGGCAGGAATGTAGTCACATGGCCACCCTGACTGCAAGGGAGTCTGGGAAACGTAGTCCAGCTGGACTGCTTCTTTCCCCAGGAGGAGGTGAGGATGTACTTGGATAGACCACTAAAAATCTTGCCTCAAAGGTGGAGAGTATTTTCATTTGTGTGTGCTGAGAGAAAAATGTCTCCCTGCCAGTAATTGCCCTCTCTCTTCGATAACTTGCACACAACGCTTCCCTCTTTGGCAAACATCTGTACACCAGATTTTAGGCTGTACAAACTGGGTGCATCAGAAGCTGAGGAAGGCAGTTCCTGCCTTTTAGCAGCTCAATGTTGTCTGGAGGGCAAGTGTGGAGACCAGACTGGGTTTAAGTGCCAACGTAGAGCTTCCTCGTTCTTGTGTGTGAGGCACGGCAGATACAGAGCTAAAAGGCCTTGTGTGGCCTTAAGATGCAGGCAGCTGTACAGACCAGGAGATGGAAGTGGAGTGCTGTGAGCAGGTTTGGCTTGTGGAGACAGGAGGGCTTCACAGAAGCGGTGACGTTCAAGCTGGGCACAGAAGTGTTTCCCCTTCAATAGGGCCAGGAGGGGAATCTTCAGGAGAGAAGGCTGAGGGCAAAGACATGGAGACTTGGAAGTCCATGCAAGGTTGGTGGCTCAGGTGTGGGCTGAGTGTAGTGGGAGAGATCTTCATGGCTCACTCCTGTCTCCATCTTGGCCTCTGCACCTGTCTCCTGGTACCTGCCTTCCCTGGCCACCCTTTCTACAATTGTGCGCTCCTCATCACTTCATTTTCCTGCTTTATTTAGCATAACATATAAATACCTGGTGCATCTATATTGACCTGTGCATTGTCTGTCTCTCCCACTGGAGTGGAGGCTCCCTGAGAGCAAGGTCTTTTTGTATACTACCTGGTAAATAGCAAGCACTCAAATATTTGCTGAAGGAATAAGTGAGTAAATAGAAATCTGTACTGCAGATCCTATTTTGGGGAAACCTTGATTTCTACACTAGGGAGTTTGGCTTTTATTTTGTAGGCAGTGGGGAGCTTTGGAAAGTTCTTGAGCAGAGGGAACGACATGATCTCTGCTGAGAGAATTACTGGCAACATCAGGAAGATAGGTTGGAGCAGGGAGAGAGTGCCCCTCTCCTGGCCCTAGCCTATCTCCAGAGCAACATACCCTTCAGCCCAGTGCCCTGTGTGTGCATTCTTAAAACCTATTCCTGGACATAGTCGTTTTGTTTGGGTCAAGCAGAGGATTCACTCTGTAGCGATGGGGTGGATGTGAGCTTACCTCTGCCTTTCTTTGAGTGGGGGGGATGCTGAGAGGGTCTAATAGGCACTCTTGTGCATTGCTGGAGGAAATGAAAATTGATACGGTCTTTCTGGAAAGCAATTTGGCAAAGGGCACCAAGAACCTTAAAAATATCCCTACCTTTGACCTAGAAATTCTGCCACGAGGACTGTGTCATAGGGAGATAAGCTGAAGCATGTGCAAAGCTATATGTATGCAGTGTGAAAAATTAGAAATCATCTAAATGTGCAGTTCAAGTACCTCTCAGATCCATCCCTTATCTCCATCCCCGCTAAAACTCTGCCTGCTACATAAGAGCCACTCAACGGAATCTGAGTGCAGGCCCTCACCATGTCTCCTGTGCTAACGCAGCACCCTCCTAAGTGGTCTTCCTGCCTCCAGTCCAGGCCCCTGAAGCCCACCCTATACTTGGATTCCAGAGTGAGCTGTCACAAACATACGACCTTCTTCTGCTTCACCTTTTGACAGGTCTCCCATCTCTTAGGGAGTAATGTCCACCCTGTTTCACTGGCCTAACGGCCCTTCGTGACCTGGCCACTTGCTACCTTGCATGGTACATTCCAACAGCACTGTTTATGCTTCCCGGACCTTGATCACCTCTGCACCCTTGCTCATATTGTTTCCTCTGCCTGGCTAACCCCTGCTCGTGCCTTAGATTCAGAGCAGACTTCAGGACCTGCCACAGGCTGGGTGAGATCCCATCTCCTGTGTCCCCATGATTCTGTGTATTTCGCAGCACATGCATTTGTGCATTGGTTTCTATTATCTCCTCACATGGCTCTCTCTATTAGTACCTCTGACCTTGAGAGCCCATCTCATTAAAATTGTGTCCCTGTTCCCCATATTGGAGTCTGGTACATAGGAGAAGCTCAACTCATGTTTCTTGAATGAATGAATGAATGAATGATGCAAGCTTTCTGTTATGAAGAAATGTATCCTGTACAGGGCCCAGCAGATAGTGAGCGCTCAATAAATATTTATTCAGTGATTCTACAAAATCAGCAGAATTTTAAAAACCATCTTATTTACTCTGGATTTCCTTTATTTCCTGAGTTGATCTCTAGGGGTGGAACCCAAACATCTGCATTTTCATGGAATTTCTGCAGGTAAATCTGTTCAGCAGCAGGGGATGCAAATCACTGGAATGGCAGCTGGCATCAGATTAAAATAAAAATAGTATTGAGGACATACCATAAAAATAAAAATAGTATTGGATTATACACCCCATGTGGTCCCTGCAATGAGTGTATGCATTGAGAAAAACAGAAGAAAATCCCTCGACATGCTATTGCCAGTTTTTGTTAAGTGCTAGGATTTGGGTGACTTAAACCTTTTTCTTTTTATGTTTCTATTGCATACTTTTTCTCCATTTAGCTTATGCCACCTTTTAAACCACATAAGAAATAAAAAGAAGGGCTGTTGGACAGAGGAGCCCTAACTGTGTGCAGTGCTATGAGTCCTGGGGCCAGGCCCTGGGCTGCAGACTTCAGCTGGCTTCTGGGGCTGATTTCGCATCAAGTCCAGAAGTTGACCCTTAGACCCGTTCTGCACACCAGTATTCTGGTGCTCCAAGAAACTGCCCAGTGATTGGGGACCTCAGAAACTGCCGCGGGCTATTCCTAGGCACGAAGCAGGCTGCCTTGTGGTTTCCAGGACCCCAGGTTAGAAATGTGATGGGATTTTGGTAAGGATTTGCCACCACAAGGTAGTCTCCAGATGGGTCCAGAGCAGAAAAGCTGAGCTGAGGTGGGGACAAGGCCACAAGGGGCATTGTGATATTAGTGACTGGGTAGTCAGCCACCTGGCAGGCAAGAGGTGAGGCAGGGCAGCCAAGTGGGACACCAAGGGTTGGGGAGCAGGTCGTAGGGGGACTGACTGGGTCAGGGAAAGCAGCTAGCCAGAAGGAGCACCCCAAACCAACGCGCTCTAAGTTTGCGGTCTCTTGGCTCTGGACCTAACCAAGCAGCTGGAGTCGTCCACAAGAGGATATGTGTTTGCTTGTTTGTTTGATGCTGTCTTTTTCCCTTTATGTTCCCTGTCAAGGTGAGCTCTCCTTTAAAGCCATGTCAGTCCTTGTTCATGCCTCTTGTGGCCTTCATCACTTTCTGATTTTGTGTTCTTGTTTCTGGGTGTGTCTTGGGCCCTTCCGAGAGCAAGACAGAGTCCTGTGCATCTTTGCAGTCTGCATGGGCCATGGTCAGGTCCAGAGAAGGCAGTGGACTCCTTCACATCAGCTGTCCCAGCTAGAAAGGTCAAGGCCAGTGTTAGAGCCTGGAGAGCTCCGCTCCGGCCTTGTGGCTGGCTCCTGGCTGGTGCTGCCCTGGGTCGCCACGGTGACGAGATGCTCACTTGCAAGCAAATAGCATCCCCAGCAGGGCTGCCAGCCTCAGCAGTTCTTGACCTCCAGCTGAGTTGAAACCGAGAGGCTGCCTTTTCCAGCAGCCCAGCAGCAGGAGCTGAGCCCGCGGGGCTCCCTCCCTGTCCCTTTGGTGGCCTTGCTGAAAACAGATACCTCCTGCTGCCCGGGGTTTGCCGCCTCCGCCTCCGCCTCCCCACCCTGCTGCCGGGATCCATGCCTGTCTGCGTGGACCCATGGTGGGGAGGAGGCTTGGGGCAAAACAGGTGGTCTCCTCCTAACACATTTACCAGCTGTCTCCTGTCTGCAAGGGAGCCTTCCCAGGGCCTTGCTTTCTCCTGGGTTTTGTCAACTTGGGAGCCTACCTTTCTCTCAAGCCCTAGGAGTAGAGGGGGAGGATGAGGAGGCTGCTTCTGCCCAACCTCCCTGGTGGAGCACACCTGAGAGAATGAGGCCTGACCTGTCTTCCCTGCCCTCTTCTAGTCCTTCCCCCCACCCCTCCCCTGAAGCCTGACTCAGCTCTTGCTTGACACAGATCTTAAACCCTAGTCAGACTGGTCTCGGGGAGGGCAGGTGATGTGGGCCATGGCTCAGCTGTCCCAGATGGGGCAGGCCTGCGGCCTTCTACTCTGGGAAACTCTGCAGGCAGGGCCTTTCCTGGCCACCCAGCTGTCTGCCTTTCCCTGAGACAAAGACCTAAGCACGGCTCCACCCGGAAGTCCGCCGTTTTCTGCCTTTGGCAGGTTCTTTCTGTTGCCTCCTTTCCCGTCTCACCTTCACCTCTTCCCAGGAGCCCTGTTCTCTCATCACCCCACAGGTGACCCGTTCCCGTGTAATCCATTCCCTGGTCTGTGTCTCAGCCTTTATTGAGCACCTATTGTGTGCCAGACACTGGCTTGAGCCCTGGGGCTCTCGAGATGTGTTAGGCCAGCCCTGCCCTTATAGCTTATTTGCGGTGCAATTCATTCAAAGTGGCTTAAATAGGAGCTTTATTGGATCCAGGACAGCTAGAAAGAGTCTTTCTTTAGAGGTGCCTTGTGGGTAGAAGACACCCACGGTCCTGGCTGAGCCATTTCAGCCTTGTCATGACAAGGATCTTTTATTGCTTTTCCCCGTAAGGCTCATAAAGTTTTCTACCAAACCATGTTGAAACAAAGCTTGAGGAACACACAGAATATTCTGGTTTAAAGTTAATACACACACACACGTATTGTTCTAGATAGTTTTGACATAGACATCTTTGCTGTGAGCATTTTTGCCGCACTTTCGTTACATAGCTAATTGACTGTAAGGCAGTTTTGCCATAAAAGATAAAATAACTGACAGTTTGTTTTCATTTCTCCATTGGCAAAGCTCTTAGTTTTATATTATGTAAACCTCAGCTAGCCCTCATAATGTCTATATAAACCTCAGCTAGCCCTCATAGTGGTCTATGCCATGACAAGTAGATGGATGGTCTTAACGTAGGGGGTGATGACAACTCCGTACACAGACTTGATAGAAAATACAGTGATAAACCTCACTGGAAGTGTGGAGTAGAATGTGAAGCCAGACTGCGCACCAGGCTGTACTAGACAACGGTAACATGCCAGTCATAATGGCCAAAGCTCAGTTACAAACGCATTACCTCCGTATTTCCCATAGAACTTTGGAACGTCTATCAGCAGATGTGGGACAATCTGCCAAGAACAAACAACAGTGTAGAAGACTTTCACAACATAATACAAAGCTCTGTAACAAATATGCATCCTAGTATGTTGACCCTTGAACATCGTGGGGGTTAGGGGCACTGACCCCCTACGTAGTCAGGAATCCGTGTATAACTCTTGACTCTCCAAAAACTTATCCACTAATACAGCCTGCTGTTGTTCACCAGAAACCTTACCGACAACATAAGCAAGTTGATTAACACATATTTTGTATATTATGTGTATTATGTATTGTGTTCTTACGATAAAATAAATTAGAGAAAAGAAAGTGTTAAGAAAATCTTAAGGAAGAGCACAGGGTGATGTATGGAAGTGTTGAATCGCTATATTCTACACCTGAAACTAATGTAACACTGTATGTCAACTAACTGGAATTGAAATAAAAACTTTAAAAAAAAAAGAAAATCTTAAGAGAAAATCCATTTATAATACTGTACTGTGTTTATTGAAAAAAATATGCATGTAAGTGTACCTGTGCAGTTTAAACCCATGTTGTTCAAGGGTGAATTGTATTTGGACCTTGATACCTCTTTAATGAAGGAAGGAACTTTAGTTTAAAAAAAAAAAAGCATAATACTGTGAACAGAGACTTTGAAGACAAGTGCTTAGGTACAATCCATAATATATATTTGCTTAGTATTGCCATGAATCTACACAAATTTTAAATGTATTAAAATATTTTATATTTCGCAGTAAAGTCTTTTTAATTTTGTTATCCATTTTCCACGTCCCGTTATGTCCTTTTTAATGAATGTCCTTTTTATTTTTCATGACTTGATATTTTATGGCACAATTGCCTTATGGCAATTTTATTAATTTTTTCATGTTTAATTGTGCCCTTTTTAATGTTCCTCTTTTATTCTTCATTCTTTTATGTTATATGGCAGAATTGCCTTACAGCCAGTTAGTTATGTGGTGAAAATGTTTGCGGTGGAAACACCGCAAAGATATCTACAGCAAAGGTGCTCAGCAAGAATGCCAGACACACAGATACCTACCCTCGAAAGTAAAAGGCCCATCACCCCATCCCTCCAGTGGAAAGGCTGGTGTGTGTTACCCTGGATTTTTCTTTGCAGATGTTAATGCAGCCTGTTATAAATTTGGGCTTATTTCCAGCTGCCGGCTTTCCTGGGAAGCACACAGCCTCCAGGGGCCACCGCCTGACCCCTGGCAGTTTCTCGAGATCTAGACTGCTGCCCAAAGCAGAAGTGGTGGTAAGCTCCCAGTCCTCCTTGGCAGCTCCCCCGCCCCCACCAGTTTGTTCCACCAAGGCAACATCTAAAACACTTTACTGAAAGCCTCAATTGGCCAGGATTGCCACTGCCCCGCTCCACCCCCACCACTCGCGGGCTCCTCATCCCTTAAGGAAGGAAGACTGTGTGCAGTGTAGGAAATCTCACCTGGATCTACAGATTGGGGGACTCTGGGTTTTCCCACTCAGTCTTCTTCCCTCTGGCCATATCTCTTACCTCTGTTCTTGCCCCATCTCCTGACCTTGAGAAACTGAGTCACAGAGAATTCATAACCTTCCAGGTTGAGCAAAAAACGCCTTTTCTGGCATTCTGTCAGCTCAGTGTGAACCTCTAGTTTTTGTATGCTGACCAGAGGCTTAAATGGACAGATACGGCTTGAGCATTTCCATTTAAAAAAAAAATAATCTAAATGTAGTTAAAAATTCTTTTGAGACCTGGGATTGGGGAGTGGTAATCAATGGTCTTTGTCATCACAAGGTTAGGAGTCGCCCTTCAGTCCCCTAGCAGGGGACTGTGCCTGGTGGTGGCACAGATGTTTAGAACCAGAGCCAGTCAGCCAGGGGCAAAGGAAACCAGAAAAGAAGAAAGCAGGCAGGCCGGTGGGTGCCACAGGTAACATTTGATTTAGGAATGACCCCTGCTCACCATGCTGCAGAGTTGTGCTCAGATGTTTATGTAGTCCTGGCTTTATCAGCAAAGAGTGCACACCAGTGTTTAGTAAGAGGCCAGTGGGGCAAGGAGCAGGGCACCTCTCAGGGTCCAGGCAGACTCACCGGGCCTCAGCCCATCTTGCTGGCCTGCTCTTGTTATCCGGTCCCGACTCCAGGTCTGTGCTACTTCTGTACCTTCCGCCTGGAACCCCTTCTCCTCCACCCTCCTTGCAGGCCAAGCTCCCGATATCTGTCGTACCTCCTCCATGGAGCCTCAGAGATGTGCCCATTCCCTTCTTTGCTTCCCCACAGCCCTCTGAATCGTTTTTTATGTCACTTCCTGCTTGTCCGGTGGTATAGTCACTCATATATTCATTCATTCATTCACTCACCTAATACTGAGGACCTACTCGGTAAGCGAAGTGCTGCGTGCCACTGTGGAGGAGAGCAGGGCCCGGCCTTTGAGCAGCTGTCATACTGCTCACTGGGGAGATGGAGGAACGAGTAAGCAAACCCCAGCAGAATTGGGATGGACACTGCTTAGGAGAAAGGAGGCTGGGGTGGAGAATAGGGGAGCCATTAGTTAGATTATCAGGGAAGGCCTCTCTGAGGAGGTGCTCTTTAAACCTTGAGACGCACTTAGGGTAATTAAAATGTCATCCTCATTTCCTCAGGTCCCTCGGGTGCCTGGCAGGATCTTGAACATAGTGGGTGCTGAGGAATTGTGTTGAAATGAATCTGGGCCATGACCCTTTTGTCTGGGCCTTACCACCCTGCGAGCCAGTTATCACTGCCCTTCCCGCCTTGGGTTCCCTGGCCCCACCTCCAGCTGTCATTTGACCGGGAAGAATTGGGTTACCTTGGGGGTGGGGTGGCAGGGTCCCGTGTACTTGGGTGCCGGCCAGCAGGGCTGCTCCCAGGCCAGACCTATCAGCATCAGGGGCAGGAGAGAGAGAGAGAGAGAGAGAGAGAGAGAGAGAATGGGGGCTGGGGACTGACTCCACAGACAGCCGATAGGCTCTGCGTGTGACTAGTCCTCTTGTATCTGGACCCTCCATCAGGGATGCTTCACCTCCTCTGCCACCACCATTACCCCAGAGGGAAACTGAGGCCCAGAGCTTGGAAGCTGCCTCTTCTTCTCGCAGCAGCAGAGGCCAAAGTGGGACAGTTCACTGTATGCAGAGGGTGGAGGTGGGAAGTCAGAAATGCGGCAGTGAGGGTGAGGCTTGCCCCCACCCTGCCCTCAGCCAGCTGGAGCCTGCTTATTTCCAGAGTCCTTGTCACACATGGTCAGAGCTGGAAGCCGTGGAGAGGATGTAGCCCAGCTCCCGCCCACCCCTTTGGCAAATGCTTAAGAGGCCCCATCGGTCAGGGTGTGGGCTCCCAATATGTTCTCCACATACCTCTGCTCTAGTGTGTAGCAGTTTGCCTGCTTGGGGGTGGGGGTGGGGGTGAGGGTGGGGGTGTTCTTTGAACAAAATTTGCATGTATCATTTATTTATTATGCATTTGTTTATTTTTTTAATGTGCCACAGAGTAACACATTACAAAGGTTTCCTAAATTACACATTCAAGTATTTTCAAAACAGTGAGCATGACACATAATGTAGCACAAAACCAAAACGGATTGTCGTGCATCATTGGTGTGATTCCATCCCTGCCCAGATGATGACAGGAGCCTGTCCGGTCAGGGACTTGTCATGCCCGTCTGCATGTCCTCAGTGCCTGGCACTGGTAGGTGACTGTGGAAGAGACTGAGCAGTTTCTACTTCAGCAGGGTCCCCTTGGGTTTTTGAGAGTCTCCCCTCTGACCCTTGCAGCATTTTTTACAAAGAATCTTGTACGTCTTTCGTGTGTGTGTGTGTGTGTGTGTGTGCTCACGCACGCGTGCACTTGCACTTCGCATCATCACACACATGGTTTGCTTTGCAGTTTTCTGCAGGGACTGTGAGTTTTTGGAGGGCAGGCGTCGTGCCTTAGCTAGCTGTCTTTGTGTCCCTCAGGAGCCCCATGCAGGCCTTTCCTCGGGGTGGATTTGAATGGAGTCTTAGAGCTAGAAGGCGTCCTGAATCCATTAGTCCCACCTGCTCATTTAATGGGTAGGGTCCCGGGTGAGAGGGGCTGTCCCAGGTCACAGGGGCTGAGGTATGCAACCTTCATAGCTGCATGAACAGAGCTGCCCTGGAGCCACGCCTGAAGGGTTCCTGTCCCTGAGAGGCCTGGTGGACAGTGCAGCTGGGAGCCTGGGGTTTCCTGGAGGTGTCAGGGAAGTGCCGGGAGGGAAGGGCCCGTGGGTGTTACCCCCAAGCCCCCACACCAGATCTACTCTATCAGCCTCACATGGTAAGTGGGCTTCTCTGAAAGCCATTCACTGTTTTCTTTGAAATAGGGGTTTTGCTGCTTAGAAAAGCGCTCCCTTGCGGCTGGCTGAGGAGACCCTCTCCTTGTGTAGTTTGGGAGCCTGCCCTTGGGGACTGGAGGCAGGGTGGTGCTGTGTGGGAGAACTGAGAGGCTCTGCCTCCCCCTGCCTCTCCATATGGATGCCAGGGCCGGCTCCTAGAGGCTGATCAGCCACTGTGAGCTCCCTGCCCTCCCATTGGGGCACCTCTCAGGCGTTGCCAAAACAAACAGCTGTGGATGAGGTACCTGGGCAGCCCTGAGGGCTTTCCACACAACTACCCCTGGAAGGCCAGGCACGGCAAGCACCTTTGGCCATTTCCTCCCCCTCTTCTCCTGAGGACCTGGCGCCTCCCGACTGGAACCTTCCCTGAGGAAGGGGGAGGGGCATGGAACTGACAGGGTTGGGATCACTGCCTCTCGCTCCAGCAATCTGGATCTTGTTACCCTCCTGTAGAGGGGTGAGGAGGCCTTGCTTTATAATTTTTTTTATTTGTTCCTTTTATACTTTATATTTCACAGAACTTCAGATAACTCAGGCTGTACGCAGACGAGGACTCGATAATAAATGCTTGTGGATGGAAATGAAATTAGACTGAAAGAGGTTCATTCATTGATTCATCTTAGAAATGCTTCCTAAGCATCTGCTAGACTAGCTTCTAAGTACTGAGCACTTAAGTCATACCAGGCACCTGACACTCAGGAGGGAGGTGGTGGTATGTCGTGGGGGTTTCAGAACCAGCCCGCCACCTAGCCGTATGACCTTTGGGTTGGGCGATTTGATTCATAGAAGGGGCTTAGGACAGTGTCTGGCATAAGAACTTAATACATAGTAGTCGTGATTGTTAGTACCATAGTTACAACTGGTTATTAGCACAGTTATCACCATAGTTCTCATCGTGACTTGAAGGTAGCGACTGTTATTAGCCCCATTTTCCAGACGAGGAAACTGAGGTTCTCAGAGGTAAAGAACAGGCCCAAGTCATACAAGTAAGTGGCATTGCATCTCAGGTTTGGAATCTGAGGCTTTTGGCAGCCCGGCTGTACTGCTTCTCTGGCTCTAGGCTAGGGGCCGGGCATTCGGATGCCAGCGCTAACAAGACCAGGTGCTGCCTTGAGGAGCTCACAGCCTGGGGTGGAGGCTGACACACACACAGGCATTAGCGAGTGAATTTCCGGAGGCACCACGTGTGCTTGAGTTGAGCCAGGCCGGGTGGGAGGCAGGGCAGGACTGGCATCAATGCCATACTGGATGCAGGACTGGTCAGTAGTGTTGCCAGCTAGGCCTTCCCACCTGGGCTGGAGGCAGAGCTGGTGCTGTGCCTGTCAGCCGTGTGCGTGTTGACACAGCCAGGGGCTTCTTCTCGTTGCCCTGGGACGTGGCATGTGGGACAGGGTCTGAGACCAGCACTGGGCTGGGAATGAGGATATGAAACCCCTCACTGGATTCTTCACATTGCCCCAGGGTCCCCGAACCTCAGTGTCTCATCTGGAAAACGAGAGTAGTAATGTTTGCCATACAGGGTTGTTGTAAAGATTAAGTGAAATGATGTAAAAAGCAATCTCTTTATAATCCTAAATCTAGCATTTATATGCCTCGTAAAAACTACCATTTTTGAGCTCCTACTTTGTGCCTCACGCAGTACTAGGAGATTACATGTAAGGTCTTATTTAATCCTCAAAAGTCCTTTAAGAATTATTGTTCCCATTTTATGGATGTGGAAACTGAGGTCAAGAGGCTCAGCTGCCTGTGATCACACCTGTGAGAGGGCGAAGTTAAGAGTCAGGCCCAGGTCTTCTCTGATTCCAGAATCACCTGTGTTCCCAGCCTCAGTTCTCTACTCTTCCCAGCCCCGCCCCTTGGTAGTAAGTTACTAAACCAACCACAAGAGGGTGTGGCTGTGGGGGGACCAAGCTGAGCCAGGCACTCCTGCCAGGCCAGCCACCCAGGCCTGGAGCTGGTGGTGAGCGGGATGGAAGGATGGGCTTTACCTGCCCATGGCCCCCGCTTGTGGCGGGAGCAGCAGGCTCTCCTCCCTGCCAGTCTGGCAAGTAAGTTTTGTCTGCCTGTGAGTCACACAGCACTGATGAGTCAGATTTTTCCTTTCTTCTTGCCTAGAGCAGCTGGGGAGGGGGTGGGAGATTTTCTTAGGAAATAGGACCTCCCTCCCTCTGCTCTCCTACCGTCCCCCTTGCCTTGGAGCTGCACATTTTCTCTCCAGAAGTTTGTGGCTCAGCTCTGGAAGAAGAATCTTGTGTCTACAGAAGAGGGTGTCTGGGTGCTGGCCACACATGGGAGGCATGAGAGATGAGGCTCCGGGCTGAGTAGAGTCAGGAGGGGAAGGGTCCTCCTTGCTAGTAAGGAGAG
Organism: Panthera leo; assembly: GCF_018350215.1. NCBI lineage: Eukaryota > Metazoa > Chordata > Mammalia > Carnivora > Felidae > Panthera > Panthera leo. The sequence continues at coordinate 56,149,206 of NC_056689.1, forward strand.
TAGGTAGCTAGTCCAAGCTGTCTGACTCCAAAGCCTCTTGTTTTGGCTTACTCTGTCCCTTCTGCAAGCAGAGGCTTAGGCCATATCCTCTGGACAGTGCAGCTGGGTTTCTCCAGGCACAGGGTCCCCAGAGCTATCCACTTTTTTACCTGATGACCAGTCTGACTTCAAGCCTTGAAAAGACTGTCCAGATGGTCAGCCTCAGGCAGGCCTGGGGTTCTCCCTGAGCACCCTCCCTGCCAGGCCCCCTCAGAGGCCTAATTAAACAGTCGGAGCGGCCAGCCAGGCTGGGCAGCCTGGTTCCAGATCAGTGCTTTTCAGCCCCGGCCATATATCAGAATCACTGGGAGAGCTTTTAAACCCTTCTGATGCTCAGGCCATATCCCATAGCAGTGAAATCAGAGTCCCTGGGGGTGGGTCCCAGGCAACCATGTTTTTGATACGCCACGGTGTATTGCCTCTCGAGAGCCTGCCCTCCAGGAGCTGACAGTCAAGTTTCAGGGGCAGCACTGTGCGCAGGGAACATGCCTTTGAGGCAGTGTGTGATTCAGGGCTGGTGTGGAATGCTCACGCGCCACGGGGTCAGGGGAGGGGAGCCTGTGGGTCCGGTGGGAAGAGGGCTTGCATCCTGCATCCTGAGGGACGGAGGTCACGACCAGGCAACACATGGGAAGGAAACAGGGAGGACACTGGCCTGACAGGGCTGGTGATTCACAGGCTGTAGATGAAGAAGGGGAAAGAATGAGTCAGGCACAGCTGCATGCAAGGCCTGAGCCTGGCTTGGGAGAGCGAACGTGCTCAAACGAGTTCTCTGTTGGTCCACAAACAGAAGGTTGTGCGTCTTGAGCTGAGCCACATGAAGAAGTGAATGAGCCTTAAAAAGACGGGGTTCCAGATCTCAGGGATGTCAGGCATCTGTTGTGTGCATGTCGCTCTCGACCACATCACTTCGCACAGAAACTCTGGAGCATTTCAGTGTCTCTGTAAGGCGCAAAGGAGAGAGGCATTCGCGTTTGGCAGATGTCCCTGGAGAGGTTAAGTGCCTTGCCCTGGGTCACACAGCATGGATCACAGTAGAAAAGGACCCAGGTCTGCTGACTCCAGGTTCACCCCACTCAAGACACAGACCTAAAAGACAGACGGTAACTTGGGGCTGGCTCCCAGGAGGAGCCAGGCTGTGAGCGAGCCCTGGGATTGAGAGAATGTAGAGCCACAGCCGGTGGGGTGGGGTTGGGGATTATGGGGTCTTTTCTAGCTCCAGCTTCAGCAGTTCTGGACAGACTTGTTGTGTTCGTTGTGGAGGCAGAGGGGTCAGTGCTCAGATCGAGGAAGGTAAGAGCCCAGAGCGCCGAGGTACTGGGCAGCCCTCACCTGGGCCGGTCGGTGAGTTAGCTTAGTGCAGGGGAGGGTGAACAGGATGGCAAAGAACCCGGAGAAACCGTAGAGGAGGAAAAAGTGGGCTTCCGTCTGGAGAGGAGGAAAATGTCAACCCCGTCAGAGAGGTTGTGACTTGTTCTGTGTTGTTCCAGAGAACGGAGCCAATGGATGTTAGGTCAAAATAATAATGTTAATAATAACAATGGCAAAAACAATTTCAGTGGCCGCAATAAGAGCCTAATCTGTAGCAAGTATGGTGCGGGTGTGTGTTTGCCTTCAGTTGAGGAAGCAAGAGCCTGGCCTGGCTAGGTGTTAGGGAGACCACCCCGGAAGTGTTAGGTTAGTTGATTTATTATATATAATTTTCTTGACTGTATTAGTTAATTTTTTTTAATTTAATATATATGTATATATCTTTCCTCCTCCCAACCTCCCTAAGAAGTGGGCTGTTACTACCTTCTACTTCCTAGAAGACTAGAAAGCTGAAGTCATTTACTCAAAGTCACGTAGCTAATTTACGATGGCGTCGATGTTCAAACCCAGGTCCCTCTGACTCCAGACTATGGACCTTCAGCCCCAGTGTTTCTCTGTTGTGCTGCCTGCTGCATAGCAGGTGCTCAGTGAAGGGTGACGGTGAGACTGTTGACTTTCTCACCTCTTGGCCCATCCAACGTGATAGGCTTCCTCTTGGTGCAGTCACTGCCTCATCTCCAGAAGTGCCTCCGGCAGGAGCGTTGTGTGGGGTAGGAACTCCGTCTCCATCACCAGGCCCCAAACCAGCCACGCGGAATTAGAGTCTGTTTCTGTCAGGCTCACAGAGGCCTGGGCGCATAGTGAGGCCGCAGTGTGCTGGGAGGGCCCAGCTCTCAGATTCCATTCGTCTCTAGTGAGAACAGGAGGGTCAGGCAGACTCGAAACTCCTCCACGCTGATGCTCACTCTGATGCGCGTTCTGCTTGCTGCTTTCCCATTGGTGCATCTGTCACCTCTCACACTCCTGACATTTTAGTAAGCTAGCTATAATTCAGCTTCCACTGGCAGCAGAGCGGTTTGATAGGAAGAATTTACCTCCCATCCCCACTTCACACACACACACACACACACACACACACACACACACACACGGGCAAAAGCTGTGGATTTGGGACAGTTCACATCACCTCTCAGAGCCTCGGTTTCCTTGTCTATAAAATGAAGGGGTTAGGCTAACAGACTTTAAGGTCACTTCTGGCTTCAGGATTCTGCCATGCTCTGGGGCACCTGCCTGGGGGAGTGGCGCATGTCCGAGTAAAGCCCTTGAGGCTGTGCCTTTCGGCCTCCATGCACCTGGCCACCAGGCCCCCAAGCCCCTAGGGACCCTCCTTGACAGCGGGGCTGTGGAAAGCACAGTGGCAGAGATGACCTGTCTCTCTTCCCTGGAGTCCCGAGGTAGCAAGGGGAGCTGGCCAGATACCAGAGACCTTTCTAGCAACCTCTGGGGAGTTCCTGTTTTATTTATTAGCCGCCATCCTCCCTCTTCTGCCCCAGGAAAAGTGCTGACCCTCTGCTGTGCAGCCGCACAGGGAAGCAGGCATACATCAAGCCCGCTCTTTGTCCCTGTCAAACTTAACCTCATTTAACCCCTACATCCTCCTGCACTGTGATCTGGAGACTAAGAGTTCACTACAGCAGGAGTTTTCAAAGTTTTCAAAATCACAGCAACTTTTGGGGGGAAAAAAGGATAGGAACCTTTCATTCTCTTAATTGCATAGTGATAATAAGCACTATTGACTTGGCGTGATTGCTAATTACAATAGTACTGCCTTTTAAGCATTGGGTAGAGTGGTCTCTATGATCCTTACAGCAGTCCCATGAGATGGAGGTTACGTCCGCTTTACAGATGGGAACACCGAGGTTAGAACGGTGAAGTTGTCTGCCCGTGCTTACACGGGTGGTCAGTAGCCGAAGCAACACCCCCCCCCCTTCCATGTCTGAAGCCATATGTAAGTGGGTAGCCACATTGGAGAGAGAAGGTTTGCTGGTGTCTCTTAACTCATAATTACCTATAATCTAAGTTGCCAGAAAACATGTAATCAAGGTTCCTTCTAGAGCTGGTACCACTTTCACACTCCGGCCAGGACTTTGGTGCACCTGGAACAAACATCAGTATGTGATGAAGATAGGAAGGAAGATACTGGGGCACTGGGGTGGCTCAGTCGGTTAAGTGTCCAGCTTCAGCTCAGGTCCTGGTCTCACAGTTCATGAGTTCCAGCCCTACATCGGACTCTGTGCTGACAGCTCAGAGCCTAGAGCCTGCTTCAGATCCTGTGTCTCTCCCTCTCTCTCTGTTCCTCCTCTGCTTATGTTCTTTCTCTCTCTCAAAAATAAATAAATAAACATTTTTTTTTTTTTAAAAAGGATAGGAATATATTCACTACAAGAAAGGAACTGGCTGGGGTGTTTTGTTGTTGTTGTCATTGTTGTTTTGGTGGTTGTTATTTTAAATTTATATGAACCTGAGACAAGGAGAAGTGCAGTGATTTCCCAAATGCTCAATGTTTTAACTCAGGAAGTACAGTATTTGGTAGCCTCAGAAAAGGAGCTGTTGGTTGTATGTCAGGTTAGATCCCAGAATCGTCCCTGAGGATTTGGGTGTTCTGTTTGTAGTTGAGATCAGACAGCCCAGTTTTCCACCAGGGAATGGGACAGAGGGATGGCTGGGGGAAGTCAGCTCCGGGCAGGGGAAGAGTTCAGTCAGTGCCTGGCCCAGGAATGCCACCTTTTGTCCTGTCTGGCCACTTACAGCCTCCTGGCCGGGGGGCCAGGGAGCCCTGGGCTGGAAGGATAAGGCAGAGAGTAGATGAAGGCCCTGCTCCCCCTAAACTCACCCCAGTAAATGTGTCCGTTGTGCGCGAGTGCAGTGAAAGCGCGTACTGTCTCTGCAGTTATGTGTGCCCCCTTGTCCACACCCACTGCCCAAGCAGGGGGCCTCTGAGCAGGTTTATTTTTCTTGGCTGCACTCTCTCCAGTTGCCAAGAAGGTTCCAGGCCCTCACTGGGCATGGTTTCTGACATCCAGCCCTTCTTCCTCCAGTGGGTTTCCTCCCTGTATACCTCAGGAACTGGTTTGTTCCCTTCTGGACTCCCTCCTCTACCGCCCCCTTTCTTCCTAACTAACTCTCTTGCTTACAGGGATTCCTTCCAGACAGCTCCATCTGCTCGCCCAACTTTGATCTTGCCCCTCCCCTCTCCAGCTCTCCCCACTTTTCCTAAAGTGCCTGCTCACTTCATTCACTCACTCACTGAGTAAACAGTTACTGAGACCTGCTGCATGCCAGACCCTGGGCCTGCCCTGTGACCCCAAAGATGAACTGGAGATGAGCCCAGCCCCAGGGGGGACAACCAGCCTCATCACAGAGAACTGCAATTGCCCTGGGCTGCGAGCATTGCCACTGAGCCTGGTACAGGGCTCCCAGAGGAGCCTTGGTTCCTTCAGCCCTGCCCAGGACCACCTGGGACCTGCAGGGCCCTGGTGGTGATACAGTTTAGGAAGCCTGGCTTGTCGCTTAGCAACTGGCTCCACCCCTTTCCCTCCCTGAACCCTGGAGCTGGGCCCAGGGGGAATGAATGGGGAAGAAGGGCCCGTGCTGAGGAGGCCCCAGCTAGCAGAGCTGCTGGCAGCACTTTCCCTTTGAAGGTTACCCCAGCTCTGAGGGTCATCCTGGGCTAAGTCTAACTATAAATACCGCGCTTCCTGAGGGGATTACCTGGGCTCCCCTTCCCCTGTCTGCACCCTTCCTTGGCTGGGCTGATCCTTCTTCTGGGGCCTGCTGTTCTTTCTGACCTATTAACCCCTCCGCCAGGTGCCATACTTGAGCCCCATCTTACCAGTCCCCAGCTTCCCAGCTGTGACTACCAGGATGGGAGGGGAAAAGGAGAGATTCAAGTCTGCATCCTGGCCAAAGGGCCTTTGCAGCCCAAGATGTTGGGACAGGGAGATCCTTGTCCCTGCCTTCTCCTTCTGCCTGGAGCCTCATCTCTCACACCAGCCAGAGCAAGCCCAGACTTGTCACATAATCAGCACTCCTGGGGAGGACACTGTTGGCCTCATCCCTGGAGTTCGGGGCCTGGGGATGGAGCTTGGTAACCGAGTGTGGAAATAGAGCTTGGGGATTGTCGAAGGTATAAATAGGGCCGTCTCCTGGCTTGGGCGGACTGACTGTCCTGGGAAATCTCTGGTTCCCTTGGCTGGCCTCAGACTTGGTGTCACATCCCAGTGGCTCTGTTGTACCAATCCCCAAGGCCACAATAAGGACCTCTTGAGGTATGATATCAAGAAGCAAAGGGCCTAGCTTCTCCTGAAAGCAGACCTTTCCCCTGCTTCCCCTGCCTGCCCACAGCTGCTCTCAGCCGTGATTCCTCCGTCAGGCTCCCCACCCTGTTCACTGGGTGTTCATCAGCTCCCATTTTCAACTCGGCAGACACTTGCTGAGACCCTGCACCAGGCCAGGCATGCTGTGAGGCCCTGGGGTGTTCAGAGGGAAGCAGCCGGGGCCTGTCCTCCTTCTGTAGGTTCTCGAGAATCCCCTCTTTGGCGTCGTCCTTCTGAATTAAGCAGGGCGAAGCAGGTGGTGGGCGTGCACAAACGCTCATGAGCTCAGAGACACAGCAGCTCCAGGCAAACTGGAAAGGACCTTTAGTGTTCTCTCCCACTCTTTTCAGTGCCCTCTCTTGGGGGTGGTATCGCCAGACACCATTCATTATCCAGGCCAGACCACAGCGTCCACCGTCATTATCCTCCTCCGACCCAGACATTGTGCCCTGCTGCTCTCCTCCCTCTTTGCTCCAAACCGGCCCTCAGCAGCAGCAGTTTCGGGGGTGATCCGCTGAACTAACTTATGTGATGGTGCCATTCCCACTCCTGTTTTGCTGTGTTTACAAGTGGAATCAAGTAGGTGCTTGATTCCCAACCGCTCTGATTGTGATTCAGTGGGTCTGAGGTTGGGCCCTGGAGTCTGCCTTTCTAACCAGCACCTGAGAAGATCCTAACACAGGTGGTACGTTGGACAGTCCTTTGAGATTCCAGCTTTGCCTCTGTACGCAGCAACCCACGCTCTCTGCTCAGTCACAGATACCTTCTGCTGTTCCTGTGCACGGTAATCACAGAAACCCACAGCTTTCACGGGCGTTGGGACCTCCCCGTGCAGGTGTGCATCTATACTACAGAATGGTCTTTTGTTGTTTCTTAAATCTCCCTTCTGTCCACTTCATTAAGGATAAGGACCGTTTCTTTGACTCCATCTTTGATCTGGAGCTTATTTAGGACAGGTAGAGACAGAAGTACAAGCCACCAGATGGTCCCATTGCGGAAACCAGCAGCTCCCGCCCGGCCCCTAGACAGAATTGCCCAGAGTCACCAATAACAGAAATCCTAGAGGCTGTGGCCCTTGGGCTTTCCAGCTTCTCACCCCCCCCACCCCCCCACCCCCACCACCCCCCCACCGCCAAAACCCCTCACTCAACTTCCCAGACTCTTCCTACTTTTCTGTGGCTGCTCCCTGGAACTTTACATACCCTTTTTCTTTGTTAACACCTTCCACTGTATTATTACCAAACTCATAAATGCCTGTTGTGGAAAACTTGGAAGATAGAAGCAAAAAAAAATTCTTTTTCACTATGCCAATCAGCTAGAACTACTGTTAACATTTTGGTGTAAATCCTTCCATTCTTTTTAATATACATAATTTCTCATACTGTTTTTTAGAAGCAAAAGCTGGAGCATAGAGCACTTGCTGTTCTGTAAACTTTTTTTGCTGTTTTGTGGACACTTCTCCACATTACTCAGCATCACAGAGTGGCTGCTTACAGAATGCGCAGGTTTTCTTTAGTCTTTCTCCTGCTGGCATGCATTGAGCTTGCTTTGAACTTTCCCTGTTTAAAACTGTGTCGAGTGAAACGGCTCCGTGGATAAACCTTCGCCACACACTTGTAATTATTTTCTTAGCATACATTCTTAGAAACCAAATATCTGAGCCAAAAGGATGCACATTTTTGAGTTTTTTGGTACCATACCAAATGCCCTCCAGAAAGTTTATACCAATTTGTGTAGCATATGAGAGTGTTCACACCCTGTCTACTGCCCAATGTTTTTGACTCAACTAACTATAAAACATCGTGTGTTTTTTTAAGTAACTGAAATTAAAAATATTCATCATCAATTTGCTTTTATGTTTGGGTTAAAAGCTTCCTTTTAGGTTTTTGTCTGTATCTTTGCCTAAATTTATAAGCATCAGATTGTAGGGATCCAGACATTTTGGCATGTCTCTTACCCATGCTTGCCTTGGGCCTGGAGAATTTTGCTGGGTATTTTTATGCTGTATTTGACTCACTGTTGAAGGGAGCCAGCACCTGGCCCAGAGGTGCCGTGGCTGCCCCCTACTGGCTCCAAAGTGCCATGACAGATGCAAAGGCAACTATTGGCTCCTGCTGTCCTTTCCTTACATCAACGCTCCCTGTTCCCACCATCACCCCCTACCCCATTCTCATATTTTCTAGTGTTTTCAGCCTGAAAGAACCAACGTACAAGGTGAGGAATTTTTAAATCGTTGCAGCCCAGATGACTGCAGGTGCTATTAACAGTTGCAGATGCGCACTTGCGTCGTGTCCATCTGCGGGTGGGTCTGTGATAGTTGGAAAGCATTCTGCTGCCTGTGTGCAGGGGAGGGGACTCTGAAAGCCAGGTATGTGAGCAAAGCATCCCTCAGGTGACGACTTTAAAAGGGGACGCATGGGGCTATTTTTATTTTAAGGAGACAGTGAGAGGCATGTGTACACGGTAATACTTCAGGTGTCCTGGTATCACCAGTCCAGCAAACTCAGTTGTCCGGAAAAGAGCCAAAACCTGACCATTTGATGGGGGGGGCGGGGAGGGGGAGAAGGGCATCTGAGCAGGAACAACAGATGTCCTGGAGCCTAGTCACTTTCTTCTTTAGGAAGCCTCTTTCTTAGAACCAGATGCTCTCGATTTTGAAAGTACTGAAAAGCTTTCTCAACCCTTGGCAGATTAGGAGCTCATTAGCTGGACCTCACCTGGACCCATAGGAGCCACAGGTAGATGGAGACCAGTAAGGAGTGACATCTGGCAAAGAGGAAGGAGATAGGAAAATTGTAAAAATTGGCTCAAGAAGTTTAAAAGACAATCCTGTCACCAAGTAGAGGGTCAGAAGTCCCACACCCCAGAGGTCCCACACCCCAGGGTGTCACTGCATGACTGTGAATCCTGGTTGATCAAAGTTCTTGCTAAAGGACTAGAGAGAGAAAGGGTCAGAAATCATGAAGCAGAGCTATTTCTTTGATCCAGGTTAAAACAATTCTGGGCCAAACTTCCACAAATAATGTTTGGACAAAACTGTAACCTGTCTCTCCAGTGCCTCCTTTCTCTTTCACACTTAAGTCTCTGATTGATCCGGTTTTGATGTCTGTGGCTGGTGTGAGGTAGGGATTCTGTCTCATGGTTTCCTGTATGGAGAACCTGTAGTCCTAACACCGTCTATCAGTAGTTCATTGTAAAGAAAAATCACCTGCGTTTCTCCTCTACTCACGTAGAGTACTTCTGATGCCAGTTTTGTGGGTTTTTTTCCCCCACCAAGAAATTCTCCAGTTCTCTGTGGACACCAACTCACGTCCTACTGTTCTATTCAATTGTGACACTACCCAGAGTTGGTGCAGACCTCACAGGATGAGAGATCAATCCCACAAGACTGCCCCCAGCTTCAGTAAGTAGTGGGTCCCCAGGTTACCCACAACTTATGCCCAACTTGACTGCAAATCAGAGGTTCCCATGACCCTCTCCCTGTGTTCAAGAATTTGCTAGAGTGGCTCACAGAACCCAGGAAAACAGTTTACTTAGTACTGCTGATTTATTACAAAGGACATTTTAAAGGATACAACTGAATAAACAGATAGAGATACATGAGGGGAGGTCAGGAAATGTCCTGAGCATAGGAACTTTTGTTCCAGACTTGGGGTCTACCATGCCTCCAGCACATGGGTGTGTTTACCAGTCTGGAAGCTCTCTAAACCCCATACTTTTGGGGGTTTTGTGGAGGCTTCATCACAGGTGTGGCCAATTATTAACTCAATTTATAGCCCCTCTCCCCTCACCGGAGAATGTGGAAGCAGGGCTTCAAGTTCCAAGCTTTTCATGGAGCTTACCAAGAGCTGCCTCATTAGAACAAAAGACACTTGTATTACCCAGGAAATTCTAAGGGATTTAGGAGCTCTATATCAGACATTCCTATCACTCAGGACATTATAAAGGTTTTGGAGCTGTATATTAGGAGCCAGGTGAAAGACCAAATATTATCAGAAACCAGGAGCAGAAAGCAATATATAGATTTATTTCACATCCATCTTACACACACACCCCATCTGCAATGTTCCTTCTCATTTTAATCATGTTTCTGTATATGCCTGGGTCTATTTCTGGGCTCTCTGTTCTATCCTGTTGGCCCATTTGTCTGTCCCTGTTCCAGTCCTGCACCCACTATAGTTTTATAATTAGTGTTGGTAATGGTAGTGCAGGTTCTCACCTCAGTCTACTCTAGCGGTGGCTTTGTTTTTCTATATAAACTTTAGAATCAGCTTGCCAAGTTCCTTTGGGGCGGGGGGGGGGGTGGTGGTGGTGGTGGTGGTGGTGGGGGAACCCCTCCCAGTTAGGAATTCCCAGTTAGGAATTTCCTCCAGTTTAGAGGAAAATGGACATTTTTATGATCTCTTTGAATATTGTTTCATCCCCATTCTTCCTGTTGTATCCTTCTGGAAATTCTGATTTAAAATATTAGACCATGGGGGCGTGTGTGTGGCTCAGTCAGTTAAGTATCTGACTTTGGCTCAGGTCATGATCTCACAGTCCGTGAGTTCAAGCCCAGCACCCAGCCCTGTGCTGACAGCTCGGAGCCTGGAGCCTGCATTGGATTCTGTGTCTCCCTCTCTCTCTGCCCTTCCCTCACTCATGCTCTATTTCTCTCTCAAAAATAAGTGGACCTTAAAAAAAATTTTTTTAATATTTGAAAATAAATGTTAGACCATGTAAATTTCAAGTATTATGTTTTTCAGTTCTAGAAGTCCTGTATGGTTCTTTTAATTTCCTCTTGGTCATTCTTTATAATCTCTTTTTCCCTGTTCATATTTTTAAGACTCACTTATTTTTTTTTATTTATTTTGAGAGAGACGGGGAGCATGAGTTGGGGGACAGGGTCGGGGTGGGGGGCAGGTGGAGAGAGAGGCAGAATCCCAAGCAGGTTCCCTGCGGTCAATGTAGAGCCTGAAGCAGGGCTCGAACTCTTGGAACTGTGAGATCATGACCTAAGCCGAAATCAAGAGTCAGACGCTTAACCAGCTGAGTCACCCATGCGCCTCAAGACTCACTTATTCTTAAACTTGGTATTTCATAGTCTGTGTCTGATAAATCCCATATCTGAAATCTTTGTCCGTCTGATTCTTCCATCTACTGTTTGTGCTAACAAGGCTAATATTGCCTTGTTGTCTTGTATGTTGTGAGTTTTAAAAATGACACAAAAAATACAACTATGACCTTGTCATTTATTTTCCTTGGACCTTTATCCTGGGAATTCTTTGAGGTCTGGCTTAAAGTTGTTTTCCCACAAAGGATTTGCGTTTCCTTCTGCTAACCCAGGAGCACTTTAAAGTAAATGTCTGGCTTTCAGAGTTTTCTGTCCGTGCTGGTAGCTGGTAGCCGGCAAACCCGCAGGAGGGCCGTTTGTGGATTCAGTCTGACCTGAGGTGGAATCCTCACTCTGTCACTTACTGTGTGACCTCAGGCAAGTCATTTGATCTCTCTGCCTGTCCCATCATCTGTGAAATAGCTATGAACACCTAGCGCCTAAGGCTATTGTGAAGCTGAACCAGGATAATATATATAAATACAGTGCTCGCATGGGGTTCTTTCACACAATTGGTAGGGAGTGGATGGCATGGTCTTCCCCCTGAGGAGCCCTCTCCTGCCCCAGCCCGAGGGGGTGGCCTGGGGGCAGACCCCAGCTCTGGTTCTGTGCCTCGCCTGTAGGATCTGAGTTTTATCAAGGGAGCTGAGTGATTGAGACCTTCTTCCTGTGGATTATTCTGCCTTCAGCTTTGAGATGACTGAGCCTCCCAAAGCCTCTGAGAGATGGTTCTGCCCACAGTCTTGACTTGTCTTGGAAGTCACTTGGGGCTAGGTAACAAGAAAAATGACACTTAACAGAATTGTTTTCTTCTTCAGATGCTGCAGGGGGATTTTTGGTTGGTTGGTTATGGTTTTTAAAAAAAAAAAAAATACGCTTTTTGTAACTGTATGCTAGAACATTAATAACAAGACATTGAAGTTTATCATTTTTAATCATGGGAGTATATTTTGACAGTATTTAAGTGTAATGTATATTGGCATAAACAACTGTTAGGTCCTTTGCGTAACAACAAATATAAAAACGAAATTTAATAATATGCACGCAACTGTGTTGAGAAAAATGGGGAAAAGGAAATACGTTTAGGTGTCCACAGTGGTTATTTCTGAATAGTGGAAGTCTTGAGTAATTTTTTTCCCCAGCGGCAGCAGGGTACAGACGGCAGTGAGAGGGTGGCCTCGGCAATCAGAAAGCCTTGTGTTGGCCGCCTGGGTGACTCAGTCGGTTAAGTGTCCGACTCTTAATTTCAGCTCAGGTCCTGATCTCACGGTTGTGGGATAGAGCCCCACGTAAGGCTCCATGGAGCCTGTGTGGGATTCTCTCTCTCTCTCCCTCTCCCCTCCCCCTCCCTATTTGTGTGCACACACACGTGTGCTCTCTCTCTCCAAAAAATTAAAAAAATAAATTTAAAAAAAAATGAAAGTTTTGTGTTAAATCGGTATTTGTGTGGCCTCAGGCAGACGATAGGCTCTCTGGGTCTTTTCCCCCTCTGCTGGGTTTTGAGGATCAGATGAACAGTGGGACTAAAGGGCCTGCCCTGTGATCTGGCACAAACTGGCTCCATAAATGAGAGCAGTTTTTATTATCACACATCAACATTCTTTACAGATTTTTTAAAATTCCAAACATGTACTCCTTTGTAATCAAAGGGTACAGTTACTGAAAACAACAATAGCAGGCACTATATGTTCTGCTGACAAAAATAGTTTACATCCCCAGGTTGGGCGTGTGCAGTTTCGAGAGTCTTCCCTGATGGTGGGAAACGGCCCTGGTACTCAGGAGCCACTGCTGGGGAGGGTTGGGAGATTGCTGACGGGTGAGGGGTGGGTGAGAGGGCTGGCCGCAGCCTGGCTTTGGAGGTGCTCAGCCTGTCCCTTCTGTCCTGCCCAGGGCGCAACGAGCCCCTGAAGAAAGAGCGGCTGAAGTGGAAGAGTGACTACCCCATGACCGACGGGCAGCTGCGGAGCAAACGGGACGAGTTCTGGGACACAGCACCTGCCTTCGAGGGCCGCAAGGAGATCTGGGACGCCCTCAAGGCCGCCGCCTATGCAGCCGAGGCCAATGACCATGAGCTGGCTCAGGCCATCCTGGACGGAGCCAGCATCACCCTGCCTCATGGTGAGCGAGCAGGGCTGGGCTTTATCCCCGCTGGAGTGGGGGCCACCAGGCTGCTCAGGGTGGAGGAGAGCCGGTGGCCAGCCACACATCGGGAGTTTTTCTCCGAGCTTCCAGGTGGCCGGGGTGGCTATTTGCTTGTCCATTCAGGCACCCCTTACTGAGCATGGGCCAGGAGTGGGGACGCAAGGAAAAATGAGACACGGTCCCTGTTTGTCTAATGAAGAGGTAGAAAGGCACCAACAAACCTCAAAGCAGTGTGATGGGAGCAAGCTAGAGTTGCTCAGGGACTTCGGGATCGCAGAACATCTGAGGTACTAACCTTCTGTGTTGGGCATTATTACGTGCTCGGTACTGAGTGAGAAGCTTCTACTGTATTATCTCATTTAAGTTCCTAACAGTCTTATGGAGCCATGTAAAGTAGAGGGTACCAGTGGAACTCTAGAGTCACAGACGTGGGTTTTAACAAATGTCTCTGTTTCTACTAGTGTGCTCCTGAGAAGGGAGCTTCTCAAATTTAAAGTCTCAGGAACTTATAACTATGAAGGGGGATACCCACCTAATAGAATGGTTGTTAGGACTCAGAGAGATACACGGAACATCCTTTAGTCCAGTCCCAGCACTCATTAGGTGCTCAAGGCACGGTAAATATATTACTACGTGCAATACATAGTCCAGGAAGGAAACTGGGGCCCACCAAGGTATAAGCCATGAAGAGCAGACCTGTGCTTTTTCATTCCCCCTTGTAACCCCGGCACTCAGCACATACTCAGGGGAGAGTTGTTGAATGAGAACATGGAAAGTGATGCAGTTTGCCAGAATTGAACAAGCTAGCACCTGGTAGAGCCCGAAGGCCAGCCCACATCTTCCCGAGTGTACCTTGAACTCCTCCCATCTGTATGTCCAAGGGACACTTGGCTGTAGGGGAGGGTTCGGGGACTGTGGGGTGGCCATGACAGGTGTACTAGTTTGCTCGGGCTGCTACCACAGAATACCACAGGTTGGATAGCTTATTAAACAGCAGAAATTTATGTCTCACCGTTCTGGAGGCCAGGAAGCCCAAGATCTAGGTGCCAGTTGATGTGAGTTTTGGTGAGGGCCTTCTTCTTGGCTTGTAGATGGCCATCTGCTTGCTATGTCCTCACGTGGTGGGGAGAGAGCATGCCTGAGTGTCTCTTATAAAGCTACTAATCCTGTTGGATCAGTGCGCCACTGTATGACTTCGTTCAGCCTTAATTACTCCCAGATAGGCTCCCATCCTCAAATACAGTAGCATTGGGGGTTAGGGCTTCGACATAGGAATTTTGGGGTTCCCCAGCAGACTCTGATTGCCCTGCTTTTCCCACAGGCACCCTCTGTGAATGCTACGACGAGCTGGGCAATCGCTACCAGCTGCCCATCTACTGCCTGTCGCCACCTGTGAACCTGCTGCTGGAGCACACTGAGGAGGAGAGTCTGGAGCCCCCCGAGCCCACGCCCAGCGTGCGCCGCGAGTTCCCATTAAAGGTGCGCCTCTCCACAGGCAAGGACGTGAGGCTCAGCGCCAGCCTGCCCGACACGGTGGGGCAGCTCAAGAGGCAACTGCACACCCAGGAGGGCATCGAGCCGTCCTGGCAGCGGTGGTTCTTCTCGGGGAAGCTGCTCACAGACCGCACGCGACTCCAGGAAACCAAGATCCAGAAAGATTTTGTCATCCAGGTCATCATCAACCAGCCCCCACCACCCCAGGACTGATGAGCCCACGGACCCTGGGAGGAGAGGCCGAGGAGGCCTCCGCGGGGCTGAGAGGCCTCCCGGCTGGGCACCAGGTCCCCCCACCCTGCTGCTGCCTCCAAGTGCTGTTACTTTCCTCAAGGGCGCCTCCCGCCGGATGGCTGCTGGGCAAGCCGTGAAGGGACCCTGCCTCCCAGGGGCACCGTGGGCCACCAGCGCCCCACACCCAGGAAGCAGTGCTGCCTCACACAGGCTTTGCCAACCTTGTCAGAGGAAGGGCAAACTGGGGTGTTCCACCCTGCCTCTCTCCCGCAGCAGGTTCGAGCCACAAGGGCCAGCCCGGAGGCGCCTGGAGCCCAGATCTGTCGTCTGGTGCTGCCGGCTGTGCTCACTCCGGTTTTCTGCTCAGGGTCTGAAGCAGCTGCTGTCCCCTTCCCCTGCCCCCTCTCCCTGACTCTGCCCTGGGCCCGGTGCCAATCCCCTGGAGGGGAGGGGATGGCTTGTGAGCCCCAGGGGCAGGGAGCCCGAGGCCGGCCTCTGCCTCTCCCTGCCCCCCGGCACAATTGGCAGAGATGGGGCAGGCTGGTGGCCGGAAGGCTGTGCTGTCGTGGCAGGGGTCTGCACAGGGCCATCTCCCGGCTGTAACCCAAGCGGTGGGGGGTCTGCAGCCTGGTCATGGCCCATAACAGGTCCCTGTGTACAGACATATCTGCATATTTATCAATAAAGCCTTTTGCTCCTTCCTTCTCTCTTGCCTAGCTTTGACTCCGGTTGTCTGGCAGCTCCGTGGAGCCCCGGAGCCAGTTCTGGTGTGGGAGCAGCTGGGTGTAAGAACCCCGGCTGCTCTGTCCACAGCAGAGACTGCAGGAGCCTCGAATCACTAGTGTTCCAGGCCCTGTGTTCACACGGGTCCTTGGGAAAAACCACTTCACTGCCGAGCCCACTCTGCTTATCTTTAAAGTAGAGATGATGCCGCCTGCCTCGCCTCTTCTTCAGTTGCTGGGAGGATAAAAGGGGATAATGGATGTGAAAGTGCTTTGGAAACAGAGGCAGCATCTCAGGAAGGTGGCGTTAGTAATCCTCGGGTCTGCTCCCGTGACACACGGGAGGGTGCTGGCTGCCCGCCCGAGCGCCTCGGCCAGCCCCCCAGGACTGAGGTGTGTGCGAAAATCCTAGGGCTGCTGCACTGCGCCCTCGGCAATGGAAAAGAAAAATCTCTGACCAATTTAGGTTATGAGCATGTGTCAGCTTGCCAGCAAGGGAACCAGAGAGGAAAAGCAGCCAGTGCCTGTCCTTCCTTCAGGAAAAGTGTGCGTCTAGTCGGAGGGGGACCTTTGATCAGGTGGCTTAGCTAAGGGCAGGCCGCTTGAGCGTTACAGAACCTGTGGCGTCTGTGGCTCACTGGCAGGTTAATCCTGGGTCAGGACGACCCGGGGCTCACTCCCACAGTTCTAGGTATGGAGCTGAGCAAGTTCAGGTCTGCTTTTTCTCCACTGACAGTTTTCCTTTTCAGCGAGCATGGCTGGACTTCGGTCAGGGTGGCCTGATGAAACTGGGAGGAAATGGTGTCCTCGTCAACTGGGCTTGGCACTGTACTCTGGCCCTTTTCGGGTGGCTTCCTGAAACCCCTCTTGAAGCAAGACTTTTTCAGTTTTACAGAGGCCTCCTGAGACAGACAGATGGGTCAAGGTTTGTCCGAAGCTAATGGACATGCAGCCACGTACAGATGTCTCGCTAGGGGGCGCTGTGGGGCCCCAAAGAGGCAAAGGCCTGCTTGAGCTGCAGGCGAAGCGGGAGGCATCTGCTCTCACTCCTGCCCATCGCCTTGACACTCCAGCCCAGACATAACAGAGTTTGCCTCACCCCAGGGCAAGCAGGGCCTGTTCCCGGGACAGCTGGGGACACAGGCCTGTATTGGGTCCGCACCTTTGGCTTTCAGTTGCCCTCACTGGTACTGGCTGGGCAGTTTCCAGGCATCCAGCAGGTGGCACTGCCATCAAGGTTAGGGGCAAGCCAGCGGGTTCTTTGTGCCTCCCAGCTGTCCTGGCTAAGGCTCAGCTCTACCCAAGCACTTAGGACAGAGGCTGGGCAGGCTCCTTCCTGCAGCCCCGCTCTTGGGGTGCTGGGCCCTTCGGCTCTAATAGGCAAGGGGGTGGGGGGGGGTGGGCAAACTGTCCCTGCCTCCCCCAGCTCCCTGGGGCTGCCCGGGGTGAAGGTGACAGGTGGGGGAGGCAGGTGGAGAATTGGGCCGGTGAGCTCATGGCAAAGGCGCCCAGCGGGGTGGGGGTGGGTACCCTGGCTTATAAAGCCCCTGAGGCCCTGTGGCTTGCAGAGGCTGGTTATAGACGGCACCATGGAGGGCTCTGAGGAGGGCTCTGAGGCGGTGAAGAGGGCCACAGCGCTTATCGAGGAGCGGCTGGCACAGGAGGAGGAGAATGAGGTACGGGCACAGGTGTGGGGACCCAAGGGGTTCTAAGGAGATCCAGCTGTACTGTCAAGGGCCACCACATCTGTAGTGGGAAGGAGGGCAGGTGTCCCCAGCGACCCAATGGCTCCACTCCAGCCTCAGTGGGCTCCTGGTGGAGGAGGTTGCTAGCCGTGGGTGACTGAGGCTTCAACCCCAAGAACTGAGAGACCGCAGGGTGGGCGAGCCATGCGGGGTTCCCGAGACCCTGCCACACACCTAGGCCTCGAGGAGGTGGTCCGGGCTGCACAGAGCGGGACAGCTGAGATGCTGTCTGGGAATGTGGGAGTGTGGGGCCCGGAGATCTCCCACAGCTGCTGGGTGGGAGGCTGGGATGGGAGAGACTCCAGCGTTTGGTCCCTACAGAATAGAGACTGGGAGCAGAGCGAGGAAGGGTGCTGGGAAAGGAAGCACGGGTTTTCCCAGGAGTACCAGCCCCACCTGGGGAGGCCTGTGGAGCATGTGGCTCTGGGCAATTCCATTTTCTCTGGGATAAAGAAGTTGGGGGGGGGGGGCAGGGAGGAGGGTGCAGGCTTGTCTCCTCTTCATTCTATTTAAACTAATTCTCGACTTAAGAGTGCTCTGCCAAGTGCCAGGTGCTGGGAGGAATAAGAGAATCAGTGAGGCCAGCCCCTGCCTCCTTACCAAGCCCACATTCGTTTTAGCCAACATCCATCAGGCCCACAGTCCACTAAGAAACAGGCAGTTAGGGCGCCTGAGTGGGTCATGTTGCTTAGGTGTCCGACTTGATCCCAGCTCGGGTCTTGATTTCAGGGGTGTGAGTTCAAGCCCCATGTTGAGCTCCACGCTAGGCAGGGAGCCTACTTAAAAAAAAAAAAGAAACAGGCAGAGTGTAGACACGGCGAAATAGGGGTGTTCAGTCAGAAGTGAAAGAGCACAAAGGGTGGGTGAGTCGTTCTGACCATGGGTGCTCAAGAACTCTTAGGGGCAGGATGGCATTTGAGTGGGGCCTTCAAGGCTCATGAGCAGAGATCAGGAGGGGAGGAAATTCAGGCTTAGGAAAAGACAGGCACTGAAGCTCAGGTGAGTGACAGTGGGACTGTCCTGAGAAAGTCTGGTAGTAGGAAGGGGTTAAGGCTGGGCACAAACCAGAGGGGGCCCTGGGAAAGATATTTATTCTTTGGGCAGTGGGGAGCCACTAAGTGTTGCTGAGGGAGGGCAAGTGGCACCATCTGACCTATTTTAGGAAGGCAGCTCTGACAGCCTGAGAAGGACATGTTGGAGGGAAAAGACTGGCCCTAACAGGAATGGGAGGGAGGAGACCAATCAGTTCGGAGGTAGGCATGGTTCAAAACAGGAGCGACCGAAGGGGGGTGAGGAAGAGGGAAGGACCAGGACTCTGCTGGAAGAAGAGATGAGACGAGGGGCAAGGGTGGCAAGTTTGTGGGGGAAGGGCTTGGGCTAAACCCGCTGCCAACTCCTGGCTGGGGCACCCCTGGATCTCCAGGAATGCCACTTCTCCCCCGGCGCCAGGCAGGTGAGTCATGCCATTTCTGGAGGGCTGCCGCTGGACACAGAGACCTTCAGCAAGGGGACACGGAGCAGCCTTCGTCCATTCATTCACCCAACAAATATAGCAGCAGGCTGTCAGGACACTGGGCACCCAAAGAGCCCGCCTTCCCACCAAGTGCCTCCTACGTGCCAGGCACCATGCTGAGCACTGTCCAGGCTTTCTTTCATTTGATCTGTAAAACCATCTATGAAGTAAGGTAGGACTTTGTTCTGTTGTATTTCACCAACCAGCATCCAATTCAATAAACATTTATTGAGCACTTACTGTATGTCAGCCCACAAAGACATCTGAAACAAGGGACTGTAGAGTCTGGGTAAGGCAAGGGTGAGCATGGGAGTCCGTTGTTGTTCCCGCCAGGCCCCAGCCCAGCAAGGTCCTCAGAGGGGAGCCTCTGTGCAGTCTGCACCCCTTTCTTGGTGTGGGAGGGGAAGGAGAGCCCGGGAGGCCGCGGCTAGGGCTCTGTTGTGGGGAACATATCAGGTCAGGTCATCACTGAGGACTTCGGGGTGGACAGAGTTGCTGAGCCCACCTGTCATCATCCATTCGCTTATTCATTCATTTATCCTCCAAACATTCACCGACTACCTGCTATATGCTAGGCCCTGTCACAGGGGCTAGGGTTACCAAGATGATTCAGACCCAAGCCCACCCTCTTGACGGTGGGACCCGGCCAGACCCCACCAGTAGTAGCCGCAGCCCGAGGTCATCCCTCGTTCCTGGAAGAAGATGCAGTGTTTCAGGTGAGGCCGGCACCGGGACACCTCAAACTATGTAAAGCCAACGCGGAAAGGAGAAGCCAGGGGGCACCAGGACCTCCCCAGTGAAGACCTGGGAAATCGGCGCCCAAAACCGCTCTTGAGGAGTACAATACCGGAGCTCAGTGGCAAATGCAAAAGGCAGCTGAGAGCTCTGTGAGGGTGGCCATTCCTCCCCATCTGGACTCAGCATCCTCCAACCTGGGCGAATGTTCCCGGCACACAGGCCTTCAGAGATAGCAGTACAGCACTTCACAAAAAGTGGTTTCCTTGAAAACAGGAGGAGGCCATGAGGAAGTGGTCCAGGCAAGTCAAAGATACAAATGGTGAGGAGACTTGGCAGGAGTTTCACCCCTATAATTACAATGAGAATAAGGTTAATGCTAAGAGTCCCTTTAAAGTGAAAGCTAGTGAAAAGTGAAGGTGTAACTCCCATCCCTCAGACTCCCTGAGAACAGCAGGTTTCCAGCTCCAGGATATCATGAAGTGGTAAAATCTGAGGAAAGAAAAAAAAAAAAAAAAAGTTGGTATCTAACAGAGAGTTGCCAAAATTTTTTATTGGTATGTGAATCTATTTAAAAAATAACTATCAACTCTTACCACAATTATTTCATCAATGTGAAAATTTTAATTTTTTAATGTTTATTTTTAAGAGAGAGAGAGCGAGCGTCTGTGGGGGAGGGGCAGACGGAGCCGGGTACAGAGGATCCGAAGCAGGCTCTGTGCTGGCAGCAGAGAGCCCCAGGTGGGGCTTGAACTCAAGGACCATGAGATCACCACCTGAGCTAAAGTCAGACTCTCAATCAACTGAGCCACCCAGGCACCCCCAAAGTGAATTTTTAATGCCAGCAAAGTAAAATCACCATCATCTCAGTGCTTTAAAAAGTGAATATATTTAATTTCATGAAAACTCATTCCAGTAACCCTTAAACTTGTTTTGCTGAGGACCCACAACCATCAGTAGACAGGTGTTTGAGCTGAGGTTGGGGTCAGGGTTGGGTTGGGGAATTATGGGGAGCCCTGCTCTGGCCTGCGGCTCTCCAGTCAGGAGTGGGGCATGGAAGGGATCTGGGGTCACACAGGAGGAGGTCCGTAGGGCGCCCTTGGAGTGGGTTGGGAGAGAGGCTCCCTGCCTCCCTGGCCTGCTGAGGGCAGGTCCTGGAGCATGTCCTCTCCTTGGCTCACCAGAAACTCCTAGGAACGGCCCAGCAGAAGCTGCCCATGGACATGCTGGTGTTGGAGGATGAGAAGCACCACGGGGCTCCGAGTCTGGCCTTACAAAAGGTTAAGGTAAGTGTCAGGAGAACCCAACCTCTGTGCTTAGGGGACAGGACAGGCAGTTAGGGCTTTGCTGCTCCTAGTGTGGTATGAGAACCAGCATCTCAGCACCCCTGGGAGCGTGTTAGCAATGAAGAATCTTAGCCCCACCCCAGACCTGGTGAGTCAGAATCTGCATGTGTACAAGATCCCAGGGAATTTATTTTGGAAGCCCCAAGTTATTGAGTGGCCCTACCGCAGGCACCATGCAGGTGTTAAGGGGCTCAGGGAGACTGTGTGTGCGGATTGGAGAGATCTCCGTGCTCGTAAGAGAAAAACAGTTTCCCAAGCACTATTGTGGAGGATGATCCCATAGGATGCTTGTCTGAAGGACATCAACCGAGCCATACTAGAATTTACCTCTGGGAGAGAAGGGTTTTCTCTTCATACCTCTTATGTTTCTGTATTTCTTCTTAATATTAATCATGTATTACTTTTATCATCACACACACACACACACACACACACACACACACACACACACACACAAATGAAACTGCATGGAAGGAAAGCTGAGGATTCATACTCCACTCGGAAGGCCTGGGCTAAGGATTGCCTCTGAGATTCCCTCATCCTACCCTTCACCTACGTGAAGCCTTGAAGCTGGTAGCTCTTACGCAGTCCCCTCAAGTCTCCCCTTGTCCCCTGATCTGAGCCATCTGTGTCCCTGTCTCATCTGCTTCTTCTAGTCCTGGATTCTTTCTCCCTTGAGAAGCTCTCCCTTATCCTCCTCCCCCAGCTTAGCTCAGGGTCCCCAAGCCCCCAGCATGGGGGTTGATGAACCCCCCTCCATGCAGGGTCAAGAGCGTGTGCGCAAGACATCACTAGACCTTCGGCGGGAGATCATCGATGTGGGTGGGATCCAGAACCTCATCGAGCTGCGGAAAAAACGCAAGCAAAAAAAGCGGGAAGCACTGACTGCCCCCCAGGAGCCACCTCCAGAGCCTGAGGAGATCGTAAGGGTCCTGGGACGGGGGAAACACCTGTGTTGTCAGGGGCGGGGTGGGGGTGGGCAGGGGGCCTCTGATCACTACAGAGCAGCCCTCCATGACTAGATTCATGCCTTCCAGACAGGACCTGTGGACGAGGAGACATTCCTGAAAGCGGCAGTGGAGGGGAAAATGAAGGTCATTGAGAAATTCCTGGCCGACGGGGGTTCCCCGGACACCTGTGATCAGGTGATATTCCTACCTGCGCCTGTGCCTGCCTCCCTTTCAGAGTTGCCACCCCACCCCTCCCACTTGTGGACCTGTTTGAGAACAGGCATTGGGTGTCCTTTAGGAAGGGGTCTTTAGAAGATTTGGGATGTCCTCTTGCCCGTGCGGGAACTTATCTAAATCTTTAGGCCCTTTTCAAGTTGAACCACCTCCAAGGAAACAAATGTCAGGTGGTCCTTTAGGGAAGAAAGAGGAATAGAGTTAAATTTAAAAAGACAAAACGAAGAATTTGAGGCTCAAATCCCATCTGTACGGGACCTTAGCTATGAGACCATTGCTAGGTTCATTACCTCTCCATGCCTAAGTTTCCTTCTCTGTAAAATGGCCTATTTCCCTCAGAGCATGTCATGGGGATCAAACAGAATATTAATGCCTTAATAAGACATTACTGAATGAAGGAAAAAACTATAAAGCACATACTAGGAAATGATATTATTTTTGTGTTGCATTATATAATATGCTTCCCTTTAAAAATTATTTTTATTTTATTGTGGTGGAATACATATAGCATGAAATGGCCATTTTAATTTTTTTTAATGTTTATTTTTGAGAGAGAGAGACAGAGCATGCACGGGGGAAGGGCAGAGGGAGAGAGGGAGACACAGAATCTGAAGCAGGCTACAGACTCGGAGCTGTCAGCACAGAGCCCGACACGGGGCTTGAACTCACGAGATGTGAGATCATGACCTGAGCCAAAGTCAGACGCTTAACTGACTGAGTCACCCAAGCGCCCCCATTTTAGCCATTTTAAGTGCACAAGTCAGTGGCATTAATTACATCCACCATGTCGTGCAATCATCACAACAGTTTTCAAAACATTTCCATCATCCATCACACTTCGTTTTGTTTTCCCTGAAAACTGCCTCTTTCACACTTGGTACGGTGCTCTTTCACACTCATATCCCAGGATTAAGCAAATTTATGGTCACTCCCTTCAGCCTGTATCATTGTGGGCTTAGACTGCATGGCCTTTCCATTCTTTAGACTCTGGAATCTGAATCCTCTCGGTCTATCCAAGCACCTCCTGTCCCTGAGCACTGTACCAGGCGCTGGGGCGGGGGGAGGGGGGTGTGCAAAAAAGGGAAGACCAGGGTTGAGGGTGGAGGGAGACTGGTGTATAGCCAGATCTTTAGACTATGGAAAGATATGCCCCATGGCTTGAGTGTTTCAAAAGATCAAAGCAAAATGCTGAAACTCGTTCCTTCTTTGGATCAGTCATTTGTGTGCACCTGCTCATTCTGGCCCTGGGCTAGGCACTGAGGAAAAGCAGAGTCTAGTAAGGCTTGGCTTGCCTTTCAACACCCTCTCACCATGGAAGGTTCTCTGGGTCACCCAAGGCACAGCTCTGGCCCAGAGGTTTCAAGATGATGGCACTTGAGTTGCCTTGCCTCTTGAAGGAGTAGCAAGAATTCATCAAGCACTCACAGGAAGTGAGGGCAAAATAGGCATTCCTGGCAGAGGGAACAGCCTGTGCCAAGGCCCAGCGTGACATGCTTGGGAGAGGGCACATGGAGAAGGTCAGAGTTCCCAGGGCATTAGAGGGCTCCACAGCTGGTCTAGATAGAACATAAAAGAGCTGGCAGAGCATGGAAGATAGGGAGACCGAGCATAGGGGTCAGAATCAAACTGGGTTAAGTCCTGGGTCTTAGCCTGGGGCCAGAGATCAGGCCCTGACAGTCTCTCTGGGGACAGTTCCGCCGGACAGCATTGCATCGAGCTTCCCTGGAAGGCCACATGGAGATCCTGGAGAAGCTTCTGGAGAGTGGGGCTACTGTGGACTTCCAGGATCGGGTGAGCTATAGAGCTGGTATTGGGCGGGAGGTAGGAGGTAGGCCCAGCACCAACAGACCCCCTCTTCCTGTAAACCTGTGCCAACCTGGAAGACACTCATGCTTCCTCAGGGGCCAGGCCTCATCTCTAGCAGATTGTATGACCTGGGGCCACCCTTCGTTAATTTGGCATGGACCTGAGGGTTCTCCTGCTCTGCTTGGTCCATAGCCCAGGCATAGGCATGCCCCAGCCCCTTCCCTGCCCTCTTTCCCTCGATTCCTCCCACCCTCTTGGCTGGGGTCCTTTCCCCTAGGCTCCTTTCTTCCCTAAAGCCCCATCTTTCCCTTCTAGCTGGACTGCACGGCCATGCATTGGGCCTGCCGTGGGGGCCACTTGGAGGTGGTAAAACTCCTGCAAAGCCGAGGAGGAAACACCAACATAAGAGATAAGGTGGGGCAATAATGCTCACAGATATTAGGGTAGCTGGAGGGGGAGGGCAAGAAGCAGAGAACAGAAAAGCCCAGTAGGGCAGGAGGGTAGTGAGCTAGTCTGGTTTCTAGAGTGGCTGCAGAGCCCAGGGAGGGGTCCTTGCCATCAACTGTAGGTCCTTGGGGACCACCATCTGGGGATGGGAGCAGAAGGGCAGGAGAGAAGAGAAGAAATCCACTATCGGGGGGCTTTGGGATCACTCAAAAGATGCAGGATGTGTTCATCCATGCAATTCTTTATCATCCTTTATTTATCTGTCCATCCATCCATTCATTTATTCATCTGTTCACCCACCATTTTTCTGTTTATTCATTCCTTTGTGTATATCCTTGAACAAGTGACAGATAGGTTCAAGACAGCCTCTGAGCCTATGTTATTATCTGTCAAATGTTTTACAGAATTATTATATAATTAGATGTGAAAGTGTATGTAAATTATTTATTCATCATAAGGCTGATGTTTTGTAAGCTTCTGCCATGCCTAATACATGGTCATCCTTCAGTAAATGGCATCTAGTATAATTATTTATTTTTTTTAACAATTTGGAGCGTCTTTTTTTTTTTTAAGTTTATTTATTTTGAGAGAGAGAGCCAGGAAGGGGCAGAGAGAGAGAGGGAGAGAGAGATTCCCAAGCAGACTCCACACCATCAGGACAGAGCCCAACACAGGGCTCCATCCCACAAACCGCGAGATCATGACCTGAGCTGAAATCAAGAGTCAGATGCTCAACCCGCTGAGCCACCCAGGTGACCCTAAGATTTTTTTAAAGTAATCTCTGTACTCAACATTGGGCTCAAACCTACAACCCCAAGATTAGGAGTTGCATGCTCTACCGACTGAGCCACCCAGGTATACCACATCTATTATAATTATTAAAAGAAGGGCAGAGGAGTAAGCAGTTGCTCACAGCTGGATGAGAGAGGAACCATAGAAGGCTTCCCAGAGAAGGCGGCATGAAATACTTCGGAGTTAAACCACTGGATAAGATGGTGGAAACTGTAGCATTCCCAGCCCCTCCAGGGCTCAGGCCTTGACACTACGACTCAGGGAAGGGACGAGGCTGGAATTAGGACAGCCTCCCTTCCGGAGGCACCACAGTCCAGGCTCCTTCAGCTAGCAGTTCCTGTTTCCTCCCCACCCAGCTGCTGAGTACCCCCCTGCATGTGGCAGTCCGGACGGGGCAGGTGGAGATTGTGCAGCACTTTCTGTCCCTGGGCATGGACATCAATGCCAAAGACAGAGTGAGTGTCCAGCTTCCCTTCTGCTCAGCCACCCCAAGGGGGTGCAGGCAGCCTGAGGGCTCCCACACGCCCCCATGGGCCATACTGAGTATCACACTGGCTCTAGGAAGGGGACAGTGCCCTGCACGATGCTGTGAGGCTCAACCGCTACAAAATCATCAAATTGCTGCTTCTGCATGGGGCTGACATGATGACCAAGAACCTGGTAAGTTCATTCCTTCCCAGATTCAGTAATCAGTGTGCACGACTCCCCCAGGCTCTGTGCCAAGAACCTGGAGGAAATACAGAGCCAAGCAAGACTCAGCCTGCCCTTGGAGCACCCTCACAGTGGAAGGTCTCTTTGGGCCCCTGGAGATTTGGGGACCACCCACCTTCCCAACTCGCTCTTATGCTTGTCTCTGTCTAGAGTGCAAGTGCAGAGAAACGGCCAGGAGGGGCAGTAAGAGGACTTCCCAAAGCCCCCTCCCAGAAGATGCAAGGAAGTCCTAATGTCCAGGCCCAGGGAGGCCAGAATCATGGAGAGACAGAGCTAGAAGGAACC
Source organism: Panthera leo (assembly GCF_018350215.1). Lineage (NCBI taxonomy): Eukaryota > Metazoa > Chordata > Mammalia > Carnivora > Felidae > Panthera > Panthera leo. The sequence goes on from NC_056689.1 coordinate 56,175,180, forward strand.
TAACTAAGCACTTGGTTGGCACAACCACTGCTAGCACATTGTGTTGGCCTGGCGGGCCTGGAGTTCTCCAAGGGTCCTATATCCCCTAGCCCAAGCTCTTCTTTGGGGCCCAGTGCAATAGCAAAAGAGGGGGGAATGGGAAGGTCCCCCTGCCTCAAGAAAGGCTAAGGGGATAATGGGAAAGTCAGGACGATGTGGGGAGGAAGTAGATGAGGGCTTCTCAACCACAACATTATTGGTAAGTGGGGCTGGATAATTCCTTGTTGTGGGGACTGTCCTGTGTACTGGAGCCTTTTAAAGCAGCATCCCTGACCTCTGTGCACCATATGCCAGTAGTTTCCGCTCCCCTGATGGTGACAACCAAAGCCACCTCTAGACACGGCCAAGTGCGTCCAGTTGGAAGCCCTGGTTCAGATGAAGGCGCCTTCTGGTACAAACTTCTGAACAGTGATGGCATCTCCTCTTGGTTCCCCCAGGCAGGAAAGACCCCCACGGACCTGGTGCAACTGTGGCAGGCTGACACCCGGCAGGCTCTGGAGCACCCAGAGCCAGGGGCAGAGCAGAACGGGTTGGAGGGTCCTGCTGAGAGTGTGCAGGAGACCCCCCAGCCTGTGCCAGCCCAGTAAACACCTGCCCCTGGCACCCAGGCTGTCCCTTGGGTACAGCCAGAGGATCACAGTAATGGCCCCCAGAGCTGACAACCCTGCCATTCTTCTGCATACGACCCGGGCACCCACAAGCTACCGCAATTAAAAAAAAAAAAAAAAAAAAAAAAGTCGTTTTTGCTATTTGTGACGTTTGTTTCTATTTGTGTCCGAAATGTTTAGGAATGAAGGAAAACTTTGGAGCAAGGGCAGGCTCGGGGAAGAGGGGAACTTAGAGCCTTTCGGCCCCGGCCTTGTTGCTTTTCCTACAGGGGTGTCTTCTTGCTTCTTTCCTGCCAGCCCTCCTCCCACATCCCCAGCGCGGACCAGCTTCCCCGCGCACCCATCCCGCCCCTCCCCCGCTCCGTACCGGTGACCGCCGTCCTATGGGGCTATGTGGCCAGCACAGACTTGTCACGTGGCAGCCCGCACAGGAGGAGCCTGGCGGGGGTTCAGGGGCTCGGAGAGCAGCGCCGCGCTGCTGCCTGCAGTTTTTCCCCAGCCGCGCCTCCCGCAGGGCCGGGCCTGCTCAGCCAATCAGCTGGCTTTGGGGCTGGGGATTGTGGGAGGAGGGCCCAAGCCCCGCTGGAGAAGCCGTTTAGGGTCGGTACCCCAGGAACCCGCCCTCTGGCCAGAGGGACGCTGGGTTGTGGCATTTCTCCAGCTGCTCCCTACAGGGAGAGAACCCATGGGGCCTAAAGTCTTGACCTCTGACCCTGGGGACGCCCAGCCCAGGCCTGCCCCAACACCAACAGTCAGGGGGCAGCAAATTTTTAACTAGACACACTGATCATTAACAGGGTAGGAAGGAGTCCAAACTCAGCCTCGCGCAGGGGCAGAGACCAGCTGGGCTTCAGGCCTCTTGCAGAGATGCTGGGCCGTGGAGTCTGGTCTTCCCTGAGGCAGGGGCTGAGCAGGGGCTTGTCCAGGAAGGTGGGGGGCTGGGCCTCAGGAGAGGGAAGGAAGATGGACATTGCAGGCATCTACCCCCCTGTGACCACCCCCTTCACTGCCACCGCGGAGGTAGACTATGGGAAACTGGAGGAGAATCTGCACAAATTGGGTGCCTTCCCCTTTCGAGGTAAGTGGGGCCTGTCCTCTGGGGGACTTGGGGGGAGATGTGGATGACCCCAATCTCCTCAGCCAGTGACCCCAATCTCCTCACCCAACTCAGAGACAGTTGGGTACCCCGGTGGTCCTTTATGGGAAAGGAGCAGGGGGCACTGGTCTGGAGTCAAGAGACAGGCCAGAAGCTCCTTGCTGCTTTGCAACCTTGACTGAATCTCACTGCCAAAGTGCCTTCTTAGCGCAGCATGATTGTGGGGATCAAACTAGATAATGGGTATAAAAGTCCTTGTCAACCAAACACTGTGCAGTTGGGAAGGCAACTGGGGGTGTCACGTGGCAACTCAGCCAGTGGGTTCGTCCCCCTAAAAGCCGTGTTAGCCCACTCTCTTCTGGGCCAAGCCTCCCTTGGCAGAATTCCTGTTCTGGATCCTCTGACTCATGTCTCTCTTTACACGTGGATCTCCCCTCTCTGAGGCCTGGGACCAGACGTCTGTGACAGTCAACACACGACACAGCCACAGGCACAATAAATGAAGGAAAGAAGTGGTCAGTTCCTCCCATCCTGCCCTGCTCACCCTCATCTATCACCCATGACGAGTCCCTGAGACAGTCATCTCATTAGCCCCATTTCACAGATGGGAAGCTGGGGCTCAGAATGACACAATCACTTGCCCAAGTTCCCCAGGTCTGACTGCAGGACCATACTTGGTTTCACTCCACTGCACTAACCACTGAATCACTAGACCAGATTGTTTCAACAAATAAAAGTATGGTTGGCACCAGCTTTGGGAATGGAGAGGTTCTGACTGAGGCAGGGCAGGGGGGAAGGGAGTCTAGATTTAAATCACAGCTCTGCCACTGACTTAGCTTTGAGATAATCTTTCTAAACCCCACTCTCCCCATCTGACACGGGAGTAATAAGGTGTACATCATAGGATGGCGGGGAGAAAAATCCAAGAGAGTGCAAATGAAAGCATGCTATAAATAGTTAAAGGGTGATATACATTAGAAGGTATTGATCCAGTGATAACAATTGCTAGAATGACAGCACCATTGGCATTGTGGGAAAAGCTGCTTTATGACAGTGACTGCTGGCCTGACTGACACCCCATCCCAGTGCTGAGGTGATGCGACGCTTCCCTAGGGCACAATGAATGCCCTGTGGATGCCCACATTGAGCAGTGACACAAACTCTAAGTAAATTTCTACTTGGGCTCAGTTCACTGGGGCCTGAAAGTCTGGACCGAGGCCTGGGTCTTTTGAAGCAAACTGAGAATTTTGAATCTTTTATTTATTAAAAAAATTTTTTTAAGTAATCTGTACACCCAATATGGAGATATGGAGTTTAAACTCAGGACCCCAAGATCAAGAGTTGTATGCTCCGCTGACTGAGCCAGCCAGGCACCCCTAGCTCCTTGAATCTTAAGAGGAGGGAAGACAAGACTCTTCTTCACCTTCCAGGTTCAAGGACACCCGAGTGCAAGGGGTGGGGAGGGTGAACTTTGTATCCAGTGTCTGCCTACTACCCAGAGAATCCACGGATACCCACAGGCTCTTCTCTGGACCCTTCCCTTCCTTCTGCCCACTCACCCACTCCTGCAGAGGGCATGGAGGTGCCCAGGAGCACAGGCTGCAGTGGATCTGGCAGGCCGCGGGCCACAGGTGCCCACTAACCTGTCTCCCGTGCAACCCATACAGGCTCCTGTTTCCGCCTCATCTCTCTCTTACCCACACGCCAGGGAGGCAGTGGGCTGTGTAGAAGGAGCTCAGCATCGAGAGTGAGAAGGCCTGGATAAAAGTCCTGGTGTTGCTGGTTATGGCGACCTTGGAGAAATCACTGAACCTCTCTAGTCTGATTTCCTCATTTTAGAATGGAAACTGAGCCACCTGGTTAATGCATTCCTCTCAAGGAGCTCAAAGTGGGAGGCCCTGGCACAAGGAATAGAGCCATAGGGTCCCGTCACTGCTCCCAGGACACAGCCAGAATGCCCAGGGAAGGAGCTGTGAGCAACTTTAGCTGTACAAACAATGTTTCTCTGGCCCTATCCGGGCCCCCAGGGCTGGCTCTGCAGCCCAACACTCAGGGGCAGAGGAAGAAGCCATCGCATACCACATTGCCAGGGCCTCCTGTGATAAGTTAAAGGTCCTCCAAAGAGGAGGTGGGAACCTACTCTTGATGAATCAGTGAACAGTTAAGAGATTCTTCTGGAAGGTATTGCCAAAACTGTGTAGCTCTCTATTTCTACTTGTTTTTGCATTGTTAAATGTTCCTGATTATATGAATAAAGAGTATCATTCTTAAATGAAAGTTATAACTAGAGACTGGAAGGTAAGATTGTTGCAGAGGGGCCATTTGGCTCTGAACTCACTCCCGCAAACAACCTCAGAGATGAACTTTGAATTGTTATTTCCACATGAGGTTAGTGGATGACCACAGAGCTACTTCAGCAGGACTAGAGAGATGTTACCCATAAAACTATGAGCTTGTATCTTATTCCCTTAGTATGTAGACTGGGGATATTATGGTATATATTGAAGCCGTTACTTTGTTAAATAAAATATTTTGCTTAAAAAAAAAAAAAAAACCCACAGGGTAGGGGAACCTGGCTGGCTCAGTCAGAGGAGCACGTGACTCTTGATCTTGGGGTCATCAGTACACTCATGTGTACACTCCACATTGAGTGTAGAGATAACTATATAAACAAACTTTAAAAAAAAAATCACAATTTCTACAACCCTGTTTTGGTATTTCTTCACTTTAAAAAAGTGAAATATACTGAGGCACCCGGATGGCTCAGTTGGCAGAGCATCTGACTTTGGCTCAGGTCATGTTCTCACGGTTCGCAGGTTCGAGCCCCGCGTCGGGCTCTGTGCTGACAGCTCAGAGCCTGCTTCAGATTCTCTCTCTCTCTCTCTCTCTCTCTCTCTCTCTCTGCCCCTCTCCCTCTCATGCTCTGCCCCTCTTTCTCAAAAAAATGAATATTCAACAAAATTTTTAAGTGAAAATTATTTTTAAGGAAAAACAATTTTTTTTGAGTAAAAAATATATTTTTTTAAATGTGTTATGTGCCTCTGGAAGAAAAATAGAGTGGCCCAGGCCTGTTTCTCCCCCCGAGATGCTCTGATATAATTTCGGATTGTGGGCCAGGCTTTCCATTGTCTGTACCCACAGAGAGCCTGGCCAGGTGGTCCACCTGCTTACAGTCTAAACTGTGCCCTTTAACCAGGGCACATGGAGGAGGGGGGCACATTCTGGGTTTGCAGGTGCCTCACTAAGACAAGAGGTAGCAGCCTCCATCCTGGAATGGCCCCTGAGATCTGGGATCTGGTGAATCCCTCTGTCCTGTCTGCTCTGCCTTCTCAACCCACTGCTTGTCTCCCCCCAGTTATGACCTCATGTTATTCTAGAATGAGCTCTTTCCTGGGCCCCTTTCCTTCTGGACTCTGCTTAGTTAAGGCAGTTGGGGCTGCAAATGGGGATGGGATGTGCTAAGCTGCCAGCAGGGGTGGACCTTGAATGGAAGGAGACACCTGTGTCAGGCAGCCAGGGATGGATGCCAGCCTGGCCAAGGGGGTCCTTCAGCCATGGTCAGTGGCTCCTGCCTCCCCCCACCCCCGGGGAGGGGGCACAGGAATAGAGAGGGAGAGAAACCAGAGATTGGAAAATAAGAAGGCTTGAGTTGCAGAATGGGTCTTAAGCAGAAGGTGGAAGAAACTCAGAATTGGGGAAGCTGCTTTTCCACTCACCTTGGGACTAGCTGTCAGGTGGGAGACAGGACTTGGGCCTCAGGAAATGCCTACCAGGTTGGACATGAGGGATGCTGTGGCCTCTGCCCCCCACCCACCCCCCCCCAACCACCTTCCTCACAATGGGGTTCATTGCTGAGGTGGGAGGGGCATCCTAGGAAGGGTACAGCTGGGGCCCTACCTGCCAGACAGCCTCTGGGAATCTACCCTTTCAAGCATGAACCATACCATCCGGGCTCCTCCACTCCCAGTGTGCTCTTAGCTCTGCCCGCCCAGCCTAGGGTCCTGGAGGCCTTCTTGGAGCTCATCCAGCAACCATCATGCAAGGTGGTGCTGGGGACTGCCCTCTTACTCGGAGGGGGAGGCCTCATGCTGTGGATTCAGAGGAAGAGGAGAAGGAAGGCATCTGCCGCGTCTGCACAAAATGTGCAGGAGCCACCGGAATGTCACAAAGCAAAGAATGAGAACTGGATTAAATCTCACTTCAGTCGCCTCTCCGAAGAGAGGCTGGCCGCCTGCAGCAGCACGGCCACCCCACCACCCGAGAGCGGCAGCGGAGAAGCCAGCACCACCATTCACATGGAGACTCTCACCACAAGGCAAAGAGAGGCGGGCACAACTCTGCGCCGGGAGTCCTTCACCAGCAAGCAGAGGACGTCTGGGGCCTCAGTGACCAAAGAGACCCACAAGGAGTCTGCAAAATCCTCGTCCACGGACGAGCCCACATGGGCCGCTGTGGCTGCCTGCACCAAGGAGATTGACACCCTAGGACAGCAGCTGGCTAATTCCATGTTGCAGCGTGCCATAGCTTACCAGAACTCAGGCCACCTGGAGTCCAGAGACGTCAACCAGGAGGAGCTGAAGGCCCTCGAGGAGGTGGAGTTGAAGCTGAAAGGGAATTTCCTCACCCAGCGGGAAACCACCGTAGCTGGCGCGAACCACACACACGCCATCCATGGCCACGGTCACTATGGACACCAGGGTCATCTGAACCACCAGAGCCATAGCCTGCCCAACCGCAGCCACCAGACCTACCACCCCTTTGAAGCCACCTAACCACGGATGGAGACACCCCTTTCCCCCAACAGGGCTGGCACACAATTGCAGGCCTGTTTTCTCTCCTGTGGCGAGATGGTGCCACCCAAATCCCTTCTTCCTGAAGGGCAGGCCCTGGGCCCCTTTGGCTCTGTGAGTACGGTCTGCCACAGAGGATGGCCCCCGATGGAGGGGGCGGGGGTGGAAGGAAGCGAAGAAGCTGAGACAGACTCGCAGGCCCCTGAAGACCCACCGGGAGAAGATAGAGGCAGAGCCCAGGAGCAGCTGAGAGCCCCACACTGATGCCGAATGCCTGGAACTGAGCCAATAAAGCCTTGTATACCCTCACTCTGGGTCTGGGGGCTCTGTGGCCAGCCTCAGCACTGGGAAGGGATATGGGGAGAGGCTTCCTGCCCCCAAAGTCCTCTTTGTGTGGGCCTTTATGCTAGGCTGATTCAAGACTCTGTAAATCAGAAAAAAAAAAAAAAGTCCATAAATCTTCTCCGGGTCTCAGGTTCTGGGGGTTGGGCTGTCTCCAGGGAGCTCAGCACCCACCAACCTGCTATTGCCAGGGAAGGAGGAAGCAGCCAGGTGTGGGTGGTGGGGGGATAGACAGGCTTTCAGAAGCTCGTAAGCAAACTGGGATGTGGGTCTCCTGTCCTTTTTGGGGTCCTCTTCACCCTGCCTGCTGCTTTTCAAGTCGTGTGGCATCCTGCACTGCAGTGCCCTCCCCCGGCCCCCCCTGCTTCCCCCAGCCCACTGAGACCTGCGTTAGTGCCTCCCACCACCTGCCTACAGAGCCCCTGTGCCCCATACTCTCCCTTCTTGTTTATGTTCTTAATGCCGGGGCTGCCGCTGATGCTAGTGCTACTAATTAGTAGTATTACTAGTAATTTTTTTTCTTTTCCTGTTCAGACTTTAGTCTACGCCATGCTGTGTGTTGTTACAGCAAGGCCCCATAAGGAAGGATTTGCAGTGTCCCCGTTTTGCAGATGAGACATCTGAAGCTCAGAGGTGTCATTCGCCTGATAGGGCATAGACACTATGCGATGTTGTTGGAGGTGGGGCCCAGCTCTGCCCGACTCCAAAACTCAGACCCCAAATCCCTTCCCTGTGCTGCCCCTTAGGCCAATGCCCCGCCGTCCCCACACGGGTCTCCCTCACTCATGCTTATCCCTGCCCTCTTCCCCCGTGTCCTGACACTCTCTGTGCCCTCCCACAAGCCTGGGACTCTCCCTGCCTCCTCTTCCTGGGTCTAAAGAAGCCGTTTCTGGGGCAAGGGATGATCTCCAGTGAGGCAGCTATCTCTCCGGTGAAACTTGAGAGAGGTCAGCTCTACAGCACTGTCTAACCCCCCAATGACTCCTTTACATAGAAGTGTCCCATTTGCATTGATTGTGAACTTACCAGTGTTTCCCAGCCTGTTGGCCTCAACCTGTGGGAAGAAGGTCCCCCGAATCCTTGCAAAGGATGGAAAAATCTACAAACACCCTAAGTGTGGTCAATTGATTTTATGGGACATAATTGGAAGCATTTGAATATTTTTATTTTTATTTATTTTTAAGATTTTATTTAAAATTTTATTTTATTTTATTTTAGAGAGAAAGCACAAGCAGGAGAGAGGGGCAGAGAGAGAGGGAGAGAAACTCTTAGGCAGGCTCCACGGTGAACCGACATGGGGCTCTATCCCGTGACCATGGGATCAAGACATGAGCCAAAATCAAGTGTCGGGACGTTCAACCGAGTGAGCCACCCAAGCACCTCTGAAGATTTTATTTTAAGTAATCTCCATACCCAGCGTGGGGCTCGAACTCACAACCTGAGATCAAGCGTCACACGCTCCAGGTGTGTCTGGGTGGCTCCATCAGTTAAGTGTCTGACTTTGGCCCAGGTAATGATCTCATGGTCTGTGAGCTCGAGCCCTGAATGGAGCCCCACGCCGGGCTCCACGCAGAGGAGCAGAGCCTGCTTGGAATTCTCTCACTCTCCCTGTCTCTGCCCCTTCCCCTCACTGTCTCTCAAAATAACAACAACAAAAAAAAAAGAGTCACGTGCTCCAGCGACTGAGCCAGCCAGGTGCCCCAGTATTTGAATATTTTTAACATTATTAATAGTGACTTTATATAAATACTAATATACATATGCTTTAAAAAAATTTTTTTAACGTTTATTTATTTTTGAGACAGAGAGAGACAGAGCATGAACGGGGGAGGGTCAGAGAGAGAGAGGGAGACACAGAATCTGAAACAGGCTCCAGGTTCTGAGCTGTCAGCACAGAGCCCGACGCAGGGCTTGAACTCACAAACCCCGAGATCATGACCTGAGCCAAAGTCGGACGCTTAACCGACTGAGCCACCCAGGCGCCCCTATAATATGCTTTAAATTTAAAATACTTCATAACTTCATAACAGGGGTGCCTGGCTGGCTCAGTTGGTAGAGTGCACAACTCTTGATCTCAGGGTTGTGAGTTTAAGCCCCATGTTGGATGTAGAGATTACTTTAAAAAAATAAATAAGAGGAGCCTGGTGGCCTCAGTCCGTAGAGCATATGACTCTTAATCTCAGATCACGGTCATGAGTTCAAGCCCCAACATTGGGTGTGGAGCCTACTTTAAAAATACAGTAATTAAATAAAAAATAAAAAGGTAAAATACTTTATGACAAAAATATTAATGGAAAAAAATGGGGTCTGTCATACTAGAAAATGTTGGAGGCTGCTAAATTAGACAAAAAGCAAGGGTGGTGAGGTGTGACTTCTGAAAGTGATTGTAAAAATGCATAAAATGCATGTGTTTATTTGGAAGATCTTAAATCCCTTATTAAAAGTTTATTGCATACAATTTCAGATTGGCTAATTAGGAATTTGGAATCTTTAAAGAAGTTTAAAACTGGCAAAATTCAACTAAAGTCTGCAAGTTAGTACCTTACCAGCGCTAATTCTCTGGTTCTGATCATTGTATTAAATAAATAGTAAGATCTTATCATTGGTGGAGGTTGGGTGAGGGAGGTGTGGAAATCCCCTGCACTATTTCTGCAACTTTTCTCTTAATTTAAAAGTAGTTCAAAATGTCAAGGTTTTATTACAGTTGTGCCATAGGGAAAATGGCCACTAAGCCACCAACTCAAGTATATTCTCTTGGTAAGGAGATATGCATCCCCAGCCCCAAACACTCACTCCTCTTCCCAGGCCGCTCTGGCTCCCTGGAGTGGCCAGCCTGACCATGGGGCCAAGAGAGAGTAGCGTCTGTGATGAGCCCCTTTGTCTTGCAGCTGGAGGGGACGGGAGAGGTTCCTGAGTGCGGCCTCCCCTCCACACCAGCCATCCTCCTCCACCTCAGATGGAAAGCTGCCACCCTTCTCATTTAAGGCTTGTGCACTTTCTCCTGACTCCATAGTGATCACAGCTAACACGGCGGGCAGGCGGGGTTCTCATCCAAGCACTTTATACATAGTATCTCATTTGAGCCTCACAACAATGCTTTAAGGAGAGCACTGATACTCTCCCCATTTTTCATGTGAGGAAGCTGAGGTTTGGTTAAGCCACGTGCCCAAGATCTCATAGCTGATCAGGGGCTGCACTGAGAGCTACACCCAGGTTCCTCTGAGTTCAGAACCGCTCCCTGTCTTCACTCCCCGACCCATCCGGGACCCTGGCCCTTCCACTCCTCCAGTCCCCTTGCTGCACCAGCAGAGAGAGGCACATCGGGCCCGAAACTGGGCATCCCTCCAAGGAGAAGGAGGGGGCTCTCGCCAGCATCAGTTCACAGATTTCAGGGTACTTTCTCTTACCTTTTCTTGTTTGGGCCTTTAACATAGCCTTATAAGGTAGGATCAAAATGATTTTATTACCATCCCAGAGAAAAGGAAACAGGGACTCAGAGACCTGATATAACTAACTTCCTCAAAAGCCAGAGGGGAGTTGGGTCCAGTGCGTCCCCGACTCTGTGATACTCCCTCTTCCCTAGCCTGGCCTGGCCTCCTCCTCGGGAGTCAGGCCTGGGTCAGATGCTCCTTTACAGGAGACAAGGGAAAGGCCACCGGGAGTCTTGACCACAGGGGCCTGCTTCCTCTCTGAGAGCGCAAGACCCAGCGGTCTTAACTGCTCAGGGGCCCGTGGCACTGGCCGCCAGAATGAAGCGGGACTTGGGAGTGAGTGGACATGGCTGAAGAAGCAGCTGGAGTAAGAACCGGGCTGGGCGGTGGGGGCAAGGTGGGGGCAAGCGGGCAGGGTTGGGGAGGGAGGGAGATGTCTTTGGCATTTGCACGGAGGGACTGGTGAAAGCCTGACCTCAGAATCCTAGTCAGAGGGTGCTGGTCCAGTCCTCTCCAGGGTTGGCAACTCAAGAGTGGGGGTGACCCACTGGGAAAGCACTAACACCATTTGTACCGAGACAGAAGGAGGCTCCCGGCCTGACACGGAGAAATGGATCCTGAGGAGGCAGCACAACAGAAGCCAAAAACTATTTGCCTCAAGATGCTCCCTACAATATCACCAAGGCAAAAAAGCTGGCAGGGGGTGGGATTGCTAAGTATCCAGTGAGCCATTCTGGCAGTCCACTGAGTGGAATCTAATGGTGTAGCGAACAGCATGGAAAAAGGTTTGTGGTGAAAAGTTGACTCTACATCACATTGTGTCCCTTAAGGATGACTCACGGGAACAGTCTCTCTTGGTCCCGATGCCAGGAAACTGTGTGTTTCCCCGGGCAGCTGCTTTGCTTTTATCTGGAGTTCTGCATATCTGTCAGCTGATCACATTTCCCTTTTAGCTTGGACTGTCAGGAAGCTCCAAATCAAAATGATGGCCCATCTCCCTCAACGGTGCAGCGGGGATTTTGTATTGTAGATCAGTATCGCCTCCAGCTTTCTTTTCATTCCTTTCTCCCAAGCAGTCTCCTGTTTATTAATAGTCTCGCCGTGCCATATGCTGTATTTGTCACCTATTTAAGAACAGTGTTTTGAGGATGGACTGGAGTAGAGAGGAGGAAGAAGAGGGTAGAGAGAGTTAAATGAAAAAGCGGAGAGGAGGACGGTTTTACTAACCTTCCCTTCGGATTCAGTCAAACAGCATCAAATCTCCTGGTCTCTCATGGATTTATATAAAAGAGTTGACACCTTACCTGGTGATGTTAGAAACTTCTCACATGATCAATAAAACAGGAAAATGTGAAGTAAAATAATGAGGTATCACTTTTCACCCAGAAAACTGGCAAATATTAATTCTGACAATACCTGGTGTTGACACGGATGAACACTAACGGACTCTTCTATGTGCTGATGGGGTATGAACTGGCTATTGAGAGAGATGTTTGGCACGTGAAAATGCACATACGTGTGACGCAGCAATTACAAACCTAAAGAAACCGTGGAGAAGCTCAGACATGGGCACAGAAGACTGTAGAACATGGTTGTTTCGGCATTGTTTGTAACAGCAAAACTAAGGAAACATTCTAAGTGTCCTCGAAGGGAAAATGAAAAGTAAATTGTAGTCTGACTTCAAATAGAATATTCTGTAGCCGTTAAAATGAATGAATCAGACCTGTGCGCTGCTATGGACAAAGCTCACAGCATAATCTTGAGCAAAAATAGCAGACTGCAGAAGGTTGTATGATCTTGATTCCATTTCTATACAGTTTAAAATGGCCACAACTGTTATATGTCATTTATGGGTCCATATGTATGTCTCAGGGTATAAGACTTGAGTGGGAACAATAGCACCTGAGTCAGGACGGTTAGAGGAGGAAGAAAAACGTGATAGGGGAGGGTTGCCATGACTGTTGGGTACGCACCTGTGGGTTACATTATCATCGATTCTTTGGGGTATAGCTGACACATTTCATTAACACAAAGAAAAACGGTGTGGACACTGTGACCGCAACTGGGTGAAACATTCTGCCTGCCTCAGGACAAAGATGAGAAGGAGATATGCGCAAAGCTATGGTGTTGGGGAGGTAGGAACCTGTGTGAGTGTAACACCAATATCCTGGTTGTTCATCAGGCTTCGTGGTGCAGGGCTCCAATGGCGAGTTCCCCTTCCTGACCAGCAGCGAGAGGCTGGAGGTGGTGAGCCGAGTCCGCCAGGCCATGCCCAAGGACAAACTGCTGCTAGCTGGCTCTGGCTGCGAGTGTGAGGCCACAATGCTCTGGGCCCTAGGGGTACTTGGGGGTGCCTGGGGTGGGAAGCCAGGCTCCTTGGCCCTGGGGTTGGTTCAGCCTGCTGGTTCCTTCCCTTCTGCCCCCCTTGCTTGCCCCAGGGTCCTAGCCCTGCCCTTCTGCCTCCTGCTCTCACCCTCCATGGCCTACAGGGAAGACTCCCTCTTTCCTCCTGCAGCCACTCAAGCCACGGTGGAGATGACTGTGAGCATGGCCCAGGTTGGGGCTGACGCCGCCATCGTGGTGACCCCTTGCTTCTATCGTGGCCGCATGAGCAGCGCCGCCCTCATTCACCACTACACCAAGGTAGGGTGTGAGGGTTGGGCATGGGTTTGGGGCCTGGGACCAAGAGAAGGCTGGACGAGGAGAGGAGACTGCCTGGGGAGAGGAGACAGAGAGGCCAGGGGCCAAGGGGTGAGCCTACTTCCATGAATGACACCTGTGGGACGGGAGGGATGCCCCCAGGCGCTAGCCGCCACCTGGTGCCGGGCCACTGGCCCGGCCACACTGTGTTGCTGTTTCCTCCCCTCTCAGATGGTCAGAATGATGGTGTCTTCCTCAGAGGGTTGTTGTGAGGACTAAGTTCCATCAGAAAATAGAGGACTTAGAACTGAGCTTGGCACACAGAAAGCACTCATGAAATATTACTCATCAATTGCTTACAAGCAGGGCACGTGGCACTGTGACTTCTAGTCCAGGAGGTAGGCCTGTCCAGGGGCCCCGTAGCGCCCCAGGCCCGGAGCTGGTGGTGGTGGGCTGGTGGCGGGCCTGGGGCAGCTGCCCTCTGCCTCTCCCCTCTTCTCTGCCTCTCGCAGGTCGCTGACCTCTCCCCGATTCCTGTGGTGCTCTACAGCGTCCCAGCCAACACGGGGCTGGACCTGCCGGTGGATGCGGTGGTCACGCTTTCCCAGCACCCAAACATCGTGGGCATCAAGGACAGTGGTGGCGATGTGAGTGGCAGCAGCTCCTGGCTGGGGCTCCTTCCTCTTCTCCTGTGCTAGCGACTTCAGGGCAGCTCTGGAACCCACTCCAGTCCTGGGCTCCTGTTTGGGTTCTTTCCATCGTGTGGGCTCTCTGGGGCTTTGTCTGAGTTCTGGGGTGGCTCTCTGGGGCCTGGGCTCTCCTCCCACCCTCGCTCGGCCCCCTTCTCCGTTGGTGTTGAGGCTCTGGGTGCAGCTCTCACCCGGGTTTGCTGTTGCAGGTGACCAGGATGGGGCTGATTGTTCACAAGACCGGGAGGCAGGATTTCCAGGTGTTGGCTGGATCGGCTGGCTTCCTGCTGGCCAGCTATGCCGTGGGTAGGCCTCCCGCCGCTCTCACACCGTCATGGGTGGTACACCCAGGACCCCTGCCCACCCACCCCCACCGCCCTGGGTGTGCTGGGAGAAACCATGCAGGCTGCGTCTGGGTCTGCAGGGGGCCCTTTGCCAGCCTGTCTGCTTGGAAACCTCAGAAGTCTCAATATTGGGTGCTTACGAGTGACCTTGGGCAGAAGAGGGTGGCTCTGTACCATCCTTGGTCTGTAGCAGGGATGCCTGCTGTTCTAAGTCCTGAGCTCGGTGCTTCGGTAACAGACTTAGCTCCTCTGATGTCACCTTGTAAATCATTCTCTGAGGACACAGGCCTTAGGGCCTCTCCTCTCATCCAGGAGTGTGGCTTCCTCTCACCTGGGTGCTAGGCCGGAAGGAATCGTCAGACCTGTAGGAATGGGCCAGGGACCTTCAGCTGCCTGATTCTGTTCCAGTTCAAGGTCCCGGGAATGTCACCATTGGACCAAATGAGCTTGTCTGTTGTGGGTCAAGGTGCTTGGGTTCGGGTTGGTTTTAAGCCCTCAAGGGGGAGGAGAAGAAGCATTTTCTCCCTTTGGCTGAAGCCCCAGCAAGTGCAGATCTGAGTTACTTTTCTGGTGCTGCAGAGGGCAATGCCCATTCCTTTTTCCTGGTCTCCACAGACTTTGGCTTATTATCTAGGACCTTGCACGTCTCTCCTCTGCCACGTCACAGTCTCTAAAGAGCAATGGCAGAAGAGGGGACCAATTGAAGCCTCGTTCCTGAGGGGGGCAGCTGGAAAGAGCACAGGCTCTGGAGGCTCGGGGATGTGAGTTGGAATCTCAGCTCTGCCGTGTACTGAGTACCACCCGGCAAGGTGTTCAACCTCTCTGGGCCTGAACTTCTACCCTCTAAAGCAGGGGGGTGTTACAAGAATTTGAGAGCATTGGCCCCGTGTCTGCATAGTGCCTGGCACAGAGTGGGGATCAGTAAATGGCAGCTATATAAGCTCATTCCAAATTTCTCACTCTCCAGTCTTGAGGCCACTCCTAACTAGACTTAGAATCACATCCCAGGCTGGCAGAGTGGCAGGGCCTCCTGAGATCACAGCCAGCCTGTTTTCATTGCCCAGATAAGAACAAAGAGGACCCGGAGGTCTATGACTTGTGCAAGTTCATGCAACCAGTGGGAGGAAATGTCTGGTCTCCTGACTGTGTCCAGAGCTCTTTCCACTGCCCCCCACCCCCAGCACTGTCCCAGGCTGAATTCACTGGGGGGAATAAGATTTCAGAAGAGCAAAGGCTTCCTGTCCACTCCACCCCCTTCCCGCACGGATGAGTCAGGGGGCTATTAGAGGATCATGGAGGTGTCAAGTGGCAGGTGGGACTTTACTCTGGGAGGTGTATTGGGGGGGGGGGGGGATGCACGGAAGGAACTGTTCTCAGGTTAGCCTCAGGCTCTGTTCCCTGACCTTCAGCCTGTGGGATTCTACTTCAAATATGCTGGCAGCTTTTCTCTCTGGAGATCTGTTCTCTGTGGACTCACAGAGCATGCCTTTGACATGGCCGGCCAATGGCACAGAAATCCACATCCTCTCTCCCCAGAATAAGGGGTGCTGGGGACCAGGGTCTGACATTGTCTGTGAGAAGAGGCTCTGGCTGATGTTCTGCATCTTACTCTGGGGCAGGAGCTGTGGGGGGCGTGTGTGCCTTGGCCAATGTCCTGGGGGCTCAGGTGTGCCAGCTGGAGCGACTCTGCCTCACAGGGCAATGGGAAGATGCCCAGAAGCTGCAGCACCGCCTCATTGAGCCAAACACTGCGGTGAGTTCCCAGCCAATGGCCCCAAGGCACGGGGTGGGGTGGGGGTGGGGGGGGTGTCTGTGTCCTCACTGGAGCAGGAGCCAAGGCAGGCACAGTGGTCCCCACTTAGCCTCTTCCCTTTCAGAAAGTCCTTTTAGAGAATATCCCAGTGTGGGAACTCCTTGTGCCTCTCCAGAAAATCATGACTTCAGACAAAGTTGAGCCCTATTGGTTGCATTGGAATTCATCTAGGGTGCTAGTTAAAATTCTAATCCTGTAGGCCCAGGAATAAGCCTTGAAACAAACATCTTGGCTGATTGTGGTGACATAAGTAATCCCGGGACCTTGCTTAGAGATGCACTGCCTAGAAAGAGTGAGCCGTGGGCCTTTCCATCAGCTTTATAAAGGGCCAAATCCTGGAAAACAGAATGATTGGGAATAAAGGAGTTGGAAGGCTGGAGGCATTCAGAGCCCAGATTTCCCAGGAGAGTTTTGTCTTCAAATAGTCTATTTCTGAGGCATCTGGGTGGCTCAGTCAGTTAAGCATCCGACTCTTGATTTCAGCTCAGGTCATGATCTCATGGTTCGTGAGTTTGAGTCCTGCATCAGGCCTTACCCTGAAAGCATGGAGCCTGCTTGGGATTCTCTCCCTCTCCCTCTCTCTCTCTCTGTGGCCCTCCCCTGCTCACACTTGCTCATGCTCTCACTCTCTTTCTCTGTCTCTCTCCAAATAAATACATAAACATTTAAAAAAATCTATTCTGCAGTCAGACGGTGTACTTGCCAGACGGCAAGTCAAGGAGAAGAGCCAAGGTGGAATGCCTGTCAAGAGCCAGGCAGTGCTGTTCAGAGCCACACTGGAGTCTGAGGCAGGAAGGAAAATGTGTGTTCCTATAGACACGTTTATATATATTTTTTATTTTATTTATTTTATTTTTTTATTTTTTAAATGTTTTATTTTATTTTTGACAGAGAGAGAGTGAGACAGAGACAGAGACAGAGACAGAGACAGAGACAGAGCATGAGTTGGGGAGGGGCACAGAGAGAGGGAGACAGCATCTGAAGCAGGCTCCAGGCCCTGAGCTGTCAGCACAGAGCCCAACACGGGCCTCAAACTCACAGGCCGAGAGATCATGACCTGAGCTGAAGTCGGACGCTCAACCGACTGAGCCACCCAGGCGCCCCTCTATATTTTAAATTAAACTTTTAATTATGAAATAACTGTAGATTCAGATGAAGTTGTAAGAAATAATACAAGAGAGTCCATGTGCCTGGCCTCTAGTTTCCCTCAATGGAACATCTCACAAAATTAAAGTACAATATCACAACCAGGATTTTGACATTGATATAGTCAAGATACAGAGTATTTTTATCACCAGAAGGATCTCTCATGTTATGTTTTTATGGTTACATCTACTCCTACCTCCATCCTGTCCTTAACTCCTGGCAACCACAAATACGTTCACTGTTTTTATTGTTTTGTCAGCTCAAGACTGCTATGTGAATGGAATCAGAGTATATAACCTTTTTTTTTTAAAAAAAAATGTTTATTTATTTATTTTTGAGAAAGAGCATAACGGAGGAGGGGCAGAGAGAGGGAGACAGAATACCAAGCAGGCTCTGAGCGGTCAGCACAGAGCCCTACGTGGGGCTCAAACCCATAAACCGCGAGATCATGAGCTGAACTGAAGTTGGATGCTTAACTGACTCAGCCACCCAGGCGCCCCAGAGTATATAACCTTTTGCAATTGGCTTTCCTCACTCAGCATAATTCCGTGCAGATTCAAAGTTGTTGCCTGGGGCAATAGCCCATTCCTTTTTATTGATGAATAGTGTTTCATGGTACAGCCATACCATAGCTTGTGTAACCATTCACTTGTTGAAGGACAACTAGATTGTTTCCAGTTTGGGACTGTTTTTTTCTATTTTATTTTTTTTTATGTTTGTTTATTTTTGAGAGATACAGAGTGCAAATGGGGGAGGGGCAGAGAGAAACACAGAATCTGAAGCAGGCTCCAGGCTCTGAGTTGTCAGCACAGGGCCGGACTCAGAGGTCGAATCACAACTGTGAGATCATGACCTGAGCCGAAGTCAGACACTTAACTGACTGAGCCACCCAGGCGCCCCAGTTAGGGCCTATTAAAAGTTGCTATGAACATTCATGTACAAGCTTTTGCGCGACCATAAAATTTCATTTTTCTGGGATAAATACACAATTGGTAGGTCATATGATGATTGCATGTTTAGTTTTTTAAGAAACTACCAAAATGTTTTTCGGAGTGTTTTACATTGTATGACTGACTCATTTTCTCTGCGTCTTTACCAGCTTTAGGCACTGTGACTACTGTTTATTTTAGCCATTCTGATAGGTGTGTTGTAACACTTCATTGTGCTTTCAATTTGCATTTCTCTGATAGCTAATGCTATTGAACATCTTTTCATGTATTTATTTGCCACCTCTATATCTTCTTTTTGTCCTGTCCCACCATCTGTATATCTTCTTTAAAAAACTTTTTTTCAATATTTATTTATTTTTTGAGAGAGAGAGAGAGAGAGAGAGAGAAGGGTGGGGCAGAGAGAGAGGGAGACACAGAATCTGAAGCAGACTCCAGGCTCTGAGCTGTCAGCACAGAGCCCAACATGGGGCTCAAACTTACAAACCACGAGATTATGACCTGAGCCGAAATCAGACACTTAACCGACTGAGCCCCGCCTGAGCCCCAGGCACCCCTATATCTTCTTAAATTAAATGTCTGTTTATGTCTCTTGCCTATTTTATGATTGGATTTTTTTTTTTACTGTTGAATTTTGGAAGTTCTTTCTTTATATCTTTTAGATACCAGTCCTCTGCGAGGTATGTGGTTTGCAAATATTTTCTCCGAGTCAGTAGCTTGTCTTGTCATTCCTTTTTTTTTTTGTTTGTTTAAGTTTATTTGTTTATTTTGAGAGAGAGAGAGAGAGAGAGGATCCCAAGCAGGCCCTGCACTGTCAGCAAAGAGCCTAACATGGAGCTCAAACTCACGAACCATGAGATCATGACCTAAACCAAAACGAAGAGTCAGACACTTAACCTCCTGAGCCACCCATATGTCCCTTGTCATTCTCTTAACAGGTTTTTTGCGGGACAAAAGTTTTTAATTTTGATGAAGTCCAATTTATCAATATTTTTATTTGTATTTATGCTTTTAGTGTCAACCCTAAGAAGACTTTTCCTAGCACTACATGGTGAAGATTTTCTCCTGTTTTTCCTAAAAGTTTTATAGTTTTACAAGTCCATGACCCATGTTGAGTTCATTTTTGTATGATGTGTGAGACTTAGATGGAGGGGTTTTTTTTTGTTTTGTTTTGTTTTTCTTTTCGCTTCTGGATATTCACTTGCTCCAATACCATTTATTGAAAAGATGATCTTTCTTCCATTGAATTACTTTTGCACCTTTGTCAGAACTCAGTTGGGCATATTTGTGTGGTTCCATTTCTGGGTTCTCTGTTGCTTCCATTATCTATGTCTATCTATTCCTCTGTAAAACCATACAAAATTATTCTAAAGTTTATATGCAAAGGCCAAGGAATTAAAAACTAGCTAAAACAATTTTGGGAAAAAATAACAAAGTGGCAAGAATTAGTCTACTGATTTTAAGATTTAAAAAAAAAAATTATTTTATGTTTATTTTTGAGAAAGAGTGTGTCAGAGTGTGAGCAGGGGAAGGGCAGAGAGAGAGGGTGACCCAGAATCTGAAGCAGGGTCCGAGCTGTCAGCACAGAGCCTGACGTGGAGCTCGAACCCACGAACCATGAGATCATGACCTGAGCCGGAGTCAGACGCTTAACCGACTGAGCCACCCAGGCGCCTTTGATTTTAAGATTTATTATATACCTACAGTAATCAAGTCTGTGTGGTTTTGCAGAAGGTATTGAATTTTGTCAGATGCTTTTTCTTCATTGATTGATATGATCATGTGATTGTTTTTCCTCTTTAGCCTGCTGATACGGTGAGTTACATGGATAATTTTCTAATATTGAACCAGACTTGCATTCCTGGAATAAACCCCACATAGTCATGGTGTGTAACTTGTTCATATGTTGCTGAGTTACGTTTGCTAATTCTTAGTTTAAGATTTTTCTGTCTATGCATAGGAGATATTGGTATGTAGTTTTCCCCCTTTTTTGGCACTGTCTTTGTCTGATTTTGGTATCAGGGTAATAATAGCTTCATCAGTTGACTGGGAAGTATTCCCTGCTCTTCTGTTTTCTGGAAGGGACTGTGTAGAATTGGTGTTAAATCTTCTTTAAACATTTTTTAGAATTCTCCAGTGAGGCCATCTGGAAATTTCTTTTGAGGGGAGGTTTTTAAAAGTACAGCTCTGCCCTTGGCCTCCACTGACACCTCCCTGACCTGAAGGGGTAGGAATGCTTCCTTACTGCTTCCCACCTGGCCTCCACTGACTTTGCAAATATGTCTGGGGGGAGTAGCTTCCTTAAGTGTGGGCGGTGGTGTGAAAAGTTCTGACTTTCCTCCCTGGGCCTCTGCTGAAAACATCTGTTGTGGAGGGGGTAAAGTGGGGGGTAGAAGTTCTGGCTCCCAATTCAACCTTTGCTGGCCTGGGTGGGGGTAGGGCTATAGTTTTTTTCTGGGGTGCTTGGCTGGAGCAGAGTGGTGATGGCCTAAAAGTTTTCCATCTTGCTGGGCTGCAACTTCTTGGTCCTTGGCTTGAGTGAACAGGCTTTTTTGGGAGCTTTTATTATCTGTATCCATTGAATGCATTTCAGCATCGCCGGCTGCTTCAGCTTCAAGTGGAGGCCAGGGAACTTACTGCTGTGTTCCTTGGGTCCTGAAGTCCCTAGTCATTCTTCTTTCCCTCTGCCTTTTGGAGTCTCATGTTTGTTTCTATGTAATGTCCAAGGTTTTTTAGTTATATTTGTTGGGAGGAATAGGGCAAAGTACATTTATTCCCTCTTCCTGAAAGTGGAAACTCTAAGTTTCTTTCTCTTTCTTTCTTTCTTTCTTTCTCCCTTCCTTCCCTTCCTTCCTTCCTTCCTTCCTTTCCTTCCTTCCTTTCCTTCCTTCCTTCCTTCCTTTCCTTCCTTCCTTCCTTCCTTCCTTCCTTCCTTCCTTCTTTCCTTCCTTCCTTCCTTCTTTCCTTCCTTCCTTCCTTCTTTCCTTTCCTTCCTTCCCTTCCTTCCTTCCTTCCTTCCTTCCTTCCTTCCTTCCTTCCTTTCTTTTCTCCAGCCCTGAGATCAAGAGTTGCAGGCTCTGAGCCAGCCCTCTAAGTATTTTTCTAAATGGTAATCCCTCCCCGTAGAACATTAAACTATTTGAAAAAAAATTTGAAAAATTAAAAAGTAAGTATATTAAAACATCCTTCTTCTAGTTTTAAGTATTATATATATTAAAAACATAATTTATTATAATTTTGCTTTCCCAGCTTGAATAGAAACAACCTCATCAAAAATTTGTTTTTCTGCATCTACTCCTAGAAAAAAAAAATGAACCAATGAAAAATGCATAACGCATGTATAGAAGGGCCCGCGTTTGCTTTTGCCTCAGGTTACATGTGGCAGGGCATGGGTCTGTTGGATCTGGTCTTTGTTTAAAACATTGACACTTTGTTCATTTATGGATTTTTTTTCTTGCATCGGTTTTGATTTTTTAAAAAATATGGCACTAAATATTACTTACCTTGATGACTGATTTCTTTGGCATTCCCTTAAGTTTTGCATCTGAGCTGGTAGTCCCAGGCTAAGCGGGTAATGTTTTGTTTGGGTGAAGTGGGGGGTGGGCTCTAGATCTCCCTCACAGCTTATAGCTTTACCTCCAAGGGGCAGATTCACTTAGAGTTAGAGAAGGGACAGCTGGGGAGGCAAGCACGAGTCTCCTGGATGTGACGGTCCTCCTGGGATAGGATAGTCTATTCAGAGGGTGGAAGAACTGCAGAAGTGAGGCCCATTAGGGAACACACTGTCCTTTGTGTACTGGACATGCCGCTGGGGTGGGACCTCTGCTCTCCACTCCCACCCACCTGCAGGAGAGTCGGTCCCAGAAGCTGCATTCCCCCAGGACAGGAAAAGGGGTAACTTTTAGGTCTCCTGGGATCGGGTCTCACAGTGGCATTTTTCTCGTATGACTCTTGTGACGTGGGGTCGGTGTTGTCCTCTCCCTCGTTCTACAGATGAAGCAGCGGGCGGCCCCTTGGGAAGAGAGGATGTGTGCTGCCGTCCTAGCTCTCTGCATGCCATCCTGCCTTACTCTCCACTCTGTGCCTCCTCCTGTGCCAACTCTGGGCACACACTCAGGAATGCCTGGAACACCTTTCTGCTGCCTGGGCTGTGGGCTCAGCCACCCCAGGAGCGGCTTGATGTCACCCTATTGCCCTGCTTGAACACAATGTCCTTCCTCCGCCTTCCCACCCAGCCGGCCTCCTGCCCTGGCTATATTTAGGACTTTCCGTGCTCTTTACACACCAAAGCATTCAATTCTTTCTGTGGGTCTGAGGAGGGGGCAACTCTGAGATCTTATACACCTATGGTGGACGAAGACTTTTCTCTAGGTACTTCTTGTTTCTATCCTCTCTCCTAGGTCTTTCCCACCCCGCTCAGGTTTTGGGTGAAAAGCCCAGGTTATTAGAACATCATGGCTGAGGCCAGGCTTAGGAGGAGGGTGGCTTGTCACTCATTCCAAGAAAAAATTCCCTGGCGTCGAGTGGTAAATAGTTACTAGTCAGTCATTCATCAGTGGCTCTCAACTTTTTTACCCCAAGAAACCCCTTTTACTATTTTACCCTTCGTGAAGCCCACCCTTCTAAGGTTTTAACTTCCCTTCAAATAAAACTTTATTAAGTAATGATTACATTCTTAGTTTTTGGGTAGTCAAAGAGTCTTCTAACACTTCTGATCAGCATGAAATAACCAGTTGCTATGCCAAAAGCCAAGAAGCTCGATAATTCATTTTCTGTAAGACCCCATGCATGATTTTAAGTTATGACAATAGCTTTAGGTCCCTCATGACAATAGGTAACACTTTAGAGATCATGTCGTCCAGCCCCCTCATTTTTTTAGACAGAATTTGCTCAGATACAGTAAGTTCGTGATATAGGGTTACACAGTGAAACTTGTCAGGGCAACTGATGCGTTGTTTTTCAGAGTTGGGGTCAGCGAGGCGCTATGGGTGGGTGGGGGTCCCTGCTGCAGGGCCAAAGTCTGGACTATGCCTAAAGTTCTCACACACCCTTCCCCTTCCTGACTCCCAGGGCACACCAGGCCTGGGAACTGGTTCCTGGAACCTGGGCTGCAGACCTGTGATGATCTAGTGCCAGGCCCAAAGTATTGCTATCTTCTTGCATCCCAGCTTGATGACCAAATGCCACTGTTCTCCCCAATGGGGTGGATTTTACCCCTAAAACCAGAGGAGGTGACTTCCTTCCTTAATCTGAATTTTTGGCATCGTGTTCTCTACTGCTGACCTGCCTTCTGGTCTCTCAATCCGGATTTCCAATCTACCCTGGTGTCACAGATTTGATAAAGTTACTTTACAAAGGTGGGGCGCCTGGGTGGCTCAGTTGGTTAAGCGACAGACTTCGGCTCAGGTCATGATCTCTCAGTTTGTGAGTTCGAGCCCCGCATTGGGTTCTGTGCTGACAGCTCAGAGCCTGGAGCCTACTTCAGATTCTAAGTCTCCCCCTCTCTCTACCCCTCCCCTGCTCACCCTCTGCGTCTCTCTGTCTCTCAATAATAAATAAACGTTAAAAAAAAAAAGTTACTTTACGAGGGGAGGAGGGTGGGAACCTTAACTTTCTGAGAGTGACACGTGTCTGGATCCCAGACATGTGTGGGCAGGGATTCCCCAGTTTCTTCTAACAGGCCCTGCTTCACAGGTGACCCGGCGCTTTGGGATCCCCGGGCTGAAGAAAACCATGGACTGGTTTGGCTACTACGGAGGCCCCTGCCGCGCCCCCTTACAGGAGCTAAGCCCCACGGATGAGGAGGCACTGCGTATGGATTTCACCAGTAATGGCTGGCTCTGAGAGCAAGGAGAGGACATGCCTGGCCTGAGCCCATCTCGTCTTCCTGCCTTGTGCCTGGAGCTGAAGAGGCACATGGGCCTGTTTCCCTAGTTCAGCCTTGCAGGTGGCCTCTGACCAGGCTCTGCTGTGCACACCCACTTCCTATTTTCATAGTCCTATGACTGCTGGCATTTGTATCCTGAACTCTGGCTCTCTAGAGACCTTCAGTCTGGGAAGGAGCAAGTGCTTTCCTGTGCCCCAGGACATGTGACTAGGAGCCAGAGGGGAAGAACAGGGGGGGCAACCAGGTGCAAGGAAGGTCATGTATCTTACTGATGGGAAGACCGCCGAGACTTGGGGTATACACCTGAGCCCAGCACATGCAGCACAGAGCCCGGGCTATTCTTAAGAACCCAAGTTCTTACTCCTTCCAGGGAAAGTGGTCGGTTAGGAAACCTGATCAGAAAAGCATCACTAGCCTTTGAAATCCAACCCCACCCCCACCCCGTCTGCATTCCAGACACAGCGCTCTTTCCTAAACCCATTTTGATCATCTCCTATTCTTATCTCTAGCCTTGATCTTAACTAGAGAGCACAGACCCGGCCCAGTGACTTACCAGAATTGGTAAATAATGACACCTGGTGGATAAATGTTACATTCTAGGAGACTTCTAGCTAACCTAGGTCTGAAACATTAGGGAAGAAGACTTGGCCTGAGACCTGGCCATCCTCTTGCCTGTAGGCACTGTGCTTTTATTGTTAAAAATAATATTTTGTTCTTGCAATAAAGTTGAGTAAGTTAAAACAGTGTGGCTATGTAAAAATTGACACTTCACTGCTAAGCAAGCCTTAGGTTTCCTGCCTAGATGTCAAGAACCTTCCTAGAGGCGATTTAACTTTTTTTAAGTTTATTTATTTTTGAGAGGAGAGGAAGCGTGTGGTGGGGAGGGACAGAGAGGGGGGAGGGACAGAGAGCGGGGAGGGACAGAGGATCTGAAGCAGGCTCTGCACTCACAGCAGAGAGCCCAGATGTGGGGCTTGAACTCAGGAACCATGAGCCAAACTCAGGAACCTGAGATGAACTCTGACACTTAACTGCCTGAGCCACCCAGACGCCCTGAGGCAATTAAACTTGTCAAGGCCTTCTCAGCTTTGAGAGAGGCCTTAACAATACTCAGCAAACATAGGTATTAGATTAGCAGTGGCCTAGAGGAAAGGCTTAGTTGAAGTTTTGAGTGGGAGGCAGGAGGCAAAAAAGTTCAACTAAGATATTTAGAAACATGTAGCCCATTAATCAGAAAGGTTGCTTTCTCCAAAAATGTTTAACTTTTAGTGATACTTGACTAGTGGCAGTAAACCAGGGATGAATTTTTTAAAAATTACTCTGGCTGAAAAGAAAGGTAAACAGTTTCTTGTTTAGGACAGAGGCTAGAGGGAAGGTGTGAATCTTCAACTGAAATCCGCCATCTGGATGGTACTGAGGCTTGGGGCTTAGCACTTGGGCTCTTCTCACAGGCGAAGTCTGGCAGATCTGGGCTCAGCGGAGAATCTAGCTTAAGGAATGGGGCAAAAAGTTAGGGCTCGGGAGGCTGGCTAGTACACTGGTAAAGCACTCAACCTCTGGGCTTAAATTAAGCAGGCCTGCATTTAAGTTCTTAGACCTGCCACTTATGGTCTGGGGACCTTGGACAGCTACTTTGCTGCCCAATCTGATCTGTGATTTGGGGATAGTAACAGTCCCTTTCTCTCCGGGCTACGTAAGATCATGTGTGTAAAAGGGGTTAGCATGGCAGGTGAATGTTGCACATTAGCTCAGCTGGGGAAGGATTACTCTACTTGTTGCAGGAAAAGGGAAACCCCAGCAGGAGTTGACCTGCCCGAGGTAACCCAGCAGTTGTGACAATAACTGGTCTCAGGACGTGGGTACTCTTGATGCTCCGGGCAAGAGATACAGTAGAAAGTGATTTGGAAATCAGAAAGACTGAGAGACAAATCCCACTCAGTGCTGCCACTTCCTAGTTTGGGCAACCTGAGTCTGTCTGATTAAAAAAAAAAATGCCCCTACCCTGTAGAAGTCTTGAGAATTAGGTACTATGTAGTAAAGCGTGCAATGTCGGTACTAAGCCCCCATCTGTGATTAACTTTTAGAAACAGCAAATGGGTTGATTCATGAGGATGCAGAGCAAGAGTAAAGTGATGAAGTATAGGCAGTTCTGGTGATTTGTTTATTCGTCATAAACACTCGTTTCTACAGTACAACTCAGAGAATACACGGAGGCACACGGCTATAATTTCCACCACAGTCTGCTGTTGAGGAGACATTCAGTGTGAGGATAAGGGGCTGGGAGTGGGCTGGGCGTGTCTGGGTCACAGGATAATTGGGGGGCCTCCATGATGAACTACATAGGGATCCTATCGGTCAAGATCTGACCTCCCAGGCCTGATGGCCAAGCTCATGGTGGAAGAGTAAACAGTGGACCCAATGCAGGGAGCCAAATTCTCTTTTGGTTCACTGCAGTCCTAGAATGGGTCCAATTCTACCCAAACCCCAAGGGGTTGAGGTGGGTCTGACCTCCTAGTCCACTGGGAAGGGGCTGTGTCAGCCCAAGCCATCCCTAAGGATTCAATTACTCCGTGATAGGGCCTGAAATGGGCCAGGGATGTCTGCCCTTCACCCTGGAGTAACTAACAAGTACAAGTCCTAAAGTGACTCTTTACATCAGTGTCTTGACTATCCCCAAAAGGGATCCTGTCCCGTCTAAGAAAGGAGAGGCACAAATAGGGCATAGATTAGCTGCTGGAACTCAGGTAAGGAAGACAGCTTATAAAGTCAAGGGACAGGGAAACAGCACTCTTACCAAACCCTTCACAGGGGGAATAAGCAGACACAAATAGCAGTCTGATAAGACAAAGGGGGGGGGCTGGAGCCATGAAGTTGACCAGCAGCAAATGGGGAGGAGGCGGGGGGACACGCAGAAAAGCTCTGGCTGTGGCTTTCACAGGACTGCTGAACTGCCTAAGCCACCCCTGCCTCTCTCCCTGTTTCTCCGGGGGTGGGGGGGGGGGGCACAAAGCACTAGCCCTAATTTGGGGCTGGGATCAACTGCCCCAAATACAGGCGGAACGAAGAGGCTCTGCCCCACTTGGCAGGAAATCAAGGAGAGGCAGGTCTGCACTGGGCAACCCAAGGTGTTAGGGACACAGAATACCAACAAGTGAGAGAAGGAAAGAGAACTGGTCACCCTGCTGTGGGCAGCGGGGCTCGAGTCCTCAGAATCCTGTGATGGAATCCCTGCCTGGCGGGTGTGGGGGCGTCCCAAGGCTTCTGCTCTCTGCGGGCATCCTCATGTCCTCTCACAGCCGGTACATCTGTTCACCTTGAGTGAGTAACGGGGCCTTTGCTTTACCCAGTACTTGTCAGCTGGCGCACGACGCCCCGTCAGGCAGTGAGATTTCTGGCGGACTTGGAGGCGCTCTGGGCCCGCTGCACGACTGCGGAACACTTCTCACGCCGCAGCAGCTTGTTGTTCTCAAACAGGCCTTCGTTGCGAGGTATTCCATGCGAACCATCGGGGAAAGTCAGCAGGCCTTGGAGGGGGACAGAGAAAATTCGGGACGGACGAGGGCGTTAGTGACTCAGGGAGCGGCCTGATGCCAAGCCGTGAGGGGGACTCACAGGTCCGCTCTGGAGCGCAGTCCGCGGGCTCGATGAATAGGAGTGAGGGCCCGGTCACTCTGGATCGCTGGACACCCATAAAAGCATTACAGCTGACAAGGTGTACCTCGCCCGTATGATGCTCCCCCCAGTCACCCGTCCTGGTGGGCTATGACTTACCAAAACCATCCACTCTGCCATTTTTAAATTCCCCTTCAAATGTCATGTTGTCATGTCGAATGAAGACTCCAACGCCGTTAAACTTGCCCTGGGCGAACTCCCCCTCGTACCTGCAGAAACACGACACGTTAGCCTTTAGAGGGGTAGTGGGCAGTCCAGGTTAACTGCATGAAGCAGCTACCAATAAGTGTTGTTTATTTATTTATTTTGAGAGAGAGAGAGAGAGAGAGAGAATGAGCAAGGGTGGGACAGAGAGAGGGAGAAAGACAATTCTCAAGCAGGCTCCATGCTGTCAGTGTGGAGCCCGCTGTGGGACCCAATCTCATGAACCATGAGATCATGACCTGAGCCAAAACCAAGAGTCAGACACTCAACCAGCTGAGCCACCCAGGCGCCCAGTAAGTGTTCCTTATTAATGCCAAGGAGCAAGCTCCACCCTGCCCCCACTCGCCCCACTCCCAACCGGCAGAGACGGGCCAGAGAGCAAGTGTGATGTGAGGCTCTAATTTCAAGGAGATAACAGAAGAGAATGGCAGTGGGGTGGAAGGTCGCTCAGCGACGCGCCATTTCAAATTTTAGATCTATTTATAAAGTAACTAATAAAAGAACTGCTTCCTCCTTGCCTGTTTTCAGAGGACCTGGGACATCTCAGGTCTGACCAGCTATTTATCACTATCAAAGCTGAGAAAGGAATGACCCAGTACTCGCCTTGAGCCATCTGAGAAGGTCAGTACCCCGAAGCCATTGAAGAGCCCATTCTCAAAATGACCCAGGTAGGTGCCGCCATCTGCAAACATCAGTTGACCAAAACCATGTCTGCGGCCTGAGCAAAGAGAAAGACAGTCGTCAGGTTGGGATGGGGCAGCTTCAGGGACCCCCCTCGCTGCCTAACATCTCTTGCCTTTTGTCACCCCACCCACAAAGGAAAGAAGAGAAGCAGTGACGCTGGCAGGGCAGAGAGCTACTACCCAGAGTCAGGCAGGAAAATCTGGCTCCCTGGACCTTCCTGTCTTGTCACAAATATCAGATTGGCAGCAGGTCTCTGTAGGTATGAATGATAAGAGGCCCTCTACTGTGTGTCACACACTCTTCTGAGCTCTTTGTGCTTATCATCTTATCTAATCCTTATGGCGTTAGGAGGTGGGCACAGTACTATTATTGTTCCCATTTCACAGATGCAGAAACCAAGGCTAGGGAGAAGCCAAATCGCTTACTCGAGATCACAGAGCAGTTAAGTAGCAGAGCAAGAGAGCAAATGCGGCAGGCATCCTGGCCGGAGAGCCCTCGACACCTACTTATGCTGCCCTCTGAGGAAAACAAGTGCCCCTCTGCACCTCGAAGCCAGGGGGCCAACCTACCAGCCAGACTGGCGACGCTGGTTTGGGCTTGGTCAGGTCAGCAGGGCTGTGCTTACCCACTGACCTGACCAGAAAACAGCAAGATGCTGGAGGAGTAATCCTGTCCTCTAACAGAGTACGACGGAGCCCTTCTGGGGGACAGAGGGTGGCCGCTCTAAATGGCTGGAGCCGAGGGGACAGCAGGTGCTGGGGAGGCAGGGGAGAGGCATGGGGGTGTACTGAGACAAGGTCACACCCAGTTGCACAGTTTCTCCTCTCAAGGCTCAAGGATTCATCAGCTGCAGGGATCTAGCGTGAAAAGACGTGGGTGCGTGTCTGGAAACAGCCTGAATGTCTCTTCACTGACTGTGGGAAGTGAAGGCTCCTCTCCTCGGGGTGGTTCCTGGCTTGATGGGACTGGACCCACGAGGCTTTTAAGTGGCCAGACTGTGTTTCTCAGGCTCTGAAGAATTTCACCATTCCTATGAATAGTTACTTCCGAATGTAATGAGCTGTCACAGGAAATTCAAGGCAATGGATGTCATTTGCTCTCAAGCGTCTGTGCTAATTTCTAGATCTTCCTTAACTTTTTAAGATGCACTAGAACCAAGTCATTACAATCAATTCTGCACTTTCTAATTTATGGGCACTTAAAATAATTCATTGTACTCTGCCTGGTACATAAGCATTTATAAAAACAATTCCCACATAATAACATTAAAGGGTAAAAGGATACTAAAACACTTTATATTCAGAACTGGAAAGATTTAACTCGTTGCTGGAGACTGGGCAAACAGCAGCATTTTATAATTCCTTTACTTAAGCCTAAAATCAAATAAAGGAAAGGCGCTCTTCAGATTAAATCCTGGACTTAGACATGAAGACTCATCCAGCTGGCTTCTATAGCTTTATTTGTTTGTCCTTTAGTCATATGAAGTATTCATCACTTGACCCCTAGGGGCCCTCTCACCTTCCTTCCACTCGCCGCGATATTCCTCCCCACTAGAGTAGGTGAAGGAACCTTTTGTGAGGGTCATGATGCCAGCTTATGGAAGAAAAGTATGAAAACTGCAAGGAACAAGCAGAGGAGAATCGGAGTCACAGGATGGCTGGAGGAAAGGCCAGCAAAGCAATTTTACAGATATATTCTATATACTTACCAGCCTGGTAAGTATATAGATATTACCGTAGATACATTTAACAAATATACCCACCTCTCCAAACCCCACCCGCAACCATCCCCTCTGTTCAAGCAGTCTTATCCTCCTACTGATCTTAAAAGTTATCAGCCAGGGGGCACCTGGATGGCTCAGTCAGTTAAGCCTCTGACTTCGGCTCAGGTCATGATCTCGCAGTTCATGAGTTCGAGCTTCACGTCGGGCTCTGTGCTGACAGCTCAGAGCCTGGAGCCTGCTTCGGATTCTGTGTCTCCCTCTCCCTCTCTGACCCTCCTGTGCTCTCTCTGTCAGGAACTGAATAAACATAAAAAAAAAAAAAAAATTAAAAAAAAAAGTTATCAGCCAGTTCCAATTTTCTATGACCTGGGATAGAAACTGAGGATTAATCTACAAATATTGGCTTGATACCTACTAGGTACTAGGTGTTTAGTTGATGTATAAAATATAGTCTCTTCCCTCAATGAGTTTGCAATCTAGTTGCTAAGGCTAATAACCGAACCACTGAACAAGACGAGAGATCATGTAATTAAGCATCAGACTGGATGGCAGAGATGAACAAAGACAAGATGGCATGGACCACAAACAAGCAGCGAAGAGGGCAAAGGGCAGCTGCAGATAGAGAAAAGCTGGGCAATGAACGCACAAGGAGCAATGATGCCTGTATGTTCGGTGGAAAAATATTAATGTGGGTTTTACTGCAGTTGAAGGTTTATTTAAGGAGTAACAGGAAACAAGTTTGTCTTAGGTACTCAGCCGAAATCTGAAATCTGAAAAAAACCTTTCAGATTTCATCCAAACGCCCTCATTTTATAGATGGAGACACAGAAGCCCAGAGAAGTTATAAGCCAGTCTGTGCTCTGGAACAAGTGCCCTGGCTTCCCCTGACTGCTGCTGGTTCTTTCTCTCTTGTATTGCATGCTCTGCTTTCAGGGCCAGGCTACCTTAAGGAGACCTTTGAAAGCTAGGCAGAAGAGTCTACAGCTAATAAGACAGGGGAAAGGGGAAGGTTCTGGGGGTTTGTGAACAGGGATGTTAATATGAAAGCGGCGCTCATGGAAAATGAATGTGGCAGCGGGAAGCAGGATGCTTTGGAGCAGCAAAAGCCTACAGCCAGAAAAGCTTGCAAGGCGGGAGATGTGCTAATTCAGTAGACTGTGAACATGAGCACAAATTACTCCCCCTCTGCTCATGCCCTTGTGATGTGACATGGCAGCACCTCCATTAACGGGCAGTTTGTTCCTCCACGCACTGGGTCTGGGTGGGTTCTATGACTTGCTCTGGCTAATGGAACGCGGACAAACGTGATACAGCAGAGGTCTGCAAAGCGCCTATACACTGGGCTTGCCTTCTCACTGCACTTGGAACTGTTCTGCCCCCATGTGGACAAGCCCGGGCTAGCCGGCCGGTGACAAGGGGTCACGTGGAGCTGTTGTACCAATTGACCACAGATGCAGGGTGAGCTCGGGCATGACCAGTGGAGCTGCTCTCGAGCCCAGCTCCAAATTAATGACCCACAGAATCACGGACAAAATACATGGTTGTTATTTTAAGCCATGGTGTGTTATTACCCAGAAAAAGCTAACTGATACACCCAGGTACAAGATCATAAGACCTGAACTAAGGGGATAACAGCATAATGGGAGCAGAAGGAAGGAATAACTAGGACAGTGAGGCTGGCTAGGTATGGCTTCACAGGTGTAGTAAAAGAATGCTTGTATTCGATTCAAAGATATCCAATAAGAAGGGGGTTAAGGCAAACCATAAGAGACTCTTAAATACAGAGAACAAACCGAGGGTTGCTGGAGGAGTGCTAGGTGGGGGATGGGCTAAATGGGTGATGGGCATTAAAGAGAGCACTTGTTGGGATGAGCACTGGGTGTTATATGTAAGTGATGAATCACTAAATTCTACTCCTGAAATCATTATTACACTCTGTGTTAACTAACTTGGATTTAAACAAAATTTAAAAATTAAAAAAAAAAAAGAAGGGGGTTAAGATAACCCAAAATATCATTAAATGCATAGACAAACAGAATCATCTGACATATTTTTTAAAAATGCAATCCCTAGTCCTTTTATAATTTCCTAGGTCTTTTTACTCACCTCATCTTTTCCAGATCTAAGCAATAAAACATTTTTGCAAGTGACTGTGACAATGCAGAGTCCTAGGCCCACAACCAGATCTACTGAATCAGATTTTGTAAGTGAGAGCCTGGGAATCTGCAGTTTCAACAAGCACATCGTTAGACTGTTAAACATTTGAAAGCATGGGAACTACTACTCTAATAAACAGCTATACTATGTGCGAAAGTTCCCTGACCTAGAAATCATCATTGAAAGGTCCCCTGTTATTAACAGTGAAGCTAGAGTCTGACCCTCAAGCATCTGATTGAGTTACGACAGGACAAGTGCACCCCTTCTTCACAACATGGGGGCCAGACCTGGAGGACCAAACAGGAGTGAGATTTTAAATCCCTACAGGCAAAAAAAAAAAAAAAAAAAAAAAATCCCTACAGGCCTGGCGCCAATGGCTAGCTTCTTTCAAGTCCCAGAAAAGCTCAAATCACACACAACATTAAGGGTTGTATTGCTGTCTCCATTATGGAACATCAAGATGGGGTCGCCAAAAGTAGGTTCCACAGTACAAGAGGGATCTGGCATGTTTGATACTAAAATGCTTTAAATGTTCAACTTGGAGGGGCACCTGAGTAGCTCAGTTGGTTAAGCGTCTGACTTTGGCTCAGGTCATGATCTCGCGGTTTGTGACTTTAAGCCTTGCATTGGGCTCTGTGCTGACAGCTCAGAGTCTGGAGCCTGCTTCGGATTCTGTGTCTCCCTCTCTCTCTCTGCCCCTCCCCTGCTCATGCTCTGTCTCTCTCTCTCTCTCTCTCTGTCTCTCTCTCTCTCTCTCTTTCTCTCTCTCTCAAAAAATAAATAAACATTAAAGAAATTTTTTTGAAGATAAAAAATAAAAAAACAAACCAAAAACCAGACACCTAAACTCACACATTCACATCGACTGTAATGGAAATTTCTTTAAAGTCTCAGTATAAAAATGCTACCAACGTGATTCAAATAACATTTTGGAGAAAAAAAAATCAGCCAATGTTGACTAATGAGGTGAAAACTCTAAGGTGAGGAAAAGTAAACTACAATTGCCACTCGTGTATTCTTTATCACCACCCTACGGGATATTTTAATTTTGGCCTCTGTCATGGTGCTTTTTGATACAGATGCCGCAAGCCCAGAAATGGTGTGATGTGCAAACAGCTGGGCCTGAACAGAGTGGGGCTCAGTGACATCTTCTGGGCCCTGGGCCTGTCTCAAAGCTCGCGTTTCTTCCCAGCTATGAGGACAGATGAGTTTTGAGAATCCCTTGCTCTCACCCAAACATGGAGCCGCATTTGTTTCTACCTCCTTAATGAGGCCAGCTTCGGAAGCTCTTCCAGTGATGTCTGGGAGCCCCTTCCACAGCGTCCCCAGGGATTTTCTCGCTGTTGCGGCGACTTGGGAGCTCCATGTCCAGGGTCTCTCACACAGCAGAAGATATCCCGAGACAGGGGCCATTTTCTTCGTGTGTTAAAGCCCCTCAAAACCTCTGGGGCTATCTTCTCTGAGAGATGACGCTGGTTCCTGGTGTGCCATCTCTGTCCCATCAACGTTCCACAAGGTCAGCATCCAATTTCAGGTCCACAAGCCTCTTGTTGTCAGCCCGGCATCAGTGTGCCTGGGGTAGAGGCCAGCATGACTGTGCTGCAAATACAACATTAATGAGAGGAAGAGAAGCAGTTTCCCACTGAAACTGCCAGAGGAAAACTTTCCAGTCCAGACAGGCTTTGATAACTACAGGCCGTCTTCAGCTCTTCCCAGAACTAGTGAGGTCAGCACGCTGAAAACGCAGTTTATGGCACAAAGCTGAAATATTTCATTCCTTCAAAACAAGTCAGAATCTTAAGGGCCATATCTTATAATAAATCTTATAACTAAACCACCGTTCCAAAACATAAAACACAAAATCATTATTCAGGCAGTAAGATGATAAGATAAAGGCATTTCCTTTTGATGTTTGGCAGCTGTTAACTTGTCTTCACTCAGAGGTCTGGAAGGAGTTCTTGTGGTGTCATGTGAGGAGTCAGTTTGACTGCCCAATGGCTCATGGGGAGAGAGAATCCCAAGCCAGCTCTGCGCTGAAAGCACAGAGCCCAGTGCGGAGCTCAAACCCACGAACTGGGAGATCATGACCTGAGCCAAAGTCAGATGCCTAACTGACTGAGCCATCCAGATGCCCCTATTTTTTTTTTTTTTAATTTTAAGTAGGCTCCATTCCCAACGTGGGGCTTGAACTCAAGACCCTGAGATTAAGAGTTGCATGCTCTACCAACCGAGCCAGCCAGGCACCCCTGTTTGCTTTTTCTCAAGGCTACATGAAATTTCCACATAGTGGCATCCCACTCCTTTCAGATGGACCAGTAGAAGGTCCCTGAAAGAAAGTGAACAGTGTTTCTCCAGTTTGAAGAGTATCTTTGGACAAAGTATTAGCCGGCCACTCAAACTGTAAACTTTGCCACTCTTTTGGTATGCTGTTAGCTCTTAGGGAATAAAATTTTCCAGTGAAACTTGAGATCATCCTCTACCCAATGGGACAGGTTGTATTTTCCAAAGACGTTTGCAATCATATCTCCTGTATTACACGTTCTACAATTTGACCTTGCCACTGTTCCATGATAAAGATGGAGTGTAACTCTTCTTCTCTGAATCTGGGCAGGCTTATGAATGCTTCAACTGACAGAACACGATGGAAGCAATGGTGTGTTCTAAGGTCAGATCAGAAAAGGTGATGCATCGGGCACCTGGGTGGCTCAATGGGTTAAGCATCTGACTCTTGTTCGTAGCTCACGTCAAGATCTCATGGTTTGTGGGATCAAGCCCTGAGTCGGGCTCTG
Source organism: Panthera leo (assembly GCF_018350215.1). Lineage (NCBI taxonomy): Eukaryota > Metazoa > Chordata > Mammalia > Carnivora > Felidae > Panthera > Panthera leo. Next base: position 56,210,181 of record NC_056689.1, read on the forward strand.
CACAGACAGTTTGGAGCCTGCTTGGGATTCTCTCTCTCCCTCTCCCCCAATTTGTGCACGCTCACTCTCTCTCTCAAAATAAATAAAACTTAAGAAAAGAAAGAAAGAAAGAAAGAAAGAAAGAAAGAAAGAAAGAAAGAAAGAAAGAAAAGGTGATACATCTACCCTCTTCCTCAATGGGACACTTATGCTTAGAGACCCGAGCCACCACATGAGAAGTCTGACTACCTGGAGGCTAATGTGCTGCGAGGAAGCTAAGCCACAAAGAGCCACGTGTTGGTGCTCTAGTTGGCTGTTCTCAACTTTGAATCAGCCCAGCCCAGGCGCCAGCTGTGAGCAAAGGAGCCTTCAGATGATTCTAGCTCCCGGCCATTAAGTCAGCGTCCCATCTAAGGCATCATGGAGCAGAAGGAGGTCATCCCCATGATGCCCTGTACAAATTCCTGACTCACAGAACCTGTGAGCATCATATGGTTGTTTTAAGCAGCTAGATTTGAGGTAATATATTATATGGCTATATAGTAAGTGGAACATCATCTCTCCACGTAACCCTGCCACCATCATCTGTCATTTGTTTTTCAAAAATACATTTCCATTCCTTTTTTTACCTAGGGAGACAGAGCAAACTCCCTTCAACAGCTGGTCAAAATGACGCCCATCCCCAAGAACATAATCAGAAGTGCTAATTAAGGAAACACATGTAGACTCTATGGCCTCAGGCCATGGTTGAACACATTTGACTAGAAACTTCTACCTAGTCCAAATAATTGATACTGTCACCACCTGGGACAGTGTCGGGATCATTTAAAACTTCTGTAACTAGCCATGCTAAGTAATAGTCACTTTGCACATCCAACGACCCAAAAAGAAATCATGGTCATTGAGACAAATCTAGTTCAATACAGTATAGCCAGTGTTAATGAAGACTGAAAACCCAAAACTTTAATAAGCATGTAAACCAGTATTTGTGTCAGTTACCATAAAAAAGTCTTTTTAAAGAGAACAGGTGGCCTAGGAGTTTAGGCTTCAGCTATGCATATGGAATCTAGTCACAAAAGCAAGAAGATTCATGCCTCTAAACAGATACCCATGCTTTCTGCTCTTTTGATAGATGGGTTGCAAAGGATCAATCCAAACATTTATCTAAAAGAAAAGAACTATTTTGTCCCTGAAATGAATACACGATTGGTCTGCACAACAGACTACCTCCCTGCTATCTTTACTTTCTCTTGACCCTGACATTTCCAAATAGAACTTGGAGACAGGAATGTAACTTTTATTTGTATTCCATTTGTCTTTTTTCAGATTTTAGAAATCAAACTTGTTAAAAAAATACTTATGCATTCACAATAACTTGTGTCCAAATTCAGAGGATTAAAAACTAACTAACTAACTAACTAACTAACTAACTAACTAACTAACATAAAAAGGAACAGATTTTCAGTTTAAGAATACTGTTTTGAGGCAGCCAGCTTTTCCCACATATACCTTTACATGGTTCCTCCAAAGCCTCCCCAGAGTATGAACGTCTTGTCAAAGTTTTCTTAATTATAAAGGAAGCAGTCTTAGGCTTTCAGAATCCTAAAGAAAAGAAGAGGAAGAGCTTGATGAACAAAACTCAGGCTTGTAAGAAACCTAGAACAAAAAGTCAAACATTCTTTTTTAAATGTTTTAAATGAGCTTGAAAAAACCGTTTTTTTCTTATAAGTCTGCAAGTCTTTTTACTATAAATCTCCCTTGAACTCGAGAAGTAAAAAAAAAATAAAAAAAAAATTAATAAAAATGTGTTGCTACTAGATAAAGGTCTTATTTCGGAAGACCGGTGTGGCGATTAGTTGGAGAAGAAAGTGGGAAGAACTGAAGATAGTAAAAAACGAAACAAAACAAAACAAAACAACCTGGGGGTGATAGGGACGGCCACGATACTATTCTGTTTTATGGAAAAGAAAATGCCTGGACCGGGTTTTAATAAAGCCGAGTTACGCCCGCGGATATCTAAGCAGTTTGGAGGTGCCACCCAGCAGGGGTGCCACCATGAATTGAGGCATCTCATTCCCCAAGCCTCGTTGTGTGGGACGTCTCTCCACCAGAATGTGAGAGGCGGACCCAGGGCAAACAAAGCCCTAGACCCAACTAACAACACTTCCTAGTCGATTTCCCACCCCGTTCTTGCATCCCAGCACCGATCCTTCCCTCTACCCGAGCTCTGCTCTCCCGCCTGGGCCAGGTCTCTGCTCACACTGGTCTGCCACCCACTCCGGACGCAGCCCCCACCCACCCGCTAAGCCGGGTACCGTGGGCTCTCTCGGACCTCGGCCCCAGCGGTAGAGACTGGAGGTCTGGGTTTGGCACCCTATGGACCCCACCCTCTGGTCAGCGCGTCCTGGGTGGAGTCACGATCCCCAGCCGGTTATCTCGGGATGGTCTTCTCAGTCCCTTCCTCACCGACCACATTCTCCTGGCCCCCTCCCTCCTGCGCTGCCAGCCAACCTGAGCTCCGCCTTTCGGGATGACAGTCACGCCCCGACGCGGGGATCCAGCTGCCGGGACCGCCGCTCCGCCGGGATCGCCCCTGCCACCTGCCTCTCCACCACCTCCACCAGCGCCTGCCCCACTTGACGCCGCCATCCCCGGCGGCCGCACTGGGCGCAGTTCCCGCTGCCCATTGGCTGTTACCTAGGCAACCGGGAGCAACGCCACTCTCCATTGGTCCGGCTCGAACTCTGCGCCATCTTTGTGCGGGGCGAAGTGTCTCTGGATCTCTGGACAAACATCCGAGAGAGGGGTGGGGCTGAACCCATGATCCCACCTTGGCCACCCTGGTGAAGACCTCAGGTCTTACCTACCCAGAGACAGCCTAGCCGAAATGTCACACACACAACACAACAAAACAAAACCTGAGTCAGAAGCAACAGTGACCACCCTCTCAAGGGGCTCCGATCCTGTGCGGACCTTCAGAGTTGTAAATGGCCCCTCCCTGGAGTTTAAGGGCAGAACCCAAATCTGGCTTTTGAGGTTCAGTTTTGTAAATGGTAACATGCTAGACTAGGCAACTGCAGTTGAATGAGCTTCAACCCTGTGCCAGCATTGTAATATCGGGACACTTCTGCATTCATTCGTTGTTAGGATTTGTGTTGTCATTACTCAGATCCTTTGTATTTAAAATATAGTGTTGGGGTGTCTGGGTGGCTCAGTCCTTAAGCTCAGACTCTTGATTTCGGCTTCAGGTCAGGATCTCAGACGATGAGATGGAGTCCCGCCTGTGACTCTGCGCTGAGAGCACGGATCCTGCTTGGAATTCTCCCCCCACCCCCCGGCTCTCTCTCTGTGCCCCCACCCTCAAAAAATAAATAAACATTAAAAAAAAAAATAAGTATAGTGTCAATATTGGAGCAAATCCTCCAAATACCGTGCACACCAATCCGTTTATCCGTATACAGTATTTATTTACTGAACAAAGTGAATGCAGCTAGAAAAGACACAGATCGTTGCCCTCCTGGAACTTACCGCCTCCATGTGGAGAAGAAAAGATTCATGTACATGTAAAATTCAAGATTATATTTAATTATTAAAAGAAGGCAAACGCATGAAGAGAATAAGCAAACTGCTTCTCTGAATTGGGGTTTTCCTCATCTGTGGAATAGAAAATGAAAATGATAATAATAATGATAAAGACTCCCCAGGACTTGTATGACAGTACAGTGTATAAGTGCTCAATAAACACCATTTTTACATTATTTTAAAAGACTTGGATTCTGTGTTCAAATCCCATGCCTGCCACCAAGTGTGTGGGGCTTCAAACAAGTTATTAAGCTCTCCAGCCTGTAAAATGAGATTGGACTAGCAGACCTATAAGATTCAACCAGCTCTAACATTCAATGGTTAAACATGCTAAACTGTGTGGTAATGAATATAGATATAATTAGTTGTTGAGAGAATGGAGTGTCAAGAAAATAGATCTTATTACATTGAAGTATATATATCAAAATTTGATGAAATAAGGATGGATTGTGGTTAAACTATGGAGAAAAATTAGGGGGAAGATATGTTTTGCAAAATGTAGTGTTTTGAATAGGAAAATTCATAGATACACAAAGTAGAATAGAGGTTACCAGGAACTAGAGGAGGAGGGAGTTACTGTTCAATGGATATGGAGTTTTTGTTGGGATGATGAAAAAGTTTTGGGTATAGGCAGTGGTGATGGTTACACAACATTGTGAATGTATTTAATGTTAACGAACTGTACACTTGTGAAATGGTTAAAATGATAAATATTATGCATATTTTACTGCAATGAAAATGTTTTCTTTTCAAGAGACCTCATGATCAGGGGAGAGGAGCAAAGGGAGAGAGAGAGAGACGGAGAGAGAGAGAGAGAGAGAGAGAGAGAGAGAGAGAGAGAATCCTAAGCAGGTTCCAAGCTCATCTCAGAGCTTGATTTGGGGCTTGATTCCATGACCTTGGGATCATGGCCTGAGCAGAAATCAAGAATCCGATGCTCAACTGACCGAGCCACCCAGACGTCCCAAAAATGTAGTTTCTTTTTTTCCCCCCCAAAAAATGTAGTTTCTTGATCAGAGCAGTGACACAAGGAAACCAGTGTTGTTGTTGTTTTTAATCTTTTAGTTCAGTCTCCTCATTTTTCCTGTTTATTTATTTTTGAGAGAGAGAGAATGGGGGAGGGGCAGAAAGAGAGGGAGACAGAGGATCCGAAGTGTGCTCTGTGCTGACAGCAGAGAGCCCTATGCAGGGCTTGAACTCATAAACCGTGAGACCCTGACCTGGGCTGAAGTTGGATGCTTAACCAACTGAGCCACCCGGGAGCCCTAAGGAAACCAGTGTTTTAAGAAAATTAATCTGGTAGTGATACTCAGAGATAATCAGAGAGATTGGAAGCAGAGAAACAAATTCATAAGCTATTTTAATAATATAGCTAAGACATCTTGAGAGTCTCAAAAGTAATGTGGCATCCATGAAAATGGACAGAAATGGGGTTCATATGAGACACATCCCATAGAGATATTTAATAAGAAGCAATATAGTGTTAAAAGCATTGAGTTGGTGTGCCTGGGTTTGGATCCAGCTCTGCCACAGACCAGCTGCATACATTACTCAGTTTCTAACATCATAGGAGCTGTAATGCCAGTTACATGTAGTCCATTTACATCCATGGAATATACAAAAAATAATGCCTGGCACATGCGTAGCATTTGGTGAGCGCTAGCTCTTCATAGGTAATAGGGAATGTATTGATCCCCCTCCTTTTTTTTCAGTAAAAGGAAAATCAAGTTCTAAGGGGTAGATTCAGAAATAAATTCTGAGAGTTTTCCATAGAGAAGACCCAGAATTCAAAGGAGAACTCTAAATCTTGCAGCTTTCCTTGACAATTTGAAGCTTAGGGGCTAAATGAGATCAATACCAAGAGATCATCTCTGTGACTATGACCCCTCGGCAAGTACAAGGGCAAGTACTACTGAATCATTTGATATCTGTATCGGGAAGGGAAATATATGTCTTGTAACTGAAAGGGGAAACTGTATGGACCTTTGCCTAAAATGGGTTACATGCCAAAAAAACATTAAGACATTGTCATACATGTAATTAAATAATAAGTTGTTTCGGGGTGGCTGTGTGGCTTACTTGGTTGAGCATTTGACTCTTGGTTTTGGCTCAGGTCACAATCTCAAGGTTCGTGGGTTTGAGCCCCACATCAGGGGCTGAGCTGGCAGTGTGGAGCCTGCTTGGGATTCTCTCACTCCTCTCTCTGCCCCTTCCCCGCCTCAAAATAAATAAATAAACTTAATAAAACAAAAAACAAAAACAAAATAAACAATAAGTTGTTTTGATTCAGTACTTTTACTAGCTGTGGCAATAATTTGATTCAAGAAAGAATGATTATGAAATATTGGTTACTATTTGGCTGGTCATCTCTTGTGAAAACCCATAGTCTAGTCTGCTGGTTATTTTAAGCACAAAACAAAAAAGCATCAACAATAAAAAAGCTACCATTTGTTGAGTGTACTAACCACTATGCTAAGTGTTTTACATACCTTCTCTTAATTTTTATTTAATTGAGGAAGGGATAATTCCCATTTTACAGATGAGAAAACACATTCTTAAGTGTTCAGATGGGGTTCAAACTCAAATGACTCTCATTCTCTTTTTTCTCTTTTCCTCCAGTAATATAATTACATTATTCCTTCATAGCACACACCCCCTTTAAGGCCTTTGCTGAAGGCCTACCCCCAAATCGTTGAACTTCTATTATGGAGTTTTCAGTTTTCATTGTTGGCTCCTTTTCTGCTGTCTCAGAGGGCTGTGTGTCTTCAGCTTGATCTTCCTTCTCTTTTCCACTACTAAAAATATACTGAGTCCCTATTGTGTCTAGACACTGAGGTTTTACAGCGGTGAATAAAACAGTCATGGACTTTTGCCTCATGGAACTTTTTAGTCTAAGACCATATCTTCCATCAATTAACAAATAAGCATTAAGCATCCGGGCCAGACACTGTGTAAATTGCATTAGGGCTGTGATTTTTTTTTTTTTTTTTAACGTTTATTTATTTTTGAGACAGAGAGAGACAGAGCATGAACAGGGGAGGGTCACAGAGAGAGGGAGACACAGAATCTGAAACAGGCTCCAGGCTCTGAGCTGTCAGCACAGAGCCCGACGCGGGGCTCGAACCCACGGACCGTGAGATCATGACCTGAGCCGAAGTCGGACGCTTAACCGACCGAGCCACCCAGGCGCCCCAGGGCTGTGATTTTTAAAAACCTTTTTATTTAGGCAGATTAGGTATTTTTCTTTGCTTCATTTTTGTCTCGCTAGCACTTTAGAACATAGTAGGTACTCAATAAATATTTTATGAATGAGTGCATGATTGAATGAATGCAGATACAAAGACTAGATCTCTCCAGTTTCACAGCTGGTTGGTTCATAGCAGGCACTCAACAAATGACTGATTAGGTAGGCTACTTTATTGAAAGCTCCCAGAGACAGGTCAGCAACAGGAAGCTAGGGGAGGGGCGGGGCTGGTAAGAGCAAGGGGCGTGTCTGACCTGGGTCTGGCTTCTGGAGCATGCGCGGTCTTCATCGACGGTGACGGGCGAAAAATGCGGAGGGCGCGATTACGTAGACAGTGGTTCTGATTGGCTACCGTTCGCGCGCGAGGGGTCGTGCCTACGCGTCGCCAAGTAAACAGGCTAGGTAGGGGCGGGGCCGGCAAGGCGCCGCGACCTGGTTGGTCAGGCGGGGGTTGGGGGTGTCTCCGATTGGTCCCTGCCCGGGGCTCAGCTGTGTGGAGCGCACCGGGACCCGGAGCCGGCGGCCTGAGGGATGGACGAAACGAGCCCACTGGTGTCCCCCGAGCGGGCCCAACCTCCAGACTACACCTTCCCGTCCGGCTCGGGCGCTCACTTTCCGCAGGTGCCGGGGGGCGCGGTCCGAGTGGCGGCGGCGGCCGGCCCGGCCCCCTCTCCGCCGGGCTCGCCAGGCCACGACCGGGAGCGGCAGCCACTGCTGGATCGGGCTCGGGGCGCGGCGGCCCAGGGCCAGACCCAAACCGTGGCGGCGCAGGCCCAAGCCCTGGCCGCTCAGGCGGCGGCGGCGGCGCACGCCGCGCAGGCCCACCGCGAGCGGAATGAGTTTCCGGAGGACCCCGAGTTCGAGACGGTGGTGCGGCAGGCGGAGCTGGCCATCGAACGCTGCATCTTCCCCGAGCGCATCTACCAGGGCTCCAGCGGAAGCTACTTCGTCAAGGACCCTCAGGGGGTGAGAGCGGGGTGGGGGCTGCCGCCGCTGCCTTCGGGGAGGGTGGGCCTGTCCGGGGGAATTAGCAGCTTCGCACAGCCACGGGGAAAAGGGGGGTTGAAAGGCTGCAAAAGGGAGAAACTTCACAGTGCAGAGCCCCTTGGCAAGATTTTGGAATGCCCCTGAGGACTGGAGATGGAGAAGCTCTGCGGAATGAAGAAATAAATCAGAACCTATTTGGTGGGGGAGGAGTGAGCGGAGAATGAAAAGAGAAATTGACCAGATACAGGCGAGGGGCCCAGCGGTGTGGTGGGACAATCGGCTTCTCGACAGAGACGCGCGGGGAGATGCTGCTTTCTAGTAGGTTCCTTAGCTTTAAACTACAGAGACTGCTATTCGGCCATTGTCCTACAGATTTGAGCTTTGGTCTATTTTCTCTTTTTGGACTGAACCAGCGTTGTCCATTGTACTACAGATTTGAGATTTGGGCCCATTTCCTTTTTTTGGACCGAACCAGCGTTGTCGCTGTTTATTGAGAAGGACGGGTGACCCATCAGGGCCTCTGAGGGTTCAGTTCCAGCCTTCTGTGTCGTGGGGATGTCTACCACTGCCCCAGGCCTCTTACTGGCAAACGTCGGTGATGAAGTGGGTGGACTTACCAGTTTCATCTGCCTTGATTATTGCTCACTTCTGGGAAATTGTTCAAATTCTTTTTCATGTCTTCTCAGTAAAGAATGTGGAGTTTTAGAAACACAGGACTACCTGCTACATTTTACTTTCATTTCTCTCCTAGGACTATCAGCAGTTCGCTTTTTAGCTAAGGCAAAGTGTTTGCTGGCCTTTATTTTGTCCCCTGCATGTGTATAAATAGGGGGATGGGGATGAGATGGGTTGGGATGGGACATGGGGTGACCAGGGCAGCTGAGCGGTGACCTTTATTCTTTTTTTTTTTTAAATTTTTTTTTTTTTAACGTTTTATTTATTTTTGAGACAGGGAGAGACAGAGCATGAACAGGGGAGGGTCAGAGAGAGGGAGACACAGAATCGGAAACAGGCTCCAGGCTCTGAGCAGTCAGCACAGAGCCCGACGCGGGGCTCGAACTCACGAACTGCGAGATCATGACCTGAGCCGAAGTCAGCTGCTTAATCGACTGAGCCACCCAGGCGCCCCTGACCTTTATTCTTTTGATAGCTGCAGAAGAATTTAAGGCATTTATATAAGACCAGAGGGATCAGTGGAATATCAGTGGGTCAAAAAGTGTTAACTTTTCCCTGTCAGAGTTCTTGGATAGATCAGAATGGTTTCTTGGAAAAATGTATTATTGTTATACTTATTAAAATGATGATTGTCAAATCTCCCACAGATTTTCCCTGCATCTCTCCTGTGTGAACTCTTTACATGGCTGGCGTGCTGTTCTGATAGGAGTGCCGAGTGGCCAGGATGGACTGACTTGTAGCTCTTGGTTAGGTTCATTTAATGATCTGGTCATTCTTCCAGATGTTGTCCCTGAATTATCAAGAACCAGAAAGCAATATACCATCAACTCAGTTACCATAAACTGAGCTGGGGAAAAGGTGGGGAAAACTTTGAGAATAGTAAGTCTTTGCAAGTCCCTCAAGTAAGGGGAGGAGTGAGTTAAACTGAAAGCTCAAAGGGGAACCATTACTTCTAGAAAAAAAGTGGGTCTCCTGAAGTCTAAATGCTAACAAGATGCTTTCATCTTTTATATAAGTGGTTTTTATTTTTTGTTCATTTTACTTTTTCTTTTCTTTTTTTTAGCTCGTTGGCCGATGTAAGGAGGAGCTGAGTATCTTTGATAGGTATAGGAGCAGTAGGAAGGTTTTTATTTTTCTTTCATGACATTGTTACAGTTTTTTTGGAAGTGTGTCAGGTCAGCTGAGAAGTGACCTGGTGCTCTCAGATGGGAGTAATAAGATCTTTCACTTCTCCCTGGCAGGTAAAGTATTACCGCCTCTGTGCATGGGCCACGGAGAATAACAGACTGTGGGTATGTTTCTTGGTGATTTGCAGGATCCCAAGGTCTAAAATTTCCTGGCCACTGTCCTTTCGTAGAGAGGAAGTCAAAACACATATGCCCTGGCAAAACTTATTAATATAACCATCTTAGTCCCACTGAGTAAAATATGGTTCAGAGCAGAGGATCACTTCCTCAACGCTGTGGCGGGTCAGGTTAGGGACCACAGACTCACTGTAGTTGTTCATGTGGTCTTTGGCCCTGTTCCAAATTAGTTTATTTTATTGAACAAATACATAGGTAGCACTTACTATATGCTAGATACTATTTTAAATGCTTTACAAATAATAATTCACTTAGTACTTATAACACCTTTGAAGGTAGGTACTATTATTATTATTCCGACAGGTGACACTGAGACACACAGTATAACTAATTTTCTTCGGGTCCTAACAGCTAGTGAGTGGGAGGCAGGATTCAGGCCTACTGAGTCCAGAATTCATGCTCCTAACCTCTATGCTGTGCTGCCTCGAAGTCAGTCATCTGAATTTTTGGTTTCTTTTTGTTTACCATATTGGCTAGGATTAAATTGGGCTATGTGTGACAAAATTTAAAACAACAATGCCTTGAATAAAAGTACGCCTAACTCTCATAGAAGGAGTCTATAGGCTGCTTAGGGCTGGCATGGCAATATGAACAATGTGCCTCCTTCCATCCAGCTGATGGGCCATCCCTAGAATGTGGCTTCCACTACATAATCTAAGATGGCTACTCAGACTGCAGACAACTGGTCTGTTTTTCAGCCAGTTGGAAGGAAAGGACGAGGGAGAGTATGCCCTCTTCCTTCAAGACGTTTCATAGAAGTTGCACCAGACTCTTTTTACATCCCATTGTCCAGAACTTAACTGCAGTAGTGGCTGGGAAGTATAGTCTTTATTTTGCCCCACTAAAAATCAGGAGTCCTATGTCCAAGGAAGAAGGGGGAACAGAGTTTGGGGAAACCAGCTGTTTCTGCCAGAGCTGCTTTTGGAGCTAGAGAGACTAGAAGGTTCTTGGAGATAATAACCCTGATTCCCTTTCCCAATTTAGGATGGTTTCTCCCTCAGGGCGAGCAAATGGGGACCTAGAACAGTAAGATGGAAAAGGCTAGATCAGAAGGCCTGATAGAGAACGCTCATATTACCCTCCTCACTTGTATTATTGTGCTTCTGGTCTTAAGCTCAATCACCTATGAAAATATTTTTAAAGCTTTTTTTATTTTGCGAGGCTAGTAATATTAGATGTTCATATTCCAAGAATCATAGAATAGCATGTGATTCACGAGTTTACTAAGAAGATTAAATGCGATATCCCACATGAAAGCCCCTGGCGTGGTTCCTGTTGCTTAGCAGGGGTTCAGAGTGTTTTGGTTTTTATTAAGTTGTATGCCCACTGACCCCTGGATTAGGCTTTGTTGGACACATGGCATTGAATAAAGCAAAAGTAGCATAATTTTGAGAAGATTTTATGACCACTGAGAATAGTAATTTATTAGCTAACGCTAATTTGTATTTGCTTCAGAATTTTACAGGTACTGATCACATGTGCTAGGACCTAGGCCTTGTATCAGTAATATTCAATCTTTTAAACAAACTTATCGACCAAGAGTTTGTCATAAAATGATACAGGTTTTTCTTTTTTCATTTTTCAAATATAAAATTATGTTATAATATTGAATGTGCTTCTTCCAACTACCTGTGCCGTCCCAAGAAATTCTGATGTCCTTACACGTGGTTGAGAGTAACACTGATAGCCTGATAAAGAATAAAGATCTCAAACAGAATAATTATTGTTTTTTACCTAAATGTTAAGAGGCAGTCAAGTTTGTATGTCATCTTTAGATGTAGTTCCTGAGATTTTTTTTTTAATGTTTATTTTTGAGAGAGACAGACAGAGCACGAGTTGGGGAGGGGTGGAGAGGGAGGGAGACACTGAATCTGAAGCAGGCTCCAGGCTGTGAGCTGTCAGCACAGAGCCGGACGTGAGGCTAGAACTCGTGAACCGGGAAATCATGACCTGAGCTGAAGTCAGATGCTCAACTGACTGAGCCACCCAGGCGCCCCTGAGGTTTTGAAGCATCATTACTGTCTGTTCTAGGGACCTGTCCCAGACCACAAGTTGTAATGGATGAGGAAGGTTGGGTCAATGGCAGTGGATAGGAAAATAAATACAGGCTAAATCTCTTCTATTGCCTTCTATTTGGATCCCATCTTCTTTTAGGGTCTCATACATTTAGAGTAGCCCATCCCTCTCTTTTCTGAGAGTTAGCATGTAAATAAGGCTTCTTTGCCTAAATAGCCAAGTCAGGCAGTGCTATTTCTATCCAACTGCTAATACAGAATGTAGCAGTTCTCAGAGTGGGGCCAAAGGACCTATAGGAATCCTATTAGATGTCCACAGGTCAAAATTATTTTTAATACAATTTTAAGACTATTTGCCATTTTCATTCTCACTTCTGTATAAGTGTACAGTGGAGATTTCCAGAGGCTACATGATGTGTGATATTGAAACAGACTGAATATTAAGGAAGATGTAAGAATACAGTGGCCTTTTATTAAGCCAGACACTAGAGAGATTTGCAAAAATGTAAAACAGTGCCTGCCTTCTCACTAAAAATTGTTTCTGAAAATAGTTATTTTTCATAAAAACATATCACTTAGGTTAACATGTAACAGGTCTATTTTTATTATTAAGTTGAATTAACAGTCATAACATTTCAGTTTTAATTTCTAATACAGCAAATGTAGATTTTACATTACCCCCAAAAGTTTTGGGAGTCTTTACTAATTTTTAAGAGTTTAGAGGGATCTTGAGACCAAAATTGTTTGAGAACCATCAGCTTCATGTTTAACAAATTAAACAAAAACTTTTAAAAGTTGTGTCTGTATATTTCACCGTGCAACAGTGAGTGATATGCTTAAACTATCTTTTCTTTTTTTTAATGTTTATTTATTTTTGAGACAGAGACAACACGAACAGGGGAGGGGCAGAGAGAGAGGGAGACACAGAATCCGAAGCAGGCTCCAGGCTCTGAGCTGTTAGCACAGAGCTTGACGCAGGGCTGGAACTCATCAACCGTAAGATCATGACCTGAGCCGAAGTCAGATGCTCAACTGACTGAGCCACCCAGGCGCCCCAAAACTATCTTAAATGTTAGCACAGTATAATACCCTCCTTTTTAGGGCTGCTGGACAGATGGGAGAAACCTGTGAGTTCCAGGTCTCTTAGTATTTGTTGTGGGTTCTGACACTAGCCGGTGAGTGGTCTCTTCCTTTGCAGTTCTGTTTTTATCCCTAGCTTCACTGACTGCTATTGCTTAAACTACCTGTACCTCACCCTCTTTATTAAAGAGGGTTAGTAAGGGGATGTTAAGGAAAGCCTTTTTAAAAATAATGGCATCGGGGTGCCTGGGTGGCTCAGTCAGTTAAGTTATCTGACTTTGGCTCAGGTCATGATCTCAGTTCGTGAGTTCGAGCCCCGCGTCAGGCTCTGTGCTGACAGCTCAGAGCCTGGAGCCTGCTCCGGATTCTGTGTCTCCCTCTCTCTCTCTCTGCCCCTCCCCTGCTAGTACTCTGTCTCTCTCTCTCTCAAAAATAAATAAAACATCAAAAAAATATATATTGGCATCAGGGGCTCCTGGGTGGCTGAGTTGGTTGAGCATCCCCGACTCTTGATTTTGGCTCAGGTCATGATCCCAAGGTCGTGGAATCAAGCCCCGCATCAGGCTCTGTGCTGAGCGTGTATCCTGGTTAAGAGTCTCTCTCTCCCCCCACCTCTGCCCCTCTCCTGCTCGCTCGCTCTCTCTCTCTCTCTCTCTCTCTCTGTCTTTCTAAAGTAAGATAAGATAAAATTACAATAAAATAAAATGAAATAAAATAAAATAAAATAAAAATAGCATCAAACCAAAGCTTACTACTAGATGTGATAAAGAAATTGAAGTTATAGTAGGGAAGAGAGAAGACAGAAAAATTAGGCAGTAGTCATTTTCTTTCTCAACCAAATAATGGTGGGTATCTTTCTTTTTTTTTTTTTTTTTTTTTTTTTTTTTTTATTTTTATTTTTGGGACAGAGAGAGACAGAGCATGAACGGGGAAGGGGCAGAGAGAGAGGGAGACACAGAATCGGAAACAGGCTCCAGGCTCCGAGCCATCAGCCCAGAGCCCGACGCGGGGCTCGAACTCACGGACCGCGAGATCGTGACCTGGCTGAAGTCGGAGGCTTAACCGACTGCACCACCCAGGCGCCCCTATCTTTCTAATTTGAATGGTTCTAGAGTTTGTTTTCTGTGAATAGGAGAGTATCCTTGAGTATTCAGGAACACAGTTGAAAATGTGAAGTTCACATTAGCTTTGGAAATTGGGCCCAATGTTGTTATGTATCATTTGGCAAGCCTGTAGTGCTCACACAAATGAGGTACTGAGCAAATGTTAACAGAATTGAATTGAACTAAGGCCATACTTAGTCCTGAAAGGCACTTGTCTTCCTTTCTGCCTAATGTCCTTTGGTTCCTCCATCCTTCCCACCCACCATTCCCCTTTATCCAGTCCACACAGCTTTATTTAATGAAACCTGTGTGATTCCAAGATAACGATGATAACTAATGCTTTTAGAGTTGTTGAAATGCTTTCTGATTCTCTTTATGTTGGAAGGAAATTGAGAAGTTTGAGAGGTCAGTCTGTAAATGATGCTTTGGCTGCAATCTTGGCCTTTGAGTTCTGCTTTGTTTTTTGTTTTTTGTTTTTTTAATTTACATTATTTCCTTTATTTTTTTATTTTTGAGAGAGAGAGAGAGCGAGCGAGAGAGGGGAACAGAGGATCTGAATCAGGCTCTGCACTGACAGCAGTGAGCCTGACACAGGGCTCAAACTCACGAACCTTGAGATGATGACCTGAAGTCATGACACTCAACTGACTGAGCCATCCAGGCACCCCAGAGTTCTGTTTTATTTAATGGAAGTATTTAAGCCTCAGTCTGGGTAGCTGAAAAATACTACTAGAAAGAATGTCTCAGTCTTCCTTCCACTGGAGACCAGCTTGCTGAACTCCACATTGTACCTCAGTCGAACTGACTGTTGAGTTGTAGGGCATGCCTCAAGTTGTCCTATGGTTTTACTGCCCAGTTCCAGAGAGTTACAATGGACTCATGAGTCATTCTGTGAGTGACAGGAGCCCCTTGCTATTGCTGCTGTCTGGTTCCGAGCCCAGGGTTCCAGGGGGTACAGAGACAAGAAGATTGCTGTCCCTTAGGCCTTTTGCTAGCCATTTTGGATAAGAATGTAATCCTGAAGACTTAGGATATGAATATATGCACTTGACTTTTCCCACTGAATATGTAAGGTTGTTTGTGTTTGAGAATAAATTGATTTCCTTTGGAGGGAGGAGACTTCTGTGTTTTTCTTGCTCTCAAATTCTTGCAAGGCTTCTTGAAAGAACTAGCCTCCAGATGGACCAATTATTGTTGGAGACACGCACCCAGCCAATTCCTAATATGAGTACATACTTAATGCAGGCAGATGGGTGTATGTTTTTTGCTGTGACCTGCCTGTCAGGAAGTGACACCCACAGGAAAATGTCTTATGACCCAGACTAGCTTGAGTTGGCTGTGGGGTGAGGGGAGAGGGAGAGTCATATGATATGAAGATGAATCACTGAGATGGCATATTTACTTTTCTTCCTCTTCTTCATATTTACCAGGTTGGGGACTGGAGGGAATGAGGTAAATGTGAAATAACCTTGGAGGGCTCCCTGGCCTGGGGAAGAAAACCTCAGGAGGGAGGTCCATAGTGTATAGATTGCTTCACTGTCCCATTTTCCAAGGACCTCTGAGGATTAAGTTACCACCTGCAAGAGGAGGTGGATTTTAATCTTTGGGGACTCTCATGTCCTGATCTCTTGCTTACCAGAGTTACTTAAAAGAACCCCATTCTAACCAGGTAGCAGATTCTTTTTCCTGTTGTGATTTTTCCCTTCCATTGCTCTCTTGGTTTGTCTTTCCTAAACTTTTTAAGGTTTTGTTAATACCCTGCGAGTGGAATAGTAAGGCTGCTAGAGGAAATCAGCCATTGATGGAGTTTCCTTAATCTCATTCCATAATACTTTACTAATTTCCTCTCAACTGATACTTTTTTGAGTCTTTACCTGATTGATGCAGAGCAACAGTTTGCATGAATGTACCTTGGAAGTTGGGCTTTGAGTCCGTTTTACCATGTATACTAGACTTGGCATCTTCTTTGGCCACAGCCCTTTCTGGCACTGGGTCTCTTAGCTGCACACATGAGCTGTATCTTCCCCTTACAAGCTGGGGAGAAGCTAGTGTCTGTCTATAGCTATTGTCTGCCTGTGCCTTCTCATTTCTTTCTAGAGGCTTGCTGACCTGGTCTATGAGCTCCTTGAATCAATTGCCTTTAACATCCTATTTTTCTTTTCTCTGTGTAGAAGATCATTGCTGTCTTCAAACCCAAGAATGAAGAGCCCTATGGGCACCTTAATCCTAAGTGGACCAAGTGGCTGCAGAAGCTATGCTGTCCCTGCTGCTTTGGCCGTGACTGCCTTGTCCTCAACCAGGGCTATCTGTCAGAGGCAGGGGCCAGTCTGGTGGACCAAAAACTGGAACTCAACATTGTACCCCGTACAAAGGTCAGTGACTTGTCTCTCCAGGGAACCTTACTGCCTATCCAGAGTTTTCCTGGGCCTAAGTCCTGCTACATGTTAATGGGGCTTAGGTCCAGGAAGGGCTGTTTATGTCCTGAGTCTAGGGTTCTCAGCCTTTTTGGGGGGGCAGGTAGTAGATTTAGGCTCATGAGTTGATCATCTGATGGAAGCCATCCTGAGAAGGATACGCATAAAATTTTTGCACACAATTCCAGGAAATTCACTGACCCTTTGATGCACACTTATGGGTTCCCTGTGTTTTTCAATCCCTGGTAACTGTAAACTGGTTAGAAACCTAGCTACTTTTATAGCTTATTCTTTTAGATTTCTGAGCTATTCCATGATTTAGAGATAAGCTAGAATGGACTAGCTTATGTCAGCTAATCACTATACAAGGTCTGGCAAGGAGGAATCTAGGATGGGATGAGAGTCTGGCTTGAACCTGTGCAGGGAACTGACCTGGAATTCTCATCCATCTTTTTGCTGTGAAATTCTTGTACTTATCTGAACATAGTAAAATCAGGGTCCCAGATCCAGGCAAATCCACACTTAGAATGGATTTGCACATCCCCTATGTTTGTTATAGACTTAGCTGAGGTTCTAAGGGAATAATAATTCCCTCCCCCTCCCCCCAATATGCTGAAATACAGAATTGTTTGCTTGCATTTTCAGGACATTTACTGATGCCAGGCTAAGAATCCCTGTACTGCGGGGTGTTACATGAAACTTTCCAAGAGTTATGAGGGGAAGGAATCTGCTGGTCAGCATATGAACATTCAAGGACACATCATCACCCATTTAGTATGTGGCTACCTCAGGTTTAGTAACAAGCTGGAGCTCTGATCTGATATGCCCTGAGGCTGCAGGAGCATCTTTGTAGCTATGGCCTTTAATCCTCTGAGAATCTGATGAAAGCTATACATCTTGTTCCCAGAAAAAAAATCACGTATTTGCAGTTGTTGTTTGCATAGAATTTCAGGGGGATGGTTCATGGACCAGTTGCAATCTACTCATTTACCTTGTAAGGACCATGCCTCTAGCTTAAAAACCCCTGCTTAAGATTTTCTTTGAAGGTTTAGATAGTAGACTGTGGGCAGAGACTGATCAGCAGATAGAAGCTTTCCTTCAAACCTGTTTTTTTCTGTTTCCCAGGGTGTTTTAGAAGAAATTGTGATTGTTGTGGTTGTTTAACTGTCTGCTCCCTTGCCACCGAACTCCAAACAATGAGCCAGCTGGTTTGTAAGTTTGTAGAGGTCAGGGACCATTTCTTGAAATTTCCTCTTATATTCAGCACCTAGCAAAGTGCTGTTTTTATAGGAAGTATTCCATAAGTGCCAGTTGAATCCGTGAGCGAGTATCAAACCAGGAGGGACAATTCTAGAGATCCCCCCGACTCAGGTCCTTGGGGAGAGCGTATGCTTGTAGCTCCCATGGACATCTGATTCATTGCCTGGTCTTGTACAGTTCATTCCTTCCCTCTATGCTTTAGTTCTCTCTGTACACAGAGTTAAATAGCACACTTTGAACATCTTGTATGATAATTAATGCTTTAAAGATCTCCTGCCTAACCAGAATTCCTCCTACTAGGCCCCTCCTAGATTCTAGAAATTGTTTTAAATACTCCTTGCTCAGCACTGTCATTCCCTTTCTTCACTAGGTAAATAGTCAGCGCCTAGCCATGTGCCTGCTCTGCTTGTGCTTCTGGAGTGCAGTGCCTGAGAATCAGAGGTTGAGGCCACATTCTGACTCTGCAGCTTTTTATTGGGTGACTCTTGGCAAGTCACTTAAAACACCCCCATATCCCCTGCTTGCTCAGTTTCCTTACTATAAAAATAAGGATATAAATAGTTCCTACTTTATGGGGCAGCTATTAAGATTACACAGGATAATCCATGTAAAACACGTAGCCTAGTGCCTTTGCACAATATAAACACTCGACACGTCCTAGCCTGTAGTATTTTTATGTCAATGCTAATCATAATAGAATGTTACCCCCCAAAATCCCATTCTTCCCCATCTCTGGTCTTCCTCTGTCCCTATGGAGAATTTTAATGTGGCCTGATGATCTTTTGCATGAGAAAGTCAGCAACAATAAAAAAAATACTTGTCTTCCATGAGACTGAGATGAGCTAGAACGTTGCAAGTTTAACAAAGAGTTGCTAAAGAATAATGAGAGGATGTCTCTCCCCTCCCAGCCTACCCACCCTTGTGACAAGATTCTATCCAGTTGATTAGAGCATCTGTCACTATGGAAACGGGGCTCATGTTGTGATGGAGCTTCAAATAGTAAGGCTCTAGTTCTCATTCAGTAGCTGTCTCTGCTCTGTGTTCCTGTGGGGTTTCAGGTTATGATAGCTTCGTTAATCATACGGAAAAAGTGGGTTGTTACAGAGAACGATAGAAAATAAATCTGACTGGGTGGGGGCGGGGGGGGGAAGGGTAGTTTATCACTTGAGAAAAGCAAGGGTTGTCACTGTGGAAACTGGCAAGGTAGTCCCTAGGAAAGCCTTTTTTCCCCTTGATTCCTGTGCATGTGTTTCCTCAGCAGAGAATGCCAACTTATAGGAACTTGCACATCCATTTTAGATACTCTGTTAACATTGGATGGACAGATGGATGGGTAAGGAGGGAGGGAATGATTTCGTCCCTAAGATTCATAGGCACAATATTTAGTTATTTGTAATGAGTTCTGCAAGGCTTAGGAAAAGAAAGAATTTTCTTTTAAATTTAATTTTATTTAATTTAGGTATTTATATGCTGAAACTCACTTGTTGCTATCTCCGAAAGAATATGCATTTACTTAATAAATATTACATTCACTTAATAAATATTTAATGAGCATGTACCAAGCACTTTGTTAGGTACCGAGGATGCTAATGTGAATAATATGATCTCTTTTTCCCCAAATCTCTTTAATCTTAAGAGAGAGGTTAGATAAATGAATGGATAATCACAAGACAGTGTGATAAAGGGTGATAATGGACACACATACGGATTGTAGTGATATTACTATAATTTGACAATCAATCATGGTTATCTTTTTTTTGTTGTTTCATGTTTATTTATTTTTGAGGGAGGTGGGGGGGAGGGGCAGAGGGAGAGGGAGATTCAGAATCTGAAGCAGGCTCTGCACTGTCAGCTCAGAGCTTGACGTGGGGCTCAAACTCAAGAACTGTGAGATCATGACGTGAGCTGAAGTCAGGTGCTTAACCGACTGAGCCACCCAGGCACCCCAACAACCAAGTGTAATATTGGTGGCCCATTAAAAAATGTTTTTTTGAATAGGCAATGCATACATCTAGTGTAGAGATCAGAAGGCACAGTAGGGTAAACAGAGTAGTTCAGCCTCTCTCCCACCTCTTGTCTTCCAGCCACTCTGTTCCTTCCTTGGAGGCAGCTATTAGTACTAGTTTCTTGTATAATATTCCAGATACAGTCTGCATAAATATGCCTATATATAGTAATCTACTAAAAATTAAAACAAGTTTTAATGTTTATATTTATTTATTTATTTGTATTATTATTATTATTTTTTAAAGTAGGCTCCATGCCCAGTATAGAGCCTAACACGGGACCTGAACTCATGACCCTGAGATCAAGACCTGAGCTGAGATCTAGAGGCAGACGCTTAACCTACTGAGCCACCCAAGCGCCCCTAGTGTTTATTTTTTAAATGTGAATAATTGTACATAGTACAAAATTCAAAATTAAATATAAGGGTATGGAGTAAATTACAATTTGTTTTTATGTGGAGAGAAATTAGGTGTCGGGCCCTCTTCTCCTAACCCAGGTGGTGGCCGTATTAGAGGAATTCATGCTAGCTGCTGTAACAAACCCTGGATTTCAGTGGTTTAATGGATCTTGCTCACATAATAGATCCATGCCAGTTAGTCAGCTCTCCTAGATCCCTTGTCACTCCATGTAGTAACGAGAGATCTAAAATCCTTCCATGATGTGTTTTTGCCATCTCAGAGCCCTTCGTTTCCAGCTGCACAGATGGGAGAGTATGAACTAAGGATCATGGGATATTTTAGGGGCCAGCCCTGCAGGTGATATACATATATCACTTTGTCAACATTCCATTGGCCTGAACTAGTCCTTAGAAAGGCTGAGAAGTGCATTCTTTCTGCATGCCCTGGGAGAGGAACAGCACTGGTGAGCGTCTAGCTGTTCCCTTCCAATGGTGTAGTTCTTATACTCGACTGTAACCTAGATATCTCTTCTCTTTCCACTATAGGTAGTGTATCTGGCCAGCGATACCTTCAACTATAGTGCCATTGACCGAGTGAAGTCCAGGGGCAAGCGGCTTGCATTAGAGAAAGTGCCAAAAGTTGGGCAGCGGTTTAATCGCATCGGGCTACCGCCAAAGGTATAAACTGCGCATGTAAAGGTGATGATTTATGGTGGCATAACCATCCAAGTGGTGAAACAAGGCACCTAGAGACTTGCATGTGGACATGCGAATAGCCTGCCTCGAGGCTCCTGTCTTCCTCCTTTTTAAGGTTTGGGGAATAATTTTCCAGAGAACAGAACTCCTAACTTCTCACTTTACTCCTCTGGCCCATTTAGATAGGCTTCTTGAATTTGGATTGGGCAAGCACTCCCATGACCTTTTTCTGACATAAACTCCACAGTGCCTTATGGGCGACTTGGCTTACTCCTGGGCTCTTTGGACTTGAGCTACAGGGAAGTCTCTTTATTCCTCCTCTTTGGCTGCAGGTTGGTTCGTTCCAGCTCTTTGTTGAAGGCTACAAAGACGCAGACTACTGGCTACGGCGTTTCGAAGCAGAACCTCTCCCTGAGAACACTAACCGGCAACTACTGCTGCAGTTCGAGCGGTTGGTGGTGCTGGACTACATCATCCGCAACACTGGTGAGCAGCTGTGGGTGGTCCCGGTGTGCTAGACGGCTGGGAGGCGCGGGGAGGCCTGGAGGCCTGCCGAGCTCCATGCCCGAGTGCCTTCTCGGGATGAGGTTTGTCTGTGAGTCAGAAGGGCCTCGAAAATAGGTTGCCAAGACACGCTTTGTCCAGTTGTGCGGTTACCAGAGGTAATGAGTCCTGGAGCCAGTAGTGCATTTGATCTTAGCCTGTTTCCCAGTCCCAGACAGAAGACACATTGGCCCTTCCGAAGCAACATCGAGAGTACTTTTGTCCTTGATCCCTAGTCACTCAGAGTAGCAAGACCCATCGTAGGACAGTTTTGTCTTTAAATACCTCATGTGCGTCGACTCATACGGTAGTTGTCATTTGGTGACTGACTTATTTCACTTAGCATATGCCCCTAAGGCTCATTCATGTTGCGGCATGCATCAGAATTTCTTTCCTTTTTAAGGCTGAATAATATTCCATTGTGTGCATATACCATATTTTGCTTATCTATCCATCAATGGACACTGGGGTTGCTTCCATGTTTTAGCTATTGTGAACGATACTGCTATGAAAGTGGGTGAACAGATATCTTTGAGACACTACTTTCAGTTATTTTATATATATATATACCCAGAGGTGGGATTACTGGATCATATGGCAGTCCTGTTGAATTGTTTCGTTTTCCTCCTTTTTTTTTCTTTTGAGAGAGTGTACACGTGTAAGAGGGGGAGGCGCAGAGGGAGAGGGAGAGAGAGAATCTTAAGCAGGCTCCATGCCCAGCTCAGAGCCTGACACAGGGCTCAATCTCATGACTGTGACATCATGACCTGAGCTGAAATCCAGAGTCAGATGCTCAACCAGCTGAGTCACCCTGGTGCCCCTGTTTAACTTTTTTTTAATTGAAGTATAGTGACCTATGCTTAGTCTTTGGAGGAACTGCCATACTGCTTTCCATTCCAGTGCACCATTTTACATTACCTCCAGTGTTGGACAGCGTTCCAGTTTCTCCACCTCTTCATCACTGTGTCATTTTCCAGGTTTTGTTTCCTTTTGTTTTTATCTTTATTTATTTATTTTTTTTTAATTTTTAATTTTTAATTTAATTTGATTTAATGTTATGTTATGTTATGGTTATGTTATGTTATGTTATGTTATGTTATGTTATGTTATGTTATTTGAGAGACAGAGCATGAGCAGGGGAAGGGCAGAGAGAGAGGGAGACACAGAACCCAAAGCGGGCTCCAGGCTCTGAGCTGTCAGCACAGAGTCCGATCCGGCACTCAAACCCACGAACCGTGAGACCATGACCTGAGCCGAAGTCAGACTCTTAACCGACTAAGCCACCCAGACACCACTCCTTTTGCTTTTAGATCACAGTCATCCTAATAGGTATAAGGTGGCATATCATTGTAGTTTTGATTTGCGTTTCCTAATGATTAGTGATGTTGTGAACATCTTTTCATGTACTTTTTGGCCATTTGCATATCTTTGGAGAAATAACTATTCAAGTCCTTTACCCATCTTTGAGTCAGGTTGTTTTGTTGTTGAGTTGTAGGAATTCTTTATATATTCTGGACATTAATTCCATCTCAAATACATGACTTGCAAATATTTCCTCACATTCTGTGGGTTGCCTTTTTATTCTGTTGGTAGAATCTTTTGATGCAACTAATTTTTATTTTTTTAATTATTTTTTTAAGTTTGTTTATTTTGAGAGAGAGAGGGACAGAGCACAAGCGGAGAAGGGGCAGAGAGAGAGGGAGGGAGAGAATCCCAAGTAGGCTCTGTGCTATCAGTGCAGAGCCCATCTCAGGGCTCAGTCTCACGAACCATGAGATCATGACCTGAGCCAAGATCAAGAGTCACACACTTAACCAACTGAGCCACCTCAATGAAAGTAATTTTAAAGTTTTCATGAAGTCCAGTTTGTCCATTTCTTAATTTTTGTCTGTGCCTTTGGTGTCATATGTAGGAAATTACTGCCAGATCTAATGCCATGAAGCTTTTGTCTTACGTTTTTGTCTTAAGAATTTTATAGTTTTTGGTCTTAGATTTAGGTCATGGATGAATTTTGAGTTAATTTTTTGTGTATGATGTGAGGTAAGTGTCCAACTTCATTTTCGGTGTGTGGATATCCAGTTTCCCCAGCACCATTTGTTTATAAGACTGATTTTCCCTGCTGAAGGGTCCTGTCACCCTTGTTGAAAACCATTTGATCACATATGCAAAGGTTTATGTCTAGAATCTATTGTTTTACATTTATCTATTTAATTTATCTATATGTTTGTCTTTATGCTAGTACCACACTATTTTGATTACTATAGCTTTGTAGTAAGTTTTGTAATAAATATAGTTTATAGTAAGCTTGAAAGTTTTGGAGGAAGTATGAGTCCCCCAGCTTTGTTCTTCTCTTTCTGGATTGCTTTGTCTATTTGGGGTCCCTTGAGATTCCATATGAATTTTAGGATGAGTTTTTCTGTTTCTGCAAAAAACATCATTGGGATTTTGATAGTAATTGCATTAGATCTCTAGATTGCTTTGAGTAATATTGACCTCTTAACAGTATTGAGTCTTTCAGTGTATAAACATGGGGTGTCTTTCCATTTATTTATGTCTTCTTTAATTTCTTTCAGCAATGTTTGTAGTTTTGTTTTTTATTTTTTGTTTTTTGTTTTTGAGAGAGGGCAAGTGGGGGAAGTGGCAAAGAGAGGGAGACAGAATCCCAAGGCAGGCCCTGAGCTGCCAGTGCAGAGCCTGTCACAGGGCTCATACCCATGAACCATGAGATCATGACCTGAGCCAGAAGTCAAGAGTGGGCACCCCGGCGCCCCTTGTAGTTTTTATTATACAAGTCTTTCACCTCCTTGGTTAAATTAATTCTTAAGTATTTTATTCTTTTTGATGCTAAGTGGAATTGTTTTCTTAATTTGCTTTTTTGGATTGCTCATTGTTGGTAAATAGAAATGCAAATGATTTTTGTGTGTTGACTTTGTATTCTGATACTTTGCTGAGTTTACTTATTAGTTCTGGTGTTTTTCTGGTATGTCATCTTTAGACTTTTCTATATATAACATCATATCATCTGCAAACAGATAATTTTACCTCTTTCTTTCAAATGTGGATGTCTTTTATTTCTTTTTCTTGCATAATTACCGTGGTCTTCCAGTATTGTGTTGGACAGAAATGTTGAAAGTGGGCATCCTTGCCTTGTCTAGATCTTAGAGAAAAAGCTTTTAGTCTTTTACCATTGAGTATGATGTTTGCTGTGAACTTTTCATTTATGACTTATATTGAGGTAGTTTTCTTCTATCCCATTTTAAGTGTTTTTATTATGAAAAGATATTGAATTTTGTCAAATGCTTTTTCTGCATCAGTTGAGATGATCATGTGCGATTTTTATCCTTCATTCTGTTAATGTGGTATATCATACTGATCAATTTTCATATGTTGAACCATATTTACTTTCCAGCAATAAAACCCACTTGGTCATGGTATAAAATCTTTCTAATAATGTTGCTGATTTCAGTTTGCTAGTATTCTGTTGAGGATTTTTGCATCAATATTTGTAAGAGATATTGGTCTGCAGTTTTCTTGTAGTATCTTTGTTGGGTATTGGTATCAAGGTAAGGCTGGTCTCATAGAATGAGTTTAGAATGTTGCCTCCTCTTCAAATTTTTGAAAATTTTGAGGAGAATTGGTGTTAGTTCTTCTTTAAGTGTTTGGTAGACTTTACCAATGAAGCCATCAGGTCCAGGGCTATTGTTTGTCAGGAGACTTTTGGTTACAGATTCAGTCTCCTTACTGGTTATAGTCTATTCTGATATTCTATTTCTGCATGATGTAGTCTTGGTAGATTTTGTGTTTCTAGGAATTTGTCCATTTCATCTAGGTTTTCCAGTTTGTTGGCATACAGTTTCCTATAGTTCTCTCTCTCTCTTTTTAATTTAAAAAGAGCGTAATGGGGAGGGGTAGAGGGAGAGGTAGAGAATCTTAAGCAGGCTCCATACCTAATGCAGAGCCCCATGTGGGGCTCTATCTCATGACCTTGAGATCATGACCTGAGCCAAAATCAAGAGTCTGACATTTAACTGACTAAGCCATCCAGGCTCCCCTATTATAGTACTCACTTAAAATCCTTCTTATTTTGGTAGAATTGGTAGTAATGTCCCTACTTTTGTTTCTGATTTTAGCAATTTCAGTCTTGTATATTTTTTTCTTAATCTAAATAGCTAAAAGTTTATCAGTTTTATTCATTCAGTGAAACAATTGTTATATTTTAGTTTTAGAACATTTAGTTTATGTATAATGTACATATAGATGAAAATCTACCATCTTATGTGCTTTCTATGTTTGTGCCTTTTTTTTCTTCCCCTTCTTCCACTGATCTTTTTTCCCCTCTTTCTTGCTTTCTTTTAAATTATTTTATACTTATTTCATTTCTCCCCTCTTTTAGCTCAGAAGCTGTATACTCTTTTCTTTTTTTTCTTTTCTTTTTTTTTTTGGTGTTAAAGATTACCATGTGAATCCTTGATTTCCCAAAATCTAATACTAATTGGTAGAAACCCTTAGCTTCATTTACCTATCTCCAGACTTTTATACTATAAATGTCATATGTTTTAATCATATATGCATATATATGTACATGTGTCTGCATGTATGTGCATATGTAAAACCACATTTCTATAAAACTATTAAGATGGTATTGTCATTATTGTTACTGTTATTAATATAATTATGGAGACTTTTGAGCATATACAAATAAGCAGAATAGTGAACCTGCATGAACTGGTTATTCCGGCCTTAACAATCATTGGTCCATGACTAATCCTGTCCCATTCACACTTCCATTTAGTTACCTTCTTTTATTATTTTAAGGTAATTTCAGGTGTAAATTTATTCCTAATTATTTCAGTATGTGTCTAAAAGACAACTCTTTTAAAAAAATACTATTACACTCCAACAAAACTAATAATAATTATCTAGATTTACTAATATATTTACCCATTTTATTGCTCTTTAAATCTTCCTGTATCTCCAAGGTTCTATTTGGGATAATTTTCTTTTGACTTAGAGAATATTTTAGCACTAGTCTGCTGGTGATGAATTTTGGTTTTGTTTGTCTGAAAATGTCATTATTTCACCTTCATTTTTTGAAGGCTATTTTTGCTGGGTATAGAATTTGGGATTGGCAGCTATTTTCTTTCAGTAGTTAAAAAAACAAATATTCCATTGTCGTCTTACTCCCATGATTTCTGTGGAGAAGTCACTTGTCCTTGTATTATTGCCGTTTATTTGAAGGTAATCTCTCTTTTTCTCTAGCTCTTTGTGAGATGTCCCCTGTAGTTGGTTTTCAAAATTTTTACTACAATATGCTTGGTATAGTTTTATTTGTATTTATCCTATTAGGGATTCAATTTTCCTTGAATCAACAGTTTGACCTTTTGTCACTTTTGGAAGATTCTTAGCTATTCTCTCTTTAAATAATTATTTCCGCCCATTTTTTCCTCCACTCCTTCTGAGAATCCAGTCACATTTTTCCTGGGTGCTTTGTTTTGCTCTTTTCTTATGACCTGTCTTTCAGATCATTACTTCTGTCTTTGGCACAGTCTAATGGTAAACTCATCTATTGAGTTCTCAATTTGGTAACCATATTTTTCAGTTCTTGAATTTCTATTTGATTCTTTTTTATGGTCTTGTTTTCTACTAATATTATCAATCTTGCCTTTTATCTTCTTAAATAGTAAGGATTTTATGTTAAATATTTAAGAGCCTGTATCTTCATTGTTTGGAGCCCCTCTAGGTTTGTTTTAATTTTCTGTTTCCTTTGTTTTTAGCCATGTCATCCTGTCTCTTTACCTAGTTATTTTGATTGTCAGATATTATATATCAAAAATGGTAAAAATATTTGGAGGCCTAGGATGCAGAAAGTAGTAGAAGATGTGTAGTGCATCTGTGTAGAAGATGATGTTTGTTTTGGCAAGCAGCTAAGGGTACCAGCAATCCAGATTCACTTTAATTTCAGGTATTAAAGGGAAACTCTGCTTAGTTCCAAGGTGTAGTCCTTCAGGTTTCAACCCAAAGCATGGGTGATTTACGAGGGTCTCCTCCCTGTATCAGTCACTGGACTATGATTTTTTCTCCCTAGCTTCACAAGACTATTAGAACACTGTTCTTCTACCTCTCAACCTCTTAGCCACCTCTTCCCAAATCAGCAGGTGCTCTAGGAGAAAAGAAGCCACAAATGCTAGACTCTTCTGTCTGAATTTCCTTTCTCTCCCAGATCTTGACATTTTAACTCTTAATGGACTTATTCAAACCTCTGATATCTTAAAGAGATCTAAAAATATTTTATTGGGACGCCTGGGTATCTTAGTTGGTTGAGCGTCTGACTCTTGATTTCAGCTTGGGTCATGGTCCCAAGCTCGTGGGATTGAGCCCTGTGTCCACACCTAGCATGGTGCCTGCTTAAAATTCTTTCTTTCTTTCTTTCTTTCTTTCTTTCTTTCTTTCTTTCTTTCTCTTTCTTTCTTTCTCTCTCTCTCTCTTTCTTTCTTTCTTTCTCCCTCCCTCCCTCCCTCCCCCCTCCCTCCCCTGCTCACACACTCTACAAAATAAAAATTAAAAAAATAAAAATACTTTATCAATGTTTTCTAGTTGTTCTCAGTGGAATGATTGGTCCAAGTGTCCAAAATATGTAGTCCATTATTACTGAAAGTGAAAATCACCCCAGTTTTTTCTAACATCATGTTTCTGTTCACAGATCGAGGCAATGACAACTGGCTGATTAAATATGACTGTCCAATGGATAGTTCTAGCTCCCGGGTAAGAGGTTGATCTATGTCTTGAAGAAGAGGATGAGGTAGTGTATATGCATAATGTAGAAGCATATAATAATCAGAAATTAGGTCATATAAGTTGAGAAGAATCAGGATAGCACATGTGTTTAAAATTGATAGGTTAATATTTGATAGAGGTTTTCTCAATCTGTTTTTTTTTATTTAAATTTTTTTTAATGTTTATTCATTTTTGAGAGACAGAGTGTGAGGGGGGAGGGGCAGAGAGAGAGAAAGACAGACAGAATCTGAAGCAGGCTCCAGGCTCTGAGCTGTCAGCACAGAGTCTGATGTGCGGCTCAAACCCACGAATTGTGAGATCATGACCTGAGCCAAAGTCAGATGCTTAACTGACTGAGCCACCCAGGCACCCCTCTCAATCTGTTTTTTAAGAAATATCCTATTGAATAATGTTGATAGAGGTAGAAGAAAATTCGAAATAAGTTTGGAATATATTACATACTTTATGCTTTTCTTGGAGATTCACATTGCATAGTAGTGTAGTAAAGGTCTGAGAAGTAGTCCATTAAATTAACCTATTTAATTTTGTTTGGCCCATGATTTCTAAACTTTTTAGAATACTTTTCTCACAATAGACCATAATTCCACAGAACCATCAGTTTAGAAAAAGCTGCTTCCTGCAATTTCCCTTACTCTCTCATTGCTTTCATATTCTACCATGCTTTTCTAGTCCTGGTCAGGCTGCACATTAAAAAAAAAAAAAAAAATTTAGTGCAATAGGAGAATGAGGTTGACTTCTATCCTTATAGTAGTTTTTTCGTCTAGCGTTTATTTTTATTTAAAAAAAAAATTTTTTTTTTTTTAATGTTTATTTATTTTCGAGACAGAGAGAGACACAGCATGAACGGGGGAGGGGCAGAGAGAGAGGGAGACACAGAATTGGAAGCAGGCTCCAGGCTCTGAGCCATCAGCCCAGAGCCCGACGCGGGGCTCGAACTCGCGGGCCGCGAGATCGTGACCTGAGCTGAAGTCGGAAGCTTAACCGACTGAGCCACCCAGGCGCCCCTGTCTAGCTTTTAACATAATTGACATATAACATTGTACAGGTTTAAGATGTACAACGTAGTGATTTGATGAATGTATATTTTGCAAAATGTTTATTTACCACAGCAAGGTTAGTTAACACATCCTCATAGTGTTTTTACTTTCTTCTCTAATAGTGGTTTTCATATTTTGTACATATCAGAATTACCTGGAAGCCTTATTAAAAATACAGATTCTTCAAGGCTTTCCCCCACTAGGTCTGGAGTAAAACTTAGGATTCCGCACTTTTAATAAGGTACCCTAGGGGATTCTGATGCCAGTATCCTGGACCCACAATCCCTGTTTCTGTGATGGCACCTGTGAGCCTGAGGCATGGAGCCAGGTAGACAGTCATGGGAGTGTCTGACAGGCCATCACAGTGTCTAGCCCGCCCCACTCTTTGCATTCGGCTCTTGTCCTTTTCCTTTTCACCTGTCCCTGAAATGGCAAGAAACTCTCTTGTGCAAGAGTAACCAACTGTTATCTTCCATGGTCCTCTTATCTCATGGCAAAATGTGGTCACCAGTAAAGTAGCATCTGGTCCAGGTCTACAGAAAAGGATTTTGGCTGGCTGAATTTGATTTTTCTTTTTCCTTTTCATACTCTCAGGACTCTCACTGCCTTTTCCTAGGAAGAAAGGCTTAGAGTTACCTTTTGTTATTGTCAGTTTCCTTCATAAGGAGGGCTGTGGCAACTCCTGGGGAAGTGTACCTTTTCTTAGATAAGGAACTCTGAGAACCTTAAATAAGCCAAGTCAGGGGTGCCATAAATGTACTAAGCTCAGGTAACTATGGAAGCCAGTTCAGAGGTTGAATAAGGATTGGTGCCTGAGGGGGTTGGGTTGGGCTACTTTGCTACTACTTTAAAGGGCCTGAGACAGGTGGGACCCTAAGTATTTTGTCTTTCCTTGTTCTTCAGGACACAGACTGGGTGGTAGTGAAGGAGCCTGTTATCAAGGTGGCTGCTATCGACAATGGGCTGGCTTTCCCTCTGAAACACCCTGACTCCTGGAGGGCATGTAAGTCTCAAGACCATTGTGATCTGGCTTTTTCTTGCTCTTCTCAATTTTTTCATCTATGGGGTGAAGATAATAATACCTCTACCACAGGATTGTTCTAAGAAGTTGTAGAATGACGCAGCTCATGCATTTAGCACAGTAGCTGACACGTGGGGCAAGTACTGCCAAACGCAAGCTACTCTTGTCATTTTTGCCTGACATTAGTCCTGTTAGAAGCACAGAGTTGAATTTTCTCATCTGTGCTTTGCATTTTTCTCATTTTTTCTGAGGACTATCTTATTATAATTTATTCTATTTGTGTTTCTAAATATAAGCTATCGTCAATGTTTTCTGTCTTCCTTGGTGACATCCTCGAAGCCAGCCCCTGCCCTGGTAATAACTGAGAAACTCTTAGAAAAAGAAAGGGAGATACAAGTAGAGGGTCACTAGCCCCTTTGCAGTACCAGTGTGTCTTTTCAGAAGGCGCATCTCAATGTCTCGTTGGTAGATAACTAGAAGTAACTAGAAGGTCATGTGATGTCCGGGAAAGAGTACAAGCTCTGGGATTTGGCAGCCCTGGGTTTGAATCCTAATTCCTTCGCTTACTCTTTAGGCTTTAGGATTAACAGCCCTGGTGACATTTCTTTTCTGTCCTATGTCAAGTAAGAGGGCTGTTCTACCTTTGGCAGTGCTCTGATAGGTGGAGGACAGAGATGGGCAGCTTTGTTTTTTGCTTTTCTTCTTTTCAGATCCCTTTTACTGGGCCTGGTTGCCCCAGGCAAAAGTCCCGTTCTCTCAGGAGATCAAAGATCTGATTCTTCCAAAGATATCGGACCCTAACTTCGTCAAGGACTTGGAGGAGGACCTATATGAACTCTTCAAGGTTAGCCCTGGGAACCTCAACCTTGTAACTATATGGAAGAAGGAATTTCTAATGGCTTTTCTAACGGGTCCTGATACAAGCCAAGAGAGAATGACTAACACTCTTCTGACTTGTGTCGGCCAATGAAGAGCAAACAAAATTCCCACATGTGGGCATCAAGACCTAGTTCGGGTTGGTTTGAAAAAAATTGACAGCCGTGATGAATCAACGTGGGTTTGTCTTGCGTGTCACGGGGCTGCAGTGTATCTGTAGAGCTCGCCTTTTCCAATGGAGCACTAGAGGCCGGAGTTCTACACAGTTCATAATGAGACTCGGGACAAGATATTCACTTGTTCTTTCTTTCCTCACCCATGAAACAGAGAGTTCTTAGGGTGGTAGCTAACTTCACTAAGCCTCATAAACCTCATGTAAGTTTTCTTCACTAGAAAGTTTTTAATCGGGGGAAGAAAGTGGGTTCTTCGGAGAGATTCACGCAGGTTCCGTCTCCTGCCCTTTTGCAGAAAGATCCTGGTTTCGACAGGGGCCAGTTCCATAAGCAGATTGCTGTCATGCGAGGACAGGTAAGCCTGGGACTTCCTCCTGTTGTCATCCCCGGACTCTCTCCGGGAGGGTTATATGCTCATGCTGAGTAAATGTAAAGCTTGTGTTTTACACCCTTTTAGTCTATGCCGTACATATTTGTGACTCTGACTTAGCACATGGGTGAGGAAAGGTAGCCCTTTCAAATCTCCCACTTCTTCCATGGTGTCCAGTGCTTGGTGAGGCATTTATTATGAGCTCAGCTCTGTGCCTGTTGCTGGCTAGTTCATTGGTAAATTTACCCAGCGGCCCCTGTCTTCAAGTTGCTCAAGGCAGGCCATAGGCCTTGGTGGTTAAGAGCCAGCCTCTGGAGTCCTTCTTCACTACTTACAACCCCTGTGGCCTTGGGCCAGAGCCTCGGTTTCCTTGTTTATAAAATGTGACAATAATAATTCCTTGCAGAGTTGGCCAAAGGATTACATAAGATAAATGCATATCAAGTGTTCAGTAAAAATAATTACCTAGCATGTGGTTAGCACTCATATATTGACCGTGGTTATAATTTTTGTTGTTATCGTTATAAGTTGTATTATTTCTTCTTTCTCCACTTTACCTTCAAAGAGAGCTAAGGAAACCCCTAGGGCATTCATTGTTGATCTTCAAAAGTAAAGACTGCCTGAAAAATTGTTTTAAAGCTCTGTAGAGCACTGACATTCTGCTTATCACTTTGATATTTTCTTTCTTTCTTTTTAATGTTTATTTATTTTTGGGGGGACAGAGAGAGAGAGTGTAAGTGGGGCAGAGAGGCAGAGGGAGAGAGAGGATCCCAAGTAGTCTCCGTGCCCAGGGCAGAACCCAACATGGGACTCAAACCCACGAACCATGACCTGAGCGAATATCAAGAGTCAGATGCTCAACCAACCAAGCTGCCCAGGCGCCCCAACTTTAAAGTCTTAAAGACATCTGGGATGGCATAGTGGGATGACTTAGTGGACACAGTGCCTGTGTTTGAACCCTGGCTCTGTCATTTATTGGTGAGGTCTTGGAGAAGTTGTTTAATCTCTCCTCCTTTTAGTGTGTCCATATGTAACATGGGGTTAGTAATAGCTCCTATCTCATAGGGTTATTTTGAGATCAATGGTTTAGAGTAGTACGTGGTGTATTGAAGTAATCAATATGTATTAGCGGTTTTGATTATGATTTTGTGTGCAGAAAAGGTAGGTTCTCACATCTTTAAAGGTCAAGAAGGTCTTTCTAGTCATAATTATGCATTTACCTCTACCTACCATTTAGGTAAAGGCTTCTTGTGAGAGCAATTCTTGGGCTTACTGAGTTCATGTTTCCTTGGAAGTGGGATGTACAGAGGTTTTAAGAGCTGCAGTTATTATAGCTGCTTGAATACCAGTGACGTGGTCTTCCTCCATTTCCCAAATAATGTAAGGGCCCAGTTAAGCTGGCAGAATTTTTGGAGACCTTAAAAGCCACATGATGTACTGTGGTATTATGGAACTCAGCATAAAGGAATGAACTTCTCAACCTCGTGTAGGCTATGCCTCTGTCCCTATTATACTATCTTCTCTAATCCCTTTCCAGCTCAGTCCCTTGCCAAAACCATAGCAACCCTCCTCTCATCATATCGGTCAGGGCCGTTATCTAGAGTGGCAAAAGGGGGTGGGGTGGGGTGGGGTGGGAGAGTACAATTTTATCTTTCTCTCTGTCTTGTGCCCTTAATGTCCTTTGAGGGCCTTTTGGCCTCTTACGACTTAGAGTGCCTCCCTCTCAACACCGTAAGTTTCCATGAGCATCCAGCTCATTTCAGCAGGTAGGTGGCCAATATATCGGTCACATCCTTACTTGCTTACCAGTCACACACAACGAGGCAAGACGAGCCGCCGCCTTGCAGAAATCTGACATACCACAGGGAAAGGAGGTCACAACCCTTTCTGTACCTGAGCTGTAATCACAGAGTGCCTATATGAGGGCCCTCAGCCAAAGGGGAAGAGTAAAGACCTTCCAGAGAGCTGGAGTTGGATGCCAGTTGTTACTGAAAGACTTTGCACCAGATGTTAGATCTGCGGGGTCTGAGGGAAAGCCTCTTTAAATGGCACTTTCAAAGATTTTATCCTTTAGCTTTATGTGCTACAGAATATGTGCTATCGATTTCTTGTCAGCTTTTTAATTTGAAGAATTTCAAACCTTAGTAAAGTAGGATCTCCTAGATTCACCGGTTATTATAGTTAGCCACGCTTGCTTTATCTCTGTATCTATTTGCTTGTATCTCTATAGGTTATCTATCTGAGGAATATCTATCTACAAATGTATCTGATTTCTCTCTTTAATATAACTGTATAATTTGTCTCTCTCTAGATAGATAGATTGATACATTTTATTTTTGGCCAAATCTTTTGAAAGTAAGCTGTAGATAATTTGACATTTTACCCCAAATAACTTCAGCATGCATAAAAGGCAGCTTGTAACCCAGAGAATAATAGGGGAAGCACAGGAAGAACCAGCCAGGGCAGGTTTAAAATTCTCTGTCTCTTGGGGCGCCTGGGTGGCTCTGTGAGTTAAGTGTCCAACTCTTGGTTTTGGTTCAGGTCATGATCTCATGGTTCATGGGTTCAAGCCCCTCATTGGGCTCTGTGCTGACAGCATGGAGCCTGCTTGGGATTCTCTCTCCCTCTCTCTCTGCCCCTCCCTCCCCAAATAAAGTAAAGAAACCTAAAAAAAAAATCCTGCCTCTTAAGTTGGGTGGTTTCCTACATAATTCACTCCAATTCCATTTGAAACTCCTTTTCGTTCTCTACCCAGAGTTTGTGCTCAAGGCTCTTTGAAGCAGTGGAGGATGCTGACAGATACTAAAACAATGAAGTAAAACAGAATTAATTACAGATAGGATCCACTTCTGACTTCTCACCTCTGTTTCAGGTGTATCTCTGCCTCTTCATGGGCAGCGTTTGCAGGCCAGGGATATTTGTGGCTTAAAGGCCGTGTGTCTCTGTGATTTGAGGGTCCAGCCTTTCTTACCCTCCCCTCTGTCTGTGGCCTGACCATGAAAATCTTCAATATCTGGCGGTTTAAAGAAGGCTATCATAGGGGTGCCTGGCTGGCTCAGTTAGTAAAACGTGTGACTCTTGATCTTGGGGTTGTAAGTTCAAGCCCCATATTGGTTACAGAGATTATTTAAAATAAAATCTTTTTATTTGTTTAACTTTTTAAAGAGACAGTGTGTGAGCAGGGGAGATTGGCAGAGGGAGAGAGAGGGAATCTCAAGCAGGCTCCGTGCTCAGCATAGAGCCCAATGCGGGGCTTCATCGCACTACCCTGGGATGGTGACCTGAGTTGAAATCAAGAGTTGGGCCGTCAACTGACTGAGCCACCCAGATGCCCCATACTTAAAAATAAAAGCTTTTTTTTTTAAATTTATTTTTAATGTTTATTCATTTTTGAGAGACAGAGAGAAACAGAGTGTGAGCAGGGAGGGGGAGAAAGGGAGACACAGAATCCAAAGTAGGCTCCAGGCTCTGAGCTGTTAGCACAGAGCCTGACGCGGGACTCAAACTCACAAACCGTGAGATCATGACCTGAGCTGAAGTCGGATGCTTAACCGACTGGGCCACCCAGGTGCCTCTTAAAAATAAAATCTTAAGGGGCTTCTGGGTGGCTCGGTCGGTTGAGTGTCTGATTTTTTTTTTTTTTTTTTTTTTTTGCGTCTGAGTCTTGATCTGAGCTCAGGTCATGATCTCATAGTTTGTGAGTTCAAGCCCCACACTGGGCTCTGTGCTGGCAAGGTGGAGCCTGCTTGGGATATTTTCTCTCTCTCTCTCTCTCTCTCTCTCTCTCTCCTCTCTCTCCTCTCTCTCCTCTCTTTCTCTCTTTCTTTCTCTCTCTCTCTCTCTGCCCCACCCTCTCCCACCCCCTCTCTCTTCTCAGAATAAATAAACTTAAATAAAATCTTAAAAATAAATTTAAAAAATCTTAAAAAAATTTTTTTTTTAAGATTTACTTATCTTGAGAGAGAGTGTGTGAGCAGGGGAGGGACCGAGAGAAAGAGAATCCTAAGCAGTCTCTGCGCTGTCAGTGCAGAGCCTGATGCAGGGCTCAAACTCATGCACTGTAAGATCACAACCTGAGTGGAAATCAAGAGTCAGTCACTTAACCAACTGAGCCACCCAGGTGCCCCACAAATAAAATCTTTAAAAAAAAAAGAAAAGAAAAGAAACTGGGGAGCTTGAGTGGCTCAGTTGGTTAAGCGACTTCGGCTCAAGTCATGATCTCACTGCTCGCGAGTTCGAGCCCTGCATCGGGCTCTGTGCTGACAGCTCACAGCCTGGAGCCTGCTTCCGATTCCATCTCCATCTCTCTGCCTCTCCCCTGCTCACACTCTGTCTCTCTCTCTTTCTCTCAAATATTAAACAAACAAATAAATAAAAACATAAAAAAAAAGAAACTGTTTTAGCAAGCAAGCAAGCAGGCTATTATCAGACTACTTCCACTTTTGTACTCTCCTGTCAGAGAAGATAGATGGTGGTGATTCTAATTTTGGCAAACGTGTCCCCATGGACACATTTCTGAAATGTCTGTAAAAAACAGACTAAAGTTGGTAAAGAGCTATGTTGTATCCTGAATGGGATCCTGAAATCAAAACAGAACTGTACTGGAAAACCTAATGAAATCCAAATTAAGTCTGGCGTTTGGTTAATAGTAATGTTCCACTGTTAATTTCTAACTTTTGGTAAATGTGCCATAGTTCTATAAAAATTTAACATTAGGAAAAACTGGTAAATGGTGTACAGGAACTCTCTGTACTATCTTTGTAACTCTTCTGTAAGTCTAAAGTTATTCCAAAGTAAAAATTTTACTCAAAAAGACTCACAAAAACGATGATAAAGAGACAGCATTAGGGGTGCCTAGGTGGCTCAGTCAGTTAAGCACCTGACTCTTTTTTTTTTTTTTTTTTTTAATTTTTTTTTTAAGTTTATTTTTGAGACAGAGAGAGACAGAGCATGAACGGGGGAGGGTCAGAGAGAGAGGGAGACACAGAATCGGAAGCAGGCTCCAGGCTCTGAGCCATCAGCCCAGAGCCCGATGCGGGGCTCGAACTCACGGACCACAAGATCGTGACCTGAGCCGAAGTCGGACGCTTAACCGACTGAGCCACCCAGCACCTGACTCTTGATCTTGGCTCTTGATCTTGGCTCAGGTCATGATCTCATGGTTTGTGAGATCGAGCCTCATGTTGGGCTCTGCGCTGACAGTGCGGAGCCTACTGGGGATTCTCTCTCTCTCTCCCTCTGCCCCTCTCCTGCTTGTGCTCTGTCTCCCTCAAAATAATAAATAACCTTAAAAAAAAAAAAAGATAGCAGTAGAGGGAGAAGCCAACTGAAATGTTGGCTTTTTCCCAAATATATGGTCTTTGTAGGAAAATCAGAAAATAAGTATAAACAACCATGAACAAATAAAAATCACCTATAATTCCTTGACCCAGAGATAATCAGTGCCAAGTTCCAGAATTTTTTTCTCTGCAGATAGGTAGATAGAATTTTAGAAAATGAAGGTAGAGTCTTTACATCATAATACTGGCTCCTGTCTCTGTCCTTTGCTATCTAATGACATTGTGATCAGCTTTCCATGCCAATAAAATCTATCTTTTAATTGCTGTTTCTTAGCCCTTACATTATTAACTGTTCCCATACTCTGAGGCATTTATACCATTTTTACCGCTAAAAACAATACTGCACTGTATTAGTTGAAACTAAGTGTTTTGTGCCTATCCATGATTGTTTCTTTAGTTCCTAAAAGTGGAATTGCTGAGTCAGAGGGCCTGTTCACTTTTAAGCCTTTATCGTCTGCTTGCCTTTCTGAAAAACTGGCCCAGGGTCCAGCCCCACAGCTTGGCTCTGAACTGTCCCCACCTCTGAGGCATCTTCTTCTTCTGTATCCTTACTAATGGGAAGGGGAAAAAATGGGAGGTTTTTGTTTTAATTTGTATTTTTTAAATGACTGGAGAGGTTTCCATTTTTCGTATTTTGCCCGTTTATATTCCTACTTCTGGAAATACCCTAGGTGTATAGTTTTTCATTTTTGTGTTGTTTATTTTTGTATTGATTTATGGGAGCACTCTGTCAGCAGGTCTCCCTTCAGAGGCAGACCAGGATGCCTTGGTCTTTTCCTCACTGATCTTATTTTTCCTACTGCAGATCCTAAATCTGACCCAGGCCCTGAAAGACAACAAGAGTCCCCTGCACCTTGTCCAGATGCCACCCGTGATTGTCGAGACGGCCCGTTCCCACCAGCGGTCTTCTAGCGAGTCCTACACACAGAGCTTTCAGAGTCGGAAGCCCTTCTTTTCATGGTGGTAGCCCGAGAGTCAGACAGAGACCTACTGTTCGAGACTCGGGCTGGGAGGAAGCCTGGGGGTGGGTTGCAGGAAAAGCCCGAGAAGCCGGTGGAGAGCAGTGCCCTTGAGAGCCCTTCTTCTCTGCTCGTCACCCCCCTCAGGGCTTTCCCAAGCACAGGGAGAAGCACAATCAGAGGGACAGTGTGTGCCTGTGGGCCCTTCTGAGTGCTAGGGAGGGCTGGAGCCTCCGCGCAGGTAGTCCAGATGCCCGGGAAGGAGCAGCTCCCTTCCAGCATCCCCTGGGGCAGGCTGGGAAATTCCCTTCCCTCCCTGACACCCTGCTCTGTGGCAATTCCTCATTATATTCTGCATCAGAAAACAGACAGACAAATACACATTTAAATATTAGTAGCAAAACCGAGGCAGATTCCCAGATCCTCTCAGGTCAGAAACCTCTGATCCAGACCTAAATTTGCATGGACCCAGATGCTCAGGTGCCTCACAGTTCCTTACTCCCGTGGACCAAGGCAGCTGGGTGATTCAGAGGGCAACTGGGTGACTCACCAGTTGGGAGAGACAGAAGCCACACCTTTCCTTTGGATTTTTGCCAAGTTTTCTTCCCCTTCTCCCACCAGTGCAATAGGGTGACTGAAAGCCTCCCGATCCAGTTCTCGCAGCGGGGACACTTTTGATCCAGAACTCTTAGTGGTTGTGCATATGATTGTAGAGATTGGCTCTGCTCTCTGCCCTTCTAGGGACACAGTGTCTCTAGTCCAGGCTTGCAGTTTGCCCGTCATTCAGGCAAAGGCAAGAGGGCAGAAGCGGCTCCCCCAGTATGCACAAGCCATCCATTTGGCCTGAGTACATGCCGGGGGCCGTAACTGGTCTGTGGGCAAACATCCCAGCCTTGCTTCCCCAGTCTTGGTGACAGACACCCCGGTCCTCTTATTTGTTTCTGTTGTTTCAGATATTTTTTTTTCTCGACACTTTTCCCTCAGGGGGTTCAGTTTTGGGTTCTGGAGTGGGTCTCTGAGGATTCTGGGATGCATCTCAGCTCATAGGAGGACAGGATATTAGGTCCCTGGACTTCTTTTTATGCTACCACTGCTGCTGCTTGGCGGAGGTAATGGGACTCATATTCTCTTCCTAGTCGGCAGCTTCCCTTTGCTCCCTGACTTTTTGTTCTAGGCCAATTTTTCCATGGCTTCTTGAGAAAGGCAGGGCCCAAAGGAGAAGGGCCTTCAAACTGTCCCCTAGAGCCTGCCCAGTTCAATGTGCATCTTCCTGCTTCCATGTCTCTTTTCCCTCAGCTGTCCCCCTTGCCAGGTGTCCGAGCCCTTTCTACACCAAAGCAAAGAATGGCCTCAGGAGAGAGTAGAGAGGGTGCCATCTGTGGCTAAGGGGCAGTTCTGTGCTACTGGACACTTCAAGATTCTGGCACCCTGCGATTGGTCAATCAGTCTTGGAAAGAAACGATCTTGAAGGTTTGAAAAACAACCAAAGAAGGGAGCGAGGACTATGGCTGCGTGCCCTCTGCTTGCCCAGCTCCCACTGCCCAGGAGGCAGAGCAGAGATGTGCAGCCCTCTCATCAGCTGGGCCAAGCTGGTCCCTTTGCATCCTAGCCCCCAGGGGCCAGCTTGTGCCGGCAGGGGGTGGGCCCCAGCTGACAGGAGGAGTCTCTGGGAGCTGGGTACGCATGCCCTGTGGACGAAGGCACAGCTCCTAACCCTGACAATCTCATTCAGCTGGCCTGGAATCTAACCTTGGGGACCATGTTTGTGACAGTGCCTGCCCCCAGACTGTAGGAGCAGCAGGGCTCCCAGAGGCCAGAAGGGACCCAAGTGTGCTTGGCTCTCCAAAGATCTCTCTCCACAAACCTGTCGGTAAAGCTTCCAACCTGGGCGTCAAGAGAGCCTAAGCTGTCTTAGAGGAGGCTGGGAGAAGCCAGCCTGTGCAAGTAGGTCTGCACATCGCCCTCATCTAGACCAGCTCTGTGATGAGAAGGAAATCGAGTCCAATGTACAAGGGGGCTGGCCCCAGTCCTGGCAGGCGGGAGCGTGGGCCATCCTTTCCTGGCATGTTTCCATTCTCCTTGAAGCCTGGACTCAGGTTGCCTTGAATGTGGACTAGGGAGAGCCAGGAGCCTCAAAGTGCCAGGGCAGGCTTCTGGGCGGCACTTACAGAACAGCTGGGCCCTCTGTCAGCCGCAGGCCCTGTCCCCGTGTCAGGGAGGAGAGGCCGGGCTGGGAGAGTACTGCTGCCTGTGTTCTTCCAACGCACTGTAGAACTTGTATGTAATGTATTTAAATCAATGCAAATGTATGAATAACAAGTCCAATTCTGACCTTTTTTGTCTAGTTTTCTTGGGTGAAAGGAAGACAAGGTAGAATGCAGTTTTAAGGACAAAGAACCATGTGTTTCCATGGAATTGCTGAGATACAGCTCCTAAGTTATACAGGTCCTCATTTCCAAGGTCCCACTGCTCTAAAAACCAGAAATATTTTCATTGACTCATTTGACACCAAAACCTGACCTGACCCTACACTGGTGTGAATTGAAGCTATTTGTAACCATGATGTTTTCCTCTTAGTGTACTTGTTGCAGAAATACTCATGTTTTTTGATGAGATATTTCCCTACTAGGGATTATACAGTATTTGCACTGAGTACTTCCTACAAGCTGAAAAAATTCTGAGTAACAAAATCCTGTAGCCCTATGGGTTTGGGATGAGGAATGGGCTCTGCTTCTCTTCTTGGCCACAAGAGGGCAGCCTATCCTTTGTGTGCATCACTGCCTGCTTGAAGCACTTTGAACCTTGGGGTCCTTTAAAGGGTGGGTAATGGGACAGACAGGATGCCTGGGGAACAGAGGTGAATGCTAATGAGCACATAATATGCTATTGAGGTGAAGCCAGTAGAAGTAGTCAAAAATCCTCCCCTTAAAGGTTATCAGGCTACAGGGAATCTCAGATAATGCTGGAGGCTCAAGAACG
The DNA here is from genome assembly GCF_018350215.1 of Panthera leo. Classification (NCBI taxonomy): domain Eukaryota; kingdom Metazoa; phylum Chordata; class Mammalia; order Carnivora; family Felidae; genus Panthera; species Panthera leo. Next base: position 56,251,076 of record NC_056689.1, read on the forward strand.
ATTGGTCCAACTGTTGACCCACCTCAGGATGGTTGGCCCATGGGGATAAAGATGCCATCTGAGGAGCTGGCAGCCACTCCTTTGCAGGCTCACTGCCCACTGTGCAAGGCGGACTGGAATAGTCTTTCCCCTTCTAGAACTGGCTAGAGGCCAAGAACCCTCTCTCTCCTATGGATCAGGACTGCCTACGGAAATGCTTCCATCTCCCGATCTCTGGAAACGGAGGCTTTAGCACAGAGGATCTAGGGGATGGGGAGTGGTGGGTGTTGCTCTCAGGGGAAAAGGAGGCTTGGCTTATTTTCTCCTTCCCGGGAACACCCCTTCCCTGCAATAAGTACAAGCCCTCACCCCCTGGCTCCAGAATATCCATTGAAGAAGCCTCCCTTTCCGTGACAGACTCACACAGTTCTTGATGCAAATGTTTTTATTTTGCCACTTAAACCACGGTTTCCTCGCGCTAGCCTGACAGGCAGGGGTGTGGGCAGGTGGCTGGACCATGGGTTACAGTAGTAGCAGGAGGGTTAGAGCAGGAGTGGTGAGATGCTCAGTCTCCGTGCCCATCGCTGGACTCCCAGGGGGATATCATGCAGCCCGAGTATACTGTCGGGTGGGAAGAGCTGAGGCAGGAATGGGTCCCACATGGTGTAGAGCTCAGGGGACACCTCCAGTCCTGTTCTGAACGGAGCAGGCCAGTGGTAGTGGCCTTCCATTTACCACTGTGGGGCTGTCTGCCTCCAGTCTGTCTTCCTTCTTCACTTCCTGGGCCCTTTGGCAAAAGTCCCTATGATTCCTGGGGAAGTTACTGCCGTTCCCAGCCCCTTCCCTGGATCAGTGTCTGATCTGATGGAGGTAGCTTGTGGGGCCTGGCTTCTTCCAGTTCCGGCGGATCCTGGCACTTGTCCTCCTGGAGTTCAGATACTGATCGCCAGAGGCCATCTCTGTGGCACCACTCTGTGGGTCGGCCAGTGGAGCACGGGGCTCGGGGATTCTGCAGGGAACAAGTGTGTGATAGGCCCAAATCAATAGGAAGAACAGAACGCAGGCTAAAGAGATTTTGGTCAGGATGAACTAAACACACCGTTTGGGGCAAAATGAGACCGGGGCTCTGGACTCGTCTGCCCCCCTGACTGCTAAAGACTAGGCAAAGCTTTCAGATTTCTTTTCTGTAAAGAGAGCTGGACTAGATCGGGGTGTGTGACAACTCAGCCTTTCTCCAGCTTCATGCTGTACTTGTGGCAGCCATCATTAGCCAGCCGTGATATGAGACTGGAGGAACCAAGAATCCTCCTTAGCAAGATGTTTTAAATTGGGATTGCAAGTCAGCTAAAGTTCATATGAGCAAGAGGCTGATTTGCTCCCCCTGGACCTGATGACTCGGAAGACCTATCCAGGGCTAATATTCTGACTCTGGGGCCTGAGAGGGCAGCGGGAAGAATGGAGGGCAGAGTGTAACCCACAGTGATTGGCTAGGCTTTGTGGCTCCGCTCAACCCTGTGGGGCTCACTGTTCCTAGGCTGTCAGTGACCTAGGCAAAGAGGGGGATGACTAGGGGAAGTTGGAAGTTCCTCAACAATTTTTAACCCTCCGTGCCTCTACCGAACCTTCCTACGCTATATTCTCTGTAATTCCACAGGCAAGATCTTAACCAGGTTTACTCTTGATTTGTTACCTCTTCTGCAACAGGGAAACACGTTTTTTTCCTCCCAAACAGTAGTCCCTCCCACTTGGCTGAGAATCACTGCAAAATGAGGTGGCACTGATAGGACCCAGGCATTCCCTTCTGTGGAAGTTCACAAGATCCTACAGGACTCCAACAGTAACAGCAATCGTAGGCACTGTGTACCTCCCCCCGCCCCCCCCCCCCCATGGCAGATACTTTACGGTGAGGCCAAGTCAGTAGCTCCCCGTCATACAGCCAGAAAATGGTGGAAGGAGCATCAGTAGTGCCCCCCTTCCCTCAGGCCTCCAGTTCCAGGAACCCACCTGAGCCGGCTGCAGTGGTGCAGTGAGTGGCCCAGGGGTTTTGGCCGGGGGGGCCTCTTCCTACGCAGCCTCCTCAAGGCCTCTGCCACACGGTGGTCTCCTGCACACTCCCAGATGATCTGTGCCCGCTCTTCGGCCAGCTGGTCCCCACTGCGCTGAAACAGGCCCTGGATCTGCAACAGCTCGGCGTCCTGGAAGATGTTGGCTGTGGCCTGCTTGCGGCCCCGGACCTCAGCCGGGGCCTGCCAGGGGGGCGGCTCGCTCACCACAGAGGCGGGCGTTCCCATCCTGGGTGCTCTGGGGAAGGAAAGCACGGAGAGGCATCAGCTCAGCAGACCCTTCCCAAACCTGGGGTCCTGACGGATACAAGGGCTTCTGGTGTTTCTGTTCCCCAAGAGCCAACGTGCAGTAAGTCTTGACTTAAAATCACTCCAATTGCCAGGGCACCTGGGGGAAATTACACGCATAAGGATAGCCAAACTTTATTATAAAGTGCTTATGAGTGCGACACATGTACTACCTCCCTGAAGAGGCCCGGCAACCAGTGAAGTAAGACTTGTTTATCCCCACTGTGCAGATGAAGTACAGCTCAGTTGAAACGATCCTTCCACAGACACGAAGCCTTGGTTAAGTGCAGAGCCAGGAGTAGCACCCAGGTCTGTGGTTCTAAAGCCCAGGCAGACCCCAGGACATCCAGGTCGTAAGGACGACGCAGCAGCAGCCACGGAAATGTGTCGAGCATTTCACATGTATTGGGCACCGCTGTAAGAGTCGTAGTCACGTAACGTCATTGAAATGTGAGCACGACAGCCATATGCGGTAGGGGCTGTGCCCTCGTTTCACAAATGAAGAAACTGAAGGACAGATCCAGATACTGCTGATGCCAAGGCCCAGGCTCTTAGCACAGAAGTGAGAAAGGGGTATGACGTTGGGCTACCCAGGCTGGAATCCCACTTCTAGCCACCTCCGCCACTTACTGGCTCAGCTGCTTCCTGTGTAAACTTCTCAAACTATACCAATTTCGGCCTGAGTTGCAGTGAGGACTGAGTGAAGGCAGCGTTAAGAACAGTGTTCAGTGTTCTACTATTCTGCTTTTCCATCTGTAAAATTGAGAACAGTCATCCCACCTATTTTCAAGACCCTCAAAGACAAACCAAGTCCATACAGTTTAACAAACACAGTATGAAACAGACCAGTCAGATCTAACTGTAGTCCAAAAGGGCATGGAGAGGAACGTAGGGACGAAGACACAGCTACAGGGTTAGAATATACAACCATGGGCAGAGGCTGAAATCTTAGAAGTTTAATTAAGAGAAAGACTTATGTCCAAGTCCTCCCCCACCTTGCCGAAAATGAAAATTAAATGGTCTTCCTCAGTTCGAGAGAGTTCCACCTTGAATAATAAAGGCATAAGAGGCTCACTCACCCTATCCTTGTCTAGTACAGCCTGAAAAAGTTAGGAGATTGGAAGGCAGACTAGAGACAAGGAAGACCAAGGACTCTGGCACAACACAGAACTGGGCTTGAATCCCAGCCCTGCCACCTTCTTAGCTATGACCCTAGGCAAGTTACCCAACCTCTCTGAGCCTCTTTGCTCAGCTGTAAAATGGGGCTCATAACCGCTTCCCAGGATTGTTGTAAGGATTGAATGAGTCTAGTGTGGTATCCGGTACCCGATAAGAGCCAAATAAACGAAATGCCCACCTGCTGCCCTTTTGACATTAGCTTAAAAGGGGGCGGGGGGAGCAAAAATTAAAGCATTTAAACACAAAACGTCCATGCTCACCGTGACAAACCCACACAGAATGGAAATCATAAAAAACGCGTTCCCAGCTTCCAGTGCTCAGCCTGCTTGCAGAGTGGCCCTGGCTCGCACCTGCCTTTACTCTCCTGAGAGTTTGAACCATCTCTCCATCCCGTTTAGACTCCTCAAATGTAACTGGCCCTCCCTTTCCCTGGCTTCCCTCCTCACCTCAACAGCCACCCTCCTCATTCCAGTAATTTCCACACTCCCCCTGTCCCAGTGTCTAGGCCTATTAGAACCTCACTCTCTTCAAAAGATTTAATAACTAAAACCTGTAGAAGATTTTCAGGTAAATTAACTTCATAAAAATTGTGCTTTTTATCTGGAAATGGGAATTTTAAAATCTACCTCTTCTTGGGCACTATTATGGAATCCAGTTAACAACCTTGTATGTGTGGTAATTAAATCCCCTGAGCTGGATAATAAAAATACACTGTGACCAGAAAACAGTCACCAAGTAACACTGTCAGGCTGATAAAGGAAAAAAGCTAACTATGGGGCATTTACTCTGCACCAGGCAACGTGGCAATATGCATGATATCATCTGATCCTCAAAAGCATTCTAGGAGTGGACGCTGTTACCCTCACCCCAGCGCACAGTGGGGCAAAGGAAGGCAAGATACAGATGAAATGCCGGTGGCTCAGCCAAGGTCAGGACCCGGTGTAAGGGGACTGCAACTGTGTATGAAAACCACAGCTGCCTTCACAGCCAAGCAGCTCAGAGCGTATTTCTTCCCATCGCTCCTGTGGGGGTGTCTCACTGTTTTTACCTGATTCACAAAGGAGGAAACCTCCAGTGGGAAAGGAAGAACAATGAACACATGCACACGAGGCAGGGGCGGGGTGGTAGAATTTATTTTAATCTTTTTGTTAACGTCAGAACTGTTTACTGTTTGACCAGCTGTTCTAGCCTTAACCTGACGCACTCTGAAGAGGAAGATCCCCAGCTCCCACAAAAGAAATCTGGAACTGCTACCCAGCCCAGTGCACAGAGTACTGGCTCATGAGTCAGAGGACTACGTCCGGGCCCTAGTTCTGCCACTCAGCAGCCAAGGGGCCTCAGGCACTTCACGTCACCTCCATGCGCCTCGGTTTCCCTCTACATCTGTAAGAAGAACTCGGTTGCCCTCTCAGAGGGCGTGTGCAGAGTCCATGATTCTGGGGAGACTAGGTCCGTACAGAAGCAGCAGTTGGATTTGTTTATCTGTCAAGGCCTAGAGGCAACATGTGTGGACAGGTCTGGCTAATATCAGGTGCCAGGAAATTCCCCAACCAATAGTTCCCCTTTTCTGCCCTCCTCAATCTTCCATGGAGACAACACACTGTTTTGCTGCTGTGGGATGTGGGGTTAGGGCGTGGGAGAAGGCAGAGAGATCACTGCTGTAAAGCACTCCAGTGACCCAGGCTGGCTGTGGCCTAGCCCGGGGCAGACTCCTCCTCTGGTCTGGGTGGTGGGACAAGGGGTGATCCTGCTTCTCTCAGACTCAGGCCCTCTTACCCTCCCTTCAGGGAAAATGGCAACAGGATGAAGCAGCAGCGGCCTCAGGGATGGCTTGGAGCCTGACTTCCCAGATGGCCCCGCCACCTCTGCCAGGCTGCAAGGGCCTACAAGGCCCTGCCTCCAGCCTCTAGCCTCCAAGTTACACACACCAACAAACCATCTGGGTGAGTCTGGGCCAGTTTCCACTGTACCCTCCATGCACCGTGGGGTGGGGAGCCTTGGCACCCCCAGATTTTGAGATCCTCTCTCTTGGCTCTGCCTCCCACCCTGGGATTCAGCCAGCAGTGAGACTGGGAATAAAAATCCATGTATTTCACATAGGATTAGATGTAAACTTGGGGAAAACTGAGTCAGAACACTTTTATTATCAAAAGAAACTTTTAAAAAAGATTTTATTTTTACTTATACACTTAACTGACTGAGCCACCCAGGCGCCCCTACTTTTATTATTTTTTAAAGATTTTATTTTATTTTTTTAAAGGAATCCTAACCTCTCTCTTTTTTTAAGTTTATTTTTATTTATTTTGAGAGAGAGAAAGAGAGCATGAGAGAGGGAGGGGCAGACAGAGAGGGAGAGAGAGAGAATCCCAAGAAGGCTCCACACCGTCAGTGCAGAGCCCGACGTGGGGCTTGATCCCAGGAACCGTGACATCATGACCTGAGCTGAAATCAAGAGCTCGACACTTAACCAAATAAGCCACCCAGGCACCCCAAAGATTTTATATTTAAGTAATCTCTACACCCAATGTGGGGCTCGAACTTTCAACCCTGAGATCAAGAGTGGCTTGCTCTACTGAGCCAGCCAGCCTCCCCAGAAAAAACATTTCCTATCTTATTCAATGTGTGATTCTGCCCCCCCCCCCCAATTTCTTAGATAAGACCTGAATCCAGGAAAGTCAGTGTATGCTTGAACAATGGTACTTTTCTACACTGGAAAATGACACCACAGGGCTATTAAAAGATTACAAATGGATCTTTCATTCCAGAGTTGACATGAAAGAATATAAACATGGGTCTGTAAGCAAATGAGTAAAAACTCATTTGCAAATTGCAATTTGACACAAGCTAGCTTAAAAAATGAACCCCCAAAGTAAATACCAAATGTTGAAAATGACAAAGTTCAACTTGCTTTGAAATAGGCAATAAATGAACTATAGAGCTTTAACAAAGGCATATATTTAAAAAGTGACTCACCACGCAATGAATTTGCAACATATGTAGTGCGCAATTGAGCATCTTTTGTGGTATATGAAGCTCAGTTCAGACAGCTATTCTGACTGGTCTCAGGGAGGCACAGGTATCCACAAGAGGCAGAGCACACTTTGTGTGAGCCGGGGGGCAGCTGCTTCCACACTCAGCTCACCTCCTTCAGATAACTCTGGTGATGGTAATAATCTGTAATCGGAGGCAAAGGGCCTCTTGGAAGAAGAACTGGAGGCTCTGGCCCAAGGCCCAAATCAACACTTGTGGCCCTGGACTGCTTCCCTGACCCTGGACAGCTGCCAAAATCTGTGGCTCTTCCAGTGGGAGGTCCAGTCCACATGGCAGTGTGAGCCCCCGCCCTTTAGGGCCTAGCCCCGGCCAGGAGCGCCTGAGAGAACTGCACACGTTGGTCTCCAAACCTAACGTGGACGTGGAAAAGGAAACGGGGACCTACCCCCAGACCAGTTCTCAGATATGACCAGAAGAGAAACTCTAGATCTAGCAGTAACTCTTTTCAATGGTTCAAGAACCCTGAATTCTGGCTGTGCCACTGATAACCGAGTGACGTTGGCAAGCCCGTTTCCCCTGCCTCATTTTGCTCATCATTAAAATAGTGAGAGGAGTGAGAACAAATAACCCTCAAGGGAATAAGGGAGATAAAAGTACGTGAAAGCGTCCATCTCGGTACATTATACCATGAATGAGTGATGTTAAGGGAAAGGCTGTTTAACAACCAGACAGTATAGAACCATTTTCATTTTTCATGAAACTCCCTCAAAAGGGGACTACACTCTTGGGGAAAGAGGGTAAAGGGAGATGGATTCATCTGTGGACTTTTAAGTCACGGCTGCCATTGAGGCAGCTTGCTTTGTGTCAAGCACAGAACATCATTTTCAAATAGGTAATCTCTTTAATCCTCACTCCTACGAGGGGCACTCTGGTTATACCCATTTTACAGATGAGAAACCTGAGCTCAGAAAGGTTAAGTAACTTGCCCAAAGTCAAACAGGAGGTAACTGATGATATACCCAGGTAGTATATGATCCCAGCGCCCAGGCTCTCAAACACTCTTATTTTTGTTCCTGCCAGATGGCTGACGAGGTCTTCGGGGGAAGGAATGACCCAGGAGGCTCTGAAACCTCTCGAGCCTGCTATCTGCTTCTGCGGGTTTCGGAAGGCGCAGGGATTGAAAGTCAGATCTCCCAAGGCAGCCTCGGCGCCCTCAGCACTCCGCGGCCCCGCGGGGAGTCGGAGCGATTACTCACCACGCTGAAGGGCAGCGTCGACAGACCTCAAATCGGGATGGGGCAAGCTAAGATGTGCCCACCCCAAACCCTTCACGGCCTTTCGAAAGGGCGGGCGTAGCTCTGCGCTTCCTGCTGTGAAGGTGCTCACAAGGACCGGGCGGCGTTCGCCCACAGGACGAGAGCTTGGGAGGGGATATCCTGGCCCAGATCGCTGGGCGAAACCCCCGGCACAGATCGGCCCCCGGGGCTCAGACGTGGCCGCTTCGCACAACGCCGTGCCCTAAAGTGGCCCTGCGGGTTCGGGTCCCAGCGGCACCCGGGCTCTGACGGCCGGCCCGCCCGCTCCTACCGCAGCGCGAGCCGGGCCGCCGACCTACGTACCTGGCTGCCCAAGGCGGGCCACCTAGGTCACAGCCGCGACTCCCGGGAGAAAACGCTCCCCAGCCGGGGAAGAGCCAATCCTCGGCCAAGCCCTGGTGAGAGCTCCGGAGAGAGCCTTCCAAAATCGAACGCGGAGACTCTGTGGGCCAATCATCAGCAACAGAGAAGCGAGGGGCGTGTTCAGGCTCCGCCTCCTTCCCTTCGCCGGCCCGAAACCCGAGTGCGAAGATTCCCCGGGTCCAATCAGCAGCGGAGTGGCGGCGAGGGGCGTGTCCGCCGGGGCCCCTTCCCTCCTCCCTTGGCCGCCCTAGCGCGGCGCCCGGAGGCTCCCCCTTCATTGACGTCAGTCCCCTGGGAGAGCGCGGTTTTGCTGGCGCGGGAGCGGGCGGGGCCGCATTCCAGCCTCCGGGTGCGGCGGCTGCGAGCCCAGCCGGGTACACGTGACGGGTGCCCCCTCTCCTGGGCCCGAGGCCAGCGCTCAAGGCGCCGCGCTACTTGCCGCGTGTGGCCCTCTGCAAATAGACCTACAGTTCCTTAAATTCACTTCCCAGACAGACCACTTGCCTTCTGGCTCCTGCTTTGAGGGAAAGGAAGGGATAGTCAGACCTTGAGCTTCAAAGCTGGAATGTCGTGGGTTCGAGTATTACAGCAGCTGTGTCACCTTGGGCCAGTTACCTAAATGACAGTATTAATTCATTGGGCAATGGTCAGTCCATTAGGGACCCACCCTGCCCAAGTTCCTTAACAGGCAGTGCATAGGAGAGCCCTATAAGCCCCTGCCCTGGGGGAATTTACAGCCCAGTAAGGGAGGCAGATATTAAAAAGCTTAAAACATTTTAGCAGTGATTACAATTGTAATAAACATTATAGCTAGAAAAGAGTCAAATGGAGGAATCTCAGCTCCTTGTAGGAGGTCCTGGGAGATAGAAGCAGCAACATCTAAGCTAACATGTGAAGGAGGAGTTGAAGTTGGTCAGATGAAAAAGAGTGGGTCTGGGAAGAGTGTTTAAGGAAGAGAGTATGGCATGTGCTAAGTCTAGGAGGTAGCTGGACTCCTGGAGTAAGGCTAGCAAGGGAGAGATTGGTGAGGAAGCAGGAGGCAGAGGGGGGCCGTGAAAAAGTTTCCATTTGATTCTGTGCGGGGAATACCATTACATATATTTGTTTAATAGGCATTTTATTTTATTTTTAAGTTTATTTTTGAGAGAGAGAGAGAGAGCACACAACTGCACACAAGTCGGGGAGGGGCAGAGTGGGGAGAGACAGAGAATCTGTCTGAGCGGAGCCAATTCGGGCTCCAACCGTGAGATCAGGACATGAGCATGAGCAAAGTCAGACGCTTAACAGACTGAGCCACCCAGGTGCCCCTTAATAGATATTTTATAGCACTCACCATGTGCTAGTAATGCCAGTCAGCACTTTACAAATGTTAGCTCGTTTCATCCTCCTGACAAATTTGTGTTTTTAGAAGGTCACTTCGGCCATAGGTTGGAACTTGGATTAGAGGGGGCGGGTGTGGATGCAGAGTGCCCAGTAGGTTCTCGATGAATGCTTGTTTACTTGTTTGGAAGATGAGGAGTTGTTTGCTCACTGGTTCAAAAATGGTCAGGAAGGTGCCTGGCAATAGGCAGCTAGGTCTCCCTGACTTCTTCTGAAGACCTGGGGAAATGGCAAAAAGAACAAAGAAATCAGCAATGTTCGTCTCCAATAGAAGGCACTGATTGCTGCAACGCCTTTCAGCCAACTGCTTGGCTAAAGAGAGGACTGTGTGGGCTCCTAAACAGGATGGCTGGGCTTCTGAACCAGGGACTGCCTGTACCCTGTATCCTGATGCCAGGAGCTCAGATGAGCCTACCAGGATAGGAACTGGGAACTTGTGGCTTCTGGGTCAGATGTGACTAAGGCTGGGTGGAGAATATCTGGTCTCTCCAAACGCTTTTGCAGGCATGTGACCGTATGCTTACCACACAATGGAACCATTTCTGTTGTTACAGCTTTATGATTCAGTGTTTCTGATGAGAAGATAGGGCACTAACATCATGCCAGAGTGCAGGGTCTGGGATCCACACCCCGACAGAGCCCTGTTTAGAAGAGAAGGTCAGCTCTGAGGAGTAGAGTCCTGGTGTAATTCAGGCCAAGACTCGGTTTTACGAGGTATCAGATTAAGGTGAGGTGAGTGAGGAATACTCCTTGGGTGCAATATTTAAGGGGGCACTAAATAATCCAGATAAATATTTTAATGTAGTATTTTTAAAAAGCAAAATGTAAAACATCCACGGTGAACAAAACATCAGCACTTAAAATAAAGACAGACCGTTGTTTGTTTTATGACCTGGCGTCATTTTGCAACACGAATAGTCATTTCCAATCAGCCCACAGTTCCATGCAGGTCACTATTACGTTCCCTGCCAGTTAGCTTTAGGAGGGTTGAAAATAGCGTGTGAACAGATTGGGCAACACAAGGCTTTATGTGTGGTCCTGTTTTTTGATGGTAGGGCTTTCATCAGCTTTTTCCATTTGACTCAAAACGTGGAAGGATATTTCGGTACGTGCATATAGGAGTGCATATGTTTCCTTTTGCTCCGGGCGCCAGTATGGCTCAGCAAGGTGCTAGTTTCTAGGGGAGTAGAGTCTAGGAAAGGGGTTCCAGCTGTTCAGCCTTAAGCAAATACCTAACCTCTCCACTTTTCTATTTTCTCATCTATAGAGTGGGAATAATCATACCCATCTCTCTGTGTTGCTGTGACGATGAAGTGAGGTGTCACAGCACTCAATATAAACCTTGCTACAGACACTAAACCAGCATTTGACTCCTTCCCTCTCTGTCCTGCAGGAGTTGTTCAAGCAACTCTTACCAATGCTTCCCCACTGGGGTTGAGATTTGCTCCAGTGGGTTTGTTGCTCTCTGTCCTGTTCTGGGGAGAGCAGAGAGAATGTTCACCTTCAGCTGACAAGCAGTAGTGTGACTCTTGAGTCAGCTCCGTTTTTCCTTTCCCTTTTTTTTAAGATTTTTTTTTTCAATTGTAGAGGGGGGTGGAGAGTGTGAACGGGAAAGAGGGGCAGAGGGAGGGGGAGAGAGAAAGAATGCCAAGAATGCCATGCTTAGCCCAGTGCAGAGCCAGGGGCTCGATCCCACGACCCTGAGATACGACCTGAGCCGAAATCAAGAGTCAGACACTCAACCCCCTGGGCCACCCGGGCACCCCGACTCTGTTTTTCTTGATAAATGATCCTGGTACTTCTAAACTTTTTTAAAAAGCACCCTTCTTCTTAGGACATTATACAAGGCAACTTACTACAGCCCTCTTCTCTGAACTTAACCAAAACCAGCAAAGTCCTACAGGCAAATAGTACAATATAGAAGCAGTAAAAAACAAAACACAGCGAACGAAAAACCCACACCTAATCTAACCAATGTAGATTATAATTAAAGGTCAGTTTTATATTAGTCTGCTCGGATTGCCATAACAACATACCACAGGCTGGGGGGCGTTTAACAACAGAAATTTGCTTTCTCACAGTTGTGTGGATGGCAAGTCAAGGTGCCAGGCCATTAAGTTTCTGATCAGAGCTCTCTTCCCGGGTTGCAGACAACAGCCTGCTCACCGTGTTCTCATATGGTGAGGAGAGAGAGCTCTCTGGTGTTTCTTCGTATAAGGGCACTAATCCTGTCAGATCAGGGCTCCACTCCTCATTTAACCTTAATTACTTCCTTACTCCAAACACACTTATATCGGAGGCTGGAGCTTCAACATGTGAATTTTGGGGGGGCACAATTCAGTCCACAGCAAGTATGGACTCACAGTTTTTTGTTTGTATTTTTTTAATATTTATTTTTGAGAGAGAGAGAGAGCAGAGAGAGGCAGAGAGGAAGACACAGAATCTGAAGCAGGCTCCAGGCTCTGAGCTGTCAGCACACAGCCCGATGCAGGGCTCAAACTCACAAACCTGAGTACATGACCTCAGCCGAAGTCAGACGCTTAACCGACTGAGCCACCCAGGCGCCCCTGAACTCACGGTTTTTAACAGATAAGTAGGTATAGAAATAAGTGAGTCGTAAATGTATGCATATGTTTAAATGTGTATGCGCACATGTGTACATGTGTATGTACACACACAAACACACACAAACACACACATTCCCCAGCTGGGTCTGCCGAGAGGGCCTAGAAGCAATGATGCCGCAGTAGGAATAAGCACATTTACAGCCCACATACTGAGTTCCCAGTACCATGCTCCACAAAAGGAACCACGGTTCCTTGGAGAAATGAATCAACCACTGGGGTTGAGAAATTTCAAGATGATTCTAGAACATCTTGTGCTGGAAAGTAAGGAAGTACTCAGAGAATGATGGAGACATCAAAAGGACTAGGAGTCAGTTGATGAGGGCTCCCATCAGCAAATGCAGAGCATCAAAACAAAGCACGACAGTAACAGATTATAACCCAATGAGTGAGGTAATACCTAAGTCCATAGCAATATATAAATGAATAAATGAGTACACGGAGGAGACGAAATAGGCCTCCCTTATAGTAGAATGCCAACCAATAAGTGTAGAAGCAATGAGGCAGCCAGAAAATCCTTAATGGTTCTTACAACAGCCCTGTGGCCAATCATAAAAATAAGGATTGCGGTAGTTTTGCATGTTTTCTTTCTGTTGTATATACGTGGTGGTTTGGTACATAGTAACCTGTTTCTTCTTCTCTCTCTTCACATTTTCATTTCATTTGTAAGTTTTGTAAGTCATCGGAAGTTAACGTTACCAGTTTAGTCTTTAGTTCACAGTACATTCTCAGGGACTCTGGCAAACTCAGAAGTATTGAATACAGACTGTTGGGACTGTGTATCTCCCTATTTTGGAGAGGGGATGTGAGAACTTCCAAGAAAGAGAGCTGTATCTCATTCGGTGGAAATAAGGAGTGGTTTCATTGTAGTATGGAAGTCCGAATGTGTGTAAAAGTTTGCGTACAGAAGATGCGTCTCCAAAGAGGTAGACTGTGCCAGTTATCTCTGGGATAACGGAGCAAAGGCCTGCAAATATTTCTTTTTCCAGCTGGCACAATGCTCAGCTTTGTCAGTAGAGGGAGCTGGCAAGACACCGTAGGAGGAAGAGTTTCTCTCCGTGGTTCTGGTGTGTCCTGTCCCTGAGCTCCTGCAGCCTTCGAGGCTTCTCCAGGGCCGGCTCCTGGAGTGCACGTGATTTTTCAGGCACCAGGTCCTGCCGTGTGGGCTCCCGCAGTGTGGGCTCCCTCAATGTGTGCGCCTCGTTCAGTGCCTGCAACACACAGTGGCTAGTAGCTTCCCTGAGCCACCTGAGTGGCTTTGTGATAACTTTTGAGGTCGCTCCCTGTGAATGATTGTTCCCAGCACCCCACATTGCTAATTTCTGGCAAGTTCTACAAGTGCGGCACCTCAGTGAGACTTCTTTGCCAGCCACTGAGCCACAGCTACTACGTCCTTTCTAAGCAGATCTGAATCTTGGCCTCGGTGGGAGGGAGGGGGAAGAAACCTCTTCTTAAGGGTCCATCTCAGCTCTAGGGGTAGGGGCTCTTCCTTATATCATCTTTTCCTGTGTTCTTTAGAGTTATCTTTAACTTCTTGTGAGCCAATGCCTCAGCACTCCATTATAGTAAATAATTCCTTGTATTGAGGTTTCCCTATTCAAATGACGTGTGGTTTCCGTCTCATGATTGGACTTCGGCTGATCCAGTGGACAATGGCGAGACTGGTAGGTTGGCGAGGATAAAGAACCTCAAGTGGAAAAAAAAAAACCGAAAAAACCCTCAAGTGACAGCAGGCTTCTGTCTTACAATCTAGTGATGCACTGGGAACCAGTGAGCTGGGTGTCCAAGTTCGTTCAGAAAACAATATCGAAAATAAAACTAACACATGTGAGCGCTAAGCTCTTTACATCTCATGGAATCCACACAACAGCCCAGTGAAATCACACTGTTAATCTCATTAAACCCGTGAAGAAGCTGAGGTTGAGAGATTTGCAGGATGTCAACGTGCCCTCCAGGTACCTCTACTGCTTAACAAATCACCCCAACACTGAGGGGTATAAAATGACTATTTTATTATGCTCATGGATTCTGTGGGTCAGGATGTTTTGAAATGTACTCAAGCTCGGGGCTCCTGGGTGGCTCAGTCGGTTAACTCTTCGTCAACTCTCGGTTGACTCTTGATTTTGGCTCAGGTCGTGATCTCGCGGTTCATGAACTGGAGCCCCGCGTCAGGCTCTGTGTTGACAGTGTGGAGCCTGCTTGGGATTCTCTCTCTCTCCCCCTCTCTCTGCCCCTTACCTGCTCTCACCTTCTCTCTCAAAATAAATAAGTAAACTTAAAAAAAAAATGTACTCGGGATTTTGGTTTTGTTTAGGAATAGTGAGGCCAACAGATCAGGAGATGGCTGCCAGTGAAAAGACAGTGTGTTACTCACAGCTCCCCAGAGGAAGGGACAGGCCATGCCATGTGGGGCCACATGGCGAAGCACCAGGGTCATTCAGGAGGCAGAAGGAGCAAGAGAAAAGCATGGACATGAACTCTTACTGTAGTTTTTATGGGAAGAAATGGTTGCAGCAAAGTAAGCAGGCTAGGCAGGTTTAGGATAGTTTGAATAATTCCAGCAGGCACGGGGCTTAGGGACTGTCTCCAATTGTCTGATACCTTCCCCTGGGATGATTAGGGCAGAGGGATGTTGCCTCCTGGAGTGTAAGACCCAAAATAGAGGAGGTGGTTTGGAGTATGGGCTCAGGATTGGTTGGTTTGCATGTCAGAGGCATGCTCAGCATCACATGATCTGCTATCTTTAGGAATTAGCAAAATCGGGGAGGGAGAGTCCCTCCCTGGCTCTGCAAGGTCCCGAGATGTCAAAACATCATAACACACAGAAAATAAAAAGCACGAATGATACACAGGAATTCAGAGTGCACGGAGGAAGCGGCTTGTCTCTACTCTACAATGTCAGGACATCTGCTGGAAGTCTTGAATGCTGACGTTGCCTTGACAGCCAGGGGTTGGAATCATTTGAAAGCTCATTCTCATGTCTGGTGCCCAGGCTGGGGGAACTTGAAGGCCAGAACTTCTGACTGGAGTGCTTCAGTGGCTTGTCAATGTGACCTAGAACATGGGCTTCTTCCATGGCGGCTCAGGGCTACAAATATGAGTTCTCGTGAATCAGGCAGGAGAGGCTTTGCCTTTTGAACAGAACTTAAAAGTCATACAGTGTGGTTTCTGCCATCCTCTTAGTTATAACCGAGTCACAAGCTTACCCAGATTCAGGGGAAGAAGCATAGACCCAACCTCTTGATGGAAGAGGAATCAAAGAATTTGGAGCCATTTTGTTTTTAAACCTCCGCAGAGTAGAACTAGGAGTCAGACCCGAACAGTTAGGATCCGAACCCTCCTTGCTTCATTAAGGTGCCATCATAAGAAACAGAAATCTGTTTGTTATCTCAGGTAAAGAAGTGGGGAAGGAGGTTACTGTAAAGCAACAGTAAGCGCACAGAAATGAAGTCTCACTGAACAACCTGGAGTAAATCATAGGCAGCTGTTCTTCCTCATCATCTTTCGTCTCTGCAGAGCTGCCTGTGATGGTTACTTTTTTTTTTAATGTTTATTTATTTATTATTTATCTTTGAGAGAGAGTGTGTGCCAGCTGGGCAGTGACAAAGAGAGAGGGAGACAGAGAATCTAAAGAAGGCTCTGTGCTATCAGCTCATGAGGCTTAACCTACAGAACCACCCAGGCACCTCGCTGTACTGGTTAATTCTATGTGTCAATTTGACTGGGCCACAGGGTACCCAGATATCTGGTCAAACATTATTCTGGGTGTGTCTGTGAGGGTGTTTTTGGATGATGTTTTTGGATGAGATTAACATCTGAATTGGTAGACTGAGTAAAGCAGATTGCCCTCTCTAACGTGGGTGGGCCTTGTCCAATCAGTTGAAGGCCTGAATAGAATAAAAAGGCTGACCCTCTCACAAGTAAGGACGACTTTCTCCTGGGGCATTTGGCTGGCTCAGTCGGAAGACTGTGCAACTCTTGATCTCAGGATTGTGAGTTCGAGCCCCATGTTGGCTGTAGAAATTACTTAAATAAACGTAACACTTAAAAAAACAAAAGAACGGGGTGCCTGGGTGGCACAGTTGGTTAAGTGTCTGACTCTCAAGCTCGGCTCAGGTCATGATCTCACAGTTTGTGAGTTTGATCCCCGTGTTGGGCTCAACGCTGATGGCACAGAACCTGCTTGGGATTCTGTCTCTCCCTCTCTCTGCCCTTCCCCAGCTTGTGCTCTCTATCTCTCTCTCAAAATAAACTTAAAAACTTAAAAAAAAAAAAAAAAAAAAAAAAAGAAAGACTTTCTCCTGCCTGTCTGAGCTGAGACATTGTTTGCTTGTTTTTCCCACCTTTGGACTCTAACTGAAACACTGACTCTTCCTATATCTTGAGCCTGCAGCCTTTAGACTAAACTACGCCATGGCTCTCCTGAGTCTCCACATTGCCAACTGCAGATCTTGGAACTTATCAGCCTCCATAACTACACCAACCAATTTCTTATAATAAATCTGTATGTGTATGTATATCTATAACCATCCATCCATCCTGTTTCTGTAGAC
Organism: Panthera leo; assembly: GCF_018350215.1. NCBI lineage: Eukaryota > Metazoa > Chordata > Mammalia > Carnivora > Felidae > Panthera > Panthera leo. Next base: position 56,267,812 of record NC_056689.1, read on the forward strand.
AACCCTAATACACTGCCCTTTTCTCTGCAGATCAGCTTCCTCTGCCAACTCAGAATTTCTGTTCCCCCTAAATTTACCTCATGCGCTGATTTTGGTTACTGCAGCACTAGCTCCATTTAGAAATGACCATTTGGCCAAATTCCAAAAGAAGGAATCTGATAGGTCCAGCTTGGGTCAGACGTGGAGGTGGGGAAGTAGAGGCAGAGCTTCATAGCAGAAATATACCATCTATATCTAGAGCCACCACTCCGACAGGGGCTGTGGGTACAAGCAGAAGACTGCCATGGGAGAGATAGGCAGGCCTCCTAAAGCATTTCGATGCCACTGAAGACTCTCGCTCTTCTCTTGATTCCTGAATGCCATGACATTAGCTATTTTGGCATCTTCCTGGTGGGTCAGGACAAGATCCCCTTGGTCTCTAGTGGCTTCTAGTGGGTTTGATCTCTTTCAGCCATGGCAGCCGTGTCCCACTCTGCCTGTCTAGGTTATGGGGGGTAGGCTTTCTTGGCAGTAGAGCGAAAACCAGAGTTGGAGAAAATCTCCATGATGCTCCCCATCCGTAAGAAGCCCCAGTGGTAATGGGAGTTGGAGACCAAGGGGTAGTGGAGGAGAGACCACATTTGCTTTTGCTCTGTGGTTTCAGTGAATAATGTCTTATAAAGGGTCTTATGAGACTGGACCTAAGGGGCAAGTTCATGGTTAAAGTAGGTTCAGGGAATCTCAGACAGATGTAGTGTTTCCAGTGGTCTAAAAATCTAAATTTAGTTCCTACCTTAATCTTCCTGCCTCTCATTTTCCTCAACTGTCAAGTGGAAATAATGAATTACCTATCCCCCATGGCTGTTGCCAGGGCCAAGGAGGAGACGCAGGTGAAACACTCAGCACAAAGCGTCATCTGATGGCAACCCTGGGCTCTAACTCAGCCTTTGGGCCTCATTCCTCTGGCTTTAAAGCTCCAGCTGTGGGTGAGGTAGAGAGTTAAGGGGACAAATCACCCCTTCCTGGAGACCCTTACATGGTAAGCTAAGGTATGGAAACAGCATACACAGGCTCCCCAGGTGCAGATCTTGGGACCTGTGACAGCCACACCCACTCTCGCGGCCTCCTGCCTGGCCCCCTGCCTGCTGACCATTCTACAACAGGGATCGGTCTCTTTGTCGCCGTTCAGGGGCAGTCCTCTGATGTGTCCTCCAAGACCAAGGCTGAAGTCCGAGATATACGCACTGATTAAAAGCCCAGATTTAGTGGGGCGCCTGGGTGGCTCGGCCGGTTAAACCTCTGACTTCAGCTCAGGTTATGATCTCACGGTTCGTGGGTTCGAGATCCACATCAGGCTCTATGCTGACAGCTCAGAGCCTGGAGCTGCCTCAGATTCTGTGTCTCCCTCTTTCTCTCTGCCCCTCCCCCAACTCCCTCTCTTTCTCAAAAATAAATAGACATTTTTCAAAAATTAAAAAAAAAAAAACACCTGGACTTGGGGATCGCATATTTGAATTCCATTCTCCATTGGATGTGTGCCATTAGATAAGTCACATAAGCTCCCTGTGCCTCGGTTTCCTCATTTTAAAAGTGGAAGTGGTTTTAATGACCCTCCGTCACAGAGCTATTGTGAGAAGTGAGCGAGACAAGTGTGGACGGCACCTGGCATGGTGCCTGGCACATGGAAGGCACTTTTCAAATGTTGGTTCTTACTATTGAGCCACTGCCGCTTTTATCCAAGGCTGACTGGCAGGGTGGTGGTGATTGATTCAATCCATCCTGGCTCCAGGTGTCCATCCTCATAGGTGAGGCCCTTCCTTTCCTCAGGAATGCGGTCTGCTGAGGTCTGCACATCCCCATGATGGGTCCCAGTAGGAGGTGATCTTCGGCACCTCATGGGTGGCGGATTCATGGCGAAGTCTCAGGGACATCTATCTTGGTCACTCACGGTTACTTAGTCTTACAGACCCAGCCTTGCCAGCCAATGTTCTGGGCGGCTTCACGCAAAGATAAGCCGCAGAGGGTACTTGCGGATCCTAGTCTGGTCCTGGCCAGCTTCTCCTGGAGCATGAGGGCTGAGCTTTGCCAGAGTCCAATGCCCTTATCACTTCCACGCCCCCGGGGCCCCTTGCTTCCATCTGCCCAAAGGTGCCCAGAATCCAGGCTGCCTCGCAGCTCCAGCAAAGGCCAGGTACTCTGTGGGGGCTGGGATAACAAATACAAGAGCCACCCAGATTCCTACCCAACTCCACCCAGAGGGGGCCCCATCCACCAGTCCAGAGGCCCCTGTTCCTACAGCCTGGTGGGAGTTCCCTCGGGAACAGGCCTGGAGGTGAGAGCTCACGTCCTGGGCTGGCATACAGGGCCCCTGCCCCAAGTAAACAGTGGATTGTGAGTCAGAAGACCTAAGTTCTAAATCTGGCATTCATGTCATCAATCAGCTGTGTGACCTGGGCCAGGTCACTTACCTTCCCCAGGCCTTAGTTACCCCTCCATAAAATGAGAAGCCTGGAGTAAATGATCTTTAAGGCCTCTTCCAACCCAGGTATACGACTGTAGCCTAATGCCAGGTATAGACGTGGTAAGTGTTCAGGAAATGTTTATTTAGTAATTTAACGATAAGATTCAAGGCAAGATTCTGCAGGTCCCAGCACCCATATACTTCCTCACTATGAGTTTTGCCTCTGCTGTTAGTTAATTTGTGTCAAGTGCCAGCTCAACAGGTATTAAACCAAGGTGAGTTGAGTCTATATATGTGGTACATTGCCCGTAGCCCAGAGACTGAAGACAGAACTGACTGAACATTAAGAGCTGGTCATGGGATCTCCGGGTGGCCACGCATTCCTTCTTGTTCTGGGCATACTGAAAGTCCTTTGCTTTGGGGCTTTGAGTATTCAGCCTCAGTACTTCCTGTTCCCCGAACAGCCTAGTCCCTGCTTTTGCTCACACCGTGCCCTCTGCCTACAGCACCTGTCAGCCAATAAGCTAGCCTGCTGTTGTTTCATCAATGCTGGCAGAAGGCGTGGCTTCCTGAGTCGGACACAAAGAATTTGCCACTCCTGGCACAGGAAGCAGGGTGAGCATCATCAGTATGTCTCTTTCCCTTGTTCCCTAGTTGCACAGGGATGTTACACATGCGAGAGCTTTGTGTCACAGCTGCGGAGCGCTGAGCTTGGGAAACCCACCGCTGTCCCCTCCTACCGCCGCTACTTTTATCGTAAGCAATAAGCAAGCCTGCTGTCTTGGAGGACATGTTCCGTCCTCCCTCAAAGTTGCCGGCTGCAGAACACAACACTGAGAAATGGTTGGCAAATGAATAGGCGGCCGTGGCTTTGCATCCTTTGCCGCTCAGGACCCGTGGTAGACTGCCTTGCCCAACAATGCCTAGCCCCCATCTCTGCTTGTCAAAATTTTATCCACCCTCTAAAGGCACTTCATTCTGAAAGCTTTCCCCAGCCTTCTCCCTTTTGTATTTCCTTGCATCTTCCTCCCTCTTTTCTGTCCACAGCTGTCCCTCCACTACCAGAAGAGTGCAAACACTGTGAGGGCATGAGCGGGTGCTCCTTATTCCTACACTCCACACCCAGATCGTTTGCATCCAGCAGGTGCTTAGACCATATTTGTTTTGGAGGAATCACGATCTGGTGTGCTTACGCTTTTGCAGAGTCTCCCGGACTGCCCCTTGGAATGTCTTCAGGATTCCAGAGGCTAAAAATATCTTCCCAAAGCCACCACTGGCTTCCTTGTAAGGAGCTGGACTTAGCTGTGAGGCTGAAGGTTTGTGCCCACCAGGTGGCGCTCCACCCTTAAATCTCCAGATGCCTTTTTTAGAAGAGGAAGGACTCTTTTCTCTCACTCTAAATGTTTATTTGGTTAGGTCCCCTGCTCACAGAGATAGTTTGTGCGGCACAACTTCGTCATCAGCCCTGCACCCAGATTCGGCCGCCAGCTGCCCGTCCTCGCTCCAGCCCTTCTCAAGACTGGTACCCTGAGAACATTGAGAATGTCCCTCCAGGAGCTGCTGAGGGATGCTGAGAGGAAAGCCCCAGAATTGGCACCAGAAGACCTAGTTTTGAGTCTTCACATTGATACTCGCTAGTTCTGTTTCTCTGAGCAAGTTATATAACTTTTCTGGATCCCTGTAATAACAGCTGAGAATAAAATACGGGAAAGTATATATAAGCACTTTGAATATGGACCCGGAGCCAGCCACGCCTGGGCTGCTCCGTCAGCTCCTTGAACATGTTCGCCTCCCTTAACCCTCTGAATCCTGGGTTCCCCACCAGCAAATCAGAGTATACAGGAGCACCTGGCTGGCTCAGTTGGTATCGCATGTGACTCTTGATCTTGGGGTCAGTGAGCTCAAGCCCCACACTGGGCGTAGAGCTTACTTAAAAAAAAAAAAAAAAAAAAAAAAAAAAAGTGCCTAGAGGGGTTCCTTGGTGGCTCAGTCGGTTAAGTGTCCGACTTTGGCTCAGGCCACCATCTCGTGATTCGTGATTCCAGCCCCGCGTCGGGCTCTGTGCTGAGAGCTCGGAGCCTGGAGCCTGCTTCAGATTCTGTGTCTCCCTCTCTCACTGCCCCTCCCCTGCTTGCACTCTGTCTGTCTCTCTCAAAAATAAATAAATGTTAAAATAAAATTAAAAAAAACTGTGCCTACAGTATAGCAGGCATTCAATTAACAATGATTGCATATATATTATGTATCCCTAGACCCTAAAATGGTGCCCAGTGTCTAACAGGCGTTTGGCGTCCATGGCTGAAAGGATTTCACAGATGAGGAAACTGAGGCACAAAGCAGTTAAGTACCCCCCCATCCCCCCACCCCTGGCCCAGCACGAGGGAGTGGTGGAGCAGTGATGCATAGCCAGGCAGTCTGCCTCCAGGGTTTGCACCTAAGCCTCTATACTATGTCATCTCACACAGATACGATGTTTACTTCCCCTTTTATTCACTTAAGATGTGCATTCGGAGCTTTCTCAAGTCCCTGGAGGCGGGGCTGTGTTGGCAGGGAGGGGCATTAGCCCCTGAGAAGCCACATAAACTTTCTCCCACCAAGAGTGACAGTCTGCTGGGAGACAGACCAGCTCACCAAGCCAGGGGGCCAGTGGACACGTCCCATGACCAGGAGATGAGGGACTAGTTCTGGAGGTAGGGTCAGCTGGGGGACTAAAGTGTGCGTTGTCCCCAAGGTAAGAGGGCCCTCTCAGTTTCTTTGCGGTTCCCACAACTGAAGAGATGTGGAGGGGATCACGTTAGACCAATGAGGAGGAAACCTCACACGGGAGTCTTAAGATCAGCAGCCACGCTAATCACTTAGGTGGCGGTCCCATGCCCAAGACAGACAACTTTATATGAGGACAGGAATAAAGAGAGGGCATCAAGTTTCTGGGTCTTATTACCATTCTGGCCGGAGTACTAACTTCCAGCCAGATGGCAGGCTTTCTCCTCCCTGTAGAGTTGCCACGGGGGACCGGATTGCAGCCTGAGCAATCCACATAGAAGTGTCCCAATAAGGCCATACTTCTCAAAAAGCCCCTGAAATGAGAATAAAGGAAGAAAAGAGAAAGTACTCACCAGGTTTGCACTGGTTCAGAGTCCAGATGAAAAGACTCGAAGCCCCCTGTTAAGGGTACCAAATGATGGGTTTTGGGGGTGATGATGGGGGTCTGTAGCCTATGGCCAAGAAATAGTTATTTTGTTTAAAAATTTTTTTAATGTTTATTATTTTTGAGAGAGAGAGAGAGACAGAGAGAGACAGAGAGGGAGAGAGAGAATGAGCAAGGGAGGGGCAGAGAGAAAGAGACACAGAATCTGAAGCAGGATCCAGGCTCTGAGCTGTCAGCACAGAGCCCAACATGGAGCCCAAACTCACAAACCCTGATATCACGACCTGAGCCCCAGTCGGATGCTTAGCCAACCCAGCCACCCAGGCGCCCCAAGAAAGAATTCTTGAAGACATCTTTGGTGCAAAAAGGTGATTTCATTAAAGCACAGGGACAGGACTTGTGGGCAGGAAGAGCTGCACTGGGGTTGTGATGGGTAACTGATTACACACTCTCAGGTTGGGAGGGGGCCAGGGACAGCGTAAATCTCTAAGGAATTTTGGAAGCAGGATTTCCAGGACCTTGAGGGGCTAGCTGTTGTTAGGGAAACACCATTTATTACTGTTTAGTAAAACCTCAGTCATGACAGCCTTCAGACGTATATCAGGGGGTCATAATCATAATACTATGATTGCCAGCACATACTTTGGCAGAGTTGAGATAAAGGAAGTTTCCAAAGGAATTTTTATATGTTAAAGAAGACTTACAGGATCCTGGAGGTTGGGGTAATGTTAGGCCAAGATTGCCTTTTGCCCCTAGCAAAGTGTCACCATCAAGGCAGCTGAGCTCCTACAGGAGGGTCACTCTGTCTGTTTCAAGGACTTACCAATGGGCTGTCGACAGTAAGGGAATTTTTCATTTGCCTTTGTTTCCCACATCACTTAAGTGGGAAGCACTTCAACCCCCTTACATCTTGATGAGGGTGATATTAGGGCTCCAGGAAACGGACTCTACAGGTCTGGAGATAAGGCTACGGATAAGATTAGCTTTTTCTTGCAGTTTACTAAGTTTTCCGTAAACTGAAGGAGACTCCTGTCCTGCGTGACCGTGACCTCTGTCCGTCAGCCATTTGCTCTCTTTCCTTTCCCCTGTTCTTGGGCAGCCAGGAGTGTCCGAGGAATACCACGCACATCCCACCTGGCGGGGGGGTGGGGGCTGCTGTTAGCCTGTACTTTGCCCTCAGCTTGCCCCACACTCCCTCATTGCTACCACTCAGTCATCCACTCTGCTGACATTTACTGAGCCTCCTACATGCCAGGCAAAGGCAGATAGAGGTGACAGCCAACAGTTGCAACGTACCAGACTCGAAGTACTGGAGAACTAATGGATGCACCAAGTGAGGGCCTGACGAGCCGGGAATCAACAGTGTGGGAGGCTGGACCAAAGGGAGGAGCATCTAAACCGGGCGGCGTCGAAGGATAAGTAGCAGTTTGCCAGCCAAGTGCGGGCCTGGGGATGAAGGGCATTCTGAGCTTATTCGGGTGAACTTAAGAGGTTTGGTGGGGTTGGCATCCTGGGTGGGAGCGTGGGTAAGGGAAGAAAGTGGAAAACAAGGAAAGTGAAAGTCAGTTGGAGCCGTTTTGTGAAATCTGCCCCCCCAGAAGAGATAGAACTCTATCCCGTGGTCAGTGGAGGAAGCAGGGCAACAACGGGACTATGCTTTAGAAAGATGTCACACAGTGCACAAAGGTTGGATGGGATGGAGAGAGAAGAGAGACCAGCTGCGATTACCAGCTTCTTGTCTTAGCCCCTCTAGCCCTCATTTCTCCTCCTCGGTAAAACCAGGAAAATAATCGTGTGTATCTCTGAGGCTGTCTTGACGCTTAAATGGGCGTACAGGTAAAGGACGGTGTGAAGCATCATCAGCTTCCACCACCGGCCGTTTTGCCTAGCAGTTAAGCACACGGGCCTTGCTGTATCTTACCCCAGGGTCCGTGTCCCGGCCATGTTGGGTAGCACATTTTTAATCTGGGCAACCCTGGATGGCAAGGAGGTTTGGAAAAAGTCGGATGGACCGACAGGACTTGGTTTTGTGGTGTGTGGGAGGGGCAGTGGGGCCTCTGGCGGGTGCCGGTCCCTTTCTCTGATGTCTGAGAGCCCAGGAGAAGTCCGAGGTGGACCCTGGTAGCATGTTCCAGACGTCCACGTGAGAACGGATGTCAGCCCAACACCAGCACTGCTCTCTTCCAGCGCCAGGAAAAGACCAGGGGGCTCAGGTGGGCTCTAGGGCAAGAGAAAGTAGAAAGAAAGGGGCCCAGCGAGAGGCTGAGAGAACGCTCCAGAAGACAGCTTTCCCCTCCGAAGCTGGACCGGAGCAGGGGAAGCCGGGCGGGCAGGGCGGCCCCAGATGTGCCAAACTTGGCCGGGGTTGCCAGAGCGGAAGGCCCGCGGTCGGCTGGGGGGTGCGAGTGCCCTCCGCCGCGCCCCGGGGAGGAAGGAATCCGAGCTGGGAGTCTGGCGCCGGCAGAAAAGGGGGGCCGGGGTGGTGAGCGAGGCCCAAAAAGAGGTGGCTGGAAGCCTGGAGGAGCGAGCGGGGGTGGAGACGGGGAGGAGAAAGGGAAGGGCGGGTAGGAGGGGTGGAGAGAGGGAGACAGAAAGCGAGGAGGGCTGTGGGGAGGAGAGAGGGGAGGAAGGGTGGGGAGAAGGGGAGAGGAAGCGCCGGGAGGTCTCGGAAGGACGCGCGAAAGCCGCCGCGGGCACGTCGGCCGGGCCGCCCCCGCGAGCCGGGCGCCGCCATTCCGCTGCTCGGGGCGCCGCCGCCGCCGCCACCGCGCCCGGGGGCCATGCTCCCGCCGCCCCCGCGCCAGCCGCCGCCCCAGGCGCGCGCGGTCCGCGGGGCGGTGCGCCTGCAGCGGGCCTTCCTGCGCGGCCCGCTGGGCGTGCTGCGGCTGCTCCAGCTGCTGGCCGGCGCCGCCTTCTGGATCACCATCGCCACGAGCCGGTACCAGGGCCCCGTGCACTTCGCGCTCTTCGTGTCGGTGCTCTTCTGGCTGCTGACCCTGGGCCTCTACTTCCTCACGCTGCTGGGCAAGCACGAGCTGGTGCCCGTGCTGGGCTCGCGCTGGCTCGTGGTCAACGTGGCGCACGACCTGCTGGCGGCCGCGCTCTACGGCGCCGCGACGGGCATCATGATCTCCCAGACGCAGAGCCACAGCTACTGCAACCTCAAGGATTACCAGATGGCCTGCGCCTACCACGCCTTCCTGGCGGCCGCCGTCTGCGGCGGCCTCTGCCTCGGCCTCTACCTGCTCTCGGCGCTCTACGGCTGCTGCCGCCGCTACCAGGGGGAGCAGGAGGTGGCGTGAGCCGCCGCGCCGCGGGGCGGGGACCCTCCCGACACCGACGCCCCCGTCCTTCCTGCCGCCGCCGCCCCGCGCCCGTGCGCCCCGGCACCCACCCGTTGCCCCGCGCTCCCGCCGCCGCCCGCGCCCAGGCGCCCTGGCCCTCAGTTCCCGCCCGACGGCAGCGCCGCCGCCCACGCCGTTCGTTTCCAGGGACCCGGGCAAGGCCACGTCCGAGGAGGTGGCCCCCACGCTCAGCCTGGCCGCCCGAAGCGAAACCTCGCGGTTCCTCGTTCCCTTCCCTGCCGAGAGCGAGACGTGTACAGGCGCCGCGTAGATCCGGGGGAGGCTCCCAATTGGAACGAGCGTTTGGCTGCGCCACTGCCCCCTCCTTCCCCACCCCGCGGTCGGAAGAGCACCCCCGTTCCCTGGCCCCTCTTCCAGCCTCGAGTGCCGTGAAGGGCAGGCTCGCAGCCGCGGGCGGAGCTGGGGACAGGCCTCCACGGGTCCTGGGATGAGCGAAGAGTTTTCGTTTTAGTTTGGGATTGTGTGAGCATCCAGCGCAGTCTGTGCTGTGACGTTGGGGTGGGGCCTGTCTGCAGAGGTGAGGATGGATTGGAAAGGCCCGCGGGCTGCACCTTTGCACCTTTGGAGTCTTCTCTCCCTCTGCCTGTTCAGCCTTTGTCCTCGCGGTTCTTGGAGGCCAGGCCCAAATGCACACGACTTTCCCAGGCCTCACCTTACCAGCCTTCCTCTCACGGGCTTCTACTCCGCCACCCCCCACCTCCCAGTTTCTTTTTGCCTTAGGGATCCCACAGGACCGTAAGGAATGTCAGGGTGAGCCTCACCCCTTGCTCTTGGGAAAGCCAGAATAAGATTGGAACCCCGTGTGCGGACTCCCATTAGAACCCTGTTTCCAGACTCCCAGTCCAGCAGTTTACATTAGAGCAGTGGGTGTTCCCAGGAGCCCTGGCTCAGGAGCTACCCTCTAAAAGGGGGCTTCACTGCCAAATGGGTTTCTCAAAGGTGCTATCTCCTCTTGGAGATTCACGAGGCTCGTTAGCATATCAAAGGTTCTGAGAAGTCCGGCTGTAAAAGAAGCCCAAGTAATTTAGTTTACAGTGTTAACTGCCAATGGACCTGGACCAATTAGTTTTTGCCACCTAAGGCTTCCAAGCATCCCTGTGCGGGCCTGGCTGTCATTCATTCCTAAGGGATACAACCCACTGGCTACAGTATGATTGAAGATCTGGGGTGCTCCTTTTATTTACCAGGGAATTTCTGTCGCTGAGGGAGGGCCTGACCCAGTGAGGGAGAAGATGGCTGTCCCTGCCAGGCCCCTGAGAGACCTGGGAACTGGTGGATCTGAACATTCCTCTACGTTGTTTGCAAAATGAAGCCAAAGTCATCCAGGTGGTTTCCAAGTCAGTTGGAACATTACCTGTAAGAGATGCTGGCATTGACTGTGACCAACTGGCAGGAGTGGGGCACAGTCACCAAAGAGAAGAAAACTCCGAAGCTGGGGTGAACAGCTGGCCCAGCCTCCGTAAGGTAAGGTGCTTCTTGATTTTTCTGGAGGGGTGATAGGCCTCGGAATGAAACGCACAGAGCTCCCTTTTCTGAAAGTTAAGAGGTTTTTATTCGGAGCAAGTTGGACAGGTGACCACAGTGTCCCAAGAGTTGTGCTAATTCAGCCTTTATGCTAAATCCTTCAAAGATCTGCTCTTTGAAAAAGTTCAGCCACGTCTGGATTAGAAACTAGAATAGGGAAGGCCAGAGTGTGTTTGCGTGAGTGTGTTTTTAAAGCCTAGGCAGAGAGGTGTGAGGCTTTGCTGTTGCATTTGTGAAGATCTGTATGGGAGTGTGGAGGGTCACAGCATCTATCCAGGGCTCCTTTGTGCCTGGCACTGCCTGAGGCCCGTGCCATGTGTTTCGTTCTCTGAACAACCATACTGAGGTGAGTTCTGGTGCTCCCATGTTGCCTAGGAGGGAGGTGAGGCACAGAGAGGTTAAGTATCTTGCCCAGAGTCTCGGGGCTCTGACTGGGGAGCTCGGATCTGGACTCTGGCAGTTTGGTCTCTTCAGGACCGGGCTGGACTGTGCACAGTAGGGAGTCAATACATGTTAGATGCTGTTAATGTGGTTACTTTAAAAAAAAGTTGGGGTGAAGTATAAATATACCTAGCATAAAATTGACCATTCAACCATTTTAAAGGGTACAATTGGGTGGCATTAAGCATTTTCACATTGTTGTGCAGCTGTCACCCACCATCCATCTTCAGAACGGTTTTCATCTTGCAAAACTGAAACTCTGTCCCCGTGAAAATTGTGGTTATTTTTGTGGTCGTTGTTGTTACTGTTATCTTCTGCCCTTCGGGAAACCCTGGAACACCGAGCCCTTCGCTGTCTCATTTAGGTTGGAGTCCTGCTGCCTTACTCCGGGAGGGGCACCGGTTCCTTCAGCTCTCACCACTGGTGCCAGCCAGAGCCTGGGGCTGGGCTTTGCCGGGGTACTTGGAGGTGCGTGGGACGCCCAGTGACTTCGGTTCTTCTGTTGCAGGTTTCCACGTTGCTGAGGCCGTGGAGGTTCCCATAGCCGGTCATGCGGTCATGCGACCTCTCCCCCCGGGCTTGCTTCCCTGGGCAGGGGACGCCTTTCTGGCCTGGGCCAGCAGAGGGCTGCGGAGTGGGGAGAGTCAACGACGACCTCTGCCCGGCAGCTTTCCTCCAACACTATCCAGCGGGAGATCCGAGATGAGTGAAGATTCGTTTTACTGTAACACAAGAGAAATCCTGATTCTCCTTGTGCTGACTTACTTGGGCACGAGATTCCAGACACCTGGAACTGAGCCGTGCACCTCTGTCCTCTAAACAGTGGGTTTTGGCTCCAGCTTTTTTCTTTTTCTCTTTTTTTCAGATCACCATTTAAGCTGAGTATTCAGCTCAGAACCAGCCCCCCGAGGATCTCTTCTTAGTCCCCCTGCTCACGGTGCTCTGTCTGTGGCCAGGCGACCTTACTCAGGAGTAGACATCTCCTTGGCCTTCCTTCATGCTACCTTATCCATCCAGATGTGCCTGAAACATTCCAGAGCTCACTGGCTCTTCTAGATGTGCCTTCCTGCTTGGCCTCCAGCTGCCTCTCGAGATGTGAGAAGGACCTGTAAAACGGCCCCCTCCCCCACCCCCACCCCCTCCTTCCCCTTGAGACCCTGTACCGTGGAAAGGGCTACCTGACCTGGCCCAGAATTTTTGAATACTGGAGACAGTCTCATTGGCCTCCCTCATTAGACTCCAGGATTCAGTCCAGCCCGAGACCACTGTGGGCTCCTACCAGTCCAAAAGTCTAGGACCGCTTGCGGACCCAGGAAAGGAATTTTCTAGTGTTCTACAAAGGCCAATAGAGAGGGTGGGAGTGGGTGGGGTGAGGGCCGGTGGCGAGAGGGGACCGATGTGCCTCATTTAATAGTTTAGTTGTGATGACTAATTTGCTTTTCTGAATAAAGTTTGGTTTGTCTGATCTTGGTGTACATGTCTTCCCTCCTGGCCTCCTGCAGTAACTCCGTGTACTGGGTGCTCCCGGCCTCCCTCCATCTTCTCATTATGCCGCACTGTCCTTTTGTCTGCCTCCCCAGCTTCCGATTTCCTTCTGGGAGGAAAAGAAACATGAGTTCATGGCTTTTCAGCGCACTTAGGGCAGGACACAGGGACCAAAGGGAAGAAAACTGCCTGTGTCTGCCCCTGACAAAAGCTGGTGGGAATTCCAGAGGCTCCTATCCTGGCTCTCAATGGTCCCTCTGTTGTCGGAAGCTCCACTGCCCAACTGGCAGGCACAGAATGACTGTGGTTATGGAGCCACAGAGTCCTGTTCTTACCCGACTCCGGTATTTTGTAGAAAGGGGGATGAACCCCAGGGTGGAGTGGCAGCTTGCCTCATGTCACAGAGCTGAGCGGGGTCTCTCGGGGCTCAGGCTCCGGTGCTCTGGCATTGCCTCCTGGACACACCCTACCTGCTTTCCTCTGGGTTCCAGCCACGCCTCCGTGAAGAGATGTTTTGGAAAGGGCAGGAAAGAGGAGTTAGCAGGCTTCCTTACCAGCTGCTCCTTCCTGTGCCCTGAACCTGAAGTCTGCAGCCAGAACATAGTATAATACTGGCAGATTGCAAAACTCACTTAGAACAGCTCCAGGCAGGGATCTGACGCTGGGTGTGTTCACACACCCTTCATCGTTTGGATTTCCAGGGTTGAGCTGAGCATCCGACTTTGGCTCAGGTCATACGGTTCATGGGTTCGAGCCACGCGTTGGGCTCTGTGCCGACAGCTCAGAGCCTGGAGCCTGCTTCAGATTCTGTGTCTTGCTCTCTAGGCTCCTCCCCTGCTCATGCCCTGTCTCTCTCTCAAAAATAAATAAACTGTAAAAAAAGAAAAAAAAATATGCTTCTCCTTGCATGACCTTGTTTGATCTAGTCAACAATCTTAATGGTTGGCATTGTCACCCCCAGTTAATGGGGAAATAGAGCCTCAGAAGAAGGGCCTTATCCATGGTCACACAGCTGACAGCGGTAGGACTGGGAGGTAGATGTTCTCTCACTATCCTTGGCAGCTGGTAAGTCCTTGTCCTCTGGCATCTCTGAAGTTTAGATGGAGTTTGGTTTTCACTCTTGGAGACCAGGTGTTCAGGCATGGTCTAACCTGACATTTCCTGCTTATGGGGGGGAGGGCACTTTGAAATAAGACACTGCTCTTCAGGGACATAATTGAGCCCATTTGAGTCTGGGGAACCCGAGGGATTTGCTCTTTTATGTCTATTACTTTTCCTGTTTTTCTAAGGATGGGGGTGTGGGGTGGTCAGTGGTGAAAAAGGAAAGCTAATAAACCTACATTTTCAGGGATAAAAGGGAAGAGCAGGGGTGTGAGAGAGAAAGGTCTGGTTAGCACCATTGATTTACATTTTTATTGTTTTATTTGTTACAGTAGTTACTTGTAAAATAAAGTACCAATATATACCCATTAAAAAAATTAAACTATACAGAAGGATACAAAGTAAAAAGAGAAGCCATTTAATCATCCTAATCTCAAACCCTAGAGATAAACCATTGCTAACTATTAATTTCCCTTCTTTAATTTTTATAACTAATGAAACTTCTATGAATATGTGTGCACACACGTGTATACATATATACATTAGACTCTTCTACAACTTGCTCTTTAAAATTAATGATAATATAATTCTAATCCTTTCTAAATGCCCATGTAAATAGTCAGGGACTGCCAAGAATTTTTTTGTACTTTCTGGAATCTTTGTAAATTTCTCACATTGGTTAACTTTGTCACTCCCTTGGCTGCTTCCTGTAGAGATCTTAGTAAAACACTTAAAAGGGGGTGGGTCCTCTTTTACAGATGAGTGAATGGAGGCTTAGGAGGGGATGGGACTCTCTATGTCTGTGCTCTCTGTACCTCAACACGGCCAAGAGTAGCAAGGAGCGGAAGGAGCACCGGGGTGGCTGCACTCCACTTCATAGCCAGTCTTGGGGGAGAGGAACACCAGGGACCAGGGTGAGGGGACAGCTGAAAAGAAGTGAGGAGGGCCTGAGGCTCTCTGGCCCCTGTAAGGCAAGGGAGAGGTATGTTGGGGAGGTGGCCAGAACCCAGAGGAGGGCACCTGGCAGAGCCAGCAGGAAGGTGTGGAACACCCACACGAAATCCCGGTTAGGTTCCTCATCTAGGTTCCATTTTGCTGCCCCGTCCCACAACCCCATTCCTTTTGAACTGGATGGCTATTTGGGATGCCACAGGCACCCAGGCTGTGATGGTCCTTCCTCAGCACTGAGATTAGGGCAAGCTTCCAGAGTCAGTTCCTCTGCAGGCTCTTATCTGTATCTCCCCCAGGCTGAATGCAGGGTCTCCTTGCTGCCGTCTCCAGGAGTCCTGATGGGGCGCTCTGATGCCCCACTTTGTAAAGTGCTTCTTCTTCCTCTTCTTCTCCTTTTCCTTTTCCTCCTCCTCCGGCTTCTTTTAAGTTTATTAATTTATTTATTTGGAGAAACGGAGAGAGCTCAAATGGGGAAAGGGCAGAGAGAGAAAAGGAGAGAATCCCAACCAGAGCTCACAAACTATGAGATCAAGAGTCAGATGCTTAACGACTGAG
The DNA here is from genome assembly GCF_018350215.1 of Panthera leo. NCBI lineage: Eukaryota > Metazoa > Chordata > Mammalia > Carnivora > Felidae > Panthera > Panthera leo. The sequence goes on from NC_056689.1 coordinate 56,282,822, forward strand.
ACTCCCAGGCACTGCATAAAGTACTTCTGAGTCAAGGTTGGCAAGAGGGGAGAAAGGGAGCTAACTTGCCAAAGTGGCTGCAATGAACCAAGAACAAGGAGAATGAATAACTCATATAACATCTCTTAGCAGCCTCACAAGCCCAAGAAGTATTAAATACCTCCATTTGCTAGATGTGGAGATAGGCTCAGAAGGGTAAGCTGATTTCCCCAGGTCACTTGACTTAAGTGACAGTAACAAGATTCAAACTCAAGTCTGTGCTACCATGCCATGCTGTTTCAGAGGATTTCCCAGCAGAAAAACTGTTTCTTCCTGTCATCCAAAGACCCTATCTAGAGCTACGCTGGAGTTTGTATAGTTGTATTTTGAGCTAAAGCAGGAAGGAAAGCCTGTGAAGAAAGTTATATCATTACAAATCCAAATTATGTCAGTTACTCTCTTCTCAGTGGACGATGAAGTTAGGTTTAATCAGCTCCCTATGCTGAAACCACGCTCCGGATTCCTGGAGACAGTCTCTCTGTCTGCCTGATGTAAGAAGGACTAAGACTGCCCCTGCACTCAGCCCCCCTTCCTCTTGAGGCCTCATGTGGTACGTATGGCCACCTGACCTGATCCCAAACGTGGATACAGAACCCTCTGCCTTTCGAAATCTTGTTCTGTGCTCTGTGCTGTCTCCTGTGTTCCCCTGGGCAGTTAATATGACTGGCTCTGATTTTTAGGTGAGCTCATCCTGTGATGTCAGAAGTGAGGCCAATCTCTTATTAGTTGTCTGCTCCTAGGCCTTTTACTAAAACTCTTCATGTCAGTTTCATCACTTACTACATGGAGTTAACGTGGGTGGCTACCTCACTGGTCTGTGGGAAGGGCTCACTGAGACGATGCACCCAGATCAGAGTGCCTGGTGACTGATCACTGCAGGTCAGCTCTCAGCTATGTCATGTTGACCTGGAGAGGGGAGGAGGGCTTCGGATATAATGCTTATAAAATGCTGAGCCTGAGCCACAGTAAGTGCTCACAAACGTTAGTTCCCTTCTCCCCGACTCCACCCTGGCTCTCTCCCCACCTGAGAAATGACAATCTCACCAGCCATGGATTGATCCCTCTACTGTTCTTTCTTGCGTTCAGATTTGAATTTTCTTGAAAGACAGAACAGAAGTGTTAAAAATTAGTTATCTGTGTGAAGGTCGGGACCTTCGTCTTTTCCCGAGGATCCAAGGGCCTTCTTTGCTTTCCTTTTTATTTATTGCTTTTTCCAGTCCTGGGAGCCTGCTTTGTGCTCCAAGCCGTATCCCCTTCTTCCTCCTTTCGACCTGGAAGGAGGACTCCCTATTCTCATCTAGTTTCTTTAAGTTCTAGTCTATCTAGAGAGAGATGAGCTGACCATGGATTCTCAGTGCCAGCAGTGAGATGTTCACAGACTCCCCTCATTATGTTTGCAGGCTCCTTCATGTGTTTGCAGTCAAATCAAACTTTGTCCAGGCGCGGGGGGCGGTGGGTGTTTCTAAGTGGTTGGCTTCCCTAGCTATTTCGTATCTGGGCATTTCACAACATGTCTTTCCTCACTTCCCTGGTAAACTGTAAACTTTGCTGTATTTATTGGCTTGTCACCTTCTCCTCCCAGCCATCCCTAGGAACCTGCAGGGTTTGTTTTTTCTTTTCAGTTAAAATGATGAACTCCTGGGGCGCTGGCTCAGTTGGTAGAGCATGTGACTCTTGATTTTGGGGTTGTTAAGTTCAAGCTCCTTGTTGGATGTAGAGATTACTTAAAAATAAGGTGCCAGAAGATCTAGGTGATGGAGTGTTTTTGTAGTGACCATGATAGTAATGACAATACTATTGTCGATAATGGCATTAGTAGTAATAAAGATTATACAATGTCCCTGTATTCTCGTATTCACAGTTTGCAAAATATTTTTACATCATTATTTCATCCCATCCTTATATGAACAGATAAACAGTTCAGATAATAACTGCATTTTGTAGGGGCGCCTGGGTGGCTCCATCAGTTAAGCATCTGACTTCGGCTCAGGTCATGATCTCACGGTTGATGAGTTCCAGCCCCACATCGAGTGAGCTTGAGCCCCGCTTCACGTGAGCCCCACGTCACGTGAGCCCCACTTCTCTCTCTCTTACCCCTGTCTGCCCCTCACTCACTTGCCCTCCTTTCTCTTAAAAAAAAAAAAAATAAAATAACTGCATTATGTAGATGATGCTCAGAAAGGTGAAGTGTTTGCCTAGATATTTCTTTTTTTAAACAGGTTTATTAGGATATACTTGATGCACATTAAACTGCCCATAGTTTAAATGTACACTTTGATAATTTTTGACATACGTATACACTCATGAAATCATCACTACAATTAAGACAGTAAATATATCCACTGTTTTTTTTTTTTTGTTTTTTTTTTATTAAAGTAATCTCTACACCCATCATGGGGCTAAAACTCACAACCCTGAGACCAAGAGTCCCATGTTCCACCCACTGAGCCAGCCAGGCGCCCTGACATTAAACATATCCATAATGCCCAAAAGCTCCCTTGTGCCCCTTGATAATTCCGTCCCATCTCCCCTACCCCCAAGCAACCACTGATCTACTTTATGTGACTATAGATTAGTTTATATAAACATAATATATATGTATGGTATATGCTTTTTTTTTTTTTTTTTCTGGGCGGAAGGGGAGGTGTTTGGCTCCTTTTAACGCAATAATTTTGAGATTCATTCATGGTACTATGGTAATAATAGTTCATTCATTCCTATTGCTGAGTATCATTCCATTGTATGAATATATTATAATTTGTTTATCCATCCTCCTGTTGATGGACATTTGTGTTGCTTCAAATTTTGGTTATTGCAAGTAAAGCTGCTGTGAACGTTCAGGTACGAAGCTTTGTGTGGACATATGACTTCATTTCTCTTGTATACATAGCTAGCGGTGGAAGGGTCAGTCACATGGTAGGTGTACTTTTATTGTTTTTAAATTGGCTATGTTCAGGTGATACTGTTTGTGTGTGTGCACTATTATCTGGCTCTTGTAACAGTGATGGTAATTCTGGACTCACAAATAAATTGAGAAGGTTTCCATCTTGTTCTGTTTGGAATAGTTTAACTATATCATTTTATTGATGGGCTTGATAAAAATTGTCTACAAAATAATCTGGGCCTGATGCCATTGAGGAAGTTTATTTGTTAATTTTTTTCTTTTTTTAAAAAAATGTCTTAATGTTTATTTTTGAGATAGAGAGAAAGAGAGAGAGAGAGAGAGAGAGCAGTGGAGGGGCAGAGAGAGAGGAAGACACAGAATCCAAAGCAGGCTCCAGGCTCTGAACTGTCAGCACAGAGCCCGATGTGGGGCTCGAACCCACAAACCGTGAGATCAGGACCTGAGCCCAAGTTGGGCGCTGAACCAACTGAGCCACCCAGGTGCCCCTGTTAATTCTTTCAATTTCTGTAATGGTTAATGGTCTATTCAGGGTTTTTGGTGGGTTACCTACTGCAGTCCATTGGTAGCATATTTACTCAAGTAGTCTCCCATCTAATTCTCCAATTTGTAATTAGAACTTTTTTTCTTTAAAGTAATGTCTACGCCTAATATGGGGCTTGAACTTACAACCTTGAGATCAAGAGTTGTGTGCTCTACGAATTGAGCCAGCCAGGTGACTGTAGAATTAGAACTTTTTGAGGGAAGAATTCCAGGCTATTCATTTCTATATTCCCCATGAGAGGCACAAATAAATAGCCATTCAGTGGAATAAATGAATATTGATGTTTAACTGCTGTAATAAATATCTCCCAACAATTCAGTAGCTTAATTTAATAAAAATCTCTTTGTTATTCATGTACAAATCTATTCCTCACCTAACTGTCCATTGTGGGTATCCCAGGTCAGTGGGAGCCTTCCCACTGTGATGATTCAGGACTCAGGCTCCTTCCACTATGTGGCCTGGCCATTCCCTCTGCGTTGAGCTGGCATTTGGGAGAAGAGAGGAAGGAGTAGGTTTCTGACTTTTAAATGCCTTGGTCTAGAAGTGACACTCAATGCTTCCATTCACGTCCTTTGGTGAGTCACGTGACCCAATCTATATGCAGCAGGGGGGCTGGGAAATGTAGTTCCTGGCTGGGCCTCGGCTGCCCAGCTGCAACTCTATACCATGAAGTGGCGAAAGAGACTTTTTAGTGGACAGTTAACTGTCTCCTTCACAGGAGGCCACAAAGTTTTATTGCTGAGGTTTTTCACTGCTTTGCCCTGTGAAGCTTTTTTTTGCTTGTGTTTGATGAATGGCTGTTTTCATGGCTGCCAAGAGCTATTGAGTAAGAATGTAACTGCAGACATTCATTTCCTTGCTGTGTTTGTCTGACAACTCACTGTCTCACAGCTGGAAAACTCATTACTCATGGGTACTTCTTTCCCAGGTACAAGAACATAAAGATGTATTTATTGAACTCTTTTCAGAGCAATGGCGATGAGCTATTAATCAAAAACTATACTCAAATATTAAGTGTAAATACTAGAGAAAATGCAAATATTAAAGACAACCAAAAAATACATACCAGTCAAGTATTTCATTTCACTCACTTTTTAATTGAAATATAATTCATATAACACAAGATTTCACACAACATAACATAAGAAGTCTCATTTTTAAAGTGTACAATTCAGGGGTTTTAGTATACTCACAACGTTGTGCAACCATCACCACTATCCAATTCCAGAACATTTCCATCATTCCAAGAAGAAACCCTGTAACTGTTAGAAGTCACTCCCAGTTCCTGCCCCTCCCTCTCGCCCCCAGTGCCTGGCAGCCGCTAATATACTTTCTGTCTCCATAGGTTTGTCTGTTGTGAACATTTCATGTAAATAGATTCATACAACACGTGGCCTTTGTGTCAGTTTCTTTCATGCAGCATACCGTTTTCAAAGTTCATCCTTGTTGTAGCTCGTACGAATACTTCATTTCTTTTTGCAGCTGATTTAATATTTCATTGAATGGATATATTCCACTTTGTTTACACATCAATCTTTCATTTAAAGATTTTGAATTGTGGGGGCCTGGCTGGCTCAGTCCGTCAAGTGTCCGACTTTTGATTTTGGCTCAGGTCATGATCTCAACGGGCGTGGGATCAAGCCTCATGTCAGGCTGAGCGTGTGGGCCCTGCCTGGGATCCTCTATCTCCTTCTCTCTGTCCCTACCCTGCTTGCACACTGTCTCTCTCAAAATAAATAAATAAATAAATAATTATTAAGGAATTTTAATTGTGGCCAGATACATATAACATAAAATGTACCATCTTAACCGTATTTTAAGTGTACAGTTCAGCAGTATTAACGTATGTTCACATTGTGCAGCCATCTCCAAACACTTCTCGTCTTGCAAAATTGACAATCGATTTCCATTAAACAATAACACCCCGCTCTCCCCTCCCTCCAGCCCCTGGCATTTGTATTCTACTTTCTGTCTCTATGAATTTGACTGCTTTAGGGACCTTGTGTAAGTGGAATTGTACAAACTTGTTTTGTGGCTGGCTTCTTTCACTTAGCATTCATGTCCTCAAGGTTCATTCATGTTGTAGCATGTGTCAGAATTTCCCTACTTTTTCAAGGCTGAATAATCGTTTATTGTGTATATATATACATATATGTGCATATATATATATATATTTGTTTATCCTTGCATATTTTGTTTATCTGTGCATTCATTAATGGACACTTGGGTGACTTCTACATTCTTGGTTATTGTGAATAATGCTGCTATAAACATGGGTGCATAAATATCTCTTCGAGATCCTACTTTCAGTTCTCCTGGGTATATACTCAGAAGTGGCATTGCTGGATCATTTAATTTTTTGAGGATATGACATGTCGTTTCCCATAGAGGCTGCACTATTTACATTCCCAACAATGGTGCACAAAGGGTCCAGTTTCTCCACATCCTCACCAACACTTGTTATTTTCTCTGTTTTATTCATTTATTTAAAAATAAGCATTCATTGAATACTTACTGTGCCAAAGCTCTATACTTGGCAGAAACTGGGGCTGCCAGGATTTTAAGTTTCAGTTTCTCTGCTCTCCCGAACAGAGGTGGGGGGGGGGGGGATTATAGACACAGGTTGAAATGCAAAGTGATAGGTGCTTAATAGGGATGGATCAGAGTTCTGTGTAAACACAGAGGAGGAAATGAGAAATTATTTGGGGAAAGCTTCACAAAGGACTTGACATTCAAGCTGGATGTTCAAAGGTCTGCAGGAGGAGGTCAGGTGGAGGAGGAAGGATATTCTAAGCCCACAGAGCAGCACATAGCAGCAGCTAGCCTCCAATATGGCCTCCAGGATGGCCCCAATGATTACCTCCTGGCAGTCATGCTCTTGTATAAGCCTCCCATTATACATTGGGACATTGAATAGTTCTGACCTGTAAAACCAGTAGGATATTGTGAAAATGACGGTGTGTCCTTCTGAGGATATATCATAGATCTTGTGGCTCCCTCTTGGATCTCTTGCTCTGGAGGAAGTCAGCCACCATGCCAAGAGGACGCTGAAGAGGCCTTCTGGAGAGTGCCAAGCCTGGAACTGAAACCTCTTCCCAGCCTATCAGCATAAGAATGCCAGCATTGGGGCCCCTGGGTGGCTCTGTCGGTTGGGTTGGGCGGCCGACTTCTGCTCGGGTCATGATCTCTCAGGTCCGTGAGTTGGAGCCCCGCGTCGGGCTCTGTGCTGACAGCTCAGAGCCTGGAGCCTGTTTCGGATTCTGTGTCTCCCTCTCTCTGACCCTCCCCCGTTCATGCTCTGTCTCTCTCTGTCTCAGAAATAAATGTTTAAAAAAAAAAAAAAAAAAAAAGAATGCCAGCATCAACTTGTCAGCAGTGCAAAGAAGCCACTGTGGAAGCCAATCCCCCAGCCTCATCAAGCCTTCAGATGATAGCAGCCCTATCCAACATCTGACTGCAGTCTCACGAAAGCTGGAGCCAAAACCACCCACGAAGCCACTCTCCATTTCCTGACCAAAATCACCCAAAAGCCAAACACCAGAGTGAGAAAATATATATTTATTATTGTTGTAAACCAGTAAGTTTTGAAATAATTTGTTACACAGAATGAAATAACGGGTACCGCTCAAAGCATGACAAAATCTGGCGTGCGGTGGAAATGGTGGCAGGAAAGGCCACAGACAGAAACTCCCAAATTCAAAGGCAGCTCTGAAACCCCAAGGTTTATGTAAGAGTGGGTGAGGGAGCCATCTGGTGGAGGTAAGCTGCTTAGACATTCTCTTCTCTCCCCACTCCTATTTTCCAGCTTGTTCTACCCAGCATTTCCCACTAGTATTTCTCCAAGGGCCACAGTGAGGTTTATGAGTCAATCATGTGGGTCATACACACTGTCGCTTAGAGATGCAAAGACTAACATCTGGAAAATGTCAAGTTATTACTTATCTTCTTTTACTAGTTTGTTCTCCTTCGGTCTCTTTCACTTATCAGTGGCACTAGGATTTGGAGCAAAGAATGAAGACTCGGAATGTTGGAGAAGGGAAACAAGGAACTGGGAGAACTTCGTTATACTAAATTCAGAGGTAGATTCCCAAAAGCAGAATCCAGCTGACCAGTCTCTAATTACCAAGGGAAGTCTTTGTTCATCGATATTGGCCATGACTGTTGTCCCTTTCTGGCCTTTAGAGCCTTCTTGTATCCTCCAGTGTTCCCCCCGAATAATGTCTAGTTCTTAAATAATATCTCTCAATTGCACAGCTGCAAGAAGAGAGAACCAATTATACTACTAGCCACAGCCAGTGTGAGACCAGTGATCCAGGCCCACTCAAGGAGGAGCTGCAAAGACACAAAAATTTACCTTTGGAGTAAATTACTGATGGTGAAATTTCAGGTAGTTAAGATATTAAAGAAAAAAAATTTTTTTCTATACTTCCTCTGGACTCATCCTAAAGGAGCAGAGGCAGAGTGCAGCCGGCAAGCCTGACCTAGACACAAAGCCTCCTCTGAGAAGGGAGAGGATTTCTGAATACAGCTTGGTCCGGGCGGTGATTTCGAATCTGTTCACATTCTAGCTGTTTGGAAGGGAAAGTGATAGTTTCCAGTTGGGGCAATCAAGGAAGGGGTACATACATTTGACTCCTCCTTATACGAATCGGTTCGATTTGTACCAGAGTGGCGCGATGCGTGACCCTGAAGCACGTGCTCCCACCGATCTGCGGTATTTTGCGAATCCTGATCACTCAGGGACCCAGCTGAGTGTGGGCGAGGCTGAGGGAGGAAAGACGCGGAGGCACAGGGCTGAGGTGGGCGCTCACCTGTGCTAGAGTGGGCGGAGCTAAACGCAGCAGCAGGGGCCGGAGGCGGGGCGGACGCGATGACGTCACGGGCACGCCGCCGCTGAGCAATTCGCGTCCCGGAAGTGGCGGCGGCGGGGGTAGGTGGAGGAGGCTCTCCGATTTGCGACTTCTGAGGCCCTTGGAAGAGGCTTGTCGTCGGGGTGGGGCGGGCCTGTGGAAACGCTCCTGGGCCCAGTGGCCCTTCCAGTGCTCCCTGGCCGTCCCCGCCCCTCCTCTACCAACCCTGCGACCGGGCAGGTGAGGTGCCACCCCCTCCCCATCCCCTTGTCTCTGCCAAGGGCACGGAGTTGGGCTCCTGGACGCCGCAGGGGCCGTCACCTGCGGCCCAGCGGCTTTGGGCGTGGCCTTCCCTGGTCTGGGCCGAAAGGCCCCATCAGATTCCCTGGGCTGCGGTGGTGGTAGTCCAGGCCTCTGCCTGCGCTGACCGGCTCCCCGCCCACACGGGCTCTTACCGCGCCCACCCCGGGTCCTTTTATCCGATCTCCTTCCGCGGGTATCTCGGGCTCCCAGCGTCCTCTTTGTCACATCCCCACCCCCTTCAGGTCGCAGTCCCCTGCGTGGGACTGGCTTATGTTGCTGTGCTCCGAGGTTTTGATCACTTGTTTTCTGCTTAGCATTTGGGGTAGGACTTTGAAATTAGGAAAGAGGGTGAGGGTTCCTGCGGTTCTCCCCATCGGAGAGGGGAGATGGGAACGGGGCCTTATGGAAGGAGGTGACTGCCTCTCCGGGTTCAAGGGAAAAGAGAGGGTAATGGGCAGGAATGGTACAGGAAGTGGTTGGGAACAGAAGGGAGAAGAAAGGGTTAGAAGATGTGACAGGGCAGGAGAAAGCACTGGAGTCCTGGAGGATGGGCAGTTCATTCACTCATTCAGTTCATTCACTAATTCACTGATCATAAATTAACCGTCCACTATGTGCAGAAGTAGTGGTAAATGGAAGACATATTTTTTTGACTTGGTGGAACTCCTACTAAAGTTAAGAAGTGTAGACCGGCAAGAAAGCAGGGAGTTTTACTTTGGTGTGATAAATACTGTTAGGGCAAGTTCATGATCCTTTAGGATCATTGGGGATGGGCGCCCATTCCAGACTGACGGTGTTGCAATGTTTCAGCCAATACCTGAAGGATGAGTAGGAATTAACCAGGTAAAGAGTGGGTGAAAAATATTCCAGGTCATCATTTCTTTTTAGACAACAGATTGCCTCTTCCCAGCAACCATGTGTTCTTGGTCTTTATGGTTTGTACTCTTGATGGATCTGTGGGGAAAAGACATTAGATGGAGAGTCAGATGAGCCGGGTTTTATATCTGGGTAATTCGGTTCACCCTGCTGAATGGTGTTTCCTCTCTGTGAAACGGGTATTCCATCTGTAACCCTTGCTACTTTGACAGGTTTATCCTGTAATAAACCTCATGCACCACATGAGATAGTGTGTTGGGATTGGAAGTGCAATGCAAATGTCAGGAATTATTATGGTTACAGGATGCAGACATCAGAGCGTGAGGGGAGTGGGCCAGAGGTAAGCCCCAGCGCGATGCCTGAGGCTCCCCTGGAGTCTCCACCTGCCCCTACCAAGTCCCCGGCGTTTGATCTTTTCAACTTGGTTCTGTCCTACAAGAGGCTGGAGATCTACCTGGAACCCCTAAAGGATGCAGGTGACGGTGTCCGATACTTGCTCAGGTAATAGACTTTGTAGAGTTGCTCTGATTGCTCTGACCATCTGGGCCTTCTGCTTTCCTGCTCCATAGTTGTGCTAGCCATTTAGGCAGTGGCCGGGCTGTCCTTTCTGCCCTAGTGAAGAGCAGTTCTGGGAGGTCCATTGGTTCCCCGGGCTTATTCCAGGCCCACCCCTGGAGAGGCAGGCCCTGGAAACCATATGGCCTTTCACCAGAGTTTCTTTGTGGTTCAGTAAGATCATACCTCAGGACTGCTAACTAGCCTTGAACATCGGGCCTTCTAAATCTTTAAAGCAGGTTTTTTTTCCTTTCTCAGTATCAGCATAATTAATATTAGAATTAGAATATAATTTTTAACAGAAGTTAAATGTAAATACCTATGAATTAGCAGGTACCGTTTCCACTAACCTTTTTTTTCAATAATCTTTTGAGATTATGGATCTCAAAATTTTTTGTCCTTATTTTGCTTTGATTTTCATTCTCTATAGTTTTATTTTTTCCCTTTTCAACTCACTTTCTTAAAGAATTTTAATTACAGATATGTACTATTTCACTCCATAAATATGTCAATTTATTTCCAAGTAATAAGGACATTTAAAAAAATGTTTTATTTGTTTTTCAGAGCGAGAGTGCAAGCGAGGGAGGGGCCCAGAGGGAGGGAGACAGAGGATCAGGGGTGCTTACCGCAGTGAGCCTGACATGGGGACTCCAACACAAACCACAAGATCATGTCCTGAGCCGATGTCAGACGCTCATCTGACTGAGCCACCCCGGTGCCCCCTGGACATTAAAAAAAAAATTTTTTTTAATGTTTATGTATTTTTGAGAGAGAGAGAGTATGAACTGGAAAGAGGCAGAGAGAGGGAGACACAGAATCTGAAGCAGGCTCCAGGCTCTGAGCTGTCAGCATAGAGCCCAATATGGGGCTCGAACTCATGAGCTGTGAGATCATGACCTGAGCCGAAGTTGGATGCTCAACCCACTGAGCCACCCAGGTGCCTTCGGACATTTTTTTTTTTTAATAAGAAAAAGCAACATCACACCTAACAAAGTTAACAATAATTCCCTGATATCATTTTATATTCAGTTCACGTTCAGATTTCCTCAGTTGTTGCAGGAATGTCATGTTTTGGCCAAATCAGATTCCAATCCAGGACTGTGCATTCTATGTGGTTATTGTGTCCCTTAAGTCTCTTTCAATCTAAAATGGTTTCTTTTTCATGATACTGACTTGCTGGAGACTGAGCTGACTGTTCTGGAGAATTTCCTACTTAGATTTGTCTGGTTGCTTCCTCATGGTGCAAATTGGAAGTTAGATTTAAAGGCTAGATCAGATTCAAGTGAAACCCCAAAGGTTATGTATTGCTAATATTGGGAGCCACATAAAATCTGGTTGTCCTACACAGCAGACGTTCATAACCTGGGGCCTGAATGGGACTTTATGGGGTCAGTGAATCTCTTGAAACTATATATATATATCTTTGTGCACACATGTGTATTTCTAAGGAAGAAGCTTCTAATTTTCACCAGATTCTCATACAGATCTCCAACCCTCTAAGATGCCTGAGAGAGACAGGTAGGAGGCAGGGTTAGTACAGTTGGGTTAATCTCTAAGAGTGCCGTTGAGTATTCATTCTTACCTCAATCTGGAAGTAGTGGGGGAGGTTTGTTTTTTAATTTTAGAGAGAGAGCGAGAGAACATACTTGTTGGGGGAGGGGGCAGAGGGAGAGAGAGAGAATCCCAAGCAGGCTCCACGCTCAGCACAGAGCCTGATGTGGGGCTCGCTCTCACAACCCTGCAGTCATGACCTGTGTCAGAACCAAGTGTCAGATAGTTAACTGTGCCACCCAGGCACCCTGCAAGGTTTGTTTTTAACTCTCTGAACAAGGCCCCCTAAATTTTTCTTGTTCACCCCAGAACCCCCTTCATTTATGGCATTAACCCTAGAGATGAGCTAGTTTGTGTTCCAGAGGAATGTTCTCTATTAGATCACTGTACTCTTGTCACGAGAGAGAGGGGAGAATGGACTAGGGGCTTGTTTTATAATCCCACCACGATTGTCCAGCTGAAATGAATTTTAGTCTTCCTTAGGGCAGGGGGTGGGCCCTGGTGTTTTCTGTGCACACATGCAAGCATGCGTGTGTATGTGTATGTGTTTTACCCTTTTGTGGCAAAGTGCAAAAGTAAATATATCCTGTCCTTCTCCTTTTCTACCACTGGTCTCTTAGTGCTTCTTGGAACTCGTATTAGGGTTTTTCCATTTTATGAAATTAGAAATCTGAAGATGTGATGGGATTGATTAAAGCCAGATGGGGGGAGCAGCATTTGGTCTAAAAAGCCCCCAGGAGCTTGTCTTCTGTGCCAGGGGAAGACAGAGCACTGGTCTGTGAAAATGGCTGTCAGATTAATTTGTGCTTTTGATTGTTCTTTTCTTAGTAAAGAGGATTTGACTTTCAGGAGGGACCTAATCTTGAGCTTTGTCTGTTACGTCTGAAGCCTAGAGCTGCGTTAGATTTTTAAAAGACTCCTCTTCTGGGATCAGCTACTCTAGTGGGTGGGTCTCCATGACCAAAGTGTCAGTGAAGATATGAGACAGAATGGGAGAGGCTTTACAATGAAAGCGACTTTAGTGACTGTATGATGTTTTTATTTCTGAAATGAGATCGGCCTTAGACCTGATTTTTAATTTGCTTTTACGCTGGTACCTGCCACTGGATGGTTCTGAGGCCTCATTAGGATGGTATAGAGGGAGTATGCTGAATTTTTAGAGAAAGGTAGAGAAAGGTCATTTTATTCCCTTACTCAAAGTAAAAACAGCACATAAGTTAATGAATCTCATTTAGCAACTGAAATATCTCAATCACAGCGAAAGAAAATACATTGGAGTTCTGAATATGTTGCTTACCAGCAACTTACCTGTTTATTTTTCTTTGACTCTTCCTCTGATGGCTGACCTTAGAAATGCTATACTGGCTCTTTCGAATGTGGGTGTCGGGCTTCACTGCCACATCTCTGCTCCTTTTTCCCTGTTAAATGTCCTTTATGAGGGGCGGAGCCAGCAGCCTTTGCTGGTCTCTGTCAGCTCGAGCCTCTGGTCTTCTTTCTTTCCTCTTTGGGGGCTTGTGCACTGCTCTTTGGTGGTGGTGGTGGGCTGGGCCTGCGTGGGCCCCCAGCGCTGCCGGTTCACTTAGGGCGTGGCTGCTGAAAGGATGCTGTGTGCTGGTTTCAAGTTCGGTTTTGATAGATTAAAACAAAACATGATTCTTTCTCCTTATTTATTTAGTTTTTATTTTTATGTCTCGAGAGAGGGAGAGCATGCGATCTCACTCGAGTCGGGGAGGCGCAGAGGGGGAGAGGGAATCTTAAGCAGGTGCCATGCCCAGCAGGAAGCTCATGACCACGAGATCATGACCTGAGCTGAAACCAAGAGTCAGACACTTCACCGACTGAGCCACCCGGGCGCCCTGACTTATTTTTATTTTTTGAGAGAGGGCAAGCACGCACTCTCGTGCAAGCCAGAGAGAGGCACAGGGAGAGAGAGAATCTTAAGCAGGCTCAGTGTCCAGTGTGGAGCCTGACCCAGCGCTCCGTCTCACGGCCGTGAGATCATGACTTGGGTCGGAATCAAGAGTTGGACCCTTAGCTAACTGAGCCACCCAGGCACACCCCTATTTTTTTCTCCTTTTGGATTAACGTATGTTAAAATAAATTCACAAAATTTGAGAAATAAGAAAGTCACAACTGGGGTCACAGAAATCCTTCATGTTTTGTCCTTTGATTTCTGTATTAGATGAATTTTGCACAGTGAATATATGGTTCATGTATTTTTCTAAGGGAAAATTTTAAAGAAGAAAGTTTGTCATTGTCACCTCTTAAAGAGACCAGAACCTTATAAAACAGAGGTTAAACAGTATAAACTGGGTTTCTCAACAGATATTTTATAAATTCTTCTTCTGGGAGAAAGTTCCATAGGTATTCTAGTTCTGACAGGATACCTTTTCTCATCGCAGGGCCTAATGTGTGACCTTAACTCCTCCCCCAGGCGCCTGTCCACATGAGGAGCCCACTTTTCATTTCTCCTTGACACTGTGAGCTCCAGGCCCCCTCCTCTTGCTCCTGGTTTTGATGACCCACCCGTGGTAGCCATCTCCCCTTCCCACTGGAGGAGTGGCCGTCTTTGGTGACCAGGCCTTTCTTGTGTTGTAGGTGGCAGACACCTTTGTGTTCCTTGCTGACCTGCCTGGGCCTCAACATCTTGTTCCTCACTTTGAATGAAGGTAAGAACTGCTTCCAGGGGCCAGGGGGTTTTTGTGAATGAATGTGGGAAAGAATTTCAAGAAGTGGCTGCCTGTCTTGCCCTGGAGGTGGCTTCCTTCCATGTCTGCTTGATGTCAGAAAACTGGCTCTGGAGAGACACTCTGGGCTAGAATCCTGGCTGGGTGGTTTGGATGATTTTGGGCAAGTTCTTGAATCTGTTTGTTAAGGCCTAATTTTCCTCATCTCTAAAAGGAGGGTGCTTTCCTCCGAGGGTGGTTGTGCGGAGTGAGACCGCCTATGTATAACGTTTAGCACAGTGTCTGACAGAGTAAGCAGCCGATGTATGATAGCTATTATTATTATTTTTGTTTCCTTCTTGACTGAATGCTGGCGGATTGACCTTTTTCCATTTTGACTTTCAAGCTGATTCTGGGGTCATTGGGGCATGACATGGGGTCAGCGTACCAGGAAGGTGAATAGATTTTTGTAGAGATTTTTGCCATATCTCTGGATTTTCTCTGGCTCAGCAAGTGAGCCTGGAGGGGGGCTGCTGGGAGGTCACCAGCAATGAGGGGTCTGTGGTGTGGAGCCTTTGAGGGAGACGGGTGGACAGGTGGGTGGCTCTAGGGGTCTTGGGTAGTGATGTCTCCTGGGGACCTTTTGTGACGAGATATACCAGGACCCAGCCGTTTTCCTGTTTGGAACTGGCAGATGGCTGCAGAAAAAGCTGAATCCCTAGGGTGAATGTGTGAAGGGCCTGGGACAGAATGTTCTGAGGAGCTGGGACCTTTATTCACATTTTCACTCCTCTTTTGAACTTGCATTTCTCAAGTTTCTCCTTTGTTTTCTATGGAGATATGGATTTGATGGGTTAAAAATAAACCCAGTTCACAGAAGACCTTGTTTTTTGTTTCTTAGTAGGACTCTTTGCCTGTTCTAAACTCAGATATCCTTCTCAGGCTAAGATTTTTCTTAACATATTTCCAAAGTAAATCATATGACAGATACTTAACAAGCATTTACTCTGTGCTCAGTGCTCTGTTAGCTTGCTTTAGGGGCACCGTACTGCATGGACCAAGTTTCTTCTTTGGATTTTCTCTCAGCATTCCCTTTTCTTAGTCCACAGTGGTCTGGTCTGTGGTATTCCAAAAGCCAAAAGAAAGACTTCTAATCTGTCCCAGGGGCCCAAAGGTCAGCACGTCAGTCACGGGGTGCTCCAGCGGCCAGACTCCAGGCACGAGCCACCTACTGTGTGCTAGCATGAGTTTTTTAATATTAAAAAAAAAAAAAGGGTCTGGGGCTATAGTGACCAAGCAAATGAAGTCCCAGCCCTCAAGAGCCTATATTGTGAAGGAGACAACTATACATATCGTCAGTTGTGTGGCTATAGGAATCCTATTGGAGGGCGATAGGAATTCTATGAGGAAGACTAAAGCTGAGTTAAAGGGCTGGAGAGGGAGCAGGGCAGATACTGTGTCATGCGAGGTGATCAGGGAAGGCCTTCTGGACGGAGCCCTGGAGGAGGTGAGGGAGCTAACACGTGGGCATCTGGTGGGCAGAGGCTGCTGGTCCTCGCTACCCGTTCACCTGCAGTATCGTCGATCCCACAGGTGCGTGGTACTCGGTGGGTGCCCTGATGATTTCAGTGCCCGCCCTTCTGGGCTACCTTCAGGAGGTCTGCCGGGCACGGCTGCCTGAGTCTGAGTTGATGCGGAGGAAGTATCACAGCGTGAGGCAGGAGGACCTCCAGAGAGTTCGCCTGTCTCGCCCCGAGGCTGTGGCTGAGGTGAAGAGCTTGTGAGTATGAAAGGGGCCGGGGAGGTGGGAGGCAGTCACGACCGCCGCACTGAGTACTTGCTCTGTGCCGGGCATTGTGTTAGGCAAACCACAGATGTTATTTCCTTTCGTCTTTCCACCAGTTCTGGGAGGTAGCTGCTATTATTATCTTCCATTTATGGTTAGGAAAGAGGCGCACACAGCTAAAAGGGGACCATGGTGGGACGAGAATCCAGATCTAGCTGATTTCACAACAGTTTGTGTTCTTTCCACCAGAGACCCAATTTAGGGTCTTGACTAAGCATGTGCGCACAGGAGCCAGGGTTCAAATGCCAGCTCTTCCCTTTACTTGCTGCGTGACGTCGGGCAAGCTGCTCAGCCTCCCTGTGCCTCGGGTTCTTCATCCATTAAATGGGATAGTAATAGACTTACCTCATAGGTGGGTGTGAAGAGTAAATGAGTGTCTGGTACCCAGGAAGTGTTCAGTAAATACCGGTCACCATCACTGTGCTGTTGAGAGGCTTCCTAAATGTGACAGAGCTGGTACTTCTGAAGAAGCACCTTACGACTGGTGAATAACAGTAACCATAGCATCTGCAAAGCTGCAGACAAGAGTTACAAACAGACGGAGCCTGGGCCTGGCCTGAGTCAGTTATCTGGAGTGGGTCTGGGTATCTGTGTTTTTTTTAAAAAAAAAAAAAAAAACAACAACAACAAAAAACCTTTTTATTTTGAAATGACTTTAAACTTAAATGGGAGTTGCAAGAATAATACAAAGAACTCCCCTATGCCCTTTACCCAGATAAAACAATTATTAACAGTTTGCGACATTGGCTTCATCTGTTGCTGTATCCTTGCACATTATTTTTTTTCTTCCTGAACCATTTGAAAGTAAGTTGCAAACATCATGCCTTGTTTACCCCAAATGCTTCTTTCCTAAGAGCAAAGACATTCTCTTAGATGTCCATAATCCTATAATCAAAATTAGGAAATTTTACATGGCTAACAGCATTAGTGCAATTATCTAATACACAGTTCATAATCAGATTTTACCAGTTGTGCTAATAAGATCTTTTATAGGAATTTACCCTGATCCAGGATCCAGTCCTGAGTCATACATTACATTTAGTTTTTATGTCGTCTTAGTCTCCTGTATCCTGGAGTAGTTCCTTAGTCTTTGTTTCTCATGACCTTGACTTTTTTTTTTTTTTTTTAATTTTTAAGTTTGTTTATTTTTGAGAGAGAGAGAGCAGGAGAGAGAGAGAGAATCCCAGGCAGGCTGCACATTGAGTGCAGAGCCCAATGCAGGGCTCGTACTCACAAACTGTGAGATCATGACCTGAGCTGAAATCAAGAGTCAGACACTTAGCCGGTTGAGCCACCCAGGTGCCCTATGACCGTGACATTTTTAAATGAAAAGAAAACTTTTTTTGACATTTATTCCTTTTTGAGAGATAGAGCTCAAGTGGGGGAGGGGCAAAGACGGAAGGAGACACAGAATCCGAAGCAGGCTCCAGGCTCCGAGCTGTCGGCACGAAGCCTGATGCGGGGCTTGAACCCATGAACCGTGAGATCATGACCTGAGCTGAAGTCAGATGCTTACCTGACTGAGCCACCCAGGCACCCTGGTATATTTTTTTTATGTTTGTTTATTTTCGAGAGAGAGAGACAGAGTGTGAGTGGGGGAGGAGCAGAGAGAGAGGGAGACACAGAATCGGAAGCAGGCTTCAGGCTCTGAGCTGTCAGCACAGAGCCTGAGCCCATGAACGGTGAGATCATGACCTGAGCTGAATGAAGTTGGATGCTCAACCGACTGAGCCACCCAGGCACCCCACACCTTGACGTTTTTAAGTAAAAACAAGATTATTATTTTGTAGAATATCCCTTAATTGGGGTTTGTTTGTTTCTTTGTAATTAGATTAAGGTTATACATTTTCGGCGGGAATGCCACAAACAGTGTGTGTGTTGTTGTCAGTGTATCCTGTCAGGAGGTACGTGATGTCAGTCTGTCTTGTTATGGGAGATACTAACTTTGATCAGTTAGTTAAGGTTTCTCTATCAGACGGCGGCCATTGCTGGGTCTTGCCTTGATCAGTTTATTACTGTGATAGTTACAAAGGTGATTTTCTAATTGTCATTGTTAGCTGGTATTCCACTGTAAGAAAGAGCTCTTCCTTTTACCAATACGAACTCAAGATTCTTAGTTTTATTTAATGGGTTATAATCCATTACTGTCACTATTTTGATCTCAGACTGTCCTAGGTTTGGCACTAGGAGCTCTTTTGAAATGGCTCTTGTGTCCTTTCAGTATGTCCCCATTATTTTTGAGTACATGTGATGTTCAGATTTATCTCACGCTTGTGCTGCCCCCACTCTTGAATCAGCCATTTCTCCCCAGAGCCCTTCAGAAACCAAGATCTGGGTGCAGCATGCGTTCATTGCTTCTGGGGGTGCAGCCATTAAAAAAACCCTCCCAAGTGAGTCTGCCTCACAGCCCAGGTGGAGACACACTGATATCCATCCTGCCATTTATCCCGTAGCTGCAGTGTGTTGGGAGGTGGGTACCTTGCTCCTCATTTTATGAATGAGGAAACTTCAGCCCTGGGAACGTCAAGTAGCCCAACATCAACAGCCTGGAAGAGACCCAGGAACCTGTGTCCTGTTCACACCTCAGGAGGGGTCCTGAAAAGGGGACTGAAATGTATGCAGTTTCTCCTGAGCTCTCTGGCCCCTCTCGTGGGTTTGAAGAGACCAGCTGTGCCTAGCTAGCCGTCGCGGTGAAGTCCTGGGCTCTGTGGCCCTGAGCTCCGGCCGGCCCCGGTGCGCGCGGCTCACAGAAGCCCTGTGTGCCCGCAGCCTGATCCAGCTGGAGGCCTTCCTGAGCCGCCTGTGCCGTACCTGCGAAGCTGCCTACCGCGTGCTGCACTGGGAGAACCCTGCCGCGTCCTCGCAGTGAGTGGCCCTCGTTCCCCCCACTGCTGTTCTGCTGGGATTTGCCGCTGGAGTCCCTGCTCGCCTAGCTCAGGGGCAGAGAGCCTCTGAGACTCTTGTGTGTAAACCTGCACATAAACCTGTGAGCTGGAATGTACTGCTTTTGTTTAGACACTCTCGGGGGTGGTACAAATAATCATAGTAGCAGAAACATGTCCCTCCCTGTAATCTCTCACCCACTTGTTTGATGAGCAGATCTCGTTGGTTTATTCTTAAGCGTGCCTGTTGCCATGTGGGTCTGCTCCAAATTGGTTTCCTTCTGATCTTAAGAATTTCTGACCCTGTGGTTCCTCTCTGTCCATGCAGGTTCTATGGGGCTCTTCTGGGCACAGTGTGCATGCTGTACCTGCTGCCCCTGTGCTGGGTCCTTGCCCTTTTAAACAGCACGCTCTTTCTGGGGAATGTGGAGTTCTTCCGAGGTAAGCCCTGGACAGCTTGACAGAGTTGGGGCCCAGGCTCTGAGGGCTAGGTTAGGCTTAAGTCTCTACAGTTAATCGTCTGTTTGCTGTGCCATCCACAAGGGGGCAGCACCACGCCAGAGTAGTTTCTCAGAGGGTCCCCGGGATGTGCATCTCTCAGATGTCAGGTGGGATACAGGGAAACAGGCGAAGCTGCTGCTGTAGGGTCCCTCTCCCTTCCCAAAGCAGGTGAATCCCTGTTTACATGATGTGGTGGCTTCTAGGAAGTGAGGGAGGGATGTTTTCCCAGTGCTGCCATCCGCCTCCTGAGATGCTGCCAGTACTCTGTGGTCCCAGAGTTCTTGTCGGCTGTCTTGCTTCTAAAGCAGTCAGGCAGTCTGGAGAGGCCCTCAGTCACAGAAGTCTGGGCCTATGCATATGTTTGGGTGATTGCTGTATTTTTCCTCCTCCCTGTGGTTGAGTAATTAATTACAGAAGCTGTAATTCGTCAAGCACTTACTACATTTAATCTCTGTATTGCAATCACATGGGGTGGGTGGTAGTATCTCTGTTTTGTTTACGAAGCTTAGGTTGGGTGACTTGTTCAGAGTTAGGAAGGGGACTTTCTTGCTGTGGAGAGTGGGCCGCTGGTGGAACAGGCCAGCCACCTGCAGAAGGGGGTCCCCCAGGGCACCGCTCATTCCATCCTGTTTCTGCCTCCCCTGGTTCTTGCCCTGAGTAGTGGTATCTGAGTACAGGGCATGTCTGCAGCGGCGGATGAACCCCAAGCAGGAAGACGGTGTCTTTGAGAGCCTCCCGCTGCCAGATGCTGGGGGAAAGTGCGCCCTGCTGGACTGCACGCCTGCGCCCACACCCACGGAGGTGAGCGCCCCCCACTGTCAGGGCAGAGCCTGCTGTGGGCAGGTTGTGGGGCCTTCCCGTTCCCAGCTTATTTATACCGCACAGCTCCTGGCCTTGTTCTGGTTCCCGCTGCTTCCCCGGCCTCATTTCCTCTGAAGTGTTTAATAATAATAATAGTAACCGTAGTAGCAACTGGGCGCTTTGTTGACTGCTTATCCTGCTGTAGGTGTCAACCCTTGGAGGTGTAGGTTGTCTCTGAGAATGAGAGGATCCTTTTCTGCAGAGGAGGTGGCCGGGGCCCAGAGTAGTTGCCTGCACATGGTGCGGCCAGGACTCAGACCAGGCCCTGTGGTTCTAGAACCCATGCTGTCGGTCACTGTGCTCTGCAGCCACCGTAGGGCCACCTGTGGTGTTGGGCCCATCCCCCTGTCCTTGGAGGTCAGAGGGCGCCCTCCTTCTCATGACTTCTTTCTTGCAGGTGTGCCACCTCTTCTGGGCAGGGACAGATGTTCTGGGGAACCTGGGTGCTGGCTCTGCTGCTGGTGGCCTCTGCCTAAGTGGGCAGGGCCGCGTCCCTCCCCTTCTGTAATCCTCTCTTTTCCCAGGACCTCACGCCCGGAAGTGTGGAGGAGGCCGAGGAGGCTGAGCCTGATGAGGAGTTTAAAGATGCGATTGAGGTGGGTGGTCCTTCCCTACGCCCCCTACCCACCAGACAGATGGTCCGGGAGCCAGCTGGCTTTTTGTGTCCCAAATGTAGGTTTTTTCAGTTCTCTTCTATCCAGATCAGCAGCCAGAACTGGTTCTGAGCTAGAACTCACTGCATGAAAGGGTACCTGTGAACTTCCACTCATACTGTAGCTGACCTACATCTCTCAGGGTGCCCAGGGCAGGGAAGCCTCTGGGAAACACTCTGCATTGGGGGGGGGGGGGGGGGTCACTTCCCACCTAGACTGGGGACTCTGGGCTTGGTGCCTTTGATGTGGGGAAGGCAGATTCGAGGGAGGGCATTGCCCTGGGCCTCTGACTGCCCTTATGCAGAATGAGATTAGAAAGATATCTCTTGGAGGCAGGAAGGGGAAGCTGGAGAAAGTGGTTGCAGGTCAAGTAATAGGTCAAAGAGTCTTCCTGATTTTAATTTTTTTAAATGTTTTATTTTTGAGAGAGACAGAGTGTGAGCAGGCAAGGGGCAGAGAAAGAGGGAGACACAGAATCCGAAGCAGGCTCCAGGCTCCAAGCTGTCAGACCTGATGTGGGGCTTGAACCCACGAACCGTGAGATCATGACCTGAGCCAAAGCTGGACACCAAACCGACTGAGCCACCCAGGCACCCCGAGTCTTCCTCATTTTAAGACAGTGGTTCAAACTGGTAGTTCACAGAAGTGTTTTATTTGGCATGCAAGACTTAAAAAATTTACAAATGGGGAGATCTTAAGGAAAAGTCTGGATTTTCAGTGTCTCTGAAAAATCAGAAGCTCTGGTAGCCCTGAGTCTTCAGTGGTCAGTGTAGCTGAGGAGTGACTGTCCCCTTTAGAAAAATCACCTAGTCCCCACCACTGCCCCCACTCCCCTTGTCCCCAGTCACTGAGTCCTTATGGTGGTTACTGTTTATTGTCACAGCTGTCCTATTGTATTTCTGTATACCAGAAAGTCATTTCTATGTTCCTTTGTAAGTGGGAAATTGAGGTATAAGAAATGGGGTTTTGTGAGTTGCCCCTGGGCCTGTGAGTTGCCCTAGCTCACCTCTCTCGTTTTAGTCCCATCCACGTAGGCAGTTAAATTTTCAGCTACGGAAAGATTTCTCCAAGACGTTAATACGTGATTGCAGACTGTGCATCTTGGTGGGGGTGGTGGTGGTGGTGGTGGAGGATATATACAGCCAGCACTTTCAAGTGTTTTTGTTCATAACCCACAGTAGTGAACACATTTTATATCTTAGTCTAATTCACACTTATGTCTGTAAAATATGTAAAACTTAAATGAAGCAAGTTTTCTGAAAATACATTATAAATTTCTGCTCTGTTAAAATAACAATCCACTTAATTTCACCCAATTTGAAAAACAGTAGTATACTGCTGCTCCCAGTCCTGGGATCCTTCTCTGGGGGCCTCTGTGAATGGGTCACCCTTTGGGACGTGCTCAGACAGAACTCAGGGTGGCACTTCTGTGTTTCCTTTTGCCTGGGGGCCCCCTCCCAGCAGCTTCCTTCTTCTTGCTATCTCTCTCTTTTCTCTCCTTCTCCCCTGCACCTCGGGAGGCAGGAGACCCACTTGGTGGTGCTGGTAAGTAGGAGCCTCGGTGAGCTGGGCAGGGGCTGGGCAGGGGGGAGGGCGACTGAGCCAGCCATCACCATGCCTCCTGGGGTCTGTGCTGGGTGCCTCTGCACGTGGGTCCCGGAGCCCCGCCACGAGGTGGGCAGGACTGGAAGGAGCTGTTCCCGCAGGAGGATGACGAGGGTGCC
This sequence comes from Panthera leo, assembly GCF_018350215.1. NCBI lineage: Eukaryota > Metazoa > Chordata > Mammalia > Carnivora > Felidae > Panthera > Panthera leo. The sequence goes on from NC_056689.1 coordinate 56,305,575, forward strand.
CCGTGCCCAGCAGAGGATGAGCTGGTTCTGCAGGACAACGGGTTCCTGAGCAAGAACGAGGTGCTGCGCAGCAAGGTGTCCCGGCTCACGGAGCGGCTCCGCAAACGCTACCCTACTAACAACTTTGGTATGGCCGGGGCTGAGGGACGGGGGCACCGTGGGCACCGTGGCCACAGGGCCAGAGTCTTGGAATTGTGGGTTCTGGTTTGTGACCAGAGCAAGGAGTGAAGCTATGTCCCCAGGCCCCTGGGAAGGTAGCAGACACACAGTAGGACTGCCAAGGGAGCAAGTGTAGGTTCCTTCGTGTCCCTCTGTCCTTACTGAGTAATAGCTTGTGGGCAGTTGAGGCACTCAGTTTGAGAAATGCCGCTCCAGGACTGTAGAGAGAGATGTAACCCTGAGACAGAGCCTCAGAAGGCAGTGGAGCCTAATGATTGAGAATAGAATGTGGAGTCTTGATTGCCTGGTATAAATTCCAGCTCTGCTGGGTGTCTTTGAGCAAATTACTTAATCTCTCCGTGCCTCGGTTTCCCCTTCTGTAAAAGGGCAGTAAGAATAGTTCTTAGCTCACAGGACTCTTATAGGTCTCTAATAAGATGATGCTTATTAAGTGTTAGCACAATGCTGGCTGGGTCATGGTAAATGCTTAATAAGGGGTGCTGTTACTATGAGAGGGCTTGGTCCATTCTGCAGGTGCCGAGGAGCTTGTCTGGATCTTTCCTATCCAAGTTGAAACAAGTTGAAGCAAAGATACTTTTGTATCTTCCTCTGCCTGTGATAGAACCTTGAGGTCCCTTCTCCTCAGCCAAGTGCTTACTTTACTGGGAGGTGGGTGTGGGTCAAGGATGCCAGCTTTGGAGAAGGGTGGACTTGACTGTTAGCTCTGTGGGAAACCTGACTCAGGCCAGAACAGCGATTAATGAGCCACATAGAGTTCTGGCTGAAGAGCGTGGGTGACTTGGGTGCTATGATTGAGGAAGAGCCTTACTTGTACCTAGTGTCAGCTGACAGGGAAGAGGGTGGGGTGGCTATACTGTGTGTTCTGGTGGGAGTGACTTCTACAGCCTGCACCCTGGGAGAAGCCCTGGGATTTGTTTTGAGGAATTTGACCCAGAGCATCCGGGGACCTCCCTTCCTGCCCTTGTAGCACCCAGCGCAGTTGTTTTTCAGGATTAGAGGTCCTCCACATGCTGTGTCTTTCAGCCGTGTGAGTGTCCCCCAGTCATTTCAAGTTCCGTTTTATTCGTGATGATCACCGGCTTCTCTGGAGCTCTGTGTTCAGCGCACTTGCATGTACATGGTCTCATTTAGTTCCAATGGGAGATGTGATAGGGACAGGCAGTTCTTAGGGCTTAGAAGCAGCCTGGGTTCCAGAAGTCCCAAGTGACGTTACAGAAGAATTAGTACTCTTGCTGTAGCATGTGATTCATTTGTATCTGAGTTTTAAGTAAAGGGCCTTAGGTGTTCTCATTCGCAGGTGAGTAACCTCGGGTGAGAAGAGTGATTCTGCCCATGTTCTCAGCCAGTAAATGGTCGAGCTGTGACTCAAATCCAAGCCATCTGCTCTGGCTCCTGTGTTCTTGTTTTTCTTTCTTTTTAAAAAAAATTTTTTTTCTTAATGTTTATTTATTTTTGAGACAGAGGGAGACACAGTGCAAGTTGGGGAGGGGCAGAGAGAGAGGGAGACACAGAAGCTGAAACAGGCTCCAGGCTCTGAGCTGTCAGCACAGAGCCTGATGCGGGGCTCGAACCCACAAACTGTGAGATCATGACCTGAGCCGAAGTCGGACGCTTAACCGACTGAGCCACCCACGTGCCCCTGTGTTCTTGTTTTTCTAACTCATCTTCCTCCTTTTGCTGTAGTGTCCGAAGTCCTCTCGTTTTACGTCTGTCCCATTTCAATATTTGATTTTCAGTTCAGATAATCCCTGCTGGGATGGGTGAAGGCCTTTTAGGTTCACATGAAGATGGCAAGGGCAGAAAATGCTTCTTTTTCCCCTCTTAATTTTACATTTTTCGAAACTGCTCTCTGTCGCTTCCTTGAGATGCTCTCAGGGTCTTTGCCATGAGGTCAGCCGTAGCAGCTCCGCTTCTGGGTCTGGCTCCTGCAGGCCAGCATGGGGTGAGCCACTTTCAGGGCCACTCCGTTCCGGATGCCAGTGGATGATGGGGGTGCCTGGGAAAAATGAGGACAGGCTGCTCAGGAGCTTCTCTGTGGCCCCCCTGTGTCCCAGAGGCTCTGTGACCATTACCGTTGCAGGGCCCATGCAGTCCTGGGCTCCTCCCTGCTCTGCCTGCTCCCCTGGCATCATCACATGGTGAGTCAGGCCCTTCGCTGAGAATGAGGGCAGGGAAAGTTGGTAGATGCTGGAAGAGAACAGGGGTGCTTCCTCCATACACCTGTCTTGAGCCGGTGTCAGCACCCTAAGCCCTCCTTGGCCCAGGCTTGTGCACGGCTACTTGGGGGACCACATGGCAGCCCTGGGTGGCTTGGCCTTGGCACTCCATCCTGGACGTGGGTGTGAGTGTCAGTCTTTGAGTGGCTCCGGTCCCCTGCCCCATGCCCATGCCCCTGCTCCCCTTGCCGAGGAGGAGCACGGATGGGTTGCTTTGCCCACATTCTTAGTGTGGGGGCCAAAGTCTTAGCGTGGCCCGATTCTTTGTTTGGCATCAAGGCAGCGGCACCTGCTATGCCTTTCCCTATCCTGTCCTCTGCTGGGCCATGAGCCGACTGGCAGCAGTGGCATTCACCTCATACACCTTGGCCTCAGGTTTCTCCTTGCTCTAGCTTGGGCCCTCCTTTCCTTGAACACAGGGAGTGTCCTTTAGCAAGAGCTGCGCGGGGTTCTGGCAGAACAGAGGAAGGGACCACAGGTAGCTGTCAATACAGCTTTGGGCCTTTGCATGAAGATGAGGCCTGGGTTCCTGTACCTGGTCACACAGGTGGTTCGAGAGGCTCAGCAGTGCTTCCTGAAGCTGCCGATTGCTCTGGCCAGATCACAGGAGGCCTCTGGGCCCCAAGTTGTAGACACTTACTCCAGTAGCCTTATTATCTGCTTTCAAGTTTTTCCAGGACTCAACTCAGCCTCCTGCTGGGCTCTGTAGCCCCTGCCGGGAGCACCCTCGTGCCTTTCTCCCCTGGGTCAGTGCCCCGGGCCTGCACGGAGATTTCTGCCTCAAACCACAGTCTGTGATCCTGGGGGTAGCCCTTGGAATCTTCTTTGTTCTCTTCAGGGTTTGCTTTTGTTTCTGGAGCTTGGAGAAGCCAGTGTGGCTTTTCCTCCTTCTCAGGTCGCCTCCCTTTTGGTTCTCATCATTCACTTGCAGGCCCCCTCTTCAGCAGACTGCCTTTGCCTTGGTCCACCTTTTCCATCCTCAACTTTCCTGGAAGCATGAGTGGGTGGTGAGCGCAGCGGCCTCTGAAAAAACTTTCGTTTCCCTCCTCCCTGTCTCTCATCTCTTCTTACACCCCCTCCCCTCCTCCTGTGCGTTTGCTAAGCTGCTGTTGCTCCTCTGCCACCGTGGTCGTGGTCGCGGTCGCAAATTGTCATCCTGTGTGGTGGTTTAGGTGGGTCTGTCTCGCGGCTCTGTCGTGCTCCCTCCTGCCCACCTCTCACAGTGTCTGTGCCTCTGCCCTGCGTGACTTCTTGGAAGATGCCTGGTTCTGAGGTCCTCTCCTAGAATCTTTAGATGGCAGGAAGCAGGAGTTGGGTTTTAGGAGATGTTTCTGAATTTACCTGTGGGCAGAGTATTTGCAAGGAGTATTTGTAAGGAGACACTTGAGAAGGGGTTGTGTCAGGCAGGTTTGGTTTGTGCTCTTTGGAGCTGCCTTCTCTGAAGGATGCCTGTTGTCAGGTCCTCCCCGGCTTGGTGTGATTTCCAGGGAGCAGATTCTGCTGGATGTTCTTCGGTTTTGGCTGGACCTACAGGTGGAGTCTTTAAGTCCTGGGAAGGCCTGTGGACCGGCAGCTGTGTATGGTCTGGAGACATGGACTCCCAGGGACTGTCAGCTTGAGTCCTCCCTTCTGTCTGCAGATCTGGATCTGTCTGGTGCTCCCTTGCGCACCGCTCCTAGCACGGTGTCTGGGCTGGGCTTGTGTCCTGAGTGGGCCTGTTTAGAAGAGCCAGGGGCAGGTGAGAGTTGAGGCCTGGGTTGGGTCAGGGCTGAGCTGCTACCTCTGTTTGTCAGGGAACTGTACGGGCTGCTCGGCCACCTTCTCAGTGCTGAAGAAGAGGGTAAGTCTCGTTGACGGTGTGTTTTCAGGGGCTTGGGATGAGATGCAGGGGAGTAGTGGGGAGTCGCTGGGCCACATTGGTCCTGGGGTCCGAGGTTTGCTCAAATGAGCAGGGCTTCCCTGCCCCCATGCCCACGCCTTCACCAGCCCTCCCGTTGGATGTTGTGTTTGCTTTGTCCTGCCCCACTTGGGCACCTCCCTAGTCCCACGGTAGTCTCTGGTTCCTTGGGTGGGATCACCTGGTGGAAAGGAGGTGGGCTCTGGGCGTGGGGGACACATCTGATACTGACCTTGGCTCTTCTCTGCAGCGAAGCTGCAGTAACTGTGGAAACAGCTTCTGCTCCCGGTGCTGCTCCTTCAAGGTGCCTAAGTCCTCCATGGGGGCCACAGGTGAGTGATGCAAGTGGCCGGGGGTCAGGCTGTTGGTAGGGCTTGGCGGGTTCCCGCTTCCTCCAAGGGGTGCTGCAGTGTGGGAAGGGAGTAGGGGCTCAGTGAGAAGGCAGGGGAACTCGGGATCCTGTCTGGCCCATAGAAACATTTTCCATTCTTTAACACACAAAACACTGAAGTATTTGATGCGTGCAAAGGAACCTATTTAACATATCTGAATTATAAGGTGTAATCTAAATACCTGTGGCTGCTTCACTGAAGTTAAAAAAAGAGAGCATTAGCAACACTGCCGAGCCTCCCTGGTACCACCCTGCCTTCCCCAGAGGAAGCCACCGTCCTAATTTTTATTCTTGTTCTCATTACCTTGGTAATACTTAACAACAACAACAAAAATAATTTCTTTTCCTTCTATAGAAGCTGTACATACTCATTGTAAACAAAAGATACAGATAAAGGGAGAGCACCAGTGTGCACGTAGGATAAATGCATATGCATCTTCTAAAAAAATTGGGAGCATATTTTTCATACTGCCTGAAATATGTTATAATCACAAATCGAGGTTTTTTGGTTTTCTTTCCGGTCATGCAAGTAACATATGGTTATTCTAGAAGATTTGGAGATTACAATACAGAAGAAGAAGGAAGAAAAAAATAATCCTGTAATTTTATTACCTAGAGATAACCACTGTTAAAACATTTTGGAAAATGAACTTCTGGTGTTGTATTTAAAAAATATTTTCAATGGGGTTTTGTTGGTGCCAAAATAATTTCTAATGTAGAGCACCTGGGAGAGGCCTGCTGTTGGTATGGTCACTCCTACAGTCCCCTGTCCCCATGGAAAGAGAAGTCTGAGGGCAGGCTAGTGAGCTGGGTTAGTGAAGATGTGGGCTGGCTGGTGGGCAGCTCTTGTGGGACTTTGGGGGTTGGGGAGGTGGTTGTAGTATTGGGGCCGTAACCAAGGGGCATGAGGAAGTGTCTCACCAAGTTCTTCCTCCTTTTCAGCCCCCGAAGCCCAGAGAGAGACTGTGTTTGTGTGTGCCTCGTGTAACCAGACCTTGAGCAAGTGAGAAGAGGGGCTGGGGTCCAAAGTGGGCGTCGGTTCCTGGGGCCAGCAGCGGGCCTTACCCTCCCTAGCCGCATGTGGTGTGTGCTGGGCAAATGTGGCCTGAACGCTAGGTAGGCGTCCCCTTCCTGTCCTCGCTGTCTCCAGCTGGATTCTGGAGCTGTTCCCCACTCCTGCGGAGGGCTAGTAAGCGGCAGTTCTTGAAAACCAGAGGGAAGAGGAGCCCCTGGAGGGCCTGGCATGTGTGCCCTCCTCTGCCCTGGACTGATCAGTGGACTCAGAGCTGGGCAGGGAATATAAACTAGAGGGCAGGAGTGAGCTAGGCCTGGTCTCTGTAGGGTCTCTGAGCGTCAGGGCATCTGTCCACACCTGACAGTTCTAGGAGACCAGAGATCAGAGACTGGGAAAAGAGATTCTTCCTCTGCTTGTTGCTGGTCCAAGCCCTTGGCCTCTGAGAGCCTGCAGAAGGGCCTGGACGTGCCGTGACCCCACTCTGCTATGCGAACATTCCTTCAGGCATCAGCATCTCCTTGTTTCTCCACCAGAGGGTATGGCCAGGGCTCACCAGACCGAAAGTCCTTCTAGAAACAGGGTTGAAATTTCCATGTTCTCCCAGAGGAGGATGTGTCTAGGAGGGCCTGTCAGAGTTCTTTAGTATTAAGTGGGAAAAAACACAGGGATCCCCAGCAGCTCAAAGGGCCTCAGCCTTACCTTGCAGAAACCTTCACTAGCAGAATCTCAGGCCACATATTACCCTGGTGACAGCTCCATTGGGTAGATGCCAGGCATTCAGATCACTCTTGTTTCTTTTGCTCGGAGCCTTGGGCATCCCTCCTCTGGCACAGAGCTGCATTTCTCTCCCTGGCCCCTTGTCCCATGGAGTGTGAGATAGGCAAGCAGAGCAGAGGTCCTGAAGCCCTTGACCCTTGGGGGCCTGGGAAGTGTAGGATCTCTCTGGGCTGGGTCCTAGACTCTGGCACTGTTCCCCAGCAGGACAGTCTCACTTACGGGTTAAGGCCACTTGAGGTCCCCATCCTCTCCAACAGTTTTATGTTCACTCTGGACTTTTAGGCCGTCAGTGTCTCTCCCTAAGCCTTGAGCGGGCTCAGGCACCATTTCCCTCCCTTGGAGCTGCCCTGCCTTTTTGAAGTATTTATTTATTTATTGCATGGTTCCTGGGAGCAGGTGGCACAAGGAATGGAATGAAGAAGAGTGGGGTGCTTCTGTTCTAGGATGCTTCCCCGGAGCCACGGGCTGCCGGGGACCCAGGACCCATGGGAGGCTGAGCAGGGATCCAAGGAGACGGGCTGGGGAGACAGAGGCCATCTGAGGCCAGCTTTCTCGCCAGGCCAACCAGTGTAACTAGGGCCGGCAGTCGGGCCTGCTCCAGGCCAGGGAGGTGCAAGTCCCTGGGGAAGTGGGCAGGCCTTGGTATACCCCCTTCCTCGGGCTCCTTTGTTAACAGATGAGAGTGAAGTACCCTGTGCTTCATTTACACTGGAGAGGAACGGAAAGGATCTCTGTGTGTATGGAGAATTGTCAATAAAAAGGCCTCAAGCTTCTTATGTTTTTGTCCTGGTCCTTGAACTAACCCTCCTCCTGAGGCTGGAGAGCCAGACTCCCCCTGCCGTGGCGGAGTCTGCAGGCTTGAGCTGTGCCTGCAGGACAGGGCTGGAGGGGGTGTGGACGCTGAAGTCTGGGTGTTTGCCGGGGCGGGGGAGGAAAGCCGTGCCTTGTGCAGGTGGGGCTCAGCACATGTGTGTCGGATTGACTTGAGGCTCCGTCTTGTGACCAAATTGTGAGGGGTTGGGGTTAGGACCAGGGCTTGGCCAGCACTAAGCAATGCAGGCTTTAGAATGGAAAGATTTCAGCTAATCCCTCTTAGAAAGCAGAAAAGGATTGGCCCTCAGGCTGGGGGCGGCCGAAAGAGGATTGGCTGTGAGATGGGACGGATTAGCAGTTCTCTGAAAGCAGGGTTTGTGGGGTGTTTACTGGGTGCCAGTCTCAGTGGTAAGTGCTTTACACACATTATTCTCTTTATCCTTAGGATGGCCCTGTGAGGTAGGCACTGTTCTCCCCATTTTATAGGTAAGGACATTGAGGCCCAGGGAAGTTAGGTAGTGGTAGTGAAAGGTTTCACCTGGCACTTTGCAGACCAGAGCTGAGTTTGAGCTGGGTCTTCCAGACGGAGGCCTGGGGCAGAGAACAGGGGAGGAGAGACCCTGCCTCAGAGTTGAGGTTAGGTTGCAGCCACATTGTCACGGCCCCCTGCATATGCAGCTCACAGAGGCCTTGGTCTGTGGCGATTCTTCCTAACTCAGGAACTTCCGCATGGGAGAGCCCTGGCAGCTCTGAGGGGCCTTGAGAGGCAGGGAAGCAGCCAGGACCCCTTCCTGGCAGTTTTTACAGAAGACCGTGTTCACTTTAAAAAGCATCAGAGTGGCCTCAGCAGCCTGGTGGTCCATAGGAACAGTAAAGATGTTGGAGGAGCGGAAAATAGGGCCTTGGAACCAAAGGGGACAGCAGTGATCGTGCAGGCCCAGGGGAGAGACTGCTGGTGCTGTGCCTATGCTCTCGTGGATGGCGTGTGTCGCGGGTGGTAGCTCAGTTGGCAGCCTGTTCAGAGATCATCCAGACCAGCCCGTCTGGGAGGGACACCACATCCATTTGAAGATACGTGTTCCCCACAGCATTAGAGGATGGAACCAGAAGGGCCTTTCTCAGAGCAAGAGCAGCCTGTGTTACCCAGGGACAGTCTGGTGGCAGTAAGGAGCAGGCGCTGCTATGGCCGGCCCCACACGTGGCCCTGCTCTCCCATCGGCGGCGGCCATGCTGGAGTGAGTTGCCACAGGGGCATTGCCTCTGGGCCTTTCTTTCTGTGCTGCTTTCCTTTGTAAAATGGTCATGATAGTGACCGCTACCTTTTAGGGCAGCTGTGAGGAGTCAGTGAGCGTGGAGCAAGGCATGGAGCACGGTGCCTGGCGCAGGCTGAATGCTCCATAAACACCAGTCTGTTACTACCGTCCTGGCAATCTTACAGTGAAGATAACTCTGTTCTAGATGGCCTGGGTGGCTTGGAACAGTGGTGTTTTATTTTATTTTATTTTTTTAATCAGAGAATAATCTTAGATGATTATTCAGGAAAGAATCGGGCCAGCGTGTAGTTTGAAAAAGCAGAGTCAATATTTTGGGAAAAGAAAAACAATGCCTAACGTTGATGAAATAGTCTGTAGCATGAGTAGCGTCTGGGACATGGGATACTGGGGCTTGGGAAACGTGGGTTTCACCATCCGGGGTCTGGATCTTCACAGAAGGGAAGCCAGGGATAGACAACTTTCAAGTGCAGGTACCGCTGGGAAGATGGAGCCATGGAGGGATTTGCCAGGATTGGACTGTGTCTTCCAGCTGGCGGGGGTCCACAGCATGGAGAGGACCGAATGTGAGGTGGCTTGGAGGACGGACTGGCCATCAGAGAATTGGATGCCTGGTTTATTATTATTTTTATTTATTTATTTTTAATGTTTATTTATTTTTGAGAGAGCGTGAGCAGGGGAGGAACGGGGGGGGGGGGGCAGAGGATCCATAGCGGGCTCCACGCTGACAGCCCGATGTGGGACTCAGACTCATGAACCACAAGATTGTGACCTGAGCCAAAGTCCGATGCGCAACTGACTGAGCCACCCAGGTGCTCCTGGATGCCTGGTTTAAAAGATGTCCCCAATTTGTTCTCAGGCACCCATCGGGAGGGACAGCAGCCAGGTTCTACTCCGGCTCTGGTGCCCGTTGGGACAGACCTGGGACAGACAGATACCTCCCACAGCCTGGCTTGAGTTGAAGGTTCTGTCATCTTTTTGTGGTTTGGTGGGGGTGGGGAGCAGTCTCCCGTGAGCCCTGGCAGACTTTGAACTGGCCCTGGTTTCTGGGGTCTTCAGAATTTGTAGTCATTTATCACCTGGCCCTCAGAGCTGAAGCCAAACGAAGTTCCATTTTCATGCCCTTATCTCCATGGAACCTTCAAGGCACCCCTTTTGAGAGGCCGTGGTTCTAGCATCTCCCCTACAGCTGGCTCTGAGATCATGAGAACACCTACGTTTGTAGAGCACCGTACCAGGCAATGTGCTGAACACGACTGTTACTTAAACCTCATGACAACCCTAGAAGCTAGGCTCGATTATGAACTCCATTTAACTGATGAGTAAAACGGAGGCCTGGAGAGGTCAAGTAACCTGCACAAGGTCACATAGGTAGTAAGCCATGGAGCCAGGGTGTGGATCGTGCCACAGGTGCTTGCAGATGCCTCATCAGAGAAAGTTTGGGTGAACGTAACAGTCCTGGCTCTCACCCTCCCCTCTGTTCTGCCTTGCCCCCACCAGCTCCAGGATCTTCTGAGCCACCCCTGAGCTAACTGGAGGGGCCTGCCCATCCCTAGCCCTAGCAAAGGGGGCTCAGCCTCCAGGGGAACAGAGGCAGCCTTGTGGTGGGAGCTCCCCGCAACTGCCAGCACCACTCCCCCTTGGTTGGGTCTGTTTCAACACCCCAGAGCAGCACATTCCATTCTGTAGCACAGCTGGGGGCTGGGGATTCCGGATTCCCCTGGCCGCCTGCTTTCTTCAGGGCCCCAGCAGAGCCTGCTGTCTGGGCTGGGACACTGGGTCCCAGCCACACACATTCCAGCAGCAACCACCCCCCACGTTGGATTTGCCAAGGAGTGAACTTTAGCCAGGATTACAGCCGACTAAACAGTTGTGGGATGTGAGCTTCCTTTGTGGGGCTCAAGAGGCTGGATGCTGATGGGGCTGAGAGGGGAGGAGGGGTTGGGGGTGGGCTGCTTTAGGAGTCAGGAGAAAAGCCGCCGCCGTCTGAGGCAGGCTTCTCTGCCGCTGTCATGGCCCCTGGAGGGGGATCTGAGCAGGGCTCCCAGAAATCTTCCTGTAAGGCAGGGCAGCAGAGGCATTGTACCCCACCCCCGCTGGGCTTCGCCCCCAGTAGTATAGTGGTTAAGAGCAGGGAGTCAAATCCTAGTGCCACCACTATGTACCAGCTGTGTGTCCTTCAGTAAGTTAATTAACTTCTTTGAACCTCAGCCTTTGAACCTCATCATTAAAATGGGGATAATAATAGTACCTACTTCCAAAGGGTGTTGGCAGGATTAAATTATAATACCAAAGTGCCTGGGGTAGTGCCTGCCACCCAGCATGGACTTGACATTTTTTGATTGCTAGTATTATGTCTTCTCCCCTCCATTGGCTTACATCGCACCTGGGTGTGTATTTTCTGAAGCAAACTCCCAAGTGTAGGTTCTGTCCTCCTGAAAGTAACAACTCCAGGTAGGTAAGATGTTCCTGTCTTTTCCCTGCCTTTTTGCCAGTAGCGTTTCTTAGTTAACCAATCAGGAATGTACTGAGCACCTATGATGTGTAGGCACTGTGCTAGCTAGGTCAAGGCCTTTGGTTAATAACAAATATTAAACTGATAAGAACAGATACTACACTTGATCTTAGCCAAAAGGCCGAGAAGCGATTATAACAAATATTATCATTTAATGAACACTTTCCAAATGCTGGGCACTGGCTCCAGGAGCTTTTCATATATTTCCCTATTTTTTCAGCCACCCTGTGAAGTAGACATTATTGCTCCATTTTACGGTGTTCCCAATGTCACATGGTATCTAAGTCACAGGATTGGAACCCAGAACTGGGCTCTCCTACCTCTTTTCACCTGATCCTGAGCATTTAGCAGCCTGCCCCAAATCCTTCCTGTTCTTTATCGGAACTCTGAGTTTGCACCCGGCCGAAACACTTGACTTCCTCTGCTCCCTTGCAACTAGGGATGGCCACGTGACTCCGTTCTGGCCGAGGAGCTACGTAGTGGAAATCTACCAGGTGGGACTTGGGAAATTACTGTTTTCCTGATCAAAAGGGCCAGGGGCAGCTGACGGGCTGCTTTTGCTTGAAGCCCTTCCCTGCCCTGCTGCCTGGAATGTGGTCGAGAAGTGGGGAGGAGGAGGCAACCACGAGAACAGAAGCCACCCCTGGCAGGGCAGGAAGACAGAATGAGCCAGGGACATGGACCTCCCACCAGCCCATCTCCAGACCTCTCGTGTGGAGCAGCCCCACCGTTTCTTGGGGTTTCTGTCAGAGGCAGCCGTTCACCGACACACAGCCCAGATGCTCGCCGGGCAGCACCAGCTGTCTGTCTCCAGGCCGGCCAGGAGGGAGCATGTTGTGACTGAAGGAAATGAAGGGTGGGCTCAAGCCGCGTGGGGCTTTGCCCGGTCTTTGGAAGGATTCTTCTTGGTCCCAGGGGAGAGACTGCCGGGAGGGTCCCACAGCAGATGTCGGGAGCAGAGCAGAGAGCAGGGCTTGACCCCTGTGTGGGGGGCGGGGGAGGAGTGCTTTACTGGGGCTTCCCAGGATGGGCTAAGGGAGCCTCTCCCCAACCGCCGCCTCTCACTGGCTGCCAGCACCTGACAGAGGTCGCTATTGTGCTCTAGCCAGAAGTTGCTTTGAGTCCTGTGTGTTCAGTGGAAAAATAATCCCTGGTCCTGGTTGACCATAGAAGTGTCCGTAAATATTTGGTCGGGGTAGGAGTTTGGGAGACAAGGGGCAGATTCAGGGAGCTGGAGGGCTCTGGGTGAGGGTGGGCGGCAGCGGCTTCCTCAGAGCTGAGGACAAACAAGCAGGCCTCTGCTGCTCCTGACCTGTGGTGAGGCCACCTGACTGCCCGGGGAGGTGATTTACGGGCAGGCTGTCAGACCACCTGTTAGCTTCCCCTGGCCCCACAGCAGAATGTGGGCCCTTTGGCCTGCCTCACTTCTCTGTGGCAGCCTGCTTCTCTGAGAGCCCTGGAAGCCAAGGTTCTCCTCACAGGACGCGCCCCATTGTCTTGGAGGAGCGGGGAGCCTGGACTGGACTTGGCAGCTGTACACACTGTCGCTGGTGAGGAAAGCTGCTCTGGGGTGTCCCGGCCCCCTGCCCTGGGTACCTCTGCCTCGTCGCTCGGCTTTTCTGACAAACCCCCGGGATTTCCTCACACCACCCCTTCCCTGAGTAGCAGGAGCCCGTTGCCTCCATTTTAAGCCTTCTCCCCTCCCTGCCCCATTCAGTTCACGGTAGCGGCCCGCGTGTGCTCTGAAGTCACTGAAGAAGCCCCTCGGTTGTTATAGCCACTTCCTTCCCACACGCAGGACCAAGAAGCTCCAAGCCTGAGGTAACCTCAGCCCCTCACCCTCCTGCCTCAGCGGCTGGCTTATCTAGATCAAGGTTTTCAACACAGGCGGCATCCCACCCTGGAGAGCATCTAGAGATTCAGATTTCCGAGCACCCTCCAGAGATCCAGATTTAATTGCATAGAGTGGGGCCCAGTGTTTTGCAAAAGCTCTCTAGATTTGAAGGTTTATGTGTCAAAATGCAGATTCTGATACAGCAGGCCTGGGGTGCCCCCCCTCCCCCCCAGCTTGTATTTCTAACCAGCTCCCAGGGGATACAGATTCTCTGGTCCCTGTAGCACAAGTCTATACCATTATCCCTACAGTTCAGGATCAGTGCCCAGTGTGTGTGTGTGTGTGGGGGGGGGGGGGGGTGGGTGGTGGGGAGCAGGGGGTCTGAGTGCTGAAGGGGTAGGAGAGACATGTTTAGACCCCTGGCTCTTCAGAGTAGTTTCCTGTGCTCCAACCTTCTTGGGATCTGAGGGCAGACATTGTCAGGGAGATGTGGCAGGATTGTGAGAGCCTTTTGACCATGGGAGAAGGCTGGGGATCTTGGCATCTACCTCTTCAGGAACAAAAGGAGGGCCATCTCCATCCCTCACTTAGTGATGCGGATGAGAAGGGTGCTCTCAAGGGATCTTACAAGAACATGGGCATTGCTCTTAGGCGTTCCAAGTATGCCTGTGTGGACAGGCCATGGGTTATGACAAGGGCCTCTTCCTAAAAGTCCCTTCTGACCCTCCCTCTCTCCACCTCTGGGGACCAGCTGACAAAGAAATAACTTAGTCAAAACCAACTTATTTTTCTTTGATTTAATTAAAAACTTAAAAAAAAATTAAAAACCAAACCTTGCCTGCAACTAATCTAGTACCTATGGCCTTGCTGCGTAGCAATAATTTACTCATCATCAGGGTAAAAGGGACATGCGGAGGCTGAGGGATGAATCCCAAAAAGCAGCCTGTGGGAGGGGGTCTGGGCTGGGCTTCTCCAGTCTAGCTGGAAGGGAGAGGGGAAGAGATGGGGAAGGTGGGGGAACTGTAGCTGGAAGGTGCTACGACCCTAATGCCCCTCCTTTGGGGGGGCTATGATGACACGAGGGAGCAGTGGGGGTGGGGGACTGGCCCCCAAGTAGCTCAGCCTAATAGACTTTCTGAGGCGAGGCCTCCCCACCAACAGAGTGGAGCTGACAGCATGGTCTGTTCTGGAAGCCACCTCGTGAGGCTGCTCAGAGCCCCTCTATGCTTCCCTTGCTCTCTCCTCCCACCACCTACTTTCTGAAACCCTGAGCTTTCAAATGAGAAAGCTCTGCTCCTAAGAGAAGTCCCCAGGGACTCCAGAACCCCTCAGTCAAGGACAGCTCAGGTTCCATGCCCATTCCTTAGGGCCTGTGCTGGTAAGAGCTCTGCTCTGCATGGAACCGCTCTCTGTCAGGGCTGGGTCAGCCTGGGAATAGAGGTGAGGCCAGATGGGCAGGAAGAGAGAGAATGCCCCAGGGGTGGGGACAGAGAGCAAGGCACAGCTGGGTGGATGGGGCAGGGAGGAGCGTCCTTCAGTGGGGTTCAGCAGCCCCATAGAAGAAGGGGTAGTAGAGGGAGCAGGGGTAGGAGAACATGAACTTGACTGCGAATTTCATCTCCTTATTCTTCTTGTCCCAGCGGTAGACGGCCATCAGCAGCAGCTGTCCGTCCACCTTACGGCCCATGACCAGGAAGCTGCCGGCCAGGCTGTCCAGCTGTGGACAGGGGCAGCTGGCACCATTCTTCATGTGCAGCACCAGCCTCTTGGTGTCCTTGCGCTTCAGTGGGCCTGGCTTGAGCAGCTTCTTTTTTTTCTGGGCTCCAATCAGCTTCCGGTCCCCATTCTCTATCTTGATCTCCTTGATGCGCATCTTAACCACTGTGTGTGGGGTGGGTAGACAGAGGGACCGTGTGAGAATGGGCAGGTTTGCTCCGGCTGCTGGTGGCCCCACAGTTGGTGCTCAAGCCTGAAGTTCCAAGCCTGGGTCTTGGGAAGGTGGGCTTATATGGGTACATTTTTGAAGCTCCTATCATGTGCTAGACTTTCACCGGCACTATCATGTTTCAGCCTTGAGCTATGGTGGGGGGGAATGAGGTTAACCCCAGAGCCCCTGCCTTTCCATGAACCAAGTGCAGGGTGGACAGCTCCTGGTGGGGAGTGGAGTAGGGTGTTGGGGTCCCCAGGAAATACCGCAGGTGGAGCTGCCCAACTGGAAGGGGAGGTTTGGTGGGGGGCGGGGTCCTTGTGACAGAGGGAGGCTGGACTTCATGATCTCTGGGGGTGCTTTGAAATGTGATTTCTGGCTCTGTGTGTGTGTGTGTGTGTGTGTGTGTGTGTGTGTGTGTGTGTGTTTGGAGCAATGATGGGCTGATAAATGTTTAACAGCTGGCCCTAGGGAGGGGGCCCGCTCTGTAGCATGTGCTGGTTCCCATGGGGTAAATCCCCCCACCATGGCCCACCGCATCACAGAGCACTAGGTCGGGAAGTGTGCACAACCAGCTCTTGCTGGTGCAAACACACCACTGTAATCTGTGTGACTGTAGAATGGGTTCGGAGTGTGATGTGTGGTGCTGTGTATTTTATTTATTTTTTTTTTTTTATTTTTTTTTATTTTTTTAATTTTTTTTTTTTTTAACGTTTATTTATTTTTGGGACAGAGAGAGACAGAGCATGAATGGGGGAGGGGCAGAGAGAGAGGGAGACACAGAATCGGAAGCAGGCTCCAGGCTCTGAGCCATCAGCCCAGAGCCTGACGCGGGGCTCGAACTCACGGACCGCGAGATCGTGACCTGAGCTGAAGTCGGACGCTTAACCGACGGAGCCACCCAGGCGCCCCTGGTGCTGTGTATTTTAAGTATGAGAGTATTTCTGTGGTGTGTCTGGAGTGTGAATGTAGGGGTGAGCGTCGGGGAGGTGGTTGAAGGCCTGAGTGGTCGGGGTGATCAGGACATTCAGGGTGGCTGCAGAGAGCTTCATACAGTTGGGGACTGGGAGTCTGGAACATGGGGGTCACTTGGGCTAGTCTCCCCTTCTACAGGCATCTGGATCCCCCATCTCTGTGAGGAGCCAGGGAGATGCCAGAGAATGATTCTGTCCACCCAGGGAAGGAAACTTATAAAATCTTTCTATCTCTCTCTTTCTCCCCTTACCCCCTCTCTTTCCCTCTCTCGGATACACACATACCTTGCAATAGTAGTAATCTCTTTACAAACAGACTAACAACATAAAAGACTTGCTGAACTAAGGATTTCATTGCTATCTCTTTTTTACAGACAGGGAGGCTAAGACACAAAACAGGAGTCAACTTGGCAAAGGCCACATGCTGGGTCGTGTGGGCCTGACTAGACTTTGCTCACTGTCCCAGGAGTGGAGAGGCCCCAGGACGAAGCCGTGGGACAAGTGACTGCAGCTCGCCTGGCCAGCGGTGCATCGGGTACCAGGCCGAGGTGCCCCAGGGACGAGGGTGCTGTACTTCCACCCTGGGGCCCATCTCTCCCCCGGGTGCCCCCATCCATCTCTGGGCTTAGCCTGCTTCTCCTAAAGGGAATCTAGCCCTGGAGGCCCCTCTGTGGGCCAGTGCCAAGGGAGGACTGGAGGAGCCCTGGCCAGGGATGGTTTCTGGGCCCATGGACCATGGCCTTGAGGGGCTTCTGAAGCCCCTGAGATAACCTGCAAAAAGAGCTGCATTTCTCTGGGGAGAGGGTTCATGGCCCTGATCAGATTCTAAGAGGAATCCACGATGCAGAAACTGTTAGTATTCAGTGTGATGGTTGTGGACGTGTGTGTGTGTGTGTGTGTGTGTGTGTCAAGGAGAGGCACTGGGGCAGTGGCCATGTGGGCTCCACACTCACCGAAGTCGCTGGAACACATCTGTTCCATGAGGCCATCGGCACTGTGCTCCATTTCACACTGGGCACAGATCTTGGTCACTGTGAAGAGAGAAGCAGGGGTGGAGACGAGGGAGGCTCATGAGGGGATCAGAGTTCAATAAACCACTTAGAGCCCAGGCTAATGACTGAAGAGCCACCTCCCCCTGCCAAGCCTCCACTCTGTCATCAGGAACTGGGATGACGGTACCGATGGTCACTGAGGGGTTGTGAGGTTCAAAAGAGATAAGGTTGCATGGGGACAAAACTGTCCCAGTGGGCACCACTGCTCCATGGCCCTGGCAACTGCAACCATGACGTGGGCTGTCTTCTAAACTTTGTTTCATTTAATCCTCAGACTATGAAGTATTACTCTTCAAGAAAAGAAAACTGAGGTCCAGAGTGGCTACCCACTCTGCAAAACTATTGAGAAGTGAGTGTAGGACTCAGGATTTGAGGCTCCCAGGCTAGTGCTGCAGTAGGGGTAATCTGCAGGGGCTTTCTAGGAACACAGGTCCAGGAAGGTGGGGGACAGTGACACTGCCAGGACAGGGACTGTGGTAAACTGAGGGGACCACCCTCTAAGGTGGGTGGCTTAGCGTGGCCAGAACTTCTGATTTTTCCAGGGAAGCCACAACTCTTAATTTTTATATGAAATATTTTGTTTTATTGGCCACACACACGCTTTGGGCTGCCTCTGGTTCTCAGGCCACCACACAGCACCTGACCTCTGTCCCATGTCTCTGCCTCCAGGTAGGTGCCCCATCACAGGGGAAGGTGGGCTTCAAAGAGGGCAGGACTGTGCGAGCGGGGCCAGGTGGGGTTCCGAGCCTGGGATTTCCCTGCCTTACAGGCTGTTAATATTGGGGTTCCAAGGAAACCAGAAAAAGGAATCATGCCAGGATCCCTGTTAGGGACTGCACTGTCTCTGCTTGAGCTGGCTGTCTCTCCCCTGCTTCCTGACCCCAGCACAGGGTATTTCCCTTCTCTCCACACACTCCACACCCAGTCTCAGGACCCCTACCTGACTCTCAGGAGGGGACGTGGGGGTGCAGGACCAAGGGCTGTGTGGGTGAGGCGAGCCCTGAGGGGGTGGGTAGGGTGGTCAGAGGGGAAAGCAGTGCTGCCTCCTGGGGAAGTTGCAGCATCAGGGGCTCCTTAGACTCCTGACAAACTGCCCAGACACAGCTCTCCTGCTCATGCCGCTGTTTATTCCCCGGTCTGGTGCCCAGCCCAGGCTTACTCTGCTTGGAAGGAGTTTGGCGTTTGGGGTGGGCCATGGGGCGCACAGGGAAGGGAGGCTGAGGCCAGGGAGAGATTAGGGGTAATGGGACTGGGGGCGGTTGGGAGGTGGCACGTAGGATCTCACGGGTTTCTGGAACCTGAGCTGGCTTCCTATATTACTTA
This sequence comes from Panthera leo, assembly GCF_018350215.1. Lineage (NCBI taxonomy): Eukaryota > Metazoa > Chordata > Mammalia > Carnivora > Felidae > Panthera > Panthera leo. Next base: position 56,323,760 of record NC_056689.1, read on the forward strand.
TGGGAAAACCGAAGCTCCAAGTTCAGCAGCTCTCCCAAGGGCTCCTTGTCAGTGGCAGATGCTGGCAATCTGCTCTTTCTTCCTGCATTGAGCTTTTACCCCAAGGCCTCCCAACCTGGGGGATTGGGGAAGAGAGTGGGAGAATTTGGGGTTCCCAGGTGCAGAAAATGGGGGGTGTGAGTGTTGGGGGGTGGAAACCATAGCCCAGGAGCGTGCTTACCCCAGTCTTCGCTAAACCCCTTCCCCCCGCCCTTCTCCCTTCCCGAGGTCCCAACACGGGATGGGAGTGATGCTTGTTTTGGTGCCCTGGGGTCCAGAGCTGTGGAGGAGGTGAACGGGCTTGGGCATTGTTTAGCGACCCTGGGCATTCTTGGGCTTAGGCCACAAGGCATTTATGGGGATGCCCCAGGATGGGGGGACAGCATTGGGGCTACCCAGGGATTCCAGAGGTTTAGGAAGGTGGGCGCTGCCAGGGACCCCAGGGGCGTCTTCAGGAACGGAGTTGGAATGGGGAGAACCCGCGAGCTTTGTCCAGAGCCTGGGAAGGCACTAGTCTGGCAGTGTGTGGGAGGTGGGAAGGCTGGAAGGCTGTGGGGGACAGTTCCCGGGGTACGCAGGGCTGAGCGAAGGCGGTGTGTGTGTGTGTGTGTGTGTGTGTGTGTGTGTGTGTGTGTGTGGTGGGGTGCCATCTCCGGGAGGCTAAGGGCCCAGCTCGCGGGCGCCCGGGGCTGTCGGAGCGCGCGGGGGCGAGGGCGGCGGCGGCGCTACCTGGAGGCGCGGTGGCAGGCAGGTGTCCGAACTGCACAGCGATGCAGAGGTCGTTGTCCAGGGGGAACTTGTGGCAGTGCAGCATCTCGGGCCAGGGGAAGCCGTAGGCCTCCATGAGCGGCGCGCAGCCGGCGCGCACGGCCTCGCACAGCGAGCGGCACGGGTAGATGGGCCGGTCGAGGCAGACGGGCGCGAAGAGCGAGCAGAGGAAGACCTGCGTGTCCGAGTGGCAGCGCTTGGCCAGCAGCGGCAGCCAGCTGCTCGCCTGCTGCTTCACCTCGGCCAGGCTCTCGTGCTCCAGCAGGTTGGGCAGCCGCATGCGCTTGTAGCCCACGGTGTGGCAGAGCGGCAGGTCGGCGGGGATGTCGAGGCACTGCGGCGGCTTGGAGTACGAGCGCCCGTGCAGCGGCTCGGCCTGCCAGCCGTAGTAGTACTCCTCGCCGCGCGCCGGCGCCCCGTGAAGCGCCCCCAGCAGCAGCGCCAGCGCGGCCGCCCGCGCGCCCCCCGCCGCCGCCCGCATGGCTGCGCACACCCCGGCCTCTCGGTGCGCGGCGCCCCCAGCTGCCCCGGCGCGCGCCCGCCGCCCCGCCGCTCCCCTGCAGCCGCCGCCGAGGTGGCCCGAGTGCTCGGCTCCCGGGCGCACCGAGTGATCCTGGCGCCTCCCACCTCGGGGCTCCGGGCCCGGCCTCGCCGCGCGCCCCAGCCAATCTCCGGCCGCCCGGCCCCCCGGCCCCGGCGGGGAGTCGAGGTGGAGCCCCCTCGGCCCCTCCCGCCGGCTCCCGCGCGTCCCGCCCCGCGCCGGCTCGCGCGCCCCTCTCTCGCGCACCGGCTCCCCGGCCTCAGCGCGGGGCCGGCCTCGCGCCGCTCCCGGGGCGTCCTCACGTCCCTCGCCTCCCTGGGCATTACGTCGCAGGTCGAGTTCTCCATCCTTCCTCCTTATCTCCCTCCGCCACAGCCTCTCCTGTTCCTTTTCTCACTCACTTCACTTGCTTATCTGTCCGTCTCGGCCTTTCCCCCTCCGCTCTGTTTTCTCTTCCCTGACACCTCGGTTCTCCTTTCTCCTGGCGGGAGGCTCCTGGCTGCCCACACCCTCCTGCTCCAGGAGGGCAGTTCTTCACCCGTCCGATCTCGAGCATTTGTCTGAACTCCCCCTGGTGCCCGGCACTGTGCTGGCTGCCGGGGAATCAGAGATGGATCTGACCCAGGACTTCCCACCTCCAGGGACATCGTAGCCTAGTGGGGGCGCAGGTAATCATAACTGCCATTCATGGAGCTCCCAGGGCCGTACACACGGCGCAGTACTTCACGGCTTTATCACCTACTATTTCTATTGCTAGTTAATGCTTATTGGATCCTTACTGTGTCTGTTCTAAGCACATCGCATAGGTTACCCTGTTTAATTCTCAGAGCAATGCTATAATAAGGCGAGTGGGTAGTTATTATCCCCACTTTACAGATAAAAGTATCCAGGCAAAGAGAAGTTAAGTAAGGATAGGGGCCAGGACTTGAACCCTGGTGGTCTGGTTCCAGAGTCAGAGCCAGGGCACAACCAGGAGGTCTGGATTCGGAGTCTGCAGGCCTACTGGCTATGGGGTGCTTAGGGTGAAGTAACTGGCCCTCAGTCACATAGCTAATAGGTGAAGGAGCCAGAATTTGAATCCAGGCTTGGGCTCCAAAGAGGCCGGGGCTTAAGTACTCTGCCCGAAGGTAATTTCCAACCCAGGACAGGAATGGCTGTGGGAGGAGGAAGGAATTGAGGATATCCAAGGAGGCATCAGAGAGGAGGCATTCAGGAACCCCATGTTTGCCCCCTGCCTTCCATTGGCTTTCGTGTGGGAGGAGCCTTTGGAGGGAGGCTTGGGGGTGGGGAAGCTTCTTCTTGAGAGCCTGACCTGAGACCTGACCTCCCCGGTCTTTGGTGGGGAGGTCCCCTGGGAATGTGTCTCGTAGGAAGGCTTGGGGAAGTCTGGGGCTTGGGTCTGTGCTTGCCCCTTCCACTCTTGCCCTTATACCTCCTACCCCCATCCTCCTGACTGTTTCCAGGGCTCCTGTCTTCCCATGGATCTGTCCTTCCTGTGGTAGTGGAGACGGGTGAGGGGCCACTCTTCCTAATGTTCAGCAGACACACATGAAGCCCCTACTATGTGCAAGGCTTGGGGTGTGGTGTACACACCACAGATGGGATGCTTTATCTGATCTGGTTGTGAAAAAAAGACAAAAGGCAGGACAGAAGAAACAGAAGCAATTCAGCAGATGGAGCCCAGGGTGGGAAATGATGGCTTTTGATGTCCAGGACGACCTAGTTGGGTTCAGGTGAAACAGGCAGAGGACCTTTGCCCTCCTTTCTTCCTCTCCCAACCCCCAGCATGAAGAGGTTCTGTGGATGAAAAGCCAGAAGGTACAGGACCTCTCCCTGCAGGCCCAGGCAGCGGAGTGTAGTAATGGTACAAGAACCAGGACTTTGCAGACAAAATGAGCCAGGTTGAAGTCCAAGTGCACTTTTGCTGAGTGACCTTGGGCAACGACTTAGCCATTCTGACCATCCATTTTCTTGTTTGTAAATGGAACATTCTCAGTAGTTATTGCGAGGGGCCAAGAAAATGACGCATGGAAAGAAAGCCCCCTGCATAATGCCAGCGTATAATAGGCACCTAGGAATGTTAGATCTCTAAGAAATGTATGACTTTAGGGTAAGAATGTGATGTGTGTTCTGAAGGCTTCCTTGGCCTTGGCTCTGGTCTGGGGCTCTGAGCAGCGATGCTGTTCTCTGTGCTCCAGTTCGCTCTCATCCCTGATTCAGGCTTGGCAGGGTTTCTGCACGTCAGGGAGGTGTGGTCCTGGGCACTGGCAGGGAGTGTTGGCGCCCCCCAAGTGGTCGTGCAAGGTGCAGGCTCCCTGGGCAGCTGGTCGCCTGTGCTGTTCTTGGCGTCCCAGTGCCCGGCCTGTTCCTGTTGCTGGTTACGTAAGAACTGTGCAAGGCCTAAGAGCCAGGTGAGTCTGTACCCGGCAGCTCACAGGCTTCTAAGGGCAGAGGGGCCGAGCTGGGAGCCTCCTGGAAGGGGAAGATGGGCAGTCTTTGCCCGACAACTCTGCCTTGGGGACTCCCAAGACTCCCTGACATGTGAGATTAAGGAGGGAAGGCCTTCGCAGGAATGAAGCCTAGGTGGGGGCTGTCAGGAAGAGCCCTCTCTCCAGCCAGGTCAATGGGTCACCCTGGCTCTGTGGCCCGGGCAGGGAGGAGGCTGCACTCTGATGTCATGTCTTTTCCTGATGAGCCTGTTCCAGGGCCTAGGCAGCTGTGGGGAACGCTTGGCGTGCTGGGCATCTGTCCATCTTGGAGCTTCTGCAGTCTGTCCAGGTGCACGTTTCCCCGAGGTGATTGAGGGACCGTTCGTTCAAAAAAAAAAGCATATCTGTGGTTTGTCGTGAGCAAAGGTCTACATAGATGCCTGTTAGATCAAACTTGTTAGTTATGTTAGCAAATCTATGTTTTTCTACTTTTTTATTGCCTACTTCAGTGATTCTCCAAGTGTGGTCAGGGTTCTCCTGAGGGGCCCCAAGTCCCTTTAAGGGAATCTACAACTGTCAGAATTGTATGCAATTCAGAGATTCACTCTAAACAAGATAGACTAATGGATCTTAAGGTAACAGGGTAAGAAAAGTTTATTGATATGGATTCGGATGCTACATTACAACCAACATTTAAGGAACTGTCACATGGCAGGTTTTTAGTAGTATCAAAGAAGAATATGTACAATATCTGAAAAGGCTGTTGAAATATTCTATTTTGCAGCTACATTTCTATGTGAGGCCAAATTTTCTTCATATGCTTCAAGCAAAACAACACGTAACAACAGATTGAATGCAGGAAGAGGTATGAGAATCTAAATCTATTAAACCAGACATGAGAGAGATTTGTAAAAATCAAGACAATGTCACTCTTTTCACTATTTTTTTTTTGTTTTGTGAAATATAATTATTTTCCACAGAATTTGTTATTTATGTTAACATATAAGAGGTTTATTTTTGTTATTTTAAATGGGCTAATAAATAAAATTTCCCTCAGTTTTAATTTTAAACGTGTAAATATTGGTAGGTATAAAAGCATATAAACAAAAGGTCTTTAATTAATCTAAAAACCTCAATCACTTTTAAGAGTATAAAGGGTTCCTAAGACCAAAAATTTAAGAACTGCCAGTTTACATATTTCCTTCCTTCCTTCCTCTTTCCCTCCTTCCTCCCTCCCTCCCTCCCTCCCTCCCTCCCTCCCTCCCTTCCTACTTTCCTTTCCCTCATTCCTCCCTCCCTTCCTTCCTCCATTCCCTCCTTCCTTTCCCTCCTTCCTCCTTCCCTCCTTCCTCCCTTCTTTCCTTCCTCCCTCCCTTCCTTCCTTCCATCCTCCCTCCCTCCCTCCCTCCCTTCCTTCCTCCCTCCCTCCCTTCCTTCCTCCCTTCCTTCCCCTCCTTCCTCCTTCCCTCCTTCCTCCCTTCCTTCCTTCCTCCCTCCCTTCCTTCCTTCCTCCCTCCCTTCCTCCCTCCCTCCCTCCCTTCCTTCCTCCCTACCTTCCTCCCTACCTTCCTTCCTTTCCCTCCTTCTTCCTTCCTTCCTTCCTTCCTTCCTTCCTTCCTTCCTTCCTTCCTCCCACCCTCCCTCCCTCCCTCCGTCTCTCTCTTTCATAATCCCTACACCCAGGGTGGGACTGGAACCCAAAACCCTGAGCTCAAGAGTTGCATACTCTACTGACTGAGCCAGCCAGGCACCCCTATTCTATTCATTTCTGATAGAGGTGTATAAAATCTACTTTGATTGTGGGTTTTCCTTTTTTTTTTTTAATCAATTTTGCTTTATATACTTTGAAGCTATGTTGGGAGCATAAAGTTTCATGACAACTATATGTTCTGGTTGGATTATAATTTCCATCTGTATGAGATAGCCTTCTTCATTCCTTTTAATGCTTTGGTCTTGGGAATAATAATTCCAGGAACCAACATTTAACTAGAGCCTGCTGTGGGCTGGGCATATACATGAAATAGTCTCAGTCCCTGTCCATGTGGAGAATGTGGACACACAAAGGCAACGTAGTGTGGCAGGAAGAATCTGGGCTTTGAGTCAGACTGACTGGTGGTGAATTCTGAGCACTTGCTAGCTGTGTGTCCTTGGGCATACGTCTCTTGAGCTTTGAACCTTAATTTCTTCACGTGTAGGATGAGGTGAAGAACGTTTATTTCCTGGGTGTTAGTGAAGACCTACTGAGGGAAGGGAGGAGAGGAGCACCCAGCATAGTGCCTGGCATCCGGTAGCTCTGTGATCAGTACTATAATGGAGCCATGAGCGAGAGGTCTGCCCCTCTCATGTCTCTTACAAGGCCCCCAGGGAGAGGCAGTGCATGACAGTGGGGAGTGCACCAAGCTTGGATTCAGAAGATTCAGTTGTGTGTTTTCAACTCAGTAGGAAGTCCCCTCCCCCCACACACCCTGAGTCTCATCTGGGGAGACACCCAGTGTCCTCATCTGGGAAATGGGGAGGATCACCTCTGCTTTACATTCTCCATGGGGCCATCTTGATGATCAAATGAGATAATGAAGAGGAAGAGAGTTGAGATGATGATGGAGGTGAGGCTGGCTTTGTCCTTGGCTCAAGGCCAAGGACCTCTTCTGTCCCGGTCTGTGAGGAGGTCCTGCTGGCACAGGCTTGCCTGCCTCCCGGGAGGGCTGGGATGCCCAAAGCATTGAGACAGAGCTAGCAGGGACCCATTGTTGTCCCCCAGCGTCTCCTCCCCTCCCATTGCCTAGAAGAGGAAACTAGAACTTGGCCTTCCTGGCTCCCAGCCCAGTGCTCTTCCTACCACACCTATAACACTGTTTTACTTTCCATCATTTAGCTTTGTTGACTGCAAAGTCAACATCTGTTGCAGAGTCCCAGCTCTGCAGAGTCTTCCTGCTGCACAACCTATGCTCTGGGAAGCAGTTCAGAAGGGCCTATCTGGGATCTCTGGGTGCCTTCTAGCAGTGGGGGCCTGGTTGCAGAGGGGCTGGATCTGGGCCCGCTGTCATTGAATCAAATGGCCAGGGAGACAAGTCGCAGTCCTTCCTTCTATGACCCTGGACACCAGCAGGCACACTGGTTGTCCTGGACCTCGGGGGAACAAAAGCAGAGACCAAGCACGTCTTGGACCTGGGGCATGTCTGGCTCTAAGAATGCCTGAAATGCAAAAGAAAGCATGCAGGTGGGCTTTGCTAACATTCTCAGGACAGGGCTGGGGACAGAGAGAAGGCTCTTCTTTTCTCCCTGGGTTCCCAGCACACCTGGGACCCCCAGGGTCTGGCTAGTGGGTAACCCTGGCTAGAGAGGCAGCCAGATGTTCCGGTTAAGACCATGAACTCTGAAATGAGACTGGATTCTGATTTCAGTAATGCTGCCTGACCTTGGGCAGGTTATTTAACCTCTCTGGGCTTCAGCTTTCTCATCTGTAAAGTAAGGATAATAACAAGAATTCCTTTTTGGAGTACATAGAGGATTAGAACTCATTTAACAATTGCTCACAGCAGTGCAGACTGGAAGAGCTGTCTATATAGCTGCTAGTGAATACTATTGAACATTGACATGACAATGGTCTTCAGAGGCTGTCACCAAATTATGTGGCTCCTCGCTCCTCAATTTCTCTTAAATCCGCCTGTGCTCTCCCTCCTCCTGACTTGTCTTTCCTCACTGCTGAGGGCTGTCCTCTGGTCCCGTTGTTTTCCTTGCTGCAGGAGAGAACTGACCATTTCACACTGCTAACCTGCTGGCCTCTCCCTTACGCTCAGGACCCTTAGTTGCTCCAGTTGCCTTTAGCATAAACTTCTTCCCAAGACTTTAGTGGGCCAGGCCTCCTCCTTGGGCTTGCACATAGAACCTGAACCCCGGCGCCCCCCCCACCCCCCCACCCTCCCTCCTCCGGCGGCCTCCTCACACTGGTCATCATAGTACTGGGTTTATTTTCTCAATTTCGGGCATCCCCAGAGACAGAGTGCTGCACAAGGGCAAGAGCTTGTCTTGTTCGTCTCCATTTCTCTAGTTCCTCGTACACCGCCAGTCATGTAGTAGGTGCTCAGTAAATGTTGCATGAATGAATGACTGAACGGGTGGATGAATACTTGGTGGGAGGACGTGGCTGAAGAAGGGAGTCTTCGGAGCCAGCCGGGCTCAGGCTGGAGCCAGCTTCCTTTAAGCTGTTTTGGTCTCTGTTAGAATTCTTGGGGGGCTCAGGGAAGATCAGCAGGGCTATAGGGTGACTGTGGACGAGTGGAGTAAATTGAGAAGCATTTCATGCTTGCTGAGGGATTGGGGGTGATGGACGAGCACTTACGCTCATGTTGACTTCCCTCCCTCCCTCTTTCCCTGTCCTCTCCTGAGCACTTGTTTAGGGCATCCTGGGTGCCTGGTATTAGGCTCTGTGCTTTCCCATACATTATCTCATTTAATTATACACTGCGAGGTAGGTATTATTACCCCCAATTAATATGAGAAAACTGAGACCCAGAGAGGTTCAGTAACTCGCTTCTAATCACACAGCCAAGAAGTCAAAACTTGAAGACTGGACTTCCCTTTGTGGCTGCATGTGAGAAGTGGCTGGGGGGAGTTGCATCTTGTTGAGCACTGACCCCAACTGTCTTGCAGAGGAGGAGGGCGCTAGGGCCAGAGTGAGGCTTCCACGGGACTCAGGTAACTGAGGCTGCCTTAGGTTTGACCCTGCTGGCCAGGCCACTGCCCTTGGGGAGCTCAAGATCTAGAGGGGCCGCCAGGCAACGAACAAAATTCACGAATAGTTTATAATCACAACTACAGCGACTTCTTGGTTGGGATGTAGAGAGGTACCCCAAAGCCTCCTCTTTGTGGGAAGGAGAATGAGCACTGGACACAGAGTCAAAGGCACCTATTATTAGGCTTCGCCTCTACCATTTATGGACTGTGGGATTCGGGTGAGACACGACTACCCGTGCTTTAGTTTCCCCCTCTGCAAACAAGGACTTTCTACTGCAGATGCGTGGTAAGATTACATGAGAAGTACCTGAAGGTGCTGAAAACTGCTGGGGTGAAAGTGGTCAGAGTTTGTGCAATCACGGGAGGGAGCCTGCGCGTGGCCCCCCGCTCTCTCGGCTCCAGCTGTGGCTATACGGGCCCTCAGGACCCCAGGTTTAGAAAACGTTTCAGTTGAAAGCTATTCACTATTCCTGTGGTTCCTGACCATCAGGGTCTGTGAAGGCACTATTGAAGGTTCATAAACTGTTCTCCACGTTTCCCCAAATCAACACAGAACGGCTCATTTAACCGTAAATAAAACAACGGATTGCTTTGCTTTGGGCTGGAATTACAGGCTCTCAGGATGGAAGGCCTTCTCTCGCTGAACAGGAGTAGATTGGCAGTCCATGCATCTTTGATTAATTTAAAAAACAGAGACTGGGTGAGGGAAGTGAGTGGCCAAGCAAGGGGAACTGTAGGTCAGAGAGGCCCCAGGGGCCTTTGTGCTCAGGGTGTAGGAAAGGAAGTCAGGAAGCCCCCAGGAGGTGCTGGAGGGCAGGACTGCAGAGGGGAAACCCAGGGCAGGAGTGGTAGGGGTGGGGGCCAGCTGTTGGGGCACCCTGGGCAAACAATGGCCTCATTAAGGAGAGGGTGTTGGTGGGGAGGAGCCCAGCAGGGCCAGAGAATCTCCAATCCCCTACCCTGGCCAATGGAGCAATTGTCCTCTGTTAGGAGGGAGCTGGGGCCTGGGCCTGGGAACTGCTGGGTGCTTGCCCTGAGGGCCACTGAGGTGGTCCCAGCCTCTTTGCCTGGATTCAGAATGGCTCCTCTGTGCTCAATGCTTAGCTTCAGGCTACCTGGTCCTAGTGCTTCCAGCTGGTGGTTCAGGGTGCAGGTGCTCGTACAAGGCTCTCTGAAAAAGGGCCCCTGCTTCCCTCCTGCCCACTTCTGGAATACTGAGGCCTGACTAGGTCGGTCTGAGGCTCAGCCCAGGTTTTGTGGCTCTCCTGTTCTCCACTTGTGTGCTGCACTGTGGCCTTGGGCTGGTTGCTTGACTTCTCAGGTCTCAATTGTTTCACCTATAAAGCTGGGGAGCATTAGGCTCAAAGTACGCAGCTGCATGGAGAACCTGCCCCACCCTGCCTGGGTTTGGTTATCAGGAACCCCGGGGCTGATACCGGCATTTAAATGGGCAGGGGCCAGGGATGCCTAACTCCTGCAGTGTCCAGCCCAGCCCTTCATGACCAAGAGTTGTCCTGCCCCAAAGGCTGATAGAGACCCTGTGGAGAAGTGCTCATAAATCAATGCTTTTCATCGTTGGTGTTTTTAAAGTAAGGCAACTCTGTTTTCAAACGATGTGGCTTGTGGGAACTCAGCAGATAAAACAGATGAGGGCTGGGGCGGGGCCCAGAGCCTACCCACAGAGCATTCCCAGACCCCACAGTGGCTCCTGTCCAGTGTGAATTCTCTCCAGGGCCTCATGTGTAGGCTAGGCCCGATTTGGCTGCTCTGGGTGTTCTGACTGATTGGTGGGCATCTATTCTCAGCCATTGGACATCTGCTAAGATCAGGCAGTGTCTGCACTGTGCCTGTCATTATGCCTTACCTCTGCATATGCACCATGGTTTGTTTGATTTTGTTTAATTGATAGAGAGGTACGGTGGGCAGGCAGATGAGATTTGGGGTTAACTTCCTATGGTTGTAAATTGTCCTTGGCTTCCTTGGTCTACCTGGACTAGGCTGGACGATTTGGGCCATCGCAGGGCACACCCACAGCCAGGAGAGGAGAGAGGTTCCCAAATTTGCAGTGGGAAGCAATCACCTTGGAAGCTGGTTAAAATACACGTTCAGATTGTTGCTGAGTTACCTACAGATTTCAGTTCAATACACATCACCCCAGGTGGTCCTTTTTTTTTTTTAAGTTTATTTTTATTTATTTTGAGAGAGAGATAGAGAGCAAGCAGGGAGGGGCAGAGAGAGAGGGAGACAGAATCCCAAGCAGGCTTTGTGAACCATGAACCATGAGATCATGACCTGAGCTGAAGTCAAGAGTTGGACGCTAAACCGACTGGACCACCCCAGGTGGTTCTGAGGCAGTGGCCTGGGGACCAGGATGAGAAACGCTGGCCTCAGAGAGGACACTCAGAGGGGACCTTGCCTGCTCCCCTCTTCCACCCCCCCCCCCTCCCCGCTTGTTGCAGCCTCACTCCAAGGCTCATGGGCCCCCTTGAGGCGGAAATGTAAAAACTCTCCCATCTGGAAGCTTCACACAGCCTGCTTCCTCTGCCTGGGGAGGAACTTGGGTTGGGTTCCTGTCCACCTTACCTTCTCCAGCGTGCAGCGCAGGGGTCTGATGCTCTGATTAATAACAGCATCAGCAGACGGTTCCTCGGCCGGCCAGTGCTGTGCTAAGTGCTTTATCATCTCATTTAAACCTCTCAATGATGCCAAGAGGCAGATGTTCTTATCACCGCCGTTTACAGATGAGAAATCAAAGGTGACTGGGGAACTTGCCTGAGGTCACACAGCTGGGAATCTTCCAGACGGATGGGACTCCACCACATACATTCTAATACAGATGGGGCAGCCATCCTATCCCTCCGTCTGGGATTTCATAATCACCCTTCAGTGAGTCTGGCATGGTGCTGTTATTAGTATTATTATCAGCAGTGACTTGGTTTCGACTTTCCAGAGGTTTGTGCTTAAGGGGAGATCCTCATGGGAACAGTAGTAGAGGACAGCTGGGGTCCTGGTGGGGATAATTCGTCTTTACTGGGTGTCTGGGAGTCACGTCTCTTATCTTGCTTCATCCTTGCAGCAACTGAGGGAGACATGAGCAATCAGTCCCCATTTTGCCAATGAGTAAACTGAGGCCCAGAGAGGTTAGGGGAAGTAAACTGAGTAAGTAAGTAAGTAGGTAAACTGAGTAAGTAAACTGAGTCCAGGTCACCGAGGCAGTAAAGTGAGGAGTTGGAATTGAACAAAACTCTTGACTCTCCCTACATTCCCAGCTTTCTGCCTCCCCAGGAGTCCAGACCGTGCCATGGTCAGGAAAACATTCAGGCCTTTTTAGCCTGAGATGTGCCCCTCCCCAGCCCACCCGGGGGGACTCTGAAGACAGCTCAGGGTCCGCTAGAGACGGAGGTCTGTGCCCTCTTGACCGAGTTCTGTGGCCAGGCAACTTGGGGTCAGGGAAAGGTGCATTCTTTCCCTCCACTCACATTACCCGGCCTCTGGCTTCCTGGAATTTTTGTTAAAATTCCAAATCACTTGGCAATAAGTCAGTCCTCTTCCCCACAGTTTTTGCAAACAGGAACCAAACACCCTTCATCTTCCAGACTGCACACTTTCACACCCTTTCCCGTTTGAAACTGGTGCCAGGGCCCCTTTGGGAGAAAGCAGATCGAGAGGAAGCTGAGGCTGCTGTGTGAGCAGGACAGCCAGATGGCCAGACACTTTAGTTGTTGCTTCCGGGGCCCAGCTCTGAGGGAGGCAGAGAGCATCCCAGACCCGATGCCCGAAGACCCCAGAGCAAGTGCCTGGCCTGCCACTTCCTGTGCAGCCATGGGGTCGCACAGCCCCTCGCTGGGTTGCCCCATCTCTTAATGGAAATAATGCCATCCTGGCGACAGGATCAGAGAAGGGATGTGAAGAGGTGTTATCACCTTGATTTGACTCCCTGAAGGTGAAGATTGTTTAAAAAAACAGCAGTTTTTCCTGGATGGAAATGTTCTGGATCTGTGCTCTCCAGTTCGGTGCCACTGGCCACATGTGGCCGCTGGGCACTTGAAATCTGGCTAGTGCTACCGAGGAACCGAGTTTTTAATTTAATTTAACATTTTTGGTGCGATGAAATTCACATAACATGAAATCAGCCGTTTTGCTAAAGTGAACAATTCAGCGGCACACACAGCCCATCCACAGCATTCTGCAGCCGCCGCTTCGGGTTCTGAAGCATTTTTGTCTCTCCGAAAGGAGACACTGTACACATTAGGCCGTTTCTCCCCATTCCCCCTGCCGCAGCTCCTGGAAACCACCACGCTACTCTCCGTTTTCTCTGTCTCCATGGATTTGCCTACTCTGGACATTTCACATAAATGAAATCATACAGTGCGTGCCCTTTTGCGCTCAGCTTGTATCATGCGTCAGTGTTGCGGTCCTTTCTAATGGCTGGGGAATATTAATGTTATTTCATCTAAATTTAAATAGCCACATGTGGCTGGTGGCTACTGCCCTGGACAACCAGGAAACCTCTTGAATCCTTCTGGGCAAGGGAGGAGATAGAACCTCCAAATGTCTGCTGGTACCTGAAGGGACCCCAGAGGAGCATAGACGGAGCTGGGAGGATGCACAGGCTGGGATGGGTGCCCCAGGCTCCCTAAAGGAGCTCAAAGCTGTGGCCAGTGACTGACATGCTCCATTAACTCTTTCCATCCTTGCAGCTCCCTTGATAGAGCTCTGTCTTTCCATCATGCCCATTTCACAGAGGGGAAGACAGAGGCTCAGAGTGATTAAGTCACTTGCCCAAGGTCACACAGCTGCTAAGTGGGAAGAGATGGGTCTATGAACCCAGGTCTGGTCCCTTTCTAGGCCGATGATCTTCATGAGACTGTCCAGCCTTTTTACCCTGACCCTGGGAGCTGCCCAGATGAAGGCAGATCCAGGACCCCACCTGCACCTGCACAGCTTGAGGCAGGGCTTTCTAGCACCATCCCATGTCAGCTTTTCTGAGCTAAGAACTGCCTCTTTGAGAGTCAGGAAGGAGTGGCTGATGGGACACCTCAGAACAGGATTAGGGAGTAGGCTCCATCAATTCCCCATTGTTCGTGCGTGAGTAGCCTGACCTGTCGGGGCTCCCAGTGCCCTCTTTGGGCCCCCCACTATTAATTGATCTGGGAAAGAGACTCTGTTAATTGCAGACCCAGAGTAAACAGGGCTGGGATAAATGGGGCTGATAGTAGATAGCTTTCCTTGGCTGTGCTGCCCTTTGCCCTTTGGGAAGGGGCAGTGGGAAGAGGCAGACATTCAGGGGAAAGGAGTGGTCCTAAGAATGTCTTTGGAGTGGGGGAGGGAAGACTGAGTTTCTGGGGCCCCTGAGAGTCCATCTGTATGTCCTTCTGGAAATGAAATCCTCTTCTGGGCTCCTTGTTTGCTGTACTTTCATAGCGATGGGGGACGGGGACCAGTGAGACTCTGACATCCATCTCTCTTTATCCCACCCCTCATCCATCTGTCCGTCCATCCCTCTCTCCATCTATCCATCCATGTATCTCTTCATCCCTCCATCCTTCTATCCTTCCTTTCTTCTATTTGTCCACTCCCCGCTTTTACCCAGCTGTTTTTTCCCCCTCTTTCTCATTCCATTCATTTTCCCTTTATTCTATCTATTCATCTGAAAGTCCACTCTCCCTCCCCCCACCCCTCCCTCATCTTCATATCCCTCCTCCCCCCTGCATAGTGACCATATGTTTCTTGAGACAGCTAGGGAAGAGGTAGGTGGGAGTCCTCTGAGCCTCTGGACCCCTGCATGGCCTTGGTGGAGTTAACTGCCTGACTTCAGATGTGCTCAAGGTTGGATGGAGTCTCTCTGTCCCTCTGGGAGGATAGAACCTTGTTCTTCCAGCCTAGGGACCGCATAACTGATTGTCCAAGGGGGGACAGCTTGGGGAGTGAAGGGGGTGCCATTAGCAATCACATCTAGGCAGTGGAGTAACCTGAGACTTCCCTGGGCACAGCAGAGCATCTGGTCCCTCCTCCTCAGTCCTAGCCAGAGAGGGTCTGTGACTCAGGTGTCTTTCTCCTCGAGAGCAGAGCCTGGATTTGGGGATTGGTTCTGTGAGCAGCAACATATGTCAACTTGAACCCCTTGGTCAGAGTGTGGTATCTGAACCCCTTTGGGAGCCCAAAGCCCACATTCCAGTATGACATGGAATAGTCCCAACAGCTTTCCAGAAGTTTCATCCCAGCAATGTTGTGTGGAGGCCAATGCAGAGATTATAATATTGCTTTCACAGATGAAGAAATTGAGGCTGAGTGTAAAGGGGTTTTCTAAAGCCTTATAGCTGGATAAATAAATCCCTAAATCCACTCTGAGGTCACTCAATAAAATAATATCAGACCTAGAACCCTGTTCCCAAACCCCAAACCTAGGCCCATTTTATAGATGGGGCACCTGAGGCTGGAGTGGGGGATGACTTCCAAGTTCGCTCATGGGCTGTCCAGTGGTGGAGACTTTGACTAGCAAAGTGGGGCAGATCAGCCCCAGGGCAGGCACAGGTCCAAGGACTCCAAGAGCTGACAGTAGGAGAATGGAATAATGGTTACCATTTATTGAACTCCTATTAAGTGTTAGGCACAGCTTTGAGTGCTTTACACATTTTGCAGTGACTCAGCCAGTTCAAGCAGGAAAGCAAGATGGCAGCTGGAGAACAGACCCCTTGGTGCCCTCTCCTCCTGCTTCCCGCCCTCTTGCAGACCTCTCAGGTTGATCTGGGGGGCAGAATCTGTCCTCCTGGGGCCCTGCCACTACCCATTAATCCCTAACTGCTGCAGCTGGGAGATAAGATAGCACCAGCCCATTAATCAAGGCAGCCTGGCAGGGAGGGTGGGGGTGGGGTGAGACAACATCACCTCACAGGTGGAGATAAGCCCCCTCCTCCTGGCTCCCTCAGGGGCCGGGGCAGTGGAGGATGCTGGGAAGTTTGGCCTGTGGTTCCAACCCCAGGTGTCAGATGGGTGGCCGGGGCGCACAGTGGGCACTGGGGTAGGCGATACTGGGAAAGGCAGCCCCTATGTGCAGGCTGGACTGAGAGGAGCTGGGAGACCTGGGTTCCAGCTCACTGCTTCCTCGAGTGCCTCTGTTTCCTTAGGTAAGCCACGGCACCTCTCTGGGCCTGTTTCTACGTCTGGAGGAGGGGCAGGGGGTGCTGGACGAGATGATGTGGCGGGGGCTCTTTCTCCGTGAGCATGCTCAGTGACCAAGCACGGAGCGAGGGGTGGGTTCCCCTGATAGCAGGGAGAGGGCAGAAGCACTGCCGTGGCTAAGGGACAGCAGGCTGGGTGGGATTCATCCCAGAACCTGTGTTAGTCACACAGGAGAGAGCACGTGTCTGGGAGCAGTGGTTGGGGGAGGGTGCGGTGGGACAGGAGCAGGGGATGGGCCTTCGGGGGGGGGGGGGCACACAGTATACTGGTTAAACACTTGGAGTTTGATTCAAATCCTGCCCTGTGCGATCTCGAGTGGGTTACCCAACCTTTTGGCACCTCAGTTTCCCCATCTGTACAACGAGGGTGATAGTATTTGCCTCTTGGGGTTTTGTTAGGAGGATAAATGGAAAGTACTTGGCTCCAGGCCTGGCAGATGGCCAGCGCTCGGTAAATATGAGCTATCATTCTTTCGTTCACGGCTAGGAACCTCTTCAGGGCAGGTTTCCTGTGACCACAGCTATGAAGGAGCCCGGGGCAGCTTGACCCCAAAGCAATTGCTATCCAAGGATGCTGATTCTAGGGCGTATTGCTTGTATCTTTTTAACGAGTAAACAACACACTTAGAACGGCAAACATTTATGAATCCCCACAGACGGCTTCTGTGGGTTAGGAACTCACCAGTGGCTTGGATGGGTAGTCGTGACTCAGGATCTCTGATGAGGTTACGATCAAGGTGTTGGCTGGGGCTGGACGTGTGGACAGCCTGAGTGTCCTTACAACATGGCAGCTGGCTTCTCTGGAGCAAATGAAGTAGAAGCAAGCATGGAGGGAATGCGCCTTTTACTACCTGCTCTCCGAAGCACACAGCATCACTTCCACTTGATCCCGTTCATTAGCAGCAAGTGACTAAGCCTGGCACGCCTTCAAGGGAAGGGGGAAGGGAGTATCCCCTTCAAGGGAAGGGGGGAGTTCTGTGCCTAGGTGCTCTGTGCTGGGAACTTGACACATTTGATCTCTAATCCCCACAACCGCTTTCTAAGTCAGGAATTAGGTTCCTTTTGCAGATGAGAATATAGTGGTTCAGAGAAGTTAAGTGATTTGCCCAAGGTCACCCAGCCAGGAGATGCCCGTAGCACTGTCTGGTCCTGGGACCAGGCCGTTCCCCACTGCAGGCACCCTCCCAGCTTCAGCCGTACCCCAGTCAGCCTTGGCTTTGAAGCCACACATGAGACATCTAGGGTAATGAGGGCTTCTTGGATTAGGACTAGAGATAATATACGAGGCACACATGGACAGGACATGAGAAGAACATGGACTTTTAGACCTTGACCTGGGCTTGAATTCTGACTCTGCCGCTTACTTTGTGCCTCAGTTTCCTCATCCCTATGGTAGAAGTAGTAGCATTCCCCCGGCAAGACTGCTGCAAGCATAGTTTGGGGGGGGGGGGTATGCTGGGTGTGTGTATAGTTATGATCAAGGGGTGGGCCCAGGTAACTCTCAGGGCTGGGCTGCTAGAGGGCTGCCTCTCCTGTGAATGATGTGCTTTCCTGGTGGCAGCAATGTTCCCCTTCCTGGTGTGGAGTCCCCTGTCCAGCCCCTGCTTGGCAAAGCACATCGGAGGCATGTTGCTGCTTTCCCAGCCCTGGGAGTGGGACTGAGCTAAGGGGGTGCTTCAGGCTTGCGGGCCTGGCCTGACTCAGGCCGGGCTACTGACTTCCCCCAGCCCCTTCCTACGCGGGGTCTTTCTGGGCTCAGGTGTTCCCAGCGCTTCCCCCACATCTCCCCTTTGGTGGGATCTCCAGACACTTGCCCACTTCTGCCAGCAGAGGGAGCAGGTGCCGTGTCTGGGAACCTGGGAAGTTTCAGGTCGCCTGGCAGGGGCTGCTTCTGTCCAGGAAGCCCCTCAGTAGGGTGGGTGGTTCAGTGGAGAGGAGTGGGTTGGAGCAGAGCTGTCAAGGGTGGGGGCTTCATTCCCCCCCCACCCCCTGCAAGGGAGCAATGTCCAAAGCCCTAGAGCCCAGGAGATATGGCCGTGGGAAAGGAAGAGAAAGGATGGAGTTTCCTGGACCTCTGTGTGCCAGTGTATCTCAACCCCTGCAGCCCTTGGGCTCCAGAGGAGGAACAGAAGTTTTCATTTTTCACTCTGTGATCCTTTCAGCAGATGTCATTGAGAGCCTACTGTGTGCCCAGAACCCTGGTAGGCACTGGGGGCCCAAGTCTGATGTGGACTCTCACAGCACTGACCTTCCAGTGGGGAGCCTGGGACGAGGTTGGATGTACACATGGAGTAATTGCAAATGTGCTGCAAAGGAAATGAGCAGACGGCTGAGACAGGCAACGGCTGGGCGCCCGCCTCTCCACTCACCCAGAGACCAGGGGGGATTGAGGGGAGCAGTGTGTGAGTCTGTGAGTGGAACTGCCTCCTGCACAACACCCTTCCTGGCGGCGGGCTCCTGTCATCACCAGAAACCGCTGCAAGTCACCATAACAACCGGACAGTGACAGCGGGGAGGGCGTTTAGTCCATCAGCCACCTGCAGGAGCATCCGTGGAGCAAACCCACCACGGGCCCTGGAGTCAACAGGCCTGGCTCCCAGCCTGGCTTGGTCACTCACTCTCTCTGTGATCTTGGCTACGACACCTAACTTCTCTGTTTTGGCACCTGCAAGCAGAGAGAAAGATTCCTGCACAGTGTGAATCTTTGGCCCGCTGGGAGGCCTTAGGCACATGTATTGGTTTTCTATTGCTGCTGGAACAGATTTCCAAGACTTAGCAGCTTAAAACAACACATATTTATTATCCCAGTTTCTGTTGGTCAGGAGGGCCCAGCATGGGTTAGCTGGGTCATCTGCTAATGCTCAGGGTCTCACAAAGTTGCAGTCAGGGTGTCAGCTGGCAGTGGGGTCTTCTGAGGCTTGGGATCCTCTTTCAAGCATATGTAGTATTTAGCAGAATTAATTTCCTTGTAGTTATGGAATTTATGGAGACCATATCTTCAAGGCCAGCAGGAGAGACTTTCCTTCCTTCCTTCCTTCCTTCCTTCCTTCCTTCCTTCCTTCCTTCCTTCCTCCCTCCCTCCCTCCCTCCCTTCCTTCCTTCCTTCCTTCCTTTCTATTTATTTTTATTTGAGGGAGAGAGAGCATGCATGTGAGCGGGGGAGAGGGGCAGAGAGAGAGAGAGAAAGAGAGAGAGAGAGAGAGAGAGAGAGAGAGAGAGAGAGAGATCTCAAGCAGGCTCCAAGCTCAGCACGGAGCCCCACGTGGGGCTTGATCCCACAACCCTGGGATCATGACCTGAACCAAAATCAAGAGTCGGATGCTTAACTGCTCAACCGACTGAGCCACCCAGGTGCCCTGAGAGACCTTTCTTTAAAATGATTCGTTACCTGCTTTAAAAAGGACTCACCTGGGGCGCCTGGGTGGCGCAGTCGGTTAAGCTTCCGACTTCAGCCAGGTCACGATCTCGCGGTCCGTGAGTTCGAGCCCCGCGTCAGGCTCTGGGCTGATGGCTCGGAGCCTGTTTCCGATTCTGTGTCTCCCTCTCTCTCTGCCCCTCCCCCGTTCATGCTCTGTCTCTCTGTCCCAAAAATAAATTAAAAACGTTGAAAAAAAAAATTTAAAAAGGACTCACCTGATTAGGTCAGCCCACCCAGGATAATTTCCCTTTTGATGAACTCAAAGTCAACTGATTGTAATATTCTACTATATTCACCAGTACCACTTGCACTCAGGGCGAGGGGATTATTCAGACCATGTACACCAGGTGGCAGGAAGCTTAAGAGGCCATCTTAGAATATGAACATAATGAAGTTCTTTTGGCTAACAAACATGTCATAATCAGCAATAATTATTTTCTTAATTTGTTCCACAATTTTGGAACAAGCAAAAGGAAGGAATTTCATTTTTAAAGATACTGTTCAAATTCAGTAATGTATTTCACATATAAACAAATGCTGTGCTTAACCAAACAAAAGCATTCCACTTGTCAGTTCTCGCTCTGCAACACTGTTTTGGATTTTAAACACAAACCTCCAAGTTGTTCTGGAGAAAAAACAGAATTGAAGGAACTCAATTTCTATTTTTTTGTTTTGTTTGTTTTCATACTCGGTTGGCTGTCATTCTTCGTTTAAAAAAAAAATTTTTTTTTAACGTTTGTTTATTTTTGAGAGAGAGAGAAACAGCATGAACAGAGGAGGGGAAGAGAGAGAGGGAGACACAGAATCCGGAGCAGGCTCCAGGCTCTGAGCTGTCAGCACAGAGCCCGACACGGGGCTTGAACTCACGGACTGCGAGATCATGACCTGAGCTGAAGTCAGACGTTTAACCAACTGAGCCACCCCAGTTGCCCCGCTACCAAAAAATGTTTGCCCCGCTACCAAAAAAATGTTTTATTTATTTATTTATTTAAGTAATGTGTACACCCAAAGTAGGGCTCAAACTCATGAACCATGAGATCATGACCTGAGCCGAAGTCAGACACCTAACTGACTGAGCCACCCAGGCACCCCAGTCATTCTGTATTTTGAATTTATTGTTAAAAGGCAGGAACGTCTAATATCATAGTGTTTGGGGACACAGATTGCATCTGAATGATTCTTACCAGTTAGGAACTCACCCTAGAAACACACAGGTGGGAAGCAGGCAAGATGTCCTTCAGCAGGTGGATGGATGAACTATGGCGCATCCAGACAATGGAATTTTTTTATGGGGGGGAGGGGCAGAGGGGGAGGAAGAGAGAATCTTAAGCAAGCTCCTCACTCAGTGCAGAGCCTAATGTGGGGCTTAATCCCACAACTCTGGGATCATGACCTGAGCTGAAATCAAGAGTTGGATGCTCAACCAACGGAGCCACCCAGGCGCCCCAAGACAATGGAATATTACTCAGCTAGAAAAAGAAATGATCTATTGAGCCATGAAAAGACATGGAGGAACCTGAAATGCATGTTGCTAAAGGAAAGAAGCCAGTCTGAAGAGGCTGCATGCTGTATGATTCCAACTCGGTGACATTCTGGAAAAGGCCAAACTATGGAGACAGTAAAGCTCACTGGTTGCTGGGGGTTCCGGGAGGGATAGGTGGAGCACAGGGGATTTTTAGGGTAGTGATATTTTTTTTATCACATATGATACTGAAATGGTGAATACAATTTGTACATTTGTTAAAATCCACAGAAGGTATAATGCAAAGAGTGAGCCCTAATGTAAACTGTGGATTTGAGTTAATAACAGTGTATCAACACTGGTTCATCAATTCAACAAATGTACCACATTCATGCAAGATGCTAGTGATAGGGGAGACTATGTGCATTCAGTTTTTCTGTAAACCTAAAACTGCTTTGGAAAATGAAGGCTATTAATTAAAAAAAAAAAATCACATGTGTAGCTAGGTCTGCCTGTATGAAGGGCTGGCCGAATACCTGGGAGCTTTCTGAATTAGCGGTCACGTGGAATATGGTGCTTTTTAAAGACTAAGTAATGAAAGTGTGTGAAGTGCCAGTGTATTAAAGCCCAGCAGGAACTGTAGCACTTGTTTAGAACTTAGACCGACAAGAGATTTTTTTTTTTTTTTTTAGGGAAGAATTGTCACTAATACAGCGTAAAATTGCTGTTTGGTGATAATAATGAGGCGACTGACTTTTGATTTGTTTTACTAATGTTTTAAAATTCTCTGTCATTGCACCCCTGTTGCCTGCACTGGGGGGACCCCTTGCGCTGCTGCCCTTGGTCCCCCACTGCCAACAAGCCAGGTATTCTCTGTCTTTCCATTGCGTGGCACTGGGTGCTGTATTGCATCTCACAGGGACTTGCCAACAGGCAGGAAGGGAACTATTTCTTTTCTCGTATCTTTTCAAAACTTTTTATTTTCAATACACTGTTGTTTTTTTTATGAAATTTTTTCATGTTTTTTTACTTTTGAGAGAGAGAGAGAGAGAGAGAGGGAGGGAGGGAGGGAGGGAGGGAGGGAGACAGCATTAGCAGGGGAGGGGCAGAGAGAGAGGGAGACACAGAATCCGGAGCAGGCTTCAGGCTCTGAGCTGTCAGCACAGAGCCCGACACGGGGCTTGAACTCACGAACTGCAAGACCATGACCTGAACTGAAGTCGGACACTTAACTGACTGATCCACCCAGGCGCCCCCAAAATAGGCTATTTTTAAAGCAGTTTTAGTTTCACAGCAAAACTGAGGGGAAAGTACAGAGTTCCCAGATTCCGCCCCCCCTTCCCCCACCGCAGTCTTTCTCGCTATGAACATCCCCCACCACAGTGGTACATCTGTTACAATTGATGTACTTATGTCGACACATCGTCACTCGAAAATCCGTAGTAGTTTACATTAGGGTTCACTCTTGGTGCTGTAGTTCTGTGGGTTTGGAGAGACGTTTAATGACGTCTCCACCGTTGTGGTAACGTGCGGAATGGTTGCACTGCCCTAAAATCCTCTGTGTGCCAACGACTCACAACTATTCACCTCCTTCCTCCCTGACTTCCCGCAACCACTGATCTTTTTATCATCTCCATAGTTTTGCTTTTCCGGAATGTCATAGAATTAGAATCAGGTTGGCTTCTTTCACTCATTAATATACATTTCAATTTTTTCCATGTCTTTTCATGGCTTGATAGCTTATTTCTTTCTCTTGTTGAATAATATTCCATTGCATGGATGTGTCACAATTTATCCCTTTGTGTCACATGTTCCTTCCTAAGGCAAGGGGAAAGTGACTGACAAGTGCTGGACAAGTGTCAGTTTTGGAGCAGAAGAGAGAGTCCAGCCTCCTCTGAAGCTCAGGCTGCCTGATACATGAAAAAAAATTTTTGAAGGGTTATTTAGTGAGGATGGAATGGGGAAATAGTGGCTGGTGGGTAACCAACAATGTTTGCTTCAGGAACCACATTTTCTTCCTCCTCCTCTTCCCCCTTTCTCTCCTCCCCCCCCCCCTTCCTTCTTCTATAAGATGTCTTTTCTCTCTGAAAAACAATTTGTCTAGAAAATCTGAAATATGCATAAAAGTGAAATAAAACTAAATTCGCCCACAACTCCAAATTCCGGTGATTACTGTTGTTAGTGTTGTATTATGTCTCCTTCCAGAATTTTCTATTTAGTTGTAGATACACATAATGAGAAACAAAACCAGTACTCTTCCTACTGCAGAACTCAGCAGTTCTGGCTGAGGCGTGAAGACAAAGATTCCCGTACAGAAGGACTTGCAGGGCAGACACTGTGGTTGAGAACCAGTGAGATGGCTCATCTATACTGAGGGCAAAAGAGGATTAGGAACTGGAGATTTGGGGGACTTTTGAGAGGATTTCTTTTTTTAATGTTTATTTTATTTTATTTTATTTATTTTATTATTTTTTTATGTTTTATTTTATATGAGAGAGAGAGAAAGAGAGAGAGAGAGAGAGAGAGAGAGAGAGAGAGAGAGAGAGAGATTGAGAAAGACAGCCCGAACAGGTGAGGGGCAGAGAGATGGAAACAGAATCTGAAGCAGACTCCAGGCTCTGAGCTGTCAGCACAGAGCCTGACTCTGGGCTCAAACCCACAAACCTTGAGATCATGACTTGAGCTGAATTTGGATGCTTAACTGACTGAGCCACCCAGGTGCCCTGTAATGTTTATTTTATTTTTGAGAGAGAGAGACAGAGTACTAGCAGGGGAGGGGCAGAGAGAGAGAGAGACACAGAATTCAGAGCAGGCTCCAGGC
This sequence comes from Panthera leo, assembly GCF_018350215.1. Lineage (NCBI taxonomy): Eukaryota > Metazoa > Chordata > Mammalia > Carnivora > Felidae > Panthera > Panthera leo. The sequence continues at coordinate 56,347,153 of NC_056689.1, forward strand.
TCTGAGCTGTCAGCACAAAGCACGATGTGGGGCTAGAACTCATGAACTGGGAGATCACGACCTGACCTGAAGTCTGATGTTTAACAGACTGAGCCACCCAGACATCCCTTGAGAGGAGTTCTTTGTAGAAAGCTGTGTTATGAGTCCCAATCCCTAGGACAATTGAGGGCCCAACCCCAGAGGGAGGGATTCCCTTACCTCAAACCTTGTAAGTGAGCTTCAAGGAGACTGATAGGGGAATGTGATATGTATCTCCTGGGGTCTGGTGGGGGGCCCAGGAGGCCATGTCTGATATAAATCTAAGGACTCTAAAGGTGAATCTGTGGCTTTCAGCTTGAGAAGGCAGAGTGAAGAGTAGGAAACAAAGGTCTGCTTTGGGATGGTCCACCTATCTATGGTTGTGTGTGTGTGTGTGTGTGTGTGTGTGTGTGTGTGTGTGTTCCCTGTGGACCCCTGAGGGCTGTGCATGAGGGAAAGGGGGCCTGGAGCTGCTTTAGATTGGGCTTGAGAGGCCCACCCTGGTGATAGGCCCCCACCCAAGGATCAGTATGACTAGACCACTGGAAACCAGATGCTTAGGGAGTTAAGGGCCACTTAACCCTTCAGAGGTGTTCCTGGAGACCCCTCTCAGGACTTCACTCTGTTTTCCCAGACTCCCTCAGGCTCCTTCCAACCCCTGGTACCTCTCAACCTGCTCCCTGTCTGGCATCCACCCTGGTTTCTGTAGGTGTCTTCCCCACCTCAGGAGAACAGAGTCCCGACTCCAGTCTCCTTTCCGTGTCTTGCAAAACTCTCCCATCTCAGGTTTCAGTCAGATGTCAGGGGGGATTCTCTCTGCTCAGGATTTGGTTGGTTGAAAATTAGCAGAGGGCTTTGACAAACTTTAGGCTTTTTCTCCGGGGCTTGTGACCAGTGTTCTGCTTACTTAAGGGCAAAAACTTTCATCACCATAGCGAACTCGCACAGAATAAATTCACGTGAGGAATACCTTGTCATATGCTTTTTGTTCTCTCCTTCTTGGACTTCTATTAAAAGTATGATACTCCTTCTTGCTCTCTTTTCTATGTCTCCCACTCTCATTATTGTATTTTCCATCTTTAATCTCTGCGGGCTACATTTTGGGTCATTTCTTTCCATCTACATTCCAATTCACTGTTTCTCTTTTTAACTGTGTCTTATCTGCTGTCAGCCCTGTCCCTTGAGATCCCAATTTAATTTTTTTTTTCAGAGTTGGAATTTCTATTGGGTTCTTTTCAAATCTGCTCTGTCACTTTTTATAGTTTTTAGTTCTCTGCCAGATTTTTCAAGTTTTTTTTTTCTTTCTTTGAACACAGTAAGCAAAATTGTTTTCAGTGTGTGTCTGATGATACCAATACTTTGTGTACTTTTGGGTCTCTTTCTATGGTCTCTTATTTCTTTGGTTCTTCTCATGGGGGTTGAAATAGTGTGTTGAAGTCTTGGATTCAAAATCCAGAGAGTAGTTTTATTTGCTTCAGCCAAGAGCTTGGGGGTGTTATCATTCTGGGACCACTACAATTCAACTTCATTGCTTGATGCTGCTGAGTAAGAAATCAGGGTATATAAATCTGTGTGAGGGCTGGTTTATGTCAAGTTCATTCTTCACCTGTTCTGCGCCCCATCTAGGGTTTTTAGTCCCAATTTTGTGCAGGGCAGGGGTTTTCAGAGTTACCACCTATGACAAGCCCTTGTTTTCACTTTCAAGGTGCCCCTGAGCATCTTAATTGTGTCAAGCAGTATTTTGGGAGTTTTCTGTCATTATCTTGGGAGATAATCTCAGGAGATCTGATTTTTAATCCCATTATATGTACAGACCATTTAGAAACCAAAGGCCTAAAAGAGGAAATAACTTCTAGGACTGAGGTTATTCCAAGCCCAGCTCCTGTTCCAGTACCTATTTCTTCCAGGGTAGCAAATGTCGTCTGCACAAAAGCAGCTTTGTAGGCTATGCACATCTCTGAATTCTTGTCTTCTCCCAGATCTTAGCCCCGCAATTCCTCGGTAGTTTGTAATCTTTGGTGTTTTCAAGAAGACGTTTGTCCGGTGTTTTGGCCCACCTGCTGTTCATTGTCCTCAGTGAAGAACTGGCCTGAATTACTCTGTCCACTGTGACCAGGAGTTCACATGAAGAATGAGTGACTGTGACCTTCCTGCTTAAGAAACAGCAAACCTGGCCTTATTCACTAAAGGAGGCTTTGCTACCTTCCTGGGCTTATTTTCATCACAAAGAGCCTGTACTGGCCAAGAACACTTCTGTGTTAGTCACGGAGGATGAGCAGTGGCATCCTTACGAGTTACTGTCCTGGCCCCAATTTTTCTCATGCTAGCAGCAGAAGTAGCAAGAGTAAAGGAGTCAGTAGACTTGGTTTCAGTCTTGGCTTTGCTTATTCCTTGCCGTGGGTAAGGAAGTTATTTCCTCTTTTAGGCCTTTGGTTTCTAAATGGTCTGTACGTATTAGGGGATTAAAAATCAGATCTCCTAAGATTATCCCCCAAGATAATGACAGAAAACTCCCACAATACTGCTTGACACATTTAAGATGCTCAGGGGCGTCTCGGTGGCTCAGTTGGTTAAGTGTCTGCCTTCAGCTCAGGTCATGATCTCACGGTTCATGGATTCGAGCCGCGTGTCAGGCTCTGGGCGGGCAGCTCAGAGCCTGGAGCCTGCTTCCAATTCTGTGTGCCTCCCTCTCTCTCTGCCCCTACCCCACTCACACTCTGTCTCTCAAAAATGAATAAATGTTAAGAAAATTTTTAGATGCTCAAACTATGAGGAATAGTAATCTGAGCAAGTTACATGACTATGTCAATTTAGTTGTAAACACTAGGAAAATCTCCCCAATAACAGTAGTTTTTTAAAAGAGTTTAAAGCAGACATCTGAAGGCAGGGGGGCTGGGTCCTGGGTGTTGGCTCCACATTTTTTTAGGACCTGGGATGCCTTCTGTTTTGCTGCTTCTCCGTCCTTTGTGCATTGCCTCACGGCTCCATCTGAGGTTTAGGCAGGAGGAGGAGTGGGGAGCAGGAAAAAGGCACCCCTCCTGTTCAAGGAGGCTTCTCGGTGGTCCCGCCCAGTACACCTGTTTAATCTGGTGGGCCTGACTGCATATGGCTCACAGGGAGATGCCGGGGAAGTGGGGAGATGGAATTTCTGAGCTGGCTGGCACTTGGCTGTTTGTAGGGTTCTTTTTCTTTTTAATTTTTTTAAATGTTTATTTATTTCTGAGAGAGAGAGAGATAGAATGCAAGTGGGGAAGGGGCAGAGAGAGGGAGACACAGAATTTGAAGCAGGCTCCAGAGTCTGAGCTCTCAGCACAGAGCCCGATGCGGGGCTCAAACCCACGACCTATGAGATCATGACCTGAACCAAAGTCAGACGCTTAACTGACTGAGCCACCCCGGCGCCCCTGAAGGGTTCTTTTTCTAAGGAAGACAAGGAAAAGGGAGGTTGGTAGGCAACTGGCAGCTTCTGCCACAGTGACCTTGACTTGACCTTGACCTTGAATCACTTTTCCTCATTGAACTTCAGTTTCCTCTTCTATAGAAATGGATGGTGGTGGGCAGGGGGCACTGTTTGTATTTTGGGTGGTACAATTCTTCACTGTGCAAAATTGTTCTAATGCAATGCAGGGCATTTAACATCCTTGCGCCATGCCCGTAGTATCTCTAGGCATGTGGCCACCCAAAAAACTCCACTCTTTTCTACCTGCCCTGAGGGGACGATACTACTACTCCCTGTTGGGTACCCCTGGACGAGAAGATTCTGAAGTCCTTTCTAAGAGTGGCATTCTGTGAGAGCCTGTGATTCTATGATGCTTGGGTCTCAGTAACTTCATCTGTCAAATGGGCAAACAGAGGGGAAAGGATGGGAATGCAAATGTCTGCTTCTTCAATCCTCTCTGACTTTAGAGGGAATCACTATACAGCTAGAGTCAAGGTCATTGGCCTCTAGGTAGCCAGAGAAGGAGAAGGGACAGAAGGAAAAGGGGACAGGAGAGACCTTTCCAAGGAATGAGAGAGGTGAGGCAGGGACCCAGAACACCTGGTCCTCACAGGGGCCCCTGCCCCTCCCCAAGGCCCTGCACTGTGCCCCTGACGTGAGAGCCATCTCCTGAGAAGCTGGCACGCGGGCCTCTGTCTGTCATGATGCCCTCATTAGCGGTTCCCGTGTCCATTGGCGGGACCTCATAAGTGGGGCCCATCTGACCTTTGGGGCAGCAGATGCTTCGTCTGGCAGGGCTGATCAAAGAACCCGGGCCCAGCCCCTTTCTGCCTCTGGTCCCTGCCAGGGGGTGGCAGTTAGGGAGATCATGGTGTGCTCACCCCAGTGGGTTCTGATGGAGCCAGAGGGAGGAGGGGTGAGGCTTGAGCACCATGTTGCCTGGGCTCAAACCTGATTCCCACACTTATTTAATTGTGTGACATTGAACAAGACCTTTTTGTCTTGTTTGTTCCCGCATCTTCACAAAGCAGATAATAATAGTACATATTGCGCAGTGTGGCCCAGTCCAGGCAGGGCATGGGGAGTGGTGCCCGGCATGCAGTTGGCGCTCAGGAAGTGGCACTCCTTGTGCTTCTGGGTGGAGGCCTGCCTCTGTCTTGGTTCCCGGCCAGGGGATTCTGAGGCATACTCTGTGGCTTCCGGGGTTTAAGCAGCTTGCCCAAGGTTCTGCAGTTGGCCAAAGCTTGTGCTTCACCCTAGGTGAAGAGAGACGTTCCCCCGAGGGAACGGAGAGTGGGCCAGCTGAGGCCACATGGCAAGCAGGGCCAAACTGGCTCTACTCAGAGTGGGCACTCGAGCCCCGGCTGCCTTCAGCCGTGCCCGTCGTAGTTCCAGAGCTCAGAGAGCCACCTCCCTGCCGCCTGCCCTGTGCGGACAGAGACGCAGATGTGGGCTTGCATGCGGTGTTATGAGTGTTGCCTTCAGCTGCATCTTGGGACACGTGCTGGGGGCCCAAGGGAGGAGTCGCCCCAGTCTGAAGTGAAGCATTCTTGGAGTCACCTCGGCCACAGGCAGGGAGGCTTTGAGGGGCCCGTGAGCAGGCTCCCCTGAGTTAGCCAGCATTCAAGGCCTGACTCACTTGTTGCTGGGGAGGGTTGCACATGGTGTGAATGGAGTGAGTCCCCAGAACCAGGCAGGTGGGGCTGGGCCCGGAAGGCCCAAAGTGAAGCCAACAGAACCACTATTCGGGATATGTCTGACTCCCCACCACAGCACTGCCCCTGCCTGCCCTCAGCTCATGGGCTGCTGGGGTGTAGAGAGGGAGAGTGGGGAGTGTGGCTAGGGGGCAGTGGGGGCTGGTGGCAGACCCAAGCACCCGTCCGGGTTGTGGCATTCCTTATCACCGAGAGTAACATTTAAGCTAACGTAATAATTATGGCACTATCATTGTAGACATCAGTGATTAATGAAGATGAATTAACAGTGAGAATAACTATTTGTTTTCAGTGCTTACTCTGTGTGCCAGGCTTTGAACCAAATGTTCTCTATGAACTATCTCCTTTCATCTCATGAGGAAGGAAACATCAGTCCTGTTTTCAAAGAGGAAACTGCACTGGGAGGGCTTAAGTGACTTGTTCAAGGTCATGCAGCAGGCAAAGGGTCCCGTCTGGGACTGCATCCCATTGTGTCCACTGCATGGGTGTGCATGCCGTTTAGTAGCTGGAAACCACTTTACCACTCTGGACTTCCTTTTGCTCATTGGCAAAATGGTTTTAAATGCTTTCGTCCTGATTACATCACAGGGTTGTGGTTAGAATGAACTGAATAAGAGACATACAAGTATTTGTAAATTCATCCATTGTTCAATCAACAGTGATTTATTGAGCCCCTATTTTGTGCTGGTCACTCTTCCACGGACCAGAGATACAACAATGAACAGAGCAGGCAAGTTCTCTGTGTTGGTCCCCCTTGTGGGATCTAAGCTGTAGTGTGGGGCGGGGCAGGGAGACATATAATAACCAAGTCAACGAATGAACAAGCATGGTCATTTCTCATGGTGCTCAGTTTTCCAAATACAGTAAGACAGGTGATGGAGCTGGCAGAGAGGGGCCATCTGAGCAGGTGACACTCGCTAACATAATGAGCCAGCCATGCAGAGTTATGGGTGAGGGGCAGTGAGGAGGGGCTGGCTGGAGGCAGGGCATGGTGAGGCGAGGGGCAAGCAGTATGAGACGGAGACAGAGCCAGGAAGGAGCAGGGCGCAGGAGTCTTGTGGAAATCAGCAGGGAGTTTGGACTTTACTCTCAGGGCCATGGGGGACCTGGTTGTATTGGTTAGAAATACATATTGTTGCAGAAAACTAGACCACCAATGGCTTAAACAAATAGAAGTTTATTTTTATTTTTCTTACTTGGAAAGAAGCCTGCAGCAAGTTCCATGCTCAGTGATGTTTGGCCTGACATTCTCGGGCCTGTGCCTGCTGCTTGTCAGTGGCTGCAGCCACTCCAGGCATCACATCTACATATAAACAGACTCTGCTTACTCCTTATTAATCAGATCGCTCTTGGCTGCAAAGGAGGCCAGAAAGGAGTCCAGGGCAGGAATGAGCTCTTCTGGTCCGGGGAGCGGACGAAGAAAGGAGAGCTGCGAGGGAGGCTGGTGTAGGGTGGTGGCGGGGGGAGCCGGCTGCGTCCGCCACACGGCCACTTCTCAGTTGCTGGCAGGCACAAGATGTTCTGGGCTGTGGCCCTGAGAGGCCTGTGTGGCGGCGGGTCTGTTGCCCGCACTTTGAAGAGCATGGGGAGACACCACTGGAGAGCTTCAAGTAAGAAAGTGGTTACCTAACTTCTGTGGTTCTGGGGAATGCAGTGCAGGGGACAGGAGGGAACACCAGGAGGCTAGTTATAAGAGGCCAGAAATCGAAGTCACTTGTGCCAGCGTGGTGGCAGGGGAGATGGGCACTGGTGAGTGGGTTAAAAAATGCTTTTTAATTTTTAATTTTTAAAATTATGGTAAAGTATACATAATATAAATTTTTTTAAAGTTTATTAATTTATGTTGAGAGAGAGTGAGAGAGAGCACAAGTGGGGAAGGGGCAGAGAGAGAGAGAGAGAGAGAATCCCAAGCAGACTCCGCACCACCAGTGCAGAACCCGGTGCAGAGCTTGAACCCACGAACTTTGAGATCATGACCTAAGCCAAAATTGGATGCTTAACCAACCGAGCCACTCAGGCACCCATTTAAACTATTTTAACTGTACGATTCAGGCATTAAGTACATTTATAATGTTATGTGACCATTACCACCATCCATTTCCAAAACTTTTGTACCATCCCAACTTTTTAAAAACAATTTTTTAAAATGTTTATTCATTTTTGAGACAGAGACAGAGCATGAGCAGGGGAGGGGCAGAGAGAGGGAGACACAGAATCCAAATAGTCTCCAGGCTCTGAGCTGTCAGCACAGAGACCGACGCAGGGCTCGAACCCATGAGATGTGAGATCGTGACCTGAGCTGCAGTCGATCGCTTAACTGACTGAGCCACCCAGGCACCCCCATCCCATCCCCCTCAATCTTCCTTCCCACCCCAGTCCCTGGCAACCTCTATTCTGCTTGCTGCCCCTATGAGTGTGAGTACTCTATGTACCTCCTATAAGCAGACTCATACAATATGTGTCATTTTGTGACTGCTTTTTTCACTTAGCATAATGTCCTAAAGGTTCAGTATGGATTAGAACTTCATTCCTTTTTAAGGCTGAATAATAGTCCATTGTGTGGACAGAGCACATTGTGTTCATTCATTCATCTGTTGATAGACATTTGGGCTGTTTCCACCTTTTTGGCCATGGTGAGGAGTGGGCTATGACCTTGGTGTGTAAGTATCTGTTTGAGCCCAGTGGTCAGTGTTGAGATATGTTTTGGAGGAGGACCATCAGAACTTGCTGGTGGTAGAAAGGAAGGGCAGGAATAGAATTAAGGGATGACCACTAGTGTTTGATTTGGTGATAATGGTGGTATTTATTAAGATGGGGAAGAAGCTGAGTGCCTGGGTGGCTCAGTTGGTTAAGTGTCCAACACTTGATCTCAGCTCAGGTCTTGAACTCAGAGTCGTGAGTTCAAGCCCCTCATTGGGCTCCACGATGGGTATGAAGCCTACCTAAAAAAAAAAAAAAAATAGAAAGATGGGGAACAGCAGGTAGTATCCTGATTTTATTCAGTATTGTTTTAAGCAGTTCTCAACTATTAAATTGCCCTAATCAAAGCAATAAAATAATAATAACTCATACACCTGGGGCCTGGGAACTCAGGTTTCCATATCCCTTTGATAACTGCCTGATTTAAATCAGGACTTGGCGTGCGATGGCCCACAGCCCAAATCCAGCCCACCACCTGGTCTTGTACAGCCCAAGAGCTAAGAATGGTTTTCACAGCTTTAAATGTAAATGTGAAAAAAGACCATGTAGCCCTTTAGCTAGAACTGTTCAATTTTGCCTCTTGGCTTTCCAAACCTAAAATATTTACTAGCTGGCCCTTTGCAGAAAAAGTTTGCCGACCCCTGGCCTGAATTAATTGGTTTGGCTCAGCCTGAAGAAGTGTGCTCAAGTGGAAACAGCAAAATAAGACAAAACCCCTCCTCGCTACTGCTGACCTACTTCTGTACTGTTTTCATATCTTCTCTTCCTTGAGTTTTTGGGGCAGCAAGCCAAGCCCCCCATCCTGAGCACCCTCTGTAGGTCACTGACATTACCAGCACCAGCCAGGTGAGACCATGAAGCTGATTAATGCCTGTGCAGTGCTGTTTACCAGGAACAAGTGATTTATTTTAGCATCTAAATTTTAAATGGTGTCTATGCGTCCCAGGAAGCTGTCTGGTTTAGAAAATTGCCTATAATAAATGCAGGCAATAAATCCATTATTTTAAACCTAAAGAAAGGTATTCAAGTTTTATAAGAGAAAATCAGTTTCTCCTCATCCTCGCTAAATACGTGTTACGTAAATAATTAAAAAAGAATGGTTTGGATGGGCGCTAAATTACCACCTTGCCCAAATGCAGTCACGGCTCTTATTTTTCCAATTAATCATGTAAAAAAATCCATTTGCTGGTATTTCCCTAGTGAGGCTTCCTCTCCACTCCCCAATCATCCAAGAATCCATGGCGCTTACTCAGTCTGGTGGGCTCAGTCGTGCTTTGAAGTGCCAAGAGGGAAGGTGTCTGGAGGGTGAGACTTGCCCATTCATGGGCCCCAGCTTCCAGGCTTTCAGATGTTGGCCCCAGTCCTGGACTTCCTGCACTTCCTCACCCGCCTGTACTTCCTCACCCGCCTGCCATAGGGATGCAGTGGGCTGGGTCTCTGGTGGGTTGCAGGCCTGTCTGTTCTTGGACTCCTGAAGCTCTAATTAGTTTAGTTAGTTCATGCTCACTCAGCGCCCAAGTGGCTGAATCCTAAGAGAGAGTCAGCTTTGGTCTCAAGCTATTCCCCATCCTTGAGTCTTCAGGGCCCAAGATTAGGATTAGACTCAGGGCATCACATGCCCCCTCCCTTTGGAGCCTGTGCTGTGACTTCAGCCAGCATCAAACCCCTGCACTGGAGAACCTCTCATCACATCCCTCTTTGAGGGCACAGGGCTTGGGCAGGACTTCCTTCAGTGGACTTTGTGGATGCCTTGCAAATTTACCCTCTGCTCCTCAGTAATCTTTTCTGAGTGCCACGGGGTATTGGGAGCAGTGGTCTTTGTTGGGCCATATGTGGTCCTGGGGGATGAATGTCTCCTTGCCTTACCTTTGCATAACTAAGAGGGTTTCCCAGGAGTCTGTTCCCCAAACTGAGAACATTGATCCCAAGGTGATTTGCTGGTTCACCTGGTTGATGTTGCTGGCAGCTTCTCTCTTGAAAGTTCATTAATTCATTCAACAAATGCTTACACAGAATCTCCTACATGCCAGGCACTGTCCTAGGTGCCTGGGATACACCAGTGGACAACACATACAAAGACCTCTGACCTTGTGAGGCTGCACGGAAGGGTGTTAAGTTCTGCTCTGGAATTCGGCACAGTTCTGGGGGTACCCAGAGGTGGGAGGACAGATTGCTTTGTGTGTGTGTGTGTGTGTGTGTGTGTGTGTGTGTGTCCAGGGTGCTAGGAAAGGCTTCCCGTGGGGTCTTGAAGCTGAGTGGAATTTGCCAAGGCACACAGGGTAGGGTGACAGTGTGCATGTGAGAAGAAAGCAAGAGCTGGGCGAGGTCAGACTGGCAAGGGCCACATGGCTGGAACCTGGGATGCTTTGAGAGTATGGCCTGCAGAATTCCCAGTTTTTTTTTTTTTTTTGCAAATAATTCAGCTCCAGGAGGGGCCGCTCAGGGTAAAAAGACACCTGTAGGGTGGGCAGGAGCCTGACGCTGGGGGACTTTGAATGCTGTGTTGAAAGATTTGGGCTGTGCCTTAGTAGCCATACTTTGAGGGACCCCAGCCATAAGCAACTCTAGTGGTGCCATTTACAAGGACTCCAAGGTAAACGGTGCCCCCTCTAGTTGTGTCCTGTTGCTCTTCCCTTCCATGTCTCCTCTCAATCTCTGTCTGTAGACTGGCTGCATGGGGGTCTATTGTCAGCATCCTGATGCTGTCGTCCCCGACCTTTCTAGCGATCACATTGAATAACTTCTCTCCTTCCTAGGTGCCTGCGTGCCACACCTCCTGATTTAGGACCAGAATTCATTAGCACCTGCTTTGTTCTCTCTCTGGGCATCTTCAAGGGTGAGGATGATTCTCTGGGCTCATCTTTCTTAGCTCAAAGTGGTTCTCTGTGTGCAGTGTTTCTAACTATGGGCTCAGCCCCCAATCTTGGGGCTCTGAAACGGCAGCAAGTGGGACTTTAGGCCTCATGTCCTTGAGGCATGGGAGCCTATATCATCCTGTGGAAAATAAGATCCCACCTCAGATTTACTGAATTTGAATCTCCAGGAGTGGGGACTAGCATCAGCTTTTTGGACATGCCCCCTGAGGGGATTCTTATGCATGTAAAAGTTTGAGAAATACTGCCTAAGGGAAAAGCTTCTTAGCATTTTGGGGAGCTGGGGCTAGGTTTCCTTGATTGGATTTCATGCATTTACCACCCAGAGTTAGTGGGATCTTGGCTGTGGCCTCTGCCTGATGGTGTCTAGGTCTCCAGAGTCATTGCCCACAAAACTGTTGTTCCTGGTGGAGAGGGTGAGTCTTTCTTACTTAGAGCTACATCTCCTTCCCTACGATGTCCCCGCTGTGGCTCTGGTTCTGCCCTCCAAACTCATACCAGGCAAGCCTTATGCTTCTTCCAGGGGACAGTCCTTCAGACATCTGAAAGCTGCTGTCATAGTAAGATTTCTCCATTTTACAGATGGGGGAATACAGGCCCAAAGAGGTGAAGAGACCTTCCTAAGGTTACATGACTAGTCTGTGCCAGAGCTGGGATTTGAACCCAAGATCAGCTAGAACAACAAAGCCAGTGCTTTATTATGACCCCTCACTTTACAGATGGGGAAACTGAGGCTTAGAGAAATTAAGGACTTAGCTAAACCACACAACATCAAGTGGTAGAGCTTTGATATGGCTGGGTGTGCATTCTTTATCACGATGCCAAATATTGCCTTCCCACGTAATAATCATCATGCCTATATCAGATCCTCTGCTGCTCTGCACAGGGCTGCCAGCAGGCACATAGTGAACAGCCAAAAGAAACATTGCTTAATATAATTATTGATAACATTCTTAGAGCTTGACACTTCTCTAACCTACCTAATATGATATATGTATATGTATATGCACATATATATATTTATAGACAAATATATCCATATAATATCAAAGAGAATACATTAGCAAACAAGAAATACTATAAGATGAGGTGCCTGGGTGGCTCAGTCAGTTAAGCGTCTAACCTGGGTTCAGGTCATGATCGCATGGTTTGTGAGTTCTGTGCTGAGAGCTCAGAGCCTGGAGCCTGCTTCAGATTCTGTGTCTCCCTCTCTCTCTGTCCTCCCCTGCTCACACTCTCTCTCTGTCTCTCAAAAAATAAGTAATGAAAAAAATTAAAGAAAAAAAAAGAAAAATGCTGTAAGATAACCAAAATTGCTGTCGGTGGGGTGGGGAAGAAGTTTCAAACCATCCTTGGGAATGGCTGGTGCCATTCACTAACACCAGTGTTTACTGAGCACCTATCACATACGTAGAAGTAGAGGGCCCTGTGTTGGATCTTATGGTTGTCCACTCAGACTGACTTAGGTTTTGTTCAGGTGTGGGGCAGCCATATGCTTCATGACCCCTTTCCCAGCAACAAAGGGCAAATATTCATTAGCCCAACCAGTCATTCCCCAGATTGCACGTTAACATCACCCAGGGAGGTTTTAAAACTATGGTGAGGAGAGGCACTCCAGACCAGGGAAATCAGATACCCCCAAGGTGTGCATGGGGCCCCCCAGTGATTGTAATGTGCACTCAGGGTTTGCATCTACACCAATCACAACAATCGCAGTCCTCTTGCTCATGGCTGTTTAGGTCAGGATGTATGATGCAGTGCTGGCCAGTGGGGCATCAGGAGAGGTGTGTGCAGGGGGGTGGAAAGCCAAAACTTCTCGTTTCTCCAGTCAACACTCTACTCTCAATTCTGGTACTCCTGGTCACCAGAGTGGGACACCCACTGGGGGTCCCACAATTCAGTTCAGTTCTGACATTGTCTACCTGGAGTTAGCATCAGGTTGAGGGCTCTGTCCTGTGAGACTGCCCCTGCCTCCCACACCCAACTTTGGACACCAATCACAAGTCCGGGTTGTTACCTGTGCTTCTAAACTACTGGCTACAAACTGAAGGTATTCACAAACCCCTCCTGGGTTCAGTTAATTTGCTGGAATGGGTCATGGAACTCAGGAAAAGTTTACTTACTGGAATACTAGTTTAATGTAAAAGGATACAACTCAGAAACAGCCGGATGGAAGAAATGCGTGGGGCGAGCTATGGGGGAAGGGGCCCTCTCTGTGGGTGTCACCCTCCTGGCACCTCTACGTGTTCACCAACCAGAAGCTCTCTGAACCCCTTCAGTTAGGGTTGTTTTTTTTTTTTTTAATGGAGGCTTCATCATATAGGCACAATTGATTAAACCATTGACCATTGGTGATTGAACCCAATCTTCAGCTCCTCTCCCTCTGGGGAGGTTGAAGGGTGGGACTGAAAGTCGCCACCCTGTAGTCACAGGGTTTCTCCCCTGACTACTAGCCCCCCACCCCCTTCCCTACAGTTGGGTTTCTAGGGGCTTTCCAAAAACACTTCATTAACGGAAATTCAGGTGTGGTCAAAATGGCCTCATTATGAATAACAAAAGATGTTCCTTTCACCTTGATGCCTCTCATCATTTGGGAAATTCCAAAGGCTTTTGGAGCTCTGTGCCAGGAACAAAGACAAAGACCAAACAAATATTTCTTCTTCTACATCACAATATCTCAGGGGAGCATTTGGCTCTCAGGACAAGGGACACAAGGGCTCCTTCCCATCTTTGGATGTTCTTGTGTGAGCTCTGTTGCAGCCTTCTGATGAGCATGCTGGGTAAAGCCAAAAGAGTGCCAGGGAAGTGGACCCAAAGCCTTGATTTTGTTGAGCCACTAAATTAACATAATCTGGAAGATCTCTGCCTGCCAGGCTTCCTGTTGTATGGGATAATAAGTGTCTTCATTACAGGAGCTTTAGTTGGGCATTCTGTCACTGGCAACTGACAGTGTTCCTGGTTGTCACAGTCCCTAAAGAGCTCACAGTGCTGCTGGGGAGACCAGGTGCACACCAGGTATCGTGAGGTCACCATGCGGCAGAGATAAACAACTTGGCACCAACCACACTGTCGCAGGCACTTCCGGTGGGAGAGGAGGGCAGGATGGTGGAAGCTGCCACCGGGTGTGGGAAGAGCTCCTGTAGAACAAGGAGAGGAGAAGAGAGAGTAGACTTGAGATTACGGAAGTGATTCAGAGCCTGGGCTTGGAAACCTGCCTTTGCCACTCACCAGCCGTGGGACTCTGGGAAACTGACTTGACCTTTCTTGGCCTCAGTTTTGTCATCTGTTAAGTGGCAATGATGATAGAGTCTAAATCATGGAGCTTTGTGAGGATTTGGAAAGACATTTAGCATGGTGTGCAACACATGGCAACCTCTCAAATGAAAGCCATCGTGATGATCACTCCCAAGGCATGAATCACCGTGAGAATCCTGGTTGCAGCCACATTCCTGCCATCTGTCCTTAGCCAGCTGAAGCGCTTTCCTCCCTCTGCAGGTCTAGACTCACCTGGTGCAGGTGATATGCAGAAACTCACTGGCTAAGCAGATCTCTCTTTAGGGATGCTTCCATTTCTTTTTGCTTGGGCTATTGCCTTGTTCTTCATGGTTCTGGATCTCAGAGCTCACTCAGCTTTACCACTAAACCCAGATTTTCCCCTTCAGATGGATCCTGAACTGGTTCCCAGACTCATGACTTTTTTTTTCCCCCCCCTCTGGCCATGAATTTGAACTCCCTTGTCTTACAGATCTTGAGGTACCCTTTCTGACCTGCCCCAGCTGGATGCTCTGAGCATGAAATCTTCCTGCTGATAAATTGGCTCATAGGCTGCTGTGAAAGTCCAATGTGCTCCCCTCCCCCTCCCCACCAGAGCACCCCTGACAACAGAGGAGTGTGAATACTCTTCGAGTCTGCCGCAGTGAGAAATGTATCTGAAGCCTTGTGTCTGATCTTTAATTCATGTGGATTTTGCAGCTTACTTCCTGACTTTAACAGGTCATTATAGTATAAAAAGTTTACAACAATTTACCATCAGGAGAGAATTCAAAGATCTTCCATAGTTGCCCTACTGATTAATGCATGGGCCACAGTGCAATTATTCTAGCTGTTTTTTTAGTATTGGGCTGAATTGAAAAGAGATCTCCTTGCCCAGCGTGTTAGCATTTCTCTGTCCAAGGTGACAGTATGTCAAACCCCAGATCCCAGTAACTCTGTGACTCTGAAGGGCAGTGGTTGTTTTTGCCTTAGCTTTGGGTAATCACCAGTGAGAGACACTTGGAGGAGCATGAAAGGGTGGGCCAGTGTAGCATGGTCAGGCTGTCGTTAGGCCGGATGGCCCAGGAAATGCTGAGGAATCATTCCTTGGCCTGATGATGCCACCAAGGTTTACTTCCTGCTGCCCTTTGACTGGCCTGCCCCTACTTCTTATCTGGTCTCAGTTGTGTGACTTGAATCCTGTAGGCTGTGTCTATTTGCCTCTGTCCTTTTAAAAAAATTTTTAATTTTATTTTTAAAATGTTTTTATTTATTTTTCAGAGAGAGACAGAGCACAAGCAAGGGAGGGGCAGAGAGGGAGGGAGACACAGAAGCTGAAGTAGGCTCCAGGCTCTGAGCTGTCAGCACAGAGCCCAATGTGGGGTTTTGTGAGGTCATGATGTGAGCCAAAGTTGGACACTTAACTGACTGAGCCACCTCAGCTTCTCCCCTGCCTCTGCCCTTTATGTCAGATAGGATATGTGTAATAGAAGACCCAAATAGACAATGGCTTAAACCATAATGACACTGAATTATCTCAGTGTGAAGTCTGACTCAGAGTTGATGAACAGCTCAAAAATGTCAACAGGGAACCAGACTTTTTTGATCTCTCTGTTCAGCCATCCTCACTGTGCTTGCTCTACTTAAGTTTGTTATCTTTTGATGACAGGATAGCTGCCACAGCTCCAGCCATCATGCCTCACACAACCACATTCAAGGCCAGAAGGACACTTGGACTAAGTGTCAATTTCTTTTACCAGGAAGCAAGAAGCTTTTCAGCAGATTTATCTTTATGTTTCATTAATATAATGTCAGGAACTGTATCCTGACTACAAGGGAAACTGGGACAGTGAGAAGCTGGGAAAAGCAAATGAGGTTACTGTGTTGGCCTTAGTCCAATTCTGACTTACCTTCTGGGGCTAGAACAGGGTCTGTAATGAAGAGAAGAGGGAGATGGCTTCAGGGTAGGTGCTAATGGTGCCCACCACACTCTTTCTATTTTCCTGTGCCACTATCAACCCATTGGCTCAAGTCTGCTGGCCTGCCCCGTGTCTGTCTGAGGAGACCTCAGGTTCTGGTGAGGGGTGGCACACCTTCTGCATTGTCACACCCCTCTTTGCAGCTATCGATTCCCCCTTCCGGGTTTGTTATAAAGTCTGTCAAAGGGAAGATATGTCCTCTTTCAGCAAACCTCATGTGCCAGGGCGGTAGGACACAGATGAGAGAGCGAGAGACAGCTCTCACCCTGCCGCTTCTCAGACCACCGACTCTTGAGAACAGAGATTTTTCTGAAGAAAAGGCTGACCATTAGCCCCCGCACAAAATTATCCCCCAAATCAAGTTTGGGTAAAATGACTGTCCCTAGTAATTGGCTCTTGTTACGGACAAAGAATTCTACACGTCTGCATTGCTTTCCCGGGAGAGGCATGGTTTTCTCTGAGGACTCTGTAGTCTGATGCGGAGCTTTGAGTCCTGGTTTGGCCAGTGTGACCTTGGGCAGGTTCTTGAACTTCCCTGGGCCCCTGTGCTGCTCTGCATCAGAGTCAGAATAGCCGTCCCACGGTGCTGTGGCTTTAGGATAGGAGGCCAAAGGACTTTAAAAGAAGTGGCTGCAGTGCTCTTAGGGGCCAGTCATTTCGTGCCTTCAAGGCTTCTTCCATGAGCACATTTTCAACTACGTGTTTGCACTTGAACTTGGCCACATGCTGGCTGACTAACTTTGCTAGAATTCTGTTCCATGGCTCATTTGGGAGCACGGTTCTTACATCTCATTGGCCTTTTTGCCTCTTTTTTAAGCTTTCCCAGGAAGCTGGTCTCAGGTCTCCAGCTCCTTGATTTGTGGGTGTCTGTGAGAGGCCTTTACCCTCTTTTCCATTGCTATTTTGTTCTTCTATTGTGGAGATTAAATTTATACACAGCAAAGTCCACCAATCTTTAAGTGTACTGTATAGTTTGTGTATTTTTCCATATGCATACACCTGTGTAAGTACCATCCAGGTCAAGATACGGAACACCTCCATCCCTCCAGAAGGCTTCCTTGTTCCCCTGGCCATCAGTGCCCCACAGCCTCCCATTAACCCACTTGGCTTCACTTCATTCTTGAACTTCATATGCGGTGACATTACATACCCTGTACCTCACATTATCCCCTCAATACCTTCACTTCTATGTTTCTTTTGTTTTTAAGGCAGCCTATCGGTCGGTCTGCCTGTGGGCAGAGCTCCTCCCTTTTGGCACATTGCCCACGACAGTCTGCTTTGTCTCCTGAGATTGGCAGAGCCCTCAGATATGCTTCCTCTAGCAGGGGGTGTTCCAGGACATATAGATGCCTCCACTGGCCCCAAGACTGGGTCTTTCCTTTCCTCCCCGCTCTCCCAGGGGCAGCTGGGAGGCTTTGCTAATTCTTGCTTGCAATTGCAGGGCTCAGAGGAGCTGGGCCTGGGCTGGGCTGGGCACCCTGAGCAAAGGTTTCTGAGAAGTGGCCTGAAGTGAGGACAAGCCAGGGGGCTCTATGAAACAGGGCCTGGAGGGCTAGGTCCAGGTCCTGGCTGGAGGCAGAGGAGGCTGGGGGGCTTTGTGACAGGAGTGGATGAAGCTGGAGACCCAGGAAAGGTCTGTAGGTAGGGGATGCTCACTGCACAGCCAGAGATGCTACAAGGAGCCATTCCCAGGGTGGGTGAGTTAGGCATCAGCCCAGGCCTCCTCTGAGAGGGAGGGGTGAGGGGGCTTTCAGACAGCGCCCCATCCCTGCTGACTGACATGAATGAACTTAGGCGTGGTGGGGCAGGAAGTCCCCTTTGGCCTGCCTGCCATGCTGTGTCTTCACTTACTTGCTCATGTGGCAACATTTACCGGGACCCCTGGGATCAGTAAGCCATGAGCTGGCACCAAGGGTTGTAAGGAGACCCACAGGGTCTCTCAACCCGAAGGGCTGGCTGTCTAGACCAGGCTGCAAACAGATGGCCCGCTTGCCTCCAGATTTGGCTCTCAGACATGCTTACTTTGGCCCCCATGGTTTAAAAATTGGAGCGCCCATAAAAATCTGACTTCCGGCTTCTCTTGACAGATCAGAAGATCTAGCAACCCTGGGCTGTGCTGCTCCCCAGCAGGAGCCGGCAGGGCTGAGAAGGGGCTGCTCCCCTCCCTGTCCTCCCAGATGGCACGTCTGTCTGCTCAGGTGCCTGCAGCCCCCCTACTCCCTGTGGCATCAAGCCTGGCCCCCTCATCAGCGCTTTCCTGCTGGGCCCTGCAGACCTGTGAGCCGATGTGGATGGGGGAGTTAGTGCAGGCTTCACAGAGGAGGACATGGGGTCTTGACCTCTTGTGAGAGCAGCCCCCCTCCAAGTCTCCTGAGTCTGTTGCTCCTCAGGGCGGATGGGTTCATCACATCCTTTCCAGAGAGAGGATTTACAGCACGTGCTGGGAGGGGGGCAGGCAGATGCTGAGGTGATGGCACCAAGGCCCACGGAGGCGGTCCTCAAAGTAGAGGCCACCTGGATCAGAATCACCTGGGTGTGCTGGTTCAGCACTCCTGCAGCAGAACCTGGTGGAAAGTTCCCCAGGGAATTGTTGAGGCCACCCACACTTGAGAACCACAAAGAAGAGGGGGCTGGGCCTTAGAGGATAGTGGGGTCAGACACATTCAAGGTTTCTAGGGCAACGCTGGGGACCCCACTCCACCTTTCAGCTCCCTTATTGGACCCTTGTTCTGAACACCAACCCATTCTGGGTGCAGCTGAGCCCCCAGCAGGCTAAGGCTAACATTTTCTCCAGCCTTCCTGTCCCCACCCTGCACCTGGAGGAAAGGTCATTCTTGCCTTTGCCAAGCCTTGTCATTTCCCCAGAATCTTTGAACTGTCATGTGGGCAGGGGGCCAACTTCAGGGAGTGGGACAGTGGCTGGCTGGCAGGTAAGAGCCACCTCGTCTCCCCTTCACCTTCTCAGCCAGGTGGCCTGCCAGTTGCTGGGTTCTGGCCAGGGGGCTGTAACCACGGCCCTGTGCAGGGACGGTGGAGGGTCTGGTGATTTGTTCAAAGAGAAGATGCTTTCCTGAGGTGGGGGTGGGATAGGGCAGGGGCCTTGGCTATTCTACCTTTGGAGCTTTCAACTACAGGGGTGGGAGGTGTGTATGGGGGTGGTCAGGGCAGGGACTCAGGGATTGAATAAGGAGGCACTCACTCTCGGGGTCTTGTAAGTGAAGGATGCACGACCCTGAGAGTGAGTGCCTCCTTAAGGGTGAGGGATCTAGGGAGCAAAGTATGAGGGGGCCCTTCTCGGGGCTGTGAGATGGCTACGCTGCACTTACAAGGACCTGAGAAGGAGCACCTCCTTAAATGTGGTCTTACTCACCGTCCCTGGTCCTGGTCACTGCACTGCACCCAGGCCTCTGGAAAGCCTGTGATGTGCTGGGAACATGTTCTGGGATGGCAGGTAAAGGATGGGAGCACACTGAGGGCATTCTCATCTCTCAGACAAGCCCACTGGTTCTCAGCCTTGGCTGCACATTGGAAGCCCCTAGAGAGCTTTACAAAATCCTGATGTCTGGGTCCCATCAGAGGTGCTGGTTTAATGGATCTGGGATGCAGCCTGCCACTGGGGTTTTTAAAAGCTCCCCAGGGGATTCTAGCGTGCAGCAAAGTTCAAGAGCCTCTTATCTGGATGGTGCAAGGCAGGTGCTGTTTACTGTTTTTCCTTTCATTGATTTTCGTCATGAGCAACAATCTTCCAAGCACGACACCGACTTCTGTGGGTGACACAGGAAAACATACACCGAAGTGGAGGGGGTTTGAGGAGAGTGGAAAGAAAGCCCAAGCTCCAAGTTCCTGGTCTGTGCCAGATGCGTCATATTTGCTATTTAAAAACCAGTTTGGGGAGGTGGCTATTCCCAGGCTCAGTTTACAGATGAGGGGCCTGGCCACATCTTGGCCACGTTGACCATGTCATCTGTGTCCCGGGGCTGTGGAATGGCAGAGCTTTAAGTGAAATACACAGGTGGCAAGCAGCGGTAGGAATGAAAGTCGATACTGTTGCTTTCAGACTGGTTTCTCAAAACATTTGTGGGATCAGCAGGTACAGAAGAGAGTGGAGAGAATAGAGCCCCCGGCTCTTCTCTGCCGCAGGATGGAGAGAGCAGAGAAGGCTCCTCTGGCTTCTCTTCTCCCATCAGACTTGGGTAGAGTCGGCCTGCGCTAGCTGCCCCAATCTCTCTTTCCCTCTCCTTTGAGTTGAATAGGTCCCTGGACCTAAAGAGTGCTGAATAGTGTGATAACAAGAGGGGACCTCCCTCCTTATCTGCCAGTCTGCACACACACACACACACACACACACACGCATGCATGCACATACCAGGGTGGCTGCAATTCCACAAATTAGGTCATGAATTCAAGCAGAAAATACTTATGGGAAGGCAAATGGGGGAGACTGTTCAGTCAGTCATATCATATTGTGGGTTACTGAGTACCTTTTGGGGGAGTGGGTCTCAGCATCCTTGGTAGACCCCTGTGTCCCAGGAGACAGGCAGCAGACAGCACAGGAACTTGCCACAGAAGCTTCTTAAGATTCAGAAGGAACATTTGAGGTGAGGTTTGGAAGATGCTGAAAGTTGCTATCTAATGGATAAATTTATGCAAAATAATCATCACAGTGGCTTCCAAAACCAGTGACAATGCTGTGGGCAGCTTTTTGCAGTGGTGGCAAAAGTCCGTTGTATTCTGCCAGCTCGTTTTGCTATCTCAGGGTGGCTCATCCAGGAGCAGCAGGGAGGGGAGGAGAGCGCCGAGTCCGGTGTGGGGAGATCCGGTCGGAGCCCCACCTGGCCGTTTACTGGCTGCCCCACCTCCGGCAGGGAGCTTGGCTCTGGAGGCCTGGTGTCCTCATATACACAGTGGGGACTTCTGCTCTGCTTCCATCCAAGATGGAGTAAGAGGGACTGGATTTTACCCTTCCCCCGAAACGTTAAAAAACGACAAACAGTCCAAGTACATGAAACCGTGCTTTTTCAAAACACTGGACATTAGGCCACAAAGTTCAGTGACCTCATTGAGCTCAATGATGATCTCTGCTTATTGCCTCGTGTGAGTTTCTAGGTCACGGTGTCCCCTAGAGGGGACAGAGGCTAGAAGGGGAGAAATGGAAGTATACTACTGTAAGGCTCTTACAGTTGATGTGAACCGGTATGGTATCACTTGAAGGTAGACTGTGATAAGGTCAAGATGTATATTATAAACGCTGAAGCAACCATTCACATAGCAAAGTGGCACAGCTAATAAGGCAAGTAAGGAGATAAAACAGTACCATCAAAAAATACTCAATCCAAAAGAAGGTGAGAAAAGAGAATAAAACACAGATGCAACAAATAGAAAACAAATAACAAGATGATAGACTCAAGCCTAACCACATCAGTAATCACGTTAAATGTACATGGCCTAAACATCATTTGGACATGGTCATGCATCTTGGATATTAACCCCTAATCAGATATATAGCTTGCAAATATTTCCTCTCATTCCACAGGTTGCCTTTTCATTTTGCTGATGGTTTTCTCTTTTTTAATGTTTATTTTTATTCTTTTTTTTTAATGCTTATTTTTGGAGGAGAGAGGGACAGAGCATGAGTGGGGGAGGGGTAGAGAGAGAGGGAAACACAGAATCCAAAGCAGGCTCCACGCTCTGAGCTGTCCTCACAGAGCCTGACATGGGGCTTGAACCCACGAACTGTGAGATCACGACCTGAGCTGAAGTCAGGCGCTTAATCACCTGAGCCACCCAGGTGCCCCTGTTGATTGTTTTCAAGAAACACACTATAACTTTCTTTCTTTCTTTCTTTCTTTCTTTCTTTCTTTCTTTCTTTCTTTCTTTCTGTTTATTTATTTATTTTGAGGTGAGGGAGAGGGGAGAGAGAGAATGCAAGCAGGGAAGGGGTGGAGAGAGAGAATCCTAAGCAGTCTCTGTGCTGTCAGCGCAGAGCCTGATGTGGGGCTCGAACACATGAACCATGAGATCATGACCTGAGCTGAAATGCTCAATCGACTAAGCCACCCAGGTGCCCCTCAAGAAACACACTTAAAATATAAGGACACATATATGTTCAACATAAAAGGATGGAAAAAGATATACTATGGTAACACTAGTCAAAAGAGAGCTGGAATGGCTATATTAATATCAGGCAAAGTAGATTTCGGAAGAAAGAATATTATCTGAGTGATTTAGATCTGTGTGTCTATGTCTAATATCTAAGATATAAAACAGTGATCTTTGATTTGTTTTATATTTGATTTGTTTGATTTTGGTAAGAACCAAGTGAGGTAATATCTGGGAAAATGCTTCGTAGATTGTGAAGCCTGATACAGACGTCATTGGACCTTAATTATTAGACATTGGACTATCTTGCAGCCTTATGAAAAGCCAGGCAGCTGGGTGGAACTATTTGGCTCTGAAGGGGAAAAGGGAAATAACCAGACAGTGGCTTCGAGGAGGCCATGGTAGGGCTGGCTGGCACACCGGCACTTCTTAGACCTGGCAAGTTTACCAGAATCTACCAAAAACAAGGGACTTTCCTCAGCTGCAGAGAGAGATGGGCCCAGACAGAGCCCTAGTCCCATGCACCCCAAAAGCTTTAGTAATCTCAGCAGATGCTTGGCTGAAAAGAAAAGGGAGACAGTTACCGCTAAGTCCTTTTTGAGCCTTTTCTCATCTATCAGTATTATCTGGGTGGGACCTGTATCATCATATCCATTTAACATTTAAGGAAATGGAGCCCAACATCACAGAGCCGTTAAACCAGCGAGTCTGAGTTTGGACCCACGCAGACAAGACAAGAACCCAAGCCTCGTACACAAGCCTGGCCTCGAGGTGAAGCGCAGGGAAGGGGTCAGCCAGCCAGAGGGCTGCGTCTAGACTCAGAAGAAGAGAAGGAGGGGGCACAAGTAGGACAAGCCTCTCTCCAGGCAGGGCATCCCCGCACCTGCTCAATCTCCCCCTTCCCCATCCCCACGCCTCTCACCTGCCTTGGGGGTGGGGGTGGCCTGTAGATGCAGGTGAGGAGTGGGGGCCAGAGAGCCGGAGGAAGCTGGCTCCGGGCAGTGGTGATGGGCAGACTGAGATGCCCTGGGGGCTGCTCCAGGTACCCCTGGCTGCCCTCCCCAGTTCAGGGGGTCTCAGCCCTGCCTGGAGTCGCACAGAACTTTGGTCTGAGGACCGGGGAAATAGTACTGACCTCTTGTGGTTGCCTGAAGGTTCTGTGACAGCCAAGCAGTTCTTAGTAAAGTGAGGCCACGCCTCTTCCCTCTGCCCTCCCACTCCCTTGCTCACTTCTGCCCCTGCTCACCCCTATCTCACTCCGTGATATTTGCTGTCCCCTCAGACCCTCCCCTGTCTCTTCATGGCCTCCTCAGAACCTGAGACTCTGCTCTGCTGGGACAAGTAGAAGGATTCTCCTTCATGACCCTCAAAGGAGGTGTTGGTGGTGAGGTGTAGGGACTGGGGTGGGGAAGGGATGAGGGCCAAAGGAGACGGAGTTTTTTTTAGTGCCTCATTGTTTTTTTGTTTTTTTTTTTTAATTGAGGTGAAATTCAAAAAACACAATTAAGCATGTAAATTGTACCATTCCGTGGCGTTTAGTGCATTCACAAGTTTGTGCAACTACCGCCTTTCTCTGGTTTCAAAGCCTTTTCATCACCCTGGAAGAATGCCGTACCTGTTAAGTCCTCGCCCCTCCCTTCCCTACCCCCACCCCCTGGCAACCACTTAATCTGGTTTCCTTCTCTGTGGGTTTGCCCATTGTAGTCTTTTCATATAAAAGGAATCATACCGTATGTGGCCTTTTGTGTCTGGCCTGTTTCCCTTAACAGAATGTTTTCGAGGTTTCTCCAATTGTAGCACGAATCCATACTTCATTCCTTTGTATTGCTGAATAATATTCCATTGTACGAGTACGTCACAAATTTATCTGTTCGTCCACAGATGGACATTTGGGTTGTTTCCGTCTTTTGGCTGTTGTGGATAGTGCTGCCATGAACATTTGTGAGAAGTTTCTGCTTGAGTACTTGTTTTCAATTCTCTTCAGCACATACCTGGGAGTGCCGTTGCTGGTTCGTGTGGTAATTCTTTGCTTAACTTTTGAGAAACTACCGGACTGTTTTTCACAGCAGCTGCACCTCCTTTTAGTTTTAAGATTATGTTGTTCTAAGGGCAAAGATAATACAAGCATAAAATTTTATACCGTATTATTTTACATAAAATAATATGCTATAACATTTTAGAAGGTATTTATTGAGCAATTTTGAAAAGTTTTAAAGTAATTAAAAATTATAAAATTGTATATAAATCCATGCTTATTGTAACAATGCAAATCAAGCCACGTCTAGAAGAAAAATTCCCTTTTATGTGTTCTCCCACCCCTATACTATCCCTTTCCCTCACCAGTGTTAACTCTCCGGTCTGTATCCTTTCAAACATTTTCCAGGCATGTGAATAGTTTTTGGAAACAAAAATTTTATTTATGCAAACATGTTATACTATCCATATTTATTATCTTGCTTTGAAATCTTTCTATTGGTTTCTTTTGAATGTTGATTGTCCCCTGGTAGAGGAACCCTCAGATTGAGGCCTGACCTTGCCTTCTTTAAAAAAGTCTGGGGCTCAGGGATGGATAAGGGTGTCCTAGGGTGGATGGATAATGAATATGTTGTAATTTTCTTTTTGTTATCTGCATTTGAATTTCCTTGATAATAAGGGGAAAAAAAAGTATGGAAGAATTGAAGGCCTGGAGGCCCGGCACGCAGCTCGCAGCTCGTATCTTAATTTAGCACTTACTTCACTCTTGGTTGCATAATGAGCTGTTTACTGTTTACCTCCCTTGAGGGTGGACGCAGCTTTTACATCTGCTGCCCTCCCTATTCCTGTGGAGTGTGCCACGCACCCTGGAGGTTTGCTGAGGAGACAAGCGGTGCCCCCCAGGCCTGTGGCTGAGGCTGCAGTGGAGAGGGAGAGTTCCCGAGTCCTTTGGGCTCACAGAAGGATGTGTATCTTCCTCTGGACCAGGCCCTGGGTGGTGACGCTCCTGGCGGAGGCATCCAAGGCATCCAGGCTGACCTCTGTGGGAAGCCGGGTGTGAGCTCAGGGACAGTTATTTATGGTGGCCCCAGCCAGGGTGCCCGCGGCAGGCGGCACCCAGCTGAGGAAGTAATTAGAGTGCTGCCAGGAGCAGGAAGCTGGGAGAGGCTTGGAGGCTCCGGCTCCCTTTCCAGAGAGATATAAATAGCCGGTCTGGTGGCGGAGGTGGAGAGCAGTACGCACAGGAATGGAGGTGGGGGCAGCCAGTGCCTGGGGGCGGGGGTGGGAGCTGTCTTCTTGGGCTTGTCTGTCAGTCTGGCTTGGGAAGGTTGCAGGGGGAGTGGCACTGACCAGGAAGGGGCATGTGGTCTAAGCCAAGAAGGTACCTGGCGAGGCCCCTCTTCCCTTGCCTGGGGCTCCCCCATCTGTCCCATAACACTAGCCTGCCAAAGTTCAGGTTCCCGCTTGGGGCTCAGACCACTAGTGTGGGAGCACCATGAAAGCCCCACAGACCTGTGGAGGTCCCGGCTTCCTGCCTGGAACTTTCTCCAAGAAGCTAATAAGGGTCAGGGTGGGATTCCAAAACCCAGGATAATTTTTAGCATTTCCAAGGGAACAGTCCCGGTTGGTGCTGGGCAGCTCGGTGCCTGACTCATCTGAAAACACTTTATAAATAACCTGGAGGAGGGACGTGGGCTGTCTGTTCTCATGCCCCTGATACTTTGCAAGCAGGTGACAGGTGCTGAGGGCCGCAGAGCTATCTAGATGTCAGGGCAGAGCCCCAACTCTGGTTGGGAACAAGGGCCAGGGATGCTGGGATGATTGTTAACTTCTGGTGATGGGCATTGCAGTGATTCTGGGGCCCCAAGGAGTCCTCCACCTTTCAGAAAGTGTCAGCACCTCCACTTTCTGCAGGGTGCATTGGGGATCACTGACTGGGCCAGCTGAGCCAGTATGGGCTAATCTTGCTGGATGACAAGTCACTTCCTCCTTTTGGTCCTGGAACTGTCATTGGTAAAACGGGACGGTTGAACTTGGCGACTACTAGGTTCTGCGTCTGGCACATTGTAAGTGTGGTTGAGTGGCAGATGGGAGTGGGGGACAGGAGGAGGAGCAGTGACCCACATCTGGAGCCCTGTGTGCTGGGTAAGGAGAATCTCTCTGTCCCCAATGGACACCAGGAGCCCCTGGGTCAAGGAGACCAGGCATCTGAAAGGTGTGCTTACATAGGGCCTGATTATTGTCCCCGAGAAAGAAGAGACATTGACTGGTTTCACCACAGAAGGCTGACTGGGACCTGGGAAGCTAATAACAGCCAGGCATATACCATGCTCTTACTGCTAGAACATTTCTAACTTTTGAGGTAGTGAGCTCCCTGTCTCTGAATGAATGTAAGGATGTGGAGGAAGGGATTCCTCACTGAGCGAAGAGCTGTAGTTCAGTAGGTCCCGATGTGGCACGGCATCAGGATCTCTGGAAGAGTTTGTCAACGGTACCTACTGAGAGGGACTCCCAGGGGTGAGACCCAGGTGTCTCTGAGCTACGTGGCCCTCCTGTCAGGTATGCTGCTGACCTCAGAAGGCTGAGGCTAAATATATCCCAGCCTCCCTTACAAATGCATCATGCCATTTGGGTTTCCAGTTCTTTGCAACCACTGGTGTGGTGACGGTAGGTGAAGATCAACCACCTCAGGAGACCGTGAGTGTGAAGCTTAATCAATTGACTGGGTAGCTGCCCAGAACCTGGACAAATGGCTTCTGTGGAGGCCGCTGAGGACACAGATCGCAGGCATCATGATTTCTGGGATTCCGTCCTGGAAAAGTTTTCGTATGGTTGGAGGGAAACAGAGCCAGAGGGTCTTCAACGGGACACTGTTATGTCAGCCAGTCTGGTTCATACTCAGCCCCTGATGAGCGGGAGCCTGGTACAGTAGGAAGACCATGGCCACAGGCAGGTCTGCAGCCCTGATCAGACTCCCTGCTCCTCCCCACTGACTGTGTGACTTTGAGCCAATCCCTTACCCCGTCTGAGCCTCTCATTTGCAAAGTGAGGGAGTTGGACTTTCAAGGGACCTGACATGTTACAACACCTCGAACGACCGGTAGCCAGGACTTTTGCCTAGCTTCCGGCATCAAACGTTGTTCTGACCTGCTGTGTTGGGGGGAGTCTTTCCTCCTTCTTATTTCCCAAATGAACACTGCCCTTTTAAATTGCCCAATATCTGCTGGAAGCGTGGAAGTGGCTGAGGTGGCCAATCAGGCAGGAAGGCCTTGCAGCAATGGAGCCACAACTGGTGGGGAGGGAAGGAGTGAACGCATAGATGTACTCAGGCAGTGGGGAGGGGCGGGGGGGCACCCTTGGCAGGGGCTCCGAAGTGAGAGGCCAGGGCCAGGTGAGCTGCCAGGAAGCTACAGGCACCGCCTCAGAGCTGGGCCTCCAGCCAGAAGGGGGATTCTGGGTTAATGATTGCGAAAGTTCCAAGAAGTATGAGGCCAAAGCATGGTGGCCAAGTGTTAATGTACAAGAGGTTTCTGGAGACAGAGCTGGGTTAGGGATGGGGGTGAACAAGGAGGCATTAATGCCATCTCCATTGCATTGGTGCTATTGCCAGCTCTCATGCAACCCATATGGAGGACGTCATTTGCCCCGGTTTACAGATGATAAAGCAAGGCCCAGGCTAAAGAATGCTCTCACAGCCACACAGTAGAGGCAGAGGAGGATTCGAACTCGGGGCTGGCTGATGCTAAAGCACAGAGGGCTCCCTGTATATTGTACCACCTCCTCTGTTGCAACCATTGTTCTCCAAAAGCATGTTGGCTCCCATCAGCCCCGAGGGTCTGCGCCGATCCATCCCAGGTCAGCCGTGTGTGCCCTTGAATGAACATGTATGAAGGAAATGTGATTTAGAATAAAATTGCACTGGAAAAATTGGAACTCCCCTAGGATACCCCAATACCGTGTCTAGGATTCGAACCTGGATGCAAAACTGTTGGGGAAATGGAGGCAAAGAAGCACTGGCCCTGGCCTTGAGCTCGTATGGTTTTTAGGAGGCCCGCTGCAGGGTCGTTACAATGCTTTGTATTTCCAGGAAGAGGACAGGAGCCACCAAGCTGGAAGCAATCTGGGAGGGCCCCCCAAGGAAGCAGAGCTTGAGTTGTCTCTCAAAGGATGAATTGGAGTTTGCGTGGCAGTTGGGAGTGGGAGAAGAGCATTCTCGGCAGTGGAACAGCATGTGAGGAAAGCTCAGAGGCCTGGAGACTATGGAATTGGGGAAACTGGGGTAGCTGTCTGGGGCTGGTGGGTTAGAAGTTGAGGTGTGAGAGGCAGGGCTGGGCAGGTGAGCGGGGCCAGGTTGGAGAGGGGGTGTATGTGTGTGACTTTCTGACTTTGACTGAGTCTCCGTTTCCTTAGCTGTGGGATGGGAAAAATAAGGCCCTCTCTCTGTCCAGGGTTGCTGTGAGATTTAAACCATCTAATGAAAATTAAAGGAGTAGCACTGGGTCTGACACAGGCTTAATAACCGGTATTGCTATTGTAGTTGTTACTGGTGGTGATGGTGATGGTAATAATAAGAGTAACCAGGCTTTCCAGTTCCACTTTGGTCTATTCTTTTTTTAAAAATTTATTTTAAATGTTTATTTATTTTGGAGAGAGACACAGAGTGTGGTCAGGGGAGGGGCAGAGGGAGAGGGAGACACCGAATCCGAAGCAGGCTCCAGGCTCTGAGCTGTTGGCACAGAGCCTGACACAGGGCTCAAACTCACGAACTGTGAGATCATGATCTGAGCCAAAGTGGGACGCTTCACCGACTGAGCTACCCAGGTGCCCCCCTACTTTGGTCTATTCTTAACACAGCAGCGAGAATGATTCTGTTAAACACAGGGTAGATCATGTCCCTCCTTTGCTCATAAGCCTTTAGGGGATCCCAGAAGCTATAGTTTTTTGTAATAGTCTTCCCTACATGACCCAAGCTTCCTCTAACCTCTTCCCACATATCTGACGCTGTCTCCCTTCCATCAGTCTGCTTTAGCCACACTGACCTCTTGAACATGCCAGGCTACTTCTGCCTCAGGACCTTGGCGCTTCCCTCTTCTGTTTACTGGACTGCTCCTCCTCAGGAATCCACATGGCTCGCTTCCTAGCCTCCTTTAGATCTTTACTCAAATGTCATCTCTTTAGTGAGGTCTTTGGCCAAGCTATCTAAAATTACAAACTGCCTCCCCTCCCCCCACACTGGCACCCCCCCATCTCCTTTCCCTCCTCTATATCCCTTCTTTGCACTGATCACCTTCTAACGTACCATTTATTTGTACTGCGTATTGTTTCTCACTCCTATTAGAATATAAGCCCCATGAGGGCACAGCTTTTTGTCTGTTTTGTGCCCTGCTATATCCCTATCATCTAGCTCAGAATTGATGTTCAGTAACACATGCTGCTATTTTTTGTATTATTATCTCTGGAGCACGGAGGGTAGGTTGGACTGGCCTTCCCTGCTGGGTGTGGTGGCCCATGGCCAGGGGCTCCGAGCCTGACTTTCTTCTTTGGAAAGGCTTTTCTCAGGCCCTCTGGTCTCTCCAACAGTACCCCAGGAGCTGTGGACTCACTCCACCGGCCTCATCTCCTCTCTGCAGGCTTCCCTACTTATTTCAAAACACAGCCCTCCCCTCGCTCAGGGGCTCCCTCCCTGCCAGAAAACCCAGTGAGCTCAGGCAGGGTGGATGGCTAGCAGCCTGTCCCATCTTTTTCCAGAGATAGTTCCCTGGGTCCCAAAGCAATCCGATGCCCGGAAGCTCCAGAGCCTGTGTGGCCTGATTTAGATGCTGAGGGCAGGGCTCTAGCCGCCACCCTCCCCATGCAGCCAGAACCCCACTCTGAGGCCTCTCCAGAGTTTCCCTGGCCTTGTGCATCCCCAGTCTTTTTAGATTACTGGGCTGGGTCCAAACATGGGAGGAAAGTACCATGGTCACTGGGTCGCTCCACTGGGCCAGGCTCCTCCTCCTTTAAGAGGACCTCCTTGGGTATCTCTGAAGTCCCCTCCCCTCCCCTCCCCTCCTAATGGCCTTGGTCCCAGCCCCTATTGACACTTGTTGACTCCATGTCCCGTTTGCTTAAGGGCTGTTGGAGTGGCCGACATTCTGATACATTTCCTGTTCATCGTGGCCACTCTGGGACCTTCAGAGATACAGTGCTTTAATTCTGAGGTGTGGCTAATGCAATTGCAGGCTGTCAGGGGCGGGATTTTGGAATACGCTGGCCTCTAGTCTCTGAATTCCCACCAGGGGAGTGGAGACTCCCTGGAAAGAGAACGAGATCCGGAATAAGACAGATGGGGGTTGGACAGACTTTACACTTAGCTGTGTCACCTTGGGCAAGTTGCTTGACCATCTGAAAAGTGGGTGTAACAAGGGTACCACCTTTCTCCTCATGTAGATGAGGCCCTTAGCTTGGGGTCATGCAGAGTGAGGGCCAAGAAACTGGCTGCTGCCGCTGCTGCTCCGGGATGCGGGGTCGGTCTTCCTGCTGAGTGCTGAGCCACAGGCAGTGCCCAGCCAGCCCAGGTCTGTGCGAAGCAAGGCGGGGGCCAGCTGGTCCCCTGCCTTGGCCATGAGGCGAGAGCTCCTCCCCAGGGCCCAGCTTCTATCTGGCCATGGATCTCTATGCAGGACTGGGGTCCTGGGGGCAGAGGGGACCATCTCCACCTGGTCCTCCCAGCTGGCTCTTTCTGCCCCCCCAAGACAGGGCTCCAGACGAAGCAGATGGGCCACGCTGGGGCCCGTGAGGGAATCCCTGCCCACTGTGTTGTGCGGACGCTTTGCCACTCAGCGACTTCCATTTCAGAGGCTTCCGGAGGATTCCAGTTTCCTGCTGTCTTGCATGTAAAATGACCCTAATGAGGGAAAGAAATCCAGACATATATGAGCAGCTGGAGGGCTGGACATTCTGCAAATTGCAGGGTGTCAGGCCTGGGGAAGCCCTTAGGGTCATGAGGTCTACTTTCCTCTTTTAGATGATGGAGAACTCGAAGTCCAGAGAGGGACCGTGACCTGTTGGGTGACACACAGCTAGTAAGACACTGAGCTGGGATTTAGATGTAGGTTTCCTAACTGTTCATCCAGTGCCGTCTCCACTGCACTTCACCAGTCAGACACCGAGACTGGAATCCATTTCTCTCTGACCACAGAGCCTGTGTAAGAACCGTTATACCATGCTGCCGTCAGATTACCTCTTCCCCTCCAGTAGCTGACCTGGGCCTTCTAGAATGAGGCCACCATACTTGCAGAGTCTTCCAGGCTTGACTTAAGTTGGGCTTAAATGCTTCTGGGGTGGCGCGTCAGTCCTTCCGTTAGGAAACCACTGCCCAACCTCAGAGTTTTCCCTGGGAGGAAATGGTTCCTGCCACTAAGCCCCAAATTCCCGTCTGATTCCATTTCACATAATCACACCCTCTCATGTCATCCTCAGTACGACTCCTCCCCTGTGGGGCTTCACACCCTTAGAGTCTTGCATGCAACTGTCCTGTTCTGCCTAACGTGGCAAAGCCCAGAGGTGGGTCTTTTCATCTGTTACAATTATTCCATTTCCCCTGTTCCTGCGCTGTTTCAGATATTTCATCTCTGAACATCCTCCAGTTTCAGGGTATCTTTCTGGACTGGTGGTTGCCAAGAACCCAATGTGGCAGTCAGGAGAGACTCCCTTAGGAGCAGATAGAGAAAGGGAGGGTCCTCGTGGGGTAGAGTTGTGTCCGGGCTGCTAATAACAGGGGCATCTGGAAAGCCTTCCCTCCTCCCTTCCAGGTGCCCAGGGCTGCCCACACGCCAGTCTGAAGGCAGAGGGGGCTTAGCAAACACCCTCCTGGACACAGAGGGGTGGATGGAACCCTCTCTGAGCAGGGATTTGGGTTTGAATCTGCCTCCATGTCTCCCCTCTCGGCCCTCTCTCACTACCGTGGTCCGTCTTTTTATTCCTTCAACAACCATTTATCAAGCATCTGCTATTCTCCAGACCTAGCGCTAGGGAGCTTACTACTATGGTAGACAAGAGGCATGTCGTTCCCACCCATAATGAGCTTATGCGCTAGTGCATGGGCCAGGCGACACACAGGCAAAGCAACAGACGAAGAGGAGCATGTGAAATGCGAGGAGACCAAGGGCAGAGTCCAGGGAAGAAGAGTGACAGGAGCCACCTGCAGTGGGTGGTCCAGGAAGGCCTCTGAGCAAGTGGCCTTGAAGCTGCCGCGCTCCAGACTTCTTGTCTAATTAAATGTCTTATCGTTCAAACCATGTTCCTAGGATAATCTTTTTGCAGCCCTAACATCCTGAGTGATAGGGGTGACTTTGTGTGGATTTCTTTCTCTTTCATTTTTCTGTATTCTGTTCCCCAGCTCTTTTTGTACTCCTCAAAATCCCGTTCTCAAAAGAGTCAGTAATGTAATTCCTGCCAATCCAGTTCCCCTTGAACTTTCTATAATACCTGCCACTGTTCATCCTGGCTCCCAGAGCTTTTTGTCTCCTTGGGCTTCTGTGATGTTCCAGGGTGCTGGGTCTTAATCTGACACCCTTTTCTTGCACTGATTCCTTCCCCCGGGATCTGCCTTTGCTGAACATCTGTTCAGACTTGGAGTTGAACGTGTCTCTTTCCAGAGGTCATTTAATATACTGCTTACAAAAATCCCATGATGGCATTTTTATCCCCACTTTGCAGATGTGGAAACTAGGCTCTGCGAGGTTCATGAACCTGCCTGAGGCCATCCAGTTCGTAAGTGACCCAGCTGGGATTTAAACTGAGGGATCTTTGACTTGAATTGCATCATTTTGCTCAAGACAGTCAGTCTCTTTCTCATGGCTCTCTTTATCTCTCTTCCAAGGTCAAGTGACCCCATTCTTATGGCATCAACTATGACTTTTATAGAGAGACCTCCCAAGTCTTAACCCATAGTCTTGCACTATCCCCTTAGTCTTAAAAAAATCGCAGAAGCTTCTATCCTTTACATTGGGCATGTATAGAGTTATCTAATCTGCCTTTGTGATTTCTGACCATGCCATCTCCCAGCCATGGCGATGGACAGTCCTGCATCCCCTTTGTCTACACATCTCCCTCTTTCATCTGATGCACTCAGTCAGAAGCAGCGGCCTGTGGTGACCCCATTTAAAATGTTTCTTGAATCTGTCCCTTTGCCCTCATTCCTAGGTAGTGACGGATCTTCTCCCCTCCATCCAGCACAAAGCTTCCTTCCTGCTTCAGCCCCTCCCGTCTATTCCCTCCCTTAGATGCTCCCAGATGACCCATTCTGGTACATTGCTTTCCTTATGCTCCTCACTCTTTTGGTTCCTTCTCAGGTCCCCATTGCCTCACTTTAATGGCTCTGTGTTATCTGGCTCCAGCCTTGTTTTTCTAGAGTAGTTCAAATCAGCCTGCACGGTCTGCTATTTCACACACATCTCCCCTCCCCTCATTCTAGCTGCAATTCTGTCCAGCCTTGCCTGTCCTTATCCTCTAAGTAGGAAACACCTCATCTTTCAGAATGCCACCTCTGGTCTGTTGGGCCAGGAGCAGGCTCTGGTCACCAGATCCCGGGAATCTCTCCCACCTCAGCTTACCCACAACACTCATGGCTTGTCTCTGTAGGTCACTGGGGCACCTGTCATTTGCTCACTGTGTCAGGAGGTCTAAGCTGGGTTTCCCAAACAAGATTATAAAGCCCTTTTTGATTGGAACCATGCCTTTCCCTTCCTGAGGCTTAGTGTTGGAGAACTGAATGGAGACACCTTCTATCCTATCAGTCAACCCAGCTTCCTGTACAAGTATTGATTGAGCATCTGTTATGTCCCAGTACTACGCTGAGCACTGGGAATGCAACTGAGGAGACAAAATTCCTGCCCTCAAAGGGCTTATGGTCTAATAGGAAATAAAAATAAATTTTAGGAAGTATGATTATTTTATAGGGCAAGCATGGGGTGCTCATAATAGGGACACCTAACCATGGCTGAAGTGCCAGGGAAGGCTTGCCCGGGGAAGTAAATTTTATTTTATTTTAATTTAATTTTTTACAGTTCTCAATTTTTTATTATTAGATTCAACAAAGAATAAGAATAACATTTTCTAAAATATTTATTTGTGTGAGAGAGAGATAGAGAGTGAGCAAGGGAGAGGCAGAAAGAGAGGGAGAGAGAGAGAGAGAGAGAGAGAGAGAGAGAGAGAGAGAATCCCAAGCAGGCTGCACTATCAGCACAGAGCCCTATGCGGGGCTCAAACTCACGAACCACGAGTTCATGACCTGAGCTGAAACCAAGAGTCAGATGCTTAACCAACTGAGCCACTCAGGCACCCCAAGAATAACATTTTAATAAACATAATCAGAACAAAATGTATGGAAAAATAAAGTAAAACCAGTACTACCCAAGGTAGTGAATTTTAAATTTGAGACCCCCAGGGGATTTATTCAGGTGAAGAAGAGGGAAAGAATGATCCAGGCAGAGCATAGATGAAGGCTTGGAAATGATGCAGAGTGTAGCAGAGTTGGGGGACTGAAAACTCCAAGTCCATCATGGCTGGGGCTGGCATGGAGGGTGCGAGGGAGAGAAGTGGTAAGAAGGGGCTCGGAGGATGGGCAGGGGCCAGACGTGCCGGGCCCAGGAAAAACAGGAGCCTGGGGTGTTATGGCCTTGATGAAGAGACAGTGATATTTTTTTCAGCTCAGGAAGCTATGGATACAGGGACATGTCAGGGGGCCAGAAGGAGTCGTAGATGACACAGAGGCAGGGAATGGTGAACAGGCTGGCAGAACTCTGAAGACTATGGAAACATTCCAATCACTGGAACTCGCCCTGTGACCTGGCCAGTGGTCAGGAATTCCAAAAGCTCTGTAGGAGTTTACCAGGCAAAGCACGGTAAGATACTAGCCACGGAGAGGTGTCTGTAAAGCCCTGTGTTGGGAGTGGGATGGTTCAGGAAAGTCTTCCTGGGACTAGAGGGCTATGAGATGCATCTGGAAGGTAGGACTCACAGTGTGCAGTTCTTGGGCTCAGGACTGAATTCTCTTCTCCCCGGCCATGCCCGGGGCCCAGCTCTGGGCTAATGGCCTGTGGTTCTGGGGCCCATGGTGGCTGTCACCCTTGGAGGAAGCATCTCAGCTCCTCCTTTCACAGCAGGAACTGTCCTTGGGATGGTGGGTTTGGCAAAGGGCACTTCTCAACACTCATTTCCCACCTGGCCTCGACCAACCTAAGCAAATAGCTACTTTCTTTCCAAGGCAATTAATTGGACTGACTTGTCCAAACATGTAAAACCAATAAGAGGGTCTGAACTGAAGTCTTTATCTTTATAGCACCCCCCTCGCACCGTCCAGAAGCACTGTGCCTTATCTATAAAATAAAATTTTCATTTATATCCATTCCTTCCCATAGAATGAATCGGTTGTAAAATGACTGGTTGTACACTATCTCCAAGAAGCCCTACTTCGTTCTCTCCCTTTTCCACAGAATTTTGTGTTAATGAATTCAACAAATATTTGTTGAGTCAGACCTTATTCTAGATATGTGGGATACATCGGTGAACATAACAAAGAGCATAGTAAAGCCCACAATAAAGCCTTTGCTAGAAAAGGTGGTGAATGCTATCGAAAAAAAAGGGGGGAGGACCAAACAGAAGTTTTCTCCTCCCACGAGCCAACCTACCTTAGTGGGAAGGAGCATGGGGGCAATGAGAGGGAAGGAAGAGATAGGACTGAGCTTCTGGGCTTTTTTGGTTGTTTTTGTTTTTGTTTTTGTTTTTTGCTATAAGCCCTTGTCCCTGGTTGGAATTTTAAACTAATTGCATGTATTACTTTGATAAAAATAAAAATCAAGTTCAAATAGTGCTGTGACTATATTGGGAGGTGAGGGTGGCAGGTTGAGCTAAGTTCTCTTCTGTCAGTGCAGAAAACAGGACAAGGTTTCTAAAGTTAATAAATCAAGATACAGAAGTACAGGCATATCATTTAGCAAGGTAAAGGAAACTCTCCGAAGAATTTAAAGCAGAAACAGTAAAAAGAGTGAAAAGTCATTTCTTCTGGGGGAAAAACAGTGGAAGGTAGGAAGGCGTAAGTGTAGGCAGAGAACTCCTTTTGCCCTTTATTACAAGTCTTTTGGTATGTTTGGATTTTTAACACCATAAGCATGTGTTACTTTGATGATTAAAAAACCCCTATTCTCCTGAGCCCTGGGGGGAGGGGTTCAGAGGGGTATCTTGGCGGCTTCTGTAGAGAGTGAGGGGTTGGTAGACTTAGGTAAGCTCTGCCTTCCTTCCTTTTATTTGTTTTATATCTCTGACTTTCACGCAAGATGTTGTTTGAACAAAGGGTTCCTCAGTTGAAATTGGTTTGAACTCCATGATCTCTTCTGACTCTTGTAATTAATGATGCTTTATAAGCACCTATCAACCCTTTATGCTCGTGCCTGTTTACTTCCTCAGAGAATTTTCACTTCTTAGTCAGAAGCCTTGCATCTTCCCCCAGCTGGCTATGGTTTGAAGTGATTGGTGAGTTTGTGGCCAGTGTGCTTGTGTGGAAGTGACACCCTGCAGTCAATCATCTGATGATTATTACTTCAGGGGGCCCCTGGAGCCCCTGTTGGAACAGGGGTCCTTTGAGTGCTCTGCCTGGCCTCCGGCACAGTGGCTGTTGTAGCGGCAGGTGAACATTTTGGTGAATAGTTCCAGTATCTGCAGTTGCTCCTGGGGTAGCTGTGAATTCTTATAGACGCTTGCCTCCCACTCTACTTCCTCCAGTGGGGAGAGAGGGAGGGCGGGAGGGAGAGAGAGAGGGGGAAGTGAGGGGGGGAGGGAGAGGGAGAGGGAAAGAGAGGGAGAGAGGTG
Source organism: Panthera leo (assembly GCF_018350215.1). NCBI lineage: Eukaryota > Metazoa > Chordata > Mammalia > Carnivora > Felidae > Panthera > Panthera leo. The sequence continues at coordinate 56,384,051 of NC_056689.1, forward strand.
GAGAGAGACTATGAATGAAATCAAGAAAGGGAGGCAACTCCCCATTAGCTTAGTCACCTCCTAGTGACTGCACTTCTAGACATGTGTCACTGTTTGCCTGCTCTGGTACTATTTTTAGGGCGGGTCCCCTCCATTCATGTTTCTGGGGCCTTTGCAGTCATCCCTGTTGCTGCATCCCTGGCAGCTGCTTTCCTGAGTTTTGAAGTCCCAGAGGTTCTGTGTTTCCAGGCACCTTTCATGCCTTCCTGGCTTTGTGTACCATGTTCTTTTATCTGCTGTCTGGGGATATGATACTAATCCTTGAAGTCCAAGCTCAAATGTCATGTAGTTTGTAAAACCTTTCCTGGGCCTAACTCTGAGGAAACTCTCTACACCTTAGCACTTATCACAGAACCTAGTCATCACTTGGTTATATTTTGGTGTCCTTGAGGGGTTGGACACATCCCATGGTCTTCTTTCGGCCTGGCATAGAGTGGGTATTCAGTAACTGCTCACAGAGTTAAATGAAGCACACTTGCTGATCTTTTCTGTGCCTTAGGAAATCTTGCTTCGCCTAGAATAAATGCTGCTGATCTCTAGCAAGGCATCTCCATAAATCTTTTCCTGTTTTCATCCTGAAAGACCCGATTTGGAAGAGTCAGGTAACATCTGGAGAAAACCTCCTATTCTTGGAGGGATCCTATCTGGGGAGGGAGAATTATTGCCACTGTTTTACAGATCAGAAAACTGAGGTTCAGAAATATTGAGACTTACTGATGGTCACATGGTAAATAGAGAGAGAGGTTGAAATCCATGCCATCTGACTCCAGAGACACAGTTTCCTACCACACGCTTCCTCGTAGTCCCCACAGTGTGCTCTGAGATCACACCATCTGAGACCATCCAGACCACAATTTTCCCCTCAAGCATTCATGCAATCATTTTCCTTCCAGACCCAAGTGTTGAGAATCTTTCTGTGTCCCTGGCATTTTCATTTCCTTGAGATTTGCTAATCTTTTCCTGTCTCCTCTACAGTCTGCAGGAGTTCATTTCTCTCTCATCCCTTTCCAAATATCATGATTTCCAAATCTTTCAGTGGGTTTCTTTTTCTGGCTGTGGTCCTTTTTTTGGAGACTTTCCAATATAGCCACAGGTTGGAGGATGATAACAATGAATTAGTCAGTAGATCTTCTTTGATGTTATTTTGTGGGCAAACTCATTAATTTATGACAAAACATCAAAGAGCTCAGCTCCTGCATAGGACTGGTTTGTCCCAAGGCAGCTGGGTAATAATTATTAGTCAGATTAAATCTCAGTGTCTTCTTCTGCTTCAAGAGTTAAAGTCCAAATGACTGAAGTGTGGGAACATCCCATCCTGTAGCTGCCCATTGGCTCTGAGTCAGCCTGGTATGAAACTCCCCACTCCAACTGTGGATCTCTCTCCATGGTCTCCACTTTGATGCCTCTAAGCCTTGAGGTCTGTCAAGATTGGTGTAGCAACTGGAGAAGGTGTAGTGATAAAAGGCGGAGGCTGTTACAGTCTCTTTCTAGTCAGGGGAGCTGGATATTAAAAGGGATCATCCCTGCGTGGACTAGCTCAAGGTTCTCCATAGAGTCCTAGTCCTGTAACTTCATTGGGAAGGAGAGCTCTCTTTGGGCCACACAAGAAAAGTGCCAGCACCATGTTTAGCACATAGCAAGCTTTCTGTATGTAATGGTTGAATGCACTTGTCAAGAAAGTCATGATGCATGAAGCCTCTGGTTAGCTGAAGAGGAGTAAGGAGTAGAGCTTGGGTCTTTGCTTATACAACAACACCCAACCTGCTCACATCTGTGGCCATTTACTTTGCTTCTCCCCATTTATCTGTGGTGGAAAATTGTCTGTGGTCCTCTCTAAAGCCAGCCCCTCCATGTTTGCCCTGGATCCCAACCTTTGCTGACCTCTTAAGGGCTTGCTTCTGTAATTAACTCTCTTCTTCCTGAGCCCTCAGTGTTTCCCTCTCTACTGGATTATTTCTATCAGCAACAAGCAAGCTTCAATGTACTCCTATCTTAAAAGAGCCTCCCTTGCTCCTACTTCTCCTTCAGGCCACTGTTTTACTCTTCACTCCCTTTTACAGCAAAATGCCTCTCAAGACTTGTCTACACTCTCAGTAGCTCTCCTTCCTCTCCTCCATTCAGACTCTCAAATCCACTTCACTCAGGATCTCATCCCCATTCTCTACTGAAACAGCTTTTATCAAGCTCATCAGTGACCTTCTAGCTGTCAAGCCCAATGGTCATTTCTTAGTCCTCATCTTTTTCTACATATGAGCAGCTCTCGGCACAGCTGGTAGGGCTCTGTTACCAGGTTTCTTCCTTGGCTCCAGGACACCACTCTCTTGGGTCTCCTCCTACTTCACTGGTCACTCTTCTCAGTCAACTTTCATCTTCTCAACCTGTAAGTAATAAAGTGTCCAGGAACAGCTCTTGGACAATTTTTCTAGCTATATCCACTCCCTAGACGATCTCATCTGGTCACCCGCTTTCAAATACTGTTCACATACTGGTGGCTCTCCAACGCTCTACCTCTCTCTTGAACCTCAAATGCCCACTCCACTTAGATGTATAATATGCACATCAAATTTCAAACCTAAATCAACTAAGCAAAACTGTTCTCCATCCTTTCAGGCCTACTCAGTCCTTAGGCTTCCCTTCTCAGTAAATGGCAACTCCCTTCTTCCAATGGCTCAGACTTCCAAACTTGGAATCATTTTTGACTCACTTTTATACCACACCCCGTCTATTAACAGGTCCTGCCAGCACTACCTTCAAATTATATCTAGGGTCTGGCCACTTCTTCCCACCTGCACTGCTACTACCCTAGTCTAAGCCACCACCATATCTTGCCTAGACTACTCTTAACTTCCTAACTGGTGTCACTGCTTCTATTTCAGCCTCCTAACTGGTGTCACTGCTTCCATCCTTGCCTTCCTCCCGCTTTGCTCCCCTTTCCATCCCAGCCCTGGCATTCAGAATCGTGTAAAAAACTACAATTAGATAATGCCATGCCTCTACCCTAAAGTTTCTAAGGCTGTTGATCCCACTTTCTTAATAGAATCCAAAGTCCTTATCAGGGCCCGTGAGTCCTTTAAGACCTGGTTCCTGTTACCTCTCTGATCTCAGATCCCATCTCTCTACCCCTTGCCCACTCCAGTCTAGCTACACTGGTTTCCCTGCTATTCTTCGAACATGCCAAGCCTACTCCTTCCTGCCACCTGCCCTTGTACTGTCCTCTAAGCGATTTCACTCTTTCTTTAGGTACCTTCATGTTAAGTTCTTTCATTTACCTCGGGCCCCTGCCCAAATTTCACCTTATCAAAAAAACATTCCCTATCTTTCTAAAGCAACTCTCCTCTGTCACCTCTCTTTACCATGCTTTACTTTTCTCCCTAGCAATGATCACACCTCAACATATTTTATACTGATTTGTTTATGGCTACTGATTGTTATCCCCATTAATATGTAAATTCAATAAGAACAGAGTCTTTGTGCATGTAGACACTGCTGTAGCCCATGCTCTGAGAAGAGTGTCTGATACATAGGAAATGTTCAAGGAATGTACATTGAATGAATAGATTTGTTAAATGGACTCATCTAGATCTCTTGTCATCAGGCAAAGAGAGTGGTTTCCAGATAGTTGTTTAATGAATATGATAAAAATTAAGTGTGAGGAACTGGGAGAGGTGTCCATGGAGATCATCAGATTGTGCAACTATTTAATATTCGTGACCACCATAGGATTCACAGATATTTTCAGTTTGCTCCTTGATGCCAAATCATTGGCCAAAACTCTAAGGTGGGGTGAAACATCTGCCTTTAACTTCTTTGGCATTTCATTTATCCTCTGGGACTCAGTTTGTTCATCTGCAAAATAGGCAGTTGGAGATATGGTTACTGATCTGCTAGTTTAAGGTCTACAAGATGTTGAAGGGAGGAGTACAGTTAGGAGGATCAACCGCGCAAGCTCTGGAACTTGACTGCTTGTATTTTGAATCCTGCCTCCATTTCTCACAAGCCACACGACCTTGGGCAATTTTCTCAGTTTTCTGGTTTGTAAAGTGGGAATAATTAAAGGATAATAATAGCACTTAATTCAAAGAGTAATTTTGAGAATTACATAAGACAGTACAAGTAAAGTATGTAGCATATGGTTTGGAACATAGTAAGTGCTCAATAAATGTTAGCTATTAAAAATGAAAAGTTCTGAAGGGAATTTGTGAGAGGCCATTGCTAATGATGTGTTTTAGGTGCAGTAAACTATCCTAGCATGTTAGATGTTATGAAATCTTTAAAGGTGTGATGATAATATTGTGGTTGGGTAGAAGGCCCTTATTCTTAGGAGAGGCACGGTGAAGGACTGAAGGGGAAAACTTCATATCTGTCGCTTACTTCCTAATAATTTAGCCAAACATATATCTATGTTTCCATATCTATCAAGAAAATATGGCAAAATGTTAACAAATGTTGAAGCTAGGTGGACAGTATGGTTATTGTACTATTCTTTCAACCTGTGGGTTTGAAAATTTCAAAATAAAAGGTTGAAGGAAAGAAAAGAAAGGATCCTAGAAATGGTCTAGTGAATTCCGGTCCTCATTTTACAGAAAGAAGCTCAGAGGTGAAGCTTTTGACCAAGGTCATACAGCTGGAGGAGCCTGAGCCAGAATCCAGGTTTCCTGGCTGCATGAGCTGCAGAGGAACAGACTCCGCTTCCCCCAAAGACCTAGGGGTGTTATGGATGTGTAAAAAGGCACTTGTGTTGGTGTTTCCTTTTTGTTTATTAAGGAAATAGGTAGGTCATTTGGCTGGAAGCTTTGATGTCAAAATTGTGAAGGCAGCGCCAGGGCCAGCCCCGACATCCTGGGTAAACCAGTTTGGCACCATCTGCTTGTGTTTGTTGAGTGGTGGTGGTGTATATGTAAACACTGGGATTTCAGGGGAGAGGGCGAAGAGTAGGGGTGGGGCCAGGGTCAGGAAGAGCAGTGGAGAGACTGGCTTCAGTTCTGGAGCTCCCTGAAAGAAGGGACCCCAGGGTTTCTTTGGGGATGAAATGCAGGCACGTAAAGAAAGGAAATGATTTTCTGCAGTCAGCAGCATTCTCCTCTAGCTAATAGGGTTCAAAGCAGTGAAAAGAAGAGATGAGGAGAGGAGGGAATGTCCATGCAAGTCTGGGGAGGGGGGCACAGAGAAGAAACGGGGAGAAAGAACAGAAAAATACGGTAGAGGAAGCCTGGGGCCACGGTGGAGGAGGGGTTGGGGGAGGGGTGTTGAAAAGGTAAAGAGGCCGCACCTGGGGGCCTGCGAACGCGTGGAGGACTGTCAGCCTCCGCAAGCTGAGTGTCTTGCCCCAGAACCGTCCTGCCTCTCTCTTCTCCGGGTCTGGAAGTCTCAGGAGGCCGTGGTAGCAAGCGCAGAGCTCCTGGCGCTCTTACTAGGGGGAAGGGCTGACAGGAGAGGCGGGGCCTCGGGGCCGGGCGGGAGCGAAGCCTCTGGCCGCGGGCGGGGCTCCTCTCCGGCGGGCGGGCGCCGGAGTCTGGGGGCCGCGCTTCCCCCTCCCGGTCCGCGGAGGCGCCTGGCCCCTCCTCCCCCTGCCGCCCCCACCCCCGCCGCCGCTGTCAAAGATAAACCGGGCCGTTGCTTGCAGGAGCAGCGGCAGCCGGCGATCGGGCGGTGAAGAGCCTCGGGCGCGGCCTCGCCTCCCCGGCCCGGCGCCCGCATCAGCACCGCGGATAGCACAGCGGCGGTCGCCAGTACCTAGGCGCCCTTCGGCCCACCAACTAGCCGGGCCCGCGGCGTCCGCATCAGCACCGCGGACAGTGCCCCGGGCCCCGTCTCGTCGCGGTTAGCCCACCCGCTCCCCGAGTCAGCACCGCGGACAGCCCCCCTTCTCCGGCCTCCCAGCAGGCTCGGAGCGGTCGGCGCCCCTGGAACATGGCCACTGAGGTAGGGGGCGACCGCCCGGCCCGCAGGCAGTGGCTGACTGGTGCGGGAACACATCCCCGCTAGGGGCGGACTGGGCGGGAAAGGAAGAAGGGGGGGGTGAGGTGGGGTGGGGTGGAGTGAGGGGGTGGGGTAGGGTAGGATGGGGTGGTTTCCCTGAATCAGTACTGCGGGGAGGGGTAGGGGGAAGAGTGGCAGGGTGGAAGAGGGGGCTTCTCCTGAGAACTCATCTCATCTCTGGCTATCTTACCCATCTGAGTCCCCGAGGCTGCCCAGGCCACTTGTTGGCACTAGCACCAGGTTTGCTCCAGGGCCCCAGCTGGGGTTTCCTCTTACCCTGGAACTGCTAGTCCTAAAACTACTTCCCTGGAGGTTTGGAGGTGAGCTCGCCCCTGTTTTAGGGGAAGGAAGGCGGCTGGTTGCTGTTGCTATGCAGTGCAGCCATCCAGCTTTTAAACCCAAAAGCTTGGTTAAAAGATGACAGACCTACGTCCACCTTCACATTTCCTTCGTGGGCGAGTGAGGGGACAAAGAATCCTCAGGCCAAAACCTCAAACAGTTGGGTTTAATGAGCTGCCTGCACCAGTCTCTACTTTTGCATATTATGCTTTCTTGCCCCTGCTCCCCCCCCCCTTTTTTTATATCATTCAAGTTTCTTGTACCAGGGTGTCTACATTTCCCGGGTCTGATGGGAGGAGCTGTCTTTTTCTTCTTCTCCAGGGTGTGCTTATAGGTGTGTCACCTTCAAGGGACTTGAAAGTTGAACCCAGGGACCTGTTGGCTGAGGGCAGAATCTTGGTGCAGTGGTTAAGAGGTCAGGAATTTTCTCTTGTACTCCCTCCTTTCATGTGGGAAGTGGAGCTCTTTATGTTCCCACTTTATAAGTGGTAAAGCTACCACATGGAGAAGGGGAGGACCTATTTGATACACAGCATGTTAGCAGCAGAGCTGAAAAGTTTCTTCCTTTGGATTTTCGGAGCGGAACCCAGGACACCAGGGTCTCCCCAGTTCTGATGCTGACTTCTTTTGTGGTGTTTCCCTACTTCTCACCCAGCTGGGATGCAAGCCAGGGGGAACAGCACAGGCTTTTGAATGACTCTCTGCATTGCATCGGGGCGTCCTGGTGAGCAGGGTGACATCAACACCAAGTGTCACCATTGCAATTCTGCTGTTGTGGCCACCACAGAACAAGGTACAGTTGCTTGGTACTGCTTGGCTTTGTGACAAAGCACAAGGTTAGTTAGGAGAGCTCATCCTCTAGGACCTTGTGAGGGGCCAAGCCTTAAGCAGACCCATGGAGCTTGGTTTTACAGGTGGAGGAATGCAAAATAAATAAATAATCAGAAAGCTTGGAAAGTGCCAAAGTTACTGAGGAGAGCAGGAAGAACAAAGGAGAAATGACCAAGGATCTGGTCACCTTCCAGATAGGGCTGCCAGGCTGCCAGGCGGCAGCAAAGCCTGCTGGTATTGGGCAGCAAAGGACAACTTGGCATAGCTGGGCCAGAGGAGTGGGCAGAGAAGGCAGCCACACCTGTGATGTGATCTGACAGATCCCAGGAGGCCGTCTGTCCCATCATATCTCCACTTCAGGTCTGTTATGGTCCAGAAATTCCAACCAGCAGGCTCACATCTCTAGGTTGAGGCAGTGTTTCTAGGAGGCTGCTGTTAGGCATGCGTGACTCTCCCCTGGGAGAGGCTCTGCTTTTAATGCCTCTGTGAATATAGCACTTTCCTGTGTACAAAGCACTATCACATGTATGATCTCCTTTGAGCTTTAGAGCACCCCTGTGAAGTGGGCAAGGATGCTGTTATTATCCGCAATTAACAGGTGAGCCAACCGAGGCTCAGGAGCTTGCTTGATCTCTGTGAAGTAGCATCATTATCCCATTTTACAGATAATGCAACTGGAATGCAAGACGTATTCAAGAGACTATGGCTCAAAAGAGGCAGGGCAAGGATTAGAGACTGAGTCTTCTGCCTCCCTGGTCAGTGTTTTTTTCTGCTGCAGCCAGGTGTATCCAGTTAGCCAACGGCGTTGCTCAACAGCGAGGTGGGCACGTGAGGCTGTGATGGGGGAACGGATGCGGAAGAGTTCAGGAAGGACTCAGGCCCCCTGTTCAGCCTGGCTGGGTCAGCTTGAGGGTAGAGGGACAGAGGGACAGAGGTATGCCCAGAAGGGATGGAGAGCAGAGGACAAACATTACCCATTTCCCAATTTGGCCTTGGGTGGACCCTGCTGGCAGTACTGAGGGAGGAAGCCTTAGCTCTGCCAAGGCACAGAATGTGCACATTATCTGGGCTGTGCAGTGAGTCATTCTCCCCAGGCTGTTTTTACTGTTAGGACTGAGTTAAGATTACCAGGGAAAACCTGTTGGGAGAAGGAAAACCTCATGCCAAACTTCTTGGCCATTCCCTTTGGGTTCTGACTGGTAAGTCCACAGTTCCAGCAGAAGGTGTTTTGGGAGGTGAAGAGGAGATCAAGACAAGGAGAGGGAGGGAGAAGGAGGAGGGGGAGGGAGAGAAAGAGAGGGAGGGACAGAAAGACAGAGGGGGAGGGAGAGATGGGTGAGGAGGAGAGAGGCAGAAACATAGAGAAAGCATGGATGTCCCTGGATCCCTGGATGGAAGGCATGGAAACTGGATCTTTTCTGCTTCCCAATTTCTGTTTAGGAGTTAGCATTAAGGGAGGAGTGTGTGTGAGGAACTCAGAGGAGGAATGAAGCCTCCTGAGTGATACACTGACCTCATTTGGAAAACTGTAATGAGCCCATTTCCTGAGCAACAAACCTCTGCAAATGTGTGTCACTGGGAGCAGGGTCCACCCTGGGAAACAGTCCAGATGGCCAAGGACAACTGGGAAATGCCTGGCTGGGAGGGGCTTCTTTAAGTTTAAGTGGTGGAGTTTGGCCCCTAAGAGATTTTTTAAAACATGTTTATTTATTTTTGAGAGAGAGAGTCAGAACACGAGCGGCGGAGGGGCAGAGAGAGAGGGAGACATAGAATCTGAAGCAGGCTCCAGGCTCCGAGCCATCAGCACAGAGCCCAATGCGGGGCTTGAACTCACAAACCGTGAGATCATGACCTGAGCTGAAGTTGGATGCTTAACCGACTGAGCCACCCAGGCACCCCCGGCCCCTGAGAGATTTTTAAATGCACCCAAGTAGCATTATCCAAGCAAGGCATTTGGAGGTTTGATCTCTGAGGCCTGGAATTAACAGCCAACAGACAGTGGGTTGGGCTTGGGCCCTTGTGTAGGCTGAGAAGAAGGGAGGCCCTGTGCCTGGGTTTCCATCCTGAGGCCTGATTCGGCTGCCTCTGACTCACGATCCTCACTCCTCCTCCACACCCCAGCCAGGGATCATGGTGTTGGTTCATGAGCTGAATCTCCTGATTCTTGAGTTGAGCCTCAAATGCATCCTCTGGAATTAGCTAGTTTTTAATGAGGATGGAGATGTGGGCCAGATGGGGCCTCCTGTTTGTCTTGGGCAGATTGGGACTGGGAATGTTCTTCTGAACTCCAGTGCTTACTCCTCATCTCTACCAGGTTGGCTCTGTCAGGTGTATGGCCCATTCTTCAGGCTGCCTCCCTATCCCTGTCATACTGCAGTTCAAAAATTGGTGCCAGCAGGTATTGCCACTGACTTTCTCTTTCTTCCTCATGAAATGCCTCTTGGGGTGTCCTTAGCCAGCTGCCAGCAAGCCTGGGATGGTGGCAGGGGAGAGGGCAGAGTTGAGGAAGGTAAGAAGTAGATGAGAAGCCCAGGTGCCAGGGTCAGTTAAGAAACCCCAGAGTCGCTGTTCAGGGGAGACACAGAAGCTGTGGTCTCTTAGAGGTGCAGGCATATTCTGGGATCCTCTTATGGGATCAGAGCATCATGGATCTCTCCTGAAAACCTGTGCTTGCTTCCTGAAAGCTACATAGCTGGCAAGTGCCTGGAGCTTGGCTCTAGCTCTGGCCCAAGGGCCCCTATGATGGGATTTCTTATTCAGAGGTCCTAACCTGGCAATTCTAGGAGTGAATCTTGTTCACAGTTGTGCCTTATTTTGTCTGCTTAGTGCTTACAAATGTAAATATTTATTGGAAATGTAAAAAAAAAAATCAAGACATTTGATATTAAGGAAATCTGGATTTATGCATTCTCTTAAGATGTCGAAGTGTGGCATCCTGGGCTCACATTCTCACATGGCAGTGGTCAGCCGCTTTCTTGAGACAGGGCGTGGGTTCTCTGATTAGCCACAGCCCTCACCCAACCCACTTACATGCTTAGTTCCTATAAACATTTGCATTCATAATCCCTGAGAAAGCCTCTTGAATGTCAGGGCTAGAAGGGGCTTTAAGTGATTATGTTGTTCCAGCTTCTCAGTTTCTAGTTGAAGAAATGGAGGCCCAGGGTCATGTGGCCCGGACTAGCACCCAGGTATCCTGCTCCCAGGTCAGTGGGCCCTCTTTCCATCAGGGCCTTTTGGTACTTCACAACTGAGCCACCGTGGATGGGGAGAGCCAGGAGATGCTGCCTTGCCTTAAGTCCTACTCTTTGCCAACTACAGATGAGTGTGTTATATTGTGCTTGACATAGATCTGGGAGATGAAAGCTCTGGAATATACAATGAGTCTGATACCATCTTCTAGCAACTCCTCAAGACTCCACAAATACTCTACAGGGAGGGAAGTAGATCCCTGGTCACCCAGAGGCTTTGTTCTAAGGCTCAGGATTTTTGGGGTTGGAAAGGGTGTTGAGCTCTCCTACTCTGGGTACTTGAGAACTCACAGATCAAAGCCAAGAGGAGATGAGACCATACTATGCAAGATAGCATCCTAAAATTTTAATGGAATAATAAACTAGAAGTTTATTGTTCAGTAAAGTCCCAGAGAAGTGATCCTGATCAGCAAGTAGGTCTCCTCCAGGCTGACTCAGGGACCCAGGCTCTTTCCAATTTGTGGTCCCATCATCTTCAACATACAGCTTCCTTGGTTTCTGTGGAAGAGGAAAGGTAACAGAAGAGTGGCTGGTTGTTGTGAGCTAAACCTATACATGAATTCATCACTTCCACTCATATTCCATTCAGTCATATGGCCACACCTAATTGCAAGGCAGGGTGGGGATTAATCTAATTGTACGCCTAGGAGGAAGAAGTGGTCACTAGAGACAGTCACAGACACATACCTTCATGGTAGCACACAGTGCATGTGTGCACTCGGACATAGACAAAGGAGGCCGTCAGAGGGGAAGAAGCTCTATCCATAATAGAAGAGTTGAATCACTGTTTTTTCCCTTTCTTTCCATTCTCACCATCACTTTTCTTGGGTTAGACCTGCTTTTGTGTTTCCCCGGACACTACAAACATAGTGCATCCCTTCAAATGGCCTCTTACCCCAGTCACTGGCCTCTTACCCAGTCATGCTTAATTCCCATGCATCCCTCACAGAGCTTCCTGAATGATCCTTCTGGGGCTAGGGGAATCCATCCTCATGATCCACTGGCTCACGTCAGTTGGTTTTAGAAGGGCAGAGGAAGGCCACAGCCCCTTCCTTTTCTTTGGAAAATATAAAAGTATGAGATCCTAACCAGATAGAGCAGAGTAACAAATAACACACTTATACCACTAAAGCCTTCTTTATTTTTCAAAGTTATCATACGATCCTAGTGAATGTCAAGGGGATTTTCTCAATTAAAACCTTGATTAGAGGAATCAAGGACAGTTCAGACAAGAGGAGCATCTATATATTCTTCAGTTCGGCCCCAGTACTCTGGTATCACATCTCTTACGTAGAGCAAGCTTTGCCAGATGTAGGAAAGTCTCCTGCAGTGTTCTCTGATTTTCCCCTTTTCTGAACCTTGATCTACAAGTTATCTCTCCTACTTTTCTCTCATTGCTTACTCTTTCCCCCAGCTTTTTTTAAAAAATTTTTTAACGTTTATTTATTTTTGAGACAGAGAGAGACAGAGCATGAACGGGGGAGGGGCAGAGAGAGAGGAGACACAGAATCAGAAGCAGGCTCCAGGCTCTGAGCCATCAGCCCAGAACCCGATGCGGGGCTCGAACTCACGGACTCACAGACCATGAGATCGTGACCTGGGCTAAAGTCGGATGCTTAACCAACTGAGCCACCCAGGCGCCCCACTTTCCCCCAGCTTTTAAGCAAGTTTGTCTTCTGTCCTATACCCTCCCCTCTAGTAGAGCCCCCCTCCAGCTCTTTGTGATAGTACTGTCCTCTATACTGTCATTCCCCCCTGCTCTGGCCTAATCCACAAACCAACTCCCATCTTGCTGAAATCTGCCTGCAGTCAACTGGAGCATATTGTGTTCTCTGCCATCTTTTTCCTTTGCACAAGCTTCTCCCTCTGTCTGGGTTGACTTTACATCCCTCTCCCCACCCACTGCCTGCTCCCTACCACTGGCAACTCCTGGCCTTCTTGATGACTCAACACAGACCTCAGGAAGTCTTTTCTGAGTAAGCATTTCTGGGTAAGATGTTACTTCTCTAAAGCATTTATCACAGGCTAATTTATTATATATTTACTTGTCTTCTTCCCTGGAGCTCACAGACTGTCTTTGCTCAGCATCCCCAGAGCTCGGCAATAGTAGGGACTCAATAAATGAAAGCTGAATGACGGAAGAGATTCACCTTAATTACACAGGATGAACTGGCTGTGTGTTCACTCTGCCCTTGGGGCTTGGCCTCCACATGGTTCCAATGTTTGGCATATTTTACCCAGTGGGATGCTTCTTTCAAATGTGGGTGACTAAGGCTGGAAGTGGAAGAAAGAGGCCCTATTCTTCTATTAATTGAGCCCAGTCCCCTCAAGTGCTAGAGTTTGTGTCAATGTCAAAACTGCAGGTGTGGGCAAGGGACAGAGTTGCCCCACTTCTTCCTACCAGGGCAAGGTGTTTCTTTAATTTCTGGGTTATCCGAATCTCCCTCCCAGTTGGTGGGCTATCATGTCCTCCTCTGTCCTACTCCCCTCCCCAACCTTGCTGTAAGCCCCACTTCTGGGGCCTGAGACCTCAGTCTTGTTCAGGGCTGGGTTCCCCAAGCACGAGGCCTGATGATTTGTGAATATTTGATACTTGGTGAGTGAACAAAAGTGTGAAAGGCTCTCTGTGTGTGTGGGAGGGGGAGGGAGAGTGAGAAGGAGGGAGAAGGAGGTAAACGGGGGGTGGGGAGAAGGGAGGAGAGGAAAAGGGAGGGAGAGAGGGAGAGAGGAGGAGGGGGAAGGGAAAGAGAGGGAGAGGGAGAAGGGAGGGGGAGGGAGGGAGAAGGGGAAAGAGAGAGAAGGATCTGGGCCAGCTACCAGGAAGTCTTTTCCTCTTGTTAAAATTTGTTTCTGGCTCTGTTGATGATTCCAGAACCATCATCCCCTTTTGGCTCAGCTTTTGCCCTAATTCAGGCTTTTTCTAGATCTTTCTGGGATAGCTTGACGTGTCTTCTCTAGTCAACTCCACAGTTCTGCTTCCCCATGACTTTCCTGGAGCACTTGTAGGGTGGCTAATGTTCAGGTTTGCCGGGGACTTTGTTGGTTTAGTGCTGTAAGAATCACATCCTGAAAACCTCCGTCAGTCTTGGACAAACCTAGATGGATGGTCACCCTGAATGTGAGTCTGCTGTATGCCTCCTCAGGTCCATAATCTGCAGGAGCTGCGGCGAAGTGCCTCATTGGCCACCAAGGTCTTTATCCAAAGAGACTACAGTGATGGGACCATCTGTCAGTTCCAGACCAAATTCCCCCCGGAGCTGGACAGCCGGGTAAGGATGTCTTTTTTCTAAACTTGGAACATAGGCCGTGATGGAACTCAGGGACTTATTCCAATGTATTTTTTTTTTCCAGGATGAAAGTAATATGTGACATATAACTTGTTCAGGCACTTCACGTGGCAGAATTAAAAAATGTCCCTAACATTGTCTTGCTGTCACCTCACTGCAAGTTAGAGCTGAAAAAGCCTCAGAGATTTCCTAGTTCAGCGGCCCTGGAACATCAGTAGCACAAGAGTCGCCTGGAGAGCTTATGAAACAAAAACAGATTCCTTAGTCCGATTGATGGCATCAGCTTCAGGAATCTCTACTTCTTGGCAGCAGTCTCAGCCCCAGCTGCACGTTAGAATTTCCTGGGGACCTTTAAGAAATCCCGATGCCCAGGTCATCGACCAAGGGCTCTGCCCACAGCCCCTCCCTCCAGACTCAGCCAGCTACCTGGGTGTCTCGTGGACCACCAACCCCTTGCAAGTCAGCTCCTTCTGCCCAGTTTTGCTCCCGGTTCGGGGGTGCGTATGGTCCTCATTCCCAGGCTGTTGTAACACTGTCCTGGAATTAGAGAGCCTGCCCTCTGGAGGGCGGTAGGCAGACCCCAGCTCTTTCATTCAGCAGCCCAGGCCTATCCAAGTGGGTTTGGGAAGGTGGGGCAGGGCTGCCTTTTGTTAATCTGATCGGTAGCCAGCTTTTAGGGTGCTGTGAGGTCTCCTCATCTCATCAAAGGACACACCTGTCCTTTGGGGCAGGGCGACTCTTGGGGTAGAGCATAATGTTTTCTTATGCGTTCACTCCAGATCTGTGTAGGGACAGTGGCTGGGAACCCCAAAGCTTCTGACTGTTCTTAGGGAGACCTTTTGTCCTAGATTGACATGGAAGGTCCCATGCTAGCTTGTGTGATGGACAGTTCTGATCCTGTAGTGGTGAGTGGGGAAGGGGGTGTTCTGAGGAATGTAAAAAATGGGCCTACAGCCACTTTGACACCTGCTTGGAGCATGACCTCCCAATGTAGTGTAGCGTTATTAAAGAGCACAGATTCAGGTCAGAGCTGTGTAACCTTGGACAAGTTCACTTAGCATTCAGCAAGTATTTACTGAGCAACTACTATGTATTAGGCACTGGGGATGCAGAAGTGAAGTCATGAGTTCATTTTCGATTGGAAGGTATGAAGAATAAAACAGCAAGTAAATATGTAGCAGCTGCAGTGGGGACCACTACTAGAAAAATAAGTGTGTGAGGGTCACAGGGCTGGGAGAGCAGGGGAGAGGTGAATGGGGGGGGGGAGGTCTGTGAGATAAGGTAAGCCCTTAGGCCTGTAGGTATGAGCCTGGGGTGGGGGTGTCTGGGGGAGGCGTGTTGTATCCGAGGACACAGGCACAAAGGACTTGTGCATTTTCAGGAAGCAGCAGGGCGGTCAGTGTGGCTGGTTGGGGACTGAGTGGGCAGGAAAGCAGGAGGCGGGCTCAGGGGACGCAGGGCCAGGCCCTGTAGGGCCTAGCAGGCATATAAGGACTTCTTGGATTTTACTTGGAGAGAGATGAGAAGGCTTTGGAAGCTCTTCATCAGAGCTGTGACATGATCCGACTTTAGCAGCCTCCCTTGGCAGGGCTGGGGGCACAGAGACCAGTTAAGAGGCCGGAGATGACGGTGGCCGGGACCACAGAGCTGAGCTTTGAGCTACTGAAGTGAAAATGTGGGAAAGTGTGTTATTTATTCATTTATTTTGATTAACTTTTTAAAAAATATCCGACTCTGCAAAGCTTTTTTTTTTTCAGATGAAGCAATTGCACAATTAAATGTTTTTAATGTTTATTTATTTTTGAGAGAGAGAAAAAGAGAGAGAGAGAGCACGAGTGGGAGAGGGGCAGAGAGAGAGGGAGACACAGAATCTGAAGCAGGTTCCAGGCTCCGAGCTGTCAGCACAGAGTCTGACACGGAACCTACAAACTGTGAGATCATGACCTGAGCCGAAGTCAGACGCTTAACCGACTGAGCCACCCAGGTGCCCCGCAATTGCATAATTTAATCTACAGTTGCCAGATAAATTGATAAAAATCTTATTATTTGTTTTTAAATTGAAGTATAGTTGATACGCAACATTATATTGGTACCTGAAAGTGCTTTTAAAAATAGAAAGCATAGAAAGTGCTTAATGAATATTAGCTATTATGATTATGGATGCAGGCAGGACAGCTTCCCAGTTGTGCACGCCCACGAGGCTGTCGTGTTCTTGGTGACCTCTTTGAGAGAAGATACTCCTGAGATCTCATATAATCAGTCTTATGCAGTTGGAGTCCCATCCAAACATGGGGAGCCCCTACCAATTAGGTCCTGGGCGCTTTTGCAGCTATGAAAATGGGGGGCGACGAAGTCACCAGAATTCCTGCCTGACCATCTGCTTTCAGGAAGCCTTCACGTCTCTGATATTGTGGGAGTTTCCTGCTCCCAAGGGAGGCCAAGTAGTCATTCTTATTCCCATTTTATAGCTGTGGAAACTGAGGCTGGAGTAGTTAAGTCATCAGCTGAAGGCCACATAGCTAGTTGATGGTCAGGTCTGGACTGGACCCCAGGTCTCCCGGCTCCCAGTCCAGTGTTCCACGGGCAGCTTCTCCGATCTTACCTGTGTGCCACTCCCCTCATCCGTGTGGCCCCACCACTGCCACCCGCCCTCCTACCTGTGACTGTCCGGTCCAGGGAGGCTGGCCTCAACCTGGTTCCCTGTCCCTTTCTCCTCCAGATTGAGCGGCAGCTCTTTGAGGAGACCGTGAAGACCCTCAACAGCTTCTACGCGGAGGCGGAGAAGATCGGGGGCAGCTCCTACCTTGAGGGCTGCCTGGCCTGTGCCACGGCCTACTTCATCTTCCTCTGCATGGAGACCCACTACGAGAAGGTGGCTCCCCTCCTGACTGCCCTACATCCCCTCCTGCAGGGTTCCCCCGCTGCCCGCTCATCCTCAGCCGGCCCCTCTCCTTGCAGGTTCTCAAGAAGATCTCCCGCTACATCCAGGAGCAGAACGAGAAGATCTTTGCCCCTCGAGGCCTCCTGCTCACTGACCCCGTGGAGCGCGGGATGCGGGTCGTATCCTTCCTGGCTGTTCTGTGCAAGGGCCCAGAGCTGCCAACTGGTGGGTTCCTTGGTGAAGACACCCAGAAATAGGGACCACCCTAGGGGCCTCTGCTCAGGGATTTTCCCAGGATTCCCCACATCACTGGTCGTCAGCTCTCCTCCCCCACTATAAGTTATCAATGCCTTTTGTGAATTTCAGGGTTTGCTTTTACTGGGCTGCATTTCTTCAGCGCTTAATACATGCCAGGTATCATATTAACTGCTTTGAAACGATGTAATTCTCATACTACCCCTACAAGGTGGGTAACTCTTATTCTTCCCTCTGCCCACGAGCCCACTGAAGTTAAATCACTGGCCCAGGGTCACCCGGCCGGTGAACGTCAGAGCCAGGATTTGAGCCCAGTCCCACACTTAACCGTGAAGCTGCACTGCCCCTCAGGGAACACGCGGATCTCTGCACACGTTTACATGTCTACGGTCTCGTGTACTCCTGGGTGTACATCCTGAGCCCCTTTTTACAGATCAGAAAAATGAAGTCTTGGTGGGTGGCCGACCCAGGAATTGGGTTATAGGCCTGCTCGCTCCACCTGGAAAAGTGTGGTCAAGGTGTACACACAGCCCACTCGCAGAGTAGAAGTGTTAAAAAAATGTTTTTACTGGAAAATTGAGAGGAAAACGAGGAAAGAAAACACAAAGACCGGAATCTTCTGTTTACAAAGCCCTGTGAGAGGGGCCTTTTTTTAATTGAGTTTTTACTAAGTGCCAGGCATTGGGCTTAGAGCTTTACAAGCGTTATTTCAATCAGTCCCCCAGCTACCCCAAGATTCCATTATTACCACCATTTTACACACGCGGCCATTCATGGGTAACAAGTTAAATGACCGGTCTAAAGTCCCATCTCTCGAGAGAAAGCGACTCAGGATTAGAACTCGGGACACCGAGGTCTTCCCACTTCCCACGCCGTACCACCACCTGTCCCGGTGTTTGGTAATCAGACCCACTAAAGCGGAAGCTTCCGATTGTGCGCCTGCGCAGTGCTCGGCCCGGCAGGTCGCTGTGTGCGTGTGCACACCGAGCGCCCGCGACAGCGCGGAGGGGCTGGGGTCTAGCGGCCCGGGCCTCCCGGCCTCGCTGTCTGGGACGCGGCACCGGCTCGGCCGCCCGCTCCCCTGCTGGCCTCCGTCCGCCCCTTCTCGGCAGCTGGCAGGGGCTCCCTCCTTAACGCCGGCCGCAGATCGAGATCTCCATCTACGAGGACCGGTGCAGCAGCGGCAGCTCCAGCAGCGGCAGCAGCTCCGGCAGCGGCAGCAGCGGCGGGGGCGGCGGGGCGGGGGCCCGGTGACTGGCCGAGAGTCCCTGCAGGGAGGTGTACGGCCGGACTGAGGGCCTCTCAGACCTGCGGCGGCTGCGCTACCAGAGCACCCGCTTCTGAGTCATTCTCTGGGCCCCTGCTGCTCCCCAGGGAGGGGTGGGGCGGGAGGAAGGGTGACTGGCCCGGTGATTCCCGCGGGCCATCTACCCGCGCCCCCCTTTACTCCCTCCTGCCTGTCACCCCTGGCAGGACGGCCTACTTCCTGACCTGGCATTTTCTCCATGGGGGAGGTCTGGTCACACGCAGCCAGATCTTCCAGGGGAAGGCTGGGGTGGGGGTTTGGGGGTGGGGCTAACACAATTTGGACAGCCCTTTGCTTCTGCAGCTCTTTACCCAACACCCGGAGGGGGGCTCAGGTCCCAGAGAGAATGCCCTTCTCCCGCATGATTCCTCACCCCAAATCCCACATCTGCCAGGACTCTCTCCCCCCAGGGTCCTGCTCCCCGTGGCTGTCTCCCAGTATCTGCTCTTTCTGGTGCCACTGCAGGGGCTCTGCCTGTCTGTGATCCTGCCTCCACCGATTCGAGGTCTGGGGAGATGGGAGCTGCTCAGTCCCCTCCTGACCTCTTCTAGACTCCTGGCTTCCCGTTCCTCTGCTCAAAGCCTGGAGGCCACCTTGGCCTTGCCAAGAAATATCCAACTCCTGAGATTTTGCAGGACATCAGGCGCTGGTTGTGGGGCACACAGCCTGGGGCTCTAGGAGGTTATTTGGGGGTCTGGAGAAATGCTTCATGGAGACATGTAGCCTTGGGAGGTTTGAACCTTCAGAACTGGAGCCAACTTCCTGAGATTAGAACCTGTGTGTATGTGAGAATGAGTGTGTGTGCATGCAGGCACGCGTGTGAGTGCATATATGTGAGTGCGCTATGTGCAAAAATGCACATGTGTATGTGTAGGTGTGTGTATGAGCACACATGTGGATGGATGTGTGTGAGTGCAGTTGTGTGTGTGTACATGTGTGGTTGCACCTGTGGGTGCATGTGTATGTATGTGTATGTGACCGTGCACTTGTCTGTTCCCCTTGGTTGCCAGGCCAATGATTGCCCCTCTCTGCATCCTGTCTTATCTTTGTATGTGATAGTCTGTGGCTGCTTCCCTGCATGGGTCCAGCCTGTCCCCTTGTAAATAAATGTCCTAAAGCTCCTTGCCCCTTGCCTGGGGCTGCCAGCTCGGCTCTTCTTCCTGGTCTCTCCCCCGCCTGCAAAGCTCTCCCTACCTTCTGATTCTACTGTGTACATTCTGGCAGAAGAGAAGCTGGGGGTCTAGGAGAGCAGAGCCAACCTTCTGGGACCTTCTGTGTCCCTCTCCCAAGCTCCCGGTGACAAGGCAACAGGGCCACACATGCTGCCCATTCAGCCCACCCAGGCTCTGGAGCTCTCTAAGGCCGTGTAAACAAGGCTTCTGTGGATGTTCAAAGGAACTGGCGACCTGCAGGGGAAAAGGCAAACTCCTTTCTCGAAAGGGAAGAGAAGCATCCAGCCACCGAGGCCCCCGCCTGCCAAGGCCCAGGGTGGCCAGTGGGAAGGAAGAAGCCCTGCCCTGGTGCCCTGAGGATGGACAGAGAGGCTGCCTGCCTCAGCCGGCAGGAGGTGCTACAAGTGCATGTGAAAGACCAGCCACTGAAGGTAGCTTTCTGGAACCAAAGAGGGGCCTGATTGTTTTTGGACAAGACAGCAGTGTGTGGGAGGGAGGTGCCTACCCAGGGAGCCAAAGGCAGGCCCTGAGCCCCAGTGGGCAGGTCCTGGTCCCACGATCCCCCACAGAGGGCTGCGGCCTGGCCCATGCCCATTCTGGCCCACTGTGTGGCCAGGCCTTATGTCTGACCTGTGCCTCTCCTGTGGGATGGCTGGGCACAGGTGATGCAGTGGCCTTTGGTTTTATTATTTCTTTTTCCAATAAAAGGACTTGCCCAGCTTGAGGCTCTGTGCCACTTCTTTCCCCGATGGTGATGGGGTGCCATCAGTTCTATGCCCCAGGACCACAGGGAGTGGATACTCAGCTGCCCACCCACCTCATGCCAAGGAGGTGGGGCTGGGTGTTCTTGAAGAAGCAGTGAGGCTGACGTGGGCAGGACCAACCCTACCTTCTTAGAGCTTGTAGTCTAGTGGGGAAGCTACGCTCTGGATCCTCTAACATGGAGCCTTTATGGGGCACTTGCAGCCTTGGGTGGAGGGAGCAGCTTGACAGAGAGCCAGGTCAAAAGTCAGTAATGAGATAAATACCCATTTCTTGAGCTCTCACCCTGGGTTGGGCCCTGTTAGGGGTTGCATCAGAGAAGTCGTTCAGTTTTAAAGACTAGGGTGTTAGAACCTAGCAGAGTCGTATGTTGGATTTTATAAAACTAAATAACATTTATTGAGCACCTATTGTGTACCAGATACTTTGGTAAGACCACATGCTAGAGCTGGGAGGGGATTTAAGATCATCTAAATGAGACAGAATGGAGGCCCAGAGAGGTCACGTGACTTGCCCCAGTTCACACAGCTGACCGACAGTGGTACCAAATTTAGAACCAAGATCTCCTGACCCAGTGCTCAACCTGACACCATGCCGATGGCATCTGGATGGAAGTTGCCTTAGGCCTCAGGGCGGCCAGGGTCACGCACTCAGGTCTGTGGGCCAAGAGAGGATCTCACCAGACTGTGGGGATAATGGCTCCAGCCCCCAGGGTGGGGGCTTTGGGGACATCCCCTCTGGCTGGTGCTGACTGGGACTCTGGGCGGCTTTCACACTTGTGCCTGCTGCTCCTAAGGGGCAGCTGGGCCTTTCCCTGAGCCCTGGGGCAGGCTGGACTCACTGCCTCTGCTCAAACCTGGGGTGTGTGGGGTTGTCACAATGGAGGCTGTTCTTTAACATGTGGGAAAGTTCATTCTGTCCTGTTGGCAAGACATTCTGTCCTGTTGGTTATTATTTATAGTAATAATACACAATAGTAGCTAACATTTATTTTATCACTATGTGCCATGCGCTAGGCTAAGATGCCACATAACTATTCAGTCCTCATGACAATCGTAAGATGTGGACTATTATTCCCATTTTACAGATGAGGAGGCTGAGACTCACGGAAGTTAAATAACTTGCCCAAAGTTACACAACTAGGAAGTGGAAGAGCTTGGTTTTGAATCTAGGCAAAGTTCACCCAGGTTTAGGGACCCTGTCAGAGCTTGAGGTCCTCGGTCATCCTAGGTTAGGATTTGGCAGATTCCCAGGTAAGGACTTGGAGCTGTGCCTGGTACTTCCAAGCCCAGGGCTGGAGCTTCTAGGCAACACGGGAGCGTGGGTGGGCTGTGCTCTTCAACTGCGGAGCCCACGGGGGCAGCTCGGTGAAGGGCAGAGCGGGGAGAAGCAGGTGAGGCGTGGCTTCTCTCTCCCTGGTTCTTCTCTAATGGCTCAGTTATGGGGGAAGTGGCCTCCTCCTTGGGTTGTGTCACAGCCACGTCTCTGCATCCCCCTGGCCAGCCAGGAACAGGCCCTGTCAGGCCCCAGCGAGCAGAGGAACCCCCAGGAAGCTCTGGGCTGCCATTCCCCCGTGGTCACTGCTGCCAGACTGCTTTCTAGCTTCCTTTGGGGTGTGTGAAAACCACAGGGTTTACAGAAGCTCGTGGTGCCACCGAGCGGCAGAATCGTGCACTGCACCCCGGAACCCAGCAGCCTGGGAACCATCCCCAGGGCTCCCAAACCCTGTGGGGCAAAGATGGAGTCCAGCTGGCGGTGACTCTCCCTACGGCCAGCTCCTGGGGCACCGCCTTATTCTTGGGAAACCCTAGCTCCCTTGACCACAGCTCCGGAAGGACTCAGAGTAAGGAAAGTTTCTGGCAGGAGGCACCTACGCTTCGTTTGGACTTGACTATTTACCAAGCGTGAAGGCAATGCAAATACCACTCCTAGTGAGACCTGAATTGGAATTCAGGCTTTATGAGGGTAGCATGTGGTGGAGACCCCTCGAGCCCCACTGTCCTCTCCAGCTGTAAGATAGGGGTACTAAAACTTTACAAAATCGCGTGGGCCAGTGCCTCTCATCCTTGGCTGCAGTCAAAGTCACCCAGGGAGCAAGAGAAACCACTGATGTCCCGTCCTATCCCCAGAGATTCTGATTTCATTGTTCTGGGGTGCAGCCTGGACATTAGGACTTTTTAAAAGTTTTCCTGGAGGTTCTAGAGTGAAAATAAGGTCGAGAACCCCCGATTTTGACAGCGCCCAGAGCCTATGAGCCTTTTTACAGGCCTCGGAAGATGTCCGAGGCCCAAATAAAAGTTTATCGGTTCCACAAAAGCAACAAGACAGGAAATGAGTACAAGTTATGATTCTACTCGTAAGGCATTCTAATACAGGCAGAGCTAATCTTTGGTGTTAGACGTTAAGAGAGCAGCTGTCCTGGGATGGGGTATAGTGAATGGAAGGGGGCCTGGGGAGGCTTCTTGGGTGCTCATGCTCTGTTTCTCCAGCAGAGTGCTGGTTACACAGACGGGCTCACCTTGTGAGAATTCATTGAGCTCCACACTTAAGATTTGTGTATTTTTCTATAGGTATGGTACATTTCAATAAAATTTACCAAAAAAGTTTACTGGGTCCAAAATAGGAAAAGTAAACACAAAGCTGAAATTAATACTTTGTTACATATCTACAAAATGTAATACTGTCAAACAGTCCACTGTAATTCAACTTAACTCTGGTTGTGTGTGTGTGTGTGTGTGTGTGTGTAATTTAGTGTGAGTTGTGGATATATATGACAATGTTTGATATGATGAGGGGTGGGGCCTCCAAAAGAGAAGAAAGGTCCCTGGTACCTAAGAAAATCCTAAAAGGGCCCAGGTTTACACCAGGAGCTCTTGACCTTGACCCACCTCCTTCACATATTTGCAAAATAACATGCATTTATCTGGGGAAGAGGATCGCAGGTTTCAGCAGATTCTCAAAGGAGTATGTGCCAACCAATAAAAAATGGTTAAGAACAATTGGTTTTGAGGAATCTGAGAAACTGGCCTAGAATGTGCCTGGCATGACAGAGGAGTTCGGTAACATCAGTTTCTTTCCTTCCTTTCAGAGTCCAGCCTTCTGACGTTTCCACACGACCCTTCTCAGGCAACTTTGGGAGGATTTATTCTCTTGGCAGAGCCCAGGGCAGAGTGCCGAGCTCACGGCTCTTCCTCTAAGGGGCTATTTAACGGGCTTGTCATTTCAGCACCTGCCGGATGGCAGAACTCAGCGTGCGGCAGCCTGGAGCTGCACCGGGCCTTGCGGTTTTGAATCAGGGACCACGGAGGCGGTGGAAGAGTGGGAAGGGGGAGTCAGAAGGCTGCACCAGTCTGCCGTCCCCTAGCGCTGCGCTCAGTTATCCTGAGTCCCAGCTCTGTCATCTGTAAAATGAGAGCACGATGAAAATGCATCTCGGTGAATGAGAATCTATTTCTCCCAAGTAAAATATTATTGTTATTGCCGAAGTTACTCTAGGACCTCATTATACAGTGGCCTCGTGATACAGATTTATAGCCAGGTTTCAGATTCTTGCATAGAATAAACAGACATTTGTCCAAGGGTTCACTGGTTCCCTAATATACGCCAGGAACATTCATGTACGTTATTATTCCATTTAGTTCGCTAACACTCTGGTGGGTGGTTATATTTGAATTCTTATTTTATAGATGAGGAAACTGATGTTCCAGGTGGTTAGGTAGCTTGACAAGCACCCACAGCCAGTAAGTGTCAGAGTAAAGACCTGAACCTAAGCGTCAGACCCCAAATCCTGCTCTCATTCTGCCACTGTGTCACAGTCGGGTGAAAGACTCCTTTCTACCTGGATTGCCTCATAAAGGCAGATTCCAGACCCAGGGAGAAGCATGTGGGCAAATGCGGACACAGAAGAATTAGCTTTGCAGAGGCATGATGGGGCTAGTTATTCTGGAGTAATTTAAGTTATCGATTTCTGTAATGGAAAAGTGATTGGGGACCAGCTACCACCTGAGAGCAGCCTGAGCCAGGCCCTGGAAGGGGGAAATGTTATACCTAGCTTACTGGACCTTGTGCATGGCAATGAATGGCCTTTTCCCCTCTGTCCCCAGTTCCTTGGTAAACTCTTGGAGGGTGGGGATCTTATCTCACTCACCTCCAGTGCCTCCCACTCCCTGCCCTCAAGTGCCTGTCACAGTGCTTTGCCCTTGGCAGGTGAATGCAAAATGCAGCCCACCAGGAAGGCTGGCAGGAAGGGATGAGGCAGGAAGAGGCAGGGATATACAGATGTGAAATCCTCTGGCCCCTGGAGTAATGCGACCTGAGGGGCTGCTTAGGCAGATGCAGACAGGTGAGTGGCCACTGAATGATAACAATTCAACTGTAGGTGGTCACTGACTAACTCACTTAAAGGGTAGAGGCAGGGGGCGCCTGGGTGGCTCAGTCGGTTAAGCTTCCGGCTTCGGCTCAGATCATGATCTCGCGGTTTGTGAGTTTGAGCCCCGCGTCGGTCTCTGTGCTGACAGCTCAGAGCCTGGAGCCTGCTTCGGATTCTGTGTCTCCTCCTCTCTCTCTGCCCCTCCCCTGCTCATGCTCTGTCTCTCTCAAGAATAATAAATAAACTTAAAAAAAAAAAAAAAGGGTAGAGGCCGTGATGCCGGGCCATCCCCTGTGCTGGGCAGCTGCTTTGAGTTGCCCTGGCTGTGATCTCATGGCTCTGCTCATGATCTCCACCTGTCCTGGGAGGGGAGGAGAGGGGAGGAAGTGTGTATCCTGACCCCACTCAGCCCTGCTCAGTGCTCCCTGAACACCACTATTGTAAGGTGGGTAAATCCTCATGGGGCTGAGTACGTTGCCTGGAAATTTGGACCTGGGGCCCTAGAGAGTGAAGTACCATGGGTGGACAAACAGATAAGTGGACGGATACAGAGAAGATGGGTACCGGGAGATGACTGATGGTTCAGAGGTGGGCGAGAGGGCTGCCTGGCTTGGGATGGATGCTCGCAGACCCTGGAGAGGCAGGTGAATGGATGGGTACCGATCGGCCCTGTGCTTCCCAGTGCAGATCTAAATACAGCGCCGGAGTTCTTCAAAGGGAAGATACAGTGTAACCTGGTCCCTGAATGAGCTCTGCATATGAGTGATGGGTATGTCTCGTTGGGAAGGATTCTTACAGGTTTCACATTGCCCCAGTTAATGACTTATGGATTGTTGTAAAATCAGGCAGTGCTAAAAGTGAAAGCAGTAGATTAAAGGGCCTGGGGCAGATTTTATAATAATATCTGGTCAGTCACTGCATTGAGCACCTTGCATGCTTTATCTCAACAGCTCTGTGAGGTTGTTATGCTTCCATTCTGTGGAGGAAGAAAGTGAGGCTCAGAGAGAGGAAGCGGCTTGTTTGAGGCCACTTACAGGGCATGTAGGTGGGGTGTCTGGAAGTCAAGCCTCAGGCCATCTGATCACAGGGTCTTAGGGCAAAGAGAACATTTTAAGGATGGAAGGAAGGGAGGAGGGAGGGTGGGAGGACCATAGGATTTTGGGACCAGTTCTCTAATATTCTGGCACATAAGATACATTCTGCACTGGGGTGAGGCTCTGAGACCCTCTCCTCCCTCTTTCCTGTCTGCATCTGCCTTCAAGGCCTATAAATCTTGAGCCAGGGGACCAGGAAGTCCCATGATGGTAAGTATGGGGTTTACCTTCCTCCCTGTGGCTCAAGCTTATTCCTCTGCCACGGTCCCCAGGGGCAGTTGGGCACGATGTGATTGGGCTTCTCTCCTTTCCCAGGAGCTCTGCACCCAGGTCTGGGGTGCAGGGAGGAGTGTTAGTCCTTAGATCTTTTGGTGGGGGTGGGTGGGGCGGGTACATGAAATGGTTCTGGGTGGTAAGTCCTTCATGGTTGCTCCGGGGCTGGCCATGAAGAAGGACAATGAGTTCCCTTTATAGGAATTATTCTGGGCCCCAGACTTTCCTTCTGGCAGGCAGGCTGGGTTCATGAGGGGCTGGGCAGGGACTTTCTGGGAAGAGCGATACAGGTCCTCCTTCTGTCCCCACCAGACATCCCCTTCTGCAGCCTCCCTTCTTAGCAGAGCAGGACCCTCTGTGCACCTGGCCCTTTCACTCAGCTCTCGCCCAGCTGTGTTCCATGGGCCAAGGATGGTTCTTTGGTTCGCTTGGTGGGCCCTTGCCCTGACTCTGACTCTGGGTCAGCCACAGAAAGAACAAGTTCTGTATCTGAAATACTTTAAGTTTTCTTGTGCACAGTTGTGCATCTGAAATACTTTAAGTTTTCTGGAAAACGAGGCAGGGTGGGCAAGGAGGAGCCCCAGGCAGGAGTCAAATTCCTGGCGCGGCTATGGTCCTCGGGAAGTCACAGTTCCTTTTGAGCCCCGGTGTCCACAGCTGAAAAGGATGGGGCAGGACTAAATGACGTCTCAGGTGCCTCTGGATTTAACGTTCTAGGGCTTCTGTGACAGTCAAGCGCCGAATCCCAGGCCAGTTCACCAGTTGCCGGTGGACGTGTGCCCTGTGCAGCCCAGTCAATGCCACGCTCCCCCTGCTCGGTTTACTTGGTGATTATTGTCTCTGGGAATGGCCCCGCGTGACAACTTGGCGGAACATCCCCACAGCTCAGGCCCCGGGAGGGTTTTCTCTGCTCCCTTATGGCCATTTTCAGTCCTGAGATCTCTTCTCTGCAAAGCTGTCAGTTCCCCGAGGGTGGCCAGTGTCCCCCCACATCTCCCGCACTGCCGACTCCCGGGTGGCCTGGGCCACAGCAGAGAGTGCCGGGAGCCACGCGAGCCTTCGGCACTGCACAGACCCAGGCTTCATCCTGAACTTTGCTGCTTAGTAATATTATGAATATTTCAAATTTCTTTGGGGCTGACTACCCGCCAGGCACCGTGTCAAGTGGTTCAGATCATCTTGTTTAATACAATGACTCTGTGAGGTAGGTACTATCCCCATTTTCCAGATGAGAAAGCCAAGGCTGGAGGCCAGCACGCTTACTTTACATTTCTGCTCAAATGCCTCTTTCCCAGAGAGGCCCTCCCTGCCCCTCCCTATTTCAAGGGCCCTTCTGCCTCCAGCCCCGCACCTCCGTGTGTCTTCAGGCTGCTGCCCAGCTCCAATAGCACTTATCTTCTGACTGCATCCTGATCATGTTGTACGTCATGGGGCACTCAGGGGTCAGCCAGGGTTGTACACAGGTGTACGGGCCCGGCCACAAGAACCCGGCCCAGCACACAGCATGTGTCCAGTCTATGCCAAGTGACAGCTGGTTACATAATTTGCCCGGGTGTCAGTTTCCCGGAGATCGTTCCCCAAGAGGCTTAAAAACACAGGCTGCGGAGCCAGACAATTGCCGCTTTGAATCAGAGCTTTTGCCGCTTAACCGGCCACGTGACCTTGTGGAACTTATTCTCCCTGAGCCTCTGCTTCTTTGGTGATAAACCAGATGAGTAACATTCAGCCCACAGCACGGGCGGGGGGGTTCATGGGGACACACACATAAAGTTCTTGGCATACGATAGGCGTTCCGTAAATGTTAGCTCTGTTCCCTGGGGAGGGCCTTTTCTCTTCCCGCTTCTCGTTTTTCTCCAGTGGTCTTCTTTTCGACCACTTTGCTGTTCAACCACAGTTCCTTAAGGGGATGGTTGCGGAAGGAGAGGTTGGCATTATCTGTGGAGCTAAGCAGCCCTCGCTCTCTCGCCTCCTTCCCCTTCTGGGATGTGTCTGTTGCTAAGGAGACACAACGGCAGACCTGACAGGATGTGGCTGGGGTTCTGGCCCACGCTGAAGGAGAGAGCTGGGGCTGACCCTGGGGAGGGAGGGGAGGGGAGGGGCTCGGCTTGCCTCCTGGACTGACAGTCTGGGTGGGGTATCACTCTGGAATCTGCTGGACAAACTCAGCTGGCTCCCTGAGAAAGTGAAGCATTCGTCCTGTGTCTGTGCGGCCCCAGAGAGACGATCAACAGCCCTGTTTGGAGGCTGGCGTGCAGTTCCTGCTCGGGTCACAGTCCAGAGGTGCTGGTCAGGGTGTGAGGCCCACACCCTGGGAGGGGGCCATAGCAGCCAGAGTGACGCATAATCAAACTCTTGGCCCTCAGAATGGCACCTCCCCAGAGCAGGGCTGGCGACGGAGTAGAAGAGGCTGTGCAGGTGATCCACGGTTTCCCTTTGCTAAGGACAGCCAAGCTGGCTGGTGAGAAGATTCAGCATGGGCACTGCCACCTCTATCTTGCAGCTGCAGGGTGACCGTGTGGCGCTTGTCACAGATCCCGGGCTCCGTCAGAGACTCCATTTTCTCCTTCCCAACCCATCCCCGGCCCCTGGGCAACGCAGAGAGACTGTGGCTTTTGTGTAACGGGTTAGTCACCCCAAATGGGAAGGAAGGGTCCTTGTTAAGAGCTCAGGTTGGGGGCCAGACTACTCTGACGGAGTCCTTCCTCTGTGTGTCCCAGCCGTGTGACCTGGGCAAGCCACATAGCTTCTCTGTAAAACTGGGATCCTGATAGCACTTTCCGCTCGGGATTGTGGTGGGGATTACACAAGCTGATTCTTCTAAAGAGCTTAGATCTGGCCCAGACATGCCAAGCTCACTAAGTGTGGCTATTATTGTTATGTTAAGGGTACATTCCTGGGCAGAGGCGTATTCTCAGTGGTTCTCAGTGAATGCTTGCCCAATGGATACTGGAATGAGAGAGCTTGCTTTCTGGTGTGGCCACCCAAGCATTTAGCTAGATTTTTCAGAAAGCCCCTGTGAGTCCCACTCTTATCCCATGCACCGGGTTCCTCCATCTGGCTGCAGGGAGGCCATGTGGGAACAATAAACCAGGTCATCTCTACTTACCATTGTATGCCCAGAGCTTAGCTTAGTACCTGGCACACAATAGGTGCTCAACTAATATTTGTTGGCTGAATGAATCACATCAGGAGTAAGCCTTCTTACCCAGCAGCTGGGATAGTGTAGTGGTGCTCTTGCTAGCTGGGGGGATTTGGGACTCCTCTTTGTAACTCATCTGGCCCCACCCACCAAGTAGGGTAAATCGACACAAACACACCCTGTTGTAAGAAACTCCGTGTAGGAGGATTCATGGTTATTACTTGACGAGGTATCCTCTGAAGTTTGCTGTCATCCTGAATTTTCCGATGTCCTTGGCAGGCTGTCTCACTAGCCGTCCTGTCCCTTACTTCTCGTGCTGTTGTGTGCGGTCTGTCAGTGGACACCGTCGTCTTGCCATTCACCACTACATTTGGAACCATTGCCTCTATGGGTTTTGGGTTTTACTTCTCTCGCTATCTTAGATCTACTCGTTCATTTCTAAAAAGGCAGCAGCTTCCAGAATGACTAGGGAATAGTCCGAACAGTGACAGTGCTGTCTGTTACCCCCTGACAAGATGGTGTGGTAGGAAAGGGCTCCAGCCTTGGCTGGGGACCAGCTGGCTCTGTGACCTTGGGTGGATCACTTCATCTCTCCGAGCCTCATGTCTGGGCCCATCCAGACCTTTAATTTCTACCTGAACACACAGGAGCGGGCTTCCCAGAAGTGGAGCGATTTTTAAGTTGTTACACGCTTTCCTGTGACAATGTGGTTGTTTTTATTTTAAAACTTTTCATTTAAGCTCGTCTTCTGAGTGTAAAAACAGTACTAGCTATGAGGAATTCATATTTTGTGATTTATTGGGAGTATTATTATTATATCAGAAAATGGTAGTTTTTTTGTTAAATATGTTTTTAAAATGCTTGCTGCATGCTTAAGTGTGATTTTATTATATCTTGGGGCAACTTTTTTCCCCCACGAAGAACAGATCTGTGATTTATAACAAGCCTTCACTACCGAGGCTGGTTGTGAAAGTATTCTATGGTGTTACATCATTCCCAAAGGGTGCTCTGGCTACAGAGGCTTCCAGGTTTCTAAGCAGACTGCAGAGGAGACCAAGTTGCAAGATTCTTTTCTAGAAATCAGGGTAACTTGAGACTAGCCGTATCTCTGTCCAGCCACACACTGAAGGGTCTTAGAAAGGAAAGGGCTTTGGGAATACACCAGACCAAATCTCTTGTTATTTAGATTATGCAAACTGAGGCCCAGTGTAGAGAAGCAACGTCCCCCAGGTAAAAGGCCCAGAATATTCCCTCCAGGTCTGCTCCTTGCTCATCCTACATCCCTTGCCTGGCCCAAACCCCAGCCCCCCAAACGTGAACATTGGTGCACATACCCAAACCATTTCTCATGCCCAGGACACTTTCCCTGTCTCGTGATTTGCTTTCCAAGGGCTACATGACAGAAAAGCTGCTGCTACTTCAGGATTCCAACCAGCATCTACTTGCCCCAGACACATTTTTGTTTTTATCAGCTAGGCACTAATACGCAGCAGAGAGTTTATTGGCATAATTTCTCCAGAAAGAGGCTGGAAGACTTGGCAAGTTCAAACTTTAACATTTTTGTCAAGAGTCCCAAAGGGCCACCTTTTCCCCTCCCATAATAACCACCAACTCCCAGAAGGCTTTCTCTACCACGGGAAGTCAGGGCACACAGAGCAGAAACAGCACAGGCCAAACCAGCAGGCACATGATACATGAATGAATCAACTGAGCAAGCAACTGCCTGGGAGCCATCTTTGTTAAGGGCAAAACAGGGTGCTCATGACACTGGAGGATACAGAAAAGACAGGACTATCTTGATTCTTCTGAAGAAGTGAGGGAGGGTAGATGGGGTAAGAGGGGAGACTTTCCTTTTCTGTTTTCTCAGAAAACATGCAAAGAAAGGCTTCACAAACAAGATTACACAAACATCAGTATCTCCCAAACTTCCCTTTTCAAAGATGGCCACCCCTGCGGTCCATTCAAAGGGAGCACGCAGCAGAGTCTACTGGGCGTGGAGAGAGAGACAGGCAGCGGGAGAGATTTAGTTTTCCACAAAGATTGTTAGTTTAGTTTAGTTTTTTTTTCCTTTATTGATGGGATTTAAAGTGCATATAACTGAAGGCAAAGTCCAAGGCCTAGAGAAAGATATGAGGCCCGAGAGAGAGGCTCAGAGATTCTAAAGGCAGCAGAAGGATACCCACCTAAAAAGGCCACTTGAGCTGTAAAAAGGATGGGAGAGAGAGAGAGAGACAGAGAGAGTGGGAAAAAGAGAAAGGGGATGGGGGTGGGATGGGGGTGGGGGGAAGCATTTGGGAGGAAGAAGACAAATACCGGTTCAGAAATTCAGACAAAGATGAGTAGTAGGAGCTAGTTTATATCCCTGGTAGGAAAAGACGGGCTGACCTTAAGGTAGGAATATGTGAGAAGGGGAGACGTGAGAAGAACAGTGGCCTCTGGCCAGGGCATAGCACCCCAGGGACCCTTCAGATGGTGGCAGTAGTGGTGGGGGCTTCTCCAAACCTCTGTCACGGTCTTCCCCGGAGACCCAACAGGGGTCTAAGGAGACTCCATCCGGCCAGGAGAAGTCAGGGGCTGGGGACCTTGATCTGGGGCCTCCCCAAAGCTCCCCAGTGGAAGACAACTCCTTGTGTCCTACTGGACCATGGCTGGGCCTCACTCACCCACACAGGCCGTGCCGTCCTCGTTGGGTTCGTACCCCCGACTGCACCTCTTGTTGGTCCGGCACCTGTAACTTCCATACGTGTTGACGCACACAGGCTTGTCTCGAGGGCACACGAATGGGAACTGGATGCATTCGTTGGTGTCTGAAAGGTGAGGGGAGTCACTCACCAGGGAGGTGTGGGGCAGTGGCTCCTCGCTCAGGCTCTGCTGCCCCACCCACTCTGTGACCTTGGGCATATCCCTTCTTCTCTCTATGCCTCAACTCCCTCACTTCAGTCCCTCTGGCTGGCTCGTTCTGTTATACCCAGAATTCGTGATCCCCAAAGACCACTAGGGAGCCGAGTCCGATGCAAAAGCAAAAGAGCCTTTATTCGAGCTAGCTCGAGCTCAATCCCCTACCTGCACCGACGCAGCGGTGAGATACTGGGGAGAGCGAGCGAGTTTCAAAAGCACAAAGGTTTTATAGGGATCTAGGGGCAGTTGGTGAGGTAATGGCTGTGGCCTCAGCCAGTTGGCTGGGGAAGGGTCCGAGTCCTGTTAGGCAGGTGAGCGGGAGGTTGCTCAAGGGGAGGAGGTGTGGTCAAGGTGAAGGACACAGAACAAGATGGAGTCAGCCAGCGTAGGCCTGCCCTTTCAGTTCTATATTTGACCTCTACGTGTTGGGGGTGTCACACTTGGCCCGGGGTCTTCTATGTACCACACTTCCTGTAGGTGCTCCCTTCATAGATGGATGAGTCCAGATTCCTATCTGCAGCCACAACCTGTCCCTGGGGCTCCAGACTTATGAACCCAACATGCATCTCATGCTCAGTAGGTCCAGAATGGAAATCTAGATGCTCCAGCCCTCAAACTTCTTCCACCCCCTGACCCCATCTCGCCTAAGTCAATCAATGTCACCCACTCAGCTGCTCAAGCACAGATAGGAGCAATCCCTAGATCCTCCTTTTCCCTTACCTCTGTAGGCAAGTTAACAGATCCTGCCGCTCTGCCCCCATAGAACCCCTCTGTGTGCCCACCTCCTTCTCCAGCCACAGCCCGTTCCCAGCCTGCACCACCTCTTGCCTGGATTTCTGCAGCCACCTTCAGACTGGCACTCTGGCTTCCACTCTTCCCTCCAATCTAATCTGCAATTCAGCAGGCAGGGCGATCTTTTGAAAATGTGAATCATACTCTCCTGCTTAATTGCAAAGGGCCCCAGGAACAAAATCCAGACACCATGAGACCCTCCCTGACTTAGCGCCTGGCTCCCTCACCACCTTCGGGCACGCCAGCCTCCTTCCCATTCCTTTCACACACAGAGCCTTTTTCCTGCCTCGTGGTCCTCGCTCCTGCTCTTCCCTCAGCTCTCCGTGTGGCTGGACCTTCTCGTCCTTCAGGTCTCAATTCAAAGGGCTTCTCCCTGACCACTCTGTCTAGAACAGTCTCCAGGGACACCTTGCTTAAAGCGCTTTTGGTCCATCTCATCCGGCTGCCAGGTTACGTGTTTGTGGTCCCCCTCCCCAGAACAGATGCTGT
Source organism: Panthera leo (assembly GCF_018350215.1). Taxonomy (NCBI): domain Eukaryota; kingdom Metazoa; phylum Chordata; class Mammalia; order Carnivora; family Felidae; genus Panthera; species Panthera leo. The sequence continues at coordinate 56,417,204 of NC_056689.1, forward strand.
TCCAGGGCAGGTGCTTGGCCCACATCCCCAGCACCTCGCATGGGCACGTAACTGTCTGCTAGATGATGAAAAAGAAGTGGCTGGAAGGGTGATCCCACAGGGTCCTTCCAGTGCACAGGCTAGACACTGGAAGTTCTGTGTACATGCATCCTCTCTTTAGAGTGGCCAGGGTTGGGACGTGGAGAGTGGAGGGGACTAATTTCCTCCCAAGCTACCCTTAGAGCCGCACTCCTTCACTTTCTCACCTGTGGTCCTTTGCCGGTGTAGGGCCCTCCACCAGACCACCTTCTCCCCTCTCTCTGCCTGGCGAGCTCCCCATCGCCCCCCAGGTCTCAGCTTAGGCCTTGTCTCCCTGGGGCACCTTCTGGGACCCTCCCTGGCTGGTTGAGGCCCCACCTTTGTGCTCCCATATCCCACCCCTCCCCCACCCAGCCCTGCTCACATTTCTGGTCATCACTGTTTATTCATGTGCCTCTCCCACTGGCTCTAAGCCCCATGAGGGCAGGGGCTGTGTCTGTCTCATTTACTCTTTTTTTTTTTTTTTAATTCATTTTTTTAAATGTTTATTTTTGAGAGAGAGAGAGAGAGAGAGAGAGAGAGAGAGACAAAGCACGAGCAGGGGAGGGGCAGAGAGAGAGGGAGACACAGAATTGGAAGCAGGCTCCAGACTCTGAGCTGTCAGCACAGAGCCCGAAGCAGGGCTCAAACCCATGAACCATGAGTCGGACGCTTAACTGACTGAACCACCCAGGCGGCCCTGTCTCGTTTACTCTTGAGTCTCAGTAGCAAACCCACTCAGCCTGGGGCTGATGAGCATCTATGGAACAGACTTAGGAAGAATGCTGCCTGAGGGTCTAAAGGCAGGAGGAGTCCTTGACCTGACCCCTCACTGTCGGTTCCTGACACAGAAGATACTGGGTTGAGGGTCTTTCAGACGCTGAGCCCCTTGGCTGCCCCTCTGCCACCCCAGGCCCTCGGAGAACTTTCAGAAAGTCAGCGAACGCTCACAGAGCTGCGGTCCTAGCAGTGTGCTAGCCACCTGCCTCCCAGTACTGCACGAGGCTACTGTCTCCCTTCTGTTCTGTGACTACACTCCACGCCCGGGTTGCTCCAATGCCCCTGGCCATGCCCATCCTTGTCTGCCAGCTCCCGTGCTTGCCGCTCCGCCAGCTGGCCATGCCAAAGCCACCACGGAAGACGCACGCGCACCTTCGCCACCGTGAGGTGGCCGCACAGCCCCTCGCACGGCCGGGCCACCCCGTGAGCACTGTACAGGCAGTTATGCGTCTCCTCCCCAAGCCCATTCTCTCCGAATTCGCGGCAGGAAGCACCCCATCCCCAGAACTGCCATGATTCGGCCTATTGGCTGCTGGCGTCACTCCCACCTTGGTGAGTCACGTGGCAGTTGTCTTGGCATCTGGAGCCCCAGGGACAAACAACACATTTCCCTCCCCACCTTTCCCCTCTTGTCTGCAGCCTAAGCTTTGCCAGGGCTCAGACTGACATTCCCCAGGGAGATCCTGGCCTCTGCCCCATCCTCTAGTGCCTGCAGGCAACTCACCCATGCAATGGCCATTTTCCTGCTGGGAGAATCCTTGGCCGCACTGCAAGGTGGGCAGAAGCAGAGACACTGGTGAGTTGAGAAGATCCCACCTCCGGTTCCCCCCTAATCACAGCCACAGAGCAGCTGTCGCCCTGAGTCCAGAATGAGGGGTGCTCTTAGCTCTGGGCCTGGGGCTGCCCTTCCCTGCTGGGACCCCTCCCCTTGCACTGAGAAGAGGAGACTGGGGGAAGGACGAGAATGTATTCAGTTCAAACTCCTGCTTATTCCCCTCAGTTGGGATCCAGGTGCCTGAGCTGGGGTACCTAACAGAACCTATCCCTCTTAAACTATAAATCCCTCCCTAAACTACACATGGAGGGATCATTATGAAGCCTGCTCTTTGCTGAGAAGATTTCCATCATTCTGGAGGCAAAATCTGCAAATTCCTGGGAGTCCACTTTCAGACCATGGGGCTGTGGAGGGGGTCCGCTCTTCTGGCTATGAGGCCCGGACACCCTTACTCACCTCCAGTGGCGCTGGGCTCTGAAGTCTGTCCTCATCCCGGGGGTAGGAGATCTCCAGCACAGAGTTCATCTCCTCACTGGCCACGCTCCGGCTTGCCATCTTGCCATCTGGCCACGTCACCTCCACACTGCTGGCTTCATCCTTCCCTACGGGACAGAAGGAGAACTGAATTTTAAATTCTATTTAATTTTAATGAATTTGCATTTCCATAGCTACGCATGGCTCGTGGCTACCATATTGGACAGCACAGCACTAGAACTTACATTCTAGCGGACAGGCCAATCAGCATGAAGCTGTTTTAGGGGAGAAGGGAAAGCCTGGTGGTAAGCAGGTTGACTCTGGGTTCAAATCTTAGCGGTACCGCTTGCCTTGCTGTGTAATTTTGGCCATGTCACTGTATTTAAATTTATATCATTTATAATTATAGCCTGCTAGGGGCCATGCTTTCTTTTACCATTGGGAATGTGCCTGTTTTCAGGGAGCGTCCGCTCTGGTGGGGACAGACAGGCAAAAAGATGAACAGATCAATGATGTCAGATATTAACAAGCTCTGTGAAGAAAACAAAGATAGGGCAACATGGTAAAGACGAACTGGGGCTTGGCTGGGGAACTTTTCTAGCCAGGGTGATCAGGGACAGGCTCTTGGAGGGAAGGCACTTGAGCTGAGCTCTAAATAAAAGCTGAGGTGATAAAGAACAGGACGGTGGAAGGCACAGGAGAAGGACCGTCCTATAGAGCTGAGATGTTTACAGAAGCTAATGGTGAAGCTCAGAGAATATTCACGGAGAATCCATCCACACACCCCCTTAAAGCAACGTGTTACATCGGTGGTAGAAAGCAGGTTGGAGAGATAGGTCAGGTGTTCAGGTGGTGTCAGAGGCGGCCCCAGCCCCCTGCTTGAGGCATCAGGCCTGTCACTGCGGCAAGGTCAGGCTAATGGTGATGAATGGGGGTGGGCAGGAGGCGGGCGGGGCGGAGGGGGGTTGGGCCTCACCTGCAAGGAGAGGTTGTTTCCCCAGTCAGTCACCTGGGAAAGAGGGCCGTGCTCAGTGAAGGTAGGAGGGCGGATGCAGCCCCCTCGTCACCCACCAGGGATGACCAGATGCAGGCCTGGTGCTCAGGGGTCCACAAATCCCGTCATACCCTCAAGCACCATTCGTGGGCTGAATAAACAATGTCACCCACTTATACGTGCTACTTTCCCTTAATGTATGCAGACACTCCTAGAAGAAACAGGGAAACTGAAAAGTGCTGCTGAATTTACAGCAGCTTTGGGCCCTTACTGTCCGCCAAAGGATTTTACAAGGATAGCTACTGTGGGGGCGGAGGGTAGTCTGTGGCACATTTTCATGTATAAAAGGGATTCCTGTATTTTAGAAAAGGGTTGGCAGCCACAAGCAGACTTTGAGGGGAGTGTGTGTGTAGACTCCTGTGTGCAGGGGTTCACCCTGGTGGGGAGCTTGGGACAGCAGGGGTCATGGGGTGGAGGGCCCCAGCTGTGCCTTCTTCCTGGGAGTCCCGGCACCCTTCTATGGAGCTTCCAGAGGAAGCTCCCTGCTGCGAGCCACAGCTTCCGGACCCTCCCCGCATTTGCTTCCCCTTGGCCTTGCTGCTACCGCCCCGTGATTAATGAGGGCAGGGTGCTGTGGGCACACGCACACATGTCAAGGGTGAAAAGCCCGTCTCTGTGGGCCAGGTGGGGCAGCGGGACCAGGGAGAGACTCCCAGAGCACAGAGTCCCACACTCGGGGCTGCTTCTGTTCCCCTACAGACTCTCCCCTTCCAGCCTCACTGATTCTGGGGTTTGCTTTCTTAAGCCAGAAACTGTTTCTCATAAACCTCTAATCCCCCACTCCCTCCTTCTATAATAATTCCGTTTGGAGAAGAAGGGTGGACCACGGGACTGGGGGGTATCATCTGTGGGCTTTTTTTTTTTCTGTTTTGTAATAGTCTCTTGAAGTTAAAGAGATTTGGCATTTTTAGGTTGTACAGTGCCCAAATTAAGTGGCATATATAAAAAGTAAATATTTTTCCATTAAAAAAAGGAGACAAAGAATAGCAAATGTTTCTCACCTAAGCCAACAGAACGCTACATGAATACATTTTCCAGCCTGACTGGAGTGCCACAAATAACTCAGAAGAGTCACCGAATATTCATAGCATGTAGTTCTGAGTCCCGCTTCCTCCCTTCCTCCCAAACCAGGACGGGCAGGGGCTATGAGAGAAGCCAGCCAAGGAGAACACATCTCAGTAGCACTCCCTCCTCTGCTGCTGCTGATTTTACTGACTTGGGCACCTTCTCCGGGGCCTTAGTTTCCTCATCTGTAAGATGGGGGTGTGGCCCAGAGCTCTAGCACTCCTGGGAAGGACAGTCCTTCTTCCTTGGAATGTGAGCCCTGCCCCAGCCGACTGTCCCCTAAGCATCCCCATCTCTACCATCTCTTAGACATGGGGGCACCTGTAGTTCCCAAAGCACCTTCATTTCTTGGCAATAATACTGGAGAATATGTACCCCAAACTGTACCAGGTGATCTCACTGTTGGCACTGGACCCTCTCGGCAGCACCGTGGGGAACGTACTAGACTTCTAATTTCCACTTTAGAGACAAAGGGGCTCAGACCCGGGGAGGGGATGTAAGTTGCTCACAGTTCCCCAGCTAGGGATGTCTGACCCCAAAAGCCCATATCTGCTTTGCCCTTGCTCTACTGCTCACTTGGCCCCGACGCCCAGCCCCACCACGGGCCAAGTGTCCTGCAGGGATCTGGGATTTAACAGGAAGGAGATGGACCCAGGTCCCATCCTGTGGGAGCTGCATCCCGTGGAGGCAATGAACATAGTGATGATGTTATAATGAACTGGGAACGTGCAGCCATAGCATTGGTGCCACTTGGTGAGAGAGGCGGGTGTTAAAAGTCATTCCATTTGGGTGTTGCAGGAGGAGTAGGAGTTTGTGAGGCAGAGGAGGGAAGGAAGGGGCAGTCCTGACAGATGGTGCGGCATGGTACAGAGGTATGGTAAGGTCATGTGTATTTGAAGAGTAGGGAGAAGTTCCAGGTGGGGGAAGCAGAGTGTGGAAAACGTATTGGCAGGTTGGGGCGGGGGGAGATGGGGAGAGACTTTGGAACTTTCATGTGTGAGGCTGATCTGAACCCTCCAGACAACTCTGCAAGGTGGGCGTTCTATCCCCGCTCTCCATGTGTAGACATTGGCAAGGTGAAGTGACTCACAGGTGCCTGAGCTACGATTGGAACCCAGACTCCTGTCCCCAGACTGTTCCCTCTCAAGTTGCCAGACATCCCAGGTCATTCCAGGCACTGCACAAGGGCAGCTTTTAAGCAGTCTGCGTGCCAGGCCTGTGTGTCAGGGAGTGGGGCTGCGGGCAGAGGAGGCCCCATAACCAGCACAGCTGGGAGGTCAAGAGCAGAAGGGAGTCACCTCTGGCAGCTTCTAAAGGACAGAGGCCAAGGAGGCTCAGAGAATTGCGCTTTTCAGAATTACCAGCAAAACAGATGGTGGGAATACAGTTGGTGGAATATTTTTGCACTTTAATAAAGCAATTTTTATGTGGGCCACTGAATTTTCCTTCCCTAAATGAGCACCAGCAGGCTCGGAGGCAGCTCTGAGTCACTCGCAAACAATTCGCTTAAAGAAAGGTGGTGTGTGTGTGGGGGGGGGGGCAGGGGTACTGTCAATGCCTGGGGTGGGCTGGGCAGCGGGTGAGCCGCCGATGGGGGCTGGCTGGGACAAGTAGACTGTAGGTGCTTGTTTTCATTTTCTGGGTTTGGGTGAGTGGTGTCAGTCCTCTGCAAACCAGGAATCGGACAGCCAGGGTAGGGGAAATGTAGGGTGGGTGCACAGGGCGGGGGGCGGAGGGGGGCGGCTACGATGCAGGTGCAGAGCAAACAGTGCACAGTGGGCCACCCCACAAAGGCCATGAGCATAAATTCTTCTTTATGAGCCTGGCTGGCCAGCTGGCCAGAAGGAGCAGGGCAAGGCCAGGGCAGGGTGCAGAGGGGAGGTGAAACAAGGCCAGGGGCTCCACTGAGCAGGGGTGGGTAGGATGGGAGCCGACAGCACACCAGAACGGGCCCCCTGGGAACCCCAGAGAATGAAACAGCCATCCAGGGAGGTCTGTGAGTTTTTACTGCGTGGTGATGCGATGCAGCCCAGACCCTCGGGAGTGGGGAGGGTACATGAGGGTCTGAGAAGCTAGTCCCCTGACCAAGGCTCAGTGCAGGGATGAGCAAGACATAGGCGTGCCGAGGGGCACGCGTGCATGCCCACGTACTTGTCCACGCACTCTCCCCCAAACCTTGCTGCAAAGTCAGGGGGAGGCAGAGGATGATTCACAAAGGGAGGGTGGGAGCAGGGTCGGTTGGGGTGAGCGGGAGCGCCGTGAGTGCTGGAAGGGGGGTTTCCTTGGGCCCTCTTCCCTTTAGAGACCTTCCCCTCCCGGGGACAGCCAGGGGCCCCACATCTGGGCCTCAGTGACTGGACGGACAGGGCAGGCCTTTCTTGCGTTCGTGTTCTGGACATGCCCCTTCTCACCCCAGGCGCCACAAAACAAACTGCTCAGGACTGGAGACCATCATACTGCCCGTCAATAGGAGACTTGCTCCACAAATCATGAATGCCGCCACACGGCGACATACCGTGCGGCACAGAGTTTGGAAAACAAAGGAGAGATGCGCAGCCCGAAAATGGTGTCCAGGTTATGTTGTTAAGAGGGGGGGAAAAAAAGCAAGTTTGGAAATAATGGAAGAGTATCATCATTTTTGTTAACAAAAACTCCCAAGGAGTATTTATCTAGAAATATGCTCCTAGGCACAGCGCATGTGGTAAAAGCACATAGAAAAGCGTGGAGCCGGGAGCGGGTGACCCCACCCCTCCCCCTCCACATTCCTGATCCCCTTACCCTGTTCTGCATGTGCTTTTTTCACAGCACTTAACATCTTCTAACAGTTTATATGTTTACCTAGTTATTATGTTTATATTTTTCTTCTACTTCCACTAGAATTAAGATCACCCATGGCAAGGATCTTTGTCTCGTTAGTGTTTGGCACATAGTAGATGGCTCAGTAAATAAGTATTGACTAAATGGATCAAATGGTACTGGGAGAGGGTGAAGGGAGGAACGTTAACCTTTTGCTTAATATTCGAAACATAATGTTGAGCTTTTGGGTTCTTTTTCCTTTCTTTTTAATCATGTTATAATTTCTAATTTTCCGATAATCAATATGCATTATTCTTACAATCAGGAAAAAATATTAAATCCTTCTAAGAACAACTCAAGCATTGCCCTCCCTGCAGGGCTCCTGGTGCAGGACACCACCCCTGCTGGGGCTCCCGAGCTCCTGGCCGCTCTGTCTTCGCACGGCACGGCCTGGCTTTGGCTTGCTCGGGGGAGCTTTGATCCGCCTGTCCCCCTCCAGCCTGGTTCTTGGTTCCCCCCCGCCCCCCCCCCCCCCCCCCAGTTGGGCTTTGGCCTCGCTCTCTAGGCCCCACTCCTACCAGACCATTCCCATCGTGGGCACACTGAACATTCCCATCTCTGGGTCTGTGTTCAAGCTAGGCTAGCCCCTGGAGTGCTCTCATCAGCCGCCCACCGTGCCTTCTAAACTCCCGCCATCCTGCTAGACCTCGTGCTAGGCCCATGTCCTTGGGAAGCAGAACGAAGTTCTCCCATGCTGGTCCTCGCACAGCCCATCTAGATCTACCTTGCACCAGAATCCCTGTGTCCATCTGCCTTTTTCCCTGGACTGTGAGCCTGGAGGGCAGGGGTATTTCTTCTTTGTCTCATCTGTCTCTTTCCCAGGTCTCTCTGTGTCTCTCGGTTTCCCCAGCCCACTGCCTGTCTGTGGTCCCGGTCCTCGCTTTCCTCGATCCTTCCTTCCATCTGGCCTTTCCTCTTGGCTCCCTCTCTTCCCACCCCATCGCTGCCCCTCCATCAGCCAGGAAGGCTTGTGCTACGCTGGATCCATGAAGGAGACCCTCCTGGACTGGGGGCCCTGGAGCTGTGGGGATAGAGTCCACCTGCTCCTGGCGCTGCTTCCTGCTCGGTCGCCTCAGTCTCACTGCCAAGCTCAAGAGTGAGCTACAGGGACAGGTCCCAAGAGCAGCCTTCCTTCAGTGGCTCTCTGGGAGTGGATCCTGGCAAGAGAGGAGCCTACAAGGGGACCCGTGGAGCGGTTTGGGCCAGAGTTCAGAGCCAGAATAAACCCCCCGGCCTTGCAAAATATCAAGGAGAGGCTCTGAACCAGATGCAGCGGCGTGTTACCCCGAGTGTGGGAGGCAGACATTGTGAAGAGGCATGGAGGCTCCTGGGTGCCCGTGGTCCCCGCACATGACTCAGCCGAGGCTGCCTGGTTGAAGAACCAAGGCTGCCCGGTTGAAAAATCTTGTCAAGGGCAGATTCTGGCTGGAGAGGAGACCCAGCGAGGCCCACAAAAACGTCTTAAAACAGCACAGGCAGCCCACAGGATGTGAGGAAGGAGAACCTCAGCCCCAGTCCCATCCTTACCATGGATTTGCTCTGTGGAACCTCAATTTCCTGATCTATACACAGTGGGCTGGGGTGTTGACGTCCAGCCAGATGCCTGGATAAACATCCCACATGTGATACCACGGCATTATCTTGGTGACTGGATGGCCTTACACGGGTCACCTGGTAATGAGGGGACGTGGATGTCCAGGAAGAAAGAGGCAGAGCGGAGGACCTTGGCTGGCTCCACACACAGCAGCTATGGGAGGCCAAGCAGTTAAGTCACAGAGGTCAAGAATTCAGACAGTGGTGTTCAAGGAGTCGGGGTCCAAATCCAGCCCTCTCTACTTTCTGGAGATGTGATTTGGGGCACCACTCTCAGCCTGAGCCTCAGTTTTCTGACCTGTGGAATGGGGTTACGATTTATCGGGTTGTGGTTAAAAACTGAGTGAGGTATCTTATGCAAGGCACTTAAGTCCAGTGCCTGGTATACACTAAGCGCTCAATGACTGTCGGCTACTGCTGTTTCGTCGGAGGACAACATATTTAAAAGTCATCTCGTACTTGGCCAGCACTGCAAATGGCTACCTTAAAAGTGACAAATGCTTCAACAGCCAGCCGACCCATCCAGGGTGAAACAGGCCAAGAACATGCTCACATAACCAGGCCCCGGGCCCCCTCAACATTTATGCTCCTTTTTCAGACTGCAAAAATATTATGTGCTCCTATAAAAATTGGAACACACGCACACAAAACATATGGAAGAAAATAAAAATCACACGGTTGGACAGATCTGGATTTGAGTCTCAGCTCTGCCACTGATCTGTCATGTGACCTTGGGCAGGTTTCTTAATTGCCATGCTCTTCAGTTTTCCTATTTGTAAAGTGGGGATAAATAGTGCCCGCGTCACAGGGTGGTCGTGAGGATGAAATTCAGTAATAAAGTGCCACCTGGATGAGTAAGAGTTACCGTGTTAATCCACTCAGAGTCACTGCTCACACTTTTTGCATGTTCTTTCAGTTTTCTTCTATGCCCATATGATGTGTGTATAATATTAACATATACGTTAATTTCAGACCATATTGCCTGCTTTTTTTATGTTAGTATTATATCGCCCCATGAGGTGCTAACACGCAGGGGAGGGTGTCTGATCTTGAGCCCAGGTATATTTGACTCAAATGCTTTCTTCGCCATGGTGTCTTAGTAAGGACACTCGTGACTCCTCAACATTTTTTCTATGATTGCCCCTCCCCCTTTCTCTCTTTTTAGACTGCCCCCTGCACCAATTCCCTCCCCAATGCATTTCTTTAAAAACGTTTTATGTTGAAATGATTATAGATCCACAGGAATTTGCAAAGATAGTACAGAAAGGCCCTGGGTACCCATCACCCAGTTTCCCTCGATGGTTAGAGTTTATGCAACTACAGCATCATACCCAAACCGGGAAGTGGACATTGATCATGTGCATGTGTGCGTGTGTGCATGTGTGTGCGTGTGTGTGTACGGCTTTATGTCATTTTATCACATGTGTAGGTTTGTGCAGCCACCCCCACAATCAAGATACAGAACTGCTCTATCACCCCAAAGACCTCCCTCAGGCTGTCCCTTTATGGTCACACCCACCCCTGGCAACCGCCACTCTATTTCCTGTCTCTGTAATTTTGTCATTTCGAGAATATTATATAAATGGAATCAACAGTATGTGACTTTATGAGATTGGCCTCCCCCGCCCCGACCATAATGCCCTGGAGAGCTATCCAAGTTGCTACGTGTATCAATAGTTTAATCCTTTTTATTGCTGAGTACTATTCCCTGGTGTGGATGGACAACAGCTTGATGAACCAGTAATCTATCACAGGACACCTAGGGTGTTTCCAGTATGGGCTATTACCGCTAAAGCTACTATGAACAATCTTGTATAGGTTTTTATGTGGACATAAGTTTTCATTTGTCTGGGATAAATACCTAGGAGTGCAATTGCTGGGTTTTATAGTAGTTGTATGTTTAGTTTTTTTTAAATTTTTTGAACGTTTATTTTTTTGTCGGGGAGAGAGAGAGAGAGAGAGAGACAAGAGTGCAAGTGGGGGAGGGGCAGAGAGACAGGAAGACACAGAATCCGAAGCAGACTCCAGGCTCTGAGCTGTCAGCACAGAGCCAGATGCAGGGCTCGAACCCATAAACCCTGAGATCATGACCTGAGCCAAAGCTGGACACTTAACCAACTGAGCCACCCAGGCGCCTCTAGTTTTTTATTTTTAAAGAAACCACCAAACTATTCTGCAGAGTTGCTGTACCTTTTTACATTCCCACCAACAATGTATGAGGGATTGAGTTTCTCTGCATCCTTGCCGGCTTTTGGTATTGTCACTATTGGTTTTTTTGTTTTGTTTTGTTTTGTTTTTTTAGCTGTTCTGATAGGTGTGTAGTGATATCTCATTAATAACACAGACATACTGTAGAGCTGTTTATGTACTGTATGTATATCTGTGCCTTTATACATATAAAAAAGAGTAGGATTTTTTTGCTCCCCTTCCCCCAGACAAGAACCAATTTTCACCCCCTTGAGGGCGATGTCACCCCCCCCCCCCCCCCCCGAGAATGCATGGCTTCTCCAAGCTCCTAGCTAAGGGAAGTCACCAGGGGTTTGATGAGGCTTTAATCACCAAGCTGCTTCCCAGGAGGCCAGGGAAACAGCTGGTTTGGACAAGTTTGGTACAATGTCTGAACGAGGCCCCAGCCTTGGACAAAGGGAGGATTAAATACTCTGACCCCAAGGCGAACTCATTCAACAGAGGACTGCAGTGGGGACCCCTGCAAGGGGAGGGGCACGAGGAGGGGCACGAAAACCTTCCTTTTGGGCTCAGGTTCATCTCCGAGCAGGGCCGCCTGCACGGCTGGTGTCCACCACGGCGGTCACGGTACCTGGACTACTCTGCACGCGGCAGGTGCTCGGGCCGTGAGTCCTCGTTACCGAGCATGCTTTGGGGCGCAGTCCTGGGACCCCACTGACCAAGCACAGCAGCTCGCTGCCTGCCCCTCCCCCAGCCCTGACTCACCTAAGCCAAAGTGTGCCACGGGCTCCATCTCACACAGGTAGCCTGAACCCCCGTCGATAATCCTCAGGTGGGCCCCGCTCTTCTTGGTATAGAGCACAACCTTAGCTCCCCTGGCGAAGGCCCCGAACTGGGTCCGAGGCACCACACGCAGCCAGTTGTTGCTGAAGCCCTGCAGGGTGGGAGGAGGCAGGCCAGTATCAGGGGTGGGAGGGGGGGGGGCGCAGGGAGGGAGGAAGAGAAGAAAACGTGCAGAGGGAAGAGAGGAGGAAGCCGGCAGAGAAGGTGAACAAGGCAGACAGACTGGCTGAAGTTTGGAAAGAGAGGTACTGAAAAAATGAGGGAAAAGCTAACAGACTTGGGGAAAGCAGTTTCTGGAGCAAAAGTGCCAGTGGAAGGCAGAGGGACAAAGGGCTTCTCCCAGGAGAAGGCAGCCCTTGGAGGTTTGCTATGTGGCTGGGAATTTATTTTCTGGGTGTCCATTTTCCACCACGCTGGGCAAGGAAGCATCCCGGGCACCTCTGCCCTCTATCACCCTAGACCCAGGGGAGACACTAGGCTGGGCTCTACAGGTCCCGGGGTCCATGCACACCTGGTTCCCCCGGAAGACGGACAGCGGCTGAGCCATGGACTCCCCGTGGGACAAGATGAGGTCCAGCATCCCATCTCCATCGAAGTCTGTCACCACACCCCCTGCAATAAGGCAGATTTCGCTCTGGCCATCGGCCAGGAGACCCAAGCGGGAGAGGGGCTCCCAGTCAGTACCACGTCGTGGTGCATGTGCCAGAGGGTGGGAGGCAGAGAGCACAGTGCTGGGGCAGGTAGACAGGGTGGAAGCCCATCTCTGCTTCCCAACAGTCGGCTCATGGCAGGAAATCATGAAGAGGGCTCCCTTTCCCTTCCCTGAACTTGTGCATGGCGTGCATGCAAATCGCTCAGACCACGAGAACTTCTTCCTGATCTACTACACGCGGCCTTTGCATTTTCAGTTTTTGTCAATGTATCGTGTTTGCATATTCATGGTCTCCTTTTGGTCCTCACTACAACCCAGAGAGGTGAGGAGGGCAGGCGTAGTTATCCCTTCTATGGGTGGTGCAGATCAGGACCCAGAAGATGAAACAACTTCCAAGACCACAAATGAGGCAGTGGCAGGACCAGGTCTTGGGACTCCTGATCCAGTGCTCTTTCTCGGACACCAGGCTGAATGCCAAGAGGGGAGGGGTCAGACCGCAGGACCCGCAGCCTCTCCTTTCCATCCCCCCCCACCCCCTGCGTCGCCAGCAAGGCATTGCCAGAGAAGCTACTGCCTACCCGCCCCCCGCCCCGCCCCCGATTCCCAGACCCCCGCCCCCAGCAGCCCTGAGACTGGAAGCATAGGTCATCGCCTCCTCTGCTTCTGGCCTGGCGCTCCCAGGGGCTCAACCCTCCCTCAGGGTGAAGACCTCCAGAACGGCAGGGAAGGAGGAGTCCAGTGCTGTGGAGTTGGCTGCCCCATCCCTCCTGCCCTCACCCTGGCGTACAGGCGGTGCTGAGACAGAGGAGTGCGGGCCTGAGCCCTCAGGTGCCCTCACCTGTGCCCCGACCCTCAGGCTCCAAGGCATCGCCAGGATTGAGCTCCTCGATGAGAGGGTCGCCGTGTTCCCTGCGGATGACACTGCAGGAGAGGAGACAAGTCGTTCCCAGATTAGCAGCATGCCGTGGGCCCCCTGAATCCAGAGGCCCCCTCACTCCATCCTCTGTCCCCTGAACATCCCCAGGCACCCTGTGCATCAGCCACGGCCTGGATGTCTACGGAGCCGCTCTCTGTTCACAGAGCCTGCCTACACCCTGTCTGTCCCCTTCTTGGGTTTTAATTTACATTGGTAAATATTGATTTTTCCCTCTCTAATGGATGAATTATAGACAGCCTGGGGAAGGGCAGCTGATGGATGGAGAAGGGGCAGGGAAGCAGCTACCTTCAACCGACCTTCACTTTCCTTCCAGTGGCCCCAGGTTTCCAAGTTCTGGGTGTGCCCAGGATTGAAACCACTCAAACGCCGCCTCCTCCAAGCCCTCCCTGATAGTCCTGCTGGAAGCAATGCCTTCCTGCTTGGCCTTTATCACTTTCTGCCTCGTGCTAAAGCTCTGAATGGATGCGTCTTATCTCCTAGTTAGACTGCAAGTCTTTGCAGGCTGGGACCACGTGTGACTCATTCTTGCATCTCCCACAGCACCTAACACAGCGCGTGGCTTGCAGGAAGCTCCGGGCGCATGTCTGTGGGACACAGGGATGAAGCCCAGTGGCAAAAAGGGAGGAAAGGGCTCCCCTTGGGCTGCAGGGGCTCTGTCTATTTTAAGCTCTGAATCACGGTAATATTTGCTTCAGAAAAGCCCACTGTGAACGTCCTGCTCCTTCTCCACACTGAGCTGAATGCTGATGATGGTGGTGAGCTCTCCTCCGATTTTTCTCTCATTAGAGTCTCACAGCCTTGGGTGCTCTGGATGTGTGGAGCAGTGCTGGGGGGAGACAGGGCTGGGAGGGACGTGATCGCTCTCCCCGAAACACTGCAGGTGGCTCTTGTCTGCCCCTCACAGAGAGTCGTCAGAGGGCTGAGAGGTGGTTAGTACTTTCAGAAGGGGGCAGGGGTCCCCTGAGCTGGAGCCTGTGGTGGGGGCGGGGGTGCAGAACTGCAAGGGGTCTGCAGCATTGAGTAGCTGCCCCGGAAGAACCCTCTGTTCACCACACAGGGCATCTGTGCTGAGCACATCTACGTGTGTGTTGTGGGCCGAGGGCGGCGTGCCTGGTTGCACTTGGGCGTCTGTGCACCTGCTGGAGGTGTGTATGCCTCAGCCTGCCAGCAACCACGGTCCCTTTGACCACCTGTGTCCCGCAGACTCTTCGCGGCTGGGCAGAGACATCCCTTGGTTCAGGTGACAATGCACTCAAGGGTTCCTGAGGATAAGTTCTGCTGTATTTGCGTATTCATTAAACAAATTCTTTTGCAGTGACTTCCGCGTGCCGTCCGCTGCGCTGGGCCCTGTGGCTGTGGTGTACATCAGGAAGGATGGAGCTCAGGGGCCACGACGACGGGGGGCATCTCATGCAGCCTGCTGAAGGCCCACAGGCAGGGGGGCTGCGGGGAGGGCAGCGCTCGACAAGCTCACCCAATTTTAGGTAACCAGGATAGGCTTCCTGGGGGAAGGGCCAACTAAGCTGAGACCAGAAGGATGAGTAAGTATGTGTCATTGAGACGAAGAGGGAGGAGCAAGGCGCAGAGTGGGTGGGCAGCACGAGGGTCCAGGCCTGGCACGGCCCAGAAGTGAACAAAGCTGGCAGGATCTGGAGCTCCGTTGTGAACGGGGAAGCGGAGAGTGGGGACAAAGCCGGGAAGTGTGGGATGAGCCAAAGAGAAGGCAATGGGGAGCCTCTAAGAGGTTTTAAGCAGAAGAAGGGTGTGGCTAGATCTGCATTTTCAACAGCTTGCTCTGGAGGACTAGACACAGACACCTGCTGAAGGCGGATGCAGGAATCCCCTTGAGAGAGATGAGGTGCGGTCCAGGGGTGATGAGAACAGATCAGAGGCACGTCTGATGTGACCACACATAACCGGCTGGCCTGGGAGAGTCCCTGCTTGCCTGCTGTCCCACCATTACAGGACCCCCTTGCACTCAGCAAGCATCTGGTGTGGGTGATGAATTCCCTGGTTACCCTCCTCTTCACTGAAAGATTGCAAGCTCAAACCCACTGAGGTTTTGGGTCCCCAGTGTCTCCTACAAGGAGCCTGCCACGTTCTGTTCAGCAACAGGGACAGGTTGGGGCTAAACTTCCCGAGTGGCCGGCTGAGTGGTGGCCCGAGCTATAGCCCCTCACACTGTTGGCTGTGTGCTCAGGACCCAGCCATCTGCCGCCGGGACTTGGAGCACAGCCACGGACCTCGGAAGTGGCTTCCACGGCTGCTGCGTGGAGGCAAACACGCTAACCCGTGGGGCCACTATGTGATGACACTGTCTTCATCCATGGCAGCTCTGGGCCAGCCCGCCCTCGGGGTGGTCAGAAGGAGGCTGGGTGGTGTGACAGGCAGGCAGACAGGGGAGGCGCCTGGGTTCTGGAGCCACAGGGATGAGAGCACTAGACCCCCTGCTGCTTAGGGGCCCTGGCGAGTGACACTTTATTAGCCAGAGAAGGAAAGTGGTGTCTCTGTTAACGAGCAATTGATCTTCCGCAATTAATCTGGAAGTTGTGAATAAGCTTTTTGCAAGGCACCTAATTAGTAAATCTAGTGCCTTCGGGGGGTGATTACATCCAGTCAGGATTGATGCTTTGTTAATAATTATATTTAAAAACATGCTTAGTCACAGCTCTTGCCTTTTATTAATAGTTAGGGCCCCCCTGGGGTAGGGGATGGGGGCGATGGGGGCCTTGGGGAGCCAAGCAGGTGATCGGGCCCATTTCCTGAATCCAAAGCCCCCTGCCCCACCTGCCTCCTCTCCCCACCTGGTCCTGAGCCCCATTAGCATGTTTTAGGCCAGGAACAGGGCTGCCTCAGGTCACATGGGTCCTGAGGTTCCCCAACAGCAGTTCTCAAACTTTAGTGTGATAGGAATCACCTGATGGATGCCCAGTGTTAAAAATAGAGATTCCTGGACCTTACCTCTGGAGATTCTGATTCAGGAAACCTGGGTGGGCCCTGGGATTCTGTACTTTAAATAAGCACTCAGGTGATTCTGATGACAGTGGTCCCCGGACCCCTCTTAGAGAAGTATTGCCTCTGAACATCCAACCTTTCCTCCCCAGATGCAGATCCTTAACAGATTTCTTCCATTCTGTCACTCCCTTTAACTTGTCTACCATGAATTGTCTCATCTAGCATTTCCCAAGGCACGTTTTGCAGAGCACTAGTCCCAAGAGGAAAATCTTTGAAAGAAGTGTCCTGTGGTCAAATCTATTTGGAATGCTCCATCTACCTTTCAGAAAATAAAAACACTCCTGGTCATGTTAAAGGCTCTGAGAAGTCCTGCAGCCAGTAAACCTGCCTGTCTTTGCTTACCCACAGGTGCGCCCAAACAAATCTGACTCTGTAACTCCTTTTTGTGGGTGTGTGGATTTCTCTCCCATAGAGCTTGGCTTCTGGACACGCTTTGGGCCATGTCCCTGACCATTTCCCCCACAACAGCAGGACACCAGCTTCCTGCCCAGGATCTGCCCTCCATCGCACAGCTTCTCTCTCAATCCTTCCTTCCCTCCTCTGTTTCTTCATCAGGGGACCTTCCCCCGCCTCAGCCCTGGGAACCACCCACTGAGTCCTACACTTTCCTCCCCAACTCCCAGCCGGCAAGAGCGCGAGGCCCCCGGCTAGGCTGAAGTGTCTACCGGAAGAGGCGGTTGGCTGAGGAGCTGCGGTGGGCGAAGTTGTTGAAGAAGATCTCCAGCTCCTGGTCATTGTCAAAGTCGGCGGCGATGACTGTGCGGACAGGGGATGGCATGGAGAACTTGGGCGAGGCGATATCCTGGGAGGAGAGAAGGCCACAGAGGTCAGCGGACAGATGAGTGGGACAGGGCAGGTGAGCAGCAGGCCAACTCCCCACACTGCATATGCGTGTGGATGCAATCCAGGAGAAAAGACAGCTGACCTAACACCTCCTGTCTCACCTCCCCCAGAAGGGACCTGTGGTGGCTGCACTCAGGGCCACACAGAACTCGGGCTGCTTATAGCAGGACAAGGAGGTAAGAGGAACAGTCCTGATTCACACCAGTGAAGCACTTGGCTGTTCCCCAGGCAGGGTCACACGTAGCCCTCCCATCAGGCACTTGAGGAAGGGCAGACATTAGTATTCCCATTTTACAGGTGAGATGATGGAGTCCTGGGGCAGGAGGGAAATCACCCATGGTCATAGCTAATGATGGGGTGGGAGCCAGGGCTTCTGACTCCAGATGCTATGCCCTTCCTCCTCTGCAGGAGAGTCAGAAGCTAGGGGGTTGGGGGGACCTTGGAAGGTGCTGTGCATTTGAATCCAGGCTTCTCTGCTGAGTAGCTGTGTGATCTCAGGAAAGTTATTAACCTCTCAGGTCTCACTTTCTTCATTAGGAACATGGGGCTAGGAATAGCAGCTCAGGCTGTGAGGACTGCATATAAAATGCTTGGCACAGTGGGCATGAAATAGATCCCTGGTGATCTGTACTGGCCTCGCTCACGCTATCAGTCTCACGGAATGCGGCAGAGGTGGCTTTTAGCTGTGGTTTTGCTGTTATCTTATGTTTTTTCTTGGAAGTCTTTCAATATTTTTGAGACATTTGCTTTGGGGTTTGCAGTATCAGATATACCTGTCCAGGGCTCATGGGGAGACCCTAAGCCCAGGAGAGCCCAGCTTGGGCCTCGAAGTGCTGACAGGGCCTGGTGGACCTAGCAAAAGGGTCCTGGGTACGGGACTTCCTTTGAAATAGAAGATGCGTTTCTTTTGTTTGTGAGAAGAATATCTATTGTAGATGGTTTTGTCCCTTAAAGATTCGAGCAGCCTGTCGAAATCTCAGGTACCGCATGGAAAGGGCTGGGAAGGGACATTCGGTGTTTCTGGGGGTGCCCCTCTGCCCCTTGTCCTGGCCCTGCTCCTTGGCCTCTTATGCAGGCCCCCCCCTTCCATCTGCTGCGGGAACAAGCCAGCCTGGGACAGCTGGCGAGCTGCCTGTCCTGGGGAGGCCAGGAGGGAGGCTGTCCCCATCAGCGCAGTAATGAGGCTGATTAAGAGCCTGGCCAGTTGGCCAGGATAGGCTGAACAGGGCCTTAAGAGCTGGAGAAAAAAGAGACCTCAGGATCTCTAATTCCTTATTAGTCTATTGATCCTATAAAAATGGAAACCTACATAGCCCCCTTGGGGTCGCCCCATTGGACGTCTGGGCTTCTGAGATAATGTATGTAAAGCGCTTAGCACAGTTCCTGGCACATGGAAGGCACCTGATAAATGGGGCATCTATTATCATTATTATTGCTCCCATGAGCTCTGGAGCAGGGCCACCAGAAGGCTTAGCAGCGTTCCTCAAACCCAGCACACTGATGTTTGGGCCTGGATCATTCTGTGCTGGGGGGGCTGTCCTGTGCATTATAGGACATTTAGCAGCCTCCCTGTCCTCTACCCATTAGATCCCAGTAGCACCCGTCTCATTTGTGACAACCAGGAATGTCCCCAGACACTGTCAAATGGCCTGGGGAGAAAACCACCCCTGGCAGAGAAGCTGGGTTAGAAGAAAAAACTGAATACAGATGAAAATCATCCAGGATCAACTGCCCAAGTTCAGGGTATGCCTCCTTCCTTCCCAGAGAGCCTGGGTCTCAAGGGAGAGAGCAGCTGGGTCTGAGCATTGCAAGGTGGCTGCCTATGGGGGAGGGAGCTTGTGGTGGCCAGCTAGACATAAGGTTCCTGGACACTCCCCTGGGACAATCAAGCATCAGGCAAATGCTAGAACTGTCTCACTCTTGCAGAGGATTTTGGCAAGACCTAGATACCTCCAGAACAATCTGGACTCCCTCAGACCCGTTTCAACCATCCTATGGAAGCTCCCTGAGAAAGCTCCAAACTCAAGCTCATCAGGTGGGTGGCACTGTCACCAAACAGCCCCTTTGGAGAATTCTTGGCACCACAATCTATTGACAGCTCAGGGAGGGGGCACAGAGAGGGATTTGAGGTCATCTTGCCCACCCTCTGCCAACTGTCCTTGGTGGGGGGGGGGGGGGGCAGCTGTTGGGAGGTCTGTAGCCTCAGCCTCCCCTGTCCCTCTATTCCCCACTGCATGCTTAACCTGAACTTAAACTTGAAAAGATCAGGTTTTCCAGGAGCCACCTGGAAAAACGCTGCTGATCCAGGAATGAAGTCCATCTTCCAGAGCCTTCATTGACCTGTTCTTGCCCACCTTGGGAAGCTGCTGCCCCTCCTCTGCCTGTGGCCCCCTCTGCTCCAGGCACTAGAAGACCAGACTGGAGTCCATCATCTTCCCCCAGATGCTACGTTCATTGTGGCTCTCCTGCCTCGAGGTTCTGCAGAGCCACAAGCCTCTTCTCAGCCTGGGGGGAGGCGGAGGCAGGGCTGTATCCCCAGGATATGCCAGGGCCACTCACAGTGCTGGCCGGCGGAGGGCAGGGAGGAAGGGAGAGGTCCCCTCTTACCCGAAACCGGACCTTCCCGTGGGCGCTCATCTGCAGGTAGAGCCGGTGGGGGCCATTCCAGTTGCCGTAAACGATGTCCACTTTTCCATCACGGTTGAAGTCGGCCAGGGCAACACCTCGCCCGTGCTGGTGCGGGTCATCCACACCTGGGGAGGAAAGACAGGAACCCTCAAGGCAGCGCCCCCTGCAGGCTCCACAAACACCTTGCTGGAGCTTCTTGGAAAGAGACAGGGAGGGCGACCCTTGCGCTGATCCTGCCCTTCGAGCAGATGGGGAGCCACGCTGGCCAGCCCAGAATTTCTCCACAGGGGCAGGTGGGGGGCCAGCCATGTGGTTGCAAAGAGAACCAGACTTGTCTTCAGCTGCATCTGCCCAGCAAGCACACAATTTTCACTCAGTTTTGGGGTAGCATGGGGACGGGAAGGAGACATGGAAATTCCGGAGGACTAAAGTTCTCCAGAACAAGGCGCCCGGCACTGCCACTGGGGTATATGGTAAGTTGGTCATCACTCTTTTGTTCAAATCTCTCAGTGGCTCCCCAGTACTGCTGGGCCAAGTTCAGATTCCTGCCTGGGGAGCACAAGGCCCCTGCCCACCTTATCTGGCCTTTATCTGATACCCCTGTCCCCCTTACTCATAAGCTCTGCCTTCCTGGGTTCCTGTCGTTCCTCAAATGAGCCCTGCTCTTTCTGGCTAATGGCTTTGCTCAAGCTTGTCTCTGCTCCAGGAATGTCTCCCCCTGGCTCTTGGTTACCTGGCTCCTTGTTTTTCTTCTGCTCTCAGCTACAATGTCACCTCCTCAGGAAGCCTCCCCTGACCACTCCCATGGAAACAGCTCCTCCCAACTACTTGGTTATCTTCCCTGACAGCCTCTCATTTTTCCCCTCAACCGTGCACGTCACAGGTGCAATTATGTCCCTTTGCGGTTTATTTGCTTAGTGTCAGGTTTCCCCACTAGACCTTACACTCCATGAGGTCAGGGACTGTCTTCTTATTCACCTGTGTTCGCATGGCATCCATCTCAGGGCCTGTGGTGATCCGGTAGTTTTCAGTAAATACTTACTGAATGAACGAAGAGACATAAATAATTTGACAGAAGGCAACTGGGGACATTGGTGACAGCAGAGGAAATACCACACCATAACAGAGAAACCCACAGTGTGCCTCATGAGCTCTGGGAAGAGAAGCTTGTGTGTTCAGCGTGACCTGCTTATGCTGTCCCCGCATCAGCCAGTGCCCACTGAGCTGATCCCGGGGGAGGACATGGGGTGGCTTTGCCCAGAGGGATGGCCTGACCTCCTGGCTGCGCAAAGCAGATACGTGCCCTCAGGCCACGCGTGGAGCTGAGAGGCTGTAGATGCTGGTTCTAAATGCTGACGCCCATGCCAACTCTTTCAGAGGACAAAGTGTCGGTGGCCACCAGGCCCTCACAGATGGTGGGTGACAGGACAATGTAATGGAGGGGGGATCACGGGATCCAGGGCACAGGGAGCTCTCGCCAGCTGCAACCACAGAGCTCCTGGGGATGGGAGCCAGGAGAAGGTAGGGCCGGGGCCCCTTGAGAACCTTGGAGGCTGAGCATCCCCTTGGGGGAGGGAAGGATCTGGACGATGGGTGGGAGGTGGGGGGGTGGGGCGTGGAGAAGAGGCAGTGAGGCCCAGGCTTGAGGAGGAGGCTTTGCAAAGGAGCAGGGGCAGCCTCCCACCTCTAGGATTAATACCCCATTAATTCTCTACAAAACTCCCCAGTCCTAATGTCGGTGGCCTTCTGTGTTGGCCCATTTCTCTCCTATCTACGAGGCACCTTGACAAGGAGCTGGTTCCCTTTCACGGGAATAATCGGTGCCAGGCTGCATTTCACAGCAGCATCTGTTTGGGTGATGAATGCCCTCTTGACATGTCTTGTTAAACCCCTGCAATCATTCTGACTTTCAATTACGGGCCTAGCACCTTTCCTCTCTCCTCCCGCCAGATACCTTCTCCCGCTCCAACTTGTTCGCTCACCTCTGCTCCCATCTCTTTAACACCTTATCAAATCCTCTAGGCTTTCTCCACTACCACCTCCCTTCATTTTATGATTTTTCAGCAATGAGAAAATTTGCTGCCAGAGTATACAGCACCGGGGTGTGTGTGCTTGCCGGGTGGGAGGACAGGCCAGGGCCGCTGCCTCCAGCTCTGGCTTTGCCGGGAAGGAGAAGAGGGAAAGGCAGGAGGGGAGTTGACTGGCTACAAGCGGAGGGGTGGTGTTCAACATGGGAACTCCCGAGCAGAGAGCTGGGGGATTAGGTACTTGTAAGTCACAGAGAACGGATTGGTGCTCGCTCAGGGATTTGATGCTAGCTGTCAGCACTAGCTGGAGCTTGTAGGACCTTTGATCTATGTGTCTAGATTCCCGCTCACCCCTTCTTCTGGAGGCTACAGCTCATCCCCATGCTGCCCAGAAAGAGGTGAAATCAATCCTTTCATTGGCAACTTGCGGAGGAAGCAGGTGGGGGGAAGTGGTTGAAGGGCAGGCTGATTATATCCACAAACTTTTATGAAGTGTCCATTCTGCCATTCAGCAAAATTTACTGGGTGACCACTGTGTGCCAAGTGCGGTGTCAAGAATGAACAGCACAGTGCCTAGTCCTCGTAGACATAGATTATTTTAGCAAAACAGAAGCCTGACCAAGAAGTGTACGCAGGACGGTGTGAATGCAGAGGAGGGAGTGTGAATCTTGCCAGGTAGTACAGACAGAGGCAGGAAAGGCTTCATAGATAACATCTGAGCTGAGTGTTGAAGGATAAATAGAAGTTCTGCAGACAGAGAAAGGGAGAAGGCACTTCAGACAGAGAGGATGGCAGGTGCAAAGGCCCTGAGGCAGATGAGGGATGAACAAAGAGGGAGGAAGGGGAGGAGAGCTGGGAACCCGAAGTACTATTTTATGTGGATTTTAGCCTCCCTCTTATTAGAGCTATTTGTTTATCCATCTTTTCCCCTCTCTAGAATGCCTATGCCTGTGAGTGTATGTGTGTGTGGTGGGAGGATGTGGTGTTCAGATCAGCACCCCCAACTCTTACCCCAGCCTGGCACTTAGCAGAGGCTCAATAAATGGCTACTTGATTGAATTCAATGGTTAAGGTGAATGTGGGGAGGGGACCAGGAAAGAGGCAGCTTGGAGGAGAAATTAAGGCTGAGAACTCAAGCAGGACTCAGAGGAACACGGGCCAATTCTAGTCGCTGGAAAATGGATACTGCTCATGAGTTACAGGCTCCCCCTTTCCCCAGCGGTGAACATTCCCCGTGGCCTGAGCCTGGGGGATGTGGAACTGAAGATAACAAGCAAGGTTTCCCTGTATGGTGCAGATGACTACTTGTCCCACTCTCCCTGAGGCCTGTGGGCCACGCTGGAGGGGGCAGGGCAGCCCGGAGGCGGGCCTGGGGCATCGAGGGACGCAGGGCAGCGGTCGCACTCACCAGCACTGGCAGCAGCATCCACGAAGGTGCCGTCGCCCTGGTTGTGGAAGAGGAAGTTGGGCCCATTCTCGTTGTCACAGAAGATGTCTGAGGCGCTGCTGCTGAGGATGGGCCCCACGCTGACACCCCGGCCCCCTAGGAGAGGACATCGATCCACAGTGAGTGGCAGAGGCAAGGCCTCAGGCCCGCGAGGAGGCCTTCGAGAAGCTGCTATGGCGAGATGCCTCAGAAGAGCTTTGGGGGTGGGGGGAAATTCCAACCTTCTGGATGCTTCTCTGAGCCCAGATCTGGGCTCGCAGTCCTGTAAACTTGTGTGGAGCATGACCACACTGATGATGAGGCAAGTGAGGGGCAAGACAGAGTCACTCCGCGCAAAGCAACGATTCCGTGACCTATGGAACGTAGAAGCCACCATATCCTTCCCTTCCCTTCAGAGGCCGAATTCCAATACTCCCTTAGCCCAGGTCTACCCACCACATTTTGGTCAAGTCACAGATTTTCTGGACAACCCCCACCCCCACCCCCACCCCCAGTCATACATAAGCCAGTCAAGACACCGGGTGTGCTCCTCTTCTAAGAACATCTAGGAAGAGGTTCTAGCTAAAGCTACAGGATGTTTTCTTAACTTTGTGTGATGGAGCAAACAACTGGGAACAGGCTGAATGTCCACCAACAGCGACGGGTTGAATGGATTATGGTGCATCCATACGACAGACCATTCTGCAGCCACTAAAAAGACTGTGTAGATCCATATGTATTGACTTGGAGGAGTGCCCGTGACATACTGTTAAATGAAAAAGGAATTCACCAAGTAATGGTATTGTGTAATCTTAGTTTAATTCAAAAAAAAAAAAAAAGAAAATACATGATATTTCTGAACATGTGTACACAAGCTCGTTCTTGAGTTGGGGGAGAAGTGGGAAAGGCCACACCCTGAGTTGTTAACCCAGACTGCTAGATGGGGTGGGATTTGGGGAGGGAAGGAGGGACGGTAGTTGGCCTTTTTTGGGAATGTCTTTGTGTTATCTGGCTTGTTGCAACAGAATTGCTTCTGTAGTTTGAAAGGAAAAAAAATCCAATAACTACATACTTTTTTTTTTTTTTTAAAGAAAGAAATCAAGCCAGCTTTACATTAGGGTTTGATGTCTCCAAGATCAAATTTGAGCTATCTGTGTCAACAAGTCCAATCTTAAGACATCTTGAACAAACAGCCCCAACTACCGGGCTTCGAATCAAGAGTTGGAAGCCACACCCCCAAATATTGGGCAGAAAAACAGCCTGACCAGGACTGGGACATGGATTCTAATCCCAGCAAGGCCTTTCACAAGGAGTGTGAGCTTGGGCAATTTATATTACCCTTTAAGCCTCAGTTTTCTCATCCGTGCAATGGGGGTTGTGTGACCTGCTTTTTCTATTTTAGGATTTTTAAGAGGATACGTGAGGTGAGATCCTCACAGAGTCTCTTTGTGAATCCTACTCCCTTGCTACTCAGAGTCAGGTCCATGAATCTGCTGCAAGGGAGCCACCTTGTTAGAGATGCAGAGTCTCAGGTCCTTCCCCAGCCAGAACTCGCCTTCTGGAAGGATCCCTGGGTGGTCATGTGCACAGTAAAATTTGAAATGCACTGCTCTAATGGGCTATTCAGTACAATAAGAATAGTTTTCAGAGCACTCAGAAGGACTTATTATTGTTATTTGTTAAATAAATGAGAGCTCAGGCCGACCTGAGTGATGCCTAAGCCCTGCCTGCCTGCCTGCCTGGATGGGGAAGAGGTTTCCATAAAGTGACTGCTAATTTGGGATGGAGGTTCTCTCGGTCCCCAGACTCCTTCTGTCCTCTGAGAGATGCTCCTGGAGGAAATCATGGGGCCTTTCTCACCCGTGCAATACAGTCTGCCCACCAGTACAAGTGTTGGGGGCCAGGAGGAGAAGATGGGGCAAATCGCAGTGCCATTCTTCTTGCTCTCATGGTTAAGCTCCAAATTAACACATTCTGGGCCCTGGGCCTCCCATATTCCTCCCAGGTAATCTAATTAGCTCTCAAGGAGAGCCCAAGCCTCATGAAAATGGAGTCACTGAATCCACAGTGCTCTCGGGGAGCATCATCCAAGATGTGAAATGCGTTCTTCATTAGGACAGCCACAGTGTGGGGTGGGGAGGCTTTCAGACGCCTTTCCTAAAGCCAGCAGAGAGCGGTGCTGGCCTGCAACCTGAGCACCACTTCTGCCCATTCAGAGGAGCCGCGAAGTGGCTGCTGGCAGCCGTCCCTGCCCTGGTCCTGCCAGATTCCAGCCCAGGAACAGGCTTCAGTGAGAAACCCTCGGCCTTGCCTGGGCCCCCGGAAATTCCAGGTGGGGCTCTGGGACTTGCCACCATGCAACTCCATCCTTCCTCCCCACTCTGGTGTTCTCCAATTTCCTCTCTGCCTCTGGCTCTCAAGCTGTGACACATTCTCTTCATTTTCTACAAAGCAGGTTATTTCCCTCTTGGACAAATTTCTAAATCTTTCTAATTAACTAATTGGGTTGGGTTGAAAGCTTGTACCATTTGTAACCTGTAATTATTAGAAAATTGCCATGGTAACCACACTACTAATTAGTGACAATTTATTGCCATGGCAACTGGACCATAACAGAGATGTTACCCACAACTCCTTCTTGGCAAGTTCGCCGCACAGTTGGGGAGCAGGTGAGTCGACAGTCGGGGAGACAGCCTCTTGGGAACAGGCCCCCATGGCCTCAGGATGGAGAGTCCAACTGGGGTCTGAGACGGGGGCGATCAAGTACTGGCACCTCTTGCTGTGCAGGGGAAACCCTCCTCCCAGGTGGACCACGTAATTCCTCTTCAAACCAACAAAATCCATCCATCCTAAGGGTAGCCGGATACTTCCACTCCCTGTGTGGCCAGTGACAGAGGTTCCTGATTCAATATCTTCTACCCGTTCTCCCTCCCCCCAGCTCTTCCCCTCCTAAGGTTTAGCACACACCTTTTGTGGCTGCATGAGGGGCACTCAGGAACATCTTTATTTTAGCCTTGGAGGATGATGTCCCAATTGTGAGTTAAATTCTACTTTACATCAATGTATGCTTTTATATTTGAGGCAGGCACATCCTCTTGGGGACAAGCAGTTTCCCCACTTGGGGCTGGAGAGGCAGCCCTGGTGGTGGGAAAGAAGATTAGGGATCAGGAGGTTTGAGTGTGACCTTGGGCGCCTCCCCCAGCCTTTCTGGGCGTCTATTTTCTCACCTATAACGTGAGACTGACAATAACAACAGTTCCGTCTCAGGGCTGTCATAAATATTAAGTGAGCTGGTTTTCGGAAGGTACCTTGGAAAATGTCAGGTGCCACAGAGTCATTAGCTGGGACAATTTCCCACCTGCTAGGTTAATAAAATCTCCTTATTTCCCCAGGACTTTCAAGCGTCTAAGGCTTCCTTGTTCCGTTGTTGGGTGTAGACGCTGCTCCCTGCCCAACCCTTCCTGTGGCCTCTCACTCTGCCCATCAAGCTGGGTGGGGGAGGTGGAATTACAGGGGAAATGCCTCCCCACTGCCCTTCTTCCTCTTGCCACATCCTTGCGTGCCCCCTCTGATTATCTGCCTATTGGTCCTGCTCCCCACGGGGCAGCCTCATTTATCCTCAAGAACTGCACCCCTAAAGTTCTGAACCCCTGAGCTTTGGCAAGGCAGACTCAAGTCCAATTTGGGTACAGGCAATCCGTTTCTCAGACTGCATCGAAGCCATACTGGGGTGGCCCGCTGAAAGGCCGTATTGTATCTGGGAGCCAGGGGTGGTGGGGTAAGGACGGAAAAGAGAGGCTGTGGAGAACAAAAGCGTGGGTGCTGCTGAACCACCCCAAACTGTGGGCCAGAGGACCCAGGCATGAGGAGATGGGCATTGCCTTGCTAAGGAAAAGCCTCTAGGTCCTTGCCCGGCCTTTGCACCTGCTTTGGCTACAGGAACTTGAGCTGTGTGCTCTTCAGGCCCTGGTCTCCCTCCCTGTAAACTGGGTGGGGGAATGAGATATCCAAGGCTCCTTCCCATTCTCCCAGTGCATCCTCTAGACTGAAACTCAGGACGAGCATGGCTGGGAGTGGATTCCTGGGCCCATCTGGAGTCCACACCACTGCGGCTTTGTGAGGCCCCTTGGTCAAGGAATTTGGACCCATGGGATTAATCTACTGAGACCTCAACAGAAATAAAATTCTTACGATTCTTGTGGATGCCAAGGCCTGCAGGCTTCCGAGAACATCCAAGCAATTATATAAGAGTAGCAAAGATGCTGGAAAACATAAGGGTGAGGAATGATGTGTGTGTGTGTATGTGTGTGTGTTTGAGAAGGGGGTGTGAGGACAGTGCAGGATGGTAACAGGGTCTTTCATCCTAAATTTCCTGAAAATTCAAACACAGAATAATACTGTGTTGGTGCTACCCATAAACCCTCTGTGAGACGTACAGATGCTGGGTGGGGCTCTGAGTGTGTGGAGGGCAGGGTATTAGATATGGACTTGTATCTAATAGCAGCCCCTCTGCCTCCCTGCTCTCCCGTCATGTGTACGAGACATTCTGTAGCTTCATCTCACCTGACCACTTGCCGGGTGAGGAAACCTGGGCTCCAGGAGGTGTAATCGCAGCCAGCGGGCAGTGGATCACAGTTCATATCCACACCTGCATGACCCTGGAGCCTGTACTCCCCCACAGCGTGCTCTAAGATGTTTCTACAGAAGTCCCCTCCAGGCAGAAGAGGGATCCCTGCTCCCGGTAAGGCCCAGAGTGGTCAGCCACAGGCTTGACCTTTAAAACCTTATTTTAGCAGAAGAAAAGATTGTATTTGTATCATATGACATATTTGTGTTTGTTCTGAAAGAAAATGATGCCCCCTCTTGTCACTCACCCAGTACAGTGACACCCCATGTGCTCTGGGGCAGGTCTGGGGCTGCCCTCCTGGAGGGTCCTGGGCCCTGCTGGAGGAGCCCGTCACTCCAGTGCTGCCCGTCAGATCTGGCTGTGCTCCCACTGCAAGGCAGTGCACCCCTGGCAAACTGGGGTGCTCCGTGGCCCCCACTCTGCTGCCCACGGTCACCTCTCTGGAGTCGGCTGCTGGGGAGCCGCCAGAAGGCCTCAGCTGGGCTTTAGGCATCTCCTTCTCCAATAATGACTTCCTATAAATCAGATCTGCCCTCCTCTTTGTTCTACACCACTCCCAGCCAACAGCAAAAATCCCCACCCCACATCATAAATCCACCTTCATTTTCTTTCCAAATTTCTTGTAAGGATTCTTTAATCACCGCCTTGCAGCCCAGGCAGATGCTCCCTCAGAGGGTGAGGCCGAAATGCAGAGCTCCTGGGGAGGGAATAGAGACTGGCGGGGGGGGGGGGGGTGGGCAGAGTTAAGAGGGAAGACAAGTGGATTCCAATAGAGATGGGCATGAAGAGGCCCATGGCTGTACCTGGCGCTGAAGGGCAGACTGGGGGTCGGGGGACAAATGGACAATGCTTCCAGGGCAGGGGCTGGGCGGGCTTGCTCTGTGCTGCCCCCTGTGCCTTGCAGGACGCTCCCTGCATCCAGGAGGTGCCCAGCAGAGGGCCCTGGCATCCCTGTGGGCACCTCAGAGGATAGGGTCTACGCTCCGAGGGGCCTACCTGTGGGCCAGGCCCTGTGCTGGCCATGTCCTATGTTTGCCAACCTTCATTCTCACACCCCCACCGTAGGTGAGAAAGCTGAGGTCCACAGACATTAGTAAGCTGCCGATCGCTGCCTGGATAGGACTGGTACCTAGCACTGTGACGCCAGAGCCTGTCCTCTTAGCAGCGCTGTGAGACAGTGGTTCACGCTGCTAGTTCAAGGTGCTCAGAGAGGCTGGGGATGTGCCCAAGGTCACTCAGGGCTGCAGAGGCCAGTGTAGACCTCTTGGTCCTCACCTTCCCCCTCCTCGGGTTCCATGCCAGGCCCTCTGCCACATGGACAACTAATTCTCAGGATTCCCTGTACCTTCCAGGCTCCAAGGGGCCGCCGGCATCTGGGAAAGTTGGGGCTTGGCATTCTCCTTGAACTAGGGACTATGGGCGAGTGGGCTTCCCTCCATTCAACTCGGCACCAACCCCAATGTCGGCCCGCAGCCCGCGAGTCCCCCGAGAGTGGGCACGGTGGCCGCTAGATGGCACTGTGACCTAGCAGAGTGGCAGCCACCAGTGGAATTGCTCAGGTCTGGAGAGTAGGCTTCCCATCCCCCCACCCGAGAGAGCTGGACAGCGTGGTGCGGGCAGCGCCATTGGCCGGCCTCCCCCTGCTGCCCGCATAGCCTTGGCCAAGCAGCTGCTTCAGCCACAAAACCTGGGGGTCATAAACCCATGAGGGCCATTCCCTGGGGTTG
Source organism: Panthera leo (assembly GCF_018350215.1). Classification (NCBI taxonomy): domain Eukaryota; kingdom Metazoa; phylum Chordata; class Mammalia; order Carnivora; family Felidae; genus Panthera; species Panthera leo. Next base: position 56,446,770 of record NC_056689.1, read on the forward strand.
TGTCCTGGGGGATGCCAGGCCTTCCTCCTTCACCAGCCCCTCCCGTTTTGCAGGCTGGAGCCGGATGCTCAAGCTGGAGGTCACCAGAAAGGTCAGCTGGTTGTGGCAGTTTAAGCTGTGGGGTCGGGGCTCTAAATGCTAGTTTCTCTACAAACCTTCTGTGTGACCTTGGGCAAGTCCCTTCTCCTCTTTGGACCTCGATTTGTTCTTTTGTAAAACAAGAGTTTCTCCAAGGTCTGTCCGGCAGATGGGTATTGTGTGGCTTGGCTCTGGGGACGTGTGGCTCCCCGACTGCACATCTGGCCATGGCTTACTTCCCTCCTGGCCTGCTCATCCACTGCCTGCCTCCCTCCCCCTTCCCAGGCCCCAGGGCACCAGCCTGGAGCTGAGCACTGGCCATGTGCCAGAGCCTCAGCAATCAGGCCGGCCTCCAGTGGTGGCCCTCACATTTGGGGTCTGTCCCTGGGGCTCAGGGCGGTGCTCTGGGCCAGCTTTCCAGCCAGATGTCCGTGCGTCATTATCGGAGTGACAAAGGGGGCTGCAGGGTAGAACTGAGGGGCTTGGCGGGCAAGGAAAGGGTGGGCTGGGGAAGGCGGGCAGACACAATAGTAACTTGGTGGGCCAAATAGGTTCTTGTCAGCCAAATGGCTTTTGGAAGTCTGCAATGCTGCTCTAACGTGTCCTCTGGGCACGCCAGCTGCCCCGGCCTGCCTGCCTGCTCCACAGAAGCTGCTGTCCCTTCCTTGAGCTGCCTGGCCCTTCCAGCACAGCCCGGCGCAGTTGGCTACTGCTCCCATCCCCATGCATACTCCTCAGCTGTCTCCTCTCGGTCCCCTCCTGCCCCCTCCTTGGTTCCTGCCGGCCCCTGTGCCAGCCCAGCCAGCGTGAACAATGTCCCCTTCGTGCTCAAACCCAGCCGCAACCTCCCGAATTCTTTTATTCTGTGTATAACCCTCTCTCCCAGACCTTGCCTCCCTTCCATCTCATCATTTTCAAGTGCTTCATCTCCCCAGCCCACTCTCCTTCTCCTGCAGATCAAGGCACTTAATTGCCAAGCCAGCCCAGTGCACAGAGCTGGGAACTATTCAGAAAAATTGACTGTACAAATCTAGGCTGAAGCTCCTGCATGTTTATTCCTTTTCCCAGGAAAGCATGGTTTATTACTGACACTCGGCCAGAAAGACTGCACGTTCACGTGTGGGGCTCTCGAGCACTTTGATGGGGCTTGAGCTGTGCACACTATTTTACTGTCTAGCCATTTGTTCCCACAAACTTTGTCAGACAGGTCAACATCAATCTCCCTGTTTCACCGAGGTGGAAAGTTGGCTAGAGAAAGGCATCATAAACTCAGGAGGGGCTGTGACAACCCTTTCCAAGTAGGGCTTTGAGAGTATGCTACCACCCGGCTGTCCAGAGGCAGGGGGATGGCCCAAATGACCCTTCAAGTATTCTTCCAGCCCCAGGATTTGGATTCAGGCAGGCCTATACTTTGGAAGTCTGCAGTGCAAGTTGGGATGGATACATCGGGAAGGTCAACCAGTGAAGGATTTCTATGTCCAAATTACAGGTTCGGGGTGAGTGAGGCCCAAGTTCACGTGCGAAGTTGTTGTGCACAGCTCCGGCTTCCTGATTTTTGGCACCCAAAACAGGAACTGGATTGCTCTGCCATCAGCAGTCTATTGGCAGATTATCAGAGTTTAGTCAGCAGCCGTGCTAGAATTAGAAAAACAGCCTTCCCTAGAAAGATCTCCCTGTCAGAGACTGACAATAGGTCCCCCATCCAGAGAGATTTGGGGGGAGCATGGCTTCAAAAAAAAGGGCCTGGAGAGGTTTTGGAACAAGAAAACAATTCTTTGAGCTCAGTTATCCGAGACAGGACCCAGCTGAAGCTTAGGGATTTAGCACTCAATTCCTGGCCGCTTATGTATAAGTAAATAATTTCATCTGCTGTTTGGCAATAAAGAATTCTTTAAATCTCGGCCTTTGTGATTTGTCAGTTTTCTCCTACAGAACCTGTTCACCCATCATTTGGGTTACAGCAGAGAACGGGGCAAGAGGTTCCAGGGAGAGGATGATGTTGTGCTCACCTTACGTCCTGTGTCCCCCACGCCCCCAAAGCCCACCCTTGACAGGTATCTCACCAACCCTTGGAAAGGCAGTGTTGGAGAAGCTTCGTGTGGGTGGGGGGATGGAATCAAGCCTTCATCCTGCCCTCCCCAGGGACGCAAGCACACCCTCTCCTGTGGGCTCTGATAAACTAGACTCGGCCTTGCAGTGCCCAGCCCCCAGCCCCGGCCCCCCCACCCCTCCAACTCACAGCACGCCGCACGTCACCCCGCCTACCTGTGTATTTGCTGACCCCAGCCTCAGCAGCCACATCTCTGAGCGCCAGAATGCCCTGGGAGAGGTCACTGGCCTCAGGGTCCATTTCAATGAGGGCGTCAGGGCCCACGTTACCGTAGGCGTAATTGGCGATATAGATAGAGTAGCGTCCGGAGCCCTGAGGAGGAAGGGAAGGAGGGTGGGTGAGCAGACCGGTCTGGGCTCATCTTGGTCTCTTTCCCAGAAAGCGGTTCTCCCCCTCCTTTTGTAGGACCATAGCTCTTTCACGGGTCAGGTGATCCTCCCTGGTCCAGAGTGCATGGCCTTGCAAGCTGTATACGGGCCCAAATCCAGAGGTGCTTTTCCCAGAGGCTACAGAGTGCACGACACCTGCCTGCCCCCCGCCCCTGCCGCGTCCTAATACAAAGCAGCCCTGCTTCTCCTTCTATCCTGTTCCAGAAGAACACATCCCTCCCTCTCCCCCACAACCACCTTTTTATAGACAATTTTCTAATGTGCCTCTCTCCAGCTGAGCTCTCTCCAGCTGCCAGCCAGGGTAGCTGCTCAATAAATATTTGCTGATTGATTGATCTACCAATTCCCATTATTCTCAGTCTCTCTCTCTCCCCCATTCAAGCTCACTCCAGCCAAGATGACAAGCAAATTCCGGAGTTTGCTCCCTCCCCACTGCCCACCCTGTATCTCCTTGTTCCTCTATTTTGGTAGCATAGGCGGCTCAGATATGCAGGGGTCCTCCTTCCCTCTTCCATCCCCCTGGTTTTCCCATATTACCAGAAAGAAATAGTATATTGCTTCTGTCTTTCTAACACTGTCTCAAATATTTTTTTCCTTTGCATCCAGGAGAAGCCTGGGTACCAGCTCCTTGCAGCTGTAGTCGTTCTCCACTCTAGTCCGAAACCCTGTGGATGAAAGACTCTTTTCCGTCTGTTAGTATAACGGTGTCATTTCTTCAATGGATGCCTCCTTTCCCCCAAGAGATCTGCACGATTTCTAAATTCTAACGGTTTTCTAGCTTTCCTCTCATTTCCCTCCAATTAATCAGATAGTAGATATATCTTGAACTCCAACTACATGCAACACGCTCTTGCTATAAATGTACCTAAGACAAAGTCTTCATTCTTCGGTTGCCTATAGTCTCATTTAAAGGCAAGCCATAAACATGGGGCACCTGGGTGGCTCAGTCGGTTAAGCATCCAACTCTCGGTTTCAGCTCAGGTCATATCCCACGGTTCGTGAGATTGAGCCCTGCACCAGGCTCTGCAGGGCTTGATTAATAAATAAGTAAACTTAAAATTTTTTTTAATGTTTATTTATTTTTGAGAGAGAGAGAGAGAGAGAGCGTGCACGAGAGGGGGAGGGGCAGAGAGAGAGGGAGACACAGAATCTGAAGCAGGCTCCAAGCTGTCAGCACAGAGCCTGAAGCGGGGCTTGAACTCATGAATCGTGAGATCATGATCTGAGCCAAAATGGGATGCTCAACCGACTGAGCCACCCAGGTGCCCCAAGAAATAAATATAAACTTTAAAGGCAAGCCATAAACACAAAACAACCCAGGAGAAACAGCTGAGTTCCAGGCCAACTGTGCTCTGTCACCCCCTTCTCGGCCTTCAGCCCTCCTGGCTTGATTCTATTTCTTACCCAATGACTCCAGAAGCCACCCCCCATCCCACCGAACCAATCACTGATGGCATGTTTTCTTTGGGGAAGCTGATTAAGAGCTACTTGGGTCTGTCTGACTGGTGGGTGAGGACAACCAAGGAGCTCACAGTCTCCTGAGGGGATGCAGACATGTCAGTGATAACACAATTACGCATATGATCAAGAGAATATGTATGTTAACTACACTGGAATTCAAATGAAAAAATTAAAAAAATAAATATGTTAACTCTACTGGAATTAAAAATATTTTAGAGAAGAAAGAGAATATGTACAGCATTTCCTGGTGTACAGAAGAGGGCCCCCAGAGGAAGGGCACTGAACCATGCAGAGTTCAGAAAAGGTTTTCTAAGAGGAGTCTCAGCCAGGTGAAGTGTAGAGGAAAGAGCCTTCCAGGCAGAGGTGATAGAGAATGATGTATGTAGGCGAACCACAAGTAGTTGGTTCAGTGTTGCTGGAATATGAAAGGCAAGGTAGGGTGTGTCAGGGGCCGAAGCTGGAGAAGGTGGAAAAGATGTTCTCTAAAGATATTTATGCCCCTTCTTTTTTGGTTCTCTGAGCCCCCATCCTGCCACCTGGGACTCTGTGCTTCACGAATCTCGCTCCTCCGTGGTCCCTGGCCTGGCAGCATCGGTGTCATCTGGGAGCAGGTTGGAAATAAAGACTCTCGGTGACCCCTCCCCTCCGCCAGGCCTGCTGAATCAGAAGCCGCATTTTCACAAGCCCCCACGTGATCCCTGAGCAAAACTGAAGTCTGAGATGCACCGCTTTGCAACACAGCTTCGTGACTGGGGGAGGACCCTGAAAGGCTCTTGCCCATCCCAGAAGCGGGGTACATGTGTGTGAAATGACAGGATGAAGGCTGAATGAACGGGCCCGAAGGGGAGAGTGCGCCCTCCCCGTGCCCATGCCTGACCCTCCCGGCTGTTAGCAGTCCTGTCAACAAATGGGCAATTTAAGCCCAAATGAACTGAAAGGCACTCTGCTAGAAATTAGGATGTTGATAAACTTCCGTTATAGCCAGTTCCTTTCTTCAATGTATTGGGCTGATAAAACTTGACAAACACAGATGTGTTATGGCTATAGAAGGCTGCAGAGACTCACATGTGACCTTGACTACAATCGCTCTGGGACAGTGAGGTGATTCTCAGAGATGAGCCTGGAAAGAGACTCCCAGCAGGGCAGTGGGCTCACCCTCAGCCTACATCAGAATTGCCTGCAGGGTTTGTTAAAACACAGACGCTGGCTCTCATCCCTTGAGTTTCTGATTCGGGAGCTCCGGAGTGGGCCCTGAGTTTGCATTTCTAACAAGTTCCCAGGTGAAGGTGATGCTGTTGGCCCAGGAACCACTCCCAGAGAGCCATGGTCTAGGGGTGTTAGCTTGGTCCTCATCCAGGCTCTGCCCCTAGTTGCTTTTTGCCCTCGGGCAGGTTCCTCGCCCCCTGTGGCTACGTCTCCTCATGTGTTAAAGGGGAATCATATTCTCCCTGCTTCCTGGCAGGGTTGTTGAGAAGATGAAATGAGACAACACATGTGAAAGGTCTCCGAGAGATAAAAATGCTATATAAACATGAGGCATAATCATTATCGATCAGGGAACGCTTCTTGTAAGAGACCGGCTTTCAGCTGGATCCAGAAAGGTGGGTGAATGATGAGGCAGCTGCAGACAAAGGGCAGGCAAGTGTGCCAGGATTGGGGGCGAGAGGGAGTGAGGGCTGCTGGGGAGAGGGCAGGAAGGGCACGGGGTAGGGTTGAGACATTTACCTGCGAGATGGCTCTCAAACTGCAGCCTGCACCAGAGTCACCCGCAGGGTTAGTTCAAACCCAGATTTCTGCTCCCCTCCACCCACCGTGGGTTCAGACTCAGCCGGTCTGGAGGGTGGAGTGGGGGTCAGGCCTCAGAATCTGCATTTCTAACAATGCTGGTGCTGCTGGTCTGGAGACCACACTTTGGGAACAGGTAGATTAAAAGGCTCCCAGTGGGGGCTGCGAGGCTGAGGAAGGAGTAGGATGAACACTGTAACAGAACCTGTGGTTAGAAATGTGTGTCTGCTGTGGGTTCACCCAGAAGCAGGGGAGCCATGGCGTCTGATTCATTCTCAGGCAGGCAGGGCTCCATTCCCGGCTTTGCTTGCCATTTACTATGTGACCAAGGTCAAGTTGCTTAATTGCCTGAAGCCTTAGTTTCCATATCTGTAAAATGGGGATAATGATAGCATGTACCTCATAAGCTTATTGTGAAGATTGAGGAAGATGCATATAAACCACTGAGCACAGGGCTTGGTATGTTGGTACTTTATTAAGGTTAGCTGTCATTATTACGATTGCTTTTGGGTTTCCAAAAACCAGGTTTCGTACCTACTTCTCAATTTCCAGAGTGGCCATGACCTCACCTTACTGCTCCCCTCCACAGTTCTCAGGCCCCAGGGATTGCTGAGGCAGCAGTGGTGGCTGGACACAGAAAGCAGCCCCCTTCCTGGTGGCAGACTGACTGTAGGGGTTCTTTCTAGTTCCCTGAGGCTGGGGTTGAGCAAGCCGCTAAGTGCCTGCCTACAGTGCTGTGTGCCAAAGCATGTTTTTTTTTTTTTTTCTTTTTCTTTTTTCATTTCACGTGGTGCCTCTGTCCTGTGGTTAAAGGCGTGGGCGTGCAGAAGACCTTGTTAGGACAAGAGTGCATCTCTTTGTGATTAACCTTCAGGCCCTGTCACCAGATCGGAGATGGTTTCCACCTTGGCCACGTGTGGGAAGCCTTGGTTCAGAAGGAGCAAGACAGGAAGCAGGAGCCTGGGAAGAGGCTCCCAGCAGCGGCCGGGCCTGGTACCCCCCAGACCCTTCTCACTCTTGGTGGGGGCCGCTCCCAGAGCTGCCGCCTCCTCATTCCCTCCCACCAGGCAGGAGTCCAGGTGGCAAAGATTCAGGTCAGGGCTAAATGTGGCTTCACAGCCCAGCTTGGCTTCTGTTCCCAGTGCCAGCTTGTTAAGAAATAAATATTTATACCTGGCACCTGCCTTCTCCCAAGGCCTGGAGGCCCCTGCTGTGAAGATTCACACTGAATCCCCAATCCCCTTGTGCCATCTCAATCCTGAAATGAGCGAGGCCCCTCGCCCCTGCCCCCAGAATGGAGCTAGGCAGCAGCTGGGTCCCTGATTTACTGATGACTGTCTAGGAAGCCAAGGAGGGGGCAGGAGGGGAGCAGGTGACAGGAGGGATAAATCACCTCCACGGCAAGCCTCCTGCTCTGGCTGGGGCTGCTGGGCCACCCCATAGGACAGGTGGCTGCATCTGCCCCTGCCCTCCCCCTCAGCCTTTCCTCCCCACCTGCTTTGGGATGGCCCCTGCGGTACGGTGGACTAGCAGGCACGAACGCGGCGACAGAGCTCTTGATTAACTAGAGTACTTGGACGTTCGGGCCACCCTCCACTCACCCACCCATGAACCTCTTTGTCATGCCTTCATTTGTTCCACAAATATTTTCGGGGAGAGCTCTGTGGCTCAATGCCTGGCACAAAGTAAGCACTTAATAAATACTGGTTGAAAAAATGAATGAGCACGAGGTTTAGAGCTAGAGAAGTCTGATTCACATCCTAGTCACATTGCCAATCTATTTTGGGTCCTCAGGCAAGCCACTGCCCCTAGCTGGGCCTTGGCTCCCTCCTCTGCCCGACGGACATGATGATGACAGCTCCTGACCCGTTTCCTCATTGGCTGCCGGGAGGGCCTCCAGGGAGAAAGGATATGAAAGTAGACTGCAACTCACCCTGCAAGTCTTGTTGATGTGTAGTATCTACTATGTGCAAGGCACGGTGGGAGCTGCTGGTGAAGCTTTGGGCTCTGCCCCGGACAGCCTCACTCTGTCGGGGGACGTCTGCCTGTTGGCTCCCCTCCAGGCTCTCCCATCACTGCGTGCCCCCCTCTTTCTCCCCAGGCCCCCCACGCACCCCTGAACTCACCGTCCTGTCCACGCAGGCCACGGAGCGCCCGGCAAAGAGGCTGGCCACACCGCGGGCCACGTTGACCTCGTCACTGAGGATGTCTTCCCACCGGTTGTTGCGGAACTTGAACAACTTGTCCGTGTACGTGGCCACCCCTGGAGAGAAGAGGAAGGGAGCGCCGGTGGATGGCGGGCCAGCGTGCAGGTATGTTTCGGGGCACCTGCCACAGGTGGTCGGGGCCACAGGTGGATGGGTCACCTGCGGCAAGGTGAGTGCACCCCGCAGCACTCACTCAAGCAGGCGAGGCTCCATCTGGGGGGCACTCAGGTATTTTCAGTTGAGAGAAGAGACTCTGAGGCTTATGAAAAGAGCCAGCCCAGGCCTCAGGAACTACAGAAGAAATGTTACCACTGCTGTGTGTCCGAGATGACTCTCAACAGCTGGGTTTCACATTCTGCACCATGTTCCTGCAACATCCAGGAGATCTGAGATTGCTGATATCTCAGCATCCAAACTCAACCCAGAATCTCTCTTTCCCCGGGAGCTGCCTCCTACATTCTTTGCTGGATCGCAGGACCTGATCTGGGTCTGAGAAGAAATGATCCTGGTTGGTGGGTGGAGCTCTAAGTCCGGATCTAGGAAGGGGCTGGAAGTGGGGTTCTGACAGATCTGTTTCCCACCCCCAGGGGAACTGGACGGCAGCAGCGTCAGCACCCAGGTGGTGTGCAGGGTTTGGGCAGCCCTGGGAGGCCCTAGGGAGCAGTGGTCTCTATCCCTTTGAGAAGTGGATGGAGGCTGAGGACCCTCAGCTTAGGGAGTTGCACACACATGCACCACACGATATACCACATGTAACTGCAGGGGGTCTGTGGCCTCCTGAGGCACATTCATGGCTAAGCAGCCTGGTTTTGGTGAAGCAGAACTTCTGATGGCCGGAGGCTCAAGCTTTTCTAAGACCACTTGATCAAAGCTCCCTGCTCTGCTGTCACCCCTAGTTTATTTCTTGCTCCTGTGAGACCCAGAGCAGTCATATTTTAGGAGGGATCATGTTCTGCTCGCAAGGACTGGCATAGGAACACACGCAAGGAGCAGCTGCAGAAGTCAGGAAGGTGAGCCTGGGGAAGAGTGGACCTGGGGACAGGCCCCTGCACTTGACTTTCTGGCTGGCCCAAGGGAGAGGCCATGGGCTTAGGCGGAAGGAAGCAGCATGCTGCAGCGGTTAAGACGTCTGGGTTTAGAGTACACAAGCCCCAGTCCTGGTCTCTGTTCTACCCAGATTCTACTACTGGGGGCTGGCTGTTGACTTTAGGCAAGTTGCTTAGCATCTCTGAGCTCCAGTTTCCCTGGAAATGGGACAGCAGTAATAACTGTGTCAAGTTTACCGTGTGGAATACGTGAGATGATGTACCCCAAAGGCTTATAGCACAGTGCCCCCTCAAGGCGGTAGCTATGAGACCAAGTGGTCTAGACCCAAGTGGTCATTGCCATGTTACAGATGGGCCACTCTTGAAGGTTCTTCAGGGACATTAGCTCTGCACTGCAGGGCTCTGGCGAGAGTCAGTGCATGAAACGAGTGACTGAAGAGGACTGTGGGAGTGTGAGCATGTGAGGTGAGGGTGGATATAAAGGATCTCTCAGGTGCTCTGCCCAGGAGACAACAAAAGGCTTTACTCTCTGAGTGGCCTCCCATGGGAATCTCCTCAGACCACAGGGACCCACGGGGGCTGGTGCGTGGCCTGTGGGGTCTGGAGTTGGCCTCAAATGCTCGCCAGACACCAGGGAGCTGGCACTGGAGCCTGACTCTCCTAGAGGGGCAGAGGCCCATCTGGGGGAGGGAAAGGCCCTTTCTGAGGGGAGCAGAAAGCAGATCCAGGAGGCCTGCAGGTGTCTGTTCTGTGGAGGCTTGGCTGAGGAGCCACATCTGGGGTCTGCACAGAGCCATGGCGGCTGGGAGGGAAGCCCATGGGGGCATCTGAGGAGTTGGTTCTGGATGGGAGCACAGGTGCTGACTCCGATGGCCTGAGCCTGTGCCCACGCCAATTTCCGCTCAGGCCTTGCTGGTTCCTTATCCTCTCCAGCCTTGGTTTCCTCACCTGGGGGTCAAGGGAGTTGACTCCTTCCTGTGCCTCCTCCCCCACATTGTGGCGGTGGGAGTTACGATGAAAGGCACTGAAAGGGCGCCTGGGTGGCTCAGTCAGGTAAGTGTCCAACTTCGGCTCATGGTCATGAGGTCATGATCTCATGGTTCGTGGGTCTGAGCCCCAGGTCGGGCTCTCTGCTGTCAGCACAGAGCTTGGAGCCTGCTTCAGATCCTCTGTCCCCCTCTCTCTCTGCCCCTCCCCCGCTCTCACTCTCTTTGTCTCTCTCTCTAACATAAATCCACATCAAAAAAAAAAGGCACTGAAGCCCCAGGGCCATGGTCAGCATTGCTCACAGCAGCCCCACAGCACCTCATCACAATCCCTGGGGGCCAGATGTATTTAGAAATTTAGATTTTTTTCTTTCACATTTTAGAAAGGTAACACAGCGCACACACCATTTATTACATAACACCCCCAAGAGGGATGGGGCAGCACCCTATAATTAAACACATTAATATTTCTGCCGTAAAATATATGAATATTCACACTAAGTGGGATAAATAAAGTCTATAAATAGCTCACATCAGCCCAGGACAGGTTTTGCTATCAATTCACTTTCCCACAAACTTAAAAAAAAAAACAAAACACCTGAGGCTTTCAGAATGGTTTGGATTTCAGGACTGCGGTAGAGGACTGTGGGCCTGGCCTGCCGTGCTCACGGCTGCTCCCGAGGCGGCGGCAGCCTGGTCATTGCTTCCTGACGCTAAGGGCACCTCTGCGGAGGGCCCCGCAGGCTTCAGCCTCCCCCAACAGTGAGCGGCCCTGCCCTCCTCTGTCACACCAGGGCCCCTTTAGGCGGTAACCTCCCGCTCGTCTAGTCCCCACTGAAGTACCCTGGTTAACTTCTGGTGAAGCGCGGGCCGGGGTGAGAAGGCAGCTGCCGGCAGCCGGGGCTCACAGAGCACCATGGGTACCTGTGCATTCAGTGGCAGAAATTTCTCACGCTGTTGAGTTCCTACCTCAGTGAGACAAGAGGAACAAATGGGACCAGGATGACTCTGTCCCTCTCTGTTGGCTTCATGACCTCCCATTCCTCCCGCTCACCCAAGACAAACATTTCCCAGAGTGTGCTTTATGGAACCCTGGTCTCTGTGAGATGCCTGGAGAAAAGATTTTGTGATCATCTGAGTTTGGGAAAGACCACATCTTCCACCCCCCTCTTGAGCTTCTCCATGGACATCAGTCTATTAAAACTTTTAAAAAGTCTTGCAATAAATTACCTGCTTAATCTTATCTAAATTTTTTTTTTAATGTTTATTTCTGAGAGAGAGGGAGAGAGAGAGAGAGAGAGAGAGAGACAGAATGTGAGCGGGGGAGAGGCAGAGAGAGAGAGGAAGACACAGAACCCGAAGCAGGCTCCAGGCTCTGAGCTGTCAGCACAGAGCCCGACGTGGGGCTTGAACTCATGGACTGCGAGATCATGATCTGAGCTGAAGTCGGATGCTTAACAGACTGAGCCACCCAGGCGCCCCTGCTTAATCATTTAATACAGTCTTTCCCAAATACAGTTGGCCATGGAACCCCTCTTCACAGCTCATCTATTAACATCCCGTGGACCTAGCACTGTTCTTAGCAAACTGCTGTCTTAGGGCGTTGATGTCCACCCAGGCTCTGGAGAAGGGTCAGGGCGCCATGTGCTGTTAGCTTCTTCCCCTGTTCCACCTCCTGGCTTCTGAGCTGACCAGGGACGCCCAGAAGAATAAACTAATTAAGGTAAAATGTGCAACAGCGATGCAGAGCCTTGTAGATCATAAATGGGAACGGCAAAATCAATGGCAGCCCCTCTACAGGCAGAGGCCCGGAGGCCTGGGTGAGGAGAGATGGGAGCCCGTGATTTAGGAAGAGCAAACGCTCTGGCAGCTGCAACCTGGGTAATTAGGTGTGTCAGGAAGACAGATAAACAGTGAGCTGTGTGGGTCGATGGCACTGGCAATAACCACCCGGCACTGGCCTCCGGCCCATGTCAGCATCTAATCCCGCCTTCTGGCTCCTTGTAGCTGCACTCTGCCCTGGGGTCCCTCGCCAAGTCGGGGGGCAGCTGCTCGGGAAGAAGGGAGAAGAGGGGGGCTCTCCTGAGCCCCTGTGGGAGACTCTGAGAGGGCAGAGGCCTGGGAGAAAGAGAAGGGTGTTCATGGGCAAGACATGGGGTGCTAGGGGTCACAGCCCCTATGAGAGGCAGGTCTGGGGGCTCCCAATTCCCATCCTGACTTTGGCACCTTGGCATTAAAGGAGGCTTGGAACTGCCAGTTACTGCCAGGTGGCCAGCTGGGAAGGCCCTGTAGGTGAGGCTCGGGGGGTCTATCATGCCCTGCTGGGTACCAAGTGCAGTAGGAGGCCACAGAGAAGCAGGAGTCCTGGTCGCTGATTCAGGGTGCTTACAGTCCATTCTACAACAGGAAGGGTAAGTAGAGGAGATGCTGTGGGACCACAGTGAAACTAATATTACTTAACATTTCTATAGCACTTCATGTATATTCAGTCATGTGCCAGGCACATATATTCATTCACTAACCCTCACCACAACCCCCGAGGTGGGCACTATTCCCCTGACCTGATGCACAACAGGCAAGGGACCTACCTAAGACCCCACAGTTATTAGAGCTCTGAGAAACAGGACAGGATGATACATCCTGGAGATGCCACGGAGTCAGGGTGGAAGGGGCTGTAGCGAGCAGGGAGGGCCTCGTGATGGAGGAGGCATGTGTACCCGTACTTGAAGGGTCAGAGTAACAACAACAATGACTCTTGTTTATCGAGCACTTGGCATGGCCAGGCTTTGTGTGAAGCATTCTCTTTTACAGCCATCCTCTTGCCGAAACCCCGCAGCCACCTTGAGAGCTGGTATAGACCCATTTTACAGGTGGAGAAATCGAGGGGGCAGAGAGATTAGTCAATTGCCCAAGGTCACAGAACTAGTAAGTGGTGGAGACAGATTCAAAGCCTGTGCTTCTGTGTGCTGCGCTCTATGGCTTAGGTGGAGGGGTGGTGCTCTAGGCAGGCCGGGTGCATAGACAGAGATGCAGAGGAGACGCCAGAGAGGACAGTTTGTGGAGGTTGAGGAGGAAAAACATGGCAGGGCAGGAGAGACCCACTAATTCCAAGACTGACGGTGAAGGGGCCTTGGTGGTTCTGATCTGGGGAAGACAGTGTTTCCAGAAGATTAACCTGGCAGTGGAGTGAGGAGTGAGCTAGCAAGGGGGAAAAGGCGGACACCTCTGTGATGATAGGGGGAGTGAGAGGAAGCACGGGCTACAGGAAGCTGGAGCATGAAGGGCAGGGGGGGTTGGGTGAGAGAGGTCCACAATGTAGGGACAGCTACTGAAACAGGGAGGCTGGGCCAGCTGGGAGTGGCCACTTGCATCTGACAGGGTCCCAAAGTGGAGAGAAGACATGTCCAGGAGGTCACTGGCCACAAAGGAGAACAGCTTGCACAGCAGTGAGGTTGGAGCTGGGGCAGAGGAGAAAGAACGTGTCCCAGGAGCAGACTCATTCGGGTGTAGGAGGAAGAAGGGGCAGAGATGGGGGAATCATCAGACAAGTAAAAGGGGAAGGTTCTGCATTGAGGGCAGCAGTGTTAAGCAAGTGGCCCCCAAGTCACCATTCTGTCATCCCCTCCACATCAAGCTCTGTCCCCAGAGGATAACTTGGAGCCACTAGGAGGGTGCGTTTGGATCATAAAGGGCTCTTCCTAAGGATCATTGGCCTGAGTGCCTCCTCCCCCATGGGCTGCCCCCACCTCAGGGAGATGACCTGGCTTGTGGTCTGGTATTGGTGGCAAAGAGAAGAGTGAGCTATGTGTGTGGCAGGGAAGAGGGCTCCGCTTCCAACTTCCTTCATAAGGTAAAGAGATTACTGCCAAACAGCGGGGTTAAGGAGGGAGCCAGCAACGTCCGTGGCCTAGGGTGACCTTAGGCAAGTCATCAGCTTGTCTTTTTCTTATTTGTAAAATCGGATAAGGAGAACGGCCACCTATTCATCAGGCTGTTGTGAGAGTTAAATTCTATACCGTATGTGAAGTACTTAGGACAGTATCTGGCACATGATCAGTTCCATAAATAATAAAAATAATAGGGGCACCTGGATGGCTCACTTGCTTAAGTGTCCTCCTACTCTTGGTTTTGGCTCAGGTCATGATCTCATGGTTTTGTGACTTTGAGCCCCACGTCAGGCTCTGCGCTGACAGCATGGAGCCTGCTTGGAATTTTCTCTCTCCCCTCCCCCTCTATCCCTCCCCCACTTGCTCTATGTCTCTCTCAAAATAAATAAACTTGGAAAAATAAAAAAAAATATCATCATCATCATCATCACCACCACCCCTGTCACCGTCATCATGACACTCCTCACCATCTTCCCCATCATGACCATCATTATCATCACCACCCTCATCATCACCACCATGCCACCATCATCATCCGGGGAATTACAGGGCATGACCACTCCAGGTCCTCAATGAGCCACATCCCAGGAGACAACTGTATAAGCTGATATTAAATATAAAATGCTTTATAAGACTTAGTCAACGGAAAGCCAGCAAAGCTGTGATGGCCTCAGGGGAAGAAAGGACTAGTTTAGGCAAAGGACATTTTAATAAAGAAGGAACCTAGACTTCCCTTGGCCATGGTATAATTTCTGACCCCAGTCTTCCTCCTTCCATCCCTGGGTGAAGAGGGAAATCTTGACCAACCCCTGCCAGATGCTTCACTCATATCAGCTCATTTAGCCCTCTCCATGTCGTGTCGGGAAGGTAGGTTCTTCATTTTACAGAGAGAAATTGGGACTCTGAGGGTTAAGTCATTTGCTTAGAGATGCACATCCGGTGTTAAGTGGCAAAGCTGAGCTTCAAACAGTGGCCTGACTTCAAAGTGTCCCCATCCCACCTTGTATTAAAGAGCTGGAGGGGTGCTGGTGGAGGGCACTCCAGTCCCTGACTCCTAAGGAACCTCATTCTGAGAAAATGGCCTTTGGGGCCCCATACTCTTTATGGAACTGCTTTGACAGCCTCATCCATCCTGCCTTCTTATGGGGCCACATGTAAATGAGCCCCATAGGGGTAGGGGAGGGAACCTGAGCACTCATGAGCTTCTTCCCAAAGGGGGCCAGGCTGGGTGAGCTGAAAATCAGCACTGTGCATCCAAAGGAAACAAGGCTGGGGATGAGGAGACCTTGGGAGCCGACTAGGATAGAAGGTGGAGACTGAGCAGGTACTCAGGCTTTACGAGGCACAGGAAGTCAAGGACATCCTGTTAAAATGCAGATTCTGGTCTGGTAGGTCTGGAATAGGGCCTGAGCGTCTGGCTGTTGCCGGTGCTGCTGGGCCACAGAACACACTCTGAGTTGCAAGAGACAGCGTATCTGGGTGTAGCTGCAAGTGGCCTGGCTGAGGGAGCTGCCGGACCAGGGGTGCTTTCAAGAGCAGGTGGCTCATCTGTGGTGTGGGCAGAAGCTGGAAGTGCAACCCGCCCTCCGTCCCCTTTCCTTTCTGGCACAGTGACTGACCCCTTCCCTCTGAGAGGGCACAGAAGCTCCTCCCGGTGGCCTAAGGACGACACAGAGCCCACAAGCCGTCAGAAAAAACCGCGATAAATCCAAGTTCATAAACCTAAAATTGTTCTGCATTGCAAAACCCGCGATGAACAAAGACAAAACAAAAATGACAAACAAGGGGAAACTATTTGCAACATGCATTACAGACAGAGGACTAATTTCCCTAATTTATAAAGAGGTGTTATAAATCAATAAGAAAAAGGCCAATAATCAATAGAAAAAATGGGCAAAGACGATGAGCAGAGACTCAAATACATAAAAATATGCTCAGCCTCACTCGTTTAGAGAAAAATGAAAATTAAGACTACATTTAGGTACCAATTTTTTCCTATAATGTTGGCAAATATTAAAAATGATGACACATTGTGTCGATGAGAATGTTGGGAAATGCTCACTCGCGTCAGGGCCAAATGGAATGTCATTAGACTGTCCATTTGAAGGGTGGTTTGGCAATGCCTATCAAATCCACACACGTATGCTCCTCTGATGCAGTGATTCCCTTGTAGGAACTCACCTTACAGGCGCACCTGCCATTGTGGACAATGGTATGTTGCATAAACTTATTCATTTGGTGGCACGGCTTGTTGGAGCAGGAGATTGAAAGCAACCTAAATGTTCATCAACAGAGGACCGATTTGGTGAATGGCAAATCAACACAGTAGAGTACTACACAGCCATCAAAAGAATGAGCAAGCTATCTGTGTGCTGCTGTGAAATAATACCCCAAATTGATTGCTAAATGAAACAAACCAAGAGCAGCCATGTGAGTAGAGTACACACTACTGTTTCGGTAGAAGAGGAGGGAGGTATATGCAGATTGAAGGCAGCAGATTATTAGTGACTATTCTGTTGAACTCAGCGAGTAAAAATAACATAAGTGGTGGGGCTCACAGTTGCCGCTGGCCCATCCCCTACCCACACCACCGTTACTCAAGGTTACATGGGCAGGAGAACTCGGGGCCACACAGGACAGCAGCTAGGCTGGCTAGCGCCAGATCCCTAGGGCGATGGGCTCTGACCGGGAGCTGTAGGAGGTCCTGGGTTCTTGGATGGCGAGGGAGGTGCTGGCACCAGCCTCTGGTCCCCCTTTGTCCTACATCCCCTCCTACCTGGTTTTCACCAAGTAATGTATTATCTGAACCACACTGGCTTGTATTTTTCCAGTTAAGTTAAGCCATAAGCTGGTTTTGTGGCCCAGGCCTTCCTGGAATTGTGGTCAGTCTTTCTGTTCCCTCCCTCCTACCTATCTTCCAATTCTTAATCCTTAACCCATGCCCCCCTGGTACCCTTATCTGGGTGGTACTTGTTTACATGATGGTCCTTTTCTGTTTCTGCTCCTAGAGTCTCTCTCTCCCATGGGCCAGGAGGGAGGCCTGACCCCTCTGCCCAGGAAACTTCTAAAGCCTCTGACTTGCTTCACGCTGCAGGATTATAATGGCTATTGCTTGGAGAGCACTTATTAAGTCCTAGACACCATTATAAGTGCTTTTCATTGAGTATCTCAGTTACTCATTCAAATGTATGTATTGAATGTTTATTAAGTGACATCAGCACTTCTTTGGGCCTGGACACACAGCAGCAAGCAAGACAAAGTTTTTACACCTGTGGAGCTGAGTAGGAGAGATGAACAACAAATGTATAACATACTTTCAGTAGTGCTAAGTGCTAGGAAGAGAAATAAAGTGAATTAAGGTAGCAGAGACAGATAGGGATTTAAGGTGTAGGGCATCTGGGGATGGTAGGTAGGCCATCTGGGGATGAGCCTGAATGAAGGGAAGGAGTGATTTCTGACAATAGTGGCGGGAAAAACATTTCAGGCAGAGGGAACAGCAGGTATGAAGGCCTCAGGTGGGAACATGGTGAGCAAGAGGAAGTGAGTGAGTGGAGGCAACGAGGTCAGAAGGGCAATCTGGCTCACACCAAGGAGGGGTGTTGTAGGCCACGACAGAGACTCTGGATATAGTCTACGGAGCTCATGGAGGGAGCTGAGCTTATGAAGTTGATAGAATTTTTCGTGTTCTACAGATGAAGGGGTTGAGGCTGAAAGAAGTCACCCAGTGTTGTAGACCCCACTGTAGACCCCAGTGTTGTACAGACTGACCCCCACTGCCAGGATGCAGGGTCTCAACCCTTCTCCAGGACACCAGTGCTGACATCCCAAAGACTAGCTAAGGGAGGGGACAGGGCTGTCCTTCCACAGGTCCCTCCCAGGCACATGCCAGGGCAGGCGTGGGCTGGCAGGGCTCCTAGAGGGGATCTCAGGTTCCCCACAGTGGGCAGGGTGGCAGTGGCTGAGCATCGTGCCAGCTGGACCCAAGGAGGCGCTGACGTGGCACAAATATCCCAGCTCCACACCTGCCCACTGTCGATGAATCGACTGAATCACCCAACTGAAAAATGAACTCGAACCCACAGAAGGTCACCGGGAGCTGCACGTCTGGAGCTGAGGCTGCTGGGCACTGTCGCCCTTACCCCAGCGCTGGGGGCCCAGCTCCAGCCTCTCCCAGATGAACACTTGTGCCCTCCAACCCAGGAAGCCCAGGACCTCCTGGGGGTCTTCCATGTTGCTGCCTCCCCTTGCCTTACCTTGGTTGGCACACCTTCTCTCAGGCCCAATGACTCATGCCTTGTCTGTTCTTTCGGGATTTATTTATCAGGTTTTGACTGTGCTCTTAGAACGTTCCAAATCTAGCTGGGCTGGGGGTGCCGGTATGAGGACTTTAGAGTCCATGAGAGTCAGGTACCTAGAGAAATATATAGCTGTACTGGGCATACAGTGTAAACTTCAGGAGGGTAGGATTTTTGTTTCATTCATAGGGCATCCTCAATGCCTAGAATAGAGCCTGGCACACAGTAGGTGCTCATTAAATAGTTGTCCAATGAATGAATACATTCATGAATGAATGGGGCCATGGTTAGGCTAGGCTGGGCACGGAACTAACATGACTGGTGCGGGGGTGGGGGGTTGGTTAGTCTTTCAACTTTGACTGCACATGGGAATCACCTGGAAAGCTTTACAGTCTGCTAACTGGGTCCCACCCCCCCAGAGATTCGGATTGGACTGCACTGGGGTGCACTGTGGGAACTGGGAGTGATAAAAGCTCCCCAGGAGATTTTAATGTACAGCTGGGGCTGAGCACCTCTGTCCTAGGATTCACAATGGAACACTCCAAGAGCATGGGAGGGGCTACTGCTTCAGAGCCACCTGATGTCTCCTCCCAGGTGCTCTTTGTTCGGTGAGTAGGGAGGAGAGTCTGTCCCCTTCCTCTGGCATCCTGCCTGCCAAGCCTATGTTGAACACCGCCCCCCCCCCCCCCGCCTTCCATAGTTCTCCCTATTTCTGCTTCCCTGCCCTCCCACATCTTCCTGGGGACTCACCCCTTTCACCGCTGTCCCTTGCTGCTGCTCCCCTCCTGACCTTGATCAACTTAAAGGGTTGATCAGCCCATCAATTAATTGTGTCCTAATCCAATCTTGGCTTGGTTGGAGAGAGGGCAGTAAATCCAGCTGGGTAATCATGCCCTGATATTTGTGTAGGGATAATTACTATCTCTCAGGCCTCACTTGGTGGCAAGATGAGATGAAAACCCATAAAACACCACTCGGGGCTGTGGCTCATTGTTTCTTGGCTGCACAAGGCTGGCCGCCAGCCAGTCAGCCCCGCCTGTGTCGGCCCCTGCCCCTGGCACGGGCCCCAACCTCTTCCTCTCCCATTCATGCCACTGGCAGGGCTCAACATCAGGGCAGTCTAGGGGCTGGATTCTGGCCTGGCCTCAAAAACCAGTGGGGGCAACATTATGGGCCCAAGGAAAGCTAATGTGTGTGCTCGGGCTGGGGAAGAGGTGGGGAAGGTGAACCCCAGAGCCAGGCAATCACCTGCCTCTAGGAGATTGGGAGGGCCCAGGATGGTGAATACATAAAGTCTGAACTATAGGGTGTTGTCTAGACCAACCGAAGAGGCTGCTGCCATCTGGAAGAGTCCAACGCATGTCCCACCTGGCCCCTTAGGGACATGAGGCTCTGAGTGCCCCAGGAGGACATTATGGCCTGGGACTTCCCAGCAGATGTGGCCCCATGGGAATGGACTTCATTCTAGTGGGCTGAACTCAGGCTTGAGAGAATGGGAGAGTCAAGGGCTGGGAACCATTTTGATATTTAGCCCCAAGTACATAGTCCCCCAACTTGTGCAACACTAGGCACCCACTATGAGTCAGGCTCTCCACTGGGTCCTGAGGACATAGGATTGAGCAAGGCCATGGAGTATCTTTTTTTTCTTTTCTTTTCTTTCTTTCTTTCCTTTTTTTTTTTTTACTTATTTAGAGAGAGAGAGAAAGCGAGCATGAGTGGGGGAGGGGCAGAGAGAGAGAGGAGACAGAGAATTCCAAGCAGGCTCTGCACTGTCAGCACAGAGCCCGATGCAGGGCTCAAACCCATGAACCATGAGATCATGACCTGAGCCGAAATGAAGAGTTGGACACTTAACCAACTGAGCCACCCAGGTACCCCAGGGCTTGGGTGTATCTTAATTAAAGGGCGGATCTGGAGTCAGACTCCGGGGTTTGAATCTTGGGACTTACAAGTTTTGTGGCCTTGTGCCAGTCATGTGACCTCTGTGCCTTGGTCTCCTCAGCTATAAAGTGGGATGCCCAGAACCTACCTAAATGAGTTGTTGCAAGGCTTAGATGAGATGATTAATATAAAGTGCTTGGATCTAGGCCTGGCACACAGTAGGTGCTACTTAAGTATTAGCTGTTACCATTATTGTTACTATTACTTAGCCTTCTGGGCATCAATTTTCCTCAGCCATTCCTTGGTTTGTAGGGCCTTGCTACTCAAAGTGTGGTCCCTGGACCAGCAGCATCATCATAGCCTGGGAGTTATGTTAGCAATGCAGGATGTTGGGCCCCATGCAGACTTGCTGAGTCAGAATGTGCATTTATACAAGACCCCCAGGTAAGTCAGATGAGACACTTTGGGCTGGAAAAGGCTCCACGAACTCAAGTCCGTCTTCTTCCAAGTTGTATCCCCAGCCTCTAGTACCTCTAGTCTGGAATGGAGTTGGTGCTCAGCAGGAATTTGTGGCGTGAATAAATGAGCTCAGCTAAAAGCTGTGGGGGGCCCTTGAAGGATTTCAAAGCATTTTGAAAGGTCCCCTAGAAGCAGCATAGAGGGCGATTCCAGGGGGCCATCTGTCCAGTGAGCAGTGGAGGGAAAGGAGGGGAGGGGTTAGGAGGACTGGGGGGCAAGGAGGACAGAAAGTCTGAGGGAGAGAACGGGTCTCCTCCATTCATGCTCCAAAGTTTCTAGGCCCAGGGCCTGGGAGCTGAGAACAAGCTTCATTTACAAGGGAAGAAGGGGTCCTCCTGGGGGTCTCTGCTGGGACAGAGAGAGGTGCTGGAGGCAGCAGGGGTCTACGCCTGGGGGAGCCCGTGACAGTAGCCTGAGGAAGGCCAGGGCCCGGAAGGCCCTACCTCCAGCTGGTGTTGGGAGGAAGAGGGTGGGAAGCAGGAAGAGGCCCAGGGCCCCACACCCTTACCTGAGAAGGCATTATTGGTGTTGAGGAAGTAGATCTCCTCACGGCCATCCCCGTCAATGTCGCAGGCTGTGACCCCGATAGCATTCCCTTGCCGGTCCCGCAGTGCATAGTAAGGGGAGCTGCGCTCATCCACTGCGATGTTCACCAGTCGCTTTTGGGCCCGGTCATACTTCAGAACCAGGTTGGGGCCGTTGTACCTGGAGGAGGTAGGGGGAGGGGGTGTTGAGGAGGAGCAGCTGGGCTCACCTGGGGTCCCTGCCCCCCGCCCCCCCCCCCCCCCCAGCAATGGGGCTTGGAAAATCCTCCCAGACAGGTCAGTAGGGGGGGGGGGGGGCGCAATTCAGTCCTGGCTCATTTAGGAGTCCCTGGGTGTTTGGTGAGTGTCCCTGAATCAGATACAGACTCACTTAAAGTAAGAGTCAGCTGGGCCCACATGGGACACAGTATGAGAAGCAGAGTGGCACAGAAGGATGGGCAGCCCGTGACAATCCCCTTACCACGGGCTTCACTGAAGAAAATGACCGCCCCCCTAGATCTACCTTGCCCATTTCAATGTAAAAGACACTTTCATATTGATGATCTCACTAATTTAAATCTAATAAGCAAGTGGGGTGGGCATGGGAGGTTGTATTACTAATGCTTTTCACAGACGAGGCAACCAATGAGCTGCACTGGAGAAAATGAGGGTCAGGATGCCGTTCCCCAAGGTAATGCAGCTAGTAAGTGTCAGGTGCTAGGTCCTGGACGCAGGCACTTGCTGCACAAACGAGCCCTGGAAGAGCAGAGGCTTTGTTGCTGAGGTTTGGAATGACTCTTTCCTGACAGAGCCCAGGCATTTAAACACAGTAGCATGAAATGGGCACCTCTGAACGGAGATTACAAACACATTGAAAGTCAGTGGGTGGATCCGTTGGATCTCTTTTTCTAAGGGACTCCATATGAAAGATTAAAATGCTCATCTATTGTCATCTCTCCGGTCTCATTCTCCTGCAGCCACTCAGCCTCTTGCTGCACTGAAGCCCCAGGCATGTTCTTGCCTCAGGGACTTTGCACCTGCTGTTCCCTCTGCCCAGGAGCCATTTCCTCCAGATATCCACGCGGCTGTCTCCCTGGCTCTGTTGTTGCTTCTCAGTGAGGCCTTCCTGCCACATTCCTGAAACCTGCAAACACTCCCCACCCCACTACTCTTATCCCTCATCCCTGCCCTCTTCCCCTGAAGCTTTTACTAGCGGCAGACCGTTCCCTATCTTCTTGTTTATCTCTTCCTTCTCTGTCTGATCCCACTAGAATATCAGCTCCAAGGGCAGAAGTTTTTGTCTGTTTCGTTTGCCAGGGCTTAGAACAGTCCCTGACACACAATAGGTGCTCAATAAATACTTGTTGAATGATTGAACGAATGAAACCTCAGAATCCACGTCTGAGTCATAAGGGTTTAGGTGTCCCACAGTCGATTTCTTCCCATTGCCTTTCCATCTGTGGAAAGCACCATGCCCAAGGTCACCCTCGGGAGGCATAGCCGTGAATGTCTGAAGACCTTCTCCCGCCTCTAGGGAACACCAGCTTGCCAGGCTCTCCTAAGGAACCCAGCCAACGTCCATCCATTAGTCCCGGCCTCCTGCTTTTGTTTTAACCTAAGCGTGTACATCCTGAGTGACGTTTAGCTGCAGGCCTCCGGCTGTCCTGGCCCAGAACACTCAGGGGGTGGGGATGGGGTGAGCGGAAAGACCTCGCCAAGGTCTTTGAGAGAAATCACTTCTTGTTTTCCTGAAACTGATCCAACTTGGGCCTCTCCTCCGTCACTGAGATGCAGAGCTTGTGAAGTTTGGGGAATGCTGAGCAACTGGCCGGGCGCATTTTGGCACCCACAGTGTGTTAAGGTGGGGTGGGGGTGCAGAGCTCACTGGGAGCTGCGTCAGCACCCAGTGATGGAAGGTCGTGCCTTGCACGCCTTGATGAACAGTGTCTGAGGTCTGCAAGTCGAGGGCACGGCATGACCCATGGGGCGCGTCTGGGCAGGAGAGACAGAACGCTTGGGTTCCAGCACCGGCAGCAGCTGGCTCCCACCCCCAGGGACAGAAAGTGCCAGGATGCTGCACACTAGTCCTCCAAGCCCCCAGGTCTGCTGGTTGCTACCATCTTACTGCTCCTCACAAGACACCACAGTCCTAGAGCCCAGGGCTCATTAAAAGCACTATCAGATGCATTGTTTCACCTCAGCCCCAAAGAACGAGGGTTGATAAGGCATTTTCCTAGAAAAGGAAACTGAGGGTCAGGGAGGCAGTGAGCTGTCCAAGGTTACACAGCTGGTACGTGGCCGTGCCAGGCCTCTAACTGTCTCCAGGGTCTAAATCCCGTGTTCTTTCCACACTGCCCATGGTGTCAACGCTCCCGGTTCTCTGATTTATCTTTCTGGTGACTTCCCCCAAAGTAGCGACCATGAGAAATGCCCATGAAGGAGGAGATAATAGCCTGCCATTCCCACGGCACTTGCACGTTCTCATCCTCGATCTCATTTACTTTTCCCAGGTCCTGACTTTCCCCCAGATTGGTTTTGTAACCTCGGGCTGGTCAGTTTCCCTTGCTAGGTTCTGGGTTTCTGTTCTGCAAACTGGACTAACTCAGGGGTCACAACACGTGTCGACAAATGTGGCCACAGGGAGGTAGGGGCCTGGCTCTGTGCAAATTGGAGGCCAGTCCTTTGGCCCTGAAGCCTCGGTGGCAGGTGTGCCCACCGAGCAGGGGGTCCCTGTTCCCCCATGGTGGTGGCCCTGGGGGAGCAGATGGCCCTGAATCATCTCTTCTTTGGAGAGCTTGGGGGTGCTAGTTCCAGGGCATTCCCTAGGGGTTAGCGGGGTGGGGTTACCAGGCAGGTTCAAGTTCCTCCATCTGTTACGGAAGGGGTAGGTGCCGTGGAGTCCTGCCTAAACCTAACTGGCGGCCTGGGGCGAATCTTGACACTGTGGCCCCTTCCCTCCCACCACCCCCCCTAAGGACGACAGACACGAAGCCAAACCAACAGATCTTGCTAGGCTTCCCAAAAAGCCCTGATGCGAAGCCAGAAGTAAATGCAGAGTTGACCGTCCTGCCTCCACCCAGGCTGCCCCTTGCTGGGTCTGCCGGACTGACATCTGGGCCTCCCACAATCCTCCCCCAGGATAACCAGTCTCATCCCCTCCCCTCTTCTCCCCGGAGCAGATGCTCCTGTCGGGTTCCTCACCACCGGCCCCCCACCCCCAAACAGTCTCTGCCTTCTCCAGCTCCTGTGACTTTGCTCAGCTGCAGCTGCCCCCTTCCGTGGGGAATGATCTCCCCCTCCCGCCCTCCCCCGCAGCCTGCCCCTACCGACTGCCTCTCGCCTGGATGCGCTCTCTTCTCCGGGTACCCGGTGTTTTGCACCTCGCTTATTCCTGCGAGGGCAGAGCTGTTTGTGTTCCAACATCCCTTCCCTTCGTTACAACATATGCTTCTCGAGCCCAGGAAGCATGTGGCTACATCTCTGCATTTGCTGTGCCTACAGCGATCCTTGGCATTGAGAAGGTGCTCCACAAATGTCTGTCCAACGTATGAGTGAGTGAGAGGATGAAAATAGTCACGAGCAGCATCAATAGAGCAGTCATCACGTGCCAAGCACCCTTCTGAGCGCCGTATACCCACCATCGCACTTCACCCTCATGGATTTTACAGGATTTTACAGATGTGGACACCGAGGCACCGAGGTTGGCCACAGTCACTAACCCACCCACGGTCTCTCTGGGTGGCAGTCCCCATGTTGACAAACCTCAGGGGCTGGAGGTGAGGGATGTGAAATGTCACATATCCTCTCTCTGACACCTGCCAGAAATCGTTGGTTTCTTCCAGAAATTCAGGAAGAGCCGAGGCTCAGTTAAAGGGGCTTGGGAAGTGGGACAGGGTCTTGTGTTCTTGAAAAGCAGCCGTGACTTCATAACATCAAAGCTGGGCCAGCAGGCAGAAGTGACTGGCTTGGTGGCAACTGGAAAACCTGCCTGAGAGACACTGGTAGGGCACAACCCATACCGTGTGAGTGCCAGCTAATTCTGGTGCCCGTCCTCTGGGACAGGACTGCTGTGGACAGGGAGGGCCTTTGGGTTAGGGGAGGAGAGCAGTGTGGGCATGGGGGCCTGGCCCTGCCCCTTCCTGGCTGTGACCTTGAACATGTCCCTTACTGCCTCATCCCTAACTCAGGGCTGCTACGTACCTCATGGCATGGCTGTAAGGCTGAGACAGTGTGTGTGATAACACTCGGTAAGCTGTGAAGAGTTACACAATTCTAAGTTCTCATCGTTATGAAAAGTAACACAAAAGCTGAGGCACAATCTCGCTCTTCACTGATCATTTTGAGTTTCCAAACACACCCTAGTGTTTCTTTTTTTTTTTTAAGTTTATTTATTTTGAGCGAGAAAGAGAGAGACAGAGACAGTATGAGAGGGGGAGGGGCAGAGAGAGAGGGGGAGAGAGAATCCCAAGCAGGCTCTGCACCCACGAACCATGAGATCATGCCCTGGGCCAAGATCAATAATCAGATGCTTAGCGGGCTGAGCCCTGGCCCCCCTCCGCTCCTTGTATCTCTTATCCCAAACACCTCACCCTTGATCTCTCATCCTCTGCAGCGTGTTTCTTTCTTCCCCTTCACGACCAAACTTCTTGGATACTTGTCTTCACAGGTGGTCCTCGTTCTCTCATCACCCATTCACCCCACCCCCACCCCCATTCCCCCCAACTCCAGCAAAGCCACTCTTATTACTGTCACAGGTGGCTTTCATGGGGCCACATCTGGGGACAGGCTTTCGGTCCTCATCTCCCTCGGCATCCCAGCTGCACCCGGTGTGCGGGCCTGCTCTCTCTCCACTCCCTCTTGAAACACCCTGCACTCTTGGCTTTGAGGACGCATGCTGTCCTGGCTCCTTTCCCTCTCTGGTTCCCCTTCCTTTTCCTCTTTACAGGTTCTTCCTTCTCTCCCTGCTCCTGGGCCCCTTTCTCCTCTCTCTGTCCCCTTCCACTGGTGGATGACATCCATTCCCACGACCGACAACCCCCACATTTCCATCCCTGACCCGAATCCCTAGTCCGAGCACAGACTCCTACATCCGACGGCCTGCCTGACATTTCCCCTTGCATGCTCCGCACTAGCCTCCGATGGAACGTGCCCAAGATGGAAGTATGATTGCTCGGCACCCCCCTTCCCTGCAACGGGCACCCTGGTGCCAGCCTTGCTCTTCCGCCCCCTTGTCTTCACATCTAATTCATCGGCCAATCTTGTCATTTCTACCTCCTAAAATATTTAATGCTTTCTCTTCTTTCCTCACTCACTGTCACCATCTCTGGAGAGTCTCCTTCCACTGCTTCCCCTCCGGCCCCTAAAATCTAACCATTCCCCCACACTGTAGCCAGAAACATTTTTGAAACACGTAAACCAGATCAGCCACTCTCCTGCTTAAAACCCTTTGGTGGCCCCCTTTAATGTTGGAATGACCCCTCACTATGCCTGGCCTGGGAGCCTGGCTCGGTCTGTTGCCGCCTTGCTGACCTCCTCCAACCATGCTGGTCTCCTTTCAGTTCCTGGTGCCACCTCAGCCCCATGACCTCTTGCTTTGTCCTAGGAAGTGTCCTCCATTTCCCTCCTGCTTTGTCCTAAGCTGGCTCCTGCTCACCCTCTGGGTCCCACCTTGAAAGGCAGCTCAGAGAGATCATTCCCTCCCCAGTATTCCAATCCAATCGTGCACCCACTGCTCTGCTCTCGTTCAGGTGCATAGTTATTGCCGATTTCTCCCAGTAAACCATAAGCTCTGTGAGGGCAGGGACGGTGTCTGCTTTGTTCATCCACATCACTGAGTACATAGTGAACGTTCAATAAATACTTGCCGAGTGAACAAAAGAGAAGAAGCTGTGGAAGGTATGGGATCATCACTGGGTGGGTGAGCAAAAATCAACTTTGATTTCCTATTTTTACTAGTTCCCACAAGATGTGTACAGACATAGTAATGACAATGAGGAGGCTGGGGGCTGGTGCCCTGGGTAAGGATGGGACAGAACAATAAAGTGTTCTAGAAAGATACAGAGGATCTACCTTCTTTTCTGTTGAGAATCATTGACCCATGTGAAAAAAAAAGTCACTTAGGCA
This sequence comes from Panthera leo, assembly GCF_018350215.1. Taxonomy (NCBI): domain Eukaryota; kingdom Metazoa; phylum Chordata; class Mammalia; order Carnivora; family Felidae; genus Panthera; species Panthera leo. The sequence continues at coordinate 56,474,061 of NC_056689.1, forward strand.
GTTACATAAAGGGAAGCCAGATAAAAGGACATAATAATTACTGGGTACCTACTGAATATTAGATATTGTGCTAAGGAATTTACATGTGATATCTCATTGTACATAAATGGAAATTTAAAAAATATACAGCATATAAAATATGAAAAATATATAAAATATGCTATATCTATTTTGAAAATTAAGAACAGGAAAATTTTTTCATTCTAAAAGGAAATAATGAAAAATATGCAGCTATTCAACATTATAGTCAGGGGAGAGAGGCAGGGCAGAAAGAAGAGAAAGATGTTATGTATACACAAAGAAACAAGATAGAGACACACAAGAATGCACACAGATGAAAACTGAGGGTCAGTGAAACCCTGAGCACAGACAGAAAATCACATACATAAACACAGATAAAGAGAATGGCCCATATAGAAACAGAGACACATGGATAAGGGGATATGAAGACCTACAGAAACAAATAGAGAGACTCTTGGAAGGACATAAAGTCATGGAAATACCAACAGGACTCTGAGACATTATCACGGAGAGACAACCCATCTTGTGGCCATCTTGGGCATGTCCTCTACAGAGTTTTAAAGATGTGTGGCATTTTCACAACTATGGGCATAAGGGGGTATTTTATTTTTGTTCACTTCAATATCCTTATTTATTTAATTTTTAAAGATTTATTTATTTATTTTGAGAGAGAAAGAGAGAGAGAAAGAGAGAGAGAGAGAGACAGAGAGAGAGACAGGGAGAGAGACAGGGAGAGAGCGAGAGAATCCCAAGCAGGCTTTGCACTGTCAGCACCGAGCCCCATGTGGGGTTTGAACTCATGAACCATGAGATCATGACCTGAGCCGAAATGAAGAGTTGGATGCTTAACCAACTGGGCCACCCAGGTGACCCTCAATATCCTCATTTATAGATGAAAAAAATGATTTTCAGAGAAGAGTGACTTTCTGAAAGTCAAAAGCTAATTATTAGACAAAATAAAGTGAAAGACATACTCATTCCTTAGTCTAAAGCAGGGAACAGCAAAACTATGGTCTTTGGGCCACATATGGCCTGCTACCTATTTTTGTAAAAAAAGTTTTATTGCGGGGCGCCTGGGTGGCTCAGTCGGTTAAGCAACCGACTTCGGCTCAGGTCATGATCTCGCGGTCCATGAGTTCAAGCCCCGCGTCAGGTTCTGTGCTGACAGCTCAGAGCCTGGAGCCTATTTCAGATTCTGTGTCTCCCTCTCTCTGACCCTCCCCCATTCATGCTCTGTCTCTCTCTGTCTCAAAAATAAATAAACATTTAAAAAAAATTTTAAAAAAAGTTTTATTGAGACACAGACATGTTCACTCATTGATGTATTTTCTATGGCTGTTTTTCACTTTTCCTATACGACAGAGTTGAGGAGTTGAGGAGTTGCGACAGACTGTAAACCTCCGAAGTTGACAATATTTACCATTTGGCTCTTTGCAGAAAAAGATTTCCAACCCCTGGCTTAAAGGACTGTCAGCCTTATTTTATAGTTATATTACAAGTTCTAAGTGATCATTATCATAACAGAATGCAAAATTAGAATAAGCTCTAGTAAAAATTAATTTGGAGTCAGCACTTGGGAATACACAGTTTTCTGACACAAGTATTTCAGGGTGAGTATAGGTGAAATGTAAGGAACATTTTAGGTTTGAGGATGGAGACTGTGAGGTGAAATAATGTGTGGGGATAAAAGGGGTTGAGAAGAGTTGCCTAAGGTGAACAGGGTCCCCTATATGGTGGTTTATTTAAGGATAAGAAATGAACAAAAGCATGTTCCCTTTAAGTGAGTGAAGGAGTTAAACGTGGTGTGATAGATGACCTCCAAAGATGGTTGCCATCATTTTCTTTCTTCTCTGTATTCACACGTTACTCCACTCATCAAGAAGTAGAATCTGTTTTGCCTCCCCTTGAATCTGGGCAGGCTCTGTGACTTGCCTCGATTGCAGAATATGGTGGAATGGAAGTGATGTTGAGCCAGTTCAGGGCCTAGCCTGTAGGAGACCTACCAGCTTCCCCTTGGTCTCTGGGGGAAGCCAGTCACCATGTAAGAAATTTAACTACCTTGAGACAACCATGCTCTGAGAAAGCCCAGTCTAGCCCGCTGGAGAGACCATCTGGAAGATCACCTACACACTAGATACCTGAGTGAGGACCTCACGGGCTGTCCAGTCCAGCCAAGCCTACACTTGAAAACAGCCTAGTCAGTGACACCAACTAATGGCCTGTGGAGCAGAAGAATGACCCAGCTGAGCCCTACCCAAATTTCTGACCCACAGAATTGTGAGAAATCAGAAATTATTTTTAAGCTACTAAATTTTTGGAATAAGATTCAGATAATGACCTATCATTTCAGATCTAAGGGGAAGAGGAGCTTTCTCTCCTGGAAAGTAGGAAAGAGTATTTGTAAATCAGTGGAATTCTCTAGGACAGCCATTTCATTTCACAGTAGGCATGTCTCCCCAAGGAAGGCCTGGATGCATTGGGGTGATACTTGGATCTCAGAATTTCTAATGGTCTGTGCAGAGGCTGAGAGTGGAAGGGTAATGAGAAATACAGGGATTTGAGGTACCTGGGTGGCTCAGTTGGTTAAGTGCCCAACTCTTGGTTTTGGCTCAGGTCATGATCTCATGGTTTGTGAGTTCGAGCCCTGCATCGGGCTCTATGCTGACAGCGTGGAGCCTGCTTGAGATCCTCTCTCTCTCTCTCTCTCTCTCTCTCTCTCTTTCTGCCCCTCCCCCACTTGTGCATTCTCTCTCTCTCTCTCTCAAAATAAATAAATAAACTTAAAAAAAAAGAAATACAGGGATTCCAGACAACCCTGTTTTTTCTATTCCTCTTTCTCATTCTTTATAAATTGCATGTTTATCTTGTTCTTTCCTTTCTAGACAAATCTGTTGAATGTACAATGTTGAACATAGATAATTTGTTTGGAAATATGTGTAACGCTCTTTTTTTTTTTTCCTTTTTTACATATTTAATTGTTTGAAAGTTGTTGAGGTTAAATAGGACCAGAAAACATATGGGAAGACATTTAAACAGGAGATTTACAGATTGTATTCTGTACGAGGATATATCCAGAGGCCAGATATTAGCTTAAAGGAATGGAGACTTTGGCAGTGGGAGGGTTCTAGGCATCATGAGAAATCTGGGGCTGGGGACTTTATAGTGGAGTAAATTGGATAGGTCTAGAAAGGGCATCCCAGAAAACAAACAAACAAATAAACAAATTTGATCCTGAATGAGGAGCTAACCTGGTTGGAGAAGACCCCACAAAAAAGTACAAAGAAGAAGGTAACTCTAAGATGGAGGTAAAAACCTTTTATTCTAGGGGGTGGATGGCTTTTCAAGAAAGGGATGTTTAGCACCAAAAGGTCAGAAAATAATCTGTAGTGATGAGTATCTATGTTCTTTAAAAACTTCATGCAGACTGATTGATTTATGTCTTGTTCTAAAGAAGATCTGTGCTCAGCATGTATTTTATGCCCTTGGAATTTCTTGTATTTTGATGAGCATGGAAGCACCCAGAAGGGAGAGACTACCATTTGCAGCTCTTTCCCCCACTATACTTAGGACAATGCCAGGAACAGACAGCGCTTGGTCATTTTTGTTGATGTTGATGATGATGATGAGGTTGATGATGATGACGATAGTGAAGACCAGGACTCTAGTCCTCACTGCATATTTATCTCAAGAAAAGGCGAAGAGAGGAGGCAGGCCTCCCTTAAACTATTAAAGGAGGGATTCAGGTGACAGATGGAGGCTGTGTTAATCAGGATTCTTTGGCTGCAAGTGGCGAACACTCCACCTAAACTAATGGAGGAATTTATTGGCTCAGATGCCAGAATAGAAAGGGTACACCCAGGCCTCGGGGTGACTGGAACCAGAGTTCTGACCAGAAGCTTATCAAGACTTCATTTCTCCATTCCTCTTCCTTTTCCCTCTGTCTGTCGGCCTCCTTCTCTCACATCATCTTCCTTCACAAGGCTTGGCCTGTGGCAACACTCTCAGCCTTGCCTCTCAGCTTCAGCACAGATGGCGGATGCTTTCCTTCCTCAGTTCCAGTGTGAGAGGCCTCGGGGAAGGGCTCTGATTAGCCCAGGTGGAGTCACATGCTCACATCAGAAGCAGGGAGCCTGTGGTGGACAGCCTTCAACCAGTACCAAAGCTAGTGAGAGCTGCATCACAGGAGCTACATATTTTCAGGAAGAGAAGTGCCAGGAAGGATGAAGGATGTGTCTCTAGATAGACAGTCACTCATCTGGGTCTGTACATTCCGGAGACAGACTTGCCAGGGCCCACTGATGGAAGGCAATGATTCTCTGGCAACACCGAGTCCCTGTGTCCTCTAGGTACATCTCAAGGTCTCCCCACTCCCCTCCAGAAGCTCCAGAAAGAGGTAAACACAGAAAGTGGAGCGACTGTCTGACTCACTATGTTCTGGAAATGGGTCTGGCTCTTGGCTTCCTGCCTGCCCCTCCATTGCTGGCTGCAGGGGGCAAGAGGGCACAGAGAGCTGGCAGTAACGAGCCCGGTGTGGGGTGTGGGAGGACACGTGGTGAGCCCTGGCCCAACTCTGTGATCAGCCTTCCGTGGGTTCAGGCAAATCACTTAACTGCTTCATCACAAAATACTTCAAATGTCTAGTCAAACTTTCTTCTCTCATGCCGTAAGTACCTGGAAGCTTTTAGATAAAAAGATACTAGTCTTTGTCTCTGTTTCTCTTCTGGTTAAGGAGGTCGGTCAATTTAGAGGCAGAACAGTGAGGCAAGAAGGCTATGGATGCCTCCCTCTTCTTTAAGAGTAAAAAAGAGGAGCCAGTTTTTCTCCAATGACTTCATTCCACCCTTCTGGGATCCTGTTTCCAGGTTGGGCACACTGCATGACACATGATGTAATTCTCTGCTCAGAGAGCCTCCAGCCTAATATGGCAAATAAGGAGGGGCCCCAATCCCAAGCTTTCAGAGGAGTGAGAGGTCACTTCTGCTGGGGCAAAGCCTTTATAAAGAAGATACATTTGATCTAGAACGTGAAGGAAGTAGAAGATTTTCATAGAAGATATGAGTTAGGCATTTATAAAAGAAATCGTGTGAGCTACGAAGCAGAAAAATCTGCTTAGGGAATAGAAGGTACAGTAACTAGATGACACAGAGATGTGTGTTGGACAGTCGTGGAAAAGAGAGGAAGGCAAACTGGAAAGTACATGGCAGCTAGGACTTTGGATGTTGTGGCATATAAGACTTCAGATTTTATCTGGTGGGAAATGGGGAGCTGCTGGAGGATTCTGGGCAGGATGTACCATTAAAACAGGACTACTTTTGGGGCGCCTGGGTGGCGCAGTCGGTTAAGCGTCCGACTTCAGCCAGGTCACGATCTCGCGGTCCGTGAGTTCAAGCCCCGCGTCAGGCTCTGGGCTGATGGCTCGGAGCCTGGAGCCTGTTTCCGATTCTGTGTCTCCCTCTCTCTCTGCCCCTCCCCCGTTCATGCTCTGTCTCTCTCTGTCCCAAAAATAAAAATAAAAAACGTTGAAAAAATAAAATTAAAAAAAAAAAAACAGGACTACTTTGAAGAGGACTGTCTGGTGGCTGTGTGCATGAGGGACTGGCCAGGGGACAGAACTGAAATGATACTGCAGAAGAATGGAAATTCTTCTGAATTATCCCCAAAACTCCCCAAATGCCTGGAGCAGATTTTTGTTCCTTGCAAGCAAATGACTCCTAAGACAAAGCAGAGTCATGAAGACACAGAAATCAAGAAAGCAAGGGTTAAAAAGAGAGGCATGGCCAACAGTGCTAAATGCTTTCAAGAAGTCAAAAAGGCCAAGGATTGAACAAGCAAATGGATCTTGCAACTTGGAAGGCACGGATGACCTTCAAGGAAGCTGTTTCCTTAGAGAAGAGAGAGGAGCTGGGTTGAGGGCAGAGGAGAGTGGACGGGCAGCAGTGTGGCTGACTCACTGAGGACCAGAAGGGCACAGGAAGGCCTTGGATCCTGGCTAGGGGACACAGTTAAGTGACAGTTTTGCCATCATGCACCATGCCTGTGCATATTTGTGGGTAAGAGGAAAAGACCCCAGAAGGCAGTGGATTTAGAGGGACCCAGCAGGACGTGTAGGAGGTGGAGCAGACAGAGTCTAAAGCACCAGCCATCTAAGCTCCGATCGCCCGGAATTAAGAGAAGAAGAGAGGAAGGCAGGATGGGTGAGAAGTCAGGACGAGGTGGAAGAGAGCAACCGGGAAGTTGGTGCCCAGAGACCTTGGTCTGCTCCTAGGTAAAGAAGAAGTAAGGTTCTGTGGTGCCTGGGTGGCTCAGTCAGTTAAGCGCTGGATTTCAGTTCAGGTCACGATCTCACTGATCGTGGGTTCAAGCCCCGTGTCGGGCTCTGTGATGACAGCTCAGAGCCTGGAGCCTGCTTCAGATTTTGTGTGTCTCTCTCTTTCTGCCCCTCCCCCACTCACGCCTTGTCTCTCTTTCTCTCAAAAATAAATAAACATTAAAAAAGTTAAAAAAAAAAAAAAAAAGAAGTGAGGTTCTTAGTGTCCACAGAGGACACTGTGGAAGTCACGGCTTAAGGAAGGAGGAAGAAGTCAAAGTAACAACTGAGGAGCTAATACATGGCAGTTTTCCATGGTAAATGGGGCATGCAGGGTGAGCCACCTCAGAGGGTGAAGTAGGGACAACTTGAGGGGTGGTAAGAGGCAGAAGGCAGGGGCGGGACAGGGTTAGCTGAGGGGGCAGGGAGGACACGCTTTGCACCAGGAGTGAAGCAATTAGAGCAGGGGGGCCAGGACAGGGGCCAGGGGGTCCACCAGAGGCAAGGCACAGGCAGAGGTGGAGTGCAGGCATGGCTGTCTCAGGGAGCCCCACTCAGGATGGGAGCCGGCATTCACGGTCTTAGATCTGGAATGGGGGCTGCCTGCCCTCAGTCCCTGGGAGTGGCTGGGTAAAGGTGGTGGGAACATCCTTTCTAGGGAGCGAGTGGGCTCTGTGGCTGCAACATGGGGGCAGCAGAAAGTGCACCGGACTTGGAGTTCGAACAGAGAGGCTGAGAGGCAGTGTAGCTCTGTGGTGAGGAGCGTGGCCCAGAAGTCAGACCACCCGAGGGCATATCACCCGCTCTGCAACTGTCTACAGTGTGGGTGTCCTCGGGCAAGTCACCCCAGCCTGTCCACGCCTATTTCCTGAAATCAGCCCCCCTGCCCTAGGGTCGTGCTGAGAATGAAGGTAATACATGTAAAGTTGTTAGTACAGTGTTGGGCAAAGAGCAAATGCTCACTAAACACTAATTAGTATGTCTGTCTTCTCCCACATACACTTGGTGCCTCACACGTAATGGGAACTCGATAAATATTTTTGAAAGAATGAATTATTAGGATTATTACCTGGGTAGCCTTGAGCAGAGAAGACTGAGCTCTGCAGAGTTTTGGATTATATTTTATTCTTCTAGCCCCTAACACAGTGTTTGCTAAAGGAACCTGCTTACATTCTCTAGGATTCAGTTTCCTCATCTATAAAGGAGAGCTAATAATATTTGCTCTACCTGAAGGTCAAATGAGTTAACGTCTGTAAACTGTGACACAGCTGTAGGTTTTGCATGTGCACGCACCCACCCGTGCGTGTGCGTGTACGTGCGTGCACGCACACAATATATGGCTGTTGTCTGCAGCACAGGCAGCCGTGTGGGCCCCCGGAGAGCTCTAGCTCTTCTGCCCTACCCGACAGGAGCTGAATGATAGGCCCATCGAGCTGCAGGAAGCCCTGTGAAAGGGCGACGATAGGAATTTGTTGAGGGCCTGGTCAGAAGGTGTCCGTGGTTCTCTCCAGCAGGGACGGAGTCCGGAGCTGGGCACTAGACTGGACATGAGGTATGCAGGAGCTGCTTTAAGTCAGCCTGCCCTGATGCCTGCATTGGACAAGCAAGGAGACACAGGAGACACAGGTGACTAGCCACGGCTCTGGGGAGGGGGAGAGAACAGAACAGCTCTTGGATGGCGAAGGGCAGGGCTTCACGTGAAGACAAGGACCAGGTGGGCTCCTGTCGGTCACAGCTCACGAGGGAACGGAGATGGCCATCTTCAGCTTAGAAAAGCCCCGTCCTTCTAGCCCAGGGGTCTGTCCAACCAGAGTCCTGGCCCAGACTCTAGCTGGGTGGCTAGTCTCTTTATGCTGATATGCTTCCCCCATGATGACTGTCTGCTTGGAATTTCTCCTTTTTTTTTTTTTAAAGTTTATTTATTTTGAGAGAGACAGAAGACAGCACGAGTGGGGGAGGGGCAGAGACAGAGAGAGAGAGATGGAGAGAGAGAGGGGGGGAGAGAGAATCCCAAGCAGGCTCCACGCTGCTAGCTGCGGAGCCTGACGTGGGGCTCGGACCCACGAACCGTGAGATCATGACCTGAGCCGAAACCAAAAGTCAGACCCTTAACCAACTGAGCCACCCAGGTGCCCCTTGGAATTTCTAATTTAAGTCACTGTTGGCGTCTCCCCACCCCCACCCCTGCCCTGTGCCTATCAGGATACATGGGCCATGCTGTGTTGGCCCCATCCCTGCCTGGATCTTCACATGCTCTCTCCAGATCCTGTGGATATACAGTACTGCTTGCTGGATTCCACTCCCTATACACCCTGCGATCCCATCCCAATGGGAAAATCAAGTTCCTTCCAGTTTTTTCTCATCCTGCAGCTAATGGGGGCATGCCTGGCTGTCTTAAGAAATAATAGTTGGAGGAGGCAGCAAAAGCCTTCTAGTTGCTATGGAGTGTTAACTGATGAATTAAACTCTTCATTTTGATTTGAAGGAAATAGTCCTAGAAGAGACTCTTGCTTTAAAAAAATATAAAGCTGCCAACAATGAAAGGCATTCATTCAGAGGGGTCTTTGTTGCCAAGCTGGCTTGAATTCCCTTAGCCATGCATTAACACTAATCAGAATCTGGCTGTTGGAGCAAATGTGCATTAAAAGTTTAGCGATAGAAAATGTTGTGTGTTAAGTATTAGCGACAAAGTACCAGATGTACCTAGATAGTTATTCTTTAAAGTGCTTGCAGTATAAAATTACCTACCTGAATGGCAATTAAAAATAAACAGCTATTTTAATTAATAATGAAAGGTACACAACTATAACCTAAGATATTAGGTAATTCAGACATTTTACGTTTGAACTATCCAGCTAGAGTAAAGCCCCAACTCGAACTGGTACGCTGTGATTACAGAAGACTGGCAGGAAGATCCTTGCTACTCAAAGTGTGGGTGGGAACAGCTGGCACCTGCAACATTTGGGGTCATGTAAAAAATGCAAAATCCTGGGCCCCAGATCTCTGACTCAGAACCTCCATTTAAACAAGATGCTTGGGTGACTCACATACACAGTGAAGTTTGAGAAGGGTTGATCTGATCAGTGTTTCTCTCTCTGTCTCTCTCTCTTTTTTTTTAAGTTTACTTACTTATTTATTTTGGGTGGGGGGAGAGAGAGAGAGAGAGAGAGAATGAGAGGGGGAGGGGCAGAGAGAGAGAAAGAGAGAATCCCAAGCAGGCTCCATGCTGTTAGCACAGAGCCTGATGCAGGGCTGGATCTCACGAACTGTGAGATCATGACCTGAGCTGAAACTAAGAGTCTGACCCTTAACCGAATGAGCCACCCAGGTGCCCCATGGATCAGTGTTTCTCAAAGAGAAGCCTGGCAACCATTTAGATCTGAAACACCTAGAGAGCTTGGTAATTCCTGAGCCCCATCCAGACCTACTGAATCAGGATGTCCAGACATTGACTCCAGGAATCCAGCATTTCAAATAATCTCCCAGGTGGTTTTCATGCTCAGCAAACTGTGAGACCCATTCAGTCCTTCCAGGTCTTACTGAGGTCCACTTGAGGGCCAGGTGACAAATGGCATCCTGAGTCCAGTACGAAAGAATTTGGATGGTCATCATCTCTGCCATTTAGGAGTTTATAACAACATTGCTAGAGCTGAACATGTAGAGAACAGGCTAAGGTATAAATACCTAGAAGGATTATATATTGAGTCTATATATTCATAACGCATCTGAGTCTTCCTTCCATACTTGTGGAAATGCATTCTCCCTGAGGGTAGAGAATAACAGACACGTTGTCCTTATCCTTCTAGCTCTTTTCCTGTTGCCGAGCTGACTTCTACTCCAAGGGGCCATTCATTTTTTTGGGCTGTTGGGCCAGGCCCAGCCCACTGCTCAGCCACCTGAGTGTCCTCCTCAGGGAAGACAGGAAACCAGTGATTCACTTCAGTAGCCTTTTCCTCTAAACTCTCTCCTCTCCTCGTGCCCATCACCCCTCGCAAGAGCCAGCAGGTCCGGGCCCTGTGCAGCTGTGCCCAAGTTGTTCCCAAACCACAGGTCAGGAAAGGGGCAGATCAAGCCTAGGCATCTGCGAGCACTCAGTCCTTGGGGATGGCACGAGGTTTCTTCTTTTCCTTTTGATGTCTGTATTGGTTCCTTTGGAAAGAGAGAGATGCAAACCATAATACTCTTTCTTAGAGATAAGAGAAAACCAGCCAGCATCTTTTGAAATTCAATGTACGACAAGGGAGATGGGGCAACGTGTGATAGGAGCCTGGCTGGAGGTCTCTGTAGACTCAGAAGCTTCAATAAATGGTAAGCGGGCCAGCCCTCAACAGTGGTCCTTCAGTGGAAAAATGTGTAAGTTGGTCTAACGTGGCCCTGATCTTAGGACTCAAAACACGCCATGCAGTTGCAGAATGCTTTCTGGTTTACCCACATGTATGACTTAATCTTCTCAGCGATCCAGTAGGGGTCATTATTCGTCTCCCCTCCCCCTTTCAGTGCAAAACTAAAAGGCCAGAGGTTAGTCATGTGCCTGGAGAGCTGGGAAGGGGAGGGCTGGGCCTTGAATTTGCTTCCTCTGACTTCAAATTCTAGTTTCTTTTCACCCAACAATAATGCCTTATTCTAGTCATGAGCTAACATATTATTTTAACTAGACCAGGGATTCCTGTTGGCACAGCTCTCTCCAAATTATACCACTGAGTGCAGAACCAGCACGTGACACTCCCTCAGCAGGTGCGGTGGCCAAAAATGCGTTGCTGCTTCTTTACTTTGCAGCTCTGGCAAACTCTCGGAGGTATAGGTGAAAAACCAATGCCAGATGGCTCTTGCGGAGAAGCCTCAATGGCCTGGCTGCTGTGGGATCACCCTGGGAGGAATGTCTTTGCAGCTGGAGAACATGGAGGCCCACGCTGGACCCCGGACCACACAAGCCCCACGCGGCGGACCGGACCTAACTTGGCTCAGTGCCACTTTCAGTGTTCAAGGACAGCCCTGAAGTGAAGTGAGGAGAAGTTGCTGTAGTGAGAGCAGCATCCAGGAGGCATTCTTGCTCGTGTCGAGAGCCCCCTCCAGGCCTGGATGTGGATGGTGATGAAGCTCGATGGTGACAGCAGAAATAATGCTCCTGTTCGCACAATCATCGGACTCAACGGATAAATGCAGACCTGTTGTCAGAAATGACAATCTGGGTACTACAAATAACTAGCTCAACGTTGTGATCGCTGGAGCTGAGGTTCAGGAGGGAGAAGGAAATCTGGGTAGGAATCTACAGTGATCAGGAGATTCTGCCCCTGGAAGGGTCTTCAAAGAGCGGAGAGGGCTCCTGACAAAGCCTGCTTGCCCACATCCAAGAATGAGGCGTGTCCCTTTGATGTGCCCTTCTCCTCCATCTTTGTGTGAAACGATTCCCGTATAGAAAGTGTGTGCCAGGACCGTGCTGGGGCCGCGCACTCCTGTATTAGCTTCCTAAGGCTGCCGTAACAAGTTACCACAAACTGGATGGCTAAAAAGAGAAATGTATTCTCTCATAGACCTTGAGGCCTGAAGTGCAAAATCAAGGAATGGGCAGGGCTGTGTTCCTGGACCTAGAGGATCTAGGTGAGAATCTCTTCCTGGTCTCTTCCAGCTTCTGTGGCTACAGGTGTCATTTGGCTTGTGGCCGCCTCGCTCCAATCTCTGCCTCCACAGTCCCAATGCCTCCTCTTCTCTCAAAACCCCCTCTGTTGGTCTCTTTTAAGGAAGGATGTGATTGCATTTAGGGCCCACCCAGGTAGTCCAGGATAAGCTCTTCTCAAGGTCTTTAACTGAATCGCATCTTTTGCCATTAACATATCACTGGATCCAGGAAGTGGGGAATGGACCTCCCTTTTGGGGCGCCACCATCCAACCCACTACAGCCCCCTCTGAATTAACTCTTATTTTCCCATGAAACATACCAGTTAGGATACTAATAATAGTAGCTGGGGAGCATACTAGGTGCTTCAAAGGCATTAGCTCAACTGATCTTGCCGACAGCTCTGTAAGGCCAATATTTGCATTCCCCATCACAAAGAAAGAACAGAAGCTCTGAAGTCCATATTCCTTCAGCTGCACCAGAGCTTTTTGGTTTGTGTCCTGTGGGGCTCAAAGGTCTTCAAGGACCCCACAGGGAAGAGGAGAGGATGAGTAAGACCCTGAGCCTCTAACCCTCTTCACCACAGTTCCACCCAGACCTGATTTAGACATTAGAGGCTGCAGAAGAGTTTTTTTTTTTTGTTCCAAAGGGTTACACTGAGAAAGTAGTTTGCAAATCACAGCACTGTGGCCCACTGCCTTGTGCCGTTTGGGCAGGGGCCTGGGTTTAGGAGCCCCACCTCTGGAGGCACACTCACCTGGGTTCAAATATGCTCGCTATCCTGTCCTTGTTCTGTGTCCTCAGGCAAGTTACCCAACCTCTCTGAGCATCGTATTTTGCATCTGTGCCATGGAAACAATAATAGTATCTACCTCAAAGGGCTGTTGTGAGAACTGAATGGGATCATGCACTTATAGTGCTGACAAAGGGCTCAATAGAGAATAGCTATTCTTGGGGTGCCTGGGTGGCTCAGTCGGTTAAGCATCTGACTTCAGTTCAGGTCACGATCTCCTGGTCTGTGGATTCGAGCCCCGCGTCGGGCTCTGTGCCGACAGCTCAGAGCCTGGAGCCTGCTTTGGATTCTGTGTCTCCCTTTCTCTCTGCTCCTCCCCCACTCACATTCTGTCTCTGTCTCTCTCAAAAAAAAACATTAAAAAAATGTTTTTAAAAAGAACAGCTATTCTTTTTATTGTTCTCTTCATTGGCTTGTGCATAACTGATCAGTTCCCCTGACATTCAATCTGGAACCCCTTGAAAATAAAAATGTTTCTCCATACAGGTGGGTCCAGCTGTTTTTCCCTCATTAGAGTTTCTAGAGGAGAGGGGTGGTGTTATCTCAGGGCAATGATGAGCAACGTCACTCTTCCTGGCTCGTGTTTGAGGGCGCTGTCACCCACCCTATGCCCAAAGGGTCTGAGTCACATTCAGGCCGGTGAATACAAGTTTCTGCAGCCATTGCCTCTGGAGTCCACAAAGAGGCTGTGATGACAAAACTTGTAAAGGTGAGCCCTGGAGGGAGGAGTGTGACCTTCTTGACATCTGCGATCATCGCAAAGGTTTATTTAGCAACATCTGTGGGGTTCTAGATGATCTTGGCCTCCGTGGCCGAGGGCAACTCCCCATAAGGTGCTACATAAGTGGCACAGGGAAGCTTGCCTGCCTCTGTTAAGGGCTTACGATTACATTTGCCATCAGATGAATGAACACGTGGGTTCCAGGAGGCAAGCTGACTGACACCAACTTCTTCAATATATTCCAAAACAGCTGCTTTAAGCACAGGTTCTGATTGAATTTTAGAATGTGTCATAATGAGAGCTCAGCATTTATTGACTTCTTGCCGCCAGCCAGGCACTGGGCTGAGGACTTTATCTGCATGTTCTCATGTTCCCCCTAAATGAACCAATTATCCCTTTTCACAGATGAGGTGCAGGAGGTCAAGTGACTCCCCGAAGGTCACGTAGTTGTGAAGTCGTGGTGTACCATGAGACTAGGGTGTGCGTGAGTCTCTGGAGGCAGTGTGTGCTCTCTATCCAGCCATGACCCTGCTCTAGGACCAGCGTTCTTGAGAAAGATCTCGTACTGCCCGCTCTTGTGCATCATCATTTCAGGCAGGATCTTATCCCGATCGTTGAAAATAAATGTTATAGTCAGAAACGGTGGTGGTGTCAGAATGGCTAACATTAACAACTCAGGCAACAACAGATGTCGGCGAGGATGCGGAGAAAGAGGATCTCTTTTGCATTGTTGGTGGGAATGCAAGCTGGTGCAGCCACTCTGGAAAACAGTGTGGACGCTCCTCAAATAACTAAAAATAGAACTACCCTACGACCCACCAACTGCACTACTAGGTATTGATCCAAGGGATATGGGTGTGCTGTTTCGAAGGGACACATGCACCCCCATGTTTATAGCAGCACTATCAACAATAGCCAAAGTATGGAAAGAGCCCAAATGTCCATCGATGGATGAATGGATAAAGAAGATGTGGTGTGTATGTATATATATATATATATATATAATGGAGTATTACTCAGCAATCAGAATGAAATCTTGCCATTTGCAACTACGTGGCTGGAACTAGAGGGTATTATGCTAAGTGAAATTAGTCAGAGAAAGACAAATATCATATGATTTCGCTCATATGAGGAATTTAAGACAGAACAGATGAGCACAAGGGAAGGGAAGCAAAAAGAATATAAAAGCAGGGAGGGGAATGAAACATAAGAGACTCTTAAATATGGAGAATAAACAGAAGCTTACTGGAGGAGTTGTGGGAGGGGGGGTGGGCCAAAGGGGCAAGGGGCATTAAGGAATCTACCCCTGAAATCATTGTTGCACTATATGCTAACTAACTTGGATGTAAATTTAAAAAATAAAAATAAAAATAAATTAAAATAAATTAAAAAAAAAGAAAAGAAAGAGTGGTGGTTAAGCAAAACAAAACAAACAAAAACACCACCATCATCAACAAAAACCCAAACAAACAAAAATTTGCTTTGGGCCAGATTCTCTTCTAAATCACAGAAACGTGCAACCACAGCTTAAAAGGTACAAACACTAACACAGACAGACCCATTTCTTCAAGGCACAGTGGTGTGCCAGGGTGACAGATACACTCTCAGATGGAGATGTCAGGGGCAGAGAGAACTTTCTGGAAAGTGCACTTGGAGAAGCAGGGCACTCATTTTAAGAGAAGAGGCATCACTCTGGTGAAGGGAAGGAAATGCTCTAAAAAGATTTTGGGACCAAGGTGTGCCTGGCACTGGGGGGCTCTCTGCAGGGGCCAGTGACAGATTTCTTAGAAAGAGAGAGAGGAACCGAAGTAAAGTGCAGACAGAGAAAGGGAGGGAGGGATGGCAGAAGCAGCAGCGTGTCTCTCCTGCGGCCCTGGGGAGGGCCTGCTCTTAAGGGCGTCAGCACCGTCAACAGAAGCAGCAGCCGATACTCACTGAACACTCATTATAAACCATGTGCGCTGTAGCCAAATGACCCCCTTCAATCTTCACAACAGCTCTGTATGATAGAAACTATTATTACCCCTAGTTTACTGATGAGGAAATGAAGGCTCAGCAAAGTTAAGCAACTTGCCTGAGGGTGCACAGCGGGAAAGCAGCCTCAGCTAATTTAAACCCAGACCTATGGGCCTGGAGCTTGTTCTGACGTGGCTTTCTTCTTGTTTTCCCTCTGGCTGATCCCCATACTCAGTCTTCTGAAGGTGGCACATGTTGTTGCGGTGAGGACTGTCCCTTGCTTTGACTGTATCTACTGCATTAGAGTATGATAGACTCAAGGAGCCTACGTGGCTCAGTCGGCTAAGTGTCTGACTCTTGATTTTGGCTCAGGTCATGATCCCATGATGATTCCTGACCCAGGGCCCCGCATCGGGCTCTGGGCTGACAGT
The DNA here is from genome assembly GCF_018350215.1 of Panthera leo. Classification (NCBI taxonomy): domain Eukaryota; kingdom Metazoa; phylum Chordata; class Mammalia; order Carnivora; family Felidae; genus Panthera; species Panthera leo. Next base: position 56,489,904 of record NC_056689.1, read on the forward strand.
GAGAAGCCTGCTTAGGATTCCCTCTCTCCCTCTTCCTCTCTGCCCCGCCCCCCTGTGCTAGCACATGTGCTCTCTCTCAAAATAAATAAATAAACACTAAAGAAACAAGAGAGTGTGATGGACTCTCCACTCAGGAAGTTGGGTCCAAAGTGGGTGAGAAGTCAAAGACACATTTGGTGGGGGTGGGGGTGGGAGCAGAGATGGTGGGGGAGGGGTTTAGAAACAGGACCTGGCAAGTTCTTCAACACATACATAACCTCTCGCCACTTCCTGCAACACTCGGGAGAAATGTTTTTGAATCTAGGGGTACTGGGACCCGTCCTTTGGGGCCCTCCTCCCTCCCATCTCTGTACCACCCACCAGGGCTGCACAGGGGGACATCGCTTCCTTCTTTGCCTCCTCTTACCCCTGCATAGGTCCTGTTGCAGCCCCAGCATTAAAGCGGGGGGCTTCTGGAAACAGGATACTCATAAAAAGGGTAATTTCATGATACACCTCTGGCTCTCTCAGCCCCAGGGCACCTTAGGTGAAGGATGCAGTTTAAAGACAGAATTGGGCATTCTCTGCCTTCTCAGGCTGGAGGAGAGGATGGGTACGTCACATGCCAGTTGGCAAAAGAAAGGGGACAATTTCTTCCCTTTCAAAGACATTCCAGTGCATTTAATGGAGATAGCAGTGGGGGACGTTAGAAATTAGTCACCCTTTTAAGAAATCAGCGATCTCTTGCTGCCCTAATCCATTGTCTAAACTCTATTTGGAGAGCTACAGCATGTGCTTTAAAAAAAAAATTAATAAACTTAATTTTTTAGAGCAGTTTTAGATTCACAGTAAAATTAAGCAGAAAGTACAGAGAGTTCCCATACACCCCCTGTCCCCATACACGCACAGCCTCCCCTACTCTACTATCGACATCCTTCACCACAATAAGTACATTTATTACCATCGATGAACCTTCATGGGCACATTATCACCCCAAGTCCACAGTTTACATCAGGGTTCATTCCGTGTACATTTTATGGGTTTGGAGACTGTCCTTTGTTAATCTGATAGGAAAAGGAAGAGGCTCCCGGCCACTCACTGGGGTGAGGCTACAGCCAAGGTTAGCCCCTAACCCTCGATTAGCCCTCACAGCCACACCTTCATTGCCTGAGAATATGACCAACTGGTCCTTCAGGGACAGGTAACAAGAAAGAGAGGCACAGAGAATCCACCGGCATGAGACCAACAGGAGTAAATTCCATGGGACTCCTCCCCTCCCCCACCAGCCCCAGCTGCTTTAAGGAGGGCTGTCTCGTGGTTTATTTTCACCTCAGATAACACCGAGATGAGACTAGGAGACTCGTCTGGATGTCCAAGAACAGCAGGACTCTCCATTCAAGCCTTAGGGCCTATATTAGCGAGTGTGAAGGAGCGTCAGGCTGCTCTGTGACACAGAACAAATGAGCCTGTGGAGTCAGACCTGGTTCAAGCCCCGGCTCTGGCAGTTACCAACAATACGTGCAGGACTGCTATAAGAGGGGATGAGTAGCAAGCTTGTGGATCAGGGGTCCCACAACCACCCCAGGCTCAACGACTCTTCGGGAGGATTCTCAGAACTCAGCATATGGTACTCACAGCCACAGAGAAGGGGTACAAAGTGGAATAAACAAAGGGAAAAGGTGTACTGCACGAAGTCTGGAGGAATAAGCTTCCAAGAGTCCTCCCGCAGTAGAGTCACAGAGAACACACTTAATTGCCAAGCAAGAGGCTGTGACAACATGTGTGAAATGCCGTCCACTTGGAAAGTTTATCTGAGGCTCAGTGCCCAAGGTTATTTTAGGGGCTGGTCATGTAGGCATCCTCTGCCCACTGTGTGCCCAAATTCCAGACTCTCAGAAGGAAAGCAGGTGTTCAGCATACACCATAGTGTGTATCAACAACTTAGGCTCAGTGGGGCGTCTCATCAGTGCTGGGGATAGTGGGAATTCTCCCCAAATCCAAGTTACCAGATGCCGGCCAAGGGTCAACCTTGGAAGCAAAGCTCTCGACGGAGAACAGTTTTAGGCCTGCTACGTTAACTCTTTTCTGAACAGCCTGCTTCATCGTTTGGGACATAGTAGATGTTCCAATAAAGTGTAGCTATCATTGCCAGCAGTGTCAATTTCTGTGCCTTTCTCCGTAGGAAGAAGAGCTCATCGTACCAACACTAGTGTCCTCTAAGTCAAACCAAGTACCCGCTTGGAAAATAAAGAATAGTGTGCGTACAAGTGCACACACATATCTGTACACACACCAGTATCTGAGGGAAAAGTAACTGCTTACATAAGAAACCCTTCCCTCTTCAAATGTGGAATCATTCTTCTCTCACCTCTGGTCTTAGTCTGTCATTTATAATTCTGAAGAGCATGCTTTCTGTATCCTCTGTTGAGTGACTGATAAAAGTGGGTTCATCAAGGAAGGACCCAGGACAGGGCCCCAGGCACTCTATTTAAAGCCTCCCTCAGGCCTTTGATTCAACCTCAGGGCATGATCCCGCTAAGAGAATGATCATGTGGCTCATGGGTCAACATATTAGTTACTATAATATGTGGGGAGGCTGTTAACTGCTTCACTAAAATAAAAATAAACTATGTCTACAGCATTCTGCCAATCTACCAGCCAAATGCCTTCTTGCAAGGGAAACACGGTTAGTTGGTATGTGGATTATTCTTAGGCAGCCAGTGCCAGCTCATGGTGATCAAACACAGTGTCCTAAAAACTTTCAAGCCATTTGTTTGAACTCACTCTTCTTTAATTGAGAGATACACTCCTTTCTCCTCCCATCTGAAATAATTTGCCTGTTCTCTTCTCTGCACCATTTTCCAGGATCACCACGTGTCATTAAGAGCATGATTGTGAGCTCCCCAGCCCTTGAGATGCACTTTGTCCGGTGATTTCATTTCAGATGACCAGATGTGCACCTCACCTGCCTTAGGCTGCAGGTCCCTTAGTAGATGATTGGTTCTACCCATTCGAGTCTGAAGGCCCCTCCTGGAGAAGATGGAAGTCAACAGAAGTTGTAAGTTATACTTCCTTCTACAACATTACATTCTTGTAACATTATATTCTACCTGCCTCTCCTAATCTTTGCCTCATCCTTTGTTATCCCAAACAAGACATCAATGTACTCCGGGACATCAATGATTAGGAATAACAGTCATTAAAAAACTCACCAAAATTATAGGAAGCTCATTATACTATTCTGCCTACTTTTGCATATGCTTAAAATTCTCCAATATAATTTTTTTCCCCAAAAGCCAATGAAAATAATTTCAGTGATATTAGAAAACATTAATTAGCAGACTGGATCTTGGGTCAGAGGGAAAGGAGGGGAGGGACTGAGCATGTGTCCAGGGAGCAGCCCAACCAGACATAGGATCTTGAAGAAATCATCAACCTTTCCGAGGCCTTACAATCCCAAATCTAAGAGCCAAAATGCACTCTCTCTTAGTTACTCCTTCCCTTTGAGTGGTGACGGCTAAGGAAGAGAATTTTGACTCCATATGAGCATAAACGTGCCAATGTTCACATGCACTGATCTCATGCCTTACCCTACAATACACACCTACCCCCCCCCCCCCCAGGCTGGCATCTAATTTTAACAGTAACTGGTTAACCTCCACATGCACTTGTGCTTCTGCCTTCTTTGCCAGTGTCTTTTAGAACACAAGATCCCAGAAGACAGTTCCCATGTCTTGAACTTTCTTTAGGAAGATTCGGAACATCACCGCGCCCGGGAAGCAACAAACCCCTACTCCTGGGCACGCAGCCTCCACACCTCCACCCCACGCCCATCTGAAGTTGGGCCTGGGGTCACAACGACTGGGTCTCTCTGTCCAGTTTTTCAGTCAACACTCCAGGCAAGAAAAAAGAGGAGAGGCTGAGAGGCCAGCAACAGCCTTCTAGAACAAGCCCAGGAGGGGCGGATCACAGCCAGTACCTAAGAGAAGTTTCTGATCCACAGAAAACAGGACACTCTGCCTCGGTAAGAAACACTCAGAGCCATTTTTCAAAACTAGCAGCTGTAAAGGAATGAATGCAGATCACCGTTTAGTGCGCACCGACACAGAGTCATTCCACCCTCAAAGAGCTTCACAGTCATTATTAAAGAACACATTTCAGAACATAATGTTATTAGGCTATTGATTGTTGTTGGTGTCGATGTTTAATTCAGTAACAGCTTGAGTGGTAGAGAGCTTTAAATGAAACGGATGCTCCAAAGACCCGCACAAACGCTACAATTTTCCACTGGGTTTCACAAGCGGCTTTGGCAATGCCGTGGGGACAAGGGGCTCCTGGTGCCGCGAGGTTTTTACAGGCGGGGAACTCAGGGGCCAGCTGCCGAGCAAGGCTCTGCGGTTTTTGGTACAGAAAATAGAAAAGGCGGAGAGTTCCACATGAATCCAAACAACATCCGCTCCCTCTGTCACCACGCATTAAATGATCCGGGACCGAAATTCAATACACACCTCGGGCACTCTTGCGGAACGGTACCCGCGCATCTTGGCGGTATCAACATCCCAGGAGGAATAGAGAAGCAAAAAAAAAAAAAAAAAGCTCTCCTCTGAACATACACAGAGATAAAAACCACAGTGGGAAACCCCCACTGGGACCAGGGGACTGAAGGTGCCAAAGGGATAGCCCGCCCACATTGCTGCATTTCCTCCCCCCTGAGGCTGGTGGGTTGGCAGGACCCCCGTGCTGGGCAGAAATTCCAGGGACAAGCAAACCTGAGGCTATACTGAGAGGCAGCCCAACCCCAGTGTCCATGGGGCCCTGTCGTCACCATTTCCTGTCCATTCCACCCCTGAAACCTTGCCTAGAACCAGCCCCCCACCATCCCTAGTTAGTACCTGCCTCTTGTTTCTGTTTTCATGCTCTCTTCTTTGGTCTGGACCAACGGTTCTCTAAATGTGGTCCCCTGACCAGCAGCATCAGCATCGCCTGGGAACTCGTTTAAAATGCAAATTTCTCAGACCCTACTCTAGACTAGTTACATCGAAACTCTAAAGATGAGGTCAGGTAATCTGTGTGTGTGTGTGTGTGTGTGTGTGTGTGTGTGTGTGTGTGTGTTTTCTTTAACATTTATTTATTTTTGAGAGACTGAGAGAGACAGAGCACAAAGGGGAAGGAGCAGAGAAACAGGGAGACCCAGAATCCAGGCTTTCAGCACAGAGCCCAATGCGGGGCTCAAACTCATGCACCGTAAGATCATGACCTGAGCTGAAGTCAGACACTTAACCGACTGAGCCACCCAGGCGCCCCCCATCTGTGTTTTTAAAAAGGCCTCCAGGTGGTTCTGATGCACGCTCAAGTTTGAAACCACTGGCTTGGACTATTGCAGCAATCTGTAATGGTCCCCTGTCTCCAGCCCAGCCCCCACACTGCCACCAGAGCCATCTTCTAACACACAAACCTAATCAGCCTCGGTGCCTGGCACAGCCCAGCATGTGGTAGGTGTATAATAAATGTTCATTAGCTGACTGAATGAAATATGACCTTTGCTTTTAAAACTCTGATGGCTGGCCACTCATGGCCTCTGCAGGATAACCCAGAAACCCCTCAATAAGCTAGAATAATATTTATCTGATTGTTATTTCTTCTTAGTACTATTTTTATTAGCAATTATCAGTTGTGGAATCCCTACATTATGCCATGCAATTTGGTGAATACCCTGGATTATGATATTTATTCTTTTTTAACCGGTCAACCCTGTGAGGTAGAGGGAGGGAGGTGCCCTTCACAGATGAGGAAACTGAGGCTCAGAAAGTTTGGGTAACTTGCCTAAGGACATACAGGCACCAAGGGGTGGGCTGGAGTTCAACACAGGTTTGTTTGTCTCCAAGGCTCATGTCTTAAATGTATTTCCTTCCCACATGAGACTTCAGTGACTGCTCTATGCCCTTCCCACCTACACGTTCTCTCTTGCTTGCGCTTGGGCTGTAAGTCTCTGTGAAGTCTTATCTGATGCTCCTTCAAGACAGAATGAACAACTTGCTAATTATACTAATGATCCGGTATTTTATGGTGGATGGCTTATGGGGGCCTAAAAACCCTTTGATGAGTATTTCTTGAACTGTAGGCCTTGGATCACCTGCGGAGCAGAGCCAGAAATGCAGAGAAATGCAGAGCCCCAGGCCATGCACCACTCCTGCCCCCAATTCTAACACAGTGGGCTTGGCGTGGGGTCCAGAAATGCCTCTCGCCTAGGCACCGCGCCCTCCCCATGGTTATTCTGCATGCTGATGTTGGAGCTCCACTGCCCTGGAGTGTGAGCTTGGCTTGTCCACATGGGTCCCCTGGGGCAAATGTATAGGGCTGCCACTTGACAGGCCATCAGAGAATGAATGGATGAGCCCTTGTCTTTTAAAAGGATTGAGGTGGGGTGGGGTGTCCCATAAACCCCTCATAGGAGAAAAGAAGCCACAGCAGAGGCAGGCTTTCCAGATGTGGCACCAGCTGTTGGCGCGCAAGAAACAAGCCTGAGTGTGACTTGAAGGCACATGTTTCGAACCACAAAAACTTGACATATCGACTTTGGCAACGCTTGCCGACCACGCCGTGCTGATAACGTTATTAACGCCGAATGTATTGGCCTGACCTTATCAGGCCTTATAAAGAGCACAGGAGTCTAATTAAGTTCAGATGCCAGCACCTCTAACTTCTTTCTCGAGAGCTACTGAGCCCATCATTTACCCTGATGTTCCTGAAATGGCTGGTCTTTAAAACCAAAGGAAGTGAGTCATTAGCATGTGTTAGGCGCTTGTCATGATTTGTGGTAAAACCAATCTGGCGCCCAGAGACAGGGTGTTTCATTTTACTCGTGTGATACCAGCCTGGCCGGGAGGCGACCCAGCCTTATCACCCCATCATACTCTCCACGGGGCTCTGCCCTCAGTCTCCTTCTGTTCAACCTGCACACAAATGAATTGGAAGGGACCCTGGTGGGCCTGCTGGTCAAATGGGCAGATGACACAGAGCTGGGGAGGAAACTAGGTCAGAACTGGTGTCAGAGCCAGGATCCCAAAAGGGACCTGTGAGTCAGGGGCTGCTGGCAGGTCTTATACTTGGACTATCTCTACCCTGAAACAAACATTAGATAGTAGCTGAAAATAACAGCAAACACTGGTGTAGAACAGGGTGCCAGAAACCGCTCTAAGGCCTTTATACACGCAAACTTGTACAGTCCTCAACACCCTACGCGGCAGGTTCTATTGTTACCCTCATTGTTAAGATGAGGAAACTGAGGTGAGAGCAGTTGAGCAACTTGCCCAGGAGACTGGAAACGCACCCACCAAATCGTCCTTTTCTTTGTAGCTGCCCAGTGTACTTAAATACCCCCATTGATGGAACACTCACTACCACTTCAACTCTTCAGGAAGTTATTCCTTCTATTGGTTGCAGTGAAGCTGTGTGAAAAAAAAAACTGGGTAGTTGAGCTGGAGACATTGGGATGTGAGGTGGCTGTCCCCCAAAGTATAAGTCGTTGAAGTCGCTGAGGGCTATACTAATAGAGATACACTGTATCAGCAGAAGGAGGTGACAGGGCCCAGTTCTTCCCTGGGCTGAACAGCCACACTGGGAGTGCGGTGCTCAGTCCTGGACAAGTCAGGGAACTCGGGAGGCTACAGTCAAACTGAGTTGTCTGGAGAAGGGTGATCCGGTCAGCGGGAGAAGGTGAAACCAGGACTTAGGATCTGATGAAGGAGACGGAGGCATCCGACTGGAAATGAGAAAACAGATGGGGCAGGGGGAGCAGTGTGATGGCTGTGCAGGAGAATGCATTCAGGCTAAGGGCAGAGCCAATGGGAGGAGGCAGGCAGGAAAGCCTGATTTTCATTTTTTCAAAAATTTTTGGTTTGGGATGGTTTTAAATTTACAGAAAAATTGCAAATATAGTACAGAGGGTTCCCCTATATTCCACACACCCAGTTTCCTCGATCGCTGACCTCCTACATTAATATGTGACTTTTGTTACACTTAATAAACTGATACTGAGACATCATTAACTAAAGTCCATATTCTATTCAGATTTCCTTTGTTTTCACCTGATGTCCCTTTTTTCTTCCAGACCCAACCCAGGATACCACCTCACATTTAGTGGTCAGGTCTCCAGAGGCTCCCCTTGGTTGTGACGGTTTCTCACTTTCTTTGGTTTCGATGTCCTGCACAGTATCAGGGGTACTGATCAGGTATTTTGTGGATGTCCTTCATTTGGGATCTGATATTTTTCTCACGGTTAGACAACGGCTACAGGTTTGGGGAAGACAACCGGGATAAAATGCCATGTTCATCACATCATATCAAGGACACATACTATCAATCTGATTTATTCCTGTTGATATTAACCTTGATCACGTGGCTGAGGTACCGTTTGCCAGATTTCTTCACTATAAAGTTACTCTTCCCCCTGCTTTCCGGACTGCACTCTTTGGAAGGAAATCACTATGTGAAGCCCACACGTAAGGAGTGTAGTCACGCTTCATTCACCTTGAAGGTGAAGTATCTACACACATTATTTGGAATTCTTCTATATGGGGGTTTATCTATTCTTGCTCATTTAGGTATTTGTTCAATCATTTATTTATATCCGTAGAGATTTGTTGATATTATTCTACGCTTTGGGTTATAATCTTACACTTCCTTGTTATTGTTTAAATTATTCCAGCTTTGGCTGCTGGGAGCTCTTTCAGTTGGCTCCTAGCCTCTTGGACATACCCATCACTGTGGATTTTTGACCAATTCCTTACATTCTACCACTAACAGGTGCTGCAGTTTCGTCTTATATATTTCCTGCCCTAGTCCTAGAATCAGCCATTTCTCCAGGAAGCCCTAGTTCCTTTTATTGGAGAATGGTTTTAGAAACCAAGACCTGGGGGCTAGATGTGCTCATTGCTACTGGGGTGTCCCTTGCTTCTAGGCCCTCTCAGATGACAGAGCAAGAAAGTATGTGTGTATCTAACCCATGTATGTATACATATTTATAAATATTTCTATAGTAACCACATGTATCTATATTGAGCTAAACAGGAGTTCACACTGATGTCTCCAACTCTATTACCACATAAATCATCCTATCCTAGGGGAGGCTGATTTTTAAGCAACAACATTGAGGTGATGTACGTGTTCACTAACCTTGTTGTGGTAATCATTTCACAATAAATATGTGTATTGAATCATCGTGTTATACACTTTAAACTTACACAATATGACATGTATATATCTACATAAGGTTGGGAAAAAAAACTCCAACATTAAAAGAAAGACATTCTGCAGATGTGGGGCTGGTTGCTTCTGTAGGTAGTAAGTGCTCCGTCATTGAGTGTATTCAAGCAGGCTGGGAAGCTACAAGTAAAGAGATCTGGTGGGCAGAATTGGAAAGTAAATTCACTTTGACTATGTTCAAGGTCCCTCCCCGCCCTATGACTGTTGAAACAGAAGTACCACTTGTGGAAAGAGCATATACGGCTTCCCGGAAAGATCCACTGTCATCTACCTTTCAGAAGTCTAGGATCCGTGCAGGGAGAGAGCTGGCATTTAGAACAAATAAACAAAGCACTATTCAACTGGTGGGAAATTTATGGCATTTGTAATCCAAAGAAGAGAAAACAGACTTAAAATATAAATGAAACTCAAAACGGTTTTAAATTCACAGATGACAGAGCCAGAATGGATTATGAAAGGGGATGATGCTGGTTTATGGGAGGGACACGTGCCAGAGGACTGACATCTAATAAGGAGTTAATCTTGCTGTCCTTTTGGAGTCCTGGGTATACGAGAGAGAAAGAGAGAGAGAGAGCAAGCAAGGGAAGGGGAGAGAGAGAGAGAGAGAGAGAGAATTCCAAACAGACTCCATGCTGTCAGCACAGGGCCTGATGCGGGGTTCGAACCCACAAACGATGAGATGATGACCTAAGCTGGGATCAAGAGTTGGATGCTTAATTGACTAGGCCACCCAGATGCCCCCAGAGAGATAATTCTTAATGTTTTACTACCAATGCTCAGCACCTAGTCAGGGAAAAGGGGGCAGCCCAGAGGCCAAGAGAGGAGACTAGGAACTGACCACCTTGAACACATGGAAGGCTGAGTTTCCCAGGAAGCAGAATCCCTCTTTGGTTAGCAGTTCTTCCTTCCCGGTAGGGCCTTGTCCAAAGATTTTGAACCAGCACATCTTCAGTCTAGTGTAGAGATTTATTTTTTACAATAATCTCCCTTAGGGGATGCTGATAACTGGAATTTCTCAATGGGCATTTAAAGTGATGCTGGTGATCTGAACACCAGAGTTTGCCCAGGACAGTCCCAATTTAGGTATGTTGTTCTGGGTAATTATTAGTAGGTCCCCCTTTCTCCCATGTCAAAAGTGCCCTGTTTTGAGTGGCAAACTATAGAGTCACCCTTCTTCATACTGATATGTCTCTGAGCCACAGAGGGAAGGAATCATGGATCGGCAAGGCATCCTTTCTGGCCAAGCACTGCTATTCCATCCCAGCTTCAATCTAATAGAAAGTGAGGGTTCTCTGTCGGGGATGGGGAGAGGTTCGTGTTGGGGCAGGAGAGGGTCCTAAAATCTCCTGGGGTCAAAGGCTTGGAGGCCAGGGATAAATAGATTGACAAACTTGCCAGGTGTTTGGATGTGCCTCCCCTTCCCCAGCCCCTTAAGAATGACTGCTTAAAGGAGCTGCCTGCCACTCAGCCCTAAGCCTCCCTTTGGGCCCTGCCTTTCCCTTCCCTTTCTTCTCCTTTCTTTCTCCCAAACCTGCCGTTTCCCCTGTCAATATCAAAGGGCTGCCAATGTGCTTTGCCCTGTTGATGATGGCTCCCTAGATGAAAGAGTTAGCTGATCTTTGGTCAAAAGTAACCATGGAAATCGGAGATATTAGCCATTGCCTGCTGGGACCTCTGATAGGAAGCTCTCAGATTCCCTCCATGCTCAGGAGAGAGGGCATAAACCACAGGCGACCCCACAGGCCCACAGATCTGAAACGCAGGTGTGATCACGTCTTTGGCTCCTCCCGCGGCCACCTGCTTACCCCCAGCCCAGTAGCCCTCGGGGTGCGTGCTGACCATGCCCGCTAACCATGCCAAGGGAACAGGTTGCTTCTGACACTGGACGCAGCCTGCTCAGTGCTCGGGGTCCTCCTCCCTCTGCCCATCACTCCCCATTCTTTAGTGACCTCGCACAGTATCAGGGCTTTAAATACCATCTGAATGCTGACAATTCCCCGATTTATGTCTCCACCCCGGACCTCTTCCCCGAACTGCAGACTCGTATATCCAACTACCTACTCGATATTGCTCTTGAATGTTTAATAGACGTTTCAAATGTAACTTGTCAAAAACTGAGCTCCGGTGCCCTCTTCATCCATCCCTGCTGCCTCTCCTTTCTCAACTCCTGACTTCCAGGTGCTTGGCCCTACATTCCGAGTCCTCCTCCCCTCACACCCCCACATCCAATTCATCGGTGAATCGGAATCTGGTTATTTCTCAGACGTCTGCTAACCTCTGGTCTAAGCCCTTTGTCTGTCATCTGGACTACTGCAGGAACTTCCCAGCAGCTCTCTTGGCTTCCCCTTTCCTCCCACAGTCTCTCCTCAACACGGAAACAGAGCTTTCCTTTAGAGTGCCAGTCACATCGCGTCACCCCTCTGCTCCAAGTCTGTGTCCTAATGGCCTTCCTCTCACTCAGAGAAAGAGGCCAAAGTGAGCCAGCAGCCCTCAGGGCTGTCAGGGGCTGCTGCTCTGGCCACACTCAGACCTGACTTCTCACCCTTTCCTCTTCCTCACTCTGTGCCAGCACCACCCCCCTTCCTCCGCCTCCCCCCGGATTCCTGCCTCAGGGCCTTAGTGCAGTCTGGCCCCTCTGCCTGATGAGCTGGGGCTCCCTCCCTCACCTCCCCTAGGGCTGGCCTCAGACTCCTCAGCTAGGGCATCCCGATGCCCAGCCCCAGCATTTACCTCCTTTCCCCAGTTCATCTCCTTAGCACTTACACTCTCTAACATATAACACCATTTGCTCATTTATCTTCTTCAATGTCTCCCTCACGAGGACATAAACTCCAGGAGGGCAGGGGTTTTGGTCTGATGGTTTCCAGCAGTATCTCCAGTGCCTAGACAGTGCCTGATGCAAGATGGGAGGCGCTACGATAATATTGGTGATTGTTTGAGGGAATCATTAATCTATGAGCAGCATATATAAAGTAATAAATAAAATACTACATAGTTAAACAAAGATGATCACAGGACACAAAGACAGCTTATAAAGAGTGAACACATCTGGCTAATGAAAATATAAGAAAAAGTTCACCTTCATTAGGAACGTTCAAATAATTCATATTAAAACAATGACATGCTGTTTTCCTAGTATCAGAGTAGCAAAAATAAACCAAATAATAATAGTCAATGCGGACATGCATGTCTATACACTGCTAGAGGGAGTATAACTTTGTATAAAGTTTTTTTGGAAAGCAATTCCATAATATGAATCAAGAGTTTAAATTTTTTTTCGTATCTTTTGAATGATGACTGGGAATCTCTTCCAGACAGCCCAACCTTCAGATAAAAGCTTATGCACACCTATAGATGAAAGGAAACACAGAACGTGGTATATACATACAATGAAATATTATAAGCCTTAAAAAGGAAGGAGATTCTGACACGTGCTATAGACACATGCCACACATGCTATAGATGAACCTTGAGAACATTAGACTGAGTGAAATCAACCAATCACAAAGGGACCAATACTCTGATTCCTCTTAGGTGAGGTACCTAGAATAGTCAACTTCATAGAGACAGGAAGTAGAATGCTGGGTGCCAGGGGCTGGGGGAGGGGAAATGGGTACAGAGTTTTAGTTTGCAAGATGAGAAAAGTTCTGGAGCTGGATGGTGGTGAGAGCCACACATAACACGGATGCCCTAATGTCACTGAACCGTATGCTTAAAAATGGTTATGATGGGGGGGTGGGGGGCGCCTCGGTGGCTCAGTCGGTTAAGCGTCTGACTTCAGCTCGGGTCATGATCTTGCAGTCCATGAGTTTGGGTCCCATGTCAGGCTCTGTGCTGACAGCTCAGAGCCTGGAGCCTGCTTCAGATTCTGTGTCTCCCTCTCTCTCTGCCCCTCCCTTGCTCATGTGTGCTCTCTCTCTCTCAAAAAAAAAAAAAAAATAAAAAAAATAAACATTAAAAAAATTTTAAAAAATCGTTATTATGGTAACATTTATGTTATGTGCATTTTACCACAATTAGAAAAAAAAAAGCTATGAGATTGAACACAGAGCTGACAGCTAAGTTCACCAATAGTTTCTTTATGTCCCTTGGAGAGAGAAAGCATAACATGTATTTGTCAAAGATAAGTCTTATTATCTATGCCAATGTTGATCTTGTAGGGCACATTTATTTTGAGAAAAATAATAAAAACAAAAACACAAGAAGCCTATGCACACCATTTTTTGCTGAGGCACTATATACAGTATTCAAAAATAGAAATCAACATCACACCTGTTGATAAAGAAATGGTTGTGTAAATTATAGAATATCCACAAGATGGAATATTACACAGCTGTTAAAAATATTTTTGCAAATACTTTTATAACCTGGAGAAAACTCATGGTATCTTTCTGAGTAAAGAAGCCCGATACAAAATTTGGAATACAAGGGGAACTACTTACGTCAAAAACTACACAGCTTCATTTTATCGATTCCACGGCATAGAATTTTTTCCCCACATGTTAACCTATCTGCAACGTCTCACTCTCTCTGAAAAGCAGCACTGTATCAAGTGTAATCGCACAGTCTTAGTGGCACATAAAGTAACGATGCACTCCCAAATGATGGTGTCTTAGATTTAATGAAACACGGTGTATGAGAAGAAAACTAAAAGCAACATGCCAAAATGTTAACAGTAATTACGTTTCTTTATATTTTTCCATATTGTAAAGAAGTTTTATAATGAGCTTATATTGCTTTTAGAATCAGAAGGAAAAAAAAAAGCATGTTAAAAATATCTCTTCAATGAGTGTTCATTGCCTGACAGGGTATAGCACAAACTCCTCAGCCCCTGTGCCCTCTGGTTTCTGCCTGCTTTTCAGTGACATCTTCTTTCCTCCTCACACGCTCTGTGAACCAGCACTCGGTTCCTGCCCCTCCCATACCTCCATCTCCATGGAAGTGCTCTTCTTCCCACCTGAAATGTTCCCCCCCCCCCCAACTTTTCTACCCGGTGAATTCTTATTTTATTTTTCAATGACTCACCTCTCAAAAATCCTCTCCTCTGTGAAGTCTTTCTGTTTATTCTCCACCCAGAAAGCAACAGTTCCTTCCTCTGTGTTTCCAAAGCACCGGTTGCTGCTTCTTCCTTCCTGTTCTGGCCTAAGATTTTCAACAGGGCATCCGAACAGTCCTCACCATGTTGTCTGCTGGCCACGCCTTGAAAATCTGACTCCTTCCCTTCTCCCCCAGCTGAAACCTTTCTTCCGGGTCACCAGTGACAGCCTGACAAGTTCAAATTCTAACGAATACCCAGTCCTTCTGTTCTCTGAGGCATTTACGGGGCACCACTTCCTCCGTTCTGAACCCCTTTTGGCCTGTGGCTTCCATGACATCTCACTCTTCTAGAATGTTCTCCACTTAACTTCTCCTTCTTGACCATTGTTACTGTATCTTCTCTCAATAGTCACTGAAATGCTCTCTGTCTTGGCCCCGGGATTCTTACTTGGAGGTCTAGCACGTCTGAGGAAAGGCCCTAGGGATTCACGCACCTCCTAACGCCTCTATGCAAAACTCTGTGGCTGTGACAGTACGCACATTTTACCTGGGGAGACAGCCGCAGCATAAAAGATCCCATCACACACACACACACACACACCAAAAAAATTACAAACGATTGCCCTACACATTCTCCAGTGACCTCATCTACTTTTTATTTGGAGATAAAATACCACTTATATTTTTATCTCCCCTCAAAGAACTTCTAAACGATGGGCACTGCATGCTGTGTGGGAGATATTTCTGCACGGGGAGGAGGCGTTTCTCTTAAATCACAACTCGGCCTGCTCTGCCTACACGCATTAGGAGGAGGGGAAGAAGTCTCAGAGACTCCCAGGAAGGGGCTGTCTGTGTCGTAGGAGGATTGCATAGATGAGGAGCTGCCATGAAACCATGACCCAAGAGGAGGGGCTGAGGAGCAGGCCAGGCATCTGTCCGGCATCTGTCCAGCGCTTAACACAAACTAACTCTGTTGTACATTTCCTCTAATCACAACATGAAGGTCTGGCAGTTCACCACTGGTTACTGCTCAAGCAGCAAGGTCATCTGCTTACAACTTAGAAAAATATCAGAGACAGCACTGCTTAGGGCATTTGAACAGAAGCCCTTCCCCAGCACTGGCAAGTCAGGTTCTTTCAACACTTTCTAATTTCCTTCAAAATAAAGAAAAAAAAATTAATCTAGAGGGGGAGAAATAGCACTGTCGAAAATTGTCTCCAGAGCTGTTGAACTCTTGAAGGTATAAAATGGATTTTGTCTCTTATTCCCGGTGTCTCCCCAGCATCCCCTGCACCCCACCCTGCCTCACCTCTGTCCCTTCCTTCCCACCCTGGGGTCACGCCCCTGCCTGGTGAGAGGGTGGGCTCCCCTTGTCCCCCGGGCTGGCTCTGGCTCCGGACTGCCTCCCATTTGGGACCAGGGAGGACCAGCTTGGATCCTAAGGCCGGCATTTATACTCCCTGCTCAGAGATAGGAAAAAAGACCCTTTCTTCTGCTTGATATATTTAGTAACGACCTTAAAGAGTCTGCGAGGCTGAATGAATTGGTGCATCTCTGTGCATTGGAAGCAGCTGCCACAGCGCAGACAGGAGGAGGGGGAGACAGGAGGGGAAGGCGGGCGGAGGGAGGCGCTGGGAGAAAGGGAGCGGGAGTGGGGAGCGGAGGGGGGGAGCACGGGCAGCGGTGGGGAGGTAGCCAGGAGGATGCGCGGGCAGCGGCAGCGGCTGAGAAGGCTGGAGTGTGCACCAGCCGCTGGCTGGCTGTCTCCGGTGGGCTGGCCTAGGATCTATTCCCTGGTGACTCTGAAGGGGTCAGCGCAAGGAGGGGTGCCGGTGGGGGAGGCGGTGGCCAGAGCCTCCCGTTAAATCTGCCTAAATGGCAGCACTTAAGGGCCAAGTGAAGGAATCCAATTTGCTCACAAGGAACACCTACAAATTTATATGTCGGCATTTAACACAAAATGCTCCCGGACCAATCCCAGGGCAGAGCAGAACCCGGGGCCGGGCTGACTGACTCGGCTGGTCCTTACGCTCCTCTCAGAGACTGCAGGCTTGGGGAGGCAGGGAGCACCTGTTCCTGACCCACCTCCTGGCTGGAGGGTTCAAAAGACTTCAGAACTCCCAGCTCCAGGGCACAGAGATGGTGGCTTGTAGGGGGGATGGAAGGGTAGGGATGGGGAGCCTGCAGACCTTCTCTCTTCCTTTTCTTTGGAGAAGTAGCTGCAAGATTCAACATCACTTGGCGGCAAAGAGGAGTAAGAGGATTAACCCTGTCGCTACTTTGGCCCAGGTTAGGACTGAGCCACCTCTTCTTCCTTAAGGACATGGGGTTGTTGTCAGGTGGTTCCATTTCTGTTCAGCCTGTCAGCCACATCCCCTTTGCAGAGTCCCCGTGGACCCTTTGTGCAAATGACAGAAAGGCGCTCCTTCCTTCAGGCCGGCACAGCCTTGCGCAGGTGCAGGGCTGGGGGAACAACGAGCCCCCACCTCACACGCAGAGTCCCTGCCTAAATTCTACTTTCTCCTCTGCACCAGGAGCCTCTCCCACCAGAGAAGGAAGCTGAGAGCACCTGGCAGAGCCTGCTCCTGGGCCGGTCCTGTGAGGAACCAGCTCTCTGCTGCCTCCTGGGGCCACGAACGGGAGCCATGAGGCCATGGAAGAAAGAGGAATCATCTCCCCGGTGCATGATCTCTCCTCCCCCAACCACATCTTACATCTTAGGACTCCAAAGGGACCATGGACACCAAGCTCAGAGCCCCAGAGGAAGGGAGACGGGTTTGGCTGGCCTCTGAGGACTGGAAAGACTCTCGGGGAGAGGGGGGAGCGGCCAGCCTGGAGAGCCCATCCTTGGCTTTCTAGAGCTCAGAAAGGCAGGCTACAGCAGCCTGCTCTCCTCGAGGGCCTTGCTGATTAGATGCCTCAAAAGCCTGTAGTGAGGGAGTAAACAAACATCTTCAGTAGGTCCTCAGTGCTTACTCTGCATCTAACAAAGCTCAACAGAGTTGATTAGTGATTTTAAAAAGAGGGTAATAAAAAAGAAAACCAAATGTCTTGTACGTGGAGTTCACTAGTTAACAATAGGCTTTGGTAGTTACCAGTCTGGCCGTTAGTTCCAGGTTGTTTGGGTTCAAATCCCAGCTCCACAATCTCACTGCCCACCCCCAGACTAGTATTTGGCCCAGGACAAGGTTACCTGACCTGGCTGGGCTTCACCTGTCTCACCAGTAACACGTGGGTAACATATGTATCCACCGCGCAAGGTGAATGAGATGACCAAATGAGTCAACACATGTAAAGCACTGAGAACAGCATCTGACACACAGTAAGAGCTTAATAAATGGTAGATATTATTCATTTCACTAAAAATACTCATCCCGGGGTTGAAATTCTGTCTATCCATGGGCAAACCAGATCCACTGCCACCTTTTCCAAGAAGCCTTTCTAGACTTCTCCAGTTAGAATTAACCTCCTGTCTCTGGGGCGCCTGGGTGGCTTAGTTGGTTGAGCGTCTGACTCTTGATTTCAGCTCAGGTCATGATCCCAGGGTTGTGGGATCGAGCCCCACATTGGGCTCTTCACTGAGCATGGAACCTGCTTAAGATTCTCTCTCTCTCTCTCTCTCTCTCTCTCTCTGCCCCTCTCCCCTTCTTTCATGTGTTCTCTCTCCAAAAAAAAAAAAAAAAAAAAAAGGAATTAACCTCCTTTCTTGCCCCATTCCCAAACACACTCTGTTCCTGCCATGAATCCTGAGTTTATCACATCCTGTTTTGCACACCAGATATCTGTGACTGTGTCTATGGGCTCAACTGTACTAGATTCCCGTCTTCTTGACAGCAGGGACCGAGATTTACATATCTTTGGTTCTCAGGTCATTAGCAAGGTTCCTTCACATAGCTCAGTAGGTATTTGTTGTATTGAATAAAATGTAGATGAATACAGGTCAGCTCAGTCATTTTTGTTAATTTAGGCCCATGGATCATCTTGGCAAAAGGTGAGAAGCAGAGAATTCCCAGAGCAACTCAAGAGTCTTTGCTGGACCTTTAGGACATCTCAGGAAAAGGGAGAGTATCTGTCAAGCATTTCCATGCAGTTGGTATTCACTTGCAATTTACTGCCAAATTAGTGTTGGGTTTGTCTGGAATTTATGGGGAAGTCCTGAACAGCTGGGCCAGGTGGGCCCCTGACAGCTAAGAGGGCCCAAGGTAATTGATAAAGGGGCCTCCACTCAGGCATCTTCTGTGACAGGTTCTAAGTCCTTTGGCAAGCTGCTCATCATGACAGCAGCTGAACTGTGATGTCTGGAATATTGTGGTTGGGGAACACTGTCTGGCACATGAGCAAGACAGGAGCGAGGCACAGGAGCTGTAATTGGATCTCCACAGTTTCTTTTAGGACTGGCCCCGCTCACCCAAGGAGGCAGAGCACTGTGAAAGGTCCCCCAAATCAAGTCTTGTCAGGTTTTTTCCTCTCTGGATAACAGTGGCTAGTGCAATGACATTCCTATTGCTAAAGAGAAAGCCAGCTGTTTACAGTCTGTGGTATTTTTTTTTCTGGGGCCATCTTAATGGTGACTCTCCAGGGTACCAGTCCAAATCTGAGACTGGAGAGCTCTGGGGAGGAACACCAGCTCTAAGGCCCTGATAGAAAATTAAGATCTGGTTAGCAAGGCAACCAGTAAACTAGAGGCTGCAATGCTGTGGGAGCATAACCAAGAAGAGAAATGTTGGCTTTATGGAGTTGGTTTTGCTATCAAAACTGAAAACCTAAAATAACTCAAGAAGTTGCCTATCGGAATTGATGAGCACTTCATGAGTGTAAATCAGAGTGGCAGGGAGCCAATATGCTGCGGTCATCAGTATGTATGTCCTGACCCGAGGCTGCGCCCAAGACAGAAGAAGGATTTCACACCAGCCAGGACCCCAGCCGGCACTTCTGGTGCTCCTGAGGGGGCGGGATGGTCCCCACAGCCTCTTCCTGGGTGTTACGTCATCATCTGAGTGGACTTGAGCCTCTGCTACTGGACCCCTGTGCAGGCAGGGGGAGGTCATCTGCAAGGACACAGTCCACCTGATCAAACAGCCAAAGCACAAAATAGCCACTGAAGGCCTTGCTACTCAAAGTGTGGTCCAGGGACCAGCAGCAGCGACACAACCTGGGAGCTTGTCAGAAATGCAGAGTCTCAGGCCCTACCCCAGACCTAGAGAGCGAGGATCTGCATTGTAACAAGGTCCCAGTGATTTCTGTGCACACGCGAGTCTGAGAAGCACTGCCTTTAAGTTTCGCCTCTTACTAACCCTGCTGCCTTGGGAGTGACCCTTTACCTCTTTTCACCTCAGTTGTTTCATACAAAAAATGGGGATATGTACTCTCTTTTTCTCTTAAAACTTTTTTCTTAATGTTTATTTATTTCTGAGAGAGAAAGAGAGAGAGAGAGGAGGGGCAGAGAGAGAGGGAGACTGAGGATCCAAAGCAGGCTCCATGCTGACAGGACAGAGCCTGATGTGGGGCTCAAACTCACAAACCACAAGATCATGATCTGAGCCAAAGTCTGATGCTTAGCTGACTGAGCCACCCAGGAGCCTCTGTACTCTTTTCCATCACAGGGCTGTTATGAGGCCCCCACAAGTATGGACATCAGGAGTGTACAGGCTGGGTAAATGGGAGGGGCTGTTGCCTACCTATGACCTTGGCTGGCTTCCTGCTCTTCACATGCACCAAGCAATTCCTGCTTCAGGAATTTTTGCACAAGCTGCTCCCTTGGCCCCTTGACTCCCTTGGAGTCACTCGCTTTCTCTGGGCCCTCATCTTCTTAAGAACACAGTTTTGACATTTTTGATACAGGGACTCTTCTTTCTGACCCTTGAAAGATTCCTTTAGTCTTACAAGTGTCAGCTCAGATGTCCTCCCTTCAGAAAGGCCCTTCTGCTCTTCCCAGGTCTAATACCACACTCGGCTGTGTCACCCTGATTTTCTTGCTTCATGTCACTTACCGCTCTCTGAAATTATCTTGTTTTGAGCCTGTGTGTGAGTGTGTTGGTTCCCTACAAGAGCTCCATGAAGGTAAAAATCTGGTCTGCTTATCTGCCATTCTTGCAGCGATTAGAACACTGCTTGGCACTAAGAAGGCATTACCTATATTTTGTTGAATGATTTGATGCATGAACATTTGTGTCCGGAAATGAGTGTAATAATCTGTGACTAAAGGTGCACCTGGGGGGCTAGGGGAAAGGGGCAGATTCTTGACTCATCTGTTTGGATGCCTCAGTGGTGTGTCCCCCAAGTGTCATGGTCAAAGGGTCTAAGACCCAACCAAAAGCTCTCTCAGAGAAATTCTTCCTCCAAAGCACAGTTTTTCACTGGCCAGGGAGCGGGGCTGGGCCGTCCTTGTGCTCACGTGGCACGTGAGTTCAGCGACAGGCGAAATGCTAAAGCAGAGGCCTAGTGGCCAGTGGCATCAGCCCCACCCTGGACCAACTGCATCAGGGTTGAAGGGTCCTATGATCTGTTTTAACAAGCTCTCCTTATCGTGATTCTGATACACAACAAAGCTTGAACACCACTGCAGTGATGAAGCAAAAGAGAATTTTCCTCTTCATCCCAGCTCTGGCCTATGAAGCACCTTCAGGGCATCAGATTTTGGTGTTCAATCAGGAGCTGGGGAACAAATGGACAATAGGATCGCTGTCACACCCTGCTGGGTATTTTGCTTTTCTTCCTTCAGCCTTCACATGACTTCCTCTGATGGCTGGGCTCGAAGAGGAAGACGGCTGGCGCCGAGTGATTCTTCTTTCACCAGTGTTTCTTTAGTGAGTCAGGCTGATTTAATTTTAATCAGCCGAGGCAGCAGAGCGGTGGTTCTCAGCCCTGGCTGCACTTTAGAATCACCTGGAGTGTTTTAAGATCCTGATGCGTGGGTCCCACCCCGGTCCGATGAAGTCAGAATGTCTCCGGGTGGAGCCAGGTACCAGGACTTTTAAAAAAGCTCCCCAGACTATTCTAACTTGCAGCCAGGCCTGAGGTCCACCGCACTATTGTGAAACACCATCTCTCCCAAGCTTTCCCAATGATAAGAATCACCAGGGGCACTTGTTAAGACTACTGCTTTCCAGGATTCTCCCCAGACCACCCTATCAGAGAAGCTCCAAGGGCCCGGGGGCTGTCTCTTTAACGAACACTCTGGATGATTCTCCTAGGCAAGCTTGGGACACACTGGTCAAATGGCCTCTGTGACCTCTGGGATTGAATTCTAGCTTCACAACTTAAGTTGACATCAGGGAAGTTTCTTAAACCTGTTTCCTCATCTTTAAAATGGGGGGGGGGGAATAAGAGCATCATTCTCAGGGGATTGCTGAAGAGTACAGAGTAGACTCATGTAAAGTGCTCAGCACAATGCCAGGAACACAGCAAGTGCTCAAAGAATGTAACTTGCCACCCCCCCTCATATAAGGTGGGGGTTTCGGCAGCTGTATCTAGCAATGCACTTATGTTTGGGTCCTGCCTCCCCTGTAAATAAGAGACCACAGCTACCATTTACTTCTAAGCTTCTTGAACCTCTGATATTATACTCTACATCTCAACAGTCTCACTCTTATTGACTTAATCTGCTATCATTAGTGTCTGTTGAGGAAGTCCTGGGATTTGCTTCCACAAAACATCACAATTGGGCTTTTTAAAAAAATTTCACAATTGGGTTCTTAAAAAAATGAGGGGATAGAGGAAGTGACCAACTCCAAGTATCATATAAACAAATCAGGTTGGAATCAGAAGACACCTTAGATCACGTAGTCCAACCTCCTCACACCACAGCCAGGAGGTAGAAGGCTTTTCATTTCCAGCACACTGACACCAACTCAGAGGGAGAGAAATTGAGGCATCTATAAACCAAGGCAGAGGCTCAAAGTAATTTGGCACAAAGAAGAGATGGAAAAATGACCCCATGAAGGCATCCAGCATTCTTCAAACATTTTATAACACATGTGGATTTAAGTGCACCCCTACGTGTGTGTGTGCACGCGCACACACACACACACACACACACACACACACACACACACAGTAGCCACCAGCCCCCTTGCTATTCCTGTATGGACAGTTGCTAAACAAAAATGAAGCTGTCACTGAACTCTGGAAAGAGCATTTCAGAGACCTTCTCAGTTACAACAATTACTGAGGAACATGTTTTCAACTCTATCCTGTGATATCAGACAAAAGAATCTGCAAAATCCCTCTGATTCTTGACAAGGTGCAGAAAATCATCAAGCGACTAAAAAAACAAGGTATCTGGAGCCCATGGAATTTCTGCTAAATTTTTCCAAATTAGGTGAAGAGAAAGACATAATTGCTCTCCCCATTCTCATTCCGAGGATCTGAAATGCTGAAAAAATTCTTGGGTGACCCTATGAATACTGTGATTATGATCATTAAAAGTTTTTACTGGTTATAAAAAATCTACTTTGTGCAAATTTTACAAGAATTGGAAAAAATATAGAAAAGCATAAAGAAGAAAATTAAAATCACCTCTAAATCAACCACTAGAATAGCCGCTAATACTTTGGTATATTTCCTCCTAGCCTTTGCCTGTGCATATTTAAATGTTTGACAAAGTTGGGACCATACCATATCAAGTTTTATATTATGCTTCTTTCCCTTAGTTATGATATTAGAAATAATTCCCTCATGTCCTTAAATATTCTTTGAAGAGAATTTTTAATGATCACATAGTATTTTATCATGTTGGTATTCCATAATTTACTTAACCATTTTGTTAGTAATAGATAATAAAGTTGCTTCTGGTTTCTTGCTATTATAAAAAGGTGCAACAAATAGCCTTTCACATAAATTTTTGACGATATATTTCTGACTATGTCCCTAGGGCAGAGTTATAACAGCTGAATTAGAGTCAAAGAGTATGCATATTTTTAAGGCGCTTAGTACCTTTTGACAAATTTCTTTCCAGATTTTTGAACTCCTACTAGTAGGTCACGAAAATATCCACTTCACCACATCTTTGCTGACACTGAGTATTATAATCTGTTTAAGTTTTCACCAGTTTTGTTACTGAAAACTACAGCTGGATTTTATGCTGTATCTTGAAAATCCTAGGTAGTTGTATGTTACTTTCCTATCTGTTGGCCATTTGCATCTTCTGTTTTTGTGAATTATTGGTTGTGATTATTTTAAGAATTCATATATAGAGTGAAATTACACATATCACCTTATAGGAAATTCTTGCCCAGGACCACCCTTGAGCTTTCTCCTAGCATCTCACTGTGGCTTTAAGTCATGTAGACTCAGACTCCTAAGTGGTTACTTTCACTTCTTGCCAATGGCAAGAAAAATTCAGAAACCATAATCCTATTCTTTTTTACCTTATCTGATTTCATGAAAGCCTCTGCCTTACTCAAATGATAGCCATTGCTGGAAGATACTCATCATTACAAATGTCCACCCAAACATGTCAACATTTATTTTCTCTAGGATGCTCTACGGCAGAAACCTTTGATAATGTGTACATTTTCAGCCCCTTCAAGGTCATCACTAAAGTCAAACAAGGTTGGGTTTTCGTTCCAATGCTCCTTGACATTTCTTTTTCTGATGGTAAGTTATGTCACTAACCATCTTCTAGCATGAAGTTAAATCAGTCAGTGGACAGTAAATCTCTGCTGACTCTGAGGGAGAAGTAAAACCCACTCTGATCTAATCAAATCTAATCATCAAGCTCAAAAATGCTGCTGCCGCTGCTTTAATTTCAGGAACAGATCTTCACACAACTGTCAACATCATTACCAAAACACATCAGAAAATTGGATGAAGGTACAACATGTAGACAATCATAATCCCCCATCATCAATCTCTAGCAGTCCCCAGTTGACAATTCAGATTAGGGGTGAGCCTCCAGGGGACACACTTTGTAAATCAACTTCACAAAAGAGCAATATTAACCCTAGAAGCACCTTCACCGTGCAAATTCAGGTGCTGGCCAACCGAGAAATAGGAATGCAAACAGTGACTCAACATTTGAACAAAGTGTATGGTCTCGCCCATCTGTTATGGATGGCATGCCATAGACAACTAAGGGTTGCAGGAAGTGGGAGAATTGTTGCTGTGAAAAGGTTTTCAAGTACACTGAGTAAATGAGCAAACAACTTTTGACAAGCAAAAGCCAAAAGCAATTGAGCAATGGTGACCAAGAACAATTCTGCTGGAAAACCATGTGAACCTTCAATTCTAGACTCCTGACATGAACCTTATATGCTTAGTGTGGTACTGAGCATACTCGGAGAATGGCAGAACAATACTTTGGAGAATAAATACCAAATGAATGTGAAGCATGCCAAGGGGCAATAGTGATGTCCACCATGTGGAGGGAGCCCAATTACTAGGAGAGTCATGCAGTGTTAGAGCTGAAAGGATCTCTGAATTCATCTCACTCACCCACAAATACTTATTGAGCACCTATGTTGTATCAGGCACTGTGCTCACACTCAAGAAAACAGGTTCAGAGAGGTTAAATAATTTGTCCAAGGTCAGACAGATAGTTAAAGCCAAGACATCCACTGAGAAACTAGCATTTCAATTTTTTATGACAAGAGACAGAAAAAGAATGTTTGACAGAAATGAGTTACAGAACAAATAAATAATCCAAGACTGTCTTGAAGCCTGCCAAAAGTAGAGATTCTTCTCTCTCCCCCCTTGTTGTGCTGTGATCTTTTGATCACAAAGAGATGGAAATTGTAAGATACCAAGAGACAGAAGTCAATTCTGAAAGCTTCACTCTTCCTTTTATTCCCTATCAAAAGAAACACCAAAAATGACCACATTTCTCGACTCTTGCCTGAAAGTGGGATTCTCCAGTTGTCGGGATGGTCCAGGACCCTGGCCCTGGCAATGGCATGGAGGTGGATGATGGCGGATCTATCCATTCCTCATTTAACTGAGTGTGGACCCAGCTCACAGTCCACAGGTGATGTGGCAGGTAACCGCATCAAGGTGGGGTGGGGGTGGGGGGCAGGGTGTTCTCCCCACCCTAATGTTTCAGTGTGGGGCCCACAGTGTTCCCCTCATTATTGTTTTGGGAAACTAAAGGGCAAGCCTTTCCCTAGTCTAAGAGAAACTTAAAAAGGAAGGAAGCATGATGCCTACATAAGAGGCTAAAGCAGGATTTTCCGATGGATTCTGTGTTCTGTTGTTTCAGATTCGCAGCCCATCCTTAGGCAAAGGACACACGTTGTGCTTAAGAACAACAGACAGTAGCTGCTGCCTGTTACACCTCATCTGCTTCCAGTGTGAAGGGGAAAATCCTTACCTGGCTGTGTGTGGGGGTGTGTGATGGATTTTTCGGGGAATGTTCTCAGGCTCAGAAAGATATCTCAGATTTTCCAAAGGGTCTTTAAAACGAAGTCTAATTTTTAGGCTTAGAAACATGACTCCACCATGGAGTGTGACTCTTAGATAATGAGACAGGCTATTTAATAAAGATACCAGAATATATCCAACCAAATGAATATCCTCTCCCGTCTGAGCGGTCATCCAGATATGCCAGATATATATCCCAAGGCTTCTGCCATTGTTTTCGATACTTTGGGGACTCCCTGGAGAATTTTCTTCAAACTGATGCCACATTATTTGGAATAAGCACAATGGTGGCAGATCGTCATCCTGTCAGGCTGGATTTTATTTTTGGAAACAGTCAAAGGGCTTTTTGGCATTTGTAGCCAACTCTGGTGAATAATCAGCTGATTGAGCTGGTAATGCTGTTTTGGGTCCAAATTGAGGCATAGTTATGAAGTCACATGTTCTTTTGTGGCATGGAAACAGCCCTCCAAGGCCATTTCGACTGTGGAGGCCCAGCACTGTTTGAGCAATGGCAGCACCACTGGACCAGGTGCGTGACCTTCCAGCAGGCCACCGAGAAGAGGACAGCACTAATTTGGATGCGTGATGCTCAGTGGGGTTCTTTGGTGATAAATAATAGAAATGACTCTGCCTAACTTATGTGAGAAGGTAATTGACTGGCAGTCTATGGGGAGTCGCTGGTTCAAAGGGCAGTCCGAAGGGCCAGGCTCAGAACAGACAGCTTCAGAAGGAGCTGGAACCCTCCGACAGCCTAGCTCAGGGGCAATAGTGGAAATGACTAAATTCCAAACGTTTCTTCCATCATTGCATTGTTCTGCCCCAAAATGACAGTGTCAGGGGAGATTCCAATTGGATATGCTTAGGGCTTGTGCCCACCTCTTGGCTCTACCCCTTGGCATCTGATGGAAGAAGCTCCAGGGATCTTTTTGGCTTCTGTAGAGTGAGGGCACTATTCCTTGATTACTGTTTTGCCAAAACTACCCACAAAAGAAGAAAAGCAATTTCCCACGAAGAAGGAAGAATAGTTTTAGGAAAAGGGAGTAAATACTAGGCGCCCCAGAATGACAAACATGAACCACAGTAAGTCCTGCTATTATTATTACTAATTCTGCATGTTAGGTAGAATATTAAGTTTTGCTCTATTTGTCAACATTTTTGTCACTTTGTAAATTACATTGGCTTAATTAGCCATCTCCAGTTACATATGCTTATGGAAGTTTGCCCCCTTATCTACTGTCACCTAAAAAACATGTAGGTCTACCATCTGGTCCATATTCTCCAGAAGAGAGAGACCCTGTCCTCCTTCTTCAGAGCACTCATGAGTCCAGGGGACAAGTTCTGTTCTCCTCTTCCTAATGATGAGAGCAGGCGTGCTTCTTGTCTGCGTGTATGGCTGCCATAGCCACATGGGGCAGTCATATGAGGCCACACAATGAGGCTGTGACTTTGGACGAGCTGGGCATGAACGAGGACAGGCTTTGGTCTACCCAAAGGTGCATCTGCCACTGCAAAATGTCTAGGTTTCCTGTGTAGACTGAATGTGCATGCTCCCAAGAAAACCAGGCCCAGCCTGGGCAGGGGAAAAAAACCACCCCCCAAACTCTGCGCACAGAGGGAAGGCAATGCGTATGTACTGAGACCATCATGAACAGGCCCTGAGGCTCTAGGGAACTCATGTGACCTTACTGTCCTTGGCCAGCAAGGGGCAGAAGCACACAGCTCACTACCTTCCTGTTGAGTCTCTCCAGGAAGTTCTTCCAAGGCAGAACACCCGAAGAGAGCCGCAAAAGTTGCCCTCAGAGCTCTGAAATGCTGTTTGTGGAGGCTTTGAAAGCTATCAAAGCTTCAGCAAGTAGGGAAGGGGTGGGCTCTGGGAGAGAGCGACTACAAAGGCAAGAAGAGGCTGTCACATCAGCTAGGAGCACGGGTGTCTCATTCATATAAGGCTCAGGAGTAGGGGGAGGGTTGCTTGGGGTGACATGCACAGAGCATGGGGAGACTGAGCCACCTGCCACCACACAGGAGACAGAAGGTGTAGTGATGGAGCCTGAGAGCCTGGGCAGGGATCCTTGTCCCTCTAAGCCTCAGTTTCCTACTCTGTAAAACCAGGGCAAGACCCCTGTTAGGGGTTTCATCAGAGATGATGTACAAAGACCACCCCGGCCAGTGCCCGCATACAGCAGGCATCAATGAAGGGCAGCTCTGCCTTTCTGTGATGCCAACATCCCAGAAAGAGCAGTGCTTTCCAGACTCTGAGATTTCATGGCACAGGACAATTGCAAAAAGCAAACTTTGCAGCACTCACAGGACGGCCAATGTTTTATTTTTGCCAGCTAAGGACAAAAAAAAAAAAGCCCAAAAAAACAAAAACAAACAACAAACCCAACAACTACCACCTATGATATGATACCATAAAAGTATTTTCCAATACCAGAAGAAAGCAAAAGGACAAAATCTTAGACTGAAAAATGTTAGTCCTTTAGATGGAATATTTTTAGCTTTATGAAAAAAATTACATCATCCTTATTTAGTTAAGTTTGTGTTGAAGTGAAAACAACTTCATTCCAGACTGGCCTGGCTCAGGAACCAGTGGTAGGAAGGAAAGAATCTGGGCCTTGGAGCCAAATGGGGCATGATCTGCCTCCCAGCTCTGCTTCTTAACAGTTGCCCAACCTTTAGCAAGAGATCAGCCCTGTGGGCCTCACCTTCCTCCTTCATAAATAGGAAACCATAGCACCTCCATAAATGAGAATATGTGTGAAGGGCAAACAGTGTTTGGTAGATAGTAGGTGCACATGAAACGCTAATGCCAGATCCTCCCCAAATTTGAGAAGACTGGATCACTTCTATTTTTGAGATCGTTAGCATATTAAAAAATAAAGAAATACTTAAAATAGGGTTGACAAAATCATTCACATAGTTGAAAAATACTCACATTAGAACAAAATATTTGGAACACATCTACACACAAACACACATGCAATGCACCCAACAAAAGCATGAATCTTTGTGAGGGTGAGGTTGGGTCCCTGTAGACCCTCTGCCCCTATGATCAACCCTGGTTAACTCCTTCCTAAGCCACGTTCTCACAGATAACACAGGCCGAGAATTCCATGACACCAATATTACTCGTCTCTCTTCTCTTTTGTTCTTTTCCCTTGACTGGAATTCACCTGGAACATTTATCCAGACTTCTCTACCTTTAGTTCATAATTCTGAGCATGCAAATTTTCTTGGAATTCTAGCTGGTGTCTTTTTTGCATCACTGGATCTCAATAGGTTTCAAAAGGACTAAAATTGCGGGTTAGAAGGGAAGATAAACGGGTGCTGAAGTGGGTGGTTTAACTGAAGTATTCTAGGGCAGCCTGAAAAGCGGAAGGGGTCTGTGCCTGAGACCTTTGGGGGTGGTAATGAAGGTGTGCCCCCACAAGGCTGTGCAAGATTTTCCCAAGAGGCATGAGTGCATGTGTGCATGTACCTTATTTCTCGACAGAAATTAAAATTTCCCATTTCTTTGTTTATTGTTACCTGCCTCATTAGAATGTCAGTTCCATAAGAGCAAGAACTATAAATCTCTTGGCTGCCTTCGTGTCTGTAGTGTTGATGACAGGCGTGGGCACACAGTAGGTGTTCAACGAATGTCTACTGAATGAGTGACTGTATCAAGGTTGTTTGCTCAGCACTCTCCTCTCCTGGATCTAGGAACAGACCCCCTTATATCTGGAGGATCAACCCTTTCTCCATTCCCAGCCAGATGATTTCCTGAGCCACAGGGAGGAGTACATGGCCACCCAGAATTCCTTCCTTGTAATTGGAGTTTTCTTTCTAGTGGTTAGGTTAGGAAGCTATATGCCCAGAAGTTGCTGGTAGTTGAGGTGCCAGAGTCTGGGAGAAAGATGCTCTGAAATAATTAGGCTGACAGGCCAAGGTACAGATGCAGGGATGAGAGGCACAAAGTCAGAGAGAATGATCCTAGCTGTGTTTGGGCTCTGGCTCCTGTCAGTCCTGATGCCCCCCTGCTGCCCCTATGCCTGCTTTCTCGAAGCTTGGTCAATCAGATTTTCTTTGACTTATGTGAGTCACCCCAATATGCTTCCACTAGATCTTCTTTTCTTTGGTGGGGAGGAAGATAAGTTAGCAAGGGTTAGTTTCTATTGTACAATCAAAAGAGTTCTGACTGATCCAGTTGGTTAAAGATGAGAATTGACCAGAAAGTAGCACTCAGGTGTTTGCTGACAGGTATGCCTTGAGAGAGCTCATGGGTGAATGTCCAGTAAGAAATGATGGTGATGGTGGTGGTAGCTGAGAATTGAGTACTTTCCATGTGTCAGACACCAGACCGAGCATTTTGCATCATTATTCTGTTTAACCACTGCTAGACTGCTATGATGAAATAAATGATTAGTTATTATCATCTCCACTTCACAGATGAGGAAACCAAAACTCACAGAAGTTAGGTAATTTGTTCTAAGGCCCCACAGCGAGAAAGAGAAGATGCTGGAGTTTATAGTGCAGGTTTGCATGACTCCACTGTTTCCCTTCTATGCCTTGTGCACGTTTTCTCTCTCCTCTTTCTTTGTCTCTCACTTCTGTGTTCTCACACCCTTTCTCCATCTCTTCCCTGAAGTCTCTCACTCTCCTCCTTTCAGTGACCCTTCTCTGGCTCCTTTAACCCCATTTTTTTTTTGACAGTACATGAGCACATATTGGTTTTCAACTCTTTTCAAATATGAAGATACCTTTTTAATGTTAAAAAAAAATCTCCACATGACAGTAGCTGTGCTTTAGTGTCTATTGATAAAATGCCCATGCACAGATGGATTCTCAGATGCCTTGTAATAACTCTGTGACCTCTAGGTTGGCATCTGTTACCTTCAAATATGTGAGAATCCATATAACCATCCCTCTTACTGCTACCTGCTTGGTTTATTACAATATAGAAAAGGCTTATAAATGCTACTATAGAGCTCTTTTTTTCGCTCACCCTCTGCCTTAAGGCTACTAATTTCTTCTGAAATGTGGTCTTTTTGTCTCTCCTTTAATATGTTTAATTATTTAAGAAGGCATGAACTTACATTTTATATATCATCTCTTGATTATTCAGGGGCTGACTAATTCATGGATTGCCCCAGTCATGTCCTTCTCTTTTCTATCCCCATTTGTTTTATCATTCTACTTCTTATTAGCATCTTTTAGTAAGAATGGACAGTGGGAATGAGAAATGATTCTGGTTACAAATTATGAGTTCTGATAAAAGATTTGGTTGGAGGGAGCTGAAATTCTTTCCCAAAGTAAGAATTTCTTTAATTCATCAGGCATATTGATTCTCCCTGAGCTCAGTGAAGGCGGGAGTTACTCCCATTCACTACTAACCTCCAGGGCTCAGCAAGGTGCCTGGCACATAGAAGCTTACTTTTAAAAATTGTAGAATGAGTGAATAAGAGCTGGATAATGGAATAGGGGTACATAAACTTTTTCCTGGGTGGGACATTGATTTATAGGAAATGAAGTAAAATACAAGACAACTTATTTCAGGTTTGCATGTCTGCAGACAGCACAACATAAAAATGTTGAAGTGACTGTGTTAAAATTAACAACACAGGATATATATTTCTAATTAAAATGCAAAAAATATTCCACAGTGCTGTGTTATCCCATTGATGGAAAAAGGCATAGACAGAGACACACACAGGTGAGGGTTGGTCCAGGTAAACTGCTACTGTTATGTTAGGCATTAAATAAACATAATCACCCCTAACACACCAACAACTGAGCATTTAGTATGTGACAGGTGCTGTGCTAAGCAATTTATATGCCTTATATCATTTGTCTTCACCACAGCCTAGGATGTGTTATTATCAGATAGGCATCAGAAAGTTACCAGTGTCCCCTGAAAGTTTTTTTTAGCTTTCTAGCTCTGGGAACCAAGAATGAACTCATCTACTTTTTACTTCTTAGTTTTTAAATTGAATATTTTCAATTTTCAGTTTTAATTGAATATTTTCCAACATTTTTCAAATGTTAGATACATTTGAAACTTAGATTTTAGATATGCCCTTGGAAACTCTAAGATATCTGTTATCTCACTAGCTCTTGCTTTCTGAAGGCCACTCAAATTTGAAATTAATGAGTTGTATGGAAAGGAAACTTTTATAATGAGACTTGCCATACTTTTCAAAGTCTTCCTAATTTGGGGAAACAAAAGGGTTTGCATGTAGGGATGCAGGGGGGGAATGACATAGTTCAGCCTGTGGACTTGCTCCAGGGCTCTGGTGCTGTCCAGGAACCAGGTGCTGAAATGGCTTCACCAAGGCCTTCCCAGGCCAGCCCAGATGGAACAAAGGCTGATGGGAAGTGGGAGAGTGCAGCTTTGGCTATAGCCTGGTGTAGCCACAGCTTCCCAGGATAAGGAAGCAACTTGAAAAAGTACTGGGAGAACTAGAATTATGGCCCATTTTGTTTGTAGGGAATTGGGAGGAAATGACTGCCTCCTTCTTCTTCCACACTTTGCTTTATGTGGCTTGGAGGGAAGAATACAGACAACAGATTACTGATAAAAAAGTAAATGTTTAAAAGAAAAACAAGGTTGGAATTTGTATGACTGGTTAGTGGTGAATTCTAGAGAATTTCACTAACTTTGAGCTGTTAGACAGGAACCAGGAAGAACCAGGACTGGAGGCTCAATGATGCTGTCAGTTCCTTGGGACTACTCTGTCAACAAACAATTATTGTGGTTTAATGAAAGGGAAATGAACACAGGGACCTTGGCTATAATGAGTAAAAGAAGATCAAACCTGTGACACCGTAGTGGAATTCCATACAGGGGAGAAAGAGCCTTATTACTACAACCTCAGATGAAATTCAGTGTTGATAGGAAACTGGAAAAACTGGAGTATTCACTGGGAAGATAAACCTGATAAATGTGCCAGCCATGGAGTGAGTTTCTTTTCTATAGCTCATATGACATTCTGCTCTGTTATTTCCACATGTGCCTTATCTTTCTTACAAGTAAGATGGCTTGAAGGAAGGGACTATATTCTTGTATCTGCCAAAGAACTGAGCACACAGCTATGCACATGTAAGGTAGGCATGTAGGATATTTTTATTGAATTTACTGATGTTGCTCTCAAGACTAAGGTCCTTAAATCAATCACTCCTGAGTATAGCTAATGTTTATTACTTTCATTAACTCTCTTACCCAAGACCCTCCATCCATCCATAAGACCCCTGCTTATTTCATGTCATTCATTCACTGAACACTGACTGCATGCTAGGCACTATCGGGTGCACAGATGGAAAAGAGAAAGTTCCTGCCCTTAGCGGTTAGCAATTTAATGTGAGAAGGGAAATTTTAAAAAGAATCCTTGATACAAGTGTGTATATAGAACGTTTACTGCTTAAATAACATTGTGATATTTCTTTGGTTTGAGTTACCCTCTCAATCCTACCACCTGGCAAAAACTCCTTCAGAAACATAAGTTAACACTGATCACAGATCATCAACTGTTCTTATGTATTCTTGAGGATCTTCTCTTTGACTAGATAGCCATAGGGTCTATTTTGGGACTAGGGACGGTTATGGTCTGGTTTGCAACACAGCATCAGACAGGGTGCTTGCTCTAGCCTGCAAAAGGGCTGCTTTGTCTAGATTTATAAGTCATTAGTTTTGGCATAAGAAAAGTCACTCTAGAAAAAAGACTCTAGAGGAAAATTTATTGGAGGTAAAAAGGTGCTTCCAGAACTGAAGTAGAGGTGCAAGAGACCCATAGGTCTGGGAGTCTCAGGGACAGGAATCAGGGCCTTAATTCCCCAGGATTCTCTCCTCTTTTTCTCTCTGGGTTTCATCTTTATTCTCTTAGGTTCCTCCATGGGGTGGGGGACGTGGATATATTCACAGTAGTTTGCTGATATATCCTTACAACTCATGATCCAAGAGCAAGTTAGAGCTTTCCTTCTTTGATTCAGGATGGAAAATCTCAGTCCAATCTAAGACTGATTGGACAGTCTTAGGTCACAGGGAACCCCAGACTATTGACTGGCAGCCCCACGGGATCCTGTGATTAGAATATTTCTCCAGAGGAGAGGGAATGTTTATCCCAAAAGAAGGAACAAAGGTGGTGTGGCAATCCAAAGAGAAGATTTTGCTACCCTATTCTACATGACCAATGCAATGCTGTTCTCCAGGATAGCTCCCAACCAGGGAGAATCCTCATTAGCCTGTTTATCTTCCCATTGGCCATTCATGGCCAGCATACAGAGCGTCTACAGCACTAGGGCGTATCAAAACACACTGGGTAGCTGTCCATGAGTTCATATGGCTGTAACTCTACCCTATAAACAATACGGAAAGATGGCTGCTGAGGGGGAAGGAAGTCCTTTTTGATGTATAGTCACACATTTCCTTGGTTGGCATAGCTAAACACTGGTGACTTTGATGGTATCATCTATGCTGGAGATGACTTTGATCTTGACTCTTCCTGCTCCTTCAGAGAGGCACAGTCCAAGGGTCTGGCCTGACTTCCTGAGTGCCTGTGGCTTACTGAATGTGTTTCTCTCCCCCCACACACATCCTTACCCCTCTCCATCTCACACCCAAATCTCCCATGCTGTAGAGCTCTTTCTATTTTGCAAGAAGTGACTTTAAGCATCTCTGAACAGGTAAGGGGAGAACCTCTTAAATACTATTTCCTTTAGCTGTGCATACCCTCCCAAGTCCTCTTAGTAATAGAAAAAGAAGCTTTGGAGATCCTAAATCATCGACAACTCCAGACTTCTGTTTCCATCCATATGATAGACTGCTGAAGGACCCTATCACTACAAAACAAGTAGGTTCCAGATACAACATATTTTTAATGTATTACTGGGCTCACAAAGTTAAGGGAAATCTCTAAGAACCACTACTCCACAGAAAAAGGGAGTCAAAACTGTATCTGGCAGCAAGGACCTAAACAAATGGGAATAAGGGGCTCAGAGCACTGTGAAGAGTATTACTAACTCTTGAGCTGGCAGCATAGTGAGGATGGTGACCCTTAGAATCCTACATTAACCCAGGACTCTTGAAGAGAGCTAGTGTTCCCACTTAAGAACACTGCCTTTAGACAATCACAATAACAACAATAATAATTATAAGTGGTAGGGTTTGCCAAGGGCAAGCTTGGCAGGAAGGGGTGCTTAAGAGTTAAAGAGGAATAAAGTCCTTGTAATGTTATGGAAGGGAGTTAAGATCATTTTAGAGTTTGTTAAGTTAAATATACATCATAAAATTTCAAAAGAAGCCACTAAAAGAACAGAAGAGGGTATAAATCCCAAATCAATTAGAGGCAAAAAACAGGATTTAGAAAACAAGTATTCCCCTCTCTCCTCTCCCCACCCAAAGCTCCTCAGTCAATCTTTTAAAAAGCAAGAAAGGAAAAGAAGCATTGCACACATGAAAATTGAACAAATGAGAGAAACAAGTTTAAACATATTAATGTTCCCATTAAATGGAATGGACTGAACTCATCAGTGAGAGGATAGACTTGGTTAAATAGTTAAAAAAAAGAAACTTAAGCTATATATATGCTGCACACAAGAAACACACCTAAAACATAAGGATTTTGGAAAGTTCAAAGTAAAAGGATGAAAAAAGATGTTCCTGGAAAACACTAACAAAAAGAAAGATGGAATAGTCATAATATTAGCTATATTAATTATAATATATTATTATATGTAATAATTATAACTACATTAATATTATAACTAATATAAAATGTTAGAGGGCATAATAATAATATTAGGCCAAAAGCATAGTTAGGAATAGATGGGGTCACTTCATAATAATGTCTCCATTCACCAGCAAAATATATGAATTTTTAAGATTTATTGTGGTCATCATTTTGCAATACATACAAATATTGAGTCATTATGTTGTAAACCTGAAACTTATGCGTCAATTATATCTGAATAATAAAAAAAGAATTCTAAAACTACACCTAATAAAATGGACTCAACATAAAACAACACAGAGCTACGGAAAGAAATGGACTACTCCAGTAGGAGATTTCAAACCAAGCCTCTCAGTTGTTAATGAGCAAAAAATATTAATAAAGATTATGATTTGAACAACATAATTAACACATTTAATTTCGTGGGCAGATGTAGAATAATAGTTCATCTTTCACCATCTCTATAACTTTCAGCAGATCTCTGGGCCTCAGTTTCCTCATGTGCAAAATGAGACAATACTATCTACAGTGCTTTCATCAAATCTAAGGTGTCATCAGTGATAAGACTCACCATTATTGTATGTATCTCTAGGAAAGAAAAAACTTCCAATCTACTGCAAGCTGCCAATTGTAGGTCACATCCCAATTTTAGTGATGCTAAAATGTGAAAAAAAAATGTGTGACGGAGGCTCAGTTAAATACTACATGTCATGTGGATTGCTGTGATGATTTAAAATGAGATGCTGTAAGCAAAATACAAGATGCAGGTTGTTCGCCCTGCCCCTTCATAACTTCCCTCTGCAAAACAGCTGAGGGTAAACAAGGGGAGGGCATGGCAAAAATCCCAACTGGGGACTATTTTAGCTTTTCACATCATTGAATGTTTTCCTAGGTATCGGCACCTCAAAACTAACTACTTCTTCAGAGGGAAGATCAAGTTATAACCATAGCATTCTTGAAAGAACATGACTCACCAGGTCAGTTGCAATGGGGAGAAGGGGTGAGGAAAAATGCGAGAGGGAGGCAGGGGTCAGACAGGCTCCCCAGAGCAGAAGTGATGCTGGGAGTGAAAATGGCAAAGAGAAGTGTAGATGTGTTTGGGGGAGGGGGAGGAGGGAGAGAGCAGCACCCTTGCTGCTGTAGGGGTGTAAGGGTGGGGAGGCTCGGCTGCCCCTCCAGCCTGCCCTGTGCCTGTGACATCTGGAGGCTGGAGTGGGGTGAGGAAGGCCTTCCACCCAGCCCACCACTTAGAAGACAGGAGAGGAGAGACTTCAAGTGACTGGAGACAGGGCATACATCCACTTTCTGAATGGATGAAAAACTCAGACTACTAAAAGTAGCTTTGCCTTTTTCAGCAGAGGCAATTTTAGGGTCTTAATGATATTACTATTTTGGAATGGCTTTTTATAAATATTCTTCACTATGTGAAAATCAGTTTTTTGTTAAAATGCTTTTTTTAAAAAAATTACTTTTAAAACAAACAAACAACAGAATCCAAGTAAGCCTAAAGCTGTCTTTGACCTGGAGAGGACATTGCCCCCTCGTTACATGGACTGGCATGCTACCTGTCCTTCCAGATGCCACCCGTATGCCCCCTCCAAGGCCTTTGTGATTCTCACCTGGAAGTGCTCTCTGCCCTGGCCGACCTCTTGCTGACCTCCTGGAACCTGGAATGCTTGCGTCTCTCTAGGGGTGCAAGTCGCCTCTGACCTCACCCAGTTTGAGTGTGTTGTCCCACCACTGGGCAATGAGATCTTTGAAAGCTCTGAATCCCTCTCCCCACCTCCAACCATCCAAGGCACCAGCTGTCAACAGTGAACTGCCTGGTGAATTAAGGTGATTGATCACTAAGGAACAAAGTGTGCTTTTTAGGGATTCTTCCTAAAATCGCACATGTTCCTAAGACAAGGGATTGTCATTGATTAAAAATCATACTTTCGTTAGTGGTAAACTTCTTTTACTCTTTTAAATACTATGCTTGAGGGTGGTGTATTTATTTTATTGCTATGAAATTGTTAAAATAATACTAGTAAAATTCTCTGAGGTGATGGCCATCTCCTCTCCAAAAAATCACACCAAGCATCTGATGTATTAGTTTCCTATTGCCGCTGTAACAACTCACCACAAACTTAGCAGCATAAAACAATGCAAACTGATTATCTTACACTTCTGTATGTTAGAAGTACATCACTGGTCTGTGTTGAGATCAACATGTTGGTAGGACTACATTCCCTTCTAGAAGCTCTAGGGGTAAATCTATCTCCTTACCTTCTCTAGCTTCTAAAGCCTACCCATATTCCTTGACCTGTGACCCCCTCCCTCCATCCTCAAAGCAAGGAATGGTAAGTTTAAGTCTTTCTCACATCACCACACTATGACCTCCTCTTCTGCTTCCCTTTTTCCACTTTAAAGGACCCTGTGATTACATTGGGCTCACTTGGATAATCTAGGATAATCTCACTATCTCAAGGTCTTAATCACATCTGCACAGTCCTTTTTGCCATGTAAGGTAACATATTCATTGGTTGTGGGGATTAGGACACAACATCTTTGGAAAGCTATTATTCTGCCTACCACACCTTCTGTCACCTCCCTCTGCAGGGGAGGGGGGCGGGTAGCCAGGGTAACTGTGAAGGGGCTTCAGACCTTCAGGCTGTCAGGAGAGTGTATGACTTGGTGTATAGGGTGGAATTTTTGCCCACTGCTTCTGGGGAGAGGAAGTTCAGATACAGCAAAAAGCCATCTCTGGAAAACCTGCCATGCACTGCTGAGTAACCTTTTTAGAAAAGTCTTAAAAATGGGTTTAAAAGCCCTGGTTCCTGCTCCAGTTCATGTCTTATTAGCATTCAAAATCAGGGGTAGTCCATGCTTAACCAGAGCAGAAGAGCCGGCACCCCACAATCATTCTCCCATGATACCAGCGACAATGAATCTTGAGGTTAAGGGTGAACCATTTAAGAAATATATTTTTGCAGACAAGGCTTTAGAGGAAGTCCTCTTAGCAGTTTGAATCAGAAAGTATTGAAGTTCCTCAATCCGGTTTTTAACAGCAGCAGCTCCTTTTCCAGATGTAGAATAGGCCTATTTTTCCTTCTGGGAACTATTAGATCTAAATTGATTAAGTTCAGACCCTGGAGCCTATGTGGGTTGTATACATAGTAGGGGCTTGAATAGCTGTTGAATTCAATAATCCCCAATTTTACTTTTTATTTCTAGGCTATGAATAAGTAGAAAAAGATTGAGATTGGAAATAGTTTGGCAATATTGATTAAGATCCAAAAACTACATAGCATCTCTGCTTCTTGGTATCTATCCCAGAGAAATATTTGCACATGTGGCTAAGGATGTACAGTACAGTGTTGTTTGCAGTGGTCACGGATTAGGGACAGCTTAAATGTCACTTGAGGGGTAGGAAAACAGATGTGGTATATCCACACTAAACAACTTAAAAAAATAAGCTAGATCTATATGTATGAACAATAAATATACTGTACAGTGAAAAAAGCAAGTTTTGGAACAATACATATCTGTTTGGCTCTTCCAAAAATGATATAATTGTAACTTACGAACATATATGTAACATAGAAATTTCTTGAAGTACAAACACCAAACTCAAGACAACTGTTATTCTGGGAGAGGACTGGCATGTGCTTGGAGCAGGGGTTGCTAAAGATGAATTTTTACTTTCACCTATATTGTGTGAATTTTTTGGTAACAAAACACAGGTACATGTTATCAAATTGTAAGATATATTTTAAATTAAAAGAGAAAGATAAACTGAACTGAATGAAATAACCTAATGTTTTAAAGTTGTCAAAACTGATGATCAAATCCATTAAAATGTTTTTACAAAGCAACAATTAGGACAGAAAGTTCAAAACTCTTTTTCCTATTTTGTTAAAAGTGTACATGTATATATACACATAGACTACGGTATCTAAACATATTTATGTGGATACTACATCTACCTATCTATCTACCATCTATCATACACATGATATATATCTATATATGCTGCACGCATCTATATATACTTACAATAAAATGCATAAATATTGCTTTGGTTAAATCATAGATAAATATCTCATTCTTTATCATTGTTCTTATTATTTATAATGGCAAAAATATCTCCTATATGATTATGATTAATCTGGTAATTGAATACGGTTTGCCTTTTAAATAATTCAATTAACTTTAGTAAATTAAAAAGTTTTCTTACACAGTTGCAAAATTAAGGACAAAATGAAACACTACTTTATGATATGTAGCATCCCTTTAAATGAAACCCTTCCAAGTGTGAAGAATGTGTT
Source organism: Panthera leo (assembly GCF_018350215.1). Taxonomy (NCBI): domain Eukaryota; kingdom Metazoa; phylum Chordata; class Mammalia; order Carnivora; family Felidae; genus Panthera; species Panthera leo. The sequence goes on from NC_056689.1 coordinate 56,529,553, forward strand.
AAGGTTTTATCAAATGAATGCTCTGTGTAGAAAAACTGATCTAAATCGTGATTTAAACTTTACAACCACTATGATCTTTCCATTTGAGCAAAACTTCTCTTGGAAACTGAAAGGGTAGGGGGGTTATCTCAGACCTCTGGGGATATCCCAGGAAACAAAAGCTGCTCTAAAGGAATTGTGCAAGATTGACACCGACAGGAATTCCTTTCTAGACGATGTGAGACTGTAGATTTGGTATTTAGTTCCACTGAGGAAAGGGGAAGCTACTGAGCTTTTTACTTACCCAGGGAATGAGTCCTGAAGACCCTCAATGGTCTGTGCGTGTGCGGATGTCTCCGGGGGTGATCAAATCCCCCCCTCACCCCGCAGGGAGGAGACTGTGTGTAGAGACCGCAATCAGCACCTGCCGGTCAGCAGATAAGCCCTCCATATGCAGAGGCACTCGCCCAGCTGTGGCAGAGGAGCAGAGCCAGCCCCTTCCCTCCCCCATCCCCGCAGAACAAAGGGCGGTCATTTTCTGCTCCTCCCAGAGTCAGATGCACGCACACACGCCTTCCATCACAATTAACTCAAGAAACTGAAACACAACACAAACTCACCAGCAACATGCTCAAAATCAATACCATCAATACCCAGAACGAGGATACCAAAAAAGCAAAACAAAACAAACCTATTGAAAGAGTAAATACTCAAAGCAACAGGGCTCCAGTCAGACACACTACAAGGTCAACAAATCTAAGACAAGTTCAGGTACAGGGCGCCTTATAAACTGAAGAGCTAGCCATTATCCCTGGGGTCGCAAACGTAAATGCCTTCAGGGACCAGCTAGTGGAAAGGTCTATAAGATAATACAGAGCGGGCCTGTCATGAACTGGACCGCAGGTGCCCCAGGTAAAGGCATCCACATTTAATTTTTTGAAATTTCAACTCTTGCAGCATGATTCTTAGACAGAGTCTACAATCAAATAGAGAAGGAAACAGAGTTAATTATGGGTACAGAATAGATGAAATAGAATAAGAGTCAAAGCCAGAAATGTGGCATGTCCACAGAGAATGAAAGTCAGAGCAGTGATCCTAGCTGTCTTTTATTTGAAAGGATGGTGACCACTTGGTTTATATCTTCAAAGGCAAGAGCAAAACAAAAGTTAAAAGACATGGCTTATTAAACTCTAATATGAGGGATTCAGATTTGTCAAACAGATTCTTGACATAAATAATTGAGCTAGATTACAAAAAGATCGCACATGTTCTCTTGGAAGGCTTTAAATAAATGGAGCCTCCAAGAACTATAGGTGTGGCCTTATTGGAAGGCAAGGGGTGGACCAAATGACCTCCCAAGGTCCTGATTTAAATATGTCTGCATAGTCAACCCTTGGTTATCCAGTCCAAAGAAGAAGACAGTGACAAATCATCCTACGCTGAAGATAATAAAAAGTTATATTTGTCTTTGGAATGTATTTGGTACTTAAATTAGAATGTGTCTTTCTGATGCTCTGAGAATTCACAATGCTTCACAACAGCCACAAAAAAGGCCTGACCTGGAGCTGGGAGGCTGCCCAATTTCGCCATCCTGTCCTCCATGCAAGCCTTCTCCTTTGCTGGGGGTGGGCAATATCATCTTTCAGAAGAACACTCAGCAGCCCAAGCTTTCTCAGACAGGGCCCACCTGGCTCAACCCTCCCCTGGGATTAAAGAGAACAGTCTTTCCCTGATCTCTGGCTGATTCAGGATGAAGAGTCGGGATGGTGTGGGCTTTGTTTTCAGAGGATGACTCCCAAGTGCTATATAGGACCCACAGGAAGCAGCAAGCTAGACAAGGTTTACTCTAAGCTGACTACAAACAACGGTCTAGCCTCCCCACCACAGAGGACACAGAAGCAAATTCCTGGGGTTTCTTGAGAGAGAGAGAGGGACTTCATTGAAAGGGAAGATGAAATGAGTGCCCAGCACTTGGAAAGAATGAAGCTGCATGTTCAGGAGACGCAGTACAACCCATGCACGTGAAAGGATGGGTGTGATGGAGAGCTGCACTTGAAGCCAGCGTCCAAGGTGAAGGGAGGGCATGCCCACAGCAGCAACTTGTGGAGGGTCCAGCAGGAGGGAAGGATGGTTGCCCCACCATCCTCTGTCACTCCCAGGGTCTACCAGGGGAGGCTGGTGTCACCTAACAGGAGGCAGGGCCAACTAGAACATTTCAGAAATGCATCGAAGTCATTTAACCAGAGACTCATGGCTCTGGGAGGAATGATTTGATGAGGTGGGCTGCTCCCTGATTCAGAGAGACACTGGACTGTCACAGCACTGAATGCAGACAAGCTGCTTGGCCCCACCCTACTCAGGTCACTCAGACAACAGGGTCACTACAATCACTTCTGACCTGCCTTTTTCTAGCACACTCTGCTCTTTAGTTTTTCCTTCTTAAGACCCAGAACCGTGCTAATTTAAATGTGGCTATTTAGTTTAAATGACATAAAATTAAAAATTCAGTTCCTCAGTCACAGTAGCCACATTTCAAGTGCTCAACAGTCCCATGTGGCTAATGGACACCATATTGGACAGCACCAACACAGAACATCTATGTCATCACAGAAAGTTCCACTGGATGGTGCACTTATCCAGACTTCTAGGAGGGTCTAGAATCAGGTACCTTCTACTCTTCACAGGGTAGAAGATATGAATAAATGGAAGAAGAAGTGTGCTTTACAAAGTGTCTTTTCTATACATCATCACCCCTGATCCTCACGACTGCCCTGGGTGGTAGGTGGGGGTAGACTTCAATAGGTACCTTATACAGATGAGGAAAGCAGGCACCACATAGCTAAGTAACTTACATGAAGTTCGCAACTATTGAGTGGTATTGTTAGAATTAAAATCAGGTCTTCCAATTCCAAGGTCAGTGCTTTCTACTGTTACATGCAACTGCTACAAATAATGTTACCTGCCAGTGACTTTTTTCAGTGCTGCCATAAAAGCTCAGGCCTCCCAGAATGACGCTGACATGCCCTTGTGTTTTCACTGGTCGGCTGATTTTTGAAGTGATGACAAAACTTTGCACAACTGTAGTTCAGCAGCTTTAGAGTTAGGAAGCCCAGGGGTTCGAATCCTGACCCATCCACATCTTGTTTCATTGACTAGGGCAGGTGGCTTACCATCTAATTTCCTTTCCTTGTATATGTACTTCATAGTGTTGTCAGGAGGATTAAATAAAACAATGCCTCTGAAGAAGGCTTAGCACAGTGCCTGGAATGTATTAGAGATCCATAAATAACAACTATCCATGGTTACTGGCAGAATTGACAATGCACTGGTACATGCAATACCCTATTGAGGCTTCAAGACAAAAAAGCATTATGATTATTCCCCTTTCTCCAGCTGATACACCTGAATCTCAGTGAGTAAGGGATTGACTTAAGGTCATGCAACTAGAAAGCTGTAGATCTAGGGCATGAACTCAAGCTATTTGGACTCTAAATCACATGCTTGTCTTTCTACGCAATGTTGCTTCTCAGAAGAGAAGGGAACAGTGGGCACCAAGGCACGCTTTAGAGGATGTTTAGCTACTCTGAATTCCCATCTTCCTCCCTTCTTTGAAGTGGACAATTAATGTTTTCTTGGTCTTATGGAAGATACTGTGCAAAGGCAGCTTTGAGCATCCCAATCGATCATAATTGTCACCTTTAAGCCACTCCTATGTAGGGATGTCTACACTGGTAAGGAAGTAATGCTTGTATAACTAAGGAAGCTTAAAAACATGAAGAGAATGCCTTGAAGCAGAGTATTCAAATTCTCTTTCTGAAAAACCATCCATGCTCCATCTTCTCCCCGCTATAGCAAAAGGCAAGGACATGGCATACTAGAGCCCCAGCTGAGCCCAGCTGAGACCTATGGGTGGGAATATGTGTTGTTGCAAGCCACTGGCTTTTGGTGGTTGTTACTCAGCCTTATCACAGCAAAAGCTGACTAATACACCTGTCAGACTCAGGGTAGGAGGCACTTACCCTGCCACAACGATCTCAAAATCTCCATCATGGTCCACATCGGTGACTGCCACACCATAGTTGAGCTGGGTGGGGTTGCTGTCATAGTCAGGGGGCAGGACCGAGCTGGTGACTGCAGTGAACATGGGTTCAGCACGCTGGGACCCCTCAATGGGGGGCAGAAACCGCAGCAGCAGCAGGAACAATAACATCCTGAACACCTGAAACCAAAAGTTATGAATGTTACTGCAAGTTCTGATAACCAAACAGCCCAGAGTAGGCACATAAGTACCTTTCCCCCCTGTTCACGGAGGGCTTGGCAATTCCTAGGCTGCCACTTTCCCCTAAGACCTGCCCTAACTACCATGTTTAAAACTGCAGCCTGCCTGCATCACCCCTGATCATACTTATCCTGCTCTGCTTTATCTTTTTCTTAGCACCTTTCACTGTGTAACATACTGTGTAATTTACTTATTCATTGTGGTTACTATTTATCATCTGTCTCCCTCTGCTAGAATGTAAGCTCCACCAGGGCAAGAATCTTTGTACTTTGCTAACTCACTGGCATCGAGCCAAGGACAGGGGCTGGCACATAATAGGCACTCAATACACACTTGTTGAGTGAATGAAGGAAGGAAGGAATGGTCGAGTATAAATATATAAGCATCTCCCATACTCTGAAAGAAAGATTGGGGGAATGTACAAAATAACCACTTTCAAATAGTCCAGGTGTGGAGCGAGCCCCCATGAGTACCCTGGTCTAGAACAACAGTAGAGGCAGTGAAGGATTATCCTTCTATGGGAGATACCCCAGAGGTAGCCTGGAGTGAGTCTGAGACTTGGCAGGTTCCTCTGGCCAAGGTCCCTCCCTAGGGCAGCTGGCCATCATCTCCAGATCAGGAAGCAGTCAGTTAGGGAATGTATTCCAGCAGGATCTGGCGGGTGGTACATCATTCACTTGGAGAAATTAAACCATTGTGTGCGTGTTTTATTATAAATTAATTATGTATAATCCATTGTATAATTCATTATTATATCTCTAACATAACTCAGGGTGTTGTCGAGCAGCCTGGGGCCATGGGAGCTGGTGACATGCATCCAGGAGACTGATGAGAACGGCCAAGGAGGTAGAAGGACTCCACCCCCTCTTTGTGTGAGCTACAGATGGCACCACCCTGAGACTCTGCCTGGAGGCCTGGAATCAGAACTCAGAGTGTTCTAAAGGCCCTCCTGGAACAAGTCCCATGAAGGCTGTAGGTCCGGTCTTGCAGGCAAAGTGGGGCCTTCCTGCCTTCAGAAGGCAGCAGACCCCTTCTTGATGGAACTTTTCCTGCTGGCATGCTGGTGCGTCTGGCAGCTGAGAACAAGGCTGAGTGAGGCTGAGGTCTTAATGAAGAAGATGGGGAGGCTGGCTCCCCATAAGGAGACAGACACTCCTGCCAGCAAATGAGCCTGCCTCAGTTCAGGACCCAGAAACTCAAATGAGGGGCCCAGGCACTGCCTTCACAGTCAAACATGATTCAGAAGCCTCTCTCATGCCTTGCTGGTGAGGCCGGGGAGAGACCCAGGGGGCAGGGCTCCAACTGCAGGGCAGAAACTAATCTCAGTGAGCCTTCCTGGGAAGGAGGCTCTTGGAGCCTGTTCACAGGGCACATGTTGGGTGTTGCACTGTCAGAGTGAGGTCAAGTCTAAATTACAGAGATGTCTGAACAAGACAGTATCTTCTACTGGGCTGTCTAATCACTGAAGGCAAATGCATCACTGTGAGAGTTCTGCCACTCGGCAGGAAGTTTGGTTGGATGAAGGAAACTTATAATTGGATTAATGAGCAGCTGGTGGTAAAAATGAGAAGCTAAAGAGTATTTAATAACCAGTGTAGACATGCTGAAATGTAGGGTGGATCTGAAGGTCACTGGTCTTTTCAAGGTATGACCTCTATTATAGGGACAGCAAATGAGTTTCAACCTGAGAGCCAGATCCAATTGATTGGTAGTGGATTGAAAGAGTACTGTGATCAGATTACAAGGTTTTCAATGGACACAGAAGAGAAAGTGGCATTGGGTATACCTTCTAGGAGCTAGGTAGTCCCTCCTGGGCACCATTCCTGCAATTTGGGTCACTGCCACCAGGGAGGCAGGTACCCCTATTGGGGTAATACAAGCAACTGGTAGAAATTTTCTAATGAAGGCCACGAGAGGCAAGAAGCCTGATCCAGCCTGTTGATTTTTACCTTTTCTGTGAAAAGGTGAACTTTTAATTAAAGGAGCCATATGAAAGAGGTAGCTACTCTGTGTTAACCATTTCCAGATAAATACCCTAAAGCAAGACTAAAAAGAAGTAATACACTTATGGGTTGACCTCTATTTTGCTTGGTGACCTTGAACAAGTCACAGCCTTGTTGGGTCCCAGCTTTCTTCTCCAAAATGAAGGTTTGGAATAGACTCTAAAGGTGCTTCCCAGCTCTAAAATTCTATGATGAATTAAAGGATTTTTTTTTTTTTTTAGAAGCAGACCTTCAGTAGTTTTTCTCCCTAGCTCCTTCCAAAAATTTCAGACCAACCTGTGTGATTTTCTTTTCTGAGCATATTGAACATATTTTGAACAAAACAGCTTTTGGCAGGATTCTACAGTAGTTCACCCACAGGGGCCAAGGCCAGAGAGGAATCAGCCATCTGATTGGAATCTGAAATCACCCCGCAGTGGACAGCCTCCCCCACGGTGCAGGGAGAACACGCACTTTATCATGAAGAAACTCAGGAAAAGGTCTGGAAAATATCTCCTTCTACTCTCAGGGCTCACATGAAAGAAATCCCTGAAGTGCTCCTCTAAACCATGGCTACACAGACTGCTCGCCAGACCAGCATCAACATCAGCCAGGAGTTTGTTAACATGCAGGATCTTGGGCCCCACGCCAGACCTAATAAGTCAGAATATGCATTTTATTATTTTTTAGTTTTTATTAAAAATTTTTTTAATGTTAATTTATTTTTGAGAGAGAGAGTGTGTGAGCAGGGGAGGGCAGAGAGAGAGGGAGACACAGAATCTGAAGTAGGCTCCAGGCTCTGGCTGACAGCACAGAGCTGGACGTGGGGCTCAAACTCATGAACCATGAGGTCATGACCTGAGCCAAAGTCAGATGCTTAACTGACTGAGCCATCCTGGCACCCCCAGAATATGCATTTTAATAAGACTTTAGGTGACACAAATGCACGTTAAAATTTGAGAAACACTGCTTAGCTGTAGCTGTATACTAGAATTACTGGGGGAGTTTTTAAAAAATACTGTTGTCCAACAATGATTTCTTGGACATGACACCAAAAGTACACACAACAAAAGGAAATACAGATAAAATGGATTACCTCAAAATTTAAAACTTTAGCACATCAAAGGACACTATCAGCAGAGCAAAAAAGTGACCCGCCAAACAGGAGAAATATTTGCAAATCATACATCTGATAAGGGATTAATATCCAGAATATATAAAGAATTCCTACAACTCAACAACAAAAAAAACAACCCAATTAAAAATGGGTAAGGGACTTGAATAGACACTGCTCCAAAGAAGAGATATACAAATGGCCAATTAATATGTGAAAAGACACTCAACATCAGCAACCATTAAGGAAATGCAAATCAAAACTACAATAAGAGACCACTCATACCATTAGGATGGTTATAGTAAAAAAAAAACAAAAAAACAAAAAAACAAAAAAGATGGAAAATGGCAATCGTTCGTGAAGATGTGGAGGAGTAAGACCTTTGTGTATGGCTGGTGGGAATGTAAAACGGTACAGCTACTGCGGAAAACTGCTATGTAGCAGTGCCTCAAAAAAAGCCCCAAATACAATTGCCATGTGATCCGGCAATCCCACTTCTGAGTTTACACTGGAAAGAACTAAAAGAGGGGACTCAGACAGATATTTCTACACCCATGTTCACAGCAGCATTATTCACAATAGCCAAAAGATGGAAGCAGCCCAAGAGTCCAAATGGGGAAACAAAATGTGGTCTATACATAGAATGGAATACTAGAACCTTTGGAAAGGAAGAGAATTCTGACACATGCTACAACATGGATAAACTGCAAAGACATTATGCTAAGTGGAGTAAGCCAGTCACAAGGATACGTAATCTATAATTCCACTCAGATGCAGTACCCAGGGTAGTCACGTTCACAGACACAGAAAATAGGATGCTGGCCGCCAGGGCTTGGTGGGGAGAGGAGAAACGGGGAGTTCGTGTTTAATGGATACAGAGTTTCAGTTTGGGAAGATGACAAATTTAGAGACGGATGATAGTGATATTGCACAACAATGTGAACGCACTCAGTGTCACTGACCTGTACACTTAAAAATGGCTAAAGTGGCAAACTTTATGTTCTCTCGATATATGTTAGCACAATAACAAAATATAGATGTCTGGTCTCATACCAAGAGATTCCCACTTAACTCGCACCGGCTGCAGCAGGGGCATCAGAGTTTTAAAAGCTCCCATGTGATCATAATATGTCGCAAAATTTAAGAAGCGCCGTTCTATACGAGTGCTTCAGTACTTCTCCAACTTTAATGTGCATACGAATCATCTGGGGGTTTGTTAAAATGCAGATTCTGACTCGGTAGATCTGTAGTAGGGTCCAACATTCTCTAGTTCTGACAAGTTCCCAGGTGACGTCAATGGCTCCAGTCTACCAACTGCATGTTGAATAGCGAGGAACAGCTATCCCACAGCTCCCAGGCCAGAAGCCAGGGTATACACTACAGTGAAGGTACGAGATTAGTTCCAGAACCTTCTCCTCTGTCTCCAGATCTAAGGAGCTGAAATCAAGGGAGGGTTATGCAATCCACAGGGCTGCAGGCTCAGTTTATCGTTATACGCTCAAAGTACTAGCTGTCTTCAGCTCGAAGTTAAATTACCACACTTGATATGGAGTGACAAAGAAGGATTCTGACTCCAGTTTTTGCAAAAAAGTGAGAAGAGGGGAAGGGTTGGAACTGGAGGGGGGGTCAGGTCAAGGAGAAAAGAGATAGCTACCATCAAAGGCTTACAGAAAATGAGGTATGGGCAGGAATTTGCAGGCAAGATAGAGATGCATGGGGCGCCTGGGTGGCTCAGTTGGTTAAGCGGCCGACTTCGGCTCAGGTCACGATCTCGCGGTCTGTGAGTTCGAGCCCCGCGTCGGGCTCTGTGCTGACAGCTCAGAGCCTGGAGCCTGTTTCAGATTCTGTGTCTCCCTCTCTCTGACCCTCCCCCGTTCATGCTCTGTCTCAAAAATAAATAAGCGTTAAAAAATATATTAAAAAAAAAGACAGAGATGCATGCCAATGTGTTCTTAAAAACCATCATAGTGCCTGGTACTAGTAGGTGCTCAATTATTATTTGTTAAATGTACAAAGGAAGGAATATGTCCAAATGATAATGTGAACCGGCAGAAATGGCTTGCAACTTGTCAAACACTTATTTAAAAACTGTTCTTTCCCGAAAGCAATGCTTCTCAAACTGTAACGTGCTTACAGATCACCTGAAGATCTTGGTAAAATGCAGATTCTGATTTGGTAGGTCTGGGGTGGGGCCCGAGTTTCTGCACTCTAACAAAATGTCACAGGATGCCTCTGCTGCTGGTCTGCAGACTTCGCTTTTAGTAGCAAGGCTCTAGACCAACGGTTCTAAACCCTAGCTGGCCAACAGAATCACCTGGGCAGTGTTTAGAAACACACTGTGGCCCAGCTCCTTCACCCAGTTCTGATTACATCGGTCTGAGGTGGGGCTTGGGTGCTGTATATTTTTAGAAGCTCCCCAGATGATGTTGATGGGCAGCCTGGGCTGAGAACCACTGCCCCAGGCGCATGGTCCTCAGATATCCGGGAGTGTGAGCTACAATCTGATTTAAAGTGAAAAATGTTTCTGCTACCAAAATTCATCAGCAGATTGTTGAAGTATCTAAGAAAGCCTGCTTAGCTAGAGAATGTCAAAGGAAGACGTGAGACGCGGAGTTTGGGGAGGAAAGCCGAGCGGGATGGGACTGCCTGAAGCCGCGGCACAGCAGGCACCCGGAGTGACCTCACATTTTACATGCCTGACTTGGGAAACCTCCTGTCACACCACTGTGAACATCTGAATCTTGTGGGAGAGCGTGGAGAAGTTAAAAATAGAATTAAAAAGTAGGTTGAACTGAATTTTTTTGTTTTCTTGAATGCTCGGGTATTAAGTGCCTACTATGTATTCCAGCACTGAGTGGTGCCGAGCGGTAGGTTAAGCGTGTAAGTGCAAAGGGCGGACGTAGGGGCAGAGAGGCCTGGAGGAGGCAAGGCTGACTCGCAAAGGCAAAGCTTGGGCAGGCTGGGGAGTGGGGCCAGGGTACCTGCACCTAGCTAGATAAGGAACATGGGCTGCGCCTGCAGGGGAGGAGCGGGCAGGGGCAGAGAGGGGTCTGTCTTAACAAGGGCAAGAGATCGCAGAACTTGTGTTTCAGACAGTGAGAAGAATTGCTTTGTAATAATAATTAAAAAAAAAAAAAGCTCTCTAAGCAAACTTCTTGAGCAATCCTCAGCGGGATAAAAAGAGGGAAAGAAAAACCCAAAGCCTGGAGTCAGGGACCTGGATTTGGATCTCAACACCCGCCCCGCCCCACAAACTAGGACCTGGGGCATGTTCCTTAATTGTTCAGATCTTCAGTGTCCTCATCTGTGAGGTGGGAATCATATGCCACATCAAGGTTTCAAGGGTTAGGTGAGTGAGTGAGCACCTGCCGGGGGCCAGGCAGGGCAGCGCTGCTCACCGCTCGTTTCCCTTCCTTTCACACGGATAGTGTTAGGTTAGATCGTCCTTAGACATTGGCTGGGGGTCACATGCAGCCAAACTCAGTTTTCTGCGGCCTTGGGACTTTCCTCAATTGGGTCTGAAAACTGGTAACCAAGCAACCTAGATCTCGGATGTGGGGTCAGGCAGCTGTGGGGAGAGGCTTCCAGGACAATTTTCAGGGCAAGCAGTTCTTTAGCAATTATCGAAAGAGCCAAGGGCACCACCCCGAGATCTCACAAAAGAAGAGCCCGGAATGCTTCAGATGTTGGGAATGGGCAGAGAGCACAGACCCTTTCCAGACATTGTAGGAGGGCAGAGTCTCACTCTACAAAAGAGCTCTGGATGCTTCGGATGTTAGAGATGAGCAGGGAGCCCAGACCCTTTCCAGACACTGTAAGAGGGCAGAGGCTCCAGAGAGAAAGACAGCTGCGGGGTCACTGTGCCCTGTGCAGGCTGGGCCACCAGATCTATGCAGAGTCCCACGGAGGAGGGCTTGGAACTAGGGCATCTTTGGAGAAGAGGCAACAGAAGCCGTCTTGGTTTATTTACCCATAGCGACACTCCCTGTGGACCCGCGATGAGCCTGGGATTCTGCTTGGCAGCACTAAGGTCACAGGGAGGAAGTCAACATTTGCAGTACAGGGTGAAGGGTGCCATGGAGGAGGACGCACAAAGAGAAACCTAACTTAGCTCGGCGGTGGGGGGGGGGGGGGGGCGCGGGGGGGGACTGGAGTGCTTCCACACAGATAGGGTGCTGTAGGTGCTGTAGCCACAAGTTAAAGATGTTAAGGAGGTAGCAGACAGGAGAGGAAGGAGAGAAGGAGCAGAGAGCAGACCCAAAGGTGTGGAGGACCCGGCTGTTAAGCCACCCTGGCCTTCCTGGCCTTCTAGAACTGTCTATTTATTTACTTATTTGTAACTTTTTTATTCATTTTTGAGACAAAGAGAGAGACAGAGCACTAGTGGGGGAGGGGCAGAGAGCAAGGGAGACACAGAATCCAAAGCAGGCTCCAGGCTCTGAGCTGTCAGCACAGAGCCCAACGCAGGGCTTGAACCCATGAACTGTAAGATCATGACTCATGGGCTGAAGTCAGACACTTAACTGACTGAGCCACCCAGGAGCCCCTAGCACTGCCTATTTAAAGGCCCCAATCCCCTGATCATGAGTTGGGAGGAAGCATTAATTTCCCAGTCCGGAAGTTTCCATCCAGAAGACCTTCCACTTGCCTAGAGCAAGGGTTCTCAACTGGGGGCAATTTTGCTTCCCCACCTGCTCCCTGGAGTATCTGTCAATGTCTGGGGATATTTTTGGTTGTCAGACCAGGGAAGGGCGGTGCCACTGGCATCTAGTGGGTAGAGGCCAGGGCTGCTGCCAAACTTCCTAGGGTGCACAGGACCGCCCCCACAACAAAGAAGTGTCCAGCCCAAATCACCAACAGGGTGCGACTGAGAACCTCCAGTGCTGGTGCAGCATTCCCAGCCTCCTTTCTCCCCCCAACTCCTCCTCCTGAGGGCCTGAGCAGGGACTCACAGACCGGTCAGTGTGCAAGAACTGGGCAGGAGAGCCCTTTATGGACCTGCCTCCCTGCAGAGGCTGCTCTCTGCCCAGTGCTGAGGTGGGTCAGGCAGGCTCAGTCCTTCCCCCACCCGCAGGGAGGGCCGCAGTGAGGTGCCCCACAGACCCCACTCTGAAGCCTGGCCTTCCAAACAGCGGTATCTGTAGTGACCGTGGCATTCTAATCTCTGCCTGAGGCTTGCCTCTCTCCTCCCTTCTTCCTTCCCCCTTCTCTCTCTCAGTTGGTTCTGAACCTGAGTAAGGAAGGGGGATGCTCCTCATTGGGCCCCTTCCAACCCCAACACTGTCATTCCGGTTGGAAATGCGGTGTCATAATTGGTTCTTGCTTCTTCCTCATTCCTCACACCTGCTGGATCACCACGTCCATGCTGCTCCATGGATATTTCTCAAAACTGCTCGTTCTTTCCACCCCCACTGCCGGAGATCTGCTCCTCTGTCTTTCACCCGAACAGTGGCAATACTAACTACCCCCTTCCTCTCAGCTCCCCCACTTCCACATGCCTGTCAGAGCTCTGTTTCTAATCTCCGAACTGATCACATCTCTCTTTAGCTTAATTCATGGGACTCTGTACACCAGGCAAACAGATCTCCACTGCAATTCTGCATAACAAGTACCACATGAGGAACGGCTAGTAATATGAACACTTACCTAACTACTGACTAGGTGCCAGGCACTACTCTAAACCTTCGCCCAGATGATCTCATTCAATCTTCATAGTAACCTTGTGAGGTAGGTATTGTTCCTGACCCCATTTCACAGATGAGGAAACAAAGGCACAGCGAGGTTAAGTAACCTGCTTAAGGTCACAAAGCTAGTACGTAGTGGAGCCAGATTTTGTGTCTAAGCACACCGGCTCCAGAATTGGTATTCTGGACACTACACTAGACAGACACCTTCTCTCACTATACCAAACTTGTCTTAAACCAAGTGAGATGGGAACGCAGTGGAAGGAGCAAGCACCATTGCCTGCAGTGGCAGGGGGGGCCCAAGAGAGAGGCAGTGGTGAGTTGGCCAAGGGGAGAAGGTGGAGAAAGTGTCCCGGGCTGAGGGGCCGGCATGAGGCGTGGACAAGCAGGCTTGTGCTGTGCAAGGAGGCTCTGTGTGGCTGGAGCACAGGATGGGGCAGGGCAGTCTTTGGGAAGGAGGGTGGCTGAGGAGGCTGGAAAAGAGAGGCGGTCTCATGAGCAGTACTAGCCAGAGTGGGTTAGGGAACCACCCAGCTGGGGGTGGTGTGTTAGAAAGCCCAGTGTAGCAGTGGGGTGTGGAGGAAGCCATGGGAGGGTGCAGCTGGAAGCTGAGATGCCAGCTGGGAAGCAAATACTGTGCCCAAGTGGGAGAGAAAGCTGGAGGTGCCCCTCAGTCACTCACTCATTTATTCATTCCATATTCCCACACACCCACACCGTATCAGGCACTGTGCCCAACACTGGGAAGACAACTGAAAACAAAATAAAGGCCTTGCCCCACGGAGTATATGTTCTGAGGCCTCAGTCATGGGTGTCTCTCCACCTTGTCTCTGTCCTCATCTTCTGCATCGCCAAATGCTAGACTTTCGGAATCTGCCCCCCCACCGCCGCCCCCCACCTGAGGGGCCACCAAGTCCTATGCATCTTCCCCAGCACCCAGAAAATATAAGGTTTCCTTCTCTTTCCCTCTACCTGGGGAAAACACCACATGCTGCCTGCAGCTGCACTCACGGATAGGAAGCAGACTTGGTCCTGCTCCAGAAAAGCCAGAGGAAAACTCAGGGGACCCAGGCTAGGAGGTGCCACAGAGACTAGCAGGCTAATGAAACGGGGTTACCGAAAGTGAGAGGACAAATGGAGTCTCCCAGCCTTACGCACAGGGCACACAGCAGGTGCCTCAGAAGTATTGTTAATTGCTTAGACTCCCTGGTCTGTGAAACGGGAAATGAAATGAGATAATGCCTGTTAAGTGCTGAGCACAGTGCCTGGCAAACACAAAGTCCGTACATGGTAGGTGACGGTAACAGCAATCACACTATTACTACTGCTAACAAATGTTGAATGAAGGAATGCAGTTCAGGAGGTGGAGCCCAGGCCCACCAGGTACTCCCCTTCCAGAAGTAGTTGCCAAAGTTGAATGGAATGCCTGGGGACTGTCAGACTTCCAGAGATAGGCTTCTTTCTGTGACTCATTTGTCTAGGGAGGCTGGTGGAGTTCTTTGGCTTCTTCAGCACTGCCTTCCACACACAGGACCCTTCCATTTACTGACATATACATACACATGCATGCTCAAACAGTAGATGCCCACGGGCCAGGTCAGAAATGACAGCTAAGGCATGGCTCCTGACCTCCAGGAGCTTATAGTTGAGCAGGGGTGAGGCACAATTCGGAGGGATAAGCTCAGAGCAGCAACAGGTACAACGTGCAGCTGCAGCCTGTAAGAGGAGGAGTTGTCTAGGGAGGCGGGTAGGAAGGGCAGGTAGAAGGAAGGAAGGAAAACTGAGATTCCAAGGGAGCTGCATTCCAGGTGGATTTACAGATCAAGGCTTGTGTGCACTAGGCAAAGGCAGTTGTTGCTGGAATGCAGGGTCGGGGGTGTGGAGTGCAGGGTGTGGGAAAAGGTGGAGGCAGCAGCTGTGGCCTGTGGAGCCTGCAAGGTCAGGAGCCTGGAGTCATACAATGGGAGAGGGTTTGGCGTTGGCTAAGACATGATCAGACTTGCATTTTATTAAAAAAAAAAATTGTTTTTAATGAGACAGAGCGATTTAGATTTGGGGCAGCAGTGTTCAGGACAGGTAGGCTGTGCTTCTGAAAAGTGAGTGAGCTTCTGAAAAGTTTCACAGAGGGGACTGGCGTCCTGGGGCAGGGCAGTGGCATGGCACTGGACGACCTCCAGACTTCTTTTCCAGGCCTAAGAGTCTACGGGTCAGGGATTTTTGTTTTTTTGTTTTTTTCCTAAATCACTTAAAATGCATTAGTGGACCTTGCTATTTAGAAGCATGCCCCTGGGAATCTTTTGGTGAAGCAGTGATTCCCTCCCTAGTCTGTCTTCAGTGGAAATCCAAATTCTCATCTATTCTATCAGCTGAAAGCAAAGTCATACTTACACTGAGCTTCCCTGCAGCAGCCTGGTGGGAAGGTGGAGGGAAGGGGAGTGAGCGCGTGGAGGGTGGTAAAGAGGAGGAGAAACTCAGCCTTGCCCAAGGCTCAGAGCCTGCCACCACCTTGTAGGGTGGGCCCTGCCTGAACTCCTCAACCCCTGCTTGAGCAGTGGGACCTTGAGGTCTCTAGAGCCCTCTGGGAAGAAGGAGCCAGAAGGAAGACTGGCCAGTTTGGAGATCCGCTTTCATACCAAGAGTCACCTCTGCCCCAGAACAGCCACCCACATTCACTTATTTATTCAAGCAGCCACGGAGTTCTTCCATGTGCCAAGCACCATGCCAGGCACTGAGGTTATTATGGCTAAGAACAAAAGACACAGTGCCTGCCTTGACATTGCTTACGAGGCAGTATTTCTCCTTCTCAGGGACTCTTGTGTCCCCACTTGCAAAAGCCTCCTTGGACATATATAGCTTCTCAGAGGAGAGGTGCATGATTACGATTTCCAAGAAAGTCTGTTCTTAGAGACCAGGATGAAAGGGAATGCGACGTCACTTAGACAACGAATCTGTAGGTGACGGAAAGGGCCTGTCTGCTTAGCTCCTCTGATTACAGGGATTGACCAGAGTGTAACCTTGATCCTCTAAGGAGAGACTCAAGTGACTGCCTACCTCCAATCCTCAGTGCACAGAGAGCGAGACCAGAGATGGGCCTTCAGTGAAAAACACCAACCGAGGCCGCTCCTATCAATCTTGAAGGAGCTTTTCTCCCCATTTAGGTGGGGATGGGGCTCCCAGGCTTGTTTCCTACCCAGACAGCTGAGTCAGGATTCACCTGGCACAACAGGTCCTTATAAAGAAGACATCAAAGGAAGGCAGGGAAGGGATGCCGAGGGAGGAAGCTCCACTTGGGGGCTGCTCTCCAGGCAGGTGGAGGCTGCTGTTAGGGTGGAAGTCCCCACAGTCTCTCCCTTGGTCAACGGGACACCTTGAGCTCAGCGGTGATTCCCATGACCTTGTCACTGTACTTGTTGGGTGCAAACAAAGATAACAGTAACTAGAAACAACAGGAAGGGTCATTTTATACACTCTCTGTACTTGCAATTCTTCTGTGGCTAATTAAAGTAATATGTCAAAACGTCCCTTGGAAGAGATCTTTAAGAATTTGTCTGTTAAGTAAACAAGGTTTTACTAATTAATGACACGCCTTCTCAACCCTCCAGTGAAGTTCTTTGCAGAACTTCCCTGTGCCAAGAGGGTTGAGCAGGAAAGGGTGAAGAAGTTCCCACCTCCCCCCTCCCGGAGGGAGAGGGGACAAATCCAATCGCTTGTCATTTGTGGAGCTATCAGTTTGTCCTCCGGATGTTGATCAGATTTCCTGGGCTGGAACCAACTTACAGGGCCAGGGTACTGGAATTTT
The DNA here is from genome assembly GCF_018350215.1 of Panthera leo. Taxonomy (NCBI): domain Eukaryota; kingdom Metazoa; phylum Chordata; class Mammalia; order Carnivora; family Felidae; genus Panthera; species Panthera leo. The sequence continues at coordinate 56,546,390 of NC_056689.1, forward strand.
TCCAAGAAGAAAACGTTTTGCTTCTTACGAAGTCAACATGATGTCTTTCAAGGAAAATTTTTATCTTCTCCTTTTTAAGTGCCTAGGGTTTTTGAAGGGCAAATCTTTGTACTTTTCTCTAAAGATAATGATTATGATGTACTTACCATTTGCTAAGACCACCCGCCATCCACACACACACACACTCAGAGAGGCCTGGGGGTGGGGGAATGATGCGCCCAATGTTACACAATGAGTCAGTGGCACAGTCAGAAATAGAACTTTCCAAACTCCCAAATTCTTAATAATAGCAATATTAATAATAGTCTCTTTATAATTTTCTAAGTGTTTTCACAGCTCACAGTGAATCTTCACAACATCTTTGAGAGAGTCTGTAAGTTGGTCTCAGCAAACAGCAGATCTGAGTTCCAGACCAGCATGGCCGCCCGCTTGCTGTAGGACCCTTGCTAGTTTTTTTTTACCTCTCTAGATCTTAGTGTTCTCAACTGTGAAATGGGAGAGCGGGATGAGAACGCATCTGAAATTCCTCCCATTTCTAGCATGCTACGATTCTGTGTGGCACTGCTCCAGTCCAGGTTCCGCAGCCTGGCATTGCTGACATTTTAGGCCGATTTTTTTGTTGGGGGGCTGTCCTATGCATTATAGGATATTTAGCCTCATCCCTGGCCTCTACCCATTGGATGGTAGTAGCACTCTCTAGCCCAGTGGTGACAACCAGTATCTCCAGATACTGCCAAATGTCTGGGAGGCAAAGTAGGCCTCCTAGTCAGTGCCGAAGAGCTTCAATAAGGTCAAGATCACGAGTGGTTCAGTGTGAACTTCCTGTCCCCAAACGCTTCACACCTTTCTGTATGGTTTTCAAATACAGCCTCCAAGTCCTTTGCTGCTTCTCATTTCTTAACTGCCCTAAGTGGTCCAGGGTGTGTTGGGTGTGATAATAAGCCAATTGATTTCATACTTTTTCCTAAGGAGAGTTCACAGGTTTATGTCCCCTAAGCAACCAGCCAGGCTCCCCAGAAATCCCTCGCAGAGCCCCGGCTGGCCTGGAAGCCTGTATCTGCAGCCTGCAGGAGGCTCGGTGAGCACAGATTTGTCAGCACTCTTAAATCACTGGGCTCGGGGAAGGCTTCTCCCAGCACAAAGATCCTTCCTTAGGAATCAATAGCTCAGGGCCCTTCATCACATTCAGAATTATCCTGGGACCTGTAAAATTTCTTTTCCCCAAGTATGGCAGAATCCCCAAACGAAGCCCCAAGGTGGGGGAAGGAAGAAGGCAAGGAGGGAGCCCTGCCAGGAAGGCCTTGTCCATCAGCCCAGATGTTGCTGTGAGCAGAGGGCTGATATGCAAACCTGGACACTTGGCCTCGCTTGCTTGGAAAAGGAGGCCTCGGTGTGGTTCCCAGTGATCCCACAACAATATCCCCTTCCAGCTGAATACCTTTTTATGTCTTACTGAGGGCAGAGGCATGTTAGAGACTATCTTCCTTGCTCTTCACTGTCTATCCTACCCTCATCACAGGGCTGCCATCTTCACCATTTTGCAGAGGAGGAAACTGAGGCATGCAGAGGTTAAGCAGTTTGTCCAAAGTCTCTAAGCCAGTAAGTGTGGGAGCCAGATCCTAAGCCTGTGTCCTTTCTACTCCACGGATTGCCTTCCCAATGAGAGTAAGGTAAGGGTCAGCCATCCAGTGGGGCTCGCAAAACGAGTGGCTTCTTGATTTCTCAGGGTCTAATGCCACTTCTCAAACTCTATGTCCTCTCCTCCATTAAACCAAAATCTAGAGATCCTATGCTACAGCCATATTTTACGTAATTATATTCCTCTCCTTATCCAGATTAGACCAAGCCTTGGGAATGCAGGCACATTTCTTCAGCTAGAGCCGGGAGCTGGCGTGGATCTCAAGCACGGTCTCTTAGAACCCCACTTCTTAAAGGAGGGGCTGTTGCTGTCTGGTGGTCCACGTAATCTTACTACCTCCCTCCCCCCTTGAAGACTAAGACCCAACTTGCCTGTGAGCCTGGAGGAGAAGAGGAAACTCAAGCATCTTCCCTGGCAACAAGCATCCCTTGGGTGAGCTTTAGGGACAGAAGAGGATCTGGCTCTCAGAATTCTGGGGCTTGGCAGGCACTAGTTCCTTCCGAGGGTCGCCACCAAGTCTGCTGAGGCTCTGGGAGGAACCCAGAGGAGCTCCATGCAGTGTACAAAGGAACGGGGTGGGGAGAGGAAATGGAGGGGCGGCCCACAGGCTACTCAGCAAACCTCCTTCCCGGGGCCCAGCTCAGATGTCAACAGTCAGACTTACAGAACAGAAAAAGGGCAGTGGAAATGGTAGCATCTTCCAGGTCACCCAAGAAGCCCTAATACGAGGATTTTGCAAAAATAGAGCATCCTAGCACTCTGACCTTGAGCTGGGAGCAGCAAAGATGGGGAAATGGGCAAATAACTGTTGGGAACTCTCCACTCCACCCAGTATCTGAGTAATGGAGGTGTCAGCGGCAGTGGTATGATGCAGGACAGGGAGACCCTACTCCAGCACGCCTTTGTGAAAGAAAGGAAGAGCTTTGACTTGGGTTTCAAGGCCACAGAGAGGGACTGGGCACTTCTGATTCCTACATGCATGGACGGAGAACTGGAGTTGCTTTGTCTCTACCTAAAAGACTGCTTGGAATAATGAGATAAGATAATGGACGAAAGGGAAAAAAACCACTAGGAATTTCTATTACCTGCATATGTACATTACAAGAACTTTATCTGCTCCTCACTCTGAATAATTGATTTGAAGGCAATTTCCCCAAATTTACTAATTTTGTTAATTGACCAATGTCAGCAGCTACGAGTACCTAGTGTGCCAAGAACACACGTCCATCTCCATAGTAAAAAGGGAGGAAGCAGGTCACAGAGTAGAAAGAGCTCTGAGCAGAGAACTGGAAATCCTGAAACCTCATCCAGTGTCTTCCATCAAAGAGCCATTGTGACCTTGGACCAGACACTCGCCTTCACTGGGCTTCAGCTTTCTCATCTGTAAATTAAGTATGCATGTGAGTGCTGGGGATGGGATGAGGTTGGACTAGATGCTCTTCAAGGATCCTCCCTTCTAGCCCTAATGCTCTTGGACTCCAGGAGCTGCTAACAAGTTCAAAGGACACACCAGAACCAAGCACAAAGGAATGATCTCAGAGAGCAGGTGGGGCTGAGTACTAGCTCTCTGTCCTTGGAATGTTGTACGTGCATCTGCCCCATTGCACCTGAGATGACAGGACCACCTGATGTCCAGGAAGCCTGTGGTAGAAGGGCTTCAATCATGAAGGTGAGGGTTGGGGGCTGTGGTCTCGGCTTGCTTAGAGGTTTAGTTACCATGGTCAGTGAACAGCAAGAAGTGGGAAAGTCTTGACCTGGGTGCCTTTGGCGCCCCCTACTGGACACCAAGGAGCCTGCTTCACCTTTAACCCCTGATCGCTTCAGCAGGCAGCAAGGAAGATTGAGAACAGGAGACTGTCATAAGCACTTTCATAGTACTGCCTTTGTGGTCCCTGGTCCTCTCTCCACAACAGCGTATGTTTCACTCCCTAGAATTACACAGACTATTGGTCCACACATTTACAGGCAACCTGTGCAGGATGGGACATCTTAAGCAAACATCAAGATGCCACAAAATAAACATCAGGGTTCAGAACACCAGGTGCAACCCAGATGGAGAGAAGGGAAGAAAGAGCAACAAGCAGGTATTTCGCTGCACAAATCCACATTGGAGAGAAGGTGTTGGGAAATGTAGCAGAAAACGTTGACTGCAGGCAGAGAATGGAGCTGGGTCTGGGGTTATGGACTGATAACCCCCCTAAAAGATCTCCAGGTTGAAGCAGCTCCTCTAGGAGTTCAAAACACCCACTCATGTTCAGGAATGGTATACAGGTGAAGGATATACCCCAACTGAGGAGCATGCCTTTGACCTTCTCCAGAGTCCATCAGTGCCAACTGGAAACCAGAATATTCTAATTGTGGTCCACTGCGCCAGCCTCAAGACCCTAAACCCCCTTCATTGCTTCTTAAATTGACTTTGGGACCTGCTGCCAGAATGATGTTCTTAAGCCAGAGAGAGAGAAAATGCTTCCTCAAAAGGTATATTGGAAGAACTACCATGTTCCCACTTTTCCATCCTCCATCATCCCCTTCCTCAGGGCCAAGAGTGACGTACAGCAAGACTCTGAATTCACTCTGGTTCAGTCTTGGGTATGTCCAGCCCCAAGGCATCAGGGTAAAAAAATCTCCCATCAGCAGCATTTGTCTCCCCACGTGAGTTCCCCAAATTCAAGGCGGCACTACAGAGCTGTCCCCCATTCTTGGAACCTTTTCCCCTTCTTTTCCACCCGGCTTCACTTGGGAAGTCCTGCACCCATCCCAGAAGACATCTCAAGTGTGACTCGAGAACGTGTCCTGCCTGGAGAGCAGAAGCACCTCCTGGGACGCACAGGAGCCACACTAGGTGCACACTCCACCACAGGCGCCAGCAATATTCATTAGTCATTCCCTGAGGAAGGGGAGCGCCCCCACCCCCCTCCAACCTCAGGAGCCTTTCCTGACCACTCTGGGAGGCTCCCATCCAGGCTGGGATGACTCTGGACTCTTGAGTTGGTTTTTGCAGAAACGGGACTAAGCAGGGTTCCCAACTACTGTATGTACTGCGAAGAAGCGAGCTGCATTGTTGGGCATGCCCCCAAGTCTGGCCTGCTGCCCCATCAAAGCCTCCATGTGCCCCCAAGGGCCGAGGAAGACCCCCGTTCCCCCCTGGAATGCCTGAAGCTGGTTTGCCTGAAACAGGCTGCGAGCGAGGAGACCACACCTCGGTCCAGCAAAGGCAGCTGGCAGCTACGCTGCTCGCGGGGCTGGCTCCTGGAGCTCTCGGCCACGGAGCGCTGTGCCTAGGAGCTCGGCTTCCCCGGGGAAGAAGCACGGGCTCCCCGGGGCTCTTCCCCATCCTAGCAGCGTAGTGGGTGAGCTACTACTGGTCGAGGCCAGTAGCTTCCCCGGCTCGGAGCTGAGCCCAGCTGGGTGACTCCCAAATACCCCCAGCACATCCTTCCTCACCTGCTCCGCCCCCCTGGCAGCCCCAGTGCCCCCCTCCCCAAACGGCTGACCTCCAGGGCGCCCCCAACACCTTCCCTGCCAGCTGAGTGGGCTGTCGTCCGCACACCCCCGCTTCCACCTCTCCTCCACCTCCAGCCCCGCGCCCGCCTCGCCCCCAGCCCGCGGGGGAGGCTCGGCGCGCCGGTCGAGTCCTGCGCAAGTTGGACACACAGCCGCCGCCTTCAGTGGCGGTGTCCGTTTTCCCGGTTCCCCGGCGGCATCCCCGCCACCCCTGCGGGCGAGTCGGGAGGGGCGCGCAGAGCGGGAGAAACTTTCTCCGCCTGAGGGAGTGGGGGCACGGGAGCGGGTACTCACGCCGAGGTCAGCGCTCGGAGCCATCTTGGGGCTCTCTCAGCCCCACCGCCTGGGGGCGTCGGAGCGCGGGCACTCACTGCCTCCGCCGCCGCCGCCGCCGCAGCCGCCTTCCAGCTCCCAGCCCCGGTCCCGGGCTGGCCTCGAGCCTCCCGCCCCGCCACCGCTCGCTCGCTTTATACAACTCCACTCGAGCGCGCCCGGGCTTATGTAAAGGCTGGCGGAGACCCGCAGCCAATGGCGCGGCAGCTGGAGCGGGGGGGCCCGGGGCGGGGGGAGCCCGCACGGCCAATCGCGGCGCGGGGAGCCCGGGCAGCCGGTGGGGGGAGGGGACGCCTCCCCGCGCTGATTTAGGAGCGGGGATTGCGGTGGCAGCAGCCGGCAGCCGGGCCGGGCCGGGCCGGCGCGGCGCGGCGGGCGCTGGGGTGGGCGGCGGCGCAGGCGGCGGCGAGGGCGGGCGCCCCCCGCACCCCGCGGCTGCGTCGCGTAACCTTCAGGAGGCAGCGGGGCCTGGCTGGGGGGGCGGGCGGCCGGGGGAGGGTGGCGGCGAGGGCGCCTGGCGGGGCGCTGGGGGCCCCGGGCCGGCGGGAAGCGGGGGTCCCTCGGGAGGAAGCGCCGAGAACGCAGGCCAGGGGGGAGGGGAGGGAGGCGAGCCCCTGGGCCCCGCGGCCACCCCAGCGCGCAGGGCCGAGGGTGGCGGCGGGAGCGGCGGCGCGGCCTTGCCTTTCCCCCCCAGATAGTGATCTGGCGTCGCCGGGCAGGGCCGTAGCGGCCGCGCGTGGCGCGCTGATGGCGCGATTTCGCGCTGCGGAGCGAGCGCTGAGCCGATCTTTATCCGGCCTGGAAACGTGTCCGAACGCCTCCCGGGGACTGCTCAGTATGGAGAGCCGAGCTTCGCGACGGCTCCAGAGGGCGGGGAGCGGGCGAGCACGGCTCGGAGAGCAGGCGTGGCGGCCGAGGCGGCGGAGGCGGCGGGCCGCAGCCCCTTCCCCCAGTTCCGGCGAGCCGCCGGCAGTGCCTCCGCCGTGTCCCCACCCCGGCAGCGCCGGGGCTGAGCTTAATCTGGGGTCTACCGGTAGGCCTACCCGCTCGGGTCCTTCCAGTCCCTCTCACCGCTTTTCTCACAGGTACTGCTAACCCCCACCTCGACCCCCAGCCCGCTGCAGTGGCCGAGATGGTTTCAGTCTCTCTGGACCAGGGGCTGTGCCGGCTAAGCGCCAGGTCAGCAGTGCCCAAAATACCCGTGTGTTGGGCAGGAAATGGGCCTAGGTCGATAACACTCTGAAGACAAGTCCTTTGTTTTGCGCCTAGAATAGACCTGGCACATAGTAGGTGATCAGTAAGGATTTATTGGATGAAATTTGAGCTTCCATGAGTAAAGTCTTTGCGTTTCTGAAAGCTGGGGCAGGGGGCACTGGAAGAGAAAGACCTGGGAATACACCATCAGAAAGGAGGGAGCTAGGACTGTTTTTTTTTCATCTGTTGAGGGCTTTGTGACCATCACTCTGGCTTCTGGACACTGGACTCTTAAAATGACTCCAATGTGGTCTTTGGTTGTGTGTGTGTGTGTGTGTGTGTGTGTGTGTGTGTGTGTTTAATGGAGACCCTCCTGCCAACTAGCCCCTGGCCCCACTTATCGCCAGGTTTTAGCAGAACTACCAGAGGCTACTTTGGGCCCTGTTTTCCGGTCTCTGTGACTGTCCTCTGGAAAGAAATAGGTAAGGTTCTTAGTCTTGGAACTGGAACTAGCTCAGGTTCTTAGTCTTTTGAGGGTTGTGGACCCTTTTGAGAATCTGGCAAAAACTGTTGAATCCTCCCTCTAGAAAAATCTATAAACACACATGCATGCGCACACACACGCAAACACATCTCTGAGTATCATGTCAGGATCATTAGGGATCTCAAGTCTTTCCTGGGGCTCTGCCCAATGTCAACCTGTTTCTCTGGGGGTCTAGGGCAGTGGTGTATAATCTTTTCCCTTTGGGAGATCAACTCTTTTGAGCCTTTCAAGAATCTGATTAATGGTAGGGGTTTGTTTCTCAGAAAAATGGTCAATCACATACACGCATACATGTTGCCGTGCAAATTTAGGGGGTTCATGGACCCTTAAAAGTTAATCTAAGACCCCAAATTAAGAACCTTCACTTAGCAGAAACTCTGCCCCAAGGACACACCTGATTCAGAGCTCTTTCCTTAAGGAGTCCGGTCTGCTGCTGTATCACGCCGTCATCCTGTTCGGAGGGCATCTGAGTCATATGGATGCCCCTGGCATCCCAGAGGCCACCTCCATGCTTGTTTCTGCATCTTGGTTCCCACCACCCTCTTAGTGTGGAGGTAAGTTGCAGGTTGTCTTGTTCTGTCTGATCAATGAGTGTTCCTTAGCTAGAAACTTCAACTCAGGGAGATAGCAAGTGACTGGTAATTAACCAGTTTCACTCAATCCCAAGCACCTAAGCACACCTTTCTTGGTTTTTGTTCTCACCTCTCTCTCTGCTGGTGAAGCTGTGAGCAGCAGCCCCAGCTGTGGAGCCTCGCCTCACCTAAACCCAGCAGATTTAGTAACCAATGCAGTAATTATCAGCATCAGTCATCCAGATGTGAATAGGCTGTCTGCACAAAACAGCTCTATAATGATGTCACACTTCCCTGCAGCTAGACAAGTAAGGGTGCAACAGACCAGAGGTGCTGGGGAAGGACAGAGAAATGCAGGAAATGACGGAGACATTCTTTCCAGGAAGTTCTCTAGGGAATGCAATCTGGTTTCTGCACTTGAACTTGGGAGGGTTGAGCCTGTGGACCAAGCAGACCTGGTCCTATAATTTCTAATTCCTCTAATGTCCTCCATGTCCATTCACTCAGTTCATGTCTGTGTCCACTCAGAGTCTAGCCCTGCCCTGCCTCATTGTAGACATCTTGCCCTCACAAACTGCCCAGATACACCCTGCTTTCTCAGGACACACGCACACTGTTATGGACTGAATTGTGTCTCTCCACCCCACCCCGCCTCCAAATTCATATGTTAAAGCCTTAACTCCCAATGTGACTGTATTTGGAGATAGAGCCTTTAAGGAGGTAATTAAGATTAAATGAGATCACCGAGTAGAACCCTAATCCTTAGGATTGGTGTCCTTACAAAAAAAAATAAAGAAACACTGGAGGTTTCCCTCTCTCTCTCTCTGCACGTGGACAGAAGAAAGGTCATGTGAGGACAAAGAGAGAAGTGGCCATCTGTAAGCCAAGGAGAGAGGCATCTGAGGAAACCAAACCTGCCGGAGCCTTGACCCGGGACTTCCAGCCTCCAGCTGTGAGAAAATACATTTCTGTTGTATAAGCCATCCAGTCTGTAGTATTTTGTTATGACTGCATAAGCAGACAGACACACACGTTTTTCAACCCACTCCTTACCCAATCTGGCATGTTCAGTCTCCTCCCAATACCCTGACTCCAGCCTTCTCCACTCTGGTGACGTCTCTCTCCATACTATTCTCCCACAAATGTGCATTCTTATCTGGGACACTTGCCTAAGAGATTTTCTCATCTTTTGACACCCAGACTAGATCTCACCTCCCACACCACCTTCCCAAACCACTCTGGCCAGCAAGCTTGGCCTCTTCTGCTCTCCTGCAGGTCTGCAACATCTTAGCACTCCAGTTTTCTAATTATTTCTTAGGCATAAAACTGGGCCATCCTATCTGCATGGAAGCCCCTTTGAGCCCAGAGTTTGTATCTTACACTTGACTACTTCATGGAAGCCGGTGTGAAATTGGGCACTGAGTGAACACACGGTGTTCGCTGATTAATTTATTCCAGTGAAACATATTTACTTTAAGAAATACTAAAAAGTCAATGTGGCACTTTGTTTTCTAAAAGCTCAAGACATTTTGTGTGTGTCATTTCAGTTATCTTGAAAGCCTTTTGGAGCAGGGACTCTTGGGAACGAGCTCCCTCCCGCAGTCCAGCCTCAGACGGGTTACACGAGCCACTTAGAGTCACAGTAAGTCAGCCCTTCTTTCTCCACATCAGAAGATTTGCTATCCTCGCTTTTCTCGTCACCCTCACTGATCCACCTGGCTGTCTTCTCACTCTCCAGATGGAAAGAAAAGGCCAGGGAATCTCAGATCTTAGAGATGCTTCTGTTCCAACAGGTCTGTTGCAAAAGAACAGAGAGGTTGCTACAGTTCCCCAAGCCCTTATCTGCAGCCCTTGAAGCCAAAGGGGTTTTAGAGTTCAGAAATGTACCATACACTCTGAAACGTCCCCTGTGGGGTCTTGGGCAGTATCCCTTAACAGGAGGCACTAATGTTTCTGCAGTAAGATACATGAATGTTCTCACTTAAGCAGGCGTGAGGATCAAGTGGCTTCCCATCAGTTTAGGTCAGGTTTTGTCACCAGCTGAGTTTTGGCAACAGACTCACAAAGAAAACAAAACAAAAATCCACCTCTTGATTTTGAGAGATTTGAGAACTTGGGAGTTGCAGATGAGGGATTTGTGGAATTAGCTTTGGTTGCCCCCAAAGAAAAGAATGGTTTGGTGAGGGCAAGCGACAGCCTCACCAAAGTTGCGAGTGAGAAACCACACACTGAAAGAAGTGAGGAGTTTAAGGGACAGTGGAGAAATGACTCCTTCTCCAACCAACTTGTAATGTGCTGTAGTCCTTTCTTCTAAGGAACATGTACTTATCAGATGGCTGGCGAGTTTCAGATGCACTTGTGTGAACAGTGGCTTAGAAGTGACAGATGCATGGAATGGATTTATGAGGGGAGGCAGGTAGGGATGAAGGTGCAGATCTTGTAGAGAAGCCACAAACCGTGGTGGACTTGCAGCTGGCCGGAGAGAGCTCATTCAGAACAGCTTAGAATGGGAGTGCATGCTACAGGAAACTTGTCCAGGTGGAGAGAGGGCAGACCTGTGAAAGGAGACTGGAAAAAGGAGAGCGTTATGGAATCCTAGAAAAGCTGGTTAGAAAGGTCAGAGCCTCTTAGGGCTGCGGGGTGGGGCGTGGGGGAGCCTGGGAGCGATGCTGCGGGTAGACGTCTGATAATCATGTTACTCTGTACCCAGGTGGCTTGGATGCTTTGAAGTTTTCCCACACTGTTGCAGGGTGGCTTTGCAATCGGAGAGGCTGGCTAAGAGTATGACACAGGGACAAGGCAGGGCCATGGAGAACCCCCGACTGCACAGCTCTCTATTCGTGCTTGAGATGGCCAGCCAGCAATAGCTTTCATGGTCAGGGGGCTCCCTGGAGCCCAAGGTCAGCAGCAGGAAAGCTTCATCTTGAATCTTAAGGCTGGCCTTGTTGCTGACCTTGGTCCTGCCTTGCCTTTGCTCCAGGGCCTAGTACCGGCTCTTACCTTTTTCTTCTGACTGAGCTCTGTTTGGTACTCCTGCTCCAATAACTGGGTCTCTGTCTCATTCTCCCATCCTGGTACCCAACCACATGACCCAGGTGTTTAGGATTCTGGGGTCCAGATTCTTCCCTCCCTGTAGCTGAGTCATTAGCACCTGCTGCCTCATATCCCTGATATCAACTGCCTTCCTGAGCCTCTGCCCACTGACCGCCTCATGCCAGCTTCCTCTGATATTCCCCCGACCTGGCCTCACTTCCTCCTACCATCAGCTGCCAGGACCTCCCAAGATCCTGGCCCTGCCTTGGTGGGTAGATCTTGATCCAGGTTCCAGCCACTCCTGGTCTAGCATCTCCAGCTGCCAACCCAGCCAGGTTTCTGACAGACATGAACTCATGGTCATGGTTTAAAGAATAATAATAAAAAAGCCTTTAGCAGTTGGGGAGTGGAAGCAGGCATTTGCCAGCAGCATATGCCAAGGGGCCCCCGGGCTGGGAGTGCCCTGGCCAGTTTCATCCTAAGGGAAGAGAGAAATGTGTGAAAAGTGAACAGGAGAGGAAAGTGAACAGGAAGGTGGAAATAAAAAGAGGGAAAGAACCAGGAGGAGAGAGAAAGGGGAGGAAGGATTTTGGAGAGGAAGCAAAGGGCGGAGGAGAATGTTTCTAATCTGTTTTGAATGTGTAAACTGAATATGAAGATCTTGTCATCAAGAAAGAGTCAAGTATCAGGGTGCCTGGGTGGCTCAGTCAGCTGAGGGTCTGACTCTTGTTTTTGGCTCAGGTCATGATCTCATGGTTCGTGAGTTCAAGCACTGTGTCGGGCTCTGTGCTGACAGTCTGGAGCCTGCTTGGGATTCTGTCTCTTTCTCCCTCTCTCTCTCTGCCCTTCCCCGGCTCATGCTCTGTCTCTCTACAAAAAAAATAAATAAACTTAAAAAAAAAAAAAAGAGTCAAGTATTGACACAGAAGAAGATGGAAAGGGTAATTGGGTGGCGGGGAAGAGAGGGAGTGAGGGAGGGAGCGAGGGAGGGAGGAGCCATTGGGAAAAGAGAGGGAGGAGGGAGGAGTCAGACCATTTGGAGAGGAGGTGGGTTAGAAGCAGAGGGCTAACAAGAACAGGTGGACAAGAATTGATGGCGTCTGGGGAAAGGAATCCATGTTTGAAATTGCAAGGGGCATTATTTTTTATTACTCCATCGTGATTTCATTAACCGTGGTTTGTGGAGTACTCCCTTCCCCCCACTGCTTCTCCCTGCACCTCTTGGTTCTTTCCTGATTTGCCCTAAAACTCTATCCTCATCTTGACACCACATTCCATTCAAGATAGAATGGATTTCTCGCAGGTTCAGTTTCAGGGTCTGGAGGTATTGCTATGACCGGCCAGATGCCGGGGTAAAAGGAGGACAGTAAAAACGATTACAGGACTTTCATAAGGAACACATGAGATAACGTAGGCAAAGCACTTAGCAGAGCGCCTGGTACATCGTGAGCGTTCCATAAATGGTACCTGTTGTCATTCTCTTTCCTCCAATCTCAGTGCACAATCTGTCCCCTCCACCTGCCTGTCCTTCCTTTGAAATGCCACTCACTTTCATCTCTTTCTCTTCCCACCCAGACCTTCAGCATCTCACTTTTATATTCCTGCACTGGCAGATCTGTAGGTACCCCTGCCTACATAATCTCTCCACCCGATCTACAGTAAGTCTTTCAATTTGTGCAGAACTTTACAGAATTAAAAAAAAAAATCCTCATTGACACAGATGATGGCTCGAAGGGGTGAGTGGCCTGCCCAGCCTGGCTCAGCTAACGAAAAGCAGAGCTGGGATGCAAACTGATGTCTCTTGGGCAGTGCCTACTGTCCAGAGCCGAGCAAGTAATTGCTCCTTTCAGAGAGACCTGGCTTTACATATCCCGTAAACATCTTTAGGGTCTGGCACACCAGAGACCCTCAACGGGGTCATTTCAGTCACTTCTTCCAGACACCCAAAGAAGCGCAGGGTCACTGTTGGCTCAGCCCTACCCCTGTGATGGCAGGGTCCACTCTGTTTCAGTGTCACTCCACTTACTCCTCAGAGGCAAGAAGAGCCCAGCCCTGCCCCAGGGCCGTGCACATGGTAGATGAAGGCTGACCAGCAGAAGCAAAGCCAACATTCCACACACTGGTGAGCGAGGAGAAAATCGTGAGGAATTATGGTTGTTTAAGTGTAGCTCTAACCATAGAGAATAAAAGCAACTCCATGCTCATTGCAACAGAAAGGAATTGAGATTTCATGAAAAGAAGGCTTTCTTCTCCTCGAGAGTTGTGAGATGTTAGAACCAGATTCCTGCAGAGGTTATAGAAACTGCTCCCCTGGAGCTCTTTAAGGGCTGGAGCACAATTCGGCTTTCCAGCGAGGTGGCAACAACGGCTGCCTGGAAAGCTGGGGCGCAGGTTTTTGGGGGGGAGGTGCAGTTTAGGGCATCTCAGGAGGCAGGCAAAATCTCAAAGACAAGGCTACGGGCTGGAGCAGGGAGGGGAGGGCAGGCCCCAGGGAGGCAGGGGGCCAGAGGTTCAGGCAACAAAAACAGCAGTAACAACATTGAGTTCCGAGTAGAGAGCCCCGCAGGCTGTTTGTTGTCTGATCTGTCCAATTACTGCCTGCTGGCTGGCCCCGTGAGCACTGCAGCGTGCAGGGAGGGAGCTCATTCTGGACCCTCGGGAGTTGATTGGACCCAAACAGACAAAGGCCAAGTATTTTACCTCAGCAAAGCAGGGTGCAGAGGCTGGCCCACCACAAGATTAAATGCAAATAATGAAACCTGAAGAGTGCTTTTTCATCGTGCTCCTTAAACAGGGATGTTTGGGGAGTATTCCAGGACCACAAATTACCCCAGATAAAAGCACCACGTCTTCCTGGACTACCCATTTTTACCGGAAGATGTGCTAGGGGCAGGGGGCAAGAGGAGGTGTTGGTAGATAATTTAACTGGTAAGAAATTGAAAATACGCTTTCCATTTTGATAAATCTAGATACATCACAGAGTTGAATGCAAATGCACTGTACGTGCATCTTTTAGACAAAAGACCTTTCAAACTTCCTGTTGGGTGAGATCCCTCCAGACCCTTGGGCTGGGGCTGTGGGATACCCTTTCTTCTGCTTTGAGAGTACTTTGGCAGAGAAGTTTTAACAGAGCTGCTCCAGTATTTACAAAGCCTTGTCTCATGCGCTGCCTCGTCGGGATAGTCAACGAGCATTTAAGCGCTTTCTGTGGGCCGGGCACTATGCCCTTTACGACAAAGAAGTGGGTATTTATATTTTCCCTGTAGTGGAGTTGAGGAAACGGGCCCAGAAAGAGGGAGTGATCCCTCCCTCTCAGCAAAATTCTCATATGGCAGAGGAGGCCTAGGAATGTGGGTGCTCTTTTTTTGGCATGCCGAGTCTATTTCATTGTACCTGCCGCTCTTCCCCATGACTCTGCCGGTCCTCCCCACTACACAGCGCTCGCTACCAAGCGCCCCCTCCAGAGAGCCTTCCAGGCAAGAGGGAAAGGTCCAGGACAAATGGCAAGCCTGGGAAATCCAGCTGGTATCTGTGCCTTTTCTCTTGCCCGTGCTTGTGGCGTGCTCTGCACACATTTACAGATAAGGACATTAGCACAGAGACACCAACACCCCCGGGTCACAGGCAGAGCATCCAATTCGTAGCCTGGGTCGGAGGAGTTCCAGCTCAGTGCACAGCCCAGGGGCTTCTGGGATGTGACCAATTCGCTACACGGTCCAGAATGGATGGGCCTCCGCCAGCATTTATTCAGAGCTTGTTAGGTGTGGGCTCTGTGTTAGGCCAGTGGGGGAACAAAGATGGATGAGACCTTCTCTGCCTTCAAGGAGCTTACAACACAGCAGGGAATTGATGCTGAACTCATGCAGAAAGAGATAGGGAATAGAATCGGGCTGGGGAGATGTGGCCTGCAGGTGACACCCCTCCTCCTTCATCCTGCAGCCTCTCCTGGGAACTGCAGGGCAGGAGAGGTTTCCCTGGCTTGGTTACTGGACGCCTTCCCTCCCCGTCTCCATGTAGGGCTCTCCCCTCTCTCTGCTTACTCGTGGCCTTCGGAGAGCTCATCCCGTGTCAAACGCTCCCCAGCACGCACCACACCCAAAGCCCCCACAGCCTGTGCTCATAAGCCGATCTACCTACACGGTACTTTACCAATGGTAACAGCACACACTGAGCCGCGCTTGCATGTGCTGGGTGCTGTTCATGTGCTTTTAGCGCTCCAATCATCCCTACAAGCCTACGATTCTAATTACTATGCCCGTCTTACGGACGAAAAGGCTGAGGTTAAGTAAACAGCAAGCTAAGTGGCAAAGCTGTACAGTACATTCTAGGCAGACTCTAGCCATTCCGCACACGGTGCCTCACTTGGGCCTCACAATGATACCATGGTACAGGTAGACGGGGACGATTGGGGCCCAGAGTGAGCAAATGCACTGCCAAGCTCGACTGGTCTGCAGGTGAAGTAGAGGCTAGAATCGGTATTCTGCAGGTGTGACTTGGTATTCTCGCCATTACATTTTCTTGCTGAAAGAAGAGAATATTCCTTGAACATTTCCAGTCACCCTGTACCCAACCAGTCTCTGCCCCCAAAGAGTCTTTGGGTCTTTGTACTTCCCTAACGGGTAAAAACAAGGACAAACCAGGCAGGACCAGGCACTGGTGAAGCTGGAAAAGCTTGAAAGACTGCCACCTGGTGGTATCCTGAGTGGTGGCGGCTGAACTGGGTCCAGGGCCTGGAGGGGTGGGCGGGGAGGGTCCATGATAAGAAGCCCGTAGTAGAGGTTGGAACTTACTGATTGCCAAGTGTACCCCAATGGCTTGTGTCACTTATTCCTCACGTAACCATGTGAGGTGGGTTCTATTAACATCATCCCCATTTCAAAGATGAGGAAGCTGAGGCTCAGAGGTTAAATGACCTGCGCAAGGTCATGCGGCTGGTAAATCTTAAAGTTGGGATTCAAATCCAGGTTTGTCTGTCCTCAGAGACCGTTTTTACCTGACCATTCCATATCTTGCCTCCCTCTCCCTTACACCATTGGGGCACTGCCTCCTTCTCCGATCTCATACCGCAGCCCTGGCTCCCTGAGCTGTAGCCACTCTGACCTGCTCTCTATTCTTCACGATCATCCTCAAACTGGGCCCTGGCACTTGCTGTGCCCTCTGTGTGGAATGTTCTCTCAGGTTCACCCGTCGCTTATTACTCATTACGCAGGTCTCAACTCATGTGGTCACCTCCTCAAAGATGCTATTCCAACCATCCATCCAGGGTGCGTCGAGGTAAGCCCCGTTCCTCACTGTCCCATTAATTTACCACGTTGTCGTCTCAGGGCTAGGCACTCTCTGAGATCGTCTTGTTAAGATGCCTTGCATTTCTGGTCCTCAGCATTTGATGTAGTTGAAGCGTCTGGGGGTTTTTGGTAGTGGTTGTTGTTAATTCTTGTAATTAGCTTGTATCTTATAGATATTGCTCTTGGTCATTTAAAAAGAGGCTTAATTGGTCATTCAGGCTTGGAACCTATTCTGTTCTCCAACTTTATTACTTCCTCCACCACAGTCAGAACCTGGAAAGGTAGATTAGCATCTCAGGATTATAAACTGCCTGTTCTCACTCATCCACATTTGGCCGTGCTCCAGAAAACAGGCTTCGGTTTGTGAATTTGAATTTAGAATCCCGCACTTGTAAGGAGAAGCCCAGACCCAGGCACAATTCCTAGGCTCCGCTGCAAATCTGCACAGAATACAGATGCTTACACAGATGAGTTTCTAGCCAAAGATGTGAGTGACCTCAGAAAGGAAAAACCACCGTGGCTGATGGTCGTTAAAGCTTCCTTGATATAATTTCAGAGAATGAGGAGAGCCACAGACCAGGGTAAATGAAACCAGGAGACTTGAACCCTGAGCTGACAGCCCCACTACGGTCATGTGACGGCAGAGCACGGACTGGGAGGGGGCGGCCTGACCTCTCATCCTGGGCCGCCTCTGTCTTGCTCTATGTCCTTCCTTAATCTGGAAAGATAAGACAGAGCTGGCCGTTTTTCAGATTCCCTATAGCTCTGACGTTTTGGGCCCTAGGAGGGTGGGGGGAGCAGGAGAAAGAGTTGGCGGGGAAGGAAGCTAATGTTGACTGAATTCCTACTCTACATCGGGCACCGAACGGGCGTGGGTGGCGTCAGGTCCTCATGGTCTTTATTTTGCAGATGAGAAGAAACAGCAAAGGAAATTAAGCGACTTGCCTGAAGTCACATAGCCAGCACGTGATGGGGCTTTGCCACAAAGCATCTGGCACTTACAGACCATCCCCACCTGATGCTCCGGAATGTTTAATTCCTAGAAGTGGTGCCCACCTCCTGAGGAGCACTGCTCCGTTCGCACAGTGACGGGGAAGGGAGAGCACAGCTGGGGTTGTCAGATTTCTTGTTTTTTTCCAGCACCACGCTCTGGCTCCTAATTAGGCAGCTGAGGGGTGAAAAGCTAACGTGGATGTAAGTAATGAGCAGCAGACCTTGTGTCGCAGGCCGACCCCGGGTACAGGGCCCAGAATGATTCTGTAATTGCAGCAGCCAGTGGTTCTCGAGGGCTGCTCGTGTGCCGGGCACTGACGGCAGCAGCGGTGGCGGTGGCTGAGGGCTCACTGTGCACCAGAGCAATGTCCTTAGCAGCGTATTTCTTCGGAGGGGAGTCAGACGACCCTCCCTACTTGCTGGTTGAGGACATCCGGTCTCAGTCTCTGAGAGGTGAAACAAAGACCCAGACCCCAAGGTCAAACCACCAGGATTGCCTATTTCTGCTTCTTGGTGGTGGAGGAGGAAACGTGCCAGGAAAGCCAAAGAGCTGTATTTTCCTCATGAGAAATTGGGGCACATGGTTTGACTGGTTATGGAGCAGGCTCTTGGAAAAACCCAGGGATGGTTACTGTCACCATGGTTCTTGGCACAATCACCTACCTCTTGGGGCTCCCTCTGTTCCTTACCCCCACACCATTCTCTGCCTGCACAAAGGCCTTCCATAAAGGGTCATCACCCTGGCTTTCCTCCCCCAGAGAATCCAGTGCTCTAGAATCACAACTTCGTTTAGTATACAACGAAACTGACCATTCCTGACGCCCCATTTTGGAGGGGTGCCAGAATAAAATGATCGGTATGATTCATACTAAGGTGTGAGTGACTAATGCGTCACTCATTACTGGCAGGTGTTTGTCCTTTTAAAGAGAAGCTAGTTTATCCACCAGACATCTCTGCATACTGGGATCCTAGCTGCCTGGCACCCCATAATCATGGGGGTAGATGAAGAGAGAGACTCCGTTCCCCAAGGGGCTATTTTCTGAAGGGAGATGTTTGTCTCCTCTTGCTGACCCCTGAATAGAGTGCAGCGGCACAGGGAGAGATCTTGGAAAACCCAAAAGCTACCATTGGCATTGTATCCTCTTTCTAGACCCTCTCTTTGGTGAGAAACCATTTTAATAAGGCTGTAATTTTGTTATAGAATTTTATAATTAAATATCCTTAAAAGAAATGAGGTTGTGGGTCCCTATCTCCCAATTTATCATAGACTTAATGCCCCAAGGTACACAGTGTTTAATCAAGAACGTATCCCCGTTGTAACTCCATGCAAGCTTTAGAGATAGGAAATGCTCTGAATTTATCATGAAGGTTACTTTCTGTTCTTGAGATGTTATTCTGTTTACCAAGTTTACAAAATAAATGGTGGCTTCTTGGTGAGAAATAACAGGCTCTCCTTCGTCCCTGCGTTCATCCCAGTCCCATGGGCCTCTCATTCTCAGAGGTAAATCTATCCATCAGCTCTCCACAGAGTAAAGGTTCAGAGCGTTTCTTCTTTTAAGGAGCAGACGCGCTCCCCCTGCTGGCTAAGGGCATCCAATACACCTGTGTCCTGCAAAACCACAACACTTTGGATTTCCTTCAAACCACAGAATGAGCACCTACTATGTGCCAGGTGCAGTGCTAAGGGATATAAAAATGAGAAATACCAGACCCCTATCCTCAAAGA
The DNA here is from genome assembly GCF_018350215.1 of Panthera leo. Classification (NCBI taxonomy): domain Eukaryota; kingdom Metazoa; phylum Chordata; class Mammalia; order Carnivora; family Felidae; genus Panthera; species Panthera leo. Next base: position 56,565,213 of record NC_056689.1, read on the forward strand.
GCTTAGGGTTTGGTTAGAGAGACAAAATGTGCATATATATTACACACAATACATAAAACAATGTAACATCTAATTGCAGTATCATAGAGAAGCAAGAGATCACTTGTGTTTACAGAGATAAGGGAGGCTCCAAGGTAGTGATAAGCGTTTTACTTGCATCTTGAAAAAGTGGTTGGATTTTAGAAAGCAAAGAGGGAGAGAATAGTCAGTGTAGGGAGTCCTAGAATGAAAGGGACCTAAAGAATCATCTGCTTTAATCTCTGAGGGAAAAGGAGCTCAGAGAGGCCACATGTCCTGGATGTAAGAGACATGCCCCGGAACAGACTAGAACCCACCTCTTCCTACTCTAACTGCAGGATCAGAAAGAATTCCAGGTAGCAGGAGGAATGAAAGACGGATGGGAAGAGCCGGATATGTCAAGGAAATCGAGAAAAGAGTCTGAGTCGCCACCACAAGAAATCCAATCCCATTTACTGAGGAAGTGAAATCGTCTGGTTAATTTAATTTCCTAATTAGATGCAAGTTCAGCAGAAAGGCTGCATTGTTAGAAATGTTAATTTTTAAAAACTTCCTAAAATGTTTTATTTCACGTTTCTTTCTTAGCAAGCAAAAATAAAGGTAACAGATCATTCATTGATAATTCTGGATTTTTCAGTATCTCATGATATTTTTGATGTAGACAGAATGCAAGCTCATAGGTATAGACCCTGTGAGGGTTTTTTAAATTCTTTAACAGCAATATACTTGCTTGCCTTTTGTCTCCTTATCATCAGCCATAGTATTTAGATTTATGTATCGGGGGGGGGTAGTTGAAGAGGGAAAAAATTGTGATTAAGTGAAGGCACTATCTTACTCTTCTCTGGCTAATTGAGGTTTTCCTGGGTTATTTGGGTAGCTTCCGATGAGCCCTCACTCCCCCCCATCCCCCCACCCCCCGCCCAGCTCTGTCCTCATCCTTGCAGGGCTGTGCTGGGCAACAGGGTTTCAGTGAGAGAAAGAGAGAGAGAAAGAGGAGAGGGCAGACACGCACACACACATACACACACACACACACACACAGAGAGAGAGAGAGAGAGAGAGAGAGAGAGAGAGAGAGAATACCAAGCAGGCTCCACATGCTCAGGACAGAGACCCAAGTGGAGCTCAGACCTGTGAACCGTGAGATCATGACCTGAGGCGAAACCAAAAGTCAGCCGCTTAACTGACTGAGCCACCCAGGCGCCCTTTTGTTTTAAGTTGCTGAAATTTAGGCTAATTTGTTACAGCACAGTAGATAACTCATACACCAAGCTAGCGGCCTCCCCGGGGGTTGGGGAGCTCTTAGGCACTGCTGTTTCCCAGCTCCATCTAAGTAGTCAGAGCCAGTCTTGACATCCTGGAATCTTAAATCCAGAAGGGGCCTTGGAGCTTAGCTAGTCTATTCCCTCATTTCACAGATGGAAAAAGAAGGGCGGAGCGGAAGAGGCTTTGAGTGGAGCCATGCTGAGGCCAAAACTTGGATCTCCTAATTTGGGGTTCAGCCTTTTCTCCCCACATTCCCATTCCCGGGACCTGGTTAGCTTCTCTGCTCACTGTTCCATCCACCAAGTATTTATTATGTGCTAGGTGCTGTGTTAGACCCTGGAGCATTGTAGGGACTCATGCCGTATGTCAAAACTTATCATTTGAATAACACACAATTATCATAATGGATATACGGCGAGTGAATGAATAAATGAGTGAATGAATGAAAAAGACTGCACTACAACCAGGAGACTCATGTGCTAGTCCTCTCTTTGCCACAAATGTCCTGGGTCTCTTTTGTCATTCTCTGTAAATGAAGGTTCCAGGCTGGTGTGCAGTACAAAGACTTAGATTAACACGTAGAATCTTAGACTTTTAGAACTAGACAGGATTTTGGCAGGCAAGTGATGCTGAAATTTTAGAATAATAGCATGTCCCTTTGAAAATCAGAAGAATCTATGGGCCCCTGAAGCCACATACACAAAACGCTCTGCATACAAATTTTGGAGGATTCCTTGAACATTTGAAGCCCATCCATGGATTTCCCAGGGATCCATCAGCAAAGAATCCCTGAACTGATCTAAACCCCTGTTGTTTTAGGTGAGAAAACTGAGGCCCAGAAGAAGGGAAGTAACTTTCCTCACATCACACAGCAACTCAGTCGCAAAGTCCATGCTTGAACTCCTGAAATCTGGTCCAGTGCTCTCCTCACACAGAACCCTGGCTTACGGGAAGCACACAGGTCATGAGGAGGCCATCTCCAGCTTCTGAAACATAGAAGAACTTCAGGAAATCACACACACATATTTATTTTCTATCAATATCTCTTGGGGACAGGCAGAGTGGTTTAAATGTTCAAGTCTGTCTCCAGCACTAGGCGAGAAGGCATCAGTGGGTGCTTCCTAAAACCGGGCAGTTGGAAAACACTAGAGACGGGACTGACAGACGCGAGGAGTGTGGAGGGTGGGGAACAGTGGAGCAGAGCCTTGTGGTGTGGGTGCTGTGCAACGAAGTTCCAGGGACAGCCGGTTTCGCTCTGCCCGCTGGCTGGTCCCAGGCACTCGACGGGCACCTCTGCTGTGTGGCACACAGTCCACATTTACACAGGACCTGGTTTCTTGCTATCACATTAAGAGGTAGTTTAGTTGAGTGTCAAAGAGCAGGGGCCCTGATGCCAGCCTGCCTGGGTGCTGAGTCCTGTTTTGTTACTTTTTTAGCTGTGCCATCTTGGGCTTCTAGCTAACCTTCCTTTCTGATCTATAAAATGGGACCGTCATAGCCCTTATACCACAGGCTTGTTGTGAGGGTCCAACGAGCTCATTCTGTAAAGTACTTAGAACAGAGCCTGATGGGGGTGCCTGGGTGGCTCAGTCAGATAAGCGTCCGACTTAGGCTCAGGTGATGATCTTGTGGTTTGTGGGTATGAGCCCCACGTCAGGCTCGCTGCTGTCAGGCCAGAGCGTGCTTCGGATCCTCCGTCTCCCTCTCTCTCTCTCTGCCCCTCCCACACTGTCACACTCTCTCTCAAAAATAATAAAATAAACATTAAAAAATAAAAAAGCCTACACTTAAAAAAGTCAACTTTATTGGGGCGCCTGGGTGGCGCAGTCGGTTAAGCGTCCGACTTCAGCCAGGTCACGATCTCGCGGTCCGGGAGTTCGAGCCCCGCGTCAGGCTCTGGGCTGATGGCTCGGAGCCTGGAGCCTGTTTCCGATTCTGTGTCTCCCTCTCTCTCTGCCCCTCCCCCGTTCATGCTCTGTCTCTCTCTGTCCCAAAAATAAATAAAAAACGTTGAAAAAAAAAAATTAAAAAAAAAAAAAAAAAAAAAAAAAAGTCAACTTTATTGAAGTACAAACTGCTTACAGTAACATATATATAGTAAGCATTCATTTAGATGGATGAATTTTGGCACGTGTATATACCATAATTGGTATATAGAACATTTCCATCACCCCTCATCCCGGTCAATCTCCCTTTACCCCCAGCCCCAGACAACCGTGATCTTTGCCACCAAAGGTTATGAGGATGCATCTTTATTAATACACAGGCATTGAGCTGCCAAAATACACATATGTCTCCCAATATACAGATGCATTTACTTATATATGTCTTTCTGTCAGTGTGTATTATACACACTAGGAAAGCTTTCTTTCTTATTTTTTAGATTAAGAAAGAATGAGAGAAATGATCTTTTTAAGTTTATTAATTTATTTTGAGAGAGACAGAGACAGTGTGAGCCAGGAGGGACAGGGGACGGGGGAGAGAATCCCAAGAAAGCTCCGTGCTGCTAGCTGCCGATCCCAACGTGAGCCCAGCCCATGAACCGCAAGATCATGACCTGAGCCCAACCAAGACTTGGACGCTTAACTGGCTGAGCCACCCAGGTGCCCCTAGAACGAGAGAAACTATTAAGCAAATGGACAAAAAGTGAATAATTGGTGAATCTGGGAAAAGGGGATATGAGATTTTTTTTTAGAAAGTTCTTGAAACATTTCTGTAAATTTGGCATTATGTCGAAATAAAAAGTTATAACAAGTAAACCCAAGTAGCAGTAGATAGAACCACTGTTTGGCATTTGGAGCATGGTTCTTCCTCAGAACCCCCTGGAAAGTTCACTAAGCCTGCCGAGGCCCAGCGCACATGGCTGGAAGGAATCTAGAGCTCTGGGAATGAAGCTTTGGACATCTGCTTGGCACCTAGTGACGGGGCGGGGGGGGGGGGCAGCTTCCTCCAGGCTAGGGGGCCTTTGGCAGAGGGACCCTCCACCTAGCTGAGTCCATACTGGCCTTTGGGGTAAAATGGGCCAAACTTGAGTTCGGTGGGCAAAGAGCTGGGTTAAATGGGCAGGGCAGATGTGTTTCTGAAAATGCTTTGTACCCGTAGAGCCCTGTATATGTATGAGGGCTTAAAGCATCCTCAGACTTTAGGAATGCGGCAGCTTACAAGTGAATAAATATAGAATTATTATATAAATGTCATATAAAGCATCAGTTAATTATTATACCACTTCTCCCACGTCTGCCATCACTATTATTGCCACTGCTGTTACTAGCTGGGGTGACCAACCATCCTGGCTTGCTTGAGACTGTCCCAGCTCTAACCCAGCTCTTCCCAGCTGAAGACCTTGCATCCCAGGAGGATCCTTGGTTCTGGGAAAACTGGGGTAGTTGGTTGCCAAGAGCCTATACCTCATTTTTTGATTGCCATGATGTCTCCAACCATCACTGTGTTGGTCTGCTCAGGATGCCCAAAGAAAATTCCACAGGCTGGGTGACTTAACAGAAATTTATTTCTGCAGTTCTGGAGGCTGGGAAGTCCAAGATCAAGGTTCTGGCTGATTTGGTTTGTGACTTGCAGGCAGCCAACTTCTCGCCGTGTTCTCACATAGCCTTAGTTCTGTGTGCTCATGGGGAGGACGGGGGCTCTCTAGCATCTCCTTCTCCTCCTGTAAGGACACTGACCCCATCTGGTTGGAGTCTCACTTTTATGACCTCATTTAACCTTAATTACTTCTGGAAGGCCCTATCTCTAAATATAGTCACACTGGGGATTAGGGTTTCAATGTATGCATTTTGGGGGACCATTCAGACTGACTATTACCATGATAGCCATAGCCATATAGCCAGTCCTTCCTGTTCCTGGCTTTGGCCAAAACCGTCCCCTCCTAGGACAGCTCCCCATGCCCCACAAAGCATTCTCTGGTCTTTATTTCCTTCCACTGCCTTGCCCCCTTTTTTTTTGGCTCTTAGCTGTGCTGCTCCCTAGGAGTGTTCTGTGTCTTTGCACATGCTTTCCCTCTGCTCCTTGCCTTGGCCAAGGGAAACTTGGCTTTCATAGGAGCTGGATCTACAAGTCCAGAGAAGGAATTCCCTAGCGCCCTCTCATACTGGCAGCCTATCCCCCTTAAATCACCCCTAGCCTCCCCCTTCTCTGATTGTCATGACAATGGCCATTTCGGCACCGGCAGCCCACTGGCTGCATGAGGGGTGCATGGGGAGCTCACTGAGGTTAATGAAGCTGCCGGTCCTCCTGGAGGTCGCAGTCACCCCGAGTGAGTCGTGCCCCAGAGCCCTGTGCTGGCCTCTTCCTGTCGCCGGGACATCATTAGAAATGTTAATTATTAATTATCACTAAAAGCTCTTTTTGCTGCATTGCCGTTCTCAATTGCTCTCACTGTCTCTCTCGTCCCCCCCTTTCTCCCTATAACTGTATCCTGGTTCCTGGGCCTCCTGTTTTCCTTTTAGTCATTTTCCTGTGATCACCTCTCACCTGCAGGCTGTGGAGTTGGGATATCTTGGGGCAAGGGGCAGCCAGGGGGAGGCAATGGGGCGCATCCTTTTGCTGTGCCCTTCTGGCCAGAGCGCCCACTTTCTTCTTTCAAAGCATTGAGGACTTGAGCAATAGACATTGGGCAGAGCCTAGATAAGAATAGGCTCCAAAGTTGTGAAGTATTTTTTGTAAATTGGAGAAACTCCCATTTTTTCCATCCCCTCTGTATCTTCAGCTTGGGTGCCAAGGCCCGGTAGTGTTGGCAGACTTGGGGATCCATCTAAAGAGATGTAATCTGAAGGAACGCCCGGGAGAATCTTCCCACCAAAAATGTTTCCGTCACCCTATTATGGTGACCTACTTCTACCCTTGGGGTGGGGGGCAGCTTCGTGGAGGAGGAGATTGCCGGAGGATCAGATGGCAGCTCAAATCCCAGAGTTGTCCCCACCTGCTCTAGGAGCATGGGCCATCTCTTCATATTGGGCCACGCAGTTTAGTGAAAAGAATTGGATTTTAGAGCCAAGAGACTTGGGTTTGAATCCCTGCTCTGCCATGTAAGTGCTGTGTGGCCTGAGACAAGTTCAATGGCTGCTCTGAGCCTCATTATTAAAACATGGCAGTCATCTCTTCCTCTCTGGGTTACTAGGGAATTTAATGAGATCATGACCTCTAGTTCTGAGCCTGCCATATTGAGGGGCTTAATAAATGTTCTTGTCTTATCTATAAGAAAGAGATAAAAACTCTTGCCCTTTCTATGCGACAGAGCTCAGAGGGTTGAGTTTCTGAGCAACCTGCTCTGTGCTGGCCACTATTCTATATGCTTTACACATATTAACTCATTTACTCTTCATAGCAACTCTGTCATGAAGACACTATTATTTTTATCACTACTTACAAAGGAGGCAAGTCAGATAAAGAAAAGTTCAATAACTTGCCTGAGGTCATGTGCCAGTAGTAAAATAGAAAAGCTAGGAAGCCTTTGGGATAGTTTAGGGACTGCAGATATGTTGTCTAATAATGTAGCTACTTGCCAGATACGGTTACTGAGCTCTTGATATGTGGCTAGTCTGAACTGAAGTGAGCTTTAATTGTAAATCATAACCCCAATTTAAAAGAAGTGCAAAAAGAGAGGGAGAATGTAAAATGGGTCATTAATAAATTTTTATACTGATTCCATGTTAAGATGGTTATGTTTTTGGATATACATCGATTTAAATAAAAAATGTTTTTAAAATTAACTTTACCAGTTTATTTTTCCTATCTTGAATGTGGCTACTAGAACATTTTACATGACATAAGTAGCTCACATTCTGTTTGGACTGGACTGCATGGTCTGCTCATACCCTCTCATTATCTTGTCTCCAGCAATGAGGATTTGTAGACACTGAAGTGCCAGGTTATGACAGGATACGAATGTCCCCACTAGCTCCTAACTACAAGTTCATAGGTTTTGCCAATATCAGGAGTCCCTTTCTTTTTTATTTTTTAATGTTTATTTAGTTTTGGGAGAGAGAGAGGAGGGGCACAGAGCAAGAGGGAGACACAGAATCTGAAACAGGCTCCAGGCTCCGAGCTGTCAGCACAGAGCCCGATGTGGGGCTCAAACTCACGAGCCGTGAGATCATGACCTGAGCTGACGTCAGACGCTCAACCGCTCAACCGACTGAGCCACCCAGGTGCCTCATCAGGAGTCCCTTTCTTAAAATGCAGGCACTTCTGAGAGAAGGGCTTCTCCAGTTCTTTTAAGGAATGGCTTACCAGAGATGGAGTGTGTGTGTGTGTGTGTGTGTGTGTGTGTGTGTGTGTGTTTAAGTAGGCTTCATGCCCAGCGTGGAGCCCAGTGAGGGGCTTGAACTCATGACTGTGAGATCAAGACCTGAGCTGAGATCAAGAGTTAGACACTTACCAACTAAGCCACCCAGGTAACCCAGAGACAAAGGCTTTGACCTTGAGTGTTTACCCACCTCCCTGCCACCCAAACTGGAGAGAGAAGGGAAAGGAAAGGAAGCTTGTTTGAGACAAATTTTTGCTTCTCAGACCTGTATGTGGTGGGGGCTCCCCTCTAGTTCCTCGGCATCCCAACCAGATGCTTAGGGCTCCCAGCAATGAGGGAGGGAGGCGGCTGGCCTGGGGCCACCCTCCTCAGGGTAAGCACAGACATGTTCTGCCTGTAAGCTTTTGTGGCAGATTCCTGTGTGAGAGCCTCCAGTGACGGGGAGCTTGGTGGTCCTGTCTGCCCCACAGTTGGATGCTTCTACTTTTCAGAAAAGTCTCCTTTTTTATTGAACCTTCCTTTACAGGGTGCTTTGATTTCATAAATAACTCCAGGTTCTATTTTCTGGAACTGTACCTCTCAAAATTCCAGAAAATATGCCAGGGAATTTAGTGCCCTCCAAGACCTATTGGGTACAGATCTCTAAGGGTAGAGCTCAGGGATTTGTATCTCTCTCTCTCTCTCTTTCTCTCCCCTCCTCTCCCCACTTTCTGTCTCCTTTTCTCTCTCTCCATCTCTTTCTACCCTATCTTCTCTGTGTCTCCTCCCTCTCTTCCCCTTTCCCTCTCTGTCTCTGTCCCTTTCTCTCCCCCCCTACAAACACACACACACACACACACACACACACACACACACAGTGTTATAAGAACTGGACTGCAGGCAGGGGCTCCCATCTAGGTGTCACAGTGTCCAACAGTGTAATCAGTTGTGACAAGTGCTGCCAGTCATTTTTCCTAAAAAAAAAGTGGCAAAATTTGCAAATTATTTACTTCTTAAATTTAATTGTGCAGATTTAAGAATACTCCTATAATAGTGTTGCTTTTACTCACTTGGGTTCCTGGGCACTTTCTTGATTAGAAGAGAAAGTGTGGTGTTACTGCCACATGATAAACATTGCACACACCCATATCCTCTCTTATCTCTGAGCAGGGATGGCAGTAATTGCAGAGAGCAAAGTATGGGTCAACAATTATGCTAATACTGAGCCCTTCTTCTGTGACCAGCAATGTGCTAAGAACTTTGTGTGTAATATTGCATCTAACCCTCACACTAATCCTTGGAGGTAAGAACCATTATTAGCTTCATTCATACAAATGAAGAAGCTGAAAAAAGAGGTTTAGGTAGCTTGCTCAAGGTCACCCAGCTGACAAACCAGAATAAGGTCTTGAACAGGTAGGTAAGTCTGTCTACCTTGATAAACTTTAATTATTCCATCGCTATTGGAGACAGTTGGGGAACTTCATATAATTCTTGCCCAGGGACCCAGTAAGGGAATCCTGCCATGTTTCCATGAGAGGTACCCAGAAGTGCAGGACAGAAGGAACAAGGCAAGGCAAAGGAATGGGTTATTACTCTTGGAATTTGGCCCCAATCTCCAATGCAAGGTGCCAATGAGTCACACTGAACCCTTTGGACAACTCTTTTACCTCAATGAAGACAGCTTAGAACCAAAGCCAGCCTAAAGGCCTGCTCTGCCAACTTCCATGCCAAAATGTCTACCCAACGCTTGGCTTTTAATCTTTCCACTCGAGGAAAGGCCATACTTGCCAGCAAGAGGTACATGAGAGCACAAGAGACCAAGGGCATATTTTCATGTTGTGCATTTATTTATTCCCCACCCTGCTCAGGCTCTGCCCCTATGAGGATGCCCCGGTCAATACCCTCAAGACCTGATGGGCTGTAGAAGGGTCTTTCTCCTGGGAGATGGGGAAACAAGAGAGAAGTTGTGACATTTCCTAGAGGTACCCACTGAGGAAGTCTGCTCCAGCTTCTACAGGACAACCTGTCACATGTTTGAAGCAGCGCTCATGTGCCCCTTGAGTTGCGTCTTCTCCCAGACCAAAATTGTCCAGCTCCCTCAAGCCTTCTTTATGGACATGACTTTCATCTCCTGCACCATCTGGCTGCCATTCTCAGGATGTGGCCCAATTTCTCAATGTCCTTCTTACTCTGTAATGCCCAGATCTGAGCCCTGTGCTCCAGACATGATTGACTAGTTCTGAGCAAATCGAGGCTACATTGTGATCTAGACCAGAGACATTCTACTTCCCTTAATGTAGCCAAGATTGTGTTCACTTTATGTATCATGTATCAACCACATAACACAGTTGGACCAGGCTGAGCTAGTGGCCAATTTACAGAATAACAAACAAATAGGTCATTTTCGCTTGGACTGCTGCCAAACCAGGTCTACCCCATCCGGTACTTGTGCAATTAGTTTTTAACCTAAATGTAGGACTTTGCATTTCTCTATTCTCATTCCATCATGTTGGTTTCAGCCCTGTGTTCCTTCCTGTTGAGGTCATTTCTTATTTCCATTCTGACATCTATAGTGGTAACTATACTTCCCAGCTTTGTGTCTGCTGCAAACTTGATTAGAACACCTTGTACGTTGTCTTCTGAGTCACAGGTAACAATGCCAATGAGGTCAGCACCAAGGACAGAGCTCTATGGCATGCCACTAGAGACCTCCTTTGGGTTGACACAGAAAAACTAATCAACATTCTTTGACTGTGGTTGCTCATCCAGCTATGACTCCACTTCCTGTCCTGTGACCCAGTTCTCATTTCCCCATCACATCCTCAAGGGCACCAGGTAAAGCATTTGTCAAATGCCATGCTGAAATCAAGATGCATTGGGTCCATATCATTGCCTTGATCTGCTGCCTGAACAAGTAGAATTGCCGCTGACATGCAATGGGCAAGATATTTGCCCATCTCAGAGGTGGAAAAGAAAAATGAATGTATAAATGACTGAGAATATAGGGAACCACCGTGAAAAATGTAGGGAAGTCCATTTGAAGTTGAAGGATTAGTACATAAACCTCTCCCACTAGCAAAGATTGCCCTATTGCCCCAAATGTTTATATTGTTTCATTTATTTATTTATTTTAATATGAAATTTATTGTCAGATTGGTTTCCATACAACACCCAGTGCTCATCCCAACAGGTGCCCTCCTCAATACCATTCACCTACCCCCCCATCAACCCTCAGTTTATTCTCAGTTTGTAAGAGTCTCTTATGTTTTGGCTCCCTCCCTCTCTAACCTTTTTTTTTCCCTTCCCCTCCCCCATGGTCTTCTGTTAAGTTTCTCAGGATCCACATAAGAGTGAAAACATATGGTATCTGTCTTTCTCTGTATGACTTATTTCACTTAGCATAACACTTTCCAGTATATTGTTTTAACAGTCTATCATGTATGGTAATTATTGCATGCATTTTTTTCTTCCTCATGAAACTTCGAGTTTGTTTTTTTTTCTTTCTTTCTTATTTTATTTATTTATTTTTTGTTTAAGCCACTTTTACATTTCTTATCAACAAATGTTTTCAAAAATATACACCTTAAGTCAGGGACTGTGTCTTAATCATTGCATAATAATGTATGAAAAGCACCCAGCCCAGAGTCTGGCCCAATATAGGAGCCAAAAAAAATATTAATACCCTTTCTGTGCCCACAGCATATAGAACAGGGCCTTACATTCAAAAGGTGTTCAATAAATGTGTGAAAACGCACACATGCATGAATGGTCATATCTCCCTGCTGACACAGTAAGGGCATAGGAGCAAGGACACCAGGAGACCTTGTACCTAGGCATAAAGTTGAGCTGAGTCTAATCAGTGCATGTATGATTCATATTAACCAAACCAACTTTACAAGAGGCTAATTGTTACACCAGAATGCAGCCCATTAATTTACTCTGAGAACTACTATCTGACCCCACCAGGAGGGGAGAGGCACATGCCTGGCTGGAGGATGTTGACCGAATATTCTCAATTATTTATGGGGGATGGAACAGGGGATCCCAGAGAGGGCAAGAGCAAGTACAGAGGATGTACTCAAGCAGCATCTGAGAGGGAGGTCAGGGCTCAAGGACAAGTTGAGTTCAATTGGTCATCAGGTATGAGGGGTTGGCATGGGGCTTGACATGGGAGACAAGCCAAGAGGGCGGGTGCCAAGTAAGTGCTAGAAAAATCAAGGAGCAAAAGTGGGCATGCTCTGAGAGAGTCCATGACTTTCACTGCAAATATGCCTAGTAAGCCTAGAGCTTGCTATTATTGGAGCCAGCTGCATGGAGCCTGGAGTGCTTTGGCCTGGTTGAAAGACCCGGATCTGGGCAGACTGTTATGACTGTTCAGTGCATATAAATACACAATTTTTTCTGCTCCATATTGGAGAAACACCCATATATCTACACTATCCAAATGCTCCTTTTAAACAAAATTCTTTCCTTTGTTAACCAGACAGCCTTTTATTACAAAGATGCTTGCTTCATATTCCAAGGATCCCTTACATGTCCAGGAAGGGCTTTGCACATAGGCAGCCCTCGGTTCAAATCCCTGCTCTGCCATTGGTAGCTGGGTGATCTCAGGTAAGTTACTCAGCTTTTCCAAGCTAAAGTTTCCTCATCTACAAACTGGGAATAATGATTAGCATCTGCCTTATGATACTGTTGGGAAATTAGATTTAACATCTCTAAAACACCTGGAAGCTAGTTGTAGTAAACTGTAGCTATCAGTATTAACTCTGTGACCTTGGGTAAAAGTCAGTTAAGTCCTCTGAGCCTCATTTCCATCATGAACATGATGGCTGCAAGGACTGTGAGGGCATGGAAAGGAAAACATTTTTGTAAAATGTGAAGTACTCAATAAATGTAAAAATTCTGATTACTCTCAGGTTGCTTAGGTAACTTAGTCTCTTGTACATACCCTCCAAACCCAAAGGATGCCCTGCATCAGGTTTTCAGGGGCAGTATTCAGAGGGGACTGTGATGCTTTCCAAATTGTGTGCAACATGTTGTGAGCACCCACACACTACATATCTCTCTGGGGAGAATGCCTATAACTTTAATTATATTTTCAAAGGGGTCTGTAGTCCCCCAAAGGCTGGGAAACACTGCCCTGGGGTTGTGAAGCTGTAGGGAAACTATAGTTTCCAAATATTGCTGTAAAATCTGGTGTGCAGAATTCCTTAGAGTGTGGAAAGACAATGGAGTCAGTGCTGTGGATATCTGGGGCCATTCCAAATATGGGTCCATTTTACTTGGTCTTTCTTTCTGTTTCTTTCTTTCTTTCTTTCTTTCTTTCTTTCTTTCTTTCTTTTCTTTCTTCTTTCTTTTTTGAGAGAGAGCATGAGCTGGGTAGGGGCAGAGGGAGAGGGGGAGAGAGAGTCCTAGGCAGACTCCACACCCAGCGCTGAACCCAACGTGGGGTTCGATCCCACAAACTGAGAGATCATGACCTGAGCCAAAATCAAGAGTTGGATGTTCAACCAACTGAACCACCCAGGTGCCTCACCCTTGGGTCTTTCTCTAGCACCCAGGAATTCAAGGTCCTGCTCTGTCATACCCTGCTTGTTTCTAGAAGCACTGTACATGAGCCTGAACTGGCTATTCATTCCGTCTGAATAACCACCACCACCCCCCCCCCCATTTGCAAAGGCCTTTCCTGCCATTCCCAGACTAATTCCAAACTAGCCTGTGAGATCATTTAGAATTATGGCCCCCATTTTATCAGTGGTGAAAAAGGCTCAGAGATGCTTGGGACAGTGGCCAATAGAGTTGATGTGCAGATTGAAATCAGCATTGTGGGTAGTCAGGACTAGAGACAGAGGATCTGAGTTGCAAACCAGGTTCTGTATCTACATGGATGATAGAACAGGCTAATTTAAGAGCTCTGTTTAGGGGCGCCTGGGTGGTTCAGTCACTTAAGCGGCTGACTTTGTCTCAGGTCATGATCTCGCTGTCAGTGAGTTCAAGCCCCACGTCGGGCTCTGTGCTGACAGCTTAGAGCCTGGAGCCTGTTTCAGATTCTGTGTCTCCCTCTCTCTGACCCTCCCCCATTCATGCTCTGTCTCTCTCTGTCTCAAAAATAAATAAACGTTAAAAAAATTTAAAAAAAGAGCTCTGTTTGGCCACTACAGAGGTTTGGTGAAGGGGCAGAAAGCAGTTGTCAGGTGATGGACCTGGTCTTGGCCACCCTAATTTGTGGCCCACCCTGAGGATGGTGAAGTTGGGTTATGGTCCAATGTCAGCATCCTTGTAAGAAGATGCCATTATCCACCCCCATACTTTCTTCCCAAGGCCATGAGGCTTGGGGTGACTCCTCATACATAAGGAACCTTGAGGAGAAGCTTTAGACCAGCAACACTCTAGGCATTGGGACAAACCCTTATTCTTGCTCTCTTGCCCTTTCTTTCCTTGGGGTGATCTTGTATCCCATAGCACATCCTGTTCCCAGACCTAAGTTTGGACATTGAAGGGAATAAATGGTCTCTTTTGATATGAGGACAGAGTGTCCCTGCACAGTTCAGCCTACTGAGATATGAGTTCAAAACCCCACTTAATTGTGGCAACAATAGGCAACACTTAAGTAGTTATGTAGTGTGGTACCAAGGTTTTGGGGCCAGTATTAAATGTATTTAGGGGCTCCTGGGTGGCTCAGTCAGTTAAGTGTCTGAATTTGGCTTAGGTCATGATCTTGTGGTTCATGAGTTCCAGCCCCATGTTGGGCTCTGTGTTGACAGCTCAGAGCCTGGAGCCTGCTTTGGATTCTGTGTCTCCCTCTCTCTCTTCCCCTTCCCTGCTCACACTCTGTCTGTCTCTCTCTCTCAAAAATGAGTAAACATTTAAAAATGCATTTAATTTTCCCAACAACCTATCAAATAAATGCCATTATAATCCCTTTCTAAGAGAGAGGGAAATAGAGGCATGTGTGCCCAATGTCACACAGCTAGTAAGTGGTGGTGCCAGGATCCAAACAAAGTAAGCTTGGCTCCATAGTCCATGTTGCCTCTCTGTAGGGAAAGTACCTTTCCTGGCCCTGTGTCATTTGTGACATATCTAAGTTTGTGTCCCTGCTAAGAGGAGCAGTACCTGGGCCAAGGAAGAACTCATGAATTCCTGGTTTGAATGCTGTATCTGGTCTCAGTTTCCTCATTTGTAAAGTGGGGACTGTTCATGCCCTACTTTTTTTTACAGAATTATTGTGTGGATCAAATGAGCCCCGGTGCAAAGGCTTTGTAAACACTGAGCATTGCCCAATAAAAGGCATTGCCATTATCATTATTGGTTGAGCAGCTCTAAGTGTCCCGGCTGCCTGGGGCGATGTGCAGCCTGTGATTCTGCTGGAGTCCTGACTAGAGACCTCTCCACCTGCTTCTCTAAGGCTCAACCTCTACCCCTCCTCCCCCCAGTTTCCCCTCAGAGGAATTTGGAGTAGGCATTTTGTTTTCCAGCCCAGAACTCAACCCAAATCCCAGGGAGAGAAGATGCGCCAGGACACTGACCTGTTTTGCCAATGCATTCTCCCAGGTGCCCTGGCCAGCTCCCAACCCTGGCAACCAATCCTCAGCAGCCCCAGCAGCCACTTGCTGCAGGTCCATTTGCCCTCTACCCCAGCCTGCCATGTAGCACCAGTGCTGTCATAATCAGGTGCTGCTTTGCACGTCTGAGAAGACCAAACTCCAGGTCCCAGGCCATGGGGTACAGGGAAAAGGACCAAAGGAGAAAGAACCATGGCCTATGTCATGCTTCTAAGATTGTCCTTTCCTGCCCACTTCCCACCATTTGCACCAGCAGATCAATTGAGCATCTGTCTGTTTGGCCAGCAACTCTAATGGCAGCATGAAGGAAGGCTCCAGAATTTGAGGAGGGCTCACTCTATTCTCCCAGGCATTTCACTCCCTGAGCTGCTGGGATTCTAGAAGAAGGTGTGGTTCCTGATTGGTTGAAGTTTGAGGGATGCAGAGAGGGAGTAGGTCCAGCAAAGGAGGGGGTATGGAGAGGAGGAAGCTGACGATGAGCAGTAGCTCTAGGAGTCAGCTCTAGAGTCAGCTCTAGGAGCAGTAGCTCTAGGAGTCTAGCTAGTCAGTAGCTCTAGAGCAGTAGCTCTAGAGTCAGTAACTCTAGAGTCAGCTCTAGGAGTCCAAGCTCTGGCTTGGAGTGGAGAAAATAAGTGGTGGGATTTGGAGACTCATGGTTTGCTGGATGGGGGTCCAAGCTACAGAGTTATGTGGGGGTATCTAGGCAGCACAAAGGATGACTGGGGGAGGTCTGCCTTGGTAGAAATATAGTTCTGGAAGTGGGAACGTACTGGGTGGATGTCCCATGAGCTCCTCATTTTACAGATGGGGAAACTGAGGCCCAAGTAGATGAACTGGCTTAGCCAGGGTTGCATGGGTAGTGGCAGAGATAAAACTAGAATGAGCTTTCAAGTCAGACCTGGGAATAACTCCCAGTTCTGATGTTTGTTAATGGTGTGATGTTGGACATCTTACTTAACCCTCTGAACCTCAATCGTCCCTGTCCATGATGTGGAGATGATAATGTTGACCTTGCAGTGTCATTCTGAGGCCTGAATGAGATCATCCAATAGTGTTCCACCCTTGTCCTTTCCACTGCACACACTGATCTTCCAAGCTTGGCAGCCTTGGCATGTGAGGGATCTAGAGGCTTGCAATATTCATAATCTGGATTGTTTTGAGGGTGTATTTTGGTGAGTGGTTGGGTAGCGGAGTGGATGCAGTGAGCAAGGAACACGATGGGTCAGAGAAGCAAGAGGAGAATGTGGGCCTTGCCCAGTCACTGGTTGCACTTTGCTGGTCTCACACTCTTTTCAGTGTCTCCCTCTGGCCACAGTCTTGATGACTTCCCTTCCTGTGTCTTCTCTCAACTTAGCAGTAAAAAGAAGTACATTCATCGTTATTTTCTGTTTTTAATGAATAATACAGTATAGACCCAGATCTTAATTTTAAAATCCCATCTCTTTCTTTGTCAATGTAGTCAATACTCATTCATTCAATATGTATTTATTGACCATCTACTATGTGCCAGTCACTGTGCCAAGAGTTGGGAACCTAGCAGTGAGCAAAACAGTTTAAATTCCCTACCCATGTAGAACTTATATTCTAGTGGGGTTATTACCCAGCTCCACCCACACTGCTTAATTAATACATTTCTTTTCTATTTTTATCACTTTTCTTCCTTGGCTGGTGTGTTTTTGTGAGTCTGTGGTCCTCCATATTAGAGAACACTGCCCAACATGGCTGAAATCTGTTGCCCGGTATAATCAGACTTCATTATAAACCAACATGTAAAGGAAAACAGATAAGTGGCAAAGCAAATAACACCTCCCTCCACCCCTTCTTTAGGTCATATGCCCAACCATGCTGTTTTCCAGGACTTGAAGACCATTTCGGTATGGCTAAAGGAGTGATGGCAATTAGCTGTCCATACAACCCTCCCTCCTGTTTTCCTGCAGTCACTGGGGACAGGCATTGTGTGTGCCACAACACAGCTGGGCAGGTAGGAGGGGCTCAGATTTGCTGAAGAAATGTGGGCAGGTGGTAAAATGGGGGAATGAATAATCAGAGCTTCTTGAAAGGGTCTGGGTGAGGGCAGGACCAGGCACTCTGGTAATCAGCTTTGATTGGGGTATCTAGCCATGGCAGGGCTTTGTCCAAGAGCAGACCTTATCCTTGGGGAAGGGGGACATGGAACACAAGTCTTTTCTTCCTGCTGAGTCTCTTCCTCCTGAAAACCTAGTTGTTAGCCGTCCCTGCAGCTGCTGAGGTGTGCAAGGAAGGTCCTCAGGAATGTCTGTGAGGGAGGGAGGGTCCTGCTTACCCAGAAACGCTATTCTCAGGAGCAAACGCAGAACAAGGCAAAGGAGGGCTGTCGCTCGCACTAGTAAGTGCCTGTAATCTGCTCTGGGAGGTGAACCGGGGCCTCATCCCTCTGAGCAGGAGATTAAAGGCCTGAACTTGTGATTGCTGCTCGGCTGGGGACCTCTGTCGTACACCGACAGGGAGCCCCGAGAGCACAGAGAACACAGCTGCCACTGGAGAAAGTCAGCGTGGGGGACTGCCAGTGGCGGGCTGTTGAAAACAAATGGGGCAAAGAAACGATTCCATGCTATCGATTGGAGCTGATGTTTGCAGAACAGCCGGAAATGACTTACTTGCCTTTAAAACCGATAGGGAAACTGAAGTCATTGAGCCTAGAACGGACCTTGCCGATCCCTGCAAAGGATTTTCATGTCCCCAGAAATACCCACACATCAACCACCGCCCCCCAACATCTCTGAAACTGGGGTCTGAGAGATGGGAGAGGTACTCCCGGCTGCCCTGCTCCTCCCTCCCCGCTCGTATCCTGTGATGGCCTCCAGCGCTAATGTCTTCCTCAGCCTCCCACCAGGCTGGCTGCTGCCACCGCCACATCTGGCCTCTGATCCCCCCCCCACCCTTGCCACTGTCATCAAGGCTTCTGTCGTGTGTGTGTGTGTGTGTGTGTGTGTGTGTGTGTCAGGGTGTGGATGAGCACAGTCCCCCTTAGGTCAGCTGCAACAGCACTGGAGCTTTTGTTGTGCCTGTTTACTTAAAAGGAACTCCACTAGTAAATTACCCAAACAAACCCAGAAGAGAAAGTACAAAAGCCTATAAAAGGATGAGTTTGTGGAGCAGGGACCCTTCAGCCCAAGATAATTTAAGATGAGCTCAGTGAGCACAATCTACTGGAAACCTAGGCCTTTTCTTTTCTTTTTTTCTCTCTTCCCTTTTCTTTCTTTTTCTCTTCTTTCTTTTCCTTGTCTCTTCTGTCTCTTTCTTTTTTCTTTCTTTCTTATTTACCTCCACCCTATGTTAGTCTGGGCTCTCCAAGAAGCAGAGGCCAAGACAGGTTTAAGGGAGTAAAGGTTTTATCGGGGGGCAGTACCTGTGTGAGAGAAAATGGGGAAGGAGCTAAAAACAGCCAGAAGAAGCAATGTAAGTCTGACCCGGAGTGCAGGAGGGAAGGTTGGGTGTGCCTGACTGTCCTGCATTCTAAAGAACATTCACCAAGGCTCTCGGAGTATTCTCAGTCTGGGCTGGCTATCTAAGGGATCTGATATTGCCTGGGCATGAGCCAGCCATAGCATCCCTGCTCTGCTCAGTCATCGATGGGGAGCAGCCCAGGGGAAGCAGGGCCTTGCTGTCAACTGGGTGATGCATTGTAGAGCCTGGCACTGGGAGCCTTGGTCAATCCTGTCCCTGCAGATGGTGGTCTTCCAGGCACATTCTCATGGCCACCATGACCCTATCTGTTTTGGCCTGCCTAAAACCAAGTCACAGATGATTCTATCCTTCGATGGATTTTTCCTCTTCCTTTAGTCTCCCCCTACGTATCTACAGGGCTTACTTGCACTTCTGCCTTCTTTAAAAGGCCTTCCCTGGCTGCCCCGTCTAGAATTGCAACTTTCTGTCCAACATCCCCTGCTTCATTTTTCTCCCTCGTTCTTATCACTATCTAACCTATCATATAGTTCCACCCTGCTTTCTTTAACTGTCTCTCACCCTCACTATGATATAAGTTTTATGAGGGCGTGGGTTTTTGTCCATCTTGTTCAGTGTTGTTTCCCCAAAGCCAAAACAGTGCCTGACACTTAATGAATATTTGTTGCATGAATAGAAGAGTGACTACTGTTCAGGGTATCTGGGCTCAGTATTTGGGCTCAGTATCGCTAGCAGCTGTGTGGACCTCAGGGAAAATGCTGTGTCCTTCAGAGTGTGAGAGCTTCACATTCCTCTCATGCAGATGTAGGTTCTATGGCCCAGGGTTTAATACCAGGGGGTTTGGCACCGGACAGACTCAGGTACTGCTCCTAGCTCCTTCTCTTACCAGCTGTGTGAGCTTAAGCAAGGCACCTAACCTCTCTGAGCTGTAGCTCCCTCATGGGTGGAGTGAGGACAGCAATCTACCACTGTCAGGATTGCTTTAAGCTTGAGAGGGTTCTGATTACCCCAACTAAGCCTTGAAGACAACTTTTCCTATTTAAAAGTCAGCACTCACTAATGGTTTGTCAACAAACATTTCTTTGTTGAGGCAGAATGTTAGCTCAGCCCACTTCCCCGTGGGACCCTTTCCTGCTGCCTCCCTCCATCACTTCCCTTCCCCCAAATAGCAGTGAGATTTTGGAATTCCTAGGTCTCCATCATAACTAACAACCTGCATTTCCAATGGGGAATTACTTTGCATACACTATTGTATGGACTATATAATTAGAGCTCTATGATGACAGGTACCACATATCTGGTTCGCTGCTATATCCCCAGAGTCTGAGCTGAGTAGGTAGGTACTCCGTAAATATTTGTTAAGTCATCACAGCCATCTGGGAGGTTGGTATTATCCTCTCTATTTTACAATATTAAGACTGAGCTTTGCCCAAAGTTGCAGAGCAAGTAAGTGGCATGGCCAAGACTTAAACTCAGGTATGTCTGATCTCTAAACTTGGAAGTTTTCAATTCTATGGTACTACCTAAGGAAGGTGGTTCTTTGACATAATCCCCGAGGAAGAGCCCAGGATGCAGACACAGACAGACTCATGATGGTCTTGGGACTCATCTAGCCTCCTGCTTATCAAAGTCTCAGGTACTCCAGTTCAGTGGTGGGGAAGAGCATGGCCTCAAACACATTGTGCTTTTAGCCCATTACTTTTATGGCCAGCACATTATTTTCTAGGTTGAGCGAATCATCCTTGGCTGGAAAGTAGACCTCTATTTCTTTTTTAGCTGCTCCTGAATTCTTGACAATGTTGAGTCATTCCTTGGCAGGATACTGCCAATGTTGTGGCAGTTGGGACAATTGATGTAAGCCAAATAGCTTAGTTAGCTAACCTATAGGTTTTCTTTCAACATGGCGCAGAGTCTAACCCTGTTCTAGGCAGCCTAGCAAGAGTGGTGGCAGAATGCTTTCAAAGTCTTGAGGGTGAGTGGAGGTAGCTGGAAGACAGAGGGGTTATATGTGTATATTGGCAAATGATGAAGTCTTTTAACGATTCAAGCTGGGCTGTTTGTGCTTGAAATAAACCGAGGCATGCACACAATACACAAACACCCTGTGATGAAAAACTTGAGTCTTTATTGTACAAACAGCAGTGTTTGCCTTTAAATGGTGCAATTAAAGTAGTGTTACATACAAGTAGAGTGTGGCATTAACCCCGGTCAGCTCTTTGAGGATCAAAGGAAAAGATGCTGATGGGGCCTGGTTTTTGAGAGGAACGTCAAAGGCTGTTCTTTCTCAAAGTCTCCCCACCCCTCTTCCACTTCCATGACTTCGATTTTCCACATTCGGTCACTGGTAGAGGGTGTGGCATTGGGCCTTTCAATGAAGAACAGTGGTATACAAATGTGATGAGAAAGTGGTGACATGTGACCACACAGGTGCACAGTAACAGCTCAGCCATCCTAGGTGTCAAGCTAGTCAGCTGATGGCCTGGAAAGGCTGGGGGAGTACAGGTGAGAAGACAGTATGGTTTGGTTGTGGAGTGGGTACTTGTTGCTTTTGCCTGCCCAACATCTTTTTTTCTAGACACAGGATCCCGATTTTTCTTTGGGAAATTATCCCTGTTCTAATCTTAGTCCATGGAATTTCACAGGCATGTGACCTAGGCTTAGCCAGGTGGAGCATTGCATTCCCTCGGCCACTGTAATTGGTTCACAAATAGGCATGTGACTTGAATCAAGCCAATAGAAAGCCGTCTCTAGACTTGTGTGCAGTTTTTGGGACAGAGTTATATTCTTTAGGGTTGCTGAGTTAGTGGGGTATAAGGCTGGAGCATCTGAATAGGGGTGGAGGACATAATGCAGACAGAGCCTGTCTGAGAATAAAGGCAGAGGAAAGCAGTAGAGACAGGAAAGCAGAGTGGAGAGAAGAAAGGGACACATTCCTCAGGACATCTTTAGAAGTCCTGGATCAAGTTATGCCTGAAGTTATTACCCTTAAGTTTTTAAGGTATATGTTACAACGAATTAATAAATTCATCTTTCAACCCCCTTGCCTTTCTCCTTTCTCCCCCTCTTCTTCTCTTCCTCCTCTCTTCTTCTTTTTCTTCTTCTTCTTCTTCTTCTTCTTCTTCTTCTTCTTCTTCTTCTTCCTTCTCCTCCTCCTCCTTATTTTTCTTCTTCTCCTCCTTCTCCTCCTCTTTCTCCTTCTTTTTCTCCCCCTCCTTCTTTTTCTTCCTCCCCTCCTCCTCTTCCTCCTTCTTCTTCCCTAAGCTTGTCACGTAAAACTGAATTTTGACTGATATGTTTTGCTTGTTTACTGCTCTTTCTCTCCCAACAAATTGTGAACTTCCTGAAAGAAGGGATTGTTGTCTCATTTATCTTTGCATCTTTGGTATCTGGCACAGTAGAACTTCAGTACTGAACTGTAGCAGCTAAAGAGAAAGGAGCAGAAAGAGTGCACTTTAAGCAGGGTGGTCCTGAACAAGAAGATGGTCTATCCCACAGAAGCAGGCTGAATAGATGTCTTTTTTCTGGGCCATTGTGTAAGGGGCTTGGCAAGAAATATAAGAATGGAGTATGAGGAATAGAGTGGAAGTTGATCCAGGAAAGATACCCAATGATCATCAACAAGGAGTGGGTGGGTGTTGATGTTACCATCCAGAGACTCAGAACAAAATGGAGCTTGGAAAGTCAGGGAAGGCAAGAATGCCTACCTACCCAGAGGTCAAAAGTGGCAGATGGGAGGTAACTGGATGGATTTTGGAGACAGGAGTGAATACCTGTGGTTTCACATTTGATAGAGAGGTCAACTCCTTTCAGAGGGGGCAAGATGGGATGGGTAGGGATGGGAATATCGGGTGCCATCTTGGGAGACTGGACCCAGAAGGGCTAACAAAGACAATACTCCCCATTTTCACCTTTCTTTTGGAACATCTTAATTTGTTGATAGAATTTACTGATGCCTGTCTTCCAACTCTGCTTGTTACAGGAGTGAATGAAATTGAGTAGGAGGGTCCAATTATGGGCTTTAAAAACATTTCAGCATTTCCTGGATTATATAATTATACATGGCTCCAGACAGTAGCCCCTGCCCAGGTGTCATCTCTTCCAAAGTAAACCAAACTGCTTGTCGTTCCCATCCACTGACCAGAAGAGACCATGTTACATTTCAAATGAGCTCAGAACACCTGATGTCCAAATACTGCTGAGTCAGGGGCCACTTTTTATTCCACTGTCAGACTCCTTGAATCTGTTCTTAAGTTTCTGTCTCTGGATGCAATTCTCCTGAACAGAAACAGGGGAAGGTGTCTCAATGGCTGAGGTAGGCTGGAAATTGAGTGAGCCTAGGCCTCCAATGTTACTGGGGGTAGTGGCACAGAAACCAGAAATCAATGGTCATCCTGTTTAGAATTTCTAACCACATTCCATAGGAAATTTTGTTCATTTTCCTTGCTTCTCCATTCTATGATTCTGCCAAATCCTTACTCTGGCACCAATTAGAAGCTGCATGGCAAAAAGTGAGTCAGCATAGACTTCTTTTCCCATCTTTGGCTCTTGGGGTTCCTGTATCTCAGATCTCCCTCTCCATGGTGTCACTGTGGGAAAGGGCTATGTGGCAGATTCAGAGAGTGTCACCGATGAGCCAGAAGGCCTGGATTCTAATTCCAGCTCTTCCAGACCTTCATTCCTTGGCTTTGGTAAGGAGTCTTCCCTCTCTGAGCTTCAGTGGCTTATTGATTCTGTAATTCTGGAAACTGATAAAGCAAAACCCTTTATCAACCCCTACCCTCCACCCCTGCCCCCACCTCTCTCTCTCTATCTCTACGTCTCTCTGCTGGGAAGGCTGAGCACTTGGCCTCTGTGTCTGGGTCTTGCTATGTGAGATGCTTATAGTCTTTTTGACCTGACCCCTGCTCTTTATACACACCCTCTCAGCCATACCTTCCAGTATGTGCCTGGATTTGTCAGTTGGGAGATCTAAAGTTGGCAATAATGTTAGAGAAGACTAAAATATTGGGCCATCAGAGACCAATGGGGGTTTCAATAAATGAAACTTCAGCATTTAAAAGATTCAAGTCCAATTCCCTCAGAAAAGTTCCTGAAAATAAAGATTATCCACTTAAACACCCAAAGATAGCATTTACGAAAAAGGCACTTTGCAGGGAAATCAATCTTAATGTTGCCTTTCACAATTCCAAATCCCTTGTGCTCTATTAAGAAGTAGCCTTTTAACCTTTCCTTGGGTCTCTATTCACCGGCACCCTCCTCAGGTGGACCCACTTCTGCCTGGGGCTTTTCTTCTTTTCTGTAATGACAGTTATAGGAAAACTGGAGGATTAGCGGTGGTACAGTCACCCCGTGCTGAGCATTGATATCAGGAAGGATCCTGGTCATTTGGTTCCCATCTGTGAGCAATTACAGACATAAGGGAAGGTAGTGAGAGGGATATGTAACCTCTAGCTCAAATCTCTAAATTTGGGAAATTCTTTCCAAACTCTTGTGCATAGAAAGGTCTTTTAAAGTCCTTTGCCTACCACTCTTGAACATGTTTCTGAGTTTCCCAAGGAAAAGGAAACAAAACTTTCTCACTGTCTTTGGATTAGCGGTAGCTTAGAGTTGGGAAAAAAATGAAGTGATAAAGTGAACAATGATATTCCTTTCTTATTTTAGATCAGTTTTTTTTTCATTACAACAGCATTTATATCCATTTGAAAAATAGTAACATACATGTGTGAGAGGTATATTATTTATCAATTCTATACCTTTTTCTTAGTTGTCATGCAGACTTGGGGTTCTTCTATAATATAGACCCCCCTACTAGGGTCTATTGCCCACAGATTGAAAACTGCTGTTCTAGAACAACAACAAGAAGTATTGATAGCATATATTGAGAATTTCCTACATGTCTGTCATGATGCTAAGCACTAAGTGCTTTACATACATTCCTTTTGAGTCTCATGACAACTTATAAAATACTTACATAATGTCCATTTTATAGATGAGAAAGCATAGGCTTAGAGAAGTAAAATAATCAGCTCAAGCCCATAAAGATAGCAAGTGGCAGAGTCAGGATTAAGACCCACATATTTCTGGTTTCAAACACATGTTTTTAATTACAGAACTAGAATTTGGCATGTACTGTTGTATATTTTTTGTAACTGGTTACTTTGAATTTAGCTCTTTGTATCTTCTATAGATCCTGGCACAGAAGAAAAGCTCAATAAATGCTTTTTAATTAATTGATTAGTTTCTAAAAATTTGATTCCTATGATTTTACTACTTATTTCCAAATAGTGGCATTTTCACTTTCTTAAGTATGGGCCATCAATGATCTTGGATGGTGACTACACCATACACCATACATGGCGAGCATTGAGTGATGTATAGAATTGTTGAAACACTATTTTGTATACCTGAAGCTAATATAACATTGTATGCCAACTATACTTCAATTTAAAAAAAAGATCTTGGATGGCCTTGGCTGACAAGTATCATTTTTACAAATTTGAGTATAGTTGACACACAACGTTACATTAGTTTCAGGTGTGTTGGCAAGGATGTGGAGAAAAAGGAATCTTCCTGCACTCTTGGTGGGAATGTAAATTGGTACAGCCACTGTGGAAAACAGTGTGGAGGTTCCTCAAAAAATTAAAAATAGAAATACAATATGATCCAATAATTCCACTACTGGATATTTACCCAAAGAAAACAAAACACTAAATCAAAGAAAACATATGCACCCCATATGTTTATTGCAGCATACTTACAACAGCCAAGATATGGAAACAATCCAAGTGTACATCAATAGATGAATGAACAAGCATAATTTTCAGTTTTGAATTCCAGATCAGGAATTAATAGATAGATATCAGAGAAGGAATTTGGAGTCCTGACTCTCACTCTGATTGGAAGCTTGATGAAGATCATTTTGTTTGCAAACCATGAGTCATCCAACCTGTTTCCCAGAGTATCTGGTTAAGCTTCTTCAGCATCACCACCATCACCATCACCATCATCATCACCATAATTGCTATCATTAGTTAGTATTTACAGAACTCCTTATTCTTACAAGGAATGTTTCTAGATTTTAAGGATAGGTATATAGAAGTATGATACAGCTCCTCTCTTGGGGGAGCTTCCAATCCAATGGGGGAAACCATGAAGGGCTTCAATATGGGCCTTCAAAGCAAAGTTGTTTGGAGGAAAGAGGGAGCAGAGTTAGAATTTGTAATATTCTATACGGAGGGAACAATATAAACAAAAGCAGAAAGATGTGGAAGTGCATATTTAAAGAAATCCATGTTTAAGGAAATATAAGCAGTAGGACAGAGGGTGTATAAAAGTTGTAACGTATCTGGAATATATTTTATGTGACGTGAGGTAGGGATCTAGTTAATTTTCTTCCATATGGATGATTAATTGTTCCCACAACATTTACCATTTAATGAACTGTTAATCCTTTCTTTACTAATTGATTATAGCATCTTTTTCTTATATAAGATTCTCTTACTTATTTGGGTGTCTTTCTGGATTCTGTTCTGTTTCATTGTCTTCTTTCTCTGTACCTGAGCCAGTACCACATTATTTAAATTCATATAGCTTTGTAATGTGTCTTGACATCTGATAGTACAAACCCCTCTCTTAGTTCTTTTTAAAAAATATTTTATGGCTATTCTTGCTCATTGACTCCTCTGTATGAATTCTAGAAGTTGCTAATCAAATTCCCTGAAAAATTATACAGGCCATGAAGAAAATGCCCTGAGGCATAGAAGGAATGTAATGGGCCGGGGGGACGGTGGTAAAGTAGTATGAAGGTCAGATAATGGAGGCTTAGATTGTCAAGCCAAGACCTTCAGAGCCTACAGCACTTGTGGGCATTTCTAAAGAGGCTGAGATAACTTCTGGCATCCTGGCCTCTCCCTTAGGAATATTGTCTGCAATGCCTTGCTCATACAGTGTTACAGACTGGCCCAAAAAGCCCATGTCTCCATGTCTCCAGATCCATGTCTCTCAGCCTGTATTGGTAGACAAACAACAAAAAAAAAAAGCCTGTCCATCTTGTCTATTTGGAACTCAGAAGTGACCTGAATCTGAAACTCCAGAGGCAGCTCCTTTCTCTCTTCCTTCGTCTTTTCACTGCCTCTGCCCCTTTTCACGTGCAGCCCTTCCTAGCTGCCATCTGTCAGAGTTACAGATGATTGAACAAAGATAAGGAGAGAGAGTCAGCTGCCCGTTGTGTCTTCCTCTGAGGACTAATGTCAGCTCTGGATCAGAAATCATGGAAAGCAACCCTGGCCCTTTGGTGAAGGGAGGGAGCACAAAGGCCCTTTGGACAAGCCTCTGAGGACAGGCTGCCCTCTCATCCATCCCATTCCATTAGCCACAAGACAGAGACATGTGTACAGGAAGTGCCTCTCCTCTGCTTGTCCCTCTAGTTCTCTTCTTTGGTGGTTATTTTTTCATTCAACAAGTATTCATTTAATACTTGTTATGTGCCAGGTACTGGGTAAACAATGTGAACAAAATAGACTTGGTTTCTGTCCTCATGGAGCTTACGATCTGGAGGGTGTGGAAAGAGCTAGCAATAAGCTAACAAACATACAAGTACTTCTTTTCTCCTCTGCTCTCCTCCCTCCAAGCACAGTTCTCCCTCTGTAAGCCCCTGCCAGATATGGGTAGAGTTTAGGCAGGGGTGATATATCCATATAAAAGGACTCTAAAAAAAAGGGGGGGACACCTGGGTGGCTCAGTCTGTCTAGCTTCCAACTTTGGCTCAGGTCATGATCTCATGGTCTGTGAGTTCAAGCCCCGCTTCGGCCTCTCTGCTGACAGCTCAGAGCCTGGAGCCTGCTTCAGATTCTGTCTGTCTGTCTGTCTCTCTCTCTCTCTCTCTCTCTGACCCTCCCCTGTTCATGCTCTGTCTCTCTGTGTATCAAAAATAAATAAACATTAAAAAAAATAAAAGGACTCTAAGCATACTAGCCTGGGGCTGGTAGAGTGGGAGATTAGAAATGTGTAAGGGATGGTCTGAAAGGATATTGAAGATCATACACAGGTTCTTGTTTTTTTCTGGCCCTACTAGGTGATTACTGCCTCCTTTTTTGAGGGTCAAATTAATGTCCCATGTCTGAATAACAACCTCTACTTAATGACATGAATTGTAGGAAGATGAAGGAGTTTTTCTGGTTTATGCAAGGAAAAGAAGTATGGTGAACAATTTTGTATCCAAAGGTGATGGGGAAGAGGACAGAGCATTCTGGCAGGGAGATTCTGACTTCCCAGAGGCATCCTCCCATGGAGGGGTTCCTGGTGTTGGTGACCATGATGTGATGTGTATGACTGAAATTCTGGGCCAGCTCTGCAGCCAGACTACTCTGAGAGAAAGAAAAAATGAAAAAGGGAAAGAGCTGTGGTGTGGCCTCGAACACAAAGCAAGGCAAACTCATGCAAAAGATGGTGTGGAAGGGAGCAATGTAGACCCATGACAAGGGTACCAGAGGGCTCTTGACCAGAGCAGAAACTATGAAGAACTTTGGGTTGCTCTTCAGAATTCCAAAGATGGAAACCTTTTAATACTTGAATATAGGTGCATGAAAACATCTTTTTGTTGGAAAAGCAAATAACCAACCAGAAGTGTGGCTTTGGAAAAGTCACTGGTCACTCGTTTTTGTGTGTATGAATAAATTGTAGTTGGGAACGTGGGATGAGGTGCTGAGAGTGGGGTATTTAATGACTTTGAAGGTTTTTCTTCCACCATTAATGTCATGTGATTCTGTTTTTATCCCCATGGATCAGACATCATATTTCTATAAATTTTTAGAGGAAAGTTTTTGTTTTTATAAGTTTACTTTTGGGAGTCTATAGGCTCTTTGAAGGCAATAGATATCTCCCTAGCACAGGAACTTGCATCAAATTTTGTTGGATGAATGAATAAGGAAAAAAATAAAACATATGGAGAGTTTCCTATTACCAAGGAGCCTACCTCCAGGTTTGAGACACCAGATAATACATTTGAAATAGTTAAAGAAGTCTGCTAGACAATCCATATTTAAGTTTTAAATTCTGACTGGACTCCCTGATTCCAGAGAGTACTGCGGACAGCTCCATGGTGCTGAAAGTAGAGCTCTAATGAGGTGAATGCACTTTTTAATTCAGCATTCACGAACTCATTCACCCCACAAACATTCACTGAGGGCTTATTTCACGCAGGCAGCATCCAGGTACAGTAGGGAAGAAGAAGTCTTTGAGTATTTTAAAGTTCAAGATAACCTTAGAGGAAATGGCCAAAAACCATGACAACAAAGGTTTCCAAGAAAACAGGAAAAGAAACACAAAAGAAAGACCATTTCAGTTTAGAAAGTTGAATTCAGAAGGATTAGGAAATTTTTTATAATAGGTAACATTTATTGAGTGTCTACTATAAGCCTGGATGTGTACATGCATTCTTTCTAAATAGGCTTGTAAGACAGGAGTCCGGAGAGGGTATGGATCCCAAACAACATGGCTTATAAACAGGAGCAAGATCAAGGCCCATGTCTGTTTCCACCTAAAACCTGGAGTCTTTATAAACCCTCATGATCACCCCCTAAGGCCACCATGTGAGGAAGGAACTTTCTAGTCTGTACAGCATTTGTGTGAACTGATGAGGGAAAGACCAGCTTGTCTGCTTCCCTTTTTCCTCTAAGTGTCTGTCTCCTTGCCATCTTAGCCATGGGACAGCACCAATTGGTGGTGAAGGGGAGCGGAGAGACTCCAGAACTATTTGAGATATATGAGGTATATTAGGCAGAAATCTTTCAGTAAGATGATAATTTCTACAACTCAAACAAGCCTAATCAAAAAGATAGGTAAGTAGCTCAGAACACTAGGAAATTTAGGTGTAGATCCAGCTTCTGATGCTGAATCTTGTGGGGGATGGGGCCGGGGGGGGGGTGGGGAAAGAATGTGGGATGTTTATCACATGATGTCATCCTGACTATGCCCCTCCCTCCAGCTTTCATTCTCTGCTTTGCTTTATTCTGGAGACAGGCTCTCAACATGTGATGACAAGATGGCTGCCAGGAATCACTCCCTTTCTGATTAGCAACACCAGCAGAAAAGTACCCTCTCCCTTCCAATTTCCATAAGCCGATCACAGATAAGATTCTGATTAGCCCTCCTTAGGTCATGTTCACATACTCTGACAGATCAACCTGAGTCTCATGGTTTTACTTGTTGCAGGGGGTGGGGGGAGAAGGGCACACACAGAGGGAATAGATGATGAGGTGATGGCTCAAATGGTATCACCTAAAGTGAGGGAGGACCTAACTAAAGAACCAGAAAAAAGATGATAAGGAATCAAACTGGACGCAGAAAAATGTTAAATATTCTGGAGCCCTGTAGTATAAACACACAGTCCCAGGTAGTTAGGCCAGTGGCTCCCTAGATTATCTTGTCTTCTGAGAGGGAAGTATGGAGGCTGTGGGAAACAGGGTTCAGGAAAGGTGAGCAATCCCTGATTAGTGGGATCTTTGGGACAAAAAGTAGCTCTGGTTCCTGGTTTTACATGAAGAGCTCACCTTTATAAGGCAGAAGATCACTTGTCCACAAAAATAATGACTCCTGTCTTTATACCATCATTCTTTGCAGTTTGCCAAAGACTTTTACTTTCTTCTTCTGAGAGCCTCATAATAACTCTGACAGGTAGTAAGGGCTGCTATTACTTCCTTATTTTACAGGTGAGGAAACTGAGGCTCTGAGATGCTAAGGGACCTGCCCAAGGTCACTCAGTTAAGTTTCAGAGCTGTGACTACCAACCAGCTCTCCAGCATACAGAATTAATTAAAGGCCTATGAAAAAAACTCCAACTCAAACAGGATTGGTAAGTGATAAGGAGAAATCTCATTGGTTAGACAAAAACCTGCAGAGGGAACAGATCTGCCAGTTGGAAAGGCAAAAACAGGAAGCTTGGCCCAATTGCCCAAGAAGAGAACAAAGAAATAGCTAGAATTTATAGGTGTGAGAAGAGAAAAATCAAAGAAAGAAATGAGATGCAACCTGCAAAACACATAAAAGGAAATAGAAAAACATTCTTTAAAATACACTAGGAACAAGAGAAAGATAAGGGGAAATGTTTCTTCCTAATAGATGATGAGGGAACGCTGATAATAGATGGCACCAGAAATGCATAGGTTTTCAGTACTTTATTTTTCGGGTAGCTGGAACAAACTGCATACAGACAAGAAGGCAAAGAAAACAACTGGAGGGTGGAAGGTGAAAGGAAGAAACTAGAGATCTGGGATCACCAGCGACAGGGAACCCTAAAATGTCAATGCTGGAGGGACCAGAGATGTCATCTGGCCCCACCCCTCACTTGACAGAAAATTAAACTGAGTATCAATGATGGGGACTGAGATGTCCAAGGTCACTCAGTATAAGAAGAGTCAGGCTTCTGGCTCCTGGCAAGTGTGTTTTTCCAGCCCCTTTGGGAGATGGAAAGAAGGGGAGACACATGAGGGATAAGCCAAAATATTTAATGGGGGGGGGGATTAGGCAAATGCCTAAATAACCTTGATGGAAGGCAGGTGAAGGTCAGGACTTGGGGAGGATTGGGGATACAATGTGAGGAGGAATCTTCCTTGACATCAGGGCTCAAGTCTTGCTGTTGCTCTGGCTTCCAGTCTTCTGCCAGTCTGTGTTTTTAGGGTCTCAAATTGTCAGACTCTCTCAGATCCAAGGGTTTCTTGATCACTGGCTGTTGTCTGGTGTTTGGATGCTGCCTGTCTTGCTTTGTCTCTTGAACTTGCTACAATAATGCTGTCTAACCACTCCAATATTCAGAAGCTTAAAACAATAAGCATTTATTTAGCTTGCTGTGGGACAGTGTTCATCTAGGAGGTTTTCCTGTAATGGTTGCATCCTTCCACATTTGTGGGGAGGTTGGCTTGCTGTTGGCTGATCTTGGATGACTGGGATATTTGAAATGACTCAGCTCTCTGTCAAGTGTCCATCAGGCTAGCCCAAACATACTCTCGTGGTATGGCAGAAGTGCACAGCCAAGGAGCCCAGTTGTACAGGGAATGCAAACACACAAGCACCTTTTAAGTTTCTGCTCACACACATGTTTGCTAACATTTTATTGACCAAAGCAAGCTACTTGGCCAAGTCCAGAGTCAAGGTGAGCAGGACTAAAAAATTATAGGGTAGAGGGTATAATTCAGCAAGACCATTAACTGGAGCTATTAACACAACTAGTCTGTACCCAGCATCCATTCCCAAGATATTTAACTCTGCTGTCTTACTCTATTTCCCACCATCTTGGTCCTGCTGAGTGAGCTGCTTATCTGGCTCCCAACCCTCATCATCGAGAGTTCTATTCTGTCTGGGGTCCCGCAGCCCATTTGCCAGTAGGACAAGCTGATTCTCTCTCACAGCCTGGTTTTACCCAGGTAGACTTATGGATATCCCTTACCTAGGCTGGGTTTGCCTTTCTTGGGACTGTGATAAAAACACTGAATGCTCAGAACCTGTTTACTGCTGCCACAAGAGGTAATGCTCAGAGGTAGTGCTCTTTCAAAGGTCTTTAACTGGAAACCCCCAAACCCACAGGCATTTATCAGCTGGTGTTTACTTTCAAGTCTCTCCTACCCATGGACATATGTCACAAAGAAGCCATGTAGGTCCTCTGCAGACCTCATCTACCCTGGACTCCTCTGAGAGGGTGTTATGGGCTGAATTCCATCCCTCTTCCCAAATTCATATGTTGAAGTCCTAATGACCCTAATGTGATTGAATTTGGAGACAAAATCTTTAAAGAGATAACTAAGCTAAAATGAGGTCATTAGGGTGGATCCTAATCCAAATGACTTGTGCCCTTATAAGAAGAGAAAATTCAAGCACAGGCATGTGTGAGCACAAAAGAACAACCACGTGAAGACACAGGGAGAAGACGGCCATCCACAGGCCAAGGAGAGAAACCCCAGAAGAAACCAACCTTGCTGACATCTTGATCTCAGACTTCTGCTCCAAGACTGTGAGAAAATATATTTCTGTTATTTGAGACCCCCAGTTGGTGATACTTTGTTCTGGCAGCCAGAGAGCAAGTGAATGCGGAGGGAGAGGACCAGTCTTGGATGTTGGATAAAGACAACAGATGCTTGGTGGTGGTCTTCCCTTTGGCATTGTAGCTCTCGACCCCAAGACAAGGAACACTCAGCCGAGACATCAATTTGTGTGAAGACTTCTTGTCTCCATTCTGAAGACTGAGCATGCTCTGACCTCTCTACTTGATAACCCCCAGGGGCAGAGCTTACCAGCTAGGGGACAGAGCCTGGCTGCTGAGCTCTGCTTCCCCTAGACAAAGCAAAGGTTCCTTTAGTTTTGGCTTCTCTACCTTGCCTCACCTGGCCCTGTACTCCCTTCTGTCCCTCTCCTCATCTTCATCAGGCCAGTTTGAACAGTTCATCATCTCCCGGCCTGGGGTCCTGTTGCCCAGAGACCAGGTCTGGATTTTCATAAATTTTGGAGTTGAAGCCTATTCTTGTCTTTCTATCTCCCTCAACAATATGTACTATTCGATCTTTTCCTCTGAAAGAAAAACATAAGTGCCCCTATGATTTGAGAAGGGAGGGAAAGTGTGTTTCATGACAAGTCAGTGAATAGGGATCCATGTTAAGTGGAGGCAGGAGGATTGCCTGTCAAAGGAAGCATTTGTTGGGTGTTGAAGCATAGTTTAGGTCGGCAGCTAGGATGGGCTGGCAGCTGGGGGATGAGCCAGGTGGCAATGGCACAGGCAGGGAGGACAGCGCCCTGGGGTGAGAGGCAGAAGACCCAGCTCTGAGCCTGATTCTGTTGGTCAAGCCTTGTACTTATTGGGTCCAATGCTATGTGCCACTCTGCCAGGTGCTGGGAGTATAGAGCTGAATATGGCGGACATGGAGCCTGCCCTCATGGGGCATTTGCTCTCTCTCATCATGATACTAGGCAGTTCACATCTGAACCTCGGTTTCCCCATCTCTAAAATGAGGAATTTGGATTATGATTTCTAATGTCGCTTTCTGCTCTAGCATTCCAGTAGAGCTGTCCTTGGGTATGAGGTGTTGAGGACCAGATCATGACAGTGACAGCTCTAAAAATGGGAGAGGAGGGATGAATCTGGAAACATTCCCAAGAATGAACTGACTCCTTGGCTATGTGGAAGGAGTGAATCTGAAGATGCAAAAATGCCTGCCGTTTTTAACCTGAAGTTGTCATGTAGGAGGAAAACAGAAATTGGGAAAAGGACGAAGATGAATACTGGCCCCAATTGGTTATTTCCTGGGAATTATACAGACAAATGGATCAAAATTATGTTTTTATGCAAAAAGGAAAAAAAACCCTATATAAATGAAAAGGTATGTGTGGAGGTAGGGGAAGTACTATGAGGCTATATATGTGCACGGATGAAAAAAGATCTGGGGGTCCTAGTAGAAATCAGTGTGGCGGTAGACAATGGTCCCAGTATGGCGGTGTGACGACAGATGGGAATTGTGCACATAGAGTCCATTCGCTGTGTGCGCTGGAGGCCGCAGCGCTGGACAGGAAAATTGCCAGGTCATTGCTCCGTCCCTGGGGGACTGTGAACCTGAAGCGATGTCCTTCTTAACAGTACGAGTTTTCATCTTCTGAGGGAGCCAAGGGCCTGATAAAGCAGACAATCCAGAAGTGCCCATCATTTAGGCAACTCAACATACATTATTTTAAGCAGCAAGCTAGGTCCCAGGGATGCAGAGATGAATAAGGTTCCTGTTTATAAAATTAGGGGTGGGGTTTATAAAGGTAGGGGTGTGGTAGGGAGGCAGACACATGATCTAGTCTCATGCAGGAAGCTTGCGACTTTTGCTTAGAACTGTTGTAGGCAAAGCACTGGTGATTGATTCTGATGGTTGAGCTCTGGGAAGGCTTCCGGAGGAGGTGGCCTTATAAGCCTTATGTGCAGTCTATACTGGAAGAGGTAAGCTAAGTGTAGGGACTTACAGCATCATCTGTAGACTTTGGCAGGAGGAGAATGGTGGGGTAGCAAGGGGAGGGAAAAATGTTTTGGACCAAGGATGTGATCAAGTTTGGAGGTGGCTCAGGGGAGGGAGTCCTCCTAAGATGACCCTGGATGTCTGAGTGCCCACATTGGACAGAACCAGATACTCTGATTTAATTCCAAAGGCAGTGGGGCCACCATCCAGAGGATGAGAGAAGCTACTGTGGTAAGAGGGAGGAGAGTCAGTAATGGGGAGGCAAAGGAAGAGGCAGTTACAAGCCAGCAGGAGGATGTGGGAGGTTTCAGACAATGCTGCTCTCTCTGAAGGGTGACAGGCCAATGCCGCAAAGGCGTGGAGGCTCCGGAGCCCGAGGGGCAGTGCGCTGATGAGCTGCTTGGTCAGTGAAGCAAGGCAAGGAGCTGGGATGGAAGCTGAAAAGATCCGTGGGGTCAGAGGAGGAGGGAGGCAGCAAGTGGCCTGGGAGTTCTTAGCTCCTACCTACGCTGCCCAGCCTGAGCCTGGGGCTGGAGGTGAGGGGCCCACAGCTTGCCAGGACCTGCACAAAGGGATTGTGGACCAGCTGCAGGCCTCTGAGCAGCAGGGGAAGTGATCAGACTATAACATACACGGCTCAGCTTCTGAGACAGCGGGGCTGACCAGATGCAGACTGCTACCTCACAGGTTCCCAGACAGGGAGCAGGTGTGAGCCCGGCCCCCATACTGCTCTCGCTGGCTTCCTTCTGTAGAGTCTGCCTTTCTTTTCCTCCTCCCTTCTTCTCTCACACCCTCCCTACCATCCATCTCCCTTCCTTTCAACAAAAATTTATTAAGCATTTATTATATTTGTACCAGTTTTTTTTTTTTTTCCTGCACAGAAGCATAGAGAGCTAATTTCTAAAAAGGAGAAACTCAGGCTCAGTTATAGTTATAACTGAGTTCCTCACCTAGAGTGTTTTCAAGACACTATCTGTGCCCTGTGTAGGCTAGGGAGGGGGGAGGTAAATGCTGGCTGCTCTATTCCTATGCTCACCGCCCCCCTCTGCCCAATAGAGGGCTTGCCAAAGGGAATTTGAGGCTGAGCTCTCAAGTTCTTGGGCAATGTCTCTCCCCACCCAAACCTATTTTCCTCTGAGCCTTAATCACCATCCTAATGTCAGTCTTAGCTTCTTTGTCCCCAGTCTGCTTTACTTTAATCCCCGGCCCTATCACATGGTTCTGAGAGAAAGCTGGAAGTTTCAGCTGGGAGGGTTAATAATAATAATGGCTATTACTTACAATAACCACTTATAATCAGGCATTAAATTACACATGTAACTTCATTTAAGCCTTACAACTCACGAAGGTAGACATTATTCCCCCATTTTTCAGGTGAGCACACTGAGGCCTAGAGAGCTTAAGTCAACTTTCCCAAGATCACACAGCTCCTAAGTAGCAGAACCCATATTCTATTCCAGGCCTACCTGGTTCCAAACTGGTGTGAATAAACACTTTTGCTGATTCCCTGTAGACTTTAGATGAAGCCTCATGGGTAGTTTCTCACCTAAGGTGAGAGTCCAGATGGTCCTTTCCCTTCAGACCCTTCTCTCCTCCCCTGTGAATCCAGCCACCTTCAGTTCCAGCACCATCCACACGCTTAACACATCCAGTGTTGCTGTATTACCTACATGATGAGGGAGGCGGCGGCGGGGGGGGGGGGGTGGTTAGAGTGATTTCACCACCAGCTTTTCAGAGCAAGGGGAGCAAAGGTAATTTGGCAACAGAAAGGACAGAGCTCAGACACATAGAACACCCGAGGACAAGGGCAAGGGAGGGAGTTGGTTTCATTTTTCAATCCTGGTGACTTTATTGGCAGGACAAGGTAACCAAGCGTTGCCAAAGCTAGTTCATCAACCTCCTGCACTTTCCTCTCCAGCGGGAGCTGAAGTTCCCATCCCGATCCAAGCTGGTTGGTGTCCCAGGGGCAGCTGCTAGCTCCTGCCATGAGTGCTTCTGACACCTCCACTCCCTCCAAAGTCCCCAATGTCCTTCTTTGATAATCCAGAGCTGATGACTATGATGAGTACAGCAATCTAACCCTTATGATGCTTTTTCACAGGCTTCCTCTCAGCTTCACGTTAGTGATTAGCCCTGTTCCAAGAGTGCTCTGTGGCCCCTAAAAGGCCTAGAAATGGCTTCTAAAATGCTGCTCCCTATCTCTTTGCCTTTTTTTGAGTTTTCATCTGTCGCCTTAGCTGGACTTAGGCCCCAAGCTCTTGCCCCAAAACATGGACTCTACTGTTACCTGGGAGGGAAATGGTCTACCTCTATCTAAGATATGGAGAAACTGAGGCCCAAAGAGATTAGGTCTTGAGTGAGGGGACACCGCTATTAAGTGGAGAAGCCAAGATTCAACAAGATTCAAGCCCTGGGATCTCTCTACTGCACTATGCTGTCTCCATTCCTGCAGGGACCTCCTGAGAGGCAATGTTTGAACTGGGCTGTGATGCACAAGCAGGATTTTGGTGGTGAGAGACGGCATGTGAAAGGGATGAAGGACACTGCATGGCAAGTGGTCCTGTACAGCTGGGAACAGATAGCGCTGGGGACATGGTGGGCATGTGGGGCCCCACTTCAAGGAACTTCTCTGCCATGGTAATGACTTTGAACCTCATTATAGACATGGCCAATGGGGAGCCACTGGGATTTGGAGATAGAGAGTGAGATCATCTGATCTGGGCTCCAATGTTGGTGGGATTTCAGGGGGGAATTATCTGGTACTCTAAAGAAACAGCTGAACACCATTCCTTGGAGAATCAGATGAAAGAATTAAAGTTGAATCTAGTGAGAATATTTTTAGAGCTGAGGTGAGTCCGAGGCTGCTCGGTCAACAGTAGGGGAGGCATTAGAAGACCCATGTGTCCCTAGTGGCACTCAAGGCTGCCTCTGAGGGATGTGGTCCTTGCCTGGGCTAGGGCAGGAGGTGTAGAGGCTGTCTTACTGGGCACAGGGGGTTCCCATCAGTTTAAAGACCAGGTATAAGGATGTAAAGAAAGAGCCATGGCGGGGGGGGGGGGGGGGGGGGCGGAGAAAAATTACTTTCAGTCCTCAGGACCCACAGGGCCAGGGGCCCATGAATTTGGAGAAAGAGTCCAGGGCTCTGGGGCGGTGCTAAGTGGACTCCGGAACTTCCTCAGGGAGACTGCGGCCTAGTCTCTGGTGATCTTCCACGGAATAGAGGGAGGAGCTCTATCTTTTGACATGAGATCTCTTGAAGGAGGAACCTTGGCAGATCCCAGGGTTCCAGCCCTTTGGACGAGGATGTGGCTAAGTTTCCCAGGCCAGGACTATGCCCCTGGGATCAGGCTCCTGAACTTCAATTAGACAGTCACTCAAAAGCAGGCTCGGTGTTAGCTGGGGAGCTAGCTGGAGGCAGTTTTGGATTCTCTCCAAAGTTGACCCATGCCTGCCTCCCCCTGCCCCCAATTACCCACCTCCTGACTCACTACACTCCAGCCACACTGGCCTGCTCTCCTTCCTTTAACTCCTTGCTATCCTCCCTCAGGGGGGCTCGCATAGTCTATCCTACCTGCCCCTTTCCCCTCCATACCCCTGTTTGCCCTTTGGTTCTTCTGGTCTTGGCTTAGACCAGTTCTTTGTAGGGGACTTGCCTGACCCCCAGACTGGAGCTAGACCCCCTCCCTGGATCTCACAGCTCCCTGTATGTCCTCATCATAGAATTCTCTTGCAGTTTGCAATTCATAGGTTTACATGTGTGTCATTTGTTCATGTATGCCTCCTCCATTAGACTGTAGGCTTCCTGAGGGCAGCTGCTCTGCCTGGCACATTGTGAGCACTCAAAAGGGTAAAGCCTTGGATCTGGGAATCTGGGAGTCTGTCAGGGCCAGGGGCTCAGGCATCATTGGGCTGGTAGGATCACCACAGCCCCTGGCGCAGTGTGATGATTCCTCAGGGGGCTCTGTGGCTACTTCAGGGCATTCTAGGTGCATTTACCCAACCATTTAAGAGACTGATTCTTCTTCTTTTTAATGTTCTTTTCTTTCTTTCTTTCTTTCTTTCTTTCTTTCTTTCTTTCTTTCGAGAGAGCGAGAGAGAGAACATGCATAAAAAAGGGAGAGGGTGAGAGGGGGAGAATCTTAAGCAGGTTCCACATTCAATGCAGAGCCTGACATGGGGCTCGAACCCAGGACACTGGGATCATGACCTGAGCCAAAATCAAGACTTGGACACTCAACTGACTGAGCTACCCAGGTGCCTCTTCAGGGCAGGGCTTGTGGGATCAAGCCCCTTGTTGGGCTCTGCACTGAGCATGGAGCCTGTTTGGGATCCTCTTTGTCTCTCATATTTATATGAGAGAGAGAGAAAGACTAATTCTTCTTAAGCACATTTCTCCTGCAGTTGTCCTCCAACTGACCCAAAAGTCTTTTTTGCTGATTTTCTCCTATAACGTCACCCAATAAGAATGCTAGAAAGTGTTGTGATTTGTCAAGACTGTTGAAGGGTTCCAGGTTTTCCAAACAACTCTAGAGCCTTCCTTTCCTTTGATACCAAAACCTCTGAGGCAGCAGGGCAGGTATTGTCATCCACATCCAATAGGTGGGGGAAAGGAGACCCAGAGAGTAATGGGACCTGTGGTCACAGGTTCATGAGACAGCAAGTCTGTAACCTTGCTTTCCCGACTCCTGGGGCAGAGCCCTCATCCCTGTGCGCCCGATGCCTGTACTGGAAGTGGTCATCATCAGCACATACTTCGCCCTTACTCACAGGACCCCCCGCGACCCCAACGATGGCTCAATTTCTCTTTGAGTTTAGGCACTGATGTTTGATGGAAAAGTGAGAAGCAGGAAGAGGGATATTCCACTTGCAGTCTCTCGTCCACCCAAATACACTCACATCTTGGGGGCACTCCCTTTGTGCCGGGCCCAGTGCTGGGACTGCCGTCCCCATCACTTCTTCAACAGTCCCAGGAGGGAGAGCCGGTGCTGGAAACCCGTTTTGCGGATGAGGACACTGAGGCTCAGAGAGTATGACTAGCCCAAAGTCACACTGTTGGCAGCACAGCTAGGATTCAATTCCCTGTCCATTTGACTCCAAAGCCCGTGGCCTTCCACAGCCTTGCGTTGCTCTTCATCACCATGTCCCCCGGGAGGGACCCGAGAGAAAGACAGTGCAGATGCTGGATAATGGTTGTGTTTTCACCGGAGGCAGGAGTCATCTGCTGTGCGAGATGTGACTCAGTCCTCTCAACAGGTTTGCAGATGAATCAAGAGGATTCTTCCCCTGTCTGTGACTCTTTCCTGGACAGGGCGGGCCGTACCCAGAGACCAGAAAGTTTATTGAGAAGCTTTGGGAGTGTCTTCCCCCAAAAGAGATACGAGCAAGCAATGGGGAATTTGTCAAAGGTAAAAAACAGGAAAGAAGAACAAGGAGTCAGTGGGAAGCAGGGAGAGGAAATAGGAGTCAAGGGGATGGCGGAAGACAGAGGAAGACAGAATGACTCAGGAAGAGGGATGGGTGCCCTGGGGGAGGGGTTGGGGACAGGACTGGATTGGCGAGCTGCAATTTGTGAAGTTTACAGATAAATCTTGGTCCTTTCAGCAAAGCTTATCTGTAATGGGCTCGGCTCGCTGAGGCCCCGTCTCCTGTAGACATAAATCATTTTCTAATTTATAACATGAATAATTGATTTTGCCTCTGTAGCCTCAACAATAAATCTCCCGATCACACATGCATAAGAAAATAATAATAATGAAAGCGATCAGGATATGCTGCCATCGATTAACTGTGAGAGGGGCCACTTGACTCGCAATTCATGTTTTAAGTATTCCAGGTGGCACCGCGCCCACAAGCCACTCCTGCCCGTTGCCCCTGGGCTCTGCCTGTCACTAGTGGGGAGTGGAGAAGAGAAAGGGGAAAAGCCACGTCTGGCCACGGTCAGCCACAGTTGGGATCAATTCAGATGTTTCCTTAGTGGTTATCATTCATTCATTTAGCAGCGATTTACTGAGCATCTCGTACCTGGAACGTCCTAGGATAGATGTTGTCCAGGGCAAAGCGAGACCTGCTATTCGGCTTCCCGGAGCTTTTGATTCAGTTAAAGGGCAGAGCTTGGAACGCACAATTTAGTGGTCAGGCGGGACCAAAGGGGAAAGAGACTTCCACTGTTGTGTGTGGTCACTTCAAATCCGGGAACGCTGGAGCCCTCCCTGATGGCTCCCTCTCCCTCCCTACCAGGTCCTGCTGAGTCTATCTCCACAAGGACCTGGAATCCATCCACTCCTCTCCAGTCCCCAACCATAGCCTCCATCATCTCTCTCCTGGCATCACAGTGACTGGCTAAATGGAGGCCCTGTATCCCTCTTGCGGCCCAATCCCACCCACCCTCCTGGAACCAAAGTAATCTTTAAAATGGCAGGTGAGGGCACCTGGGTGGCTCAGTCGGTTAAGCATCTGACTTCGGCTCAGGTCATGATCTCGCGGTCCGTGGGTTCCAGCGCTGCGTTGGGCTCTGTGCTGACATCTCAGAGCCTGGAGCCTGTTTCAGATTCTGTGTCTCCCTCTTTCTCTGACCCTCCCCTGTTCATGCTCTCTCTCTCTCTGTCTCAAAAATAAATAAATGTTAAAAAAAATTTTTTTTAAATAAAAAATAAAAATAAAATGGCTGGTGGACTTTCCCACAGGACCGCGGGTTCAAGCCTCCCCAGCCACACCCACCCCTCTCCTCTCTAGCCTCATCTACCAGGATTCCTCCCCATCCTGAACTTGAGCCATGTTCAACTTTTTAAAAACTTCCAAAAGTGTCCCGTTCCTCTTTCTGGCTGCAGAGACCTTTTATGCGTGTTCCCTCTGCCTGGAATCCTTCTCCCCTCTCCCCGCCCCTCCTGTCCCCACCCATTAGGTCTCAGCTGAACCATCACAACTGCCCCAGACGGGATGACATTTCCCTGATGAGCACTCCTACCACTCCTGGACTTCTCCTTCATATCATGTGTCACACTGATAGTTTCCTGCTCAGTATTTTTCCTTTCTGTTGATGACAAAGCCCAAGAGGGCAAGATCCATATTTTCTTTGTTTGACCTTGTTTCCTCAGGACCCAGCATAGTGTCTGGCACATAATAGGTGCTCAATAAATGCTGGTTGAATGGTTAAATAAATGATCTTCCTACCACCAGCATATTTTCTCTCCGGATCTTCTTACACAGAACATTTTTTTTTTTTTTTTTGTAAACACCATTGCCAGATTATTCTTCTTTTCAAAAAAGTTTGTCACTAGTTGTCAGTGCCTGTGCGCGAAGTCTAATATCCTCGCCTGGCGCTGACAGTGGCAACCTGTCTTACTCAAAGCTCCTGAGTCCCCTTTGTGGGTTTTCTGGTCACTTACTGAAATGCTACATATCCTTCAAGACTTGGCTGAGATGCCCAACACTAGTGTAGCACTTATTTCCTTCCTTAAAAACCCTCTGATGGTTCTCCTTAGCTGCCGAATGCGAGGGGAGGCATTTCAGAGTTTTAAGGGAAAGATGTGGCCAGATTTGTGTTAGGGTTGATTGTCCCTAAAGCTTCTTAGGGGATGGAACTGAGGGGGAGGGGAGGGGAGGGAGGCAGGCCTTTCACTCTGAGCGTGGTCCTCGTCCAGCACCTCCGATCCGTGGATCCAGGGGCTCGCTCAGGGCTTTCCAGGGATTCATCACCAGACTTAGATCTATACCTAGTTGATGCCAAGGCTGCTGCCATTTTATCCACTCAGTCATACAGTTGATCCGGCCCCTGGGACTGTGGTTTCCCAGCTCCCTGGATCCCTGGCCTGAATCCCAGGGTCTCCCTTACAATGGAACCTAAAAATAGAAGCCGCTTTTATAGTGTAAGTGAAGAGGCAAAGAACCCAGGCAGGGTTTGAATAGACAGAAGTGATGCCTGAAGGTCTCTCTGGGGACGTGGAGACTGACCCCGGAGGCTCTGAGTGTGAGAGGGAGCAGAGGCCAAGCCTTCTGGCAGGAGACAAAGCGTCCCTGATGGCATTCGGGACGGCCTGGCTTTCCTTCCCTCACCCACGCACCACCTACGCTCTTCCTGGCTCTGAGCCCACGCCTTGCCCAGTGCTCTGTCCTTATCCCCAGGGAGGGCTTGCATAGCCATCAGGCCAACACAGAAACACCAGAGAGAGCTAAGGCCCCGTTGAACCAAAGCCACACAGTGAAGAGGATAGGGGTGCAGTGGGGATGGCACAGGGTGGGGGTAAGGACGTGGCCCTGAGTATCTGAAGTGACTGACCACCATCTTGAGCAACACACAGCCCTTTCTGGATGACAGTCTATGCATATTTCTGCTTTCCCCCCGAAGGTTGCCAAACGTGCCCTAGGTGAGCCCACATGGCAGGAAGATTGCATCACACTGTCCTTGGACGATTCCAATGCTGACAGGGGGACCCTAGACAAGTTACCTTCCCGAACCATTGTTTCTCTGTATGTACAATGATACTTTAAAAAAAATGTACTGTTTTAATTTTAAAACTGAGGTTTAACTCACATATAATAAATCACATAAATGTTAAGTATACAGCTCGGTGGATTTTTATATATATGTGTACCTGTGCAACCATCACCCAGATCAAGATTCAAAGTACTGCCAGCACCCCACCAGGCTCTGTCAGTCTCCTCCCCAGTCAGTCACTCCCACCCACTCCCTCCCTGCTCCCCCAAGGGTAAACACTATTTCTGAGGTCTATAGTTATAGATTGGGTAGATGTATTTTTGAAATTTATAGAAAATCATACAATATGTGCCCTTTGTGATCTGGATTCTTTCCCTCAGGGAAAGGGCTTTGAAAAGATCAAATGAAATAATCTGTATCAAAGCGCCTAGTATGGCACCCGGCATACAGGGGATTCTCCATGAATATCCAAGCAGGCGTGGGGCAGTTTGAATCAGAAGGACAGGCTTTGAAACCTGGTCAGCTTTGTGATATTC
Organism: Panthera leo; assembly: GCF_018350215.1. Taxonomy (NCBI): domain Eukaryota; kingdom Metazoa; phylum Chordata; class Mammalia; order Carnivora; family Felidae; genus Panthera; species Panthera leo. Next base: position 56,608,691 of record NC_056689.1, read on the forward strand.
TGAGCCTCAATCTTCCCATCTGTAAAAAGGGATAATAATTCCTTCCTCATGGGGTTGTCACAGGCATTAAATGACACAAAGAAGGCATCACATCTAAACAGTAAGTGTTTAATAAATGCTCTGTGCATCTCCCATCTACGGGGCTGAAGCCAAAGCTCCAGACTTTGTTCTAAAGAGCTAGTTCCTTTGCTATATTCCAGTGGTTTTCAAATTGCATTTCCTGGAGCCTCAGAATTCTGCAGTCATGAATCAGAAGCTGAGGGAAAGGTGAGAACAGGAGAAGGAGAATGCTTAGGGGATGGGATTTGGGTTTCCTACCCCAGGTCCACCAGAGCAGCCCTATCGTCATCTGTCTGACAAGTTAAGGAGATGGTATTTGCAAAAAGGGTTCTACTTCTGAAGAGAGTTTAAAAGCCTTAATTCTATTCTATAACCGGAGAGTGTTGCCCAACATGCCAGCCAGATGTTGCATAAAGAGGAGAACAAATGAGAACATATCCATGCTAATTGGTTAGACCTTCCTGAAAACCTCTCCAGACAAATGCCCTTACACTTCAGTGCAAGGACACCATAAAATGCAACCAGAAATGAATGAAGCAGTTTCTTTTCTTTCCCCTTAAGAATAAATTGCTTTTGAGGGACATCTGTATACTATTTATTTTATTAACTGTAATACAAGAATAAAATACTATTTTAAAAGAAAATCTTTTACAATTCCATCACTTTAATACAGCAACTATGAAACCCGCCAAAAAAAAAAAAAAAAAAAAAGCCACAGTGCATGTCTGCTGTTTTTGTCTGCCAAGCAAGCACTTGCTCTGTTTTCCTCTGTGGAGACACCCCTTTCCCACTCTTGGTCCATGTGGGATAAATCTGGTCTCAAGAAAGCACATTTGACCCAGGCCTGGTCACTCAGGGAATTCTATCCCCTTGGGCATGGTGATTGTTTAGGGAAGGGCATCACACAAGCCAGGCCAATGAGGGTCCATCCTGAGGCTTTTTTGGGAACTGCCAGGAAAGTGGATCTCTCTTTTCCACTGGGTTTGAAGATTAAGCAGCTGGGAGCCACCATATTTGGAAGGCCTGCTTGAGAGTAAAAAGAAAGCACAGGAAAAGGACTGAGAAATCAAGAAAGACCAGGTCCTGAATATATTATGTCAGCCCCTGGATGCAACCATGCCTGAAAGAGAACCTAACTGCGGGTGTTTCAATCCCTGAGACAATAAATTATTCTTCCCTTTAAGGAGATGTCTTTCACCTGCCACCAAACAAGTTTCTGTTTAATATACCAGTAGATCAAAACTTAATCATGTAAGTGCATTTCCCCTCAAAACTGTCACCTTGGGAAGCAACACTTACTCCAAAGAACGTTTTAGAACTCCTCGCTGAGTTCTAAAAAACTCCCTCAGTACCAATTTAACAATCAAGTCCTTTCCTTACTTTATATGATTTCAAGGGAGGAGAATAATATTCCGTTTGATCATTTAATTTGTTCACTGGACTTAATTCTGATCAATCGTATCCAAAACTCCCACCTGCCCTCAGAGGGTGCAGACGTGCTGATGTGGATGCCAGCCGAGCATGGACGGGTTGCATGTACATCTTTGAACTGCTGTTTTGCTTTTCAAGGTGAATGAGAGAAAATTAATTTGCATAGATGATTGTAGTATGAAATAGCAACCTCATTATCTTTGGTCCCACCTCAAAAATAATAGCAGTGTTTGTCTCCTGGTCTCTCTTGCTCAGAGAACCATATGGATTCCATCTTCCCCTGGTCCCGATGAGAGGACCCACAGTCCCATTTCACAAATAAGAAAATCAAGGCAAACCTAAGTTCAGAATAAAGCTTCTTTTGCGAGGCTGCAAATGTAGGGGGATCTAGAATACTAAATGCAATCACTAAACAAAGAGACCTCCGGGAGGCAGAGCTGGAGGATAGATCATGGGATGGGCCAGTGACCGAAGAGGCCGAGAGGAAGCAAGGTGAGAAACATGGGAGGGGAGCATCAAACAAAGGCAGTTACTCCCCAAGAGCAGACTGAGATCGGGGGAGACCAGAGAAAACGTCCAGCAGAGGGGTGGGGACCTGCCTCCACCGGTATCTCCTCCTGCAGCCAGCAGTGGCCTGTGTGTGGGCCCCAAGCGCACAGTCTGTGTTCCCTGCAGGGTCCTGCTCAGTGTGTGCACGACTCGAGGAGAGAGCCAGGAAGGACTCCATGGCTCCTGGCTTCCAAGCTGTGCCGGAGAAGGGGTGTCTCACCCTCAGGAGAGGTTTACTGCATCCAGGCAATTTAGCCTCCCAAGCAGTTGGACAGGCCCTGGAGATAATAAAGAAAGAAGGTAACAGAGTGGATCTGCAAAGCCTTTAATACACAGCACTAAAGGGTAATGGGAAAATCGATGGGATATACAACAGGGTCACCCCAACTGCCAGCAGTGCTGTCATTAATGGGACAGTTGGCATTCCAGCCCCCGCAAGGCCACTGGGCAGTGCCCCAGCCTGACCTCTTCAGAGCTCAGATGGCTTCATGGACACTGGGACTTCCTACTTGGATCAGAACCCTAGGGGACCACCTTCTTTTCTCCCGTGGGCACATCCCACTCTCCTAACCCTGGCCAAGTGACGTAATAATAGCTACCATTTATTATCACTTTCTATGGGCCCAGGCTCTAGGCCAAGAGCTGAACTGTTGCATTTAATCCTTACAAGTCTATAAATTAATTGCCATCACCTTAGTTTGCATTTCACGTGTAAGTAAAGGAAAGTCCAGAGAGACGCACGTGTCCTTGATCGTTGGCTAGGAGACAGGGTGGTTGGGTCAGCACAGATCAGAGCACGTGAGCTGGAAAGGGTCTCACAAAACGTCTGTGCCTCAGCACAGAGGCGTGGAGTAACTTGTCCTGGATCATACAGCTGCTCCGGAGGAAATGTGCGCTTATGAAGCAGGCGTTCTACCTTTTAGTCCCGTGTTCTTTGTCCCCATTATATCATCTGATCGTTTCCATCCACACAAAGCACACACTCCACTGGCTTTGGACTTCAGAGTCATTCATTGTAATTAAAGGGATGGTCATTTAGGAATTGTTTCAATTTGATGCAAAGTTACTAAAGCCGGTCCCTGTGTTGTGGGGGAGGGGTGCTGAAGAGCAAGGTGGTCTGCTTATTGTTCTTAAACACCAACAGCATCTGGCTGGGGAGAGAAAAACACACAGACCTGAAACGACCTCGGCACAACTCTAAGACAACAAATAAATAAGTGTGAGAGTGTGGGCTGCTAGCCCGCACACCGCGCATCAGGGAATTAACAGCAAAGGAAGGTAGACTCAGCCAGAGAAGGCTCTGTGGGGTGAGGAGCTTGGAGCTGGGCTGCTGAAGGAGGGAGGGTTGGGATTCGAGAAAATGGGGTGGGGCATGTCCAGGGGCCGGAAGCAAAGGCCTGTGGCTGGAGAGGAGACCACAAACCTGTCGGACCTGCGGGAAAAGAGGATTCACTCCGCCGAAGCAGGGAGTCGTGAGTTGGGGCGGCCGGAGACTTGGGCTCTGTGTGGAAGACAATGCACAGCCAATGCAGATGGTTAAGCAAGGTAATGCAAGATGACAGCGACGAGTTTAGGAAGATGTAACTGACTCTGCCACCCTAGAATACTGGAGAGCGGGAGGACTGAATTCCAGCCAGGAGGATAATGAAAGAAGTCTTCCAGGCATGGAGTGGTGGTGGTAGTGGGGGCGGGCGTGAGGCCAGAGAGGAACCAAGGGGTGAAGCCAGAGGGGCTGTGGCGGGGGCTGCCAGGGTTGAGGGTGAGGGTTGACGGAGAGAGGGCTTCGAGTGGAATCTCCATGCTGCAGACCTGAGAACCTGGGAGAACAGTGGCAGACGGGGTGGGGTGGGAATTGGGTTCCGGGGTCGTGGGGTACAGGGGGAGAGGGACTTATTTGGGCTATCGGCCTCCCACAGGAAGATCGGTGAAGGGAAACAACGGGAAAACTAGCTTTCTTCTCTTGAGGAACGTTTTCCTTCTCACTTCCTATGGGAAAAGAAGTTTCCATCGCAGTTTTCCCCAAATGTTTCCTCTCCTTAGCCCCTCTCCAGCGGGCTTGTGCCGTGAGCCACACAGAGCGGGGTTAGGGGCCCGGGGCCACAGCGCCTGCTCTGCCTGACCACCCTGGAGCCCTGGGCAGTAGGGGGAGTGCTCACGGCACAGCTGGGGGGTCAGATGAGCGGCGTACAAAGTGCTTACCCAGATTCCTTACACACGTGTAAGGAACACGTGTGTTCAATCACCGTTAGCTGCTGCGATTACAAAACCAAGTTTAACCTACCATACGGTTCGAGCTCCCAGACCACCAAAACGGGTCAGGACTTAGGGGGACAGCGGCAAACAGGTGGCGTTGGAGGAAAGGCCGTTAGCTTGGGTTAGCAGGCAAGTCTGAGGCAGCAACGTGTCCAGGCTCACCCACGATTCTCAAAAACTGGCCAATGGCCTCCTGCCCTGGTCTCCTGAGGGGCTTATGGAAACTGCAATTCTTTGGCCCTTTGCAGACCGGAGAGCAGAAACTCGGGGGCAGGGCTTGGAACTATGTTTTTAATAAGCTCCACAGGTGATTCCTGAAGACGCTGATGTCTGAGAACCGCATTGTATCTGCGAACACGAATCTCCTTGGCAAGAACTCCAGCCAATGTGATCAGGACCGAAGTGACGGGGAGCTCACTACCCTACTGGCCAGCTCATTTATCTCTTTGGAGCAAGTTCCTTGTTAATAAGGTGTCTCGCAGCCTCCTGACTCTCTCAGACAAATGAGAGGCAGAGGAGGGAAGAAAAGGGAAGTGGAATCTGGTAGAAGGAAAGAGAAGGAGACTGAGGGACGGAGGAGCTGGGGGCGCAGAGCTGCGTGTCCCTGGGGTGAGGAAAAGGGAGAGGCCAGAGCTGGCTCCCTCCCGGCGCAGTCAAGCCGGGTTATTAAAGGAAAGAAGAATGAGTCTCTGTATCTCGGTGGAGCAGGGCAAGAGTCATCAGCAGACATTATTAAAATCCTTTCCTCACCAGTGAAAGACACTTATCGCTCTTCATCAGCAAAGCTCTCTCTTTTTGAAAAGGAAAATCAACTTAACAGGTGGGGAATGTCCTTTTACTCTTCCTGTGAAAGAGTCCAAGGCTGCCTCCCGACGGTCCCCAAACTGGTGTGGGCCTCACAGAGCACCCCCAGAATGGCAGGAGAGGGACTCTGGACCCGTGGTTCTTGGCACTGTATTCGCAAGGGGAACCTGTCGCCTGCTGCAGGGAATGTGTGGGTGGCCTGGCTGCTGTGGGTACAGCGATGGGATCCCCAAGCGAGAAACGAGAAACGGAGAAATGTTTGGGGGAGTGCTGGAGCGTGGCGGCAGGGGGCAGGATCTGAGCTGAGCCTCAGGCTCCTGCTGGCGTCCCTGTACCTGCTCTCAACTTCTTCCTTCTGTCCGCCCCCCCCCGGCGCCCCCTCCCCCCATCCCACCAGAGACATCTCACTCCCTTGCTGACAAAACCTCAGAAATTGCCCACTGCGGCAGGAGGCCATCTCCACACCTTAGCCCAGGCCCTGAGCCCAAGGCTCTTCCGGTCATGGCCCCAAGCAGCCCTCCAGCTCTCTGCCCACCTCTCCCTGCCAGACTGCTCTCTAGGAGGGCTAGTCACTATTCCCCAAACCCACGCTGCCTTGCATGCCTGCCTGCTTTTGCTCAAGGCAGTTGCTCTGCCTGTAATGCCTTTCTCCCTCTTCTCTGCCAGGTGATCCGCTTTGTGGCCCAGCTCAAATGTCTCCTCCTCTGGGAAGCCTTCCCTGACCTCTCCAGGCAGAACTAATTATTTCTTCCTCCAGGCTCCCATAGCAGGCATGCTACTGTTTTAACAATTACTGCACTATAGTCTAGTTGTTTGTAATCCCTTGTTTATATCTGTCTCTCTTCATTACAGGAAGTTCTGGCAGGAAGGGAGGGGTGGGTTGTATCTTGCTCCTCTCTGTATCCCTCACGGAACTAGACATAGTTCTTAATAAAAATACTAGCTAGCATGTACTGATGGCTTATTCAGCATTCTGAATGTCCTTCATATACATTATTGAGACTTGGAGAAGTAGAGGGACCTGTCCAAGGACACGGGGTTAGTAGATGGCAGAGTAAGAAATAGAAGCCAGGACTGTCTGAGCTCAGTAAATGTTTGTTGACTGACTAAATGACTGCACCCTCTGGTGCCAGTAGTCTCTTAGGTGGACTGGCAGAAGGACTGTGCTGATGTCTAGCTCCCAAGCCAGATCCCATCAATCTGGCCCTCTGTGCTCAGGCTTTCTCTGCCTCCAGGACATCATACCGCTTGCTCTGAAGGCCTTTGTCTATTCTTACCCAAACAAGGCAAGGCCCTAGAGAAGGATCTTTGTCACCTTCCTGGAACCAGCCCCCATCACTCAACCGCCTTCACTTTCCCTCCCCAGCCCTGCTATGCAGCCAGCATCTCAGCTCCTCTCCCTGCAGCATCCCACCCCTGTGTTCCTGTAGCCTCTGGCTAAGGCCTGGAAAACCTGTACAGGGCAGTGTTCTCGCTCCCGGCCCCAGGTTTCAGGTAACTCTGGAGGGGGACAGAGTCCTGGGCACTTGTCACAGCTTCTTCCTTCACTGGAGGATTCAGGAGTGCCTCCTCTCTTCCTAAGCCCCAGTTTTCAAGACCAACTCTGATTTTACAGCTTTATGAGTGTTCTGAGAATAGTAGTGAGTTTTTTCATCTCTACAGACCCCACGATCCCCAGTCCAGACCTGTGCACCCAGGTAGATGCCCAGTAAATGGTAAAATGAATGACTTCATGGAAGACACTGGGAACTTCTAGGCATGCATTCCCAGATATGCCACTCTCTAGCTTCATATATCTTCATGTGTCCCTGCATTCAATCTTCGTGTCACTCCCTCTGGTTCTAGAAAGGATGGTGTCTCCTCTCCTCTCCTCTCCAATTCTGACTCTCCATCTCTGCTGTGCCCACCTCCTAGGAGTAGCAAGTCTCCAACTGCTCCAGGGCAGGTCAGTGGGCCCTGATGGCCTTCCCTCCTCTATATTCTCTTAAGCAAAAGTAACTAAATGCCAATCAGATAGTAGGACCTGCAGTAGAGAGGAAAAGTGGTTCAGGGCCACCCTGCAGGGTGCGGTCTAGGCGCAGTAAATCACACTGTTTTGTTCACTGTTGGTTCCCTAGTGCCTACCACAGAGCCTGGCACGTGGCTAAAGCTCAGTAAGTATTTGTTGGGTGAATAAATGAATGGATGGCCATTGTGTTTATAATAATTTTTGGTTCATTCCAAACCTGTTTATCTAACACCGCTGACCTTCTAGCTCTTTTACTCCAGGAACCTCTTTCCACCCTCCCCCTCAACCACACCTCAGTCCCATCTTCTCATCATCCCAAGGCCCCCAGTTCTGTCATGCCACCCGAGGACCCCAAAGCTCCCCCCTACTCACTTCCATTAGCATAACCCACCCCCTCCAGGGGTCTTCAGTCTCTCCCCTGCCCTCCACTGCCTGAGCGCCCTTATCTCTTCTGTCTTTGCTCACCTCCCTACAAAGCCTGCACCATAAGGAGCTATTTAGCAAAGAACTTGGTCATCTCTTGCCTCGGTTTCTCCCCCCTGCCTTCCTGACCTACCACCTTACCAGACTTTGGCTTTGAATGGCTCTCACTCTTCCTTTCTCTGCAGAAGGAGATTGCCCGGGAGCCCTGCAGATCAGCATCACTACGAATGCACGCTGACTAGCTCCAGCTGCTTGACAGCTTTTTTAAAAATGTGTATTTGAGCCATTTTATAAAGGGAGAAAAAAGTCTCTTCGCCTCCTCACACCAACTGTTTACATAATTCAGTGACCTTTCATGAACCACAGCATTGTGTTAGCATCATTTTCTGGGGGTAGAAATCAACGTATCCGTCCTATTTCATACTCTACCTTGTTCGCCTAACATTTTTTCTGTGTACGCTTTCTCATGTGTTGACAAGAACTGCTATTTATCATTGGAAATGGTTATATAATATTCTATCGTATTAACGTTCCATAGTTTACTTAACCATTCCCCAATCGTGGAGCATTTGGATGGTTTCCAGGATTCTCCTATTATCAACAAGGCAGCAATAAACATCTTTTTGCAAATAGCTTATATTTCCTTTTCAGTTATTTTCATGGTATATACTCCCAGAAGAGAGATTATTGGGTCAAAGGCTAGAAACACTTTTATGGCTTTTGTCGCAAGGTGCCAGACTGGTCTCCAGGAAGACTACTAGTTCGTAATTCTCCGGTCTTTTTATTCCTATTTTTGTAGCCTCCTAATGAATTCCTGCAGGTTGTTCCAAATCTTCTGGGCCTGCCTGCGGCATCCAGCCACCCTCACCCTCCAGAGGTGATTTTACAGGCGTGTGTCCCTGAGTGTCCTCAACTTCCTGCTATTTTCACCCTGGCTCCCCTCTGAGGCCAATCTCTGAGGAAGAGGTGCCAAATTTCCTCTCCAAACAAACCTCACTGCCTGCATGGTTGACCTTGTTCCTTCCCGTCTCTTCAAAACCATGCTGCACCTGCCTTTCCACTCTTCCATCATCTGTCCCTCCTGCTTTTTCTCCAAAGCCTGCAAATATCCCCATCTCCCTTTTCCTAAAAGCCACAAGCAATTTTTCCTTCTCTCCCGAACTATTCTCTTCTTCTGTCACAATCCATCATTCTGAGGGAATGATCTCCACATCACCTTCTCACCTGCCACTTCCTTCTCAGCCTTTTGTTCTTTCACTGATGACCAACGCTCAGCTGAAGCGGCCATCTCAAGGTTACCAATAATTTTCTTAGTCACCCGAGCAAATGATTTTTTGTCAGTCATCATCCCCACCACCTTGTTGACTGTTGTGAAATTATCTCCTGTCTGGGGTTCCGTGGCAGTGCAATTTCCTTAGAGTTCCTTCTTTCCTACCAACGTTATACCTCAAGAAGAATCTGTTGATTCTTGGACCTTTTAGTGAACTTTAAATTATCTCTACATCCCACTCTATGGCAGCCAGAAGAATTGGGTGGAATTGATCCCACATCCAGCTGTAGTGGTAAGCGATGACTGCTCTAAGGCCATGAGTATAAGCCAATTCCTCCTACCACAGTGATAGTTCAAGGGAAAGAAGACCAGAGCAATCAACATGTGACATTTACATGTGACCTATGGTGATTGGGTGAGAGCAAAGCTCAAGACTTGTTTCGTAGCTGAGGGAAGCCAGTTCTTTCTCTCCTCTTGGGTATAAATGATAAAGCATATAAATCTGATTGCTAATTGCTGTTGGCCACCATCTTACAACCTTGAGGCAATCTAGTACGAAGATGAAGTCAAAACACAGACTAGATCAGAGTTGAGAGAACTGAAGCCTGGTGGATCCAGATCCCTGATTGTGTGCGGTGGTCAGAAGCTAGGATTTTTCAGTTACGTGAGTCAATAAATTCCTTGGATTGTTTAAATCATAATGCTTAGGGCTTTCTGTTACTTGCAGTTGAAACTTGTAACCATTATAGCCCTCTTCGCTATTCTCCCTTTGTACTTTTTTATCTCATTGCTCTCACCCATCCTAGCAGCTTCCATGATCACATCTTTGTGGATGATTCCTCTACACCCCTAGCTAACCCCTGTCTCCTCATCTCCAACTCCAGCATGGCCAGCTTTTTGATAAGTAGTTGTATGTGTCTAGGAAGCTGTCATCTGAGCATTTAACACCAACATTTTCACCATTACCCAAGCCAAACCAACTTTACTTCTCTGCTTCCCCATGTCTGATTATTCAGTTGTCCAACTTTGAAACTTCAGGGTCATCCATATGCTCCTGTCCTTTTCCTACCACAATCAACTGTTATGGTCACTTTTGCCTTTGGTCGCGTCCTCGCCTTCATTACTTCTCTCTCAAGTTGACTATCTTCCCGGGTGATGTTCCTGCCTCCTGGCTCTCCCACCTTCTGACCCCCCTACACAACACCTTTATCAGAAACATCTCCCTAAAACATCAAAGCAATCAAACATTTTCAATGATTTCTTAATGCTTCAGATTTAGTCCAAACTTTCCATCCTAAATCTGTAAGTCTTCCACTGCAGGGTCTTTCCTGATCTTTCTGATCTTATAATCCCATTACTTTCTCATTGGTTCCCAAGCTACTGCCAAAGTGAGCTATTTATTATTTCTTTCACATCCTGCTGGTCCCACCTGGATCACCTTTCCTTCATATTTCACCCAATGAAATACTGCTTATTCTTTAAGACTCGTCTCAAAACACATCTCACTAGGGTATAGTCTGATTTCCCTGAATAGGTAAGTATTTCTTTTTTTGAACCCCTACAATGTGTCACTTTTGTGGCACTCATCCAATTAGACAAGTAGATTTTTACTCTTGTATCTCTTAAGCACAAGGCATAGGGTCTTGAAAATAGAAGTTGCTTAAATAAATACTCATTACATTAGCTTGAATCAAGGGTAACCTTATGGAGAGGAGATGCTGTAAGAAGGTGACTGAGAAGAGGTCTTATTCTTTTACCTGTAGATTCATTGAAACGTCCTGTTTTCTTTTTGTTTATTGTATTCCAGCTAGCGAGTTATCAAGTAAACCAATATTTATTTAGTGCTAACTATTTGTGAGTTAACACTTGAATCTGGGTAGCAAGCTTAGAAATCTTGCACCCTGGGGTGCTTCAGAACCCTGATTCTCAGAGCATGGTCCATATGGATGTTCCTGGAAGCTGAGGGCTGATCTACCTTCCTACATTATCAATATGTAGGGCAAACCCTGAGGTGTATAGCTAGTAATGCTAGCGGGGGAAACAACAACAACAACAGCAACAATGGACTAGGAGTCCATAGACCTGAGTTCTGGGCCTAGATCTTTCACTAATCTAGCTGTGTGACATTGAACAAGTCTTTTGACCTCTCTGGGACTCCTTTACCTGTGAAACAATAGAGTTAGGCTTCAGTGTTTCTCGAAATGCGGGCCTCAGAGCGCTTGCATCAGATTCACCTAAGTGACTATTTTAAGAATGAAACTGGACCACTTTCTTACACCATACACAAAAATATATTCAACATGAATGAAAGACCTAAATGTGAGACAGGAAACCATCAAAATACTAGAGGAGAAAACAGGCAAAAAGCTCTTTGACCTTGGCCAGAGCAACTTCTTACTAGACATGTCTCCAGAGACAAGGGAAACAAAAACAAAATGAAGTATTGGGACCTCATCAAGATAAAAAGCTTCTACACAGCAAAGGAAACAACCAACAAGACTAAAATGCAATGGATAAAATGGGAGAAGATATTTGCAAATGACATATTGGATAAAGCGTTAGTATTCACAATCTATAAAGAATTTCTCAAACTCAACACCCAAAAACCAAATAATCCAGGGAAGAAATGGACAAAAGACATGAACAGACACCTGTTCATCCAGATGGCACAGACTCATGAAAAGATCAACATCACTTGTCATCAAGCAAATACGAATCAAAACCACAATGAGATACTACCTCATATCTGTCAGAATAAACAACTCAGGAAACAGCAGATGTTGACAAGGATGTGGAGAAAGGGGAACACTTTTGCACTGCTGGTAAGAATGCAAACTGGTGCAGCCACTCTGGAAAACAGTATGGAGATTCCTCAAAAATTAAAAATAGAACTACCCTACGACCCAGCAATTGCACTTCTAGCATTTATCCAAAGGACACAAAAATGCTGACTTGAAGGGGCACAATGCATCCCAATGTTTATAGCAGCACTATCAACAATAACCAAATTATGGAAAGAGCCCAAATGTCCATCAACTGACGAATGGATAAAGAAGATGTGGTATATTATACAATGGAATATTACTGGGCAATCAAAAAATGAAATTTTGCCATTTGCAACAATGTGGGTAGAACTAGAATGTATTGTGCTAAGCGAAATAAGTCAGAGAAAGACAAATATTGTATGATTTCCCTCATACGTGGAATTTAAGAAACAAAATAGATAACATAGGGGAGAGGAAGGAAAAATAAGATAAAAACAGAGAGGGAGACAAACCATAAGAGACTCTTAAATACAGAGAACAAACTGAGGATTGCTGGAGGGGTGTTGGGTGGGGTGATGGGCTAAATGGGTGATGGGCATTAAGGAGGGCACTTGTTGGGATGAGCACTGGGTGTTATATATAAGTAATGAATCACTAAATTCTTCTCCTGAAACCATTATTATGCTATATGTTAACTGACTTGGATTTAGATTAAAAAAAAATTCCCGAGACTCAAACTAGTACTATTGAAAATGAATCTTTGGAGAGAAGGCCTAGGGGTCTGCATTTGAGCAAGCTCCCCCGGTGGTTCTTGTTCCTACTCAAGTTAAAAACCTCTAGAGTTTTGCAATCACAAGGTTTCTTCTGATCTAAGATGTGGGGGTTACCGGATTAAGTAATAATTTAAATTATTTTGCAGTGATAAGTAAAATGGATGAGTGAGTAATCCAGAGGCCTGCCTGCACTAACAAAGTGTCTGTGGAACAAAAGGTTAGAACACCCATTCCGCAGCCTGCTACCTAGGCCACAGCCCCGCGGCCATGCTGCCCCTGCATGCCCGTCTTCTTGCTCACCTCCTTTCTCCTCCCTCCTTGCGTCTCTCCCTTTCTTTTCTCCTTTTCCTTTCTTCCCTTCTCTTCCCTTCCCCTCCCCCATCTTCCCTCCCTCCACTCTCCCTCCCACCCTCCCTCCTTTCTCTCTCTCTCCCTTCCTTCCTTCTTCCTTTTCTTTTTCATTTTTATTTCCCATTCTTTCCAAAATCCCATTGGCATCTGGGTAAACACATCATTAGCACTACATTCATTTGCACTTACCTAATACACTTTTTTTTTGATGAAGTCTTTCCGGCTCCCTCAATCAGATGTGAACATTTCCTGCTCAGAACTCTCAAAGCACTTTGAACCTGTCTTATGCCATTAATCATACTTTGCCATGTGGTGTTTCTAGGTCTACTTTATCGTATGCCCCTGAGCAAAAGGCTGCTTTATTCATTTGTATTCCCCCCTTCTATCGTGCCTAGTGTGGGGACTTGCACATGTTGATAATATTTTGCATGTATGTAGTATATCCTGGTTTAATAAGGATTTTCACAGACATTAGTGAATAACAGACACTGAATAAGAATTTTTTGAATGGATCAATGAATGAATTCCTCTATTTTCCTTATCCTGGCACTGCGCTTGTCTTATCTCCTGTCTAAGAGGCAGGCTTATGCCGTGGCAAGGCCACTGAGCTTGGAATTAGAGGCCTGAGTTTGAAAGCTTTCTCTATCTCTTAATAGCTGGGTAGTTCGGGCAAGTTGTTTAACCTCTCTGAACTATGATTTTATCTGTAAAGTACATATATGACTACCTTATTTTCAGGGTTGGGGATGATGAACTACAATTACTTGTGAAAACATCTGGTACATAGCAGATAATTTAAAAATACTGGTTAAATGAAATTCTTTCCTTCTCCTAACCCTTCACTTGTATTAGAATGTCCCTTAGGACAAACACAGGCTTTTCTAAATCTTTCCCTCCTGATTTGTATGCTGGGTCTTGGTGCCCTGCGTACAAAGATGTGCAGAATACATTTTGTGGGCTCTTAAAAATAGTCAATGTGATAAGGTGAAATACATATGGGAAACACACAAACTGAAATGAACAGACTGTATTTGTCAGGATTCTTTGCTGCAAGGTCTATAAGCCCAACTCAAACAAGCTTAAAGGAAAAAAAAAAAAAAAGAATTTATCGACTCCCATAAATGAAATGTTCTAGAGTGGGTCTGGGTTTAAGCACTGCTGCATCCAGGGGTTAAAATACCGAAGTTGGCATGCTATCTCCTTTTCTCCAGCTCCGGGCCCTGCTTCTGTGGCTTCCTTCTGAGGCCGGATCTGTCTAGTTGGTGGGAAGGATGACTCCTTCTTATGAGCCAAAAGGACTCACAACCTATCTTTGCATCTGCATGCAGATCCCATGGAAGGATTCTTATTGACCCTGCTTGGGTCCTGTACCCACATATGGACCAGACAGTGGGTCCAAAGGATGTAGTGCTATAGTTGACTCGACCAGAGTCATATGCCCACCCCTGTGGCCCATGGTGAAGGATGCAGTGGTTGACCAACCGCAGGAATGAGGGAGACACAATCCATCTAAAGGAAGGGATGTCAGCAGACAAAACTTGTTTCGTGAACAAGTAGAAAATACATCCTTTCCCATAAGGTGCTTGATGCTTAAAACTGCCTGCTTTGTGTTATTCAAGAGGCCCAGCTTCATTCACTGTTATTGGGGAAAATAAAACCATTTTGAGTGTCTCTAAGCCCCAGGCTCAGGGCCAAGGTCTGGGGTAAAGCAGTGTTAAAATAAAAAACAAATGGAGACCAGCTTTGAAAATTCCCTCAACAGACAAAAGCAGTTTGGTCATAAAAACAAAGCTTAATTTAGCTTATTTTGTGAGACTAACTTGACCTGGGTCATTGCGTGGTAATGCCTCTGAAAACTATAAGCAAAACTGAAGCTGCTTCCCAAGGTTGTTATGAGGTGACCGCTGACCAATTCCCTATCATGTAAGGAAATTCTAACATTATAACCAATCATTGTGAAGAATAAGCAGTGACCGCTTTCTCGCTGTATATGTGCTTTCTAACAATAGAACTCTGAGCCCCATTGCATGTTTTGGCTTGAGTGCTCCCAGTTTACAAACTGCCTTTTTTGGTGTGTGCACACTCAACTTCTACTAATGACTACTTTGGTGAGTCATCGGTATTGCTGCTGTTATTTCTGAACTTTTGACATTTCATGGTGTGAGAAGTTGAATTCAGAGAAGACGCCTGATGACTCGGAGACCGGTGAGCAAACAGGCGCCGGTGCCCACAGAGCCTGCTGAGCCCCCGGCTTTTTTGCGACCCCAGAATTTGAGGGTCAGTCTCTCTTGGATCCAAGCTCCACTTTCTTTGTGTTTGGAGCTCTCAGACTATATTGTGATTTTATTTGTGGAAGTGTCTTGGTAAGTCACCCTATTCTGTTTAAAAGGGTGGGGGCACGTGACTCTCTGTGTTTTGGAACTGCTGTTGAAAACTAGGACCCTTCATAGTTAAGACATTTTAGGAAACCTAAAGGTAAAGACGGGTTCCACGTGGTCTATGAACCAAAATCTTGTGACTTTTTGGAAAATGGGTGAACTTTTGGAACTGTAGTGGCCACTTTGGGGAAACTTTAACTTAGATAAGTTTATCTTAAAGGGCATCCTTAAAAGAGAGATTCCAAACGTCTCAGAAACAATGAAATGCATTCTTTGATTGGTTTGCAGAAGCTTCTAAAAGATTAAATGACTCCACAAACAGCTCTAAGTGGGTCTTGACAGCATGCAAGTAAAAAATCTTTAGTGAAATCTCTTTGGCCATTGGAATAAATAGCCTTAACTTAGTCCCTCTGCCAGAAATGTAATTTGAATACAATTATTCTTTTAAGTTTTTTATCTGAGACATGGTTAAAAAAATTTTTAAACAACAGCTATGAGATCTGTTTGTATGTTGATGTATGTCCATGTATATATATTATAGATATGTGATATTTTCCTACTTCTGGATGGTATTGCAAAAATTAATTTGTAAAGAGCTCCATTTAATTGACTTCAAGAAAATCAAGCATTTATATACATCAAACATAGTCTCAGAAATATAGAAAGTAACCTAAAAAAATTTTTTTTTCAGTTTATTTATTTTGAGAGAGGGAGAGAGAGAGAGAGAGAAGAAAGGAGGGGCAGAGAGAGGGAGAGAGAGAATCCCTAACAGGCTCCTCACTGTCAGCGCAGAGCCCAACACGGGGCTGGATCTCACAACCCATGAGATCATGACCTGAGCTGAAATCAAGAGTCTGATACTTTGACTGAGCCACCCAAATACCCCAAACCTAAATGTTTTTTAAGTTCACACAATCTGGGATGTTTGATAAATAAAAGCTAGTTTGAATTTGTTGGTTTAATAAAAGCAGGCGTGGCTTCAAAATTTGTAAACAAGAAAGGGGCTCCTGGGTGGCTCAGTCGGTTGAACTTTGGACTTTGGCTCAGGTTGTGAACTTGCAGTTCCTGAGTTTGAGCCCCACATCAGGCTCCCTGCTGTCAGTGCAGAGGCCGCTTCAGATCCCCTGTCCCCTGCCTCTCTCTGCCCCTCCCTCTTTGGTGCTCTCTCTGTCTCAAAAATAAATAAACACTAAAAAAATTCAATAAGAAAAATAACTTAAGGTGATGGTTAGCTGTTTAATATGTAATTAAAGAATAATTGTTGAAAACAAGTAATTTAAATGGCTGTAAATAAAATGAATGTTCATACTAAGTTAAACTAAATAATGAATAGTCATTAAATATCTAAATTATTTCCAAAGATGATAAACATTAAATGCTAAATATAAGTTTATCTACTTTTAGCTTGAAAATTTCTTTTACATAGAGACAAAAGCTATTGGGGCCCATTAATAAACATGTTTTGTGCCACATTGAAAAATTTACTCTGAAGAAAATATACTCCCACAGATTATGAAATGTATTTATAAATTTGCCAGTCCACAATTGCTTACTTCTTAGTGTTCACTAGGAACTAAGGGTTCTCATAATTAAGAGTTCTAATAATATAAGTAATTAAAACCACTAGAGATAAGGGTGAAAGAAAATGACTATATAGGCAAATAGGTAAGGAAAATAGAATATGTTTTGTTTATTTGTTTGTTTTGTTTTGGGTAAGGAAAGATATGGAGGACATAGGAATTTTTTTTTTTTTAAACAGAGTACTTTTGTCCTAAAGTAAAATGTTTGTTCTAGAATAAGAAGGGAAAAGACAGGGGAAAAGCTGAATGAATATAGAAAGTTATAGATGGTTTATGGAAAAAGAACATTGAGAAAGGAATTTTAGGTGTAGTCAAATAGGATTGGAAAAGATTTGAGTTAAAAAGAAAAGGAGAATTTTAATATCTAAAGTACACTGGTAGGGGCACCAGGGTGGCTCTGTCTCTTGATTTCGGCTCAGGTCATGATCTCCCGGTTGGTGAGTTTGAGCCCCGCATCAGGCTCCACCGTGCTGACAGTGTGGAGCCTGCTGGGAAATCCTCTTTCTCGCCCCCTCTCTCTCTGCCCCTCCATCCCTCCAAAATAAATAAATAAATAAACTGTAAAAAAAAAAAAAAAAGTACGCTGGTGAAAAATCAGCATTGATTTTCTCTTTGTTAAAATCACAAACTTTTCGATTGTCTGCTCTTAATAAAAAAAAATTGTAAGCGAAGTTTGTTCACCTTTAATGTCATCTGCCTAGAAAACAAAGACTATGTTTTGTCTTTATCAGGTTTTCGATTACTTAAGAAAAATTAGTCTTCTCTATCAAAAGAACTGTTTTTTACAACCATGTAACTTTTTGTGTATGTTAAATTGCATGGGAAGCATTGTCAAATAGGAAGTGATGCCAAACTTTCTTTAGATATATATTTGTATGAAAAAAAATTTTAACCTTTTTTAAAAATTTTATTTATGGGGGGAGGGGCAGAGAGAAAGGGAGAGAGAAAGCCCCAAGCAGGGTCTATGCCATCAGCATGGAACACAACTTGGGGCTCAATCCCATGACCCACGAGATCATGACCTACCTGAGCCAAAATCAAGAGTTGGATGCTTAACCAACTGAGCCACCCAGGCACCCCTATATTAGTATGAAATTCTTAAAAATCTGACATATCCTAGTATAATGTTTTTAATGATAACTCCAGCTACTATCTTAAAATATTGTACATCACAAAAACAACCAAATTCAGTTGCCAATTACATCCTTTTGGTGTGTGTGTGTATATGTGAACTCTCATCAGATCTTTCACCACGGCCATTTTTAAGTCTTTTGCCATATACAGACAGCTTTTCTCTGAGGCTTTTGCAAAGTGTTCCTGCAAAAATGCTTCATGTTCAAAAAGATCCATGGAAAAGCCCCTGATGAGTATTCTAAAAGGTAGGTTTTTGATAACTTTAAGATCATAACACTAAACTTGGTAAGAATTTCTAAAACTTTTATGGAAAACAGATTGATTCATAAAGCTGCTGACCCAAGATGAGGCAAAAATGAGAATTAATTGTATAACATTGAATAAACTGATGAACATGATTATAATTTTTATGACTTCATTCAAAACATTCTAGTTCTTTTTTTTTTAAATATAATTTATTGTCAAATTGGCTCACATACAGTGTGTAAAGTGTGCTCTTGGTTTTTGGAGTAGAGTCCTGTGGTGCATCGCTCATATACAACACCTAGTGCTCATCCCGACAAGTGCCCTCCTCAGGTATTATGCTAGTTCTTTAATATAGTGTTTTCCGATTTAAAGGACATTTTTCCTCCTCTCTTTCAGCTGTCTATACCTTACAGCAATTTGATAAAGTGTATTTTTGCAACGAAGGTTGAAACATTTCTGTTTTTCTCCTTCTCTGATCTCTCCAGAATTCTGAAACTCTTTTTAAATATTCTTTTTTTAATGACAGTATATGTATTTGCATAACTTCAGTAAGAATCTATTCTCCTTGTTACAAGACACAATTGGACAAGTCCTTGGCTTGGCTTCCAAGCCTTGCGAAGCTTTTGAAAGTCCAATCTGAGATTCCTTATGAAAAGTTCCAGCAAAGCAGATTTAAAAGAGCCTCTATGTTCAATCACTATTCTTGCTGCACTTAAGTAAATAATCAGGCCAAATTTATTGAAACTAGAGTTCATTTGCAAACAAATTAGCCTTACTATGGCTATCATTGGTAGAAATGGGGATGATTATAGAGAGAAAAATTATGTTTCAGTAATGTGCCTTTGTGGATATCAGATTTGATTGCTGCTAATTGTCTTTGAGGCTTTGTTTTCCAGCTATAAGCTGGACAGGATTATGAATTCTTCCAGTTTCCTCTAATATTTGGCTAGAACTCTCCAAACAAACATTTCCAATCTTCTCCCATTCTTTGGACTTGGAATCACTATGAAACTAACATCGCCCTTTTCCAAAGCCATGCAAGCTGAAGCTGGACAATTTGATGTAAACTTCAGGGAAACCACTGCAACAGCTCACGTGTGGACAATTTTCATGCCTGTGGCTGTGTGGCCACTCAGAAAGATCACCAGAGACATTCACACTGCAAACCAGAAAAATTTGTCGCATTGCCGCTGCCTGCCCTCGCTCCACCGGAAGATGCTTAGAACCCGACATCTAGACATCTTCTCAACTGGCTGTGATCCAAACTCAGAAGCTGAATTTATAATTTTCCCAAACTATTAACCTTTGTTTTTCTTATGTTTCTGTAGAAATGCCTCTCATTAAGTCACCTGATTGCTCACATCAAGTAGAGGTCTAACTTAATTGGAAGGTCACCAACAATAGCACCTCCTGAAAGGAAACACCCTCATGTTCATGCTGTCCTGAGTAGTCATGAGGATGCGTGTTTACTAGCATATCGTTTTGTGCTTATGTAAATAACTTAAAAAAAATTATAACCTGGTTGCGTTATATAACTGGTTAAACCTTGGCTCTTTTGGGGAATCTCTACTCTGGGGAATTTCTCAATCCTTGGCTGTTATTCTTACAGTCATCATCTTAACCTCTCTGGCGCGTGATATACTCGTGAGGGTTTTAGATGCCTGCCGGCAGCCACTCAAATGCCAAACGGTATCCATCAGATTCAGAGAACGGGACGAAATCAAAAATAACCACAAATAATGAAGACAGTGACTACATGGCCCTCTGTCCTGACAACTCAGTGGGAACACTGAAGGTGTAACTCTTCGATCTGGCTACATCAGCAGTGGTAAGCGAGAACAGCATTCCACGGGTTGGTCAGCTGCCTGAGAGCGTGACCAAAAGGGAAGAAATGTTAAAATAAAAATTGAATGCAGACCAGCTTTGAAAATTCCCTAAGCAGACAACACCAGTCATACAAACTGGGCTTAATTTAGTTTATTTTGCAAGACGAGCTTGACCTGGGTCATTTCTTGCTTATGCCTCTGAAAATTATAAGCAAAATTTAAACTGTTTCCCAAGGTTGATGTGAGGTAATAACCACTGACCAACTCCCTATCATGTAAGAAAATTCTAATATTATAATTAATCGCTGTGAAGAATAAGCAGTCACTGCTTTCTCACCATATATGCTGCTTTATAATGATATTCCCCTGAGCCCCATTCCATGTTTTGGTTTGAGCGCTCCCAGTTTGCAAAGTGACTTTTTGGTATGTGCACAACCAACTTTTACTAATCACTACTTTGGTGATTCGTTGGTTTTAATTCTATTTTTTTTTTTCCTCCTGAATTTTGACAACAGTGATGAAAAGCACCAGCTTTCTCTCACAGAGCTTCCAGTCCAGTGAGGTCCCCCAAACCTCTCTCTGCAAGGACTACTGCAGCTCCTAAGTGTTCTCTGCTCCATACGACCCTTGGCTTCCAGGAATGATTTCCAGAAGATTCCAGTTACGGTGCACTATCTGGGAGAAGTATCGCATTGTCCTGTTATCGTCCATTTCGAACGATCAGTTTGTTGGCTGAAATAGCATCTCTCTTGGCAGAGATCACAGGATCAGAGACAGTGAGATGTGAGGCCAGCTCCCTCCAGAAGCTTGTGCTCAGTTCTGGAGGATCCCACCACGGGAAGACTGGGGGAGTTTTGCAATTTTTTTGGTTTCATTTTGTATTTATAATTTAAAAAATGTTGAATTGCGGTAAAATACACAAAGCATAAAGTTTAGCATATTAGCCATTTTAAGCATGTAGTTCAGTAGCAATATGGTACATTCCCACAGTGGTATAACCAATCTCCAGAACTTTTTTGTCTTGCAAAACTGAACCTCTGTAAACATTAAACAACAACTTTCTATTCTCCCTCCCCACCCCACCCCCGCCCCACCTCAGCCCTGGCAACCACCATTCTACTTTGTTTCTATGAATCTGACTACTCATGTAAGGGAAATCGTACAGTATTTGTCCTTTCGGGATTGACTTATTTCACTTAGCATATGTCCTCAAGGGTCTCTCATGTAGCGTGTGTCAGATTTTCCTTCCTTTTTAAGGTTTGTTAACATTCCACTATAACATTATATATGTTTATATGAATATATAATATTCCATGTGTTTATACCACATTTGGTGTGCACTTGGTTGCTTCTACTTTTTGGTTATTGCGAATAATGCTGCCAGAAACATGGTGGGGAAGATCAGCTCTGATGGGAGCCTGAGTGTTCTGGAGTTTGGCAACACTCCCTTGAGGTGGGGCCCAAGCACAGCCCTAGTGGGCAAGCCCTGTGTTTGAAGGGGACCTTCAACATCGCGTGAGGCCTCAGAGCGCCCTCTTCTGGTGTAGGCTGAGCTAGAGGAAGGGATGGTTTCCTGGGCCTGAAGAAGTGTGTCCAGGTTGGAGGCAGAGAGGATCCAGGAGGAACGGAAATGCCAAACTTTATCTTCCTCACAACAGCCTGGCCCTGGCCCTGATTTCACACTTTGTTGACCAATCTTTGGAACTCTTGTCGGGTCGTTCGAGATGACTTCCAAACTGTAACATTGAACTAGTTACTTTAGGAGAGATCTTTACTCATTCTCCTAGACCCACCTCCCTCCTCTTCGGAGCCTCCATCAAGGCACTCCCAGCAGCAGCTGGCCACCCCAGCCCTCTCCTCTGGCAGAGCATGGCCTCCCTCCTCTGCCATCGCCCAGCCACAGTTTCACTTTTGTTTGCCAGAGTTGCCTACGTCAGACTTGGTGATTTATCTGTTTATCTGTTATCTACATGAGACTGAGGTTTGGAGCCAACCATACGCCACGTGCTCGGTGCCCTTCCAGGTGTTCGATGTGGCTTTATTGGAAGGTGGAAAAATAGTAGTTTTACGTACTGACGAAACTGGGGGCGGCTTGGTGGTGCCCAGCACGAGGAGACTGTTAGCTGGAGGCTGAGCCAAATAGAAGTAGAGTGTCTAGGGGACTTTGAAATGGCTGCCAAAGACAAGGGAATTGCTTGTTGGAACCAGGCGACCCAGGAGCAGGTTTCACGGTGCGGTAGATCAATACTGTTCTTTCTAAGGAAACAAACAGAATCAATGCCACCTGCCCCAGGTCTCTGAGCAGATCTGAAAGCCATGGAGCTCATGGATGGGGGCTTCATGCTGACTTTGCAGAATACAACCATGTGTACCCATTTGGGAGACTGGAAGACGCTTTATTGAATTTCATACTTGCATTTGTACTCGGGCCACCGAGGACCCAATACACGAGCATATAGCGACAGAGGAACATACAATTGAAGGGTCGAAAGAGCCCTTTGTTCTTATGGCTGGCATTCTTGCCGCCATTCCCTACTCCTCTACAGCAGACATTGCCCATTGACATCCCCATGCTTGCTGAGCAGAGATGTAGAGTCAGAATGTTCTCACTAGTGTTTCAGGCAGCCACAGCCAAACATTCATGGCTGGACTTAATGCAAAAGCTTTCCACCTCCCCTGATTTAATTCAGTCTAACATCATTCCAGTAGGTGTCCCTTCTACAGCTCTCTGGAAGCTGCTCTAGAGGCTTTGTGAGACTATTTGGGTGTTGAATAGCTTGAACTGTTAAACCTCCCATTCAATTAAAACACACTGTTCCTACTGCAGGAAAGGCCTTGGTTAGGTGTTGAGAAGGGGCTTCTTTAAGCAGGACAGAAATCTGCCTTCTTTTAATTCTTCCCATTGACCTTACGCCTGCCTTATGAAGAGCACGCAGTATGGTTCTGCCCTGTTACATGAGAGCCCTTTCACTACCTGCAGATGTCTGTGCCTTCTGTACCTCCTCCCTTCCTCCTTAGTGTTGTTTTTTTGTTTTGTTTTGTTTTGTTGTTGTTGTTGTTGTTGTTAGTTTGTTTTCTTTAGAGGAAATCTAAGTGCTTCTAGCTGTTTCTTACAGAATTTGGTTTTCAGACCCTTCACTCTCTGGTTAACCTCCTGTGGTCATGCCCTAGTTTGTCTACTTTCCTCTCAAATTGTGGTGCCCAGAATACACACAGAATACAAGCCAACACAGAGGGACATTTAGGTAAAGGCTTGATCGATGAAAAGGAGTTCACCAAGTTGACAAGGCACATCAAGGTGTCTCCAAGCACAACTTGTTTGGGGTGAATCATGCAGACTCTTCCATGGACCAATTCCTGTTAATTTTCAGGATTTAACAATTATTCTTACAATTATAAAAGCTCAGATTTCTGAAGATGCTTAAAAAGCATGATCACCCATCTGATGATTCAATTGCCAGGCTATACCATGCCCTACACACGGCGGAGGTCTTGAGTATCTTCTCTAAGAGAAAACTGTGATCTTTGAAGGCAGGCCATTCCATTTTTTTGACTCCTCTGTTCAAGAGTTCCTCCTTTTCAGTTGAAACCTGCCTCCTTGTCCTGTTAGTCATTTTTCAGAGTTATTGAGGGTTTCATTTGCTCAGCAATATTCTAGTCATTGTGTGCGCATGGGTGTACGTGTGCCAGTGGACCTGAGTGCTCCAGGGGTGGGGGGGCAGTCAAGGCCAAAGGGCAAGGACAAGTAAACTTAGATTTTTCTCTCCAAGGAAACGCCACTCTTGTGGGGGTAGCAGAAGACACACACCCAGAAATCACAAAAACCAAGGCTAACAAGCATGGGCTAAATATTGTGGATGTACAAAGGAAATGTTACTTCCAACGAAGAGAGCAGAGATGCCTTGTTCTTGTGTCTACACAACAGCCAGAGTTATCTCTTCAAAAACCAAATCAGATGGCATTACTGTCCTGCTCAAAACCATCCATGGCTTCCTGTCATGCTCAGAAGTCAGGCTGAGGTCCTCACAGTGACCTGTAGGACCCGGCATGGCTGGGCACCAGGCCACCTTTCACTGCCCATGTGACCTCTTCCACTTTTCTGCTCTGGTCACACTGACCTCCTTGCTGTCCCTTAAACCCCCGGGTTCCTGTCTTAGGGGGCTCTCAGCTGTGTGCATTCCCTCAGGCCTCCCTGTGGCTTGTCTCCTCACTTCATTCAGTCTCTGTTCCATTGCCAGTTGTGCTGAGAGACTTAAAACACACCTCCCGCCATCCTTCCACCCTGCCTTATTTCCTGAATAACATTTATTACTACCTAAAATTATGTTTGTTTGTTTATTTATTTGTTAATGTTTATTTATTTATTTTGAGAGAGACAGAGACAGCATGAGTGGGGATGGGCAGAGAGAGAATCCCAAGCAGGCTCTGCGCTGTCAGCACAGAGCCTGACGCAGGGCTCGAACTCATGAACTGTGAGATCAGGACCTGAGCTGAAACCAAGAGTTGGTCCCTTACCTGACTGAGCCACCCAGGTGCCCCATGTTTATTTATTAATTAACAATCTCCTAGTGGAATAGAAGCTATAGGAAGACATGGGTCTGTTTTGTTCCTGTCTTTTCCCTAGTGCAACAAATAGGGCCTGACATGTAACAGGTAGCAAATAAATATTGGTGGAGTGAGCGAATGAGTTAACCTTCTTGATAACTTACTCTAAAAAACTAGCAGCAGTTGATATTAACATCCTGTGTACTTGATTACAGTTTCTAGAAACAAGTACAATCTCTTTGAAAATGAGCCCAAATAGTTTCTCATTTGAAATAGTGTGGTATGTCCTACTTTTCAGGATTTCTCAAAGATTATAACTGTGGCTCTGAGATCTGCAAATTCTTTCAGCTGTCTGGGAGATTTTCCACCTAGGCCTAGGCACCTAGGCAAATTGCATGCACAGAGAATTCACTTCCAGCATGAGGGTTACATTCTCAAGTCAGCATAGAAAGCTAAAAGTGACATATCATTGGAAGTTTCCTTGAATATCCTTGGCATTGCAACAAATCACTGATTCTTTAGTTGTGCACCCAAGGAATTGGTTTGTCTGCATTAGGAGCCCTGCAGTATGAAAAAACATGGATCTCTGAATATCCAAATCACTCTCATCTGGTTTCATGCTTTTCCTATAGGAGGCGTTTGTGAGTGCTTGAGCCAGACTGTCTCTTTTTGAATCCCGGTTCCATCACTTACTTATTGCTATATGACTATAGGCAAGTTACTCAACCTGCATTAGTTTCTTCATATGTAAAATGGCATAATAAGATATCCCATTTCATATAATATGAAATTATAATGCTTATAACTTCATATAACCTCATAGGGTTGTACTGGGGACAAAGTTCATTAATGTATATAAGGTCCTTAGACCGGCAACTTGGCACATAGTAAGTATTCCGGTTAATATCAACAATTATTTTATTGTCTCCCATCTCATGTTCAAACTGGGACATAATCTCAGTGAGTGGAAAGGCAGGCAGAATGTGCTAGACTTTTTGAATTGTAATTGCTTGCTCATTTTCTCTCTGTTTCTCTCTTTCCCCAAATGCCAATAGTTGAATTTGTGTGATGTGACCCTGCTGTAAATTGTTTAGGGGCTTTCCTTCTGTTTGGATTCTATACATTCTTGTATTGATTATCATATGATTTCTAGTTTGTTTGAATACCTTCATAAATACTGGAAAGGTGGGGAAAAAACTAACAAGGAATAGCTCAACTTCCTCGTCTCTGTTACCTGTACATTCCATATTTTCCACTACCAGTGAGTTCAGCCTTTTCTTACTGTTCTCCTCCAAACAGAGCTATTGTGTCCTTTTGGCTCCTTTTAGCTCTTCCTGGACAACTGGCTCCTTCTCTAGCTTCAGCTTTTTGAACACTATTCTTACAGATTCATGTTCTTTCCTTTCTTTTAGCACTGAGAAAGTAAAAAAAAAAAGTGAGGAAGAAAGGCAACACTGCAGAAAATTCATGAAAAATAGCCAGCCAGTTTTTTTTTTTTTTTTAATGTGAAGAACAGAAAAAAGAGAGGAGGCCTGAGGAATTGGCATGAGGAGGAAGAAGCATTTGCTGTTACATACAGCGGAAGCTGCTGTCATACCCCATGTGATAAATTCCCAGAGGCCAGAGCTGTGGGAGCCATGCAGGGCTCCCGGAGCAGCCTGCCTGGGATGTAAGCTAACCATGAGGGTGTGTAAGCAAGATTTGGCCACATCTGGTCAGTTCAGTTATTACAGGTATTTGTTTTCCTTCTAAGCCCTGGGACAGAATTCCTTGTTTCTGACCTCATATTGAGAATAGTGAGGGAAGAGCTTAGTAAGCACCAGGTAATATTATTAATATTATCCTTTGACCCAATACTTGACCCATTCATTCATTCATTCATTCAACAAATATTTACTGAGCACTTATGTTCCAGGCAGAGTGCAAAACATTGAGGATAGAAAGAGGAAGCAGACCAGTCTCTTCCCTTAAGTCACTTATGTCTAGTGAGCAAGAGAGGTACGAACAGGTAACGCTCACAGAGTGGTGTAAGTGCAGTGTACCCAGTTGGGTGCCCCAGAAGCAGTCCCCGGCGGGGATCCCTGGAAGTACCAGGAGAGGAGTGAGCAGCTGAGACAGGGAAGGAAAGGAAGCCAGGACAGGGTGTGTTGATGAGCAGGTTATGGCTGCGAATGATTAGGGCTCAGTCACTTTGGGATTTCTCAGAGCTGGTGCAGAAGCTGTTTCAGTGTCATCCCATCTGAGGGTGAGAATCTGGAGTATTTGTCCATTAACTCCCCCCTTCTGGCTCGCTTTGCCCTCTGGCAGAGCACATATGTGGCCATAGGCAGCAGGAAGCCATGGGCGTGTAAGAGATGATGGTGGCAAGAGGTGGTAGGCAGGGTTCTGACAGCGTCAGGGCACTGCACCGTAAGCTGCACTTGTAGGAGGAAGCACAGGCCATACCCAAGCCCCAGCGAGGAGCTCTCAGCTCAACCTGGTTGGGTCCAAGAAGTCTTCCTGGAAGAGGAGACAGTTGAGCAGTGTCCTAAGGCCAGAGCTGTTTGGCGATGGCACGGGCAGAGAGAGCCTGATGTCTGATTCCACTAAAGATTTCAGATTGAGAGTTCTGGCTAAGGTAAAAAAAAAAAATTCCTATTTATCACCCTACCCATGGGGTTTGGAGGTTGAGAGCACGATAAGAACTCAGATGGCTGACATCCTCACAGTGCCGTCCTCTCCCAAACTGGAGAGTGAGAGAGAGAAGAGCAAGCAGTGAGCTTGTGTTTGCTTTTTGTAAGGAAAGCCCAAAGGCTTTTCTGGGTTTGCCCCAAACGTACCCTAGGTTTCCGTCTATTTGTAATTGGTTGCTTCCTCAGAACATCCTTCCAGAGTTGCCATTCCACAGCCCTGCCCAGCCCCCAGACGCTCGCTGCACTCACTCCTTCCTCAGCACCACCTCCCAGTTAGACCAAGGATGTGGCCATCAGCTGCCCAGAATTGCTCTCCCCACCTTCAGCTTGCCCTGAGCAGAGTTCAGATTGCCCATTTCCCGACATTCAGAGAGACCCATTAATATTTAGCATGTTACATTTCCAAAGCACTTTGCTAACATGAATTGATCTTTTCAGCACCCCCTTGTGAGACAGCTCAGTACTGCTGGCCCTACTGGGGACCTCAGGCTTTGGGAAGCGAAGCTACTCAGGCTAGGGCCATGGTTGATGAGTGATGGATCCAGATTAGAATCAAAGGTCGATGACACCAGTTGTCTCAGCCTCCAGACAGAACTCCAGAGTGGCCCCAACACCCCCTCCCTGCCCAGGATGTCCTGGAACAAACCCAGCCTTCTGAAGGTTTAAATAGAATGGGGTTGTCGTCTTTAAGAGTAGATTGCTTACAAACCAGCTACTGCTTATGGAGCCCTTTTTATGTGCCCAAAGCTGGGTGCATATCATTTAGTTCCCACACCCCCTGTCCACCTCCTGTGATGTCACTACTATTATTATCACTGTGTGCATCTCCAAACTGGGGCACAGAAAGATTAAGTAACTTGCTTAAAGTTGCACAGCTAGTAATTGCTAAAGTTACGATTTAAACCTAGGATATTCCACTTCAGAAATCTTTAACTACGACGAACCAGCTTGAGGGTGGGTAATAGGGACCTAGTTAAGGAGAATTACTCTTTGAGAAGTTCTGCTTACTCCCAGGCAATTCATCATATGCTTTGCAAGATTATTTCTGGAGGTAAAGGAATTGGGGGCAGGAGGTTGTCAGCTAAAGTGTTCTCGAGGAACGGGAGTGTGAGCTGAATTTGTTGGTCACTTGATTTTGTCTGGTTTTACCCTTGGCTTTCTACTCCCAGCCTTAAAGGACAGAGAAAATCAGTTCATCCAATGAAGTAGTGTGGGACCCGTGTGCCATCCACCGTACTTGATTAAGGTACTCACTCTCGTGGGATAGAGACAAACTTTAATTATGATTTGGTGGGGAGCATTATGACCAAGGACTATGAGAGCTCACTGGGGGAGGATGCAGAAGTGACTTGGTCCAGAGAAGTTTTGTGGAGGTGATGTGAGTTGGATCCTGATGGAGGTGGAGGAAGGAGAGAATGGGCATTTCCGGCAGAGGGGCCAGCATGCGCAAAGGGAGGGAGGTGTGAAATAATGTGGATGTTTGGAGAGTAACAAGAAGTTCTCTCTGCCCAGAGTTGGGCTTCTTAAGTGGGCCAGTTTCGAGCCCTGCTGCCCTAGATAAAGGATTGGATTTTGAATTCTAGGATATCCCTGAGAATGCAATTCTTTGTGACATGCCTAGCCAAATCCTTGATGTTCTGTTGTTGAATAGAAAAGATTATTTGTGTAACAAATACTATCAAGTTTTTACTATATATGTAAGGCACTGTCCTGGGTGCTATCAATAAGGAATTACAGTTTTTTTGAGTGATATGGGGCAATGGGAAAATAGTCTGGGACTGGGAAGGAAATAGAAGAAGGGATGCTTTGCCTCTACCACTGTCTTAAGGGAAAAAAGAATTAGCTTTGAAATTAAAAAAATCTATTTGTTCCCTACTCATCTCTGTCTCTTATGAGCACAACTTTGTGTAACGCATATGCCCCTCTCCTTGTTTAGCCCAAACCATTTCCCATCCCTTTTATGACTTAATCCTCACTACCCAATGAGGTAGTAGCTTTGTTGGGTCTCCATTTTGCAGATGAGGAAACTGAGGTACAGTGAATCATCTAAGGTTTATATTGTATAACGTTAGAAATTCTAAGGGCCAGAATTTACTAGACTATTCCTCAGTTATAGCTCTAAGTAGTCAACTTGTTCTCAAATCAGAATGAGCATGCTGTCACCAAGCCCTTCTCTCCAAGTGGGCACTATGGCATTGGATAGTTTAGCCATACAAACCTTGAGATCAGGGGGCAGATAGAATAGCCCTGGTGCTGGAAAGCTAATTGTGAGGTTGTGTGTGCGTGTGTGTGTGTGCGTGTGCGTGTGTGCACGCGCTGGCACAGCCACAGTTGGATAATAGCATCAGATGCTGTGACATCACAGCCTAGAGAGGCAACCAAAACAATAACTGCTGCCGTCCGTACCTTTTGTAAGGTGGCTTCGATCAGAGCTGAAGAGTTGAGGGAGAGTTTTCTGGGCTCCTAACTTAGGCTTTGGGGGTTTGGAGTCCCTGCTGCACATCAGTGTTTGCTATTCTGCTCTTCTTCATGAATGAAGTGGGAGCTGTCTGTTGACACCATGCCCTCCTATTTACCTAAAAAGTCTCATCCTTGCTCCACTTGATGCTTAATATCCATACAATTCTAGATAGTAGTAGCATTTACTGATACTAGTCATGAGGGCAAGATCCAAGTACCCAAAACCCCAGTAACATTCGGGTCCTTCTGTACTTATTGGCTGAAAGTCACCAAAGGAAAGAATTCAGACATTAGGAGGTACCAATCAGGCCCACGTTTCCAAGGGATACACTAATTTACTCCCTCTCTCCTGAGAACATTTTCTCTTCTATCTTTCATATCATATGAGTAATTATGGTATTCTCTTGGGAGGATATTGAAACTCCAGGGAGACTGTGAAATGTACCCCCAGCAGAATTTTTCTCACATATGCGTTGTTCAAACTGTCCAAATGGACTGCTCGGCTGGAGATGACCATGCCCTAAATGTTGAGCAGACAGGCAACAGGGGATCACTGGGTCTGAGAACCAGATATCCGAGGACTTCAAAGGGTCATGCTACTGACACGAGGGACCTGGCATCGGGAACATCTGTATGAGAGGCAGTGTAATTTAGTGGCGGAGAGCTCAGACTCAAGAGCCAGACTGTCTTGGTTTAAACCTCAGATTTGTCACGTATTAGCTGCATAGCTTTGGGCCTCAGCTTCCTCCAGTGTAAGATGATGGTGCTGTTCCCCAGAGTTAGATGGAAAAGGAAAGAAGCCTCGGTTCTTTTTGCTGCCACTGGAAAGAATTACAGGACAGTGAAATGAAGGTAAAGCAGAGCCAAGTTTTATTCAAGTACACTTCAAGGGAGGAGTGGGCCAGTCAGGAGAGACAGAGACCCCTAGGAACTCTGAGGTGTGGGCTTATATCAATATTTTGGGGGGGGGGTGGGTGGGTCCTAGGGTGGCAACATCTGAGTGACAGGCCTGGATTATGTAATAATTAGCCAACCATGCATGTCCTTTCCCAAGATGCACTCAAAATACCCGCAGGGTGTAGGAAACCACAACATTATTTCTATTCTAGAGACAGAGGTCAAATAAGAACAAGGCTGCTGTTTCTGCACAAGTGCAAGGAGCCCAACAAACTTAACTCTTCCTCTGCCGAGGTGCTGTAACCCCAACCAACTGCTAGAGGGGTGGAATGGGGTGGTCCCTGGGCTGCCCCTAGGTTGGGGCCCGCCATCAGGACATCTAAGGTCCATCGTCCTGTCACTCATGCCTAGCTTCCTGCCTAACAGTAATAATAGAAGGTACCTTGTAGGGTTGTGTGAAGATTGACTCACACCGGACACGTAAAGGGCTTAGCACATCTGGCACACGTTAAGCACTTGTTATATATTAAGTGCTGTTATTTACTGAAGGGACAATCCTTTTCTCCTCTCCGGGTGTTTCCTTCTCTTCCTTAGGTCCTTGACCTTTTCCCTAGTTTGCATTTCTGAAGCCAGCTGCTCTGGTATCCTCCCACTCCTGGTCCTGGACGCAAAGGAGAAACAGCTTGCACACAGGCATTTTTTTTTCTGTATTGTTTACGGTATCACCTTAAACCAATACACCACAGTGCATTTTAATCCAAGAGCTAAGGGCCCTTTAAACCAGCCATTCCTTATTTATTCTGTTGGTAAAAAAATCAAGACCCTTTGGTTTCATGTTCCTTTATTGTATTTTGTGAAGCACTGAGCACATATTGGATACTATGTAAATGTGTAACAGTCTAACAATAGTAACAGACACATGAGAAACTGAAGGAAGCAAAGTCACCATTTTGAATTTAGCCTTTTATTGATGGGCTGAGTGATTTGGGAGAGACAATGTGGCTCCAAGGCTAAAGAGCCCACAGGGATTCAGAGGGCAAAGGTTTGAATCTCAGTCACAGCAGCAGCTCCAGTGACCCCAGGCAGGCAGCTTTCTTTCTCTCCACCCCAAGTTCTCTCCAAGAGTACTGGGCTTAATGCCACAAAACCAGCTCCCAGGATTGTTAGGCCAGAGATGCTGTATGTGGTTGTGCAGACTACACATACCACAAGGGTGCCAGCTGAGAAAGCAAGTGGGGGCTGAAATGTAGACTACAGGTTCATCAATCTGTACACCCTGGTGATGGGCTATGTGCACCTGTAGGAAGGGGCACCTTTTTTTTTTTTTTTCTAATTTTCACAAAGTTACTATATGGGCTAGAGAGGCCCTGTACGAAGCAATGTGACATTGATAGAGCACAGAGCTTAGCATGTAGAATGGATAAAATTGTTCAACACGCGGTTATTGAACACCTACTACGAACCAGGCCCATTCTAGAGGTTGAGGATATGGAGATGAATGTGAGCAATCTCTGTCCCTGGGTCCTCGCTTCTCTTCACCAGCCCATTGTCCCCTACATTCAATCCATCGGCAAATCCTGTTGACTCAGTCTGCAAAATAGCTGTCCAATCCACCCATTTCGTTTGACTGCCAGCATTTCATTTCATGATTTCTCACCTAGACTATAGCAACAAGTGGGCTCCCACTTCTATTGTGGGCCTCCAAACAAAACCAAGAGTGATTGTATCAACACATGAATCCGCTAACATCATCCCCTTGTTTGAACCTTTTTGTGTTTATAATTTAACCCAGGGTCCTCACTGTGGCCTCAAGGCTATGCATACCTGGTTCCAATGACCTCATCTTGTAGTCTGGATCACTCAACCCACAATTAGTCAGGGTTCTCCAGAGAGTTAGGAACCAATAGGATATCCATCTATCTAACTATATATCATCTGTATTTGTATTTCCTATTTATGGAAATATGTGTATATAAACAGGAGATCTAGATCTACTAATGTTTTTTATGTATATGTACACTTATACGTATATATAGAAGAGATTTATATATTTTTTATATTGTGAGGACTTGGTTCCTATGATTGTAGAGACTGAGAAGTCTCACAATCTGCCCTCAGCAAGCTGGAGACCCAGGAAAGCTGCTGGTGTAATTCTAGTCTGAGTCCAAAGGCCTGAGAACCAGGGGAGCTAATGGTGTGAATCCCAGTCCAAGGGCAGGTGAAGACCAACTGACCAAGGCCTCAGTTCAACAGACAGGCAAGGAGGGAATGAATCCTCCCTTCCCCAGATTTTTGTTTTATTCAGGGATTTAGTAGATGGGATGATGCCTGACCACACTGAAGAAGGGAATAATCTACTGAGTCCAACAAATGCTAATTTCACCAGAAACATCCTTGAAGACACAACTGGAAATAATGTTTAATCTAGGCACCCTGTGGCCCAGTCAAGTTGACAAATACAATTAATCATTACACCATCCCAGTAAAACTGACCATTCTGTCCTTCAAACAGCCTACCTCTCTTGTGTATAGCCTGATTCCTTTGGTTGGAACACTTTTCCCCTTGACCATCTCTTTCTAACCCTTTGGGGCCCAGTAGAAAGATCGTCTCCTCAGAGAGGTGTCCCTGGAGCACCTTGTTAAAGTAGTGTAGTATTCTCTGTCCACTACCATTCATTGCCAGGATGTTTTGTCACAAAGCAGCCCAGCTCAATTTGTAGAGGTCTTTGTTTATTTTCTGTCTAATCTGCTAGATTGCAAGCTCCTTCACAGTAGGGACCAGGCTTTTTTGTTCTCCACTGTATACCCATCCCTTCAGCATCTTGCTAGTTTCTGGTGCATAGTAATAAATAACAATAAAAATTTGCTAAGTGAAGCTGTTACAAGGGATTCATGTAATAGGGGAGTAATCACCACGATACAATGTAGAGATGCATGAGATGATAAAGGCAGTGATGTGCTGGCAAACTGGCTCTCCAAAAAGGAAAACAAAACAAAACAAAACCCAAAGGCCCTCATTTGTCATTTGCTTATTTCCATGGTGGTGTAAATACTCCCATCACTGCTGATTTCAAGCTTCCAATGCTTTAGAAACTGACTTGGAAAATTCCCGAATATTTAACAGTTGGCTCTTCAAACCTGGTGTGATCTGGGTCTAGTGTTTCACTGGAAGAGAGGTTGGCACGGATGCAATGAATACCCAGGAAAGAGGCAGTATTTCATCTTGGCGGAACTCGGCAAACACTTCCTGGAAGAGGTGACACGTGATCTGTGTTTTGAAGGATGGGTGTTGGCTCAGGCCCTGTGCTTCTAAATTGGCTAACGTAGCCCTGCGCCCAGTAGCCCACATTCAACTGTTCCTGGCTCCCCTGTTTGCCTAAGAGTTATCAGCTGACTCCGTTCAATCCTCAGAAAATCCTTCCATGTGGCTGGTGTTCTGTTGGGTTTGCTGTTAGTCCAACAGAGGAGAATTAGGGTAGAAGTTAGCACAGGGAGAAGGGAAAGGGTTTTCCAAACAGAGGGACAGCTTTTGCAAAGGTGAGTGAGCAAGTGTGATCAGGCAGTCTGGTAAATCTAGATGTATGTGGGAGGGAATGGAAGGAGATTAGCTCCTGACAGGTTTTGTTTGATAGGCTGAGGATTCCCACCCTGGGCTGGAGCAGGTGTCAGAAAGAAAGGGAAAGGGACTGATTGTTTTTCCTGTACAATTCTTATCGCAGCTGGTAATTGTGTTTTTTGTTGTTATTGTTGGTTTTGTTTTTGGCATGTAATCATTTGATTAAAATCTGTCTCTTCCAAGAGAATGTAAACTCCACAAGGGCAGGGACTGTCTTGTTTACTAGTATTTTCTCAGTACCCAGAATAATGCCTGGTGTAGTCAATAAAAAACACCCTTGTTAAGTGATTCAATCACCTGGGGAATCTTTGAAGTTTGCCTATACGCATCTACCCTAAAATAAGATCTGTTGTAAGTCTCCTTTCTTTGAACCTCCCAACCACAATACAGGATAGGGAGGGCGGGGAGTAGTGCGGCTGGCATTCTCATTTTATAAAAGCTACGGAAGGGATTCACCTCCATACCTCTTCCCAAATTCAATCAAGTGGATCCTCTAGGGGATATTACCAAAAGTGTGACATGATTAAATTTTCCATTTGCATAACTGGACCAGACAGCAGTAGGGAGGACTAGAGGTGCTGAGGTGCTGAGACCAGTAAGGAAGCCAATGCAAGAAATAATGCAGGTCTGAGTTAAATCCCTGGCAGTGGTCGTGAGGAGAGAGCAGAGTCAAGAGATACTTGGGAGATAGACTCTACAAAATTTGGTGACCGTGTGGGCATGGGTGGAAGAGGAAGCAAGAGAAGGAGAAATGTAGGTTGGAAGTTGGAGTGAATATTAGTCAATAGGGGATGGGTGGTTTGCTTCACAAATTGCTACATTTGAGATGCCTGTGGGACATGGATGAAATGTGGTTGTTTATGATGTTGGGAAGCTCAGGTTTCTCGGCCTGCACCTTTCACTTCATTGCCAGGAACTCTGGAGAACACTACTAATAGTTAAGAGATGGTTTAGAAAAAGAATTCTTGAAGGAGACTGAGAAGGATGGCATGAGAGGAAGAAAGAAAATCCAGAGAGTGACATAGAAAATAAATGATGAAGAATGTCCAACAGCCTCAAATGGCGTCTAAAGGTTAAGTTAGAAGACCTGGAAATTCCTCACGTGAGTTTGGCAATTAAGATAATGATGGCCACATTGCCATTTTCTTCGGGAGCAGAACCTACACGGCAGAGCACGAAGGAGGAAGTGGAGACGACGGATTATATTGCCTTTTTAAAAAAAACTTGGCCGTTAACGGAAAAGGCGGGATGGTGTAAGAGCGGGACGGGAGGACGTCTGAGCACGTTTATAGCTAAAGCGAAGCCCAGAGGGTTGAGCAGACGGAAGCGCAAACCCCTTCTCGCCCTTGCAGCTCTGCCAGCCCTTCCCCCACGTGACCGGGAGGCAGCCTGCGCAGCCCCGGCCTGGAGGGACTACAGCCCCCAGAAGGCCCCGCGGCGCGGGTGGGGGGAGGAGTCGAGGCCTGGCGCGCGCCCCAGCGGCGCGAGCGGAAGAGCAAGAGCTTCGAGGAGGTGGCGGAAGCGGAGAGCGACGGCGCGCCCGGTAACGAGCAGCCCCACGTCCCTGTCCTTTCCTGCCTCTACACCCTTAGCTGGGGCTGGTCGCTCCCACTTCTCCCCACACACTTTGGACAAGACTTCCTTTCTCTTTTTGTTAGTTACCGGTATTTTTTTTCCCCTCACGTGACTCACGGGGCGGGTCTCCGTCTGGGGCGGAGGTTACTGGGAAGCTGCCGCCCTTCGACCCCTGCGGGCCCTGGGTTGCAGGGATCCTCCCGAGGCCCTTTTGCTGTCCTAGAGGCTGAGCGCCCGCTTTGGGGCCTCTTCCCAAATACTCTCTGCGGAGAGGACATTCCTTTCCCGGGTTTCAACAGGTACTGAGCGGGTCCGTGGCGATCCCCCCAGGGGTCAACGGGGCTGTGGGCCTCAGAGGCCGCCCCGAGAAGACCCCGGGGCTGCTGGCGATTTCCGGGCTGCGAGCATTTTGAGGGAGTCCGCTCGGCTGTCCAGGAGCCCCGGGCTATGGGCATGAGCTGGGAGTGAGCTAGCTGTCTGAACGGGAGGATGTACTTCCTGGTTTGTTGGGCGGCCCTCGGAAACCCCCAAGTCCGATTATTAAAAGTTTTCTTTACTCAATAAAGCCGCCTCTCAGAGTTGAGAAAGGAAAGAAGCACAGGGTTTGGAGACTAATGTCCTGAGACGAGTCTCAGGTCTGTCACTTTCTGGACTTGTGATCTTTTGTAACCCGTTTTCCGCAGCCTCGGTTTCTAGATCTGAAAAATGGGGCTACTAGTCTTTGGCCTGCCTGCCTTCCAGTGTTGTGGGCGTCAGCGGATAATATGTGATACGTGGGAGAAAGCATGTATCAGATATAACTTTATCCTCCTGTCTCCAGTCTAGGTCAGTTGAATTTTAAAACCACGTTCATGTCTTTGAAACTCGATTATAAACATGACCATGCTCTTTGTGAAAAGCAAATGATTTAATAAATAAGGGGAAGTGACTTTGGAAACGAATACAAGCCATGCAAACGTTAAGCCATGTACCTCTTGAAGAGGTGACTTGAAGGCCCTGTCACCTGTGGAGTCCGTTTTAAACTTCATCTGCAAATTAAGGTCTCCCAGAGTTAGGACACTTCCCAACCCCCAACACACTCGCCTGTCAACCCATTTTGCTCAGTTACAACCTTCCTTCACCACAAAAGTACAAGGATCTCAGCACTTTCTGTTCATCAGTTGTGCTAAACTGATGCCTGTCTCCAGCAGGTCTTGTATTTTTTTACCCCCTTTAAGATACTTCTGGTGCTAAGTCTAGCTCTAATTCTAACACAGTTCCACTAACCTTGTGTGCATAGTAGCTGAAATACTGGGGTCATCTTCATCTGTCCTAGGTATGTATGCTAGAAGTCTGTTTCCTCATAGTTAGAATTCAGAATATAAATAGCCCATATTCCAGTCTTCTGGCAGTTAAGATCTGAGACTCTAAGCAGGTAGCTTTTTTGTCTTATTTTTCCCCTTGTAGAGAATGGGATTTTACAATCAATATAAGGGTTTGGAGGTGCAGTAATAAGGTAATCCTAACTTGTATTTATACTGATATCGTCGGTTGGAAAATGCTTAAATGTGGTTCAAAAAAACAGGATGGCGGTACAGTGAATTAGTCCAATGTACAAAGTTGAACAAATTGCGTTCAAATCCTGGTGTTGTGACTTACTTTATGACTTTTGGCAAATTAGTTGACCCCCCTGAGCCTGATGACTAGTTTCTAGGATAGATACAATAACATTTATCTTGCAAGGTGTTCATAAGGATTAAATGAGATGTTAATATAAGAAACTTAGTAGTGCATAGAGTAAGTGCTCATTGCTTTGTTGCTATTGTAATTGTTGACTATGATGATCAAAAAATGATAATTTAGATAATGTATTTTCTTGAGATTCTTTTTTTTCCCCAAAATACTGTAAATAGAAGTTCTCATTCTGCAGTGTGTTTCTTAGCAATTGTATTTTATATAAAGATTATATTAGGCTATTTTTCACTTTTAGAGGTTTCTAAAATGCTATTGTGAAAAGATTGTTGTTTGGGATGTGCTTTGGTGCTTCATTTGTAACCTGTCGTAAGGATGCTGTTTTCTGTCTGCACATTGTAGCTTGTAGTAGAACAATTATCTGTGTTTATGACTTAGTTATTGACTATTGACTAGGACATAGTTTTATAGAGCCATTTTTTGGTCCTTCCCCTCATTCCTGCCTTTTCTTTTTCTTTTTTTTTTTTTTTAAGTCAGACTGTTTGACTCTAAAAGTTAGTTAGCTTAGTGGGTAGGTTCCAGAGAGCTTGGTGACCTCATTT
Source organism: Panthera leo (assembly GCF_018350215.1). Taxonomy (NCBI): domain Eukaryota; kingdom Metazoa; phylum Chordata; class Mammalia; order Carnivora; family Felidae; genus Panthera; species Panthera leo. Next base: position 56,646,580 of record NC_056689.1, read on the forward strand.
TTTATTAAGGTAAAACTCTTAGTGACATTGGTGTACACATTTGCAAGGAGTGAGAGTTGAGAGAAACCAAGAAGGATAGTCTAATAGAGAAAATTGATCTGTTGGTCAAAGCAAAATCTTAGGGTTAAGAATTGAAATATTTATTTTTATTTCCTACAAATGAGTTTTGACTACAAGATACCTGCAGACTCAGATTTTTAGGAAATGTTTCCTTTACTCTGTTTTAATGTGGTATCCTCTGGCTCTGCCCTGGTAATTTCATTCTTCCAGTTATGAATCTGCAAGATAACTATTTTTTCACTATAGACTTTTATACAAAGCTATGACAATAGTCATTTCCATTAAAAATTACTTTGTATGCTATAATGTATTATTTTTTCCTTTGTTTTAAATGCTTGTGTTCTTAAAGAACAAGAATCTTTGCTGTTTTGCTTAAAGAAGTTTTGGAAGGTAAACTCATTCTCAGCTTTAGCATCTAAGTGTACGTAGTGGATATGCTCAGTAATGACTGTGCTGAATAGTTCTGAGTAAGAACATTTTGTTGATTGTCGTATGTCCCTAAGGCATGCTGTTGAGAAACTGTATGGTATTGTGGAAATAACCTAAGCTTTGGAGTCAAATCAAAGTTTGAATTCAGGCTCCACCACTTAATAGGTTATGACTTTGGTTCATATTATCATTCTGAGTTCATTTTCTTATCATCTGTAAAACAGGGATAATAATAACCAATCTCGCATGACTGAAAAGATTAGAGATTTTTTGAACTAGGCACATACTAACCAGGCTTAGCAAAAGGTAGATTATGTTAGCATTACTTTAAAAAATTTTATTATTATATTTTTATGATAATCATTGATTTTGGTCAAACATTTATAATTCATTCCTCTAATACTTCACATGATCAGTGTATTTTGTTTTGTTTTGTTTCTGTTAGCCAAGGTTAAGGTTGTTGACTGTAACCATCAACCCATGAAACACAGCAAAGCTAATTGGCCAAGATTTTCCAATCTGTGACCCTGTCCTCATTAGCTCCATAGATTAACCATTCACAAAATAGCTCGCCAGAATGAATGATAAAACTGGTATATTGTCGATTCAGTACTTATGTACTCATTAGACATAATAGAGTTAAGTGAGCTAGTGCCAGAATAAAAGTATAGATTTTTAATGATAAACCTGTTTAAATATAAGACTAGCCCTCACACTCTGTATAAAATTGGGGACCTACAGGGTGATCTTTGACAATCATTAACCTGAATTATAATTTAGACATTTCTTCTTTGTTGAACTGTATTTGTTGCAGACTTCCCACTTAATAGAAGTGGAAAGAAATGGAACTAGGCTATTGGTAGCTTGAAAGAGAACCCTACTTCTATGCCACCCATCAGAAAATGTGGTCTTAGCTAGTGGAGAAAACATTTAGAGTTCCTTGTTGATGAGCCCAGCAGGATGGATGAAGTCTGGGTAAGTCATAAGAGTTTATTGAATTACGGAAAAATTCCAGTTGACAGAGCTTTAGATAGAAGAGAAGTTATAGGGTGTTGCTCAGCAAGCTGTAAGCCTGCATTTGAAGAGGGTTTTCTACTCTCTCAATAAAACATAGACCAGTTGCTTCCAGTCTGTGGTGTGCATTTTTCACTTGTCTCGTGCTAGCTTTCTATATAGCTTTCCATTCTTCAGAATCACTCTTCAGTTTTATTAACATTTGTTGTCCCTCTTATATCTTTTTTTTTTTTTTTTTTTTTTTTTTTTTTTTTTTTTTTTTTTTTTATGTCAAACATGGTTGTTTCCAGACTAGGGATAAAAATAGAGAAGCACTGTTGGAAACAGCAGGTCTGGTGTCTAGTATTGTGAGATTCCCAAATAACACTGTTAACCTGTTAATATAATGGTATAGATTTCTGACAGCTCCTGACCATTTACTTGGTACAGAGGCAAAAACAGAGGCAAAAACAGAGGCAAAAGGTATGTGGCACTCCTTAATAGATTTCCTTCTTAGGAAAGAATACATGTAGTGTTAATACTGGCTTGCAGTTGGGCTGTTTCAAGTTTTTTTTTTTTTTGCCATGGAATACCAGAAGAGTATTAAAGAAGAGAAGCACTTGGATATAAATCCTAAACTCTCAAATTTATATCAGTAGTCCAGTATATGTTTTCTTATCATCTATAAAATAGGGATAATAATACCATTCCTGCTAGTTTGTCAAGATTAGAGGGAAAAGGTAACAGAAATGTCTTGGAAATGGGGTAGGTAGCTGTGGGGAAGAAACTGACCAAAAGGCAGAGTCCATGAGAGTAACACAAACACCTATCCACGCACACACACACACACACACACACAGACATACGCACTGGAGGGAAACAGAAGAACACACATGATAGGCAGAGAATGAGGGTCTTCTAGAGACGGGAAGTCAGAAACACTGAGAGAGACAGTCTGAGGCAGAGTTAGAAAGAAGAATAATCAGAGATGTAGAGAGAAGGGCCACCTTAGAAACGATAGATGCAGAGAGGGAGACAGAATGCTGGAGGGATCTGGGAGGGCATGACCAGGAGATGGAGAGCTTATTGAGGTAGTTGTTTTCTGTTACCTGAGGAGACCTTCTAAATATTTGTAATTAGCAAGGAAAGGGAAGAAAAGTAGATATTAATAGCAAACAAGTAACATGTTTATGCAGTTTTTATTCTACTGAAAATTCTCCTTAAATTCTAAATTTATTTTGTATATTTGGCATGCTGACACCAGAATAGCTTCTGTTACAGATCTATTAACCTCTTGCTTGACTCTCTTCATAGTGTATTTTAAACACATTTTTAAAAAATTAAATAAAACTATTGTTTTCTTTTGGAGTGCTTGGGTGGCTTAGTCAGTTAAGCATCCAACTCTTGGGGCACCTGGGTGGCTCAGTCGGTTAAGCGGCCGACTTCGGCTCAGGTCATGATCTCGCGGTCCGTGAGTTCGAGCCCCGCGTCGGGCTCTGGGCTGATGGCTCAGAGCCTGGAGCCTGTTTCAGATTCTGTGTCTCCCTCTCTCTCTGCCCCTCCTCAGTTCATGCTCTGTCTCTCCCTGTCTCAAAAATAAATAAATGTTAAAAAAATTAAAAAAAAAAAAGCATCCAACTCTTGATTTTGGCCCAGGTCATAATCTCATGGTTTGTGATATCAAGCCCCACATTGGGCTCCATGTGCTGTCAGCACAGAGCCTGCTTGGGATTCTCTCTCTCCATCCCTCCCCTGCTCCTGCTGCTCTTTCTCTCTCTCTCTCAAAATAAATAAAAAACATTTTTTTCTGAGGCACCTGGGTGGCTCAATCTGTTAAGCGTCTGACTTGGGCTGAGGTTATGATCTCAGAGTTCCTGAGTTCAAACCCCACGTCGGGCTCTGTGCTGACAGCTCAGAGCCTGGAGCCTGCTTCAGATTCTGTGTCACCCTCTCTCCCTGCTCCTCCCCTGCTCAGGCTGTGTCTCTCCCAGAAAAATAAACGTTAAAAAAAATTAAAAATTTTTTAAAATGTTGTTTTTAATTAAAAAAAATTTTTTTAATGTTTATTTTTGAGAGAGAGAGAGAAAGAGACCGAGTGCAAAGCAGGTGAGGGGCAGAGAGAGAGAGGGAGACATTGAATCCAAAGCAGCCTCTAGGCTCTGAGCTGTCAGCACAGAGCTGGTCTGGGGACTGGAACTCGCGAACCTGGAGATCATGACCAGAGCCCAAGTCGGATGCTTAACTGACTGAGCCACCCAGGTGCCCCTCCCCCCCAAAATTTTTTTTCTTAATAAATCTGGTACATGGTTGCTGTAGAAAACTTGGGAAATAAAGAATTAAAACAACAAAAAACAGCCTTATAAGCACATAACGAAGGCCACATTTTTCATATGTTTTTTTAGTCTTTTTTTCTAGGCATCTGCAAAGCTCTTCTACTTTCCTAAAGAAATCAAAAAGCTTTTTATGAGTCCAAATGATTTTATAAATTAACTGTGGTGGAATTAACTTTATGTACCAGTTTTGGCACTTAAATACTTCTGTAAACTATTTGTATACTTGTTTTTATTTCCTCCCATTCTAGATTAGATTAATAACTATATGTTATTTACCTTTGTGTTTTAAACATTTAGCAAAGTGTTCTACATATGTCAGGTACTCAGAATATATTTGACATGAATTGTTGAGTTCCCAAGTGGAAACTGTCTTATTTAAACAGGTCTGTCCAATTTCTCATTGGCAGATTAGACCTTCTTCAGTGTTGAGAAAAGCTTGATATTAGAGTGTATGTGTGCACGTACGTGTATAGGTTTCATATGAATGGAGCTACTGAACTAGGGAAGGGCGCTTTTTCTGGTTAGCTTTTTGTGTAGCAAGCCACTCCAAAACTTAGCGGTGTAAAATACCCATTTTATTATGCTGTGGATTTTGTCTGAATTCAGACAAGGTAGTGAGGAGATGGCTTACCTGACCTTTAGGTGGAAAGACTTATAATTAAAAGCTGGTGGTGACCTGCCGGCTCCTGGAGGTGTCAGCATTCATGTCTGGGGGCTAATGTGGCTGTCCCACAGAACACCTGCCTACAGTTTCTCCACATAGACCAGTGGAGCTCCTTGAGAGCAAGGTGGTGACTGTTTCCTAAGAATGAGCATCCTAAAAGAACCACGCAGAAACTGTATTGCCTTTTGGGACCTACTCGTGGAAGTTATATAGTGACATAAACTTGTCAGAGTCAAAAATAGCAGTTACACTGAACCCACTTCTCACGGGAGAAGTGTCAAAGTCACATTGTAAGAAAGACTGGGGACAGGAGATAGGTGCCATCTTTGGGAAAGACAGTCTGTCACAAGCACTTAATTGAACTGAAAAATAGTAAGTTACAAATGAGTTAATACAATTATCACATTTTGAATTTCAGTTCATAAATTTCCTGTTGAGTCTTAGTAAGGATTTCCCCCACTGTTGATAGCATTTTTATTCATTTATTTTAAATACTTATACTAAACTTGTAAAAACTTTTAAACTCAGAGCTATTTTAAGTTACTTTTTTGGCTTTTGAAATCTGAACAAGATCTTACTTCTTTTTTTAACCCAGTTTGCAAGTTGGTCAGTATCTGTATTTGGGCTTTTTCACATCCCTTTTTAAATTTCAAGTATTGTTTTGTAAATAATATGGTACATGTTCACTGTTGAATATGTGGAATATCAGGAAAGAAACAAAATCCATGCATAATTCCACCTCTTAGATGTAACCAGTTTCAGGTCCATAATTTCTTATCCATGTTTCCTAAATTCAAACTGTTACGAGAATGGGAAGTCTTTAAGAAGTTTGTGGCAAACTGTTGGCAGCAAAATTCAGTCTGCACTGATGACAGGCTACTTGTAGTCTTTATTTTACATAGTATAGTGATTATACTTTTCCCATACAAATATTAATGTGTTTAATTAGAGTTTTGCCCGAAGCCCTAGTTGGAATATTTTGTAACATATGGAATATATACCATATTAACCTTTGTAAAATATAAAAAAAGTTCGTGAATTGTGAAGCCTCTCTGGCCCCAGGTGTTTTGGGTAAGGGATGTTGGACTGGAATTAAAAAAACTAGTGCCAGGGAAAGATAGAATTTATAGCCTATTTAGTGGTCCTAAATTTTTTTATCCTATGAATCTTTTCAGAACTTTTGTGCTTTCATTTCACATTTTCATTTTAGGAGACTACCCAGAAGGAAAATTAGTAGTCTTGATTTGTTTATGTGGTGTGTAATTCTCTACAACTATCCCAAATAACAGTTTCAATCTCAGTGTGACCATCTTTCAATACATTCAGAATTTCCATTGACCTTTTAGGCCTCTTGACTCTTCTAGTGTAAGAACCAATGATTTATTAAGTACTGGAGTCAACAAGCCCCAGGAGCCATGTAGCTCTTGGTTTCTGCGACCATTGTTGTTAATGTGACGTTGCTTTTCTTTCACTTATTGCTGTAGTGTTTCTTTTTTGTACTGTGCTTCTTGTTTATTTCCTTGGGTAGCCTGAAACTTTTCTTTGCTTCTGACACTTGAGTTCAATGTCAAGGAATTTATCTTTGACTTCATAATGTCATATAGTTTTAATTTTTAAGTATTTCTTATTATAAATTCAATATGTGCTCATTATAGAGGATTTGGAAAATATATCCATATTTTCACCATCTGGAAGTAACTATTAACATTTAAGATTATTTCCTTCCTATGTATGCCTATTAATGTAATACAGATGCACTTAAATTGGGATCTCTTGCTATTGTATATAAATTTTGTATCCTGATTTTTTTAAAGAAAGGTAACATGTTTATGAGTAGTGTCTGGCAGTTTCTGGAACTAGCATGAATTATATTCTGGGCAGTGATCTTTAAATTTGTATTCACTTTGAGTGGGAACCTAGGAAATGGGTTCAAATTCTGGCTTTCCCATTGGCAATCTGAATACCAGGGCAAGTATTTCCCTGAATACCAGGGAAAGTCGTATGATGAAAACAGTGAGAATGGTTGTCCTGGCAGCTTTGTGGGCTAACCTCTAGTTGAGAGTGGCTGGCGAGTATTTCAATACAGCAGTAGTGGGGTAATGTGGAAACAGAAAACATGATAGCTCGTGGAGGAAGAACAGTAAATATGGGGTTGGAAAATTTGAAAGAATCAGAATATCTCAAAGTTTTGAGCCGGACCTAGCAGGTATATTGTAGTGTCATTGATAGTGACATTGGGAAAAGAGCTCAGATAGGCCTAGGGAGAAAGATAATGAGTTCAAGTGCTAATATAAATTTTAGGTTTTAGATCATTTGAGTGCTAGTTAAAAAAAATCTGGTGCTTTAAAACTAAAGAACATAGGGGCGCCTGGGTGGCTCGGTCGGTTAAGCGTCCGACTTCGGCTCAGGTCATGATCTCATGGTCCGTGAGTTCGAGCCCCGCGTCGGGCTCTGTGCTGACAGCTCAGAGCCTGGAGCCTGTTTCAGATTCTGTGTCTCCTTCTCTCTCTGCCCCTCCCCCATTCGTGCTCTGTCTCTCTGTGTCTCAAAAATAAATAAAACGTTAAAAAAACCAAAAACAAACAAAAAAACCCAAAAAACTAAAGAACATAAAAATGAAAGGTCTCACTTTTAAAGTATTTGTTTTTGAGGCCATACATTTATTTTAGCAAATAAGTATTCTTTGGAATTTGTCTTTTGAAACTGCTTTCAGAAACAGTAGAGTCAATACAAGAAAACCAGTCTCGTTGCTTGATGATCATATCCTTTGTTTTCAAGAGAGTATTTTCTAGCTTGATCACTCATCTTAATTACTTATTTCTAAGTGATATTTGACAGTTTCTAAAAATGATTCTGCAGAGGCATAAAACTTATTACCATGGTGGATATTTAAATGACTGTCATGTGGTTGCTGAAGACAACTTAAAAAGTCTTAAGCTGTGATAGCATCCTTAGAATAAAGTACTAGTGTATATTGGGTTAGGAGGGTGGGTTCTGGACAGCCTAGGTTTGATCTCTTTGATACACTAGTTATATGTTTTGAGCAAGTTACTTAACATGTCTGGGTCTCGGTTTCCTCATTTTTAAAATGGATATGGCACAGTACTTCCTGCTTCATAGGATTGTTGTGAGGATTAGCTCTTAGACTTAGAACTGTGCCTAATAAATATTAAGAGCTCAGTAAATATTAGCTATTTATTACCCTCACAATAACTACTGCCATTGCTACCACCACTACTTTATTTAATGTGTGCGTTTTAAAAATCACTTGTATTCCTGTTTAATTATGTCACATACAAGTGGAATGATAGGCAGCTGGAGATAAAACTAGAGCTCAAAGATCTGACACATAGAGATGTTATTTTAGAATGTTGGCCTAGAACCCAGTGGGAGAAGAGTGGAAAAGACCAACAATAGAGTATTGAGGAATACTCACAATAAAGGAGCGGCAGGAGAATGTTTAGAGAAACAAAACGAGGAGTGTGCCTTAGCCTAGCGGTTATACTAATTAGGATTAGATTTGGTTGCAACCAAATAGCAGAGATTTCAACATCATAGAAGTGTATTTCGCCCAACGTCAGGAATTCCCAAAGTAGTCTAGGACTGGTATGGTCTGTCTGTCATGGTGTCATGTTGCACTTCTCTGCATGGATTCTGTTCTTTCTGAAGTCACTTTATAGTCTAAGATAGTTACTGGAGCTCCAGCTGTTTCATTCACATTCCATCCATCAGAAAGGAGGAAGAAAAGAACACATTTCCTTCCCCTTAAGGATACTTACTGAAAGTTACACATACCACTTTTGCTCATATTCTATTGGTGAAAATTAGTCACATAGCGACACCCTTCTGCTGGAGAGATGGGTAAATGTAGACTATTCTGAGTGGTCAGTGCCTGGGAATAAAGAACAGGAACAATCAGGATAATCCAAGTGTGGCTAGATGAAGAATACAAGGTAGACAACAGAATTAATTGTCTTTAGGACAGTTTGTCATTATTGGTAATCCTTGATAGAGTTTCTGTACTTATAAAAATTATGAATATAAAACCACTCTTGTCAGATTGCGTTAACAGTACTTTGTTTTTAGGGTATAATCCTTTACAAATCCTTGTTTGTTTGTTTGTTTTTTAAGTTTATTTATTTTGAGAGAGAGCATGCACTCATGCCAGAGTGGGGGACGGGGGCAGGGGGAGAGAGAGAGAGAGAGAGAGAAAGAGAAAGAATCAAAAGCAGGCTCCAGGTTCACTGCAGAGCTTGATCTCACCACTGTGAGAACACAGCCTGAGCCGAAATCAAGGGTTGGACACTTAACTGACTGAGCCACCCGGGTGCCCCACAGATCCTTGTTTAATTAGGATTATCAGTCTCTCATAAGGAAAAAATTATGTGTATGTACGTATATGTATGCTTGTGTGTGTACAAACATACATATACATAATGTGTGTGTTTTATGTATCTCCTCTTAACATTGGCATTGGCCAAAATTACTCCACGTTGCCACAGTGTGCCTTAAAATGGTGGTAAATAAGCCTCTGATACCTCTCTTTTGTTGTCTTTAGCCCCTAATTTTACTTAGCTTTCCATCCACTCTCCAATTTGGTTGTTTTGGGCAATGTTTTAATTCGTCTCTGTCCTTTTATGTTACTACTCTCTCTCACTGCTGTTAATCGTACTTCCCCAAATAGATAAATGAGCAAATTTAATTAAATGTGTTATTTGCACTCTCCTGATCATTAATGAATTTGTAAGTAAGATCAGACCTACAATCTTCCTGGTATTACAATTACTGAATTTTGTCCACTCAAGTGGTAATTATTTGCCTTAAAATTTTTTTATTTTTAAAGCTTCTATATTTTGTATGTTTGTGTTCTTTCAGTACTAGGAAAAAATGTGAAGGTCTCCCAACAAAAAGGGAGACCTTTTTCCTTAGGATGTTTTTTTTTTTTTTTTTTTTTACTCCTTTCAATTGAAAATATTTTATTTATATATTTTTTTAAATGATGAACAATACATTTAAGAAATTCGTCAGTTGCTGTTTTTTGTATTTTATCAACAGACATATAGTTTAAAATAGACAAGCTTTAAAAGTCAAATAGTAAAAACTGAATTTATAACAAAACATAGTGAATCCCCATGCTTTCTAGTTTCTTCCCTAAAGGTAACCACTTTCAGCTCTTCTTCTGGCATTTATGTATCCATATTTCCAAATAATATATGTGTAGTGCTGTCTTTTGAGTCACCAATTTTTTCATTATATGTTAAGTTTCTATTAAGATAGAGAAAGTTTTACTGTTCTTTTTAAAAAAAAAATTTTAATGTTTATTTTTGAGAGAGAGAGAGAGAGAGAGAGAGAGAGGGAGAGAGAGAGGCAGAGTGTGAGTGGGGAGGGGCAGAGAAAGAGGGAGACACAGAATCCGAAGCAGGCTCCAGGCTCTGAGCTGTCAGTACAGAGCCTGATGCAGGACTCGAACCCATGAACTGCGAGATCATGACCTAAACTAAAGTCGCTGTTTAAGTGACTGAGACACCCACATGCCTCTGTACTGTTTTTCAACCACCATCACCACTGCTATTCCTTCTCTACCTTCCCAATTTAGTTATATTACAATGTCTGGTTAAATGAAATAGTTAATCTTACGTTTACGTTACTGTGCCTGTGCAAATTTTATTTGCTGATAGTGTCTTGAAATAGTAGCCTCTCAGTGTAGTTTTCCATAAGGTCAGTCACAGTAATGTGTTCTAATTTTCTTCCTTTTTTGGCAACTTCTCTGCTAGAGACCTTCGTTGTCCTCCTATCTACACCTAATATCTGGGCCTGCTTCACAGCTCATTTCTGGGGAAGATTTCCCTTTGTTATTCTTAGACTTTTCTTTCCTTTTCAATTAGATTCCCAGTATTGTAACTCTTAACCTTCCTTATTCCTCATTTACCCTCTTGCTTAGGTAGAGCACATCCTCCGGTAGTTGTGTTGGATTTGAAAGATGCTACTGTGGCAGAGAACATGGGGACGACAGCCTTCAACATGCCTGGCTCTGTCTTAGAGCTTCAGTCTGGATTGGTTGCCTTCTACTTCTGGTGCAGTTAGCATCCTGGAATCCCATTCACCAATATTCCTTCACTTCTTTTTTGTATTGAATATCCTGTTTTCCATATCCATGCCTTTCTTTGTTGGGATTTATTTCTTCATTTGGTGTCAGGGTGATGATACCACTATCTAGAATATCTGATCAGGCAAATCTTGAACAAAGCAGAGTGTTAATCATACATAGTGGTTTTTGGGAGTGTGGAGTTCAGGGATTGGAAGATTTTAAGAGGTGGAAGTAGGTTAACATCATCTGTAGATGCATGGTTACTTGGGTGACATTGTAGTTCATTTGTTGGCCCTCAGGTGGGGGTGTTTATTGGAGTGAATCTGTCCCTGATTGTTTGGCTTAAAAGAGTGCCTTTTGGGTTAAGTTGTCCTTATCAATTGAATGGATTTGAAACTGATTCTCTTGGCAGTTTACCCTGGCTAGGAACAATCCATCTTTTCCTAAATTTGTTAGAACTTTAAATTCTTAGTCCTCTGGTGATTTTCTAAGAAAGTGTATTTATTATATGGGAGGTAATTTTTAAGCCTTTCCATGTCAGAGTGTCTTTTCTTTCTGTCCTTACATTTGGTAAATCTAGTTTGTGTGAGTGTAAAATTCTAGATTGAGAATATTTTTCTGTGGAATTTTGAAGGCATAATTATTTCTCCTTGTCCTCTGTTGCTATTGAGAAGTCCTCAGCAAATTTGAGTCCTCTTCTTTTGTTTGGACCTACTCATTGGAAACTTGTTCAATCTCTGCTTTGTCCCCAGTATTCCGAAATTTAATAGTGATGTGCCTTGGTGTAGGTCTTTGCCTGTTTGTGTGTAGTACTGGGTATTTGTAGGTATTTGTAGGTCCTTCTAATTTACAACAATTTACCTTTTCTTTTCTTTTTTTTTTTTGCAGCTAGTGTGTGGGAATGGGAGTGGGGAAGGGTAGATCTTAGCTTTCAACCATGTGCACTTCATCACAGGTTTTAAAGACCTCTGCACTTCCAGTTAGCCCCTAAACCAGAGATCATCCCTTTTTACATTCTGCAGAGATAACCTCAAGTCTTTTTTCAGGGAGCAGAAGAGATCTAAGGATCTAACTGCTCCTCAGACAGCTTTCACTCAGTGCCCTTTCTCCATTTCACTTCCAATTCCAGAGGCGGTGCTGTCCGTTCCTGATCCTTGTGTAGGTTTCTGGCTATAAATTGGTTTGGGTCTCAGCATTCTCTACTGTTGGATTGGGATTGGACTCCCCAGGATCTGCTGTAAATATTTGCATATGTTCCAGCTTCCAAAGTTTTGTTACTTTTTTCTCCTTTTTCCACCCTTGTTGTTTTATATCTTTAAAAAAAACAACAAAAAACACTTTACTATCTAGGCTGTATTAGAGGGCATCATCTTCATTTATTATGGGGTGGTCCTTTCCCTTAATTCCCTGACTTTGGTTGTGACTATTCCTGACTGGTTTATAAAGTAACAGCATTCTTCTCCGAGGAAGATGCAGGTGCCCCCTTTCTTGGCAATGAGGAGGTCAAGTGCCCATCTGTTCTGGAGGGCAACTCCTGCCAGGGAACTTATTTGGCCCTGCAAGGACACTAGGGAGTCAGCCACTCGTTCCATGTCTTCATTGAGTTCTCGGGACAGTTTATGATATAGTTCCACAGAAGAGCCTGTGCCTCCTACCCCCGTGGCCGGTCCCTATCCCTGTGGCTATTCTTGTCCCTAGGAGGACGGGTAGTAACACCGCTCATTTATACTGGGCCTTAAGACTGAAGGTTTATGAATGGGGTCCAGATTAGAGGCAGTCAGTAAGAGGAAGGTGAGTGCGAACAGGAACCTCTCGATGTTTTCCCAGCTTTCTGGGGCAACCTCTGCCAATCTGATGGCAAGGAGTAAGGACGGTCTATTTATTTTATTGGACTGGCGATTCCTCAAGCTTCTGCCGTTTGTAGACCAGCCAGCTTCCTGGGTGTGGTTTGAGTAGGGCTGAAGATCCTAAAAATGTAGGACTCTCCAGAAGGTCACTTTGAGCGGTTTTGTCAGACTTGGGTCAGTCTTCCAAGTCTGGGGCTCCTCAGGTTTGGCCTTCTTGACTCTGGAGTGGTGGTCCCATGGAGTGATGTCCGTGACCTTGAGGCAGTAGGGAGGTCACAGTAACGGTATGAGGCTCAGTCCACTGTGGTTTGAGAGGGTCTTTTTTCCAGTCTTTGACCCAGACCAAGTCCCCTGGTGAGAAGGGGTGTACAGGGGATCCTAGAGAGATTGGGGCCCTATCTGTGGTATATCGTTGTAACTCATTTAGGGTAGCCTCTAAAGCTTGAAGTTCTCTTATTCCCTTATCCCCTATTTGGTGTAGGTCCTCTGGGAGGCTCTCTAGACATGGAAGGGCCTTCCATATATTAGTTCAAAAGGGGAGAAACCTTGAGTTTCTGGTGTGCAATGGACACGCAGGAGGTCCAGGGGCAATAGGTTGGGCCATGAGAGGTCTGTTTCCTGACAGAACTTGGCTAAGGTTCCATTGAGGGTGCGATTCATCCGCTCTACTTTCCCTGAGCTTTGAGGCCAGTAAGCAGTCCAGGTGATGTTGAGGGAGTTGGTTAAAGTTTGTATAATGTCCACCATGAACGCAGGGCTGTTATCACTGTGGATTGTGGCTGGTAAGCCAAACCGGGGGACAGTTTCTTTCAGGAGGACTCTAGCTACTTCCTGGCTCCGTTCCGTCCTGGTTGGGAAGGCTTTGACCCATCCAGAGTGTGTACAGACTATCACTAGGAGGTATCTAAGTCCTTGGCTTGGCTGGACATCTGTGAAGTCTATTTCAAGGTCCTCAAAGTGGGTAGCTCCTATTTGGACTCCTGGTGGGAGTCGCGGCATAGATCAGGCATTATTCTTGGCACAAGTCACACATGGTTTGCTTATTGTCTGACACAACACGGGCAGCAGACTGATGTAATATTGTTTTTTGAGGAGGGCCTCTAATGCAGTTTTTCCTAGATGGGTGAGTTGATGGTATTTGCTGACTAGATGCCCTCCCATTGTTGCTGGGACGAAGATGCGTCCATCTGGCAGTTTCCACCATCCTTTCTTGGCCTGGGTGGCCCCTTTGACCTCAACCCATTTATTTTCTTTTTTAGTGTATCTGGGTGGAGGGCTGGAGTTGTCAGACACCATAGGGCCATAGTAAGGGCCATATGTCATGGCCATAGTAAGGGAGGGAGCTGTGTCTACCTCCTTATTTTCCAATGTCCTTTCTCCTTGCAGTAGACACATTGATCCCTTGCTGAGGAGGCTCTGGGCTTCCCCCCTTTTGGCAGCTGGACCTTCCTTGTCCTTTTGTTGTCCTTTTCCTTCAGAGCAGCAGCAAGGAGGCTGACCTTTTTTCTCATCTTTTTTTCGGCTTCTCTCTCAGCAGTGACCTTCCTGTTCATGTAGACCTTGTTAGCAACCTCGATCAACTGGGTGATGTTCATTCCAGTGAAGCCCTCGAGTTTTTGGAGCTTCCTTCTGATATCTGGGGCAGCTTGGGCCACAAAAAGAGGTGTTTACCATCTGTTGGCTTTCTTGTGCCTCGGGATCAAACGGGGTATAAATGCGGTAAGCCTTGCATAGCCTCTCATAATAATCCCTGGGGATTCCCCTTGCTGCTGGATGATTGATGGTATCTTGGTCATATTCATGGTCTTCTTAGCCCCTGCTCAGATACCCCAGAGGGGAGCCTCTTTGTACCTGCGGTTGTGGACTTGTCCTTCTTCTGTAGTGAAGTCCCATGTAGGACGTTCTTCAGATGTGGCTGTCCTAGCTCAGGTGCCAGGATCGACAACCCTGCCTGGTGTACGTTCTTCAAGGTATTGCTGAGCTCCTCTCATAATTCTCCGTCTTTCTTCAGTGTTAAAGTGTGGAGCAGCTGTTGGCAGTCTTACCAAGTTGATCAGTGGGTCTGAAAGAGGGACTCCATTAGGTTTGTGGTTTTTTGGAATATGATGGTGTGTTAAGTTTCCAGTTGAGATCAGTAGTGGGAAAGGCTGGTAATGCATCATGGAGCTGCCAGGCTGGAGGGTTTTGTTTTCGTTGTGTCTCTCAGGTTCCCGCGTCTCTCGTACTGGTATCTGGAGAGCGCCTATGCCTGGCCAAGGGCACAATCTGGCCGCTGGTTCTGGGGGAGAGAGGATGTGCCGAGTCTGGAGGTGGTGGGAGACCGAAGGTGGCAGAGTATCGGGAACCAGGGGGTTAGGTGCTGATGGTCTCAGGGGAGCATATGGCAGGGGCAAGACTGGTTCTTTTGCCGGATCACTGGCGAGAATTTGTGGAAGTGGGGACTTCTGTACCCTAGCCTGTCCCTGTTCATTGCAGGTAAATCACACCCAAGGGGGAAGGGTTTGGGCAGTCTCTAACTAGGAGTCGATATATGGGAACTGATCTGGGTGACCTGGGTCTCTGGTGACAACACGCCAGACACAGCAGACTGTTGGGACATCTAAGGTTCCCTGTGAGGGCCATCCTACACCAAAAGTGGGCTGTTCCAAATCACATAGGGGCCTTAACTTGCCGGGGGTCGTCTTAATTCCATTGTCTCCCAAAAACTCCTTCTTGAAGTTCTTGATCATAGTCTCAAGAACTGTGGGTGTGCTCTGTCCCGACTTCATAATGTTCCCATGAGACGGAGTCACAAAGACAGACAGAGGGATAGGGGTGCCCCCTGAAATGAGGAGACCAGTCAGATGCCCGTCTGTCCATGTCCCAAAGGAACTTAGGTGAAGTGGTCTCAGCTTTGTGACTTACAATCGGAAACTATTCTGATGCCGCCATAGACTGTATGGTGTTCACTACGGAATCTGACGGACCCACTCAGACTCCGTGGGCTTTTGGGGACCTTAAGGGTGCCTGCCTGTGGAGCCACACATTAAGTCCTAACTGAAGGACCAGATTGGGCTGCACATTCACTCACACACTCAGACCAGAGGTTAATACATTCCCTCCCTGGGAATCCCTACCTGTGAAACCTCTGAACGGTCTCTGGGAGGTGATCAGGCTCCCCTTCCAACCTGATGGGTGGGTCTGACTGGGTCAGGAGCGCCAGGCCTTACAGATGTCTGACATTGGGCCCAGATCCTCACCTACCAAGTCTCCTCGAGTCTGGTGGGAACAGCGGAGCGGGGCTGGCCTGAGGTGACCAAGCAGGAGAGTGCCGAATATCAGGCAGGGCGCGCCTTCTCCATTGAGATTACTCACCGCCTCGTCATTTTCCCCAACCGGTGGCAACAATGGGCCAGTGCAGTTGGGTTTCCCGGTCAGGGAACCAAATGTTAGAGAACCTGGTCTGGATCACCCAATGGAAGAACCAAGCGGCGCTCAGAGATCTTGGAAGGCAGGAGGTTTATTTCACACAGGCAGGCTCAGAGGAGATCATTCTCCAGAGGTCTGAGACCCGAGCGCAAGAATGGGGGACAATTTATAGTCTGTTACTTCCACATTAGTAATAATTTGGTGCACGCTGCAAGTGGGGTAGGAGGAAGAACCCGGAAGGGGAGTCTTCGGGCGGGGACTGGAATTCCCCTATCAGTCCTGTCTGGCCATCTTATAACATAATTTTTCCCTATCAGAATGATACTACATGATCATTATAATTTTAATAAATGAAAGGCAAGTAACAATATGGTGCTCAAAAACAATAATTAAATATGGGTCTGCAAAGAGGGTATTGTTATAGAAAATGAAGAATGCCATGCCTTCCTTGATTGCAGGCTATCCTTTTAATTTCTATAAGTAATTTTTAGAAAAAACATAAAAATGATTCATCTTCATTATAAGAAAGCTAGCAAATACTGGTAAGTATGAGGAAGAAAATAAAAATCACTTTGATTCCTCAACCCAGTGCTAACCACTATTAACCATTTAGTGTATATTTTCTAGTCTTTCCTGTGCATTTACGTGTATTTGTGTGAGGATGTTTAAATGGAACATATTACATGTATTATTTTGCTTCTCTCCCCATTTTTTCCCACCATAAATGTGTATATCTGTTACGTCAAGAGAATTTTTTGTGTAGAATCTAGAGTCCATATTAACATCTAACAGCTGCTATTCATTTGACTGCAGATTATGTGCCAGGTACTGTGCTAACATCTTTTTCTTTTTTGAGGGGTGTTTAATTTATGTTGACATTATTTCAGACTGCAGAAAACTTACAAGAATCTACAAAAAATTTACTCAGATACCTCAAACATTAACACTTTACTACTTTTCCTTTTTCTCTCCCTCTCCCTTCCTCCCTTTCTCCTCTTTTTTTCCTACTTTTCCTCCCCTCCTCTTATTTATCCTCCTTCTCCCTCTCTCCCTCCCTCCCTCCCTCCCTCTCTCTCTCTCTCTCTCTCTCTTTCCATATACATACTATCTATTTCTTGAAATGTTTGACAATAAGGTGCTGACCTATTTCCCTGTATACCTAAATACTTGAGAGTGCATTTTCTAAAAATAAGGTTATTCTTTTATGTAACCAAAGTATAGTTGTGAAAATCAGGAAATTAACATTGATTTAATATTATTGTGTAATCTGCAGGCTTGTTCAAATTTCAGCCCTTGTCCCAATAATGTGCTTTCATGGCAAAGGAAAATTCTAGATCATGGAGTGCATTCAGTTGTCGTATCTCTTTAGTTTCCTTTAATCTGGAGCATTTCCTCAGTTTGTATTTTTTTTCATGACATTGACATTTTTGAAGCGTGCAGGCCAGTTATTTTGTAGAATGCCCCTAATTTGGGTTTATCTGATGTTTTCTCATGATTGGATTCAGACTATCCATTTTTGGCAGGAGTACTGTAGAAATAATGTTATGCTTCTCAGGACATCATGTCAGGTGGTGTAAGATGTTGAATTACTGGTAATGTGATCTTAGATCACTTCATTAAAAATCCATCCTTGCTGATTTATACCTTTAAAAAAAAAAGATTTTTTTTTAAAGTGTTTTAAATGGTACTGTCTGCCAGGTTTTCCCGTGTAGTTACTATTTTTCCTTTTGTAGTTTTGTTGGTAAAATACACATAATATAAAATTTACCAGATTAGCCATTTTTAGGTATATAGTTCAGTGGGGTTAAGTATTCACATTTTGTTTCTAATTTTGAAATACCTTTGAGAAAACACTTTGAGACTTTATAGATGTTACTTCTTGAACTTTTTTTAAAATTTTTTTTTAACATTTATTTATTTTTGAGAGTGAGAGAGAGCATGAGCGGGGGAGGGGCAGAGAGAGAGGGAGACACAGAATCAGAAGCAGGCTCCAGGTTCTGAGCTGTCGGCCCAGAGCCTGATGCGGGGCTCGAACTCACGGACTGCGAGATCATGACCTGAGCCGAAGTCGGACGCTCAACCGACTGAGCCACCCAGGCACCCCACTTCTTGAACTTTTACTCACCAATTTTAGTATTGATTGGTGATTTCTGCCTGAATCATTTTCATGATGGTTCCAAAATAGTAGATTTAGAAATTCAACATACAGAATATGTAAATCTACCATATCTTCTACACTTATTTGTAATAATACTTTATTTCATAATTATTTATTTTGATGCTGTTCCTCTTTTGGCCTTGCTGTCCCTTCAAGCCGATTCCTGTCTCCCTTTGGCTTACGCTACTCATTCTTTGAGCACTGCCTCACTTTTTACTGCAACAAAATGTAGGCTCATCTTGCACTTTCCCAGCCTGAGCCCTGGAATGAGTTATTTCTTTAAGGAGCTCTGGTTGCTTTTGGTAGAGAATAGTTTTAAAAGCCGGGATCTGGACCCTAGATGCCCTCGTTGCTCTAGGCCCTCTCAGCAGGCACATGGAAACAGTTGTATTGTGGTGTAAGTGTGTGTCCGTCCACACACTCAGTACATCTTCATCTGTCTACTGAAAGCAGTGAGTTTATACTGATAACCTCTGATTCCAACCCAGTACTACAGGGTTTATTCTGTCCTTCCTTTATTCTGTATTTAGAACTCCCTCTTCCAACAGGGAAAAATCTAGCCCTGTTATTCATATTTTTACTTATTGGCTCAATCTTAGAATAAACTTAAGAATTGCTAACTCATACCACTATTTAAAAGACACCTAAGCAGAGTTCAGTATTTGTTGATAGGTTTTTCTTTAGCCTAAAGGTATATACTCTAAATCTCCAGTGTCCCAATAGGGTAGCCACTACACATGAATTGTTTTGTAAGTGTAAAGTATACACTGGATTTTGTAAATTTAGTATAAAATAAGGAAGGTCAAAGATCTTATTAGTATTTTAGTAATATTTTTATGTTGATTATATACTGAAATATTTTAGATATATTGGATAAGATATATTAATAAAGTTAATTCCACCTATTTTATTGAAATGTGGCTATCAGAAATACTAAATTACATATGTGATTCTCATGTTTCTGTTGGACAGTGCTGATCTAAAAACCATGCTTAAAAGTTACTTGGATTTGTTTTCTCTCCCTAGCATTCTTCCCATCCTCACCTGGTTATGTTAGTCATTTGAAATACAGTTCAGTTTTTTTTTAATTTTTTAATCTTTATTTATTTTTGAGAGACAGAGACAGAGCATGAGTGGGGGAGGGGCAGAGAGAGAGAGGGAGACACAGAATCTGAAGCAGGCTCCAGGCTCTGAGCTGTTAGCACAGAGCCGAATGTGGGGCTTGAACTCACGAAACGTGAGATCATGACCTGAGCCGAAGTCAGACGCTTAACCGACTGAGCCACCCAGGCGCCCCTGAGATACAGTTCTGAGTTTATTTTTATTCTGAGTTTTTCTCCCCATCCTAATTGATCTTCCTTATTTTGGAATATGTGAAACGTTAACATGGTTCCAAAAGTAAGAATTGTACAAAAAAAATGTATACTCAGAGCAGTGTTCCCCCCCTTTTTTTTTCCCCCTTTCCACCGTTTTCTACCCCACTCTGTAGATAACCAGTTTCATCATTTTCTGAATTATCCTTACTGTGTGTTTTCCCTTCGGGAATGATGAGATACATGTATATTTTCTGATTTCTTCTTTTTTACACAGAAGATATATACTATAGAAAACTTTTGTGCTTGGTTTTTTCATTTAACACAACATATTTTGGAACCCATTCCATATCAATTTATAGACTCACCCTCTCTCCGTCTGTCTTTTCCTCCCTCTGACAGTTGTGTATCACTACTGTGTTGTGAGGATGTTAACCATTCTTTTATGATGTTTCCAATATTTTGCATTTACAAACAGTGCTGCAGTGGCTAACCTGGTCATATATATTTTTGTATGTTGGAAATATATCTTTGGGTGAATTCCTAAAATGGTATGTTTGGGTCAAAAGTTTAGAAGCACGTGTAAATTTCTTAAATATTGCTGTATCCCCTTCTGTGGAGGTTGTATAAATTTGAATTCTTACCAGCAGTATGTGAGAGTGTTTGTTTTCCCATAACCATCAGAGTGTTGTTATACTTCTTAATTTTTGCTAACCTTAAAGGTAAGAAGTGGTATCTCCATATAGTTTTAATGTTTATTTCTTTTGTTAGTAGTGAGGTTGAACATCTGTTCATATGTATAAAGGTCATTTAAATATCTTTTTTTGTGTTTGTTAATTGTTTTGTATCTTTTTATTTATTTCTCTAGTAGATTTTTTTTCTCCCTCAATTTTTCTGAGTTCTTTTTTTTTAGGGATACTAGCTATTTTAAGTTCTATATGTTACAGGTATTTTCTCCCAGTTTGTCAGTTGTTTTTTGGTTATGTGTGTGTGTGTGTGCGCGTGTGCATGTGTGTGTCTGTTTCTAGGCTTTTATCTAGTTTAATTTTTCAGTCTTTTGTTGCATCTGAATTTTGGGTTGTAATTGGAATACCTTTCTCTTTCCCCAAGGTAGAGAAGAATTTACACGTTTTAGTTGTTACATTTGGATCCCTGCTTCGTTTAGAGTTTTTTTTTTTTTTTAGTGAATATTATACAAATTTAAAAATCTTCCAAATTTTTTCTTTAAAAAGTACAGTTTTGCCCCAGTGTTTTGAGATGTCATGTTTAGCATACATTAAGTTTCCATTGAGTTTATTTCTGGACTTTCTACTCTTTTGCACTGATCTGTCTATTCCTGTACCATTATCACGCTGTTTTAATTATAGAGGCTTTGTAGTATATCAAGGGATAGCTTTTAACATTTTTAATGTGTCATGTTACATCTTTATTTTTCTGTTGAACTTTAGTGTCAGCTGTCTATCTCTAGAAGAAAGTTTGTTCAAAATGGGATTTTTATTGGGATTACGTTAAATTCATAAATTACTTGAGGGAGAACTGACGTCTTTATGATGTTGAGTTATGTTGAGTTTTTTTTTATCTGAGAACAAGGAAACAAGCTTTCCATTTGTTCACATCTACTCAGGAATGTTTCAAAGTTTTTATATTGGTTTTGTACTCTTGTTAAATTTTTCCATTTTTAAAAAACTCAATATATTTGTAGATCTTTATATCAGTTTTTATAGAGCTACATTATTCTTTCTAATGACTATTTTTGTATAGCTTAGATATACCATAATTTAACCTTACCCATATAGGTGGACGTTAAAGTTGTTTATAATTTTTCACTATTATTTTTTTAAATTTTTTTTTTTTTAACGTTTATTTATTTTTGAGACAGAGAGAGACACAGCATGAACGGGGGAGGGGCAGAGAGAGAGGGAGACACAGAATCGGAAGCAAGCTCCAGGCTCTGAGCCATCAGCCCAGAGCCCAACGCGGGGCTCGAACTCGCAGACCGCGAGATCGTGACCTGAGCTGAAGTTGGACGCTTAACCGACTGAGCCACCCAGGCGCCCTAATTTTTCACTATTATAAATAGTTTTGGGAGAAGTATTATGGTAGAGGTCAGTTATTACCTTATGATAAAGTATTTGAAGGATTGCCTGGTCCTAAGCCCCTTTGATATGTAAAAGATTCTGAAATATTGTTAAAATGCTTTATACATTATTAAAAGGTATACCTCCATCAACAATGTGTGAATTCTTTCTACATTTACCAAAATAGGACCTTATTGCTCTTTCTTTAAGTCTGTCAGTTTGATGGGCAAACAAAAGTACTGTGTATTTATATATTTATTTTGCATTTCTTTGGTAACTGATATGATTTATTTTTTCTTTGCTAGCTGATGAGGTTTATTTTTTATCCATCCATCCAACCATCTGGCATATTCTTATTGAGCATCCACCATATGCCATCCTGTAAGTTAGAACTGTAGTTATGACTAGAAGTTGAGCATCTTTTTGTGGTTTTCATCATTTGTATTATTCTGGTTTTTTTCTTAAAAAAAAATTTTTTTTTTTTAACATTTATTCATTTTTGAGAGAGAGACATAGCCTGAGCAGGAGAGGGGCAGAGAGAGAGGGAGACACAGAATCTGAAGCAGGCTCCAGGCTCTGAGCTGTCAGCACAGAGCCCGATGTGGGGCTTGAGCTCATGGACCGTGAGGTCATGACCTGAGCTGCAGTTGGACACTTAACCGACTAAGCCACCCAGGTGCCCCACTTTCTCTCTTTTTTTTTAAAGGCAATTGATATGCATTTCTGCCCCCTCAGACTAGTTCTCACAGGACTGAGAATGAGAAAAGATGACATTTTCTTATTCTGTTTGGTTGATGAACTACTAAAAAGTATTTTCATCTGTTTGTGTTTATTTTCATTGCACATTCTATGGTAGGTAAATGTGTTAAACTCTTAGCATTCACGAAATGAGATAATGAAAGTTAAGTGCGTAGACTAGTGTCAAAGAAGTAATTATATATTTTTATAAAAATAACTTTTATTATTTTCCAGGTGAGACTGCTGTTTATCAGAAGGAAACTTTTGTACCATTTGCCTTCAGATAAAATCTGTCTGCATGTTCTAGAGTTTTATTATTCAAAAAATAAATGTCATTTATTTGGTAAGTCAGTTGACTATACTTGTGCGTATTTTATAGAACTATTGTTTATTTACTCTAAATATTTATTTGCTTATATTTTGTTTCTTTTAGTGTCATTTTAATTGTAACTCATTTAAAACAAGTTTGAGGGTGGCAATTTCCTGAAGGACTGAGGGTCTCTTAAAGATTTTCTTCTATTCACTGTTGTTCTTAATTTTGGTGTTTGCTGTAGAGAGAACAGGGGCTGGTTAAATATTAGAATTAGTTCTCAAAGCTGGGATACTGGTTTTGCTTTGTTTAGTCTCTTCCACTGTAGGAACAGAGAATTGACATCCTTTCAAGCTCTAGAACTTCCTTCTCGTTCATATATGGAGCAGTGAAGAAGCTATGTTATTATAGAGGTGTGAAGAACTGACTCAGGAAGATTATATCTTCAGTAAAGCATAAAGAAGCAGAGTGAATAATGCTATGAAAGAAATTAGAAATGAAAAATAATGAGATAGCTAGTGAAACTGATTTTAATTATTTCATATTACTCTATAGGTGTTCTTTTTCAATTAAATTTTTTTCCAAGAAGACTTAGTAAGTTGATATAACCACCATTCTGTAAGACTTTCTTAGTCACATCCTCTTACGGTCTTTTCAGTCTGTTCCAGCTTCTGTTTCTAATGTTTTGCCAGTGTTAATTGGGTGGCTGATATGTAGGGTGAAGGCTTTAGTGGCAATAAGAGGGTCAGTCATAGCAAATGTTAGAAGATAATTGTACTTGGGTGCTGCTGAAGCATGTGGCAAAAAATTGGAAACTAATGAAATGATACTGGTGACTTGAAGAATTTTCTTTTAAATGGTTTTACACAAAAATAATAAGTAAATATTGACGTTCAGAGCTTAAAGTATTCTCAAATGGAATCTAAGGATGAGGACTATAGCTACAGAAAAAAGGGGAAAGAAGATTCTCCTTTGATATCTTTTTTGGTGGTGTCTTTGCTTTTGTTAGCATCAGAAAGCGTACTTCTGATATTCCTACAGGGGGTATATGGCTGTTATGAGCAGAGGCATGAGATTTCATTGTGCATGAGTCTGAAATGGCCCCAATCTTAGAGCAGACCAAAATGAGTTTTAATCTTGGTTATTTAAAATCTCCTTGTACCTGTCTTATTAGGAGTATTATTTTTTTTAAGAAGAAACTAATTTGCAACTGGCTATAAAGAGTGACATTGTGTCCGGGAAAATGTTGTACTGACACACTGCGCTGTCCCACAAGAGTACTTCTCAAGTCCCTGAACGCAGTGCTGACAATCTGTGAGGGCCTGTGAATCGTTGGGCAGCAGTTGGGGAAGACGGCCAGCAGAGTGAGGTGGTTGTGTGTAAGTTACAGAGGAGGTGGGAGGGGAAGAAATGAGAGAAGAGCAGGGCAACTCTGGTTCTGTGGGCAGTTGGAATGGAAGCTATTCTTGTTGGTGCTACTGAAACGATTGTGAAGTGAACAGCCAGAGGTTGTGTGTGAGGCGGAGGGGTTTGGTGGAGTAGAAAATTGTGTATTTCACTTTTCCTTTCAAGGTGTCAGTGTTGCATTCTGTCATCAAAACTGTAAGGCTGTGGGGTGTCTGGGTGGCTCAGTTGGGTGACTGACTTTGGCTCAGGTCATGATCTCACAGCCTGTGAGTTCGAGCCCAGCGTCGGGCTCTGTGCTGGCAGCTCAGAGCCTGGAACCTGCTTCGGATTGTGTGTCTCCCTCTCTCTCTACCCCTCCCCTGCTCACGCTCTGTGTCTCTCTGTCTCTCAATAATAAATAAACGTTAAAAAAAATTAAAAAAAAAAACTGTAAGGCTGCATGTTCTGTTGATGAGAGTGTGGATTGGATAAATTTAAAAATTTTGAAAAGACTAGAAATATCACTTCCTACCAGGAAATGAGACTATAAAAGTCAGGGTGATAGGGATGGGGCTTATCTTTTCCAGGAATTATTGTAATGGTAGGAAGGCCAGTTACCATATCGAGATCCCCAAATGACTGGGCCTTTATCTCAGACGAATATATATCCTGTTATTTATTTATATATTAGACCTTACATACACATACCATCAACTAGTGCTGTTTAGAACCACTTGGCCAGCCATGGCAGTCTTCATCAGACATCAGTACATGGGTTTCTGAATATTTCTGGGTTGTGGAATAGACTTTAATGTGGGGCGAGTTATGGTTCAGCCTCTGGCTCTAGCTAGACTAGTTTCTGTAAGTGTCTCCAAAATATCACTTTCTGACTTACTGCGTCTTCATATTGTTCAGTCTTCTTGCAATGTCTCCCTTCAATTCTCTTTCTCTATACCAGCTTATAAAGGCCTAACTCCAGTTCCACCTATTTTATTACATCTTCAACCATTCTAGGCCCTTACTGATATCTCTCTGGGTTTTTATCATTTACTGCTTTTCTCTTTACTTAGCTATCATATATTATTCTAAAACATTTTTTTTTTTTCTTGAGAGTGTGTGCTCGTGTGTGAGCAGGGAAGGGGAAAAGGAAGAGGGAGAGAGAGAATCTTAGGCAGGCTCCATGCCCAGCACAGAGTCTGATGGGGGCTCAGTCTCACCACTGTGAGATCATGCATGGCCCGAGCTGAAACAAAGAGTCAGATGCTTAACTGACTGAGTCTCCCAGGTGCCCCTAAAATGATAATTTGAAAAAAATATTTTATCTTCCCAATTAGATGGAGACAACTTAAAGGGGAGGCTACATTATTCATGTGGTTCAAACCATGTTATATTATTGTAGTCTTTATAATCTGTACTGTCCCAACATAGTATCTGTATCAGTACAGTATCTGCACTTAAAAAATATTTGACTCCGGGGCACCTGGGTGGCTCAGTCGGTTAAGCGGCCGACTTCGGCTCAGGTCGTGATCTCACGGTCCGTGAGTTCGAGCCCCGCGTCGGGCTCTGTGCTGACAGCTCGGAGCCTGGAGCCTGTTTCCAATTCTATGTCTCCCTCTCTCTGACCCTCCCCCGTTCATGCTCTGTCTTTCTCTGTCTCAAAAATAAATAAAGGTTAAAAAAAAAAAAAAATATTTGACTCCAAGAAAATGCCATTACCTATTGTTAGCTTTTACCAGTCTTTAACATTTATCTCTCTTTTTGTATCATAAGAAAAATAGATTAGAATTGCAGTTTTAGTACCTGAGTCATGTTTGTTCAGTACATCGTACTTCTTGGAAAAGCCTTCTGTAGTGCTCTCTACAGGCTTCCTGATTTTTAAAGGAACATTGCTCTGAAGAGATTATATTCTAAGTTAATTACAGTATTTATTCTTGAATCTCTAATTAGTAAGCTTTCAATCTGCATATAAGAGAAGCTCTTATTTGTTAATTATCTAATGTTTTCTTTGCCTACTTTGAAGTGTAACTTGGTTTAGTTTCTCAGTTTCTCACCAGCCACATTTGGCCTTCACGCTTGCTAGCATAGCTTCAAGGAGGGGGAGAGAGACACAGATTTGTAACTATATCTCTAACATAGGGATTCCACCTCCTTTACAATTGTTCTATTGCTATTGCACTTTTTTTGTCTTTTTAAGCTTTTCTCTGCTGTTTTACCCCATTTTTTAGGAGGCCTATATTCTAGTCTAGTACACTAGTTCAGGGACTTTGGAATCCTAACCAACGCTTGGAAGCTGTGCGATTTTAAGCAATTTAAGTTTCAGATTTCTCATCTGCAAAATTAAGATACCTAGCTACCTCTTAGTTTGTAGTTGGGATCAAATGAGATAATATAGAGGCACCTGGGTGGCTCAGTTGGTTAAGCGTCTGACTCTTGATTTCGGCTCAGATCGAGCCCCACATTGGGCTTTGCATTGACAGTGTGGAGCCTGCTTGGGATTCTTTGTCTTTCCCTCTCTCTCTGCCCTTCCCCTGCTCTTCTCTCTTGCTCTCTTAAAATAAATAAATAATTAAAAAAATGAGATAACATATATAACACTCAGCACAGATTAAGTCTGGTTGCTTCTACTTTGAAAATTTACTGTGTGGTTTATTAGCTTTAGTCTGTGAATCCTAAAGGGAAAGAAAGATCAAGTTTAATGCATGTCATGTTTGAGGTACAGCCCTCAAAGCGTTGTCAATTTCAACTCTGTTGTCAACTGTTATATATTGGGGATGAAATCCAGATAGATCAGTAGAGGAACTAATTTCTAATAAGTCTAGAAATAACAGACCAACCTCCAGATGTCTGGTAAGGGACATACGTTTTAGGAGGGAGTTTTTCCTTCTCTCTCCCCCCTGCCACCAGGTATATATGTGGAATAAGAAGCAGAGCTTTCTCTCCACCTTTCTATTACATGTTATATTGCTGTTGTGTTCAGTTACATTACAACTTTGGTCTGTATTACTGCCTTTTGAGTTGGTCAGTAATAGGTGCACTAACATTAAACTGGGAATAGTTAAGTAGGTGAACTACCGGGATACCATGTTAGTGGAGTGTGAAAGAGGCTAAGCTACGGACTGTTTCCCAGCCTATAAAGCGTGAAATCAGTTGGTGCCGATGCATGGTGACTGTAGTCACTGGAGTGTAAAATAACTTGAGGACATGAATTGTGTTTAGTTGTGAGAAAAACCTTTTCATGCCATAATTTGTTTATGTATTTTGGCACCCCCAGGATCCTGCTGGAATCATGCATCCTATATCTTTCATTGTCTTAATACTCAGATTTCTCATGGAATGTTTCTTCATTTATGCAAACCATATTCTTGTCCAATTGCATGCAGAGATGCAGAGGCTGTAAATCTCCAGATTTATACTAAAGACTAATACTAAAATACTGTAACTATTATATTCTGTTAAAGATGACATCTGAAAATACCATCTTCTATAGGGATTTGGTGTACCAGTTTCTTCTGTTTGGAAACTCAGATTTGAAGTGCACTCTACATTCTGCTTTGAAGCTTCCTCCAGTCTAAGAATTGTGTTACCAGTTTCACTGGTTGCTATTCCCATGTTCACATGTGTCTCTGGAGAAAGAGAAGTATGTAGAGAAGGATAATGTTTTCAAATGGTTGGGGGAGTTGGTAGGAAGAAGTATAGCGATTATTCTTATGGGGAATAGAAGAGAGGGAGTTTCTCTCCTGACACCTGGTGAGGTTCTTCACCATATGGTTTTGAGGGTGAGGCAAGGTGAATGAGGAAGTTTCAGAGACTATAGTGAATTATTATTGTCAGCACTTTTAAGTCTGGAAGGTTATTGGAAATAGGCATGCCATGAAAGCATTAAAGTTCTTTCATTCTTACCCTTGTTGGTTTTACTGTTTTACTTCAGCGGTCTTTGAACTCTGGTGCTTTGTATTTATACATTCTAAGCAAATTGTGAATATTTATGAAATTAATACATTATTGTGAGACACCATCCTGCTGAATGTCAAGCAGTGAATTGTAGCAGTTAAATGCAGGGACTTTGAAGTCTTAACTGACACTCAAAACTGTGTGATCTTAAGTTACTTAAGCTTCAGATTTCTCATCTGTAAAATTGGGATAATAATAACTACTTCATAGTATTATAGTTGGAATCAAGTGAGATCTTTCATACACACACACATATATATAAATGAAACACTTAGCATAGTCCTTGTCACATGGCAAACACTCATTAAGTGGTAGCTGGGTTTTTCTTCCTCTGCTACTACTTTTGGTACTACTCTACCACTTCTTTGGTTTTGCTTGTAGGGCCTAAACTTTCATGCAACAGAAAACATAATTAGATACGGTTCATAGCAGCAGATTGTGAAGAATATGTCATTGTTCTCTTAGACATGGCTTAATAGATCTTAACCAAATAGAAGCTCTATAAAAAGACTTTTTTCATGAAAGGAAAGGATCGTTATTATGTTGACTTAAGATAGCTTTGCAAATGAATGTAAAAAATTATTTTAAAATATATTTGGTTAATGCAAATAAAACAACCTATGAACTTAGGGAGTTTATAGGAATAAAATAAGAGTTCAAAGTATTGTCATTTCTTATTATTCACTTAAAACAAGCCATCTTTTCTGAGGAAGTGCCTTTTTCAAAATTAGTAAGAGAAATGTGTGTCTGGTGTTAAGAATAGTTGTAATAGAGATCTTGCCCAGTGTATGAGGCACATTTTTGTGGGAATGGGATGGAAAGTCTTTCTCATCATCTTATACTAATAGAAATGAGCATTGGTATGGATAATGTATTTGGTTTTGGTCTGCATTATGTGATTATTTTTGTAGCACAATTAACTTCCTGATTAAAGTTTGTCCAGCTGGTATATCCAGAACTTATACTGACTGAAAAACTGGGTAAGGCAACTATGATGGTGATAAAACTACTAGTTTTAGTTGATAGGAGACCTGGGTTCTTGTCTCAGTTCCTACTCAAATAACTGTAAGTCTCAGATAAATTCCTCAACCAATTCCTTATCTCTCTGTCTTCCTTCCTTCCTTCTTCCTTCCTTCTTCCTTTCTTCCTTTTCCTTCAAAAAATTTCTTTTCATGTTTATTTATTTTGAGAGAGACAGAGAGCAAATAGGGGAGTGACAGAGAGAGACAGGGAGAGAGAGAATCCCAAGCAAGCTCTGAACTGTTGGCACAGAGCCTGACACTGGGCTGGGTCACATGAACCGTGAGATCATGAACTGAGCAGATGAAGAGTTGGATGCTTAACCGACTGAGCCACTCAGGCACACCAGTTTTCTCATCTTTAAAATGAGGTGATACCACATGATTTTCAAACGTCTTTTTCAGCTCTAAGCTTTTGGCTATGTATGGAGGTGGCTTGGCAATCAGGAAATAGAGCAATGACACATTTTGGCCACCAGACAGACGGTAAAGTCCAGTCAGTCAACTTGTGCTATGTATTTGACAAGAATGTAGCATCCTTGCAAACGAGGTCACATTACTCTTCTATCCATTTAGTTTAAATAAGTTATGGAGCTTCTTGCTTTTCTGATTCTAGTTGGGTTGAATATCTTTCTGCTTTTGTTATTTTCAACCTTCTAGATAGGACTGGGACAAGTACATAAAGAAGGGAGAAGAGTAGAGGTTTATAGTTGTCAGGGATTCATTTAATTTTGTTCTCCAAGATAGCGAGTGGCTCTCGGATGACCTGTGGGCAGTTTTCATGGGAGGCGCAAGAGTGTGGGTGACCAAATTTTAATTTGTGGTCACCTTCCCCCAAAATACACCTGGCACACACACAAATGACACTCAACCCTATTTATCCCCACTCTCTCTGAAATCATAAAAATGAAAATGAAATGTCTGAAAAATAGAATGAGCACAGCACTTTTAATTAAAACCTAGATTCCAGCCGTTCTTTGTCACTTAATATCTATTTAGCCATGGCCATCACAACCTCGGATCCTTAGTTTCCTTATTTGGAAAATTAAGATCTTGAATTCTGACTTACGCAATCCTTTTCGGTAATGTAATTCTGAGATTCTGTAAAGAAGATTCTTTAATGTTTATGTGAAGGGCAGTGATATTTTTGATACAGCATTATAATTAAGTAGTATCGGTGCTGTTAAGGCATAAATATTAAAGTATTAAAGTTAGCTACCATAAGAGCAAGAAGAACAACACTCTACTGAGACATTTTTATAACCCCACAAACAAATAAAAACAAATTCTCTAGAGTGCAGACTCAGGGTGCAACAAGTCAATCGAAAGGGGCCATACTAGGCGCCAGGCCAACCTGATTTGGGGTATAGTTGATAACGAAGCATTCATAGGAGAAGTCATTTGGGGATAAGTGAGCTTGAAAAAAGAGGACATCTATATCACAGAGGGAAACTATATCAAAAAGCTGGAGTCAGAGTCCATTTCTTCCAGTCACACAAGTGGAAATAACTTTGATACTTATATGTCCAGTTATATGAGTCTGAGTTGCTGTCTGAGAGCACTGGATAATGTGGAAGGAACAAAGGGGGCATGGGGCCCAAATAGACTAGTTCAGATGAGTGTCTAGAAGGCGACAGAGCAAATGGATACAGGAGTGTGCTTGAAAACAGGCAAGGATTAGTACTTACACAAGAGAGTGAAGCCAGCAAGGCAGACCGGATAGAAAGAGAATTTTAGGATTATGAGCAAAAGCCAAAATTTTAACTTGTCCAGGGTTTAAGCACCATCCTTGGTGTTGGTAGACAGGGTCTGCTTGGTCTATCCACAGCTCCACACATTTGAGGCTAGTGATTATGTCACTGACAAACTCTACATGGTTTGTATGGTTCTGATGGCTTTACATTCAGCTGGATACACATATTCACAGATCTGCTCACTAATACTGCGGAATTCATTACACAGAACTGGCTAGTAAAAAATTTGGCAGGCAAACTAGCTTTCAGAGTGCTCTTAGGAATGGAGCCCAGCTGTTCCCTTTGGGCTTTGAGCTGTTGGAATTCATTGGGTTAGCAGCTAGAAAGAATGAAACTGTAACATTTTTAGCCTAGTTCATGACAGCAAAGCAGAGGTGTTAGAATTTCTGTTCTAGAGGTTTACACTGCAAGTAACTTAACCTGATTGTGTGTCTTAATATTACTGGGCTTCTGACCGCTGAAATATGGCTTGGATCGATGGTGGTTTGGAGAAAGTAGAAAGAGGGCTATCCATCATTCGGAGGCTCCATAGAAGCTGCCTGATAATGCTGCTTTCACCAAGCAGCCATCTGTCCATCCATCCATCAGTAGGATGAAATGAGATTTAGCGGAACAGGCAGCCGTAACTCTGAGACACTTTCTGACCAACAATTGCAGCCCTGGCCTGAGTCTGACCACAAAGCACAGCACTGGGGTTTGGCGGGATGTGGCAGCAAGTGCAGTCTCATTCCCGTCAGTGCAAAGCCTAGAATGTGTTCAGTATGAGGCCAGAGCCCAGCCATACTTCACATACAAAATTTGATAAACTTGGGATGACCAGCAAATAGTAATTTTCATCTCCGTACTGTTTTATAAGTTGAACAGTCCTTTTGATGGAGAGTTTTTTGTTTGACTTGGAGAGGAAACAGAGTTAAGACCTGATTTCATTTTGCTGGAATCCCACCACAGTGTAACCTTTAACCTGTATCTTATATTGGTGGAATGCTCTGTAACTGCTAATGAATCAGGACGACCACCTTTCGAGAACACTGGGTGCTTCTGGCAATTCCCAGTTTGTCATGGTAATGAGGGAGAAGTCTAAATTAAATTGAAGTATAATTCAATGATTTTATTTCATACAAATTCTTTTTCCTATTAAGCTGAAATTTGTACCTAGGTTATTAGGTAGCAGAAATTGAATTTTCTTACTCTTACTTCTCTCTGCATTAGTGGTGTTGATATGAAGAAAAGAAAAGAAAATATGGACAGGAAAATGGGTAAAAGACTAGAAGCAAGAAGCTGGATTGCCCATAAAATGGATAGTCAGGTTCTGAGTAATTGAATATTAACTGTTGTCTTCTTGATTCCCCTGCTTTTCCAGGGCACTGAGCCTTCTAAGAGCCTCTTGGTTGGTACAGATCTTCCTTGACTTATGATGGGGTTATGTCCCAATAAACCCATCCTGAGTTGAAAATATCGAAAGTTGAAAATATGTTTAATATACGTTACTTACTGAACATCATAGCTTAGTATGGCCTGATTTAAATGTCCCTATTTGTATTAGCCTGTAGTTGGGCAAATCGTTTAACACAAAGCCTATTTTATAATGAAGTGTTGAACATAATAAGGTGTTGAATATCTCATGTAATTTATTGAATACTGTACCGAAAGGGAAAACAGAGTGGTTGTTTGGGTGCAGGGTGGTTGCAAGTATACCAGTTGTTTATCCGTGTGATGGCGTGGTTGGTTGGGAGCTGTGGCTCACTACTCCTGCCCGGCATCACTAGAAAGTATTGTACCGCGTTGTGCTAGCCCAGAAAAGATCAAAATGCAAAGTATGGTTTCTACTCGGTGCATATGTGTTTGCACTGTTGTAAAGTTGAAAAATTGTTAAGTCCATCAAACCATTGTAAGGCAGGGACTGTGGGTATAGCTGTGTGCTCATGTTGCCTGTCCTGGTACCTTTCCTACCATGGCCAGCTTCCTTGCCTGTTTTCTTGCAGTGGTCACTTCAGACCTCAGTTCCTGCTCTTTGTTCTGAAGCCTTGCTTTTCATTTCAGATTGGGGGAGGGGTCAGGGGAGTCTAATGTACCGGAGATGCCTCGGAAATGAGAGCCTTGGATGAATTCCTGGGCCTATTGATCCACCGGCAGTTTATGCATCCTGACATTCATAATCTCAGTAGGCTGCTGATGTTCCTGATTAATGGGCCCAGGGGCTGTCCATCCGTCACTTCACATTAATTACTGAAGAGGTGTTTTTCCAGTGATTTACCTGACAGCGGGCTGTGATAAATACCTCTAAGCAGAGTGGGCAGTGATTAATCATGGGGCCACACCCCTCCCCCCACTTTCCCTTCCCCCTAACCACAGGCCAGCACTGGGACCTGACCAAAGAGTGCCCCCTCCCCATAAGCTATCTATCTCCATAATTGCTTGTGGATGCATATTTATTGGGGCAGTGGACCTGGCAGATAGCATTCTAGAATTTTTGCCAAAGATGATGAAAAATAAATCTTCCCAGTAGGAAGAGTAACTAATATGTTTTTACATGGGGCAGAAAAGTATATATATTGCCCACCTACTCTGCATGTGCTCAACACTGTGGTAGTTGCTCTG
This sequence comes from Panthera leo, assembly GCF_018350215.1. Lineage (NCBI taxonomy): Eukaryota > Metazoa > Chordata > Mammalia > Carnivora > Felidae > Panthera > Panthera leo. The sequence continues at coordinate 56,679,707 of NC_056689.1, forward strand.
TGAGCTTTAAAGGGAGGAGAAAGTACAGTTTTGATTTTCGTGATTTTCATAGTCTATTTAGGGAGAATCTGTGAACACATGAGAAATTAGAGAACATTTCAAGGCACTAATATAATCTTTGGAGAATTGGGATAGAACTCCAGGGTTTCAGTTCTTACTTTGGCCTTAGAAAATGAAATTTAATAAAATACTTGAATATTGAGTATTTTCCATGTGTTGGGCACTTCATTCAACCCTGGAACTACGGAGGTGAGTGTGATGCAGCACAGAGCTTGGGGAGCAAAGTCTAGTGCCCTGGGCTTCAGTTTCTCAAGCTTTAAAATAAGCTTTTCTGGGAAGTTAAGTATTTTAAATTAATTTACAATTAATTAATTTAAATTTAAAATGATTTAAAATTACTTTAACTTCCACATTAATTTTTTTCTTGGAATATTTATTGAGTACTTGTGTTCCTGGAGATAGAAGAAGCAGGTGAAAAATAGCATTTGCTCTCAGGAACCTCTGTTACAGAGGTGACAGTCATAAGTGAAACATGTAAAGAAGAATATAAGGTAGTATATAATGTCATGAATACCATAGGTATGAATGCACATGAATTCACAGATAGGTGAAGTCAATGTGTCTTCAAATAGTTAAACGGAAACACTGGACTTGAGATAAGCCTTTTGAAGGAATAGTGACTAGGAGGTACTTTTAAACTGAGGCAGTTCAAAGAGAGCATTTGAGAAATTGGTGTGAACAGATCATGAGGCTATCCAGTGTAGAATGGAGGATGTGTGTCTGAGGTAATAGAAATATGATTAGAACGGTAGAGTGACACCATATTGTGTAGAACCTTGAATGCCAGTTAAGATGAATTTATATCTTGTAAACTCTAGTGAGTCACTAAGGTTTTGAGCAAGGGATTTTGAAAAAAAAAAAAAAAAAAAAAAGGTGTGTTTTAGTAAAAAAAGTATTATATATTGATGTGCATAACATTGTTTGGAATTATCAGAGTATCTTAGGATATTCTCTGTGTCCTCTCTTCTAAAGTTGTTCGGAACAAAACTGTCCAGATGAAAAATATAGTTCAGTGGGGCACCTGGGTGTCTCAGTCAGTTAAGCATCTGACTTCGGCTCAGGTCATGATCTCACAGCTCCCATGAGTTTGAGCCCCACATCAAGCTCTCTGCTGACAGCTCAGATCCTGGAGCCTGATTCCTGTTCTGTGTTTCCCTCTCTCTCTGCCCCTCCCCCGCTCACGTTCTGTCTCTCCTTCAAAAAATACATAAACATTAAAAAAAATTTAAAAATATATATAGTTCAGTATATCTCCCTGAGTGCAATGCATAGATTGTCTGGTTTGGTTATACATAGAGAGTCGATAATAGAGTTGACAAAGGAGACTAAGTTTTACAGTCTTTAGTCATGCTAAGTTGAGTAAGTCAGTGGTAGTTTTAAGAAATGACTGTAGAATTAAATTAGGAAAGACTGTAGCCTCAAGTTTTAAGAAACAAATTGATCTTTAGTCTTACTAATATAACTTCATTAAGGTTGTGCTAATTACTCACTGACTTCTTAAAGCCAAGAATAGAAATTAAGGAGCCAGTGCTGTCATCTATATTTTGGTATGAATTTCTAGGGGATGTGATTTTTTTTTTCTTTAATAAAATTAAGATATAATTTTACATGCCATAAGAAAATTTACTTTTCTTAGAGTATATTGTATGAATTTTGACAAAAGCATGTAGTCCTGTAACTCCCACACAATTAAGATACAGAAGAGTTCCATCATTCTAAATATATGATGGAAGAATTCCATCGTGCCCTTTTGTAATCAACCCCTCATCTGAACTCGAGCTTTTGGCACCTATTGGTATATTTTCTGTCCCTCAAGTTTTGCTTTTTTCAGAATGTCTTATAAACGGAATTGTATTTCCCTAGTAATAAATGATGTTGAGCATTTTGTGGTGTGCCTATTTGCCGTTTTTATATCTTCTTTGGTGAAGTATTGTTCAAATTGTTATAGGATATTGAGTTTTGTGTGTCTGTTGTGTATTCTGGATAAAGGTCTTTATCAGATAGTCATTTTGCAAATATTTTCTCCCAGTCAGTGATTTGTCTTTTCATTCTCTTCACAGTGTCTTTGAAGAACAGAAGTTAAATTTGCTGAAGTCCAGTTTATTGATTTAAACATTTTTTTCTTATTTATGGATCGTATTTTTGGTGTTGTATCTAATAAATCTTTGCTTAACCCAAAGTCAAAAAGATTATCTCCTATGTTTTCTTCTAGTAGTGTTACAATTTTAGGTTTTATATTTAGGTCTGTGATTCATTTTGAGTTAGTTTTGTATGTGGTGTGAGGTATGGATAGAAATTATCTTCTTGTTATCAGTAGGAAAATTTTAATTGTTTTAGCACCATTTATTGGACAGACTCTCCTTTTACCATTGAATTTCCTTTGTACCTTTGTTGAAAATCAATTGATCATATACGTGTGGGTCTGTTTCTGGATTCCCCCCTCCCCCCCATTCTGTTGGTCTGTATATTTACCCTTTCTCCAATACCACACTGGTTTAATTACTGTACTTTATCGTAAGTTTGACATAAGGTGGTGTAAGTTGCCTTAACTTTGTTCTTTTTCAAAATTATTTGGGCTATTCTAGTGTCTTTGCCTCTCTGTATTTGTTTTAGAATGAGCTTGTTAATTTCTATAAAATTCCTTCTGAGATTCTGATTGAAATGTAAAGATAGTTTGGAGAGAATTGACATCTTAATATTGAGTTTTCCTATTCATGAACTTTATTTAGATATTCTTTGCTTTCTTTTATCAATGTCTTACAGTTTTCAGCATAGATTCTACATATATTTTGTTAGATTTATACTTAAGTATTTCATGTTTTTGAGTGCTGTTGTAAATGGTACTCTTTACATTTTTAATTTTTATTTGTTCATTGATAGCATATAGAATTACTACTTGTATCCTGTTACTTTGCTAAACTCACTTATTAGTTCTAGTAACATTGTTGTAAATTCTGTAGGATTTTAATTGTAGAAGGTTATGTCTGCAAAGACAGTTTTCTTTCTTTCCAGTCTGGAAAGACTTCTTCTTCTTCTTTTTTTTCCTTGCCTTATTGCATTGGCTAGAACCTTCAATTTCGCTGTTGAGTAGAAGTGGTGAGAATGATCATCCTTACCTATTTTTTTTAAAATTTTTTTTTTAACGTTTATTTACTTTTGAGACAGAGAGAGACAGAGCATGAATGGGGGAGGGTGAGAGAGAGAGAGGGAGACACAGAATCTGAAACAGGCTCCAGGCTCTGAGCTGTCAGCACAGAGCCCGACGCGGGGCTCGAACTCACGAACCGCGAGATCATGACCTGAGCCGAAGTCAGACGCTTAGCCGACTGAACCACCCAGGTGCCCCCTTTACCTATTTTTTGATTTTAAGAGGAAAGCAGTTGATTTTTCACCATCAAGTGTGATGCAAGGTAGATGTTTTAATCAGCTATTCATTTTTGGTTTTTTTGTGGATATCCTTTATCAAGGTGAGGAAATTCACTTTTTTGTTCCTAGCTTGCTGACGGTTTTATTAGTCTGTTGTTATGGGAAGAGGAGTTTTATTAGCCTGTTGTTATGTCTTGTTATAACAAAAACGTTACGGCATTTTTGGTGGTTTGGTTCAGTCTCAGTTTTGAGTAGATACTTTCCCCTGATCTCAGGAGTGGGGCTTTTTCAGTAACCTTGCCTCGATTTGAGGGGTAGAGGTGTTTTTGTTTTGTTCACTTCTTGTTTTGTTTATTTTACCTACCTGCAGTGGGCCTTCACCTGCTGCCTCAGGGCAACAGGATTTGCTTCCTTTCCCCAGCCTTACTTAATTTCTTTCATGTAGGGGAGATAGGCAAGAAGGATCTAGGTACTTTTCCCCCATGAACTCTTATTTCTTTCTCCCAAGTCTGCACCACAAGGCTGGATTTAGACTTCTCTGTCTCTTGCTTAGTCCTTAGTCTTTCTTTTGAGCCTCTGAAGTCTGTGGGAAAGATTCTGTGAGGGGGTGAGAGTTCACCTCGTTTCTGTGTTTGCTAAGGGTTCTGTCTTCTCGCAGTCCACATTTGGCCTTTAGCAATTTTTAAAACATTTTAACTGAGTTCTTCATACTGGCTTTTATGGTGTCCATTGTTTACTACAGCTAAGGAAGGATTCATGTTCCATCTCTTCTTGAGGACCCTGTCTTCTCTCCTTAGATTTTGGGTTAGTTGCTTGTCCCAACTTGCTTCTCTGATCTTGCTTCTCTGATGAGCTCAAGAAAATTTGTGATTGTGCACATTTTCCACCTTTGTTTGTTTGTGTTAAGATGGAAATGACATTCTCCATCTTTCTACATCATAATCAGTGTCCAGAAGTTCTGTTTATTTAAGGATGTGATTTTGACATGGGATTCTTTTGTTGATCAGAATACCATTTAAATCTGTCCTTTTCAATTTCTACCCCCCAAATTGTTATTTTTGTTTCTTCTTTCATTCATTCATTTTACCCAAACAAAAAAATTGTTTTTGATTCTGTGCTATATGTCCAGGCACTGTACTAAGTGTGGGGGGATACAGTGATGGACAAGGAGACGTAATTCCTTCTATAATGAACATACAGTGCAGTGGTAAAGACCAGACAACTAAAGAAGTAATTGTAATCAAATATAAGAGCTGTAACAGGAGTGGTGTATGGCAAAGGTCTAATCTAAAATGATTAAGTAAAGCTCTCAAGGAAACAATGAATAGAGGCCTAAAGATTACGTAGAAATTAGGCAAAGTTGGTTAGGCTGCAGGGAAGTAGACTAGGTAGAGGGAAGAGATTGTGTAGAGACTAAGATGAACCCTGCCCCCACCCCCCAAGCGAATAGTGTGGAGAGTTCAAGAATCTCGAAAGAAGTTTGATGTGGCTGTATGGCATATAAGGACAGAAGTGACAAAAGTTAAGAGAAACTCATTGGGAGCCAGGTTAAAGTGTCTTGTAAAGGGGCATTTGGGTGGCTTAGCCTGTTAAGCGTCCAACTCTTGTTTCAGTGCAGCTCACGATCTCTTGGTTCTTGGGATCAAGCCCCACTTAGTGCTCTGTGCTACAGTGTGGAGCCTGCTTGGGATTCTCTCTCTGCCCCTCTCCCATGTTCATACGCATATGTGCGCGCTCTCTCCCTCTCAGATATTAAAAGTCTTATAAGCCATGTTTAAAAATTGATTTTATCATAAGAATGATGGGGGGGGCATCTGAGTGGCTCAGTTGGTTAAGCATCTGACTTCAGCTCAGATCATCATCTCACAGCTTGTGGGTTCAAGTCCTGCATCGGGCTCTGTGCTCACAGCTCAGAGCCTGGAACCTGCTTCGGATTCTGCGTCTCCATCGCTCTCTGGACCCCTTCCCTGCTCACGTTCTGTGTCTCTCTCAAAAATAAACATTAAAGTTTTTTTTTTTTTTTATTAAAAAAAAATGATGGGAAGTCATTGAAAGGTTTTAGGGAGGGGGATGCCTGAGCAGCTAATTGTAAGGGTCATTCTTGATGCAAGGTGAAGAATGAATGGAAAGGAAGCAACACAGAGAGACTGGTTAAATGGGTTTTTATAATAGTCTAGGCATTTGTGTGAGTGAGTTTAACCTAGAGTATCTTCAGGGATGGGGAAAACCAGACAGATGAAAGAGATACTCAGGTGTAAAGATCAGTGGAACTTGTCAAGTGATTGAATATAGATAGAGAAGACTTTTGAGGTATATCCAGTAAAAGTCTTGGTATGTTTCTGCAGGACCTTCAGATTTTCTTTTTCCCTAAGAGAGAAAGCAGGAAGAAAAGATACTTGGTTTACTTTAATAAATACCACCATTCATGGCCCATGATTCAAAATTCATTGAGGTTGTGGGTGGAAGTCAGTCAGAAAAGAAGAAAAGGAGAAAAGGAAACAATGTGTAAGCTGTGGTGAATAAAGTTAGTTCTTTTCCCCCCGATTGTTTTTGAGAATTGAGAAAACCAGAAGACAGTTTGATTTCTTCACTGTTAATGTTTAGCCTGTTGGCACATAAACAAATAAAATCTGCAAACTGGCTTCCTTGCTCTTTTGGAACAAAAATAGTGTATAATCGATCTTCTGAAAGAGCTGTTCATGCAGAGAGAAATTTACTATATTTAATCACGTAATTTCCTTGTTTTTCCCAGATGTTTTTACTCAACATTTAGTGTGGTAAATACTACAAAAACCTTTAGAACTAGCATTAGAGAGGTCAAGTCTTCTAAGACTCCAGTGTCACCAAGGTAGTGACCTTTACTACCAACAGTTGTGGCAAATTTTATACAGAACACGGTGGATGCCAACAGTGTTTTCATGGTATTGGAGCAGCAAAGTCTTAAGTTTTAGAAAAGGGAAAGTTAGTGATAAACAGCCCCTGTATGATTCAAGATTTCACTGGTTAGGATAGGAAGGTATGTGTAGAGCTCATGAAGGTAAACAATTTTCCTTATTTTACTTCTCAGAATGATGAAGTTAAAAATAATATGGTGTGTTATCACAATGTTAATAGGCAGTGGGATTCAGAAAATTCAGAGCTGTTTTGATGAGGATATGCTATGGGGTGCAGAGTTTTGAGCAGTTATTTCAGTGCTTGAATATCAGTCAAAGCAAGGTTTCAATTCTAGCTCCAATACTTACTAGCTAGATGTGCAACCTTAAGTCTTAGTGGCTTTATTTGTGAAATGGTAATAGTTGTACATACCTCAAGAACTTGTTTATGATTGTTAAATGAGATAATGTATATCAACACTTAGCATAGTACTTCATTCATTGACTTCTTTTGTGCAGCACAAATTTAAATTATGTTGCCATGTATAGTTCTTTAAACCCAACATATTAGAAGGTTTTTGTAATCTCAGAAACATTCATAGTCTTAGTGCTTTTTAGTGTTTCTCATAATTGGAATAATCCGTATGTTAACTGTAAAAATGAGTAATACTTACAAAATAGAGGGCATCATTTCTTTGATGGTGGTAGTAGTACATTGTGGTATGCAGGAATGAACTGGGTTTGGAGGATAGGCCTTTAACCTGGCTCTGGTTTAATTTTGCTCTCACTGTTAGTTTGCATATAAGATCTCTTTCTGTAAATAGAAATGTGCATGTGTCATATACAAGTTAAGAAAGGTGAAAGGTCTGTTCAGTAGGAAATTAGCTAATGAATTGAATTTAAAAATAGCACAATGATAAAGAATTCTTAACTTTCATTGAGAGTACACATACTTTCACGTATTCAGAGTCTCAAATTAAGGAGAAACATCCAGATTAGTACTACTTTGTGTTAGGAACATTTATTGTTCTATGCATTTATTTACCTATCATTTATTGAATGCCATCCATTGCCAGGAATGGTGCTGGGCACTGAGGATCTAACATTGATAAGGCTTTTCTTGGTTTCAAGGAGCTCAAAGTATCATTGAGAGTCAGGTGCGCTAATAATAGTTTGGTATGGCAGCAGGGAGCAGAAAATACCTACCCCACATTTACTCAGGGAATGTTTATTGAAATTTGCAACGTGCAGCAGGCATTCAGAGAGATCATTTAGGGCTGCATCTTAAAAAGAACAGTCATCCTTGGCAAGTAGATCTTCAAAGGGTAATGGAGAGTCTTGGATTTGGACTCCCTGTAGAATAGGCACAGTGTAATTTCAGACAAGGCTAGACCCCTGACAACTTCCTGGTCAGCTTTGTCGACCCACTGGTGCTCCTCTGACTTTTCACTTCCATGACTCAATTTTGTTTTTTGGAGCAGCTTTTGAAATAGTGAAAGGAGGTAGTTAAGGCTTCTGATCTCCTAGACATCAGCTAATCGATGCAGTTATCCCTAATGATTTTTTTTTTCCCCAGGGACTTGTCAAAGATATTAAAGTGGAGGGTACTAAACACACTGGGTTTTTTATATTGTCATAAGGCAGCAAAGCATATTGCCAAGAGAGTTAGGAGCACACACACTGGAGTCAGATAATCTACATTAGAATCAGCCACATTCTAGTTCTTTGGCCTTCGATATATTAATTAACATCCCCTTGGCTAGGTTTTCTCATCTGTAAATTTGGATTTGTAATAATACTGCTTTGTAAGGTTTTTGGGAGGGTTGAGTGAGGATGTTACTATTATGCCTATCGTCAAATAAGCAAATAATATCTGATCAGGGGCCAAAATAGGCATCATAAAGTTCACATATTAAAGTTCGTACACTTTGCTCAAATAAGAGGCATCTCCGATCCTTACTTACAGCTTTTATTCTTATTTTTTTTTTTTTTTTAATTTTTTTTTTCAACGTTTTTTATTTATTTTTGGGACAGAGAGAGACAGAGCATGAACGGGGGAGGGGCAGAGAGAGAGAGGGAGACACAGAATCGGAAACAGGCTCCAGGCTCCGAGCCATCAGCCCAGAGCCTGACGCGGGGCTCGAACTCACGGACCGCGAGATCGTGACCTGGCTGAAGTCGGACGCTTAACCGACTGCGCCACCCAGGCGCCCCTTTTATTCTTATTTTGTATATACTTTGAACAATGGAATTTACAGCACTCATTATATTGAAAGAAAGAAAAATGCTTAGAGTGGCAAGAAGTGACAGGTGGAGAAGAGACAGAAACAATAAAAACAGGTGTACTGTACTAAAAAACAGTTATCTGGAGGTCACAATATAGTTGTGTTGTGTGTGGGCTGAGAACAGCCTTTCACAATGAATAAGGCCTTTCTGTGTTACTTTATATATACACGGCCAGTTTAGCAGTTTAGATAATGCTTTCCATTAATGAATCTGTTTCCTGTATACCTTTGAGTAAGGTCTATGTAAGGTGCCCTGAATGAGTGTCTACTTGGTTGGAAACTTACTTTTTCAGTCCAGGTGTGTTAAAAGAAGGTGTAGAGTAATCGCTTCAACTATAGGTACTAATGTCACAAATTACTGTCTTTATTCTGTTAATTTGAAATGTAACCTATATTTTGTAAGCCCGGTATTCAAACCAGAAGTGAGAATAAACCTTCAAGTGGATGTAGGAATTATTTTGTGTTTTCAAGTATAAAATATGTCATTGTATTAACTAGTGCAAGTGCATTTACGGAAGGATGCGTTAAGAAAACTACAGCAGCAGCAGTTGTGGTTCATTAGCAGATTTTATAGTTTTTAAATATGAAACCATTTCTCTGCTGTCCAAGTATAATTTTTTATGTTATTATATCACACACAAGTGTCTCTGTGTTGTGTTTAGGTCAAGCATATTTTAAAGTGAATCTCTTTTGCAGAAGGACATTTCTTGGTTTTTCATTTGTGGAAATGTGCTCAACCATGGAAATAGAGGACCTTAAAGGTGTGGAAAGATTAGGTATAGTCCCAATTTTATTATTTTGCTAAACACCTGTAAGGTGGTATAACCTTCTGATGTTTTACTCATGTTTTACTTTCCGTTTTAGCTTGCTCTACAACAAAAAATCCCCATCATTTGACATAGAGAATGTTTTCTGTGCCTGCTGTGAAAATTTCTGACATGATTATGCTGTTTAGAATAGTATTCTACAAATTCAGTCAGTAAAACAACTTAGTGAATAAATTGATTTTAAGTTATAAGAATCTAAATTTTCTTCATTAAGGTAAAATAAAATAGATTAAAAAAATAAGATCAGTGCAAATAGTAAAGATATTAATATGGGACTTTTTGTCAGTCTCATCTATGTATGTGAATCTGTACTGTGTCATGATGTGAAAGGTCTTGAACTGGAGTACAGGAAAAAATTTGAAGAAAACTGGCTTAGCAAGTCTAACAGGAATCTGTGCTCATAGCAGATAAGTCTCATTCACAACGCTTTTTAAAAACTTTTAGGTCTAGAAAAATATGCAGCAGTATGTTAATAGTGACTATTTAAGGTGAGGATACAGCTTTTTTATTTGTAGGTTTATTTTATAATGCTTTTGCATTAAGGAAAATACAAAAAAACACCTTACTTTTTTAGTTAGCTTTATACTTTATTAAATATTTTCTTAAAATGAGATTTTCTTCTATCACAGACCTTTGAGCCATCTATTATCTTCAAAAAAGTAACCTGTTTAAAGAAATCCCCCTTTTTTTTTCTTTTACTTAGAGACTTCATTCTGCAGATAGTAGCCCAGAGTGACCTAGATAAAGAACTTTGTAATCTAGTTTTGTTATCAGAACACTGAACACTCTATAAAAGTTTATAAATGAATACTAACTGCTACATTCCCAAAATCATCATCCAGTGCTGCAAAGTTATATATGCCCATTGCTGAAAAAGTAGAATTTATATGTTTGTGACTGAATTCAAATGACTGAAGAACTGATTTTGTACAGACTTGAATGAATCCTGAACTTTGCTAAGGTACAGGTAACTTTTTTTGTTTTTACTTCATTGCTGAACTTTTATTTATTTTTAAATTTTATTTAAATCCAAGTTAGTTAACATACAGTGTAATAATGATTTCAGGAGTAGAATTAAGTGATTCATCACTTACCTATAACACCCAGTGTTCATCCCAACAAGTGTTCTTCTTAATGCCCATCGCCTTTCTGGTCCATCCCCCACCCAGCACCCTTCCAGCAACCCTCAGTTTGTTCCCTGTATTTAAGAGTCTCTTATGGTTTGTGTCCCTCTCTCTTTTTATCTTATTTTTCCTTCCCTTCCCCTATGTTCATCTGTTTTGTTCTTAAATGCCACAAGAGTGAAGTATTTTATCTTTCTCTGGCTTATTTCGCTTAGCATAATACACTCTGGTTCCATCCATGTTGTTGCAAATAATAAGATTTCATTCTTTTTCATCATCAATTCATATTCCATTGTGTGTGTGTGTTTGTGTGTGTGTGTGTATAATGTATATATATAGTACATATATATACATAATATGTGTATATAAGTATAAGATATATGTATTATATTTTTATACCACTTCTTTATCCATTTGTCAGTTGATGGACATTTGGGCTCTTTCCATAATTTGGCTATTGTTGATAGTGCTGCTGTAAACATTGGGGTGCATGTGCCCCTTTGAATCAGCATTTTTGTATCCCTTGGATAAATTCTAGTAGTGCAGTTGCTGGGTTGTGGGGTAGTTCTATTTTCAATTTTTTGAGGAACCTCCATACTGTTTTCCAGAGTGGCTGCACCAGTTTGCATTACCATCAATGGTGCAAAAGTGTTCCCCTTTCTCCACATCCTCACCAACATCTGTTGTTTCCTGAGTTGTTAATTTTAGCCATTCTGACAGGTGTGAGGTGGTATCTCACTGTGGTTTTGATTTGTATTTCCCTGATGATGAGTGATGTTGAGCATTTTTTCATGTGTCGGCTGGCCATCTGGATGTCTTCTTTCAAAAACTGTTTATGTCTTTTGCCTATTTCTTCCCTGAATTATTTGTTTTTTGGGTGTTGAATTTGATTAGTTCTTTATAGATTTGGTACAAGTAACTTTTAGGAAAGATGTTGAATATGTGAACTTGATCTTTGTAGAAATACCGAGGCTCAAGGTATCTTAACTATCCTGAGGTGAATAATTGAGCACTTCAGAATATCACATTCTACTTAACACTACCCTTGTGTTTCTAACAATGACAGAAGAAGTATTGATAGATTTTCTAATCTTATAGTTGCTAATTTTTTGCTCCAGAATTTGAAAATTATTGTAAATGTGGCTTTACTACAATTGACTACCCATCCTGCTCACCATAATTGGTTTCTCCTTTCCTGTTGTTGGATCATTGTTTCTTACCTTGTATTTGTGTTCCCTAACCCATTCCAGAAGGTATTTATCTCTTCAACTCAACTGAAACCTTTGCAGTGTCACCAACAACCTCTTTCCTGCCAAGTCCAGTTGAAGATTCTCAGTTCTTCCTACTTGACCTTTCAGCATTTAATACAGATGACTGTTCTTGCCTTTTAAAATATTTTCTTCGCTTGGTTTCTGGGATACTACATGCTTCTGTTCTTCCTGTTTTCTTCTTCATTCTCCTTTGCTGGCCACATCTCCTCTTCCTGACATCTAAAGGTTGTAGATGGTTCAATCCCTCTGGCCTCTTTCTCTGTTACCGCCTAGGTGGTCTTACTCTGTTCCTTGGCTTGAATCTTTATGATGATGACTCCTAAAATTTTATCTCCCAATTCTTGCACCTCCCTGAGCTTTAGACTTGTATTTCTGATTGCTTCCTTAGCAACTGCACAAGATGTCCAACAAGTGTTCAAATTTAAAATGCCCAAATCACAACTCTTGATTCCTCTTTTCCTGTTTCCTTCCCCCAGTCTTCCCTATCTTAGTAAATGTAACTGTCTTCATCCAGGTTGATGAGACCAAAACTCTCCCAAGTGACTCCTCTTCCCTTCACGTCCCATATAGTTATCCCACCAAGTTTTTGTTAGCTTTGCCTTCAGTGTATATCATTAATCTGGCTACTCTTGTGACCTCCTCTTGAAGTAGACATGCTGCATACCTCATAGTTCTTAGACTTCTTTTAAAAAAATTTTTTTTCAATGTTTATTTTTGAGAGCGAGCGAGAGAGAACGAGAACGAGCAGGGGAGGAGCAGAGAGAGAGGGAGACACAGAATCTGAAACAGGCTCCAGGCTCTGAGCTGTTAGTACACAGCCCAACGCGGGGCTCGAACTCACAAACCGTGAGATCATGACCTGAGCCAAAGCCAGACGCTCAACCGACTGACCCACCCAGTTGCCCAGGTTCTTAGACTTCTTTACAGATTTTCCTTCTTCTGCTCTTACCGTTTGTAGGCAGTTGGCTCACCTTTTTCCCAGAATGATCTTTAGCAAAGTTAAGTCAGGTCATGTCCTCTTGCTGAAACCTTCTAGTGATTTCTCAAAATATTCAAAATAAATTCCACATTCCCTTGGCCTGCAGGCCCATACTTGTTCTGGCCCTTAGCTGTCTCATAGTGCCCCTTCTTAACCCTGTTGTTACCAAACCTGTTTTCCTGTTATTCCTTGAATGTTTCAGGCTTGTCTTGCCGTAGAGCTTTTTGCACTTGCTCTTCTTTTTCCTAACATTCTCTTTTCCCCGGGTAATTTGTGTGACTCAGTTCACCTCAGGTATTGACTCCTCAGAGTGGTACCCCCTGCTTTACCGTATAGTTTTCTCTTCTAAAATAGCAACACACCCCATCACTCTGTGTCTCTGTCCCTGCTTCATATTACTTCATCACATTTATCGCTATCAGACATTATGTGTTGAAATGTTTATTTTTTGTCTCCATCATTACAGTGTAAGGTCCATGAGGCCAAAGACTTTGCTTTGTTTCATTGTTGTGTTCTCAGTGCCTACGATGGGACTCGGTACATAATAGTGTTCAGTAAATGTTTGTGGAGTGAATAAATGAATGGAGCCCCAATTCATTTGGGGAGGTTAGGGGTGTATCATCTGTTGAGAAGTCTCACTTGTCATGATTGAACCAGGTATTTATTTAGAGTCAGATGTAGTGCTGTAGCATTGTAGATACAAAGATAAAAAGATACTAACCCTACACTGAAGGAACTTACTGTTCAGAAGAGAGCCAGATATGCAAACACAAAACTGTAAAGCAATATGATAATTGTTTTAATGAAGGTATATGTAAAGGTATATAGTGGGAACTTACGGATAGTACCAGAGCATATCAGGGAGAGTCAGTGACAAAGTTACAGAGGAGGTAACCTTTAAGGTGAGAGTTGAAGGACAGGTAGGAGGCCATCAGGCAAGCATCTAACAGAGATGTAAGTCACAGAGGTGTGGGAAGGCAGCTGGGCATGATTCTGGTACTGCTAGGAGTTGGAACTGATGAAATAACAAAGTCTGAAATTAGGAGTGGCTGGAGATGAAATTCGGCACATAGGTAGTTTTAGGGGTGGCAGGAGAGTTAGATCACCTAGGGCCAAATACGCTATGCAAGATACTTTAAAGTTTGTGATAAAGAACCACTGAGGAATTTTGAACAAGGAAATGACCAAGTCTAATTTGTGTTTTAGAAAATTACTGGAAGCAGCGTAGAAGTAGAATGAACAGGGCTTGGTAATTGATTGAAATGTCAGGAATAATGACTTCCAGGTTGCTGGTGTGAACAACTGGGTTGACAGTGATACCATTCCCCCAGCTGTGAAACTGGGGAGGGAAGAGCAGTGAATCTGAGAGGATGGCTAGAATTTAAAAGTACAGTATATAATAATTTTAGTGCTCAGGAGTCTGTTAGTTTACTTGTGTCACTTAATATATTTTGTATATTACATTTAATTATGAACGTTATTAAACTTCTAAGATATTTTTTATTTCTTACAAATGGACATATATGATGCTGAACTGAAGGATGTTGGCATCTCTTAGTTTTGCCAGTTTGCAAGTAGACCAAAGAGAATAAGAATGCTCTTGACAGAATAGTAAAACAAAGGAAGTTGTTTTATTAATATGCAAAGAAATGATTCAAAATGTAGGCCCTTGACAGTTTTAAACATACATGAAAAAATGCTCTTAAATTTGAGTTGAGGATAACTTTTACTACAGTTATGTTTTTTAATCAGTTTTATTTTCTGATTTATGAAATATAAGTAGACTTTACTTATTTTGATGCTTTTTTTTTAATCATCATGAACTTACAAAACATTAAAGTGTTTTTGTCTGTGTCAGAGATAAGCTTATCTACACATTTATATTTTAGTTGATTTCTTGGTTTAGTATATTTCCTTGTTGTTGAAAGTGGAAAATTCTGGAACAGGCAAGATATAAGAGGAAAAGCACACTGTGTTTGTTCTTGTGGTGTTAAGGATATGGCAAAATCTTAGCCGAGTGCTATCACATTACATATGTATCATAGACCACAAATGGGAGCCACATATGTAATTTTAAATTCTCTGATAGTGGCATTTAAGACTACAAAAACAGATGAAATTAACGTTTTTTATTTAACCCATTGTATTCAAAATAGTATCACTTCAACATATATAAATTTAAAAATATTAATGAGACATTTTATTTTTGTTTGTCTATTTATTTATATTTTTGGTGTACCGGGTCTTTGAAATCCAGGGTTTATTTTACATGCACAGCACATCTCAGTTTAGTCTGGTCACTTTTCAAATGCTCAATAGCTACATGTCGCTGGTGGCTATGTATTGAATGGTGTTGTTCTAGATCATTCCTAGACCAAAAGGTAGAAGTTACTCAGCATTTTGCAACATTTGAGGGTATCTTTCCAACATCAAGTAATTTATGTACTATGTGTTTTATTTATTATACTGTCAGGTATATTAAAGAGGCCGCTCTTTTCTCCATGCATCATTTTCCTACTTACAGTACTTTTGTCCAATAAAGGTCTGTTTATCAATTTTCATTGCCTTTTCTTTCTCCTACAGCAATTTATGGTACTGACCTCTTATACAAAAATGATAGCATATCGTTAAATTTTAGGGATTTTGTTTTTAATTACAAAAAATACTACATTTATTGTAACAAACTTCAAACAATACAGAGTATATGTATAAAAAGATAGTTAAGTAATCCCTAATTCTTTTTCATCTTTCATTTTCTATTCTCTGAGGTGTAAACCACTGTTTTCAAAGGACGATATCCTATCTGTTCTTAGGAATATACATTTATGAGAAATTCTTAAAGTGAGGAAACTGATACTTGGGAAATACCTCTTAAAGTGGACCTATTTAAAATGAAGACTAAAGCTTCTTAGTAATAAATAAAAGATTTGTTTGGGACAATTTTCTGAAATAAAAACATTTATTTTACCACATATTTAGTAAAATTTGGGTTTTAATTATGGCTGTGCTAATTCTCAATTAAGAAGGAATGATACATTGGTACAATTTTTCCACTAAAATTGTGTGATAGTCTGATAGCATCCTTCACTTTGTTTGACTTTCTTAGTATTTATCATACAGACTAGACTAGTGCATCAGTTTTAGGAAAACTATTGAGAGCTTTAGCAGTTTCTCAAGGGATTTTTCGTAATCCTTTGACGTTTCCTTTCTTGTTTTTTATTCTGTCATCATCCTTGATGCATTCCGTTTTTCAGTTGTTACTGGTTTGATTCAGCCAGATCTACATTCCCCAAGGGTTTTGCTGTGGAATGAGTACTTCCTTCAGCATTATTTTCATAGACTTCCTGAAATCCTACACTCTTTTCAAGATTTGTATTTTCACTTTACAATTGAGTTGCATTGTGTTTAGTTTGTATTTTTGGGTGTTTAAAACATTAGACTGTTAGTAAGAGGTAGATAGGCAAAACCAGGATACATAGTTGCAGTAGTTGTTAGTGTTAAGTAGAAATGGATCTTATAGGTGGTCAAGGCACATTTGAATATTATTTTATTATAAGGGCTTTTGATTCTCTCTGCAAACTTGTAACTTAAGGAACTGAACTGCCTGTTTAAATAATAGCTTTTATTGAGACTTTACCATGACTGGAAAATTTGTATTCATGTATCATTTTATTTAACCTGTTCAGTGTGCCTATGAAATAAGCCTGTTATTATAATACCTCATTTTATGCTTTGAGTAAACTGAGGCTTACAATGGTAACTTTTGCCCCAGTAAAGTTATTTGTCTAATAAGGTAAGGGCTAATCAAGTGTGGAGCTGGGATTCTAACCCAGGAAACCAGCCCATATTGACTGCTCACTCATGTACACGCACACACACACACACACACACACACACGTGCAAAAAAAAAAAAAAGAGGATTGAATTGTAATTTTCTTTTTTTAACTTAGTATTATGTTTTGGATATAGATTCATTGTATGGATGGGCCATAATTTCAAGGAATTACCCCTGTTTAGATTGTTTGCAGTTTTTGTTTATTTTTTATTTTGCTAATGTTGCTGTTCTTGATAACTAAGAAGCTTAGATTATAATAACCGTGTGGGAAATAGAGGAGAGGAGGCATTGGGCCTGGGAGAGATGAGCTAGAAACTGGGTTCACTTCCTAAAGCCTTAACTTCACAGAGTTGTATCCCACTCAGAGGATGTACTAGGAAAAAAATTACTCAGTGTTACAGAAAGAAAATAAGGAAGCTTGTCTATTTTCACCTGGGTTCTGAGTGAAGGGAAAAAGTGTTCTGAGATTTTGTAGCTACTGTTTTACCTCCATGTGGTTTGTGTTTCATACATAGAATTTTACTGAACAGTCCAGAAAAATCCAACTCTTAAAAATAGACATTAATGTAGAACCAGTTCATAAAAGAACACTTACAGTCTGGCTGAATGAAATTCCCACAGATAAAGCCCCACTGAGGTTGAGCTCACCACCCACCCAAAATTACCAAAAGAAGAAGAAGAAGAAGAAGAATCATGCCAAGACACATCAGAATTAAATCCTCAAGAATTTCAGAAAGTAGAACTATTACATAATAAATATTTAATATTATAATAAAAATTGAAGTATAAAACTATTACAAAAGTAAATGCCACAATTGTAATAATAAACATTAAAAAATAAAATGGAAATGTTAAAAATGATTAAAGGTAAAAAGAAAACAAGTATCAGAACAGTATCAACACAACTATTAAAAAAGCATAAGACCAGGGAGATCAGGGGAGGGTGGGGATAAATAGGACTTATATAATAAAACCTTAGTCATTAAAATGTAAAAACTGATAGGATAGGATAAAATGCAGAATATGCAAATTTGAAGAGAAAACTAGTGATGTGGAAGGTGAATCTGAAGGTATTGCCCTGAATGAATAGAATTGGTAAAAGACTCAGAGATAAAATACTCAAATTCAAGAAGCACAGTGGTGTTCTAGTAGAAAAATAATACTAAACATGCACTTAAAACACATAGTAGACACTTGAACACCAGGTACCTAAGAGAATATCAAGAGAATCACCAGAGAAGAAAGAGATTACCTACAAAGCAATGACAGACTGACAACAGATTTCCTAACAGTAACAACAGAAGTCAAATCTATTAAAGGATGGGAGCAGTGGAAAGATATTTTCAGACAAAAACTACAAGTACATATGGAAGATAGTGTGAAATGAAAACACCTGTACAGTTGTTTAGGAGACAGATACAAATAATAGTTAACTTTAGGTATTGAGAGAAGCACTCATGTTAAAATGCTAACAGACTAGAAATAAGAGTATGGAGCCTTTTGAGCAGTAGGGAAACAAACAAACAAACAACTTGGTCAATCTTAAAGTAGGGAAATAAGAAAACTACAAAAGTAGGATAAATGGAAAGGAAGCACAAAATAAAAAGGTAGAAGTACTTCCAGATATATCTATAATTGTAATAAATATAAATGCACTAAATTTGACAATTAAAAGACTGACATTGACAGAATAGGTAAAGAATACACAGTTCAGTTGTATGCTGTTTGCAAGAGATGCGTCTAAAGCATGGTAACAAGTTGAAAGTAAAAGGACAAGAAATGAAAGCTGCCATAGTTAAATTACTTTTAGACAACATAGACTCTAGCACCCCGGCCCCCAAATTCAGCAAGAGAAGAGATTGCTGCATAATGGTGAAGAGTAACAGTTTATCAGGAAAATAGAATAATTTTCAATTTAAGTATCAGGTAACATCAAAAAATGATATAAAAGTATAAAAATTAATATACAGACTCAAACCAATAATTCCACAAATATAGGTATTTCACAAATACACTCCAATGATTAATTAAGCAAACAGACAATAAGATATGATTTGAACAATACTTTAATAAACATGATTTAATGAACACACACACATGTAACACCCATGATTAATTAAGCAGACAAACAATAAGTAAGGTTATCATTTGAGTATGTGTGTAATCACTGTTAACATTACAAAAAGGAGACAATCAGACATTATAGCTCTCTGATGTGATGTAATAGGAAGCGCATAGTTGGATTTAGACATATTCTTGCTATAAAAAAAATTAAACCCAAATCCTATCAAGCCTCTAGATCACCACTTTTTAGGAAGTACAGAGACTATTTATAAGAGTTTATTGGACAATACTACAAGAATGCAGTCAGCAAACTCCACAGAATGTGAGAAATTCTATAGGACAAATAACCAAGTTTCTTTAACAAATGAATGGCAAGATAGGAAAACATAAACAGTTTGATTAACATCTATAAATTAAAAGACCAGTGTGTAGATCTTTTGGGATCCTGATTTTAACAAATCAAGTGTTCAAAAAAACAAAAAACAAAAAACAAAAAACAAAAACAGTTGGCCTCAGAAGTTGAGCACTGGATATATAATGATTTAAGGAATTATTTCTCTCTCTTTTTTTAAGTTGTGTATGGTTTTGTTAAAAAAAAAAAGAAGTCAGTCTTCTAAAGACAGATACTGAGGTACTTAAGGATAGAATGAAATAATATTTGGGACTTTAAAATAATCCAGTGAGGGTGGGAATATATGCACAGATAACATGAAGAAACAGTGGCTCTGATTTGAAGCTGAGTAATGGGTATTTGAGAGTCATTATAAATATTTTCTAATACGTGCTTGAAAATTTTTGTCATGCAACAGTAATAACAGCAACAACAAAAACTTTAGAATATAGCTAATTAAGTCACTAGCTCAGGAAGTTAATAAAAAAAAAATGGCATTATCCTAAAGAAAATTGAAGAGATTGAGATGAGAGATGAAGGCAGAAATTAATGATATGGAAATGATACAGAGAAGATCCTCTTCCTGTTTATTAACATACATTAGTTGTGCCTTGCCTTCTTCCCAAAGGATTTTGAGATCCCAAAAGGGATAGAGAAATAAATGTTACCAGACATCTGGGATGGATTAATCATTCATTGTATTTGTACACCAGACTTAATTCTGTGTTTTCTGGAAAAGAGCAGAAAGGGACATATTTGCTATACCTGATAAAGGGACTGTGTAACTTTGAGAGACATGCTGTTTTCCCTTCTATTTTATACATGGGAGATGGGATAAGATGGTAATTACTTTCAACTTTGGTTTGCAAAAGTTAGAAAATGTTTTGCAAGTGGACATTTCCTGTATCCACCAGCTGTGAAAATCAAGATTTTTAACTTAGAAAATCTAATCTTAGCTTTTGTAGTGAGTGAAGATACATAGTTTACTTTTGCTTTCAGAAAAATGCTGAGGATTTACCGGTAAACGTGAGGGAACTTGCAGAGTTGGAAGATCATTTTGCAACCATTATACTAAAGATTGGGTCAGATTAGACTTGTTAGTGGATGCTAAATCTAGGGGAAATTTTGATGAGGAGTAGGATATTTGTATGCTCTTGAAGTGTTACTCCACAGACTGCTTTTAGTTGCAAGGGAGAAAATACACAGTAATTATACAGTAGAGAAATTGGACAGTACCTTGACCAGGTACTCAAAGCTAAAGTCACCATTGAAGGACAGATGGGAATCATGTGCCTCCAGATGTGAGGCTCTGAGAAGGACACATGACCATCTATGTACTATTCTGGCCGAGAATGTATAACCTCAATCCAATCATGAGGAAACACCAGATATTTCCTAACTGGGGGGTGTTCTGTTAAAAAAAGGGTGGGAGAAGGAACAGTGTTCCAAATTGTCAATGTCCTAAAAGACAATGAAAGTCTGTGAAAGCATTCTAGAAGGTAGGAGGCTAAAGAGACGTAACTAAATGCAGTACCTGATTGTAAACCGGATCCAGTATTGGAGACGGAAATATACTAAAAGGTCTTTAGTGGGTCAGCTGACAAAATTGGGATATGTATGTTTGATTTGATAAAAGTATCCATGTTAAATTTGCTGACATGATAACTGTATTAAAATTATCAAAGAAAATATGCCAATTTATAGGAAATATACTCTGAAGTATTTAGGGATAAAGGGCCATGATGTCTGTAATTTGCCCTCAAAAGGTTTAGAACAAATATTTGTGTGTGTGTGTGTGTAAAGAGTGGAAACGTGTACGATTGCAAATGATAAAACAAATGGAGTAAAAATAACAAATCTGGGTAAAGGATTGCAGGGTGCTGTTTGTAGTATTTTTGCTTTTGTAACTTACCTGTAAATTTGAAATTATTTCCAAGTAAAAAGACCAGATATATGCTGTTGTTATGATGCATTCTAATGAACAAAGTGGTAGTGCTTAATTTGTTCTTGAAGAATGAACAGTTAACATGCCCATTAGGCAGTTTCTCTCAAATATCCTCTGTCTCTAGTGAGCCATTGGTAAGTACTGGATCAAATCAGTTCATGGTTGAATTATCCAGTGAGTGCCTTAAGTGCCAGTATTCTCTATTGTTGATTGAAGAAGGATCCATATGTTTTATATACCGAATGTGGGCCAACAGCATTAAAATTCTGTTATAAAAATTGTAAAAGCTTGATTTGTTCTATGCTAGTTTACCTATCATGAAGATGGGACAGAGAGGTACTTAGAGGAAGTTACTGATTATTTTCTCTCAAGAAATATTTGAAACTTTAGAAGCAGTTGGACAGGTTCTCACAAATGATCCTAGTCTTCAGAAGTATAGGATAGAAAAAAATGATTTGGCCTAAAATATTTGAAAGGTGTATATTAGCAGTTAACTGCCCACCATCATAAAGGAATCTTAAGTTTTTGTCTCCTTCAGAAAATATAATTTTCTACAATATAATTGCATGCTGATGACCATTCCAGAATAAATTGCAAAGTACACCCCAAATAACCTGCCTGTTAAGAAGAAAACTGGACCAATAAAAAGCATTTAGAACATTGTAAAAAAGTTAAAACCATATTAAAGAGCGAAAGAAAACATCAAGTGCTATTAGTAAATATCTGGGTGGGAATTTTTTAATCTAAGACAGATTTAAAAACTTGTGTATGCCCGGCATCCCTTCTCCCCTTGTTAAAGGCCTTTCTTGCCTACAGTTGCAAAAAAAAGTTCACAAAAAACATAACAGGGCTTTAAACTGATTTGATATTATCTTAAAGGTCCACAAGATGGGGATGCTCCTCTTTTTTTCTATGTCTGTGAGAAATTATGAAAGAATTGTTCTAGCCAGTGGTGTATTGGAGAATCTCATACTGGTCTGAGAGCTGATTGTTAAAGTTTTAGGAATTTTGCAAACTGGTAACACAGCCATCATTAAGAATTAAATTACATAGCTTATTATTAAATAAATGGCATTAAAAAAGGTAATCAATATTTAAAATTCACTTCCTAATTATTTTACTATGATTTATGTTCTTGAAGTTATTTATGAATATCGAACCTTTAGGTTGAGCTACTGTATCATGGCGTGTTACTGCGTGTCTTTCCCCAATTCCATTTTCAGTGAAGTTACATCGATAGCTTGGAATTAGCTACGGTAGGAATATTTACATCACAGAGTTAAGCAAATGCCATAAATTGGGGCTTGATTTATTGTTTATTGCTTGTCTATATGTAAAGTGATGGAGAAAATGCTAATAATGCAAACTTAAAGTGTCAGGTCTTTATCTATTACATTGTACATAGCTCAAAAATTGAGAATATATTTTGCATTTCAGAAATGATTATTCACTTCAGCAAAGAAGTTACTCACATTGTTGACATCATTGATGCGAGTGAAAATATCAACCAGTCCTCTGAATTACAGTGGAAAGCTGGTTGCTAAACATTTACCAGCACGTTGCTGGTCATAGCCTAATTGAGTTTGGTGTTCCGGTAAGAAGTGGGTGGTATAAATTTCTTATACTGTTTTCAGCTTTAGGAAATCGTATCATGACATGTGGGCATTAACTTAAAAAAGGAAAATTATGTTTTAAAAGTCATTAGCAGTAGCACATAATAATTTTAAATTTGAAGCCTTTGATACATATCTATTGTGGAAGAGAAAAATAGAATCATAGAATTTCAAGTCTGAAGAATACTTAAATCCTGACTTACCTACAGATAGAAATTCTTTCTCTAGTGTATCAGTCAGTCATCCAGACTGTAGAGACAGAGCTCATTACCTGATTAATAGTGTTGGAAAGTTCTATATATGGAGCTAAACTTTGTTTTTCTTTAATTTCTACCAATTGGTTCTGGTACTGACTTCTGGAGAAGCATAGAATCATAGAAGAGAACATTTATCTCTTCTGTAGAGCAACCAGCTCTTCAGGTTTAAAGGTAGTTTGGATGTTTTCAGTTAGACCTCTTTAGCCAAGAAGTAACCTTTAATTCCTTTAACCATATTTTGTGTGGTATATTTTCTGAGCTGGACAATCTAAGATTGTGTTGCTTTTGTAAACATCCACATCAGTACCTTTTGAGGTTTATTGACTTTACAGATGAAATTTAGTTCTTTTTTTGTGCAATTACACACAAATCAGTTGTTCTGTGGTGTTTGATTTTTTAATCAAAGCAGATCTTTGTATTTATTCGTATTACTTCAGCACAGCATTCCAGATTGGAGAAATGATACTAAATTGTAATTTTATCATTTGGGGCATTTATTAACCATACTGATTTTATATCAGTTGCAGATTTGATAAGCACTCATTGTTTATTGTTTATATTCAAATTATTGTTTAAAATGTTGAATTTCAAAGGCCTGTGGGGACACAGATTATCTTTAAATAATCCTCTCTAAATTCATTTCTGCCTATTACTACTTTTTGCTGCAAGTCCACCTTCTAGTTCTATTAAGTAGCCCACATTTTCCATCTTATAATGCAAGAGTTCATCATGACATATGTTGTCAGATGCTTTGTTAACTGAGATCAAGATACACTGTCTATGGGCTCCCAGTGAAATACACGTTAGTACTTCTGTCTTTGTAAAGTAGGCATTTTTGAAAAATCCTGGCATGTCTAAATGTTAAGGGCCTATTCGTCCACAATTGGAAAGCTAGAAAGAAAATCTACCATGAGTTGTAGGTTAGATGATAATTAAGACCTCAAAAGAGAAAAGGAATGAGAGGATTTATGGGAACATTTGATGCTCAGGGCCACGGTAAATACCTGGGCTGAAAAGAAAACAGCCTGTGCCATGAGAGCAGAGCTTCTTCACTGAGAAGGTATTCTGGAGCAGGTGAGAATTGAGGGACCTGGAAATAGTTTCTCTAGTATTATCTATTTTCTTTGTAATGTGTGTGGTAAAATCTTAACAGTGAATGCTTCTGAGTGTATATGGGTGTTTCTTTGTGATGGACCTCCTTATTCTTTTTGCTATGGATACAGTAATACTTCATGGTATAATTTTGAAGATTAAAAACTCAATATGAAGTCATCTAGCTCATTTTCTTGTATTTTGTTGATGGTAGATAAAGCCTTATTTAACCATTTGTTAAGTTTTTTCCTTTTTTAAATTTCCATTGGCAAATTGTGGTGAGTTGCTCAAGAAGTTACTAAATGTGAGTTGTCGCATCACATTTCTTGGTCTCCAGTCTTTTTCATCCTGTCCAGACCCATTTTATTGCTGCTGGAAGAAAAATTTATGACAGGTCATTTGATTAAATAGTATTAGAATAATGATGTTCTTTTTCCCACTACCTATTCTCCCAAAAATCATAGTTCAAGAGCAACAGGTTCTAGAAGTTAGTCCCGGATTAGTTGTCTCATTTTCTAGCCTCCATTCAAGTTACTTTTAAAAATCATATTTATGTGGATACATTTATGTTAAACAAATGTGTTTTTAGAGGTCCTCCTTGAATATACTCTTCAGTGTAAATTCTGAGCCCCAGGAATAGGGAGATAGTAGTGTTTCATGAGTACTTAATAGCTGGCAGTCACTTTTCTGATAATCTTTTAATTTAGCCAAGTCAGGGCTACTTGTTAAAAAGTAGAGAGGACTTCAGATGTAGAAGTAAAGGGTTTGGGGCATATGAAGAAAGAGAGTTACATGAATAAAATTCATGAGCTCATGAGTTATTTTGGAATTTACTTTCCTTAGTGGCATAACTTATTAGATTAATTATTTTATGGCAGGTTTTACTTTGTTTTAACTTGAGGGTTTCTATAGGATGGGTTAGTAGGCCCTCTACCTAGTCTTTAAAGAATCTCTTGGTTCAGCATGTTGTACTTCATTTTTGGTGATTGATTTATTCTGTCTTCTTGCAGATTGAGGTGGTGCCATGCAGCAAGCAGCAGAGAGATGCAGAGTTCGAGCCAGAAGGCCTGACATGGCACTTTATATACCGAAAGCTCGAAGGGGTATAGTGCTGCTTAAGTCAGGTGATGAAGAAAAAAGCTGTGGTCCACCTAACTCTGTGGTGAAAGAAGAACAAAAAGAAGATGGTCTCTTCCAAAAGGAGATCTTTAGAGGCAAATCTGAGACTCAGACACTAAGCATTAATCCTGATGATAAGGAACACAACCATAGGGAAGGAAAGAAGTTTTCAACAAAATTAAGAAAAGACACATGCCTTCAAGAAAGAAAGAAAGATAGGGTTTGTGTTAGGAGGGGACCCACAGAATCTAAAGAAGCATTATCCCAAGGACATCAGCAAAGTGTCCCAAATCCTGCGATGCTACCTAGTGCACCTTTACAAAGACACGTTAAACCAAAGAAGGTGGAGTGTTTGGAGGTCGAAACCACAAATGTGATAGGACCTGGGAAGTTGCTTCTATCTCAGTCTTGTTCAGAAGTGGGTGAGGCCCAGGTTCTAAACAAACCATTCCAAAATACGGAATTCTGTGATTTCAGTAGGCACAAAGTAAGTGGCAAAACGTTCAAAGGCAGAGATTTGGAAAACAGAATTGAAACTGATGTCAAGGTGGTGGAGATACTATCCCAGTTTCCTGGAGTTTTTAATTCTGTATTGAAACCTGAGAGTAAGACCGTGCCAATAAAACTAAGTTCTGATTCTGAAACTGTACCAGAAAGTATGCAAACATCGTGTGGAATGTTGACTCTCAGCAATGGAGGCATCACTGCCATTTCTGTTCCTGGAAGTGCGGACGGTGTCACTGATCAAACTTGTGTAGACTTTGAAGCTGAGAATGTTGGTGATACAGCCAACAGTACAGATATCATCTTGGCTCAGAGAGGTATAGATTCCATTCCTGAGACTTTGGGTCACATCTCTCATAAAATGACCATAGTCAGCAAATTAGAGAGTATGAATGGCATTTTTGATCCAACACTGATTAGAGAGTATGAGAAGAATGACAGTACTGCTGATGACTTGTGTATAATGTATGAACCTTCTGATACAGCTCTCCTTGCTCATGAAACAGATATAGATAATGGGCTGAAGAGTGTAGGTGACATTACCCATAAGGCATGTAAGATGGACATTACAGATGTCCTGTCTGATCAGATAACTGTGGGCAGCCCTTGTGTAGCTGCAGTTAGAACAGCTGGTGAGGCCTGTAGCCACACAAATAGTTTCTCAAAATATTTAGAAATGAGTGCAGATACAGCCCCTCTTCATGTAGCTGGGAGTGGGAATGACATAGAAAATTTCAGCAGCCTGACTGCTTGCTCAGATATTTATGCTGAGAGTATTTCATCTAGTTTCACAGAGTCAACAGGAAAGTTGATAGAGAGCTTGTCAGATTGTGCTTCCTCCTTACCTATAAAGAAGATTGCTGGTAGTAATTGTAGCACTTTTTTGGACTGTGAACTCAGTATGTTAAATGGGACAAAAGTACTTTCAGACAGTGCCTTGGGCATTGATCTAGATTGTACGGGTGATATAACAGAGGCATTGCATGAACTAAAAACTGCCGAAGAGTTCGAAACAAAAGAGGAAGATAACTCAGAGAATATAGAATTTGGTGTATCCTTTCCTGATACGGAATCTGTATCTATGGAAACATCTATGGAACCGAAAGCAACGGAAACGTCTCATGTGGAGGGAAGTACTGCTACTGAGGACAGCTGGGAGTCTCTGTTTAATGATGATGGTGACTGCTTGGATCCACGTCTTCTACAAGAGGTCTGTTCAGTGGAAGTTACTCGATGCTTACATAATTTATAGATTCATAGAGCCTGGTGTTTGGGGGGGTAATTTTGATGGACATTTGTGCACATTCATACATTCACTCATGTTACATTCAATGTAAGGGTTCCTGCAATAAACAAATAGGACTGTAGATTGAGAAAAGAATGTCTGATAGATCTTTACAAAGTAAAACATACCAAATTGAGTATCTATTATAACTAAGTTGTGAGAGATCTTACTGAATAGATTAAAGATGAGTTTAACGGATTCTGACTGTCTGTTGAGGAAATAAAGAGGGAGACTTCTTCAAAAGGGATTTTCTGCATTGACAAGATGTATTTTACCCAGGCCTATCTGAGGGGAGGAGAGTAATTTATTATTCACATTTATCGTATTTTTCTAGGAAATGTTGGGATGTTGTCAGACACTGGAGGGAAGGAAGTAGAGAAGGGAAGGGTAAAATAAGGAAAGGTATGATCGTTTCTTAAGTAGTTTATGCTGAGTTACAGAATAAATGATTGTTGAGTACATGTAAAGTATGAGTAAATAATGACATGCTGGCTAGTCAAGAGTTCATAAATACAACATGTTGGATTAGAAGTCATTTTAGAAATTATTTAGTTTCATCTTTTTATTTTCCTAATTTAGACATTCACTCTACCCAGTATTTAAATTCCTTGCCATAAATAAGAATCATTGGTGTTAAATAGTAAAACCACTTCCCCTTTCATTCCTTATAGGGGTGTCTGGAAGGAGAAAAAATAATTTCCCAATGAAATCACCAATTTTATAAATGAGGAAATTGAAGCTTAGTGGTCAGACCTTTAGGAAAGGCAGAATCAGGGTTTCCATTTAGTTCTCTCTTAATCCAATGTTCATGTTCTTTCTACCAGACCATGTTGTTACCTATAACATAGTTTTGTTTGATTCCAGAGAACCTTTTAAATATGAAGTGATTGGTTCTTTTGTTTCTCAGAATTAAACCCTAAGTACAGAAAAACGGTCCCATGCATGTGAAGACACATGTGAGAATGAAGAGGGTGTAGCCCATTGGACAGAGCTGACTTTCCAATACCAAGCAGTTCCTCTTCATTCTTAGGTGTTTGCACGTGCACATGTACCACAGGTAGCACTTCTTATGGTCAAGTCAGGAAGCACTATGTCCTAAATTATTCCTTAGAAAGAAATACAGAACAGAAAATAACTACAAGTGGCATCCATGAACCCCTTGAAATTGCATACAAAATTTTATATGTATGTGCAGTTTTTCATCAGATTCTCAAAGGCAGGGCTTCCCAAAGTACGAGTATCACCTGGAACTTGTTAGAAATGTAAACTCTTTATTTAGCCCAGTAGTGTGTATATTTGTGTTTTTCAGGTGACTCTGATGCATACAAAGTGAGAACCATTGCTGAAAAGGTAGTAACATACACTTGAATGTTTATCAGAATGTGAGTGTGATAACTAGAGATGGCTGTCCACACATAACTAGAAGAAAAACAGAAGTTTTAGACACAAATTTGGTTAATAAATACTAGTAATGTGGGAAGTGAGGTGGAATATAGAGAAGTTATTAAGGATCCAAACACTGGGGGCTCCTGTGGGGCTCAGTTGGTTAAGCATCTGACTCTTGATTTCAGCTCAAGTCATGATCTCACAGTTTGTGTGTTTGAGCCCCGCGTTGGGCTCCTCACTGACAGTGTGGAGCCTCCTTGGGATTCTCTCTTTCTCTCTCTCTCTCTCTCTCTCTCTCTCTCTCTCTCTCTCTGCCCCTCCACTTCTTGTGCTCTCTCTCTCTCTCTTTCTCAAAATAAATAAATAAAAATAAAAACAAAAAGGATTCAAGCATTGGAAGGTCTCCATGTTCAAAGAGATTATCTGAGGGAGCAGAGAGCACACATGTGCACAGGAGAGAAGGAATAGCTTCCTACAAAAGAAAGGTATGGCAAGAGCCCTTTACACATAATGAGGCTCAGTAAATAAATATTTATTGAATGGATGTAGATGATAGGGCAGAGTTGGAGCTCTGTGCTTTTTTAGGGTGGACACCAGGGGCTTTCAAAACTTGATTGCTGCTGGAACTTGGATTCTGTATGGTAGCTTAGGGATACAGCTTTTATAACGGGGCAAGAGGGTTCAGGTGTGCAAGTCTGTTTTTCAGATCTTAACACTGTTTGGAATAGGTGCAGAAGAAAGTAGGCAACCACTCAGTGTTTTGAGGAGCATCGTAATATAGCCAAAGACGATACTTGTATGACCTAAAGCTTGGAATGGCTAGAGAAAGGAGTATGTAGTGTTTTAAGCTGGACAGCCAGTGCCTGGGTGTTGTGTTTGGATATCACACACTGGGTCGGTGTTTGGTAGGGAGTGAGGTCTGCGTTGAGGGATACGGGTTGATGAGAGCAAGAAGGAAGGAGGTAGATTGAGAATGCTGGTAGCAGATCCAACTCCAAACTATGATCTCCTGTGTTTTGAGTTTTAGGAGATGTAATAATAATGTTATTAAAAGATGTCACAAATTCAATAATGTTAATAGCCTTTTAGTGACTATTACTCTTAATTTATTATTTATATTGCTCTAAACATACTTTATTAAAGGTCAAATCAGAGTGTCTGTCTCTTGAAAACTTTCCAACCAATAATTTTTGGCTCTTTTCCCAGTGGGCCTGTTTCTTTGTTGACAGTGGCTACACATGGAGGTATGTCTAATACTTCTAATAGTCAGGGAGGTATGCTGTAGAGCAGGGTGTGACAGCCATTGGCATGTGAAGCAGTTTCCTGTGACGTTTGAACTTCTAAAACTGCCTGAGTGGGTAGAAAGCATAGATGGGTCATTACTGAACTCCTGGAACTACAATTCTTGATGAGTCTCTAAAGATCATGGTTTGGAATGCTCAGAAATTTACATTGGTAATTGATTTTTAAAAAAATGTTGGGATGACTTCTTTTAACCCTTTGAGATCTTGGTATAAGAACACAAGAATTACTGTTGTCTGGATAAAACTTTCATAGCTCCTGCTGCCTCCCGTACTGACCTGCAGATCTGTTGTTTCGTAGGAGGGTTAACCCAGCAACATAATATAGATATTGGTAGACTGTGGCATCTGGTCCCTTCACTGGCCATTTCTGGCCTTAATTTGACACTGGTCATTTCTGGCCTTGGTTTAGGTAGGAGTCTCCTTTTGTTACAGAAGGCTACTAACAATATATAACCATGGAAAAAAGAAGAGTAAAGGGACACCACCCATTCCCAGACTATCTTCTTTTGTGTGTAGACTCACGTTTATACACTCCTTCTCTCTATAGACTTTTGCAAAGATGCGGTCTGTGTTTAAGTAGGGAACCTAAAAGCGAAAGGAAAAATTCATAATCCAACCACTAAAAGCAAATTATATGAAGTACAAAGGGAGGAAAGTCCTTCATATTCCACCCCCTAGGGACTTCATTAATAGTTGGTAGTTCATCACTTTGCAGTTAAATGCAAAGTTTAAGTACCTAGAGTTTGATAAACTATAGGTTGTAAATAGCTAGATATAATTATCACTACCATTTTAAAGGCACTGGGTTACATGCCAGCTTTTTTCTCAGCTTTATCTGAAGTTTCTTATATTTGGAGAGACAGCATTTAACCATGTGATTATCACATAATAATCTAAAGAATAATTAATATAAAACACCCATATAAGAGATGTCCTAAATTGATTGTCTGATGGGTGATCTAGACAATGGCTTCAACAAAGGATTAGACCCTTGAGGGCTAACCTGGTTGACACTGGTTCATGTTGCTGAAGCCATAGAATTAAACAAGATTTGAAGCCCCACTTCAGAGATTGTTCTTATGTTCCTAATTTATATTTTTCTATTTTTTTAAAATTGATAGACTCTCTTTTTTTGAGCAGTTTTAGGTTTTCAGAAAAAAATGGAGTGAAAAAAGTACAAGGTTCCCATATACTTTATACTTCCTCACTATTTTAGTTTTTATTTTCACAGTATCTTTTATTAGTTGCAAATCATTTTGACAGACTTATGTTTAATATTTTTATTAAAACGTCTGAATTAAGGGCACTTGGGTGGCTCAGTTGGTTAAGCATCCGACTCTTGAATCCAGCTCAGGTCATGATCTCATGGTCTATGAGATCGGGCCCTGCATCAAGCTCTGTGCTAACAGCACAGAGCCTCCTTGGGATTCTCTCTCTGCCTCTCCCTGGCTTGTGCTCATACTCTCTTTCTCTCTCAAAGTAAATAAATGAACATTAAAAAAAATAAAACGTCTGAATTAACATGTTCTTGACTGCCTAAGTGAGGATTCCAGATGCTGTATTTTCGAATGCAGGCACTTGGGACATCCAGTGAATAATCTGGTTGAATTATATATTCCGTTTATTGTTCAGTCCACTAGTGGATGATGACTAGATCTCTGGTTCATACAGAAAGAGGGGACATTAAGACAATACCATTGCTAACAGTTTGTTTATTTCTAAACCAAACAACTCCTAAAATGAAAAATCTCCCTTCTGAGCTCCATTGGGTTTGTTGCATAGTATTTTTTTCCTCTGAATCTGCATTCACATCAACAGCATTTTAATTCCCGATGCTTTTTCAAAACTAATGAGAGGTAAACAGTTCCTAGGCCTCTGTTGTCAGTACAAGGAGGGATTCTTGTCTGAAGCTTCAGAGATTCCTGGTGTGCCCTACTCTGTCCTTGGCAGTGCTTTCATGTTAGTGAGCTCCATGAGATGCCATATGTGGGGTATAGTTGGGGCAGATGGGGTAGGAATAGTGATACGACTCCTCCTAATGTTTGTTCCATTTAGTTCATTCCCTGTTGAGCGACGATAGCAGGGAGGGGAAATGGTAGGGTTGGCAAAGAGAACTAGAGTGAAAAGAAACACTTAATAACTGTATCCCAAAATTGAAAATTTATTTGTGTTAAAAGTTTGGTTAAGGATAGAAACATACTTTTAGGAGAATTAAACTCATCTATGCTTTGATTTAATATAATCATTTGTATCAAAAATTGCTTGTAAGGCATGCTAGATACTCTGTTGCTGGGCTTTGGGAAGGAGTGCTAGAGGAAAAAAGGGACCCATCTATAGGCCTGGCTGCTGAAGCGAGTAGCCAGCAGTCAAAATATATTTAAATTCAGACTGTTTTGTTATGAATTTGGGGTTGGGGTGTAGGGAGGTATAAATTTGCAATAATGCCTAGATTTGGGACAGAGGGAATTTAAGTGCTAGTCAGCAACCTGTGCAGAAGATCTTTTGTATGAATTGACCAAAAACTGAGATTGTTGAGGAAAAGCCAAGAGGATGCCCAGGCATACTGGATACTAGGCTTAATGCACAAACACTGTGCTTCTGATCCTTCAGATGATGGGTCATACTATTATATTGCCTGCCCAGAACAAGACTGACTCATTTCTTAAAGCAGTGGTTCTGAGTCTGAAGTTTGAAGGTCAGAAGTACATATGTATTACCTGGTAGGGACAGATAAGCCAGGACTAATACTCTCTAAAGTAATAAGCAAAGAAAACATTTTATTTGGGAGAATTGGTATGGGTATGATGTAGGATCTTAGGTAGCTAAAGGGAACATAAGGAAAAGTAGATCAGGGACTAGAGAAATCAAACAACAAGTGGAATGGCAATAAATGCTAACTTTATCTATTTTACAATTTTTCCTGGGCCTTGTGGACAGCCATTGTCACTGAGGTTAGCTGTCACCGGTAGTTTGGGAAGGTTCAAACCTCTAGCAGTTTCCTATTCCTGGGTAGTCTGGTCTTAGATCATTCTAGTTCATCAGTGACATCTCTCAATCTAGTCATTTCAGTGATGCTGGGAAAAGGAGGAGATACAGATGTCTCCCTACCTTCTCAGTGTTTCCCTTGACTATAAATTTAATGTTTTCAGGGGACTGTATAGCGTCTTCTTAAGAGCTCCAACATCAGTCTGCCATGTTAACCTCTGTACTATCAGAACAGGAACCAGGCCCATATTGGTTCAGGATGTTCACTTGGTTTCTGCCCATATATTCCTATGTCCTACATCACCATCTATGGGAGGGAACTAGAGTTCTCAGATTTACCCTCTGGCCCTGAGGTCAGTAAACGATCATCTGAACCAATTGCTGGGGCACTATACATGTCTCATTACGGTAGCTTTTTTCTTATTTCCTTTTGCCCTTTTCCTTTTCTGCTTCCTTGTTCACTTCCTCCCTTTCTTCTCTTTAATTATGCCTTAATCCAAAGCTATGGACATGGCTTTCTCCCACCGATGATAATCAGAGGTATTGAGATATTACTTAACACCTATTCTAGAGAAGTCTTTAGATGGCACCTTAGATGGGGAGGACATTTGAGCCATTCTTGTTAGAAATTTAATGAAGCCAAAGTTTGCCTTTATGGCTTTGGTTTCTTGGTAAGTCAGTAGGGGCACAGCCTAGATACATTAGAAGTCTTATTTGCGGGTATGGAATTTCATCGGAGACATTATCTGTTCTTATACTTACTGTGTAAAATGTTAGAGTTTCAAAGTCTAAATTTATCCTTCTATTGAAAAGAACTCAAGCCCAAAATAGTATAAAAGAGGGCTAGAAGCTGTAATTTATACAGCATAGCATATAAATATTTATGCTATAATACTATAATGGTAGTATCTTTTTAGGAAACTCCTTATGGATGTTTTTGAACTTGGGTCATGAGAAATTTGAAAAAACTTGAAATACTTTTTATTTTTTTGAATAAATAGTGTTATTTCCCTGTTTGCCAAAGATAAGTCAGATGAGTAAAACATTTTAATTCTAGCTTTTGGTTTATTCATAGTACTATAGAGCACCATGAAAAATTTCTTGGCTATTACTCTGTTTTCTGTGATCCTAGAATACCTTAAATAGAATTAGATCCAGATAATTCAAAATCTTACTTTTTGTTTATAGCTTAAGCCTATTCTCCAGCCAAATCTTTTATCAAGGTTTATAGTAAATAATGACATTTTAAATTGATTTTGTTCAACAGAAAGTGAATTAGAAGCAGTTAAGTAGCCACAAGATATAAGTGGAAGAGAAAAACAAAAACAAAGAACTTGAATAACCTAACCTATGTAATTGAGAATTGACTATGTGGATTAATTCTTTTTTTTTTTTTTTTAAGTTTTTTTATTTATTTTAAGAGAGTAAGTGGGGGAGGGGCAGAGAGGGAGAGAGAGAGAGAATCCCAAGCAGGCTCCACACTCTCAGCACAGAGCTGTGGGTACTTTTAATTAAACACAATAAACCACCTTAAACTATAGTTATATCTATAACAAATTTAAATATGGGGTATCAAGTTACAGGGACAAGGACAACAAAGACTTTACCACAAGTTGGTTGTATAACGTGATTACATTATTTACAGAATTAATCCATGCAGTCAATTCTAAAGGCACCTGGGTGGCTCAGTCGGTTAGGCATCTAACTCTGGACTTCAGCTCAGGTCATGATCTCACAGTTGGTGGATTCGAGCCCCTTGTCACGCTCTGTGCTGACAGCACTGCTTGGGATTCTCTCTCTCCCTCTCCCCCACTTGCACTGTCTCTCTTCATTGATTTTAAAAAGCCATCGATTGTGAAATACGTCATCATTTTATGTATCACTAAACTTTCACACAACCCTTACCCTTTAGAATTTTTATTTTACAAAGAACTCTGTTAGACTTAATTAGATGCAAATTTTTATCCTATATCATTTCTTACATAAAGAGAATGTAGGTGAAAGAAATTGGCTAAAGTTTTCCTAAAACTCATGTTTATAGTGCAACTCTTTGTAATGATTCCTTGATTCAGTCATTGATAGGACGCCTTTCCATCCTGTATCATGTTCTGTGCCATCAAGAACTTTGATGGTGCAACATTTCTTAAAAGTACATAAAAGAAGCAAAAATCATTGTTGCTGGATTCTTTTTTTTTTTTTTTTAAATTTTTTTTTTAACGTTTATTTATTTTTGAGACAGAGACAGACAGAGCATGAACGGGGGAGGGCCAGAGAGAGAGGAAGACACAGAATCCGAAGCAGGCTCCAGGCTCTGAGCCATCAGCCCAGAGCCCGACGCAGGGCTCGAACTCACGGACCGTGAGATCGTGACCTGAGCTGAAGTCGGACACTCAACCGACTGAGCCACCCAGGCGCCCCTTGTTGCTGGATTCTTAAGCCTTGTTTGCATTTATTTAGAGCACTTATATCCAGATTTTCTTCCACACTGCTGACCAACCTTTCTGCTGGTTTTGGTACTGGTACTTTGATGCTTTTGCATATGCAGGCAAGCGTTTTCTACAATATGCATGATTATAAGATGCATCCTGATGTCAGAAGTGTTAAAGTGTGAAAAAAATAGGTGTCTTAGAATTGATGAAATGTGGTATATAGTAAAACCTTGGATTGTGAGTAACTTGTTCTGTGAGTGTTCCACAAGATGAGCAAACATTTCTAATAAATTTTAACTTGATAAAACGAGCGATGTCTTGCAGTACGAGTAGTATGTGATGCCGAACATCACATGATCACAATCAAGCCATTTGTTCTTGAAATTTGCTTTGATATATAAGTGCTTTGGATTATAAGCATGTTTCCGGAACAAATTATGCTCGCAAACCACGGTTTTACTGTGTATCCAACTGCCAAGTGTTACGACGTAGTAGTATAGGGAAGGGAGAGACCACTAAACTGGAGTCAATAAGGAAAGCTTTAAGAGGAGATAAAGATTGAAGCTAGGTCTTAAAGGAGAGGAAGGACCCAAAACAGACCAGGCATTCTAGGATGTGAAAATAGCCTGTAAAAAATATAGAATGTTCCCATACTTCGGTGCTGAATTTGTCACTATCAGAAGTTGAGATGATCTGTTTTGAAATTTTTCTTTTATAATTTATTTTCATTTATTTATTTTTATTTCTTTTTTTTTTTTTTTTAATATTTCTTCATTTTTGAGAGACAGAGCATGAGCCAAGAGAGGAGCAGAGAGAGGAGACACAGGGTCTGAAGCAGGCTTCAGGCTCCCAGCTGTCAGCACAGAGCCTGATGAGGGGTTCCCTCAAACCCACAAACTGTGAGATCATGACTTGAGCTGAAGTTGGTCACTTAACCGACTGCACCACCCAGGCGCCCCTATAATTTATTTATTTGGATTTTCTGCATAATTTATGTAAGCAGAGAAATTAAAATTTATTGGTAAAGGGAAAGAAAAGAGTGTCAATTTTTTTTTCAAATTTCAGAATGCCATCCAGAATCCTTTAAAAAATATATGTTGCGTAAATCAAATCCTTATTGGTGAGGGTTCTGTATAGAGTTAGTCCTGTTAATCATGCATTTGGACAAAGTAATTAACTTGAGGCATGTGCATTTTATTCGTTCCACAAATATTTATTGAATGCCAAGTTTGTGCATGATAATATGTGCAATAGGGGACTATCAGGATAAATATGATATGTCCCTTATAGTTGGACTATAGAATCCAGATGTTGATGAGGCAACTGGAACTCCAGCCTTTCTCTCCAGCCTTATACCGTGTAGTAGTTGGCCAAGGCTGCCATACTCCAGTGCCCTAAACCAACTGTAGCATAACCCGTGCAATGCTAGGGGTTAATGGTACAGATGAA
Organism: Panthera leo; assembly: GCF_018350215.1. NCBI lineage: Eukaryota > Metazoa > Chordata > Mammalia > Carnivora > Felidae > Panthera > Panthera leo. Next base: position 56,716,150 of record NC_056689.1, read on the forward strand.
GGTGTCAGCAGGGTTAGTTTCTTCTGAGGCCTCTCCTTGGTCTGTAGCTGGCCTTCTTGTCCCTTTGTCTTCACATGGTCTTCCTTCTGTGTCTGTGACCACTGTCCCTCTTACAAAGACACCACTTATTTTAGAGCCCACCCTAATGACGTTACTTTAACTTTGTTAACCTCTAAAAGCCTTATCTTCAAATACAGTCCTATTCTAAGGGTCTAGTTGTTAGCACTTTAACATATGAATTTGGGCAAGACAGTTAAGCCCATAACACGCCCCCCAAGTCCTGACATTATTCATTGTACCCACACAGGACTATTTGGTGAATAGTACACTCCTTGTGTGCCTTTGCACACTTATACTGATGGCAACTTTGTCTGCCTTGTCTGTGTTTTAATTACTTGGGCAGTGAAGAAGAGTTAGCAAAGTTCTCTTCTACCTTCTGATAACACTTTTTTCATCTTAAAATTTTATTACATATTGAATTTGAAGTTCTTTTTCTAATGTATGTTTAAACATTCATTAAATGTTTGTTGGAGGGGCAGTTAGGTGGTCAGGGTAAGTTTGGAGGAAGAGGCAGGTCCAGCTGTAACATAAAGTGTCATGTAACAAGTATTACAGAAGTAGTGCAGCGGAGATAAATGCTGTAGAAATGTAGAGGAAGGGGCAGATTATACATGCTTTCGGATGTGTAAGGGAGGAATCATAGAAGAGGTGGTATTTGAGTATGTCCTTGGAGAATGGTGTCATATTTTGAGACATGCAGACCAACAGATGTCAGCCAGCACTTGCAAAATAATATGACCAAAGCAATAGACAGGAGGAAGTAAGATCTGTTTAGGCATAGTGAGTATTACTCTTTGGTTGGAATGTAGCATATTAGATTGTGTATTAGTTTACTATTGCTGTAATAAATTACCACAAACTAGTGTCTTTTTTTTAACATTTATGTATTTTTGAGAGAGTTTGCACGTGCATGTGTGCGCACAGGAGGGGCAGAGAGAGGGAGACAGAGGATCTTATAAGGCTCCTCCTCACTGGGCTCGAACTCACAAACTAAATTCCAAACCTTGAGATCATGACCTGAGCCAAAATCAAGAGTTGGTCGCTTAACCGACTGAGCCACTCAGGTGCCCCAGCACAAACTAGTATCTTAAAACAACACAAATCTATTATCTTACAGTTCTGGACGTTGGAAGTCCAAAGTGGGTCTCCCTGGGCTAATTAATTAAGGTGTTGGCAGGGTTGTATTCCTTTCCAGAGGCCATAGGGGAGTACCTGTTCTCTTGCCTTTTTTAACTTCTGGAGGCTGCCCACATTCTTTGGCCCACATTTAAAGCCAGCAAAGGTCAGTTGAGTCTTTCTAATATCTCATCTCTCTGACTCACTGTCTCTTCTCTGGGCTCTTCCTGCTTTTAAGGACCCCTGTGATTATAACTCGGTCCACCCAGATAATCCAAGATAATCTCCCTAATTTAAAGTCATCTGATTAACAACCTTAATTCTCTCTGCTGCCTTAATTCTCCTTTGGCATGTATCATAATCACAAGTTAAGGGAATTAGGACACGGATGTCCTTGAGAGGACATTATCCAGCCTACCACAGGTAGGTTGGGGCCAAATTATGGGAGCTTTAAGTACAGCCACTGAAGAGTTTTGATCAAAGGAATGGCATGATGAAAGCAGTGTTTTGGAAAGTTTAATCTATGCTCTGTATGCTATCTAGAATATACCACTAGAAAAATCAACCCTGGGGGCGCCTGGGTTTCAGCTCAGGTCACGATCTCACAGTTTCCTGGGTTCAAGCCCCATGTCAGTCTCTGTGCTGGGAGTGTGGAGCCTGCTTGGGATTCTCTTTCTCCTCTCTCTCTGACCCTCCCCCACTTGTGCTGTCCCTGTCTCTCAAAATAAATAAATCTACTTTTTAAAGAGAAAGAAAAGAAAAATCAACCCTGAATTTTCAGCTTTGTCATTGATCCTCCCTTCCTCACTCCTTCCTTTTCCCTTTCACCCTTCCCTTCCTTCTTCTTAGAATAGCTTATATCCACAAATGCTTAATCAGACAGAATTCATTGTCCTGAACACGAATACAGCACTGTTTCTGATTGTGTTCACTGTAAGACCTTTTCACCATGTTATGGAAGGAATACTATGCTACCAGTCAGGAGACGTGAGTTATGACTCAAACTCTGTCAGTAATTTGATTTGTAATCTTAGGGATATCCTTTAGTCTCTCTGTGATGCAGTCCTCCCTCTTTGTAATCAGGATGATAATAGCCTGTCTGACATGCTCATCTGACAGAGATATAAATATGAATTTATTCCAAAATAACGTAGCATATTTTTATTTTTTTGTCACAAGTAGTTGGCTTGTGACTTTAGAACTTTTTGTTTTTCTTTTTGTATATTGAAGAACCAAGGATCAAACAAAAAACAACAAAAAATAAAAAGCTCAGTGATCCATGCCTAATTGACCTTCTACTCTCCTCACCCTTTTTCTCTACAGATAGATACCAGGGCAACTAAGTCATAGTCGGTCAGGTACTATTTTATAGACCTGTTTTCAAGACTGGACTGCTAGGCAATAAGAGTCTTAAAACCCTCACTTTGAGGAAGATAATTTTAATTTAGCTGAATGGTTTTGTGGAAGCTGGTTATGCATATGAAGGAATAACTCAGATTTATGTTATGCTTTGTAAATAAACAAGACAGACCACTGGTAAAAATCCTAAAATGTTTGTGATTCATAACTCAAAATTGTTTGCTCTGAGCTGTTTGCAAACTCTCCGTTGGTCTAATAGATCAGAATGCATCAAATTCAAAACCTCTTCTTTCTATTGTTGCTCTATCAAAGTTTACATAGCCATCAAAAAGAAAAAAATATATATGCAGGTTTTACAATATGAAGGCTTCACATTGACAGTATAGTTGGTATTGCTTCAGTACACGTGACTCTTAGAGTAAATGTTTCACTTGTCTATAAATGTTTCACTTGTCTATAATAGAAATATGACGTAAGCTATAAATATGAACCTTACTATAATTAAAAATTTTCTAGTAGTCACGTGCAGAAAAGTAAAAAGAAAGAGTTGAAATTAATAATATGTTTTTAATCAGGGATATCATGTCAACACGTCATCAATATAAGAAATTATTAATGGGATATTTTACTTTTTTGTATTAAGTCTTTGAAATTTGATGTATATTTTATACATAAAACCCATCCAGTTTGGAGTAGCCACAGTTTTCAAGCACTCAGTGGCTACGTGTGGCTGGCAGCTACTGTGTTGGACAGTGTGGGTCTTCTGCGGATGTATCTACATAATTCATGCATGAAATTTTAGAGCCTTTCCTTAAAGCTGTCTATATCGCCTTGTCTAATCCCCTCACTTCCCTTCACAGTCTTGCTCTGATCCTCATTTCATTCCATATTGTTCTCCCTTAGACGTTTCCTTCTTCGTTGAAACATATTCCTCTCTCTTGTACTCTGTCACGTCTCCCTATCCTGTTTTGCTGAGATACTCAAGAAAGAAAGTGCTGTTAACATTATGACCTCCTACCGACCACCATACCCCCTCAAAATATGTGTTACCAGTAGATCTCACCAGTGTCAGTACCATGGGGAAATGAAATTAAGTTCTTCCTTCTCTTTGGCAAAGTCAGGAATCCCTGATAACAGTGGTGTCTGATAGGAAAAACTAGTCAGGAGTATATAACTTGTAGGCTTTAGATCTATTATTACAAAATACAGAATTAGAATCGTATGTTTTGCTATTACTAACACTTTGCATTTAACCAGTCCCAGAAGCCAAAACAGTTAATAGTTACCTCAGAAATGGGATATAAGTGTATAGTTCAATTTTGCTGACTAGGTTAGAGCAAAGGACCATAATCAGATGTTCCTGCTAGACCATCTTGCCTCTTTTCCTTCCTCTTTGTAATCATTTCTTAGAATTTATAATTCCTGGGTGTTTTGTAGTCATGCATTATTTACCTCTCACAACGCATTATATAGCCCCAGTTTATAAATGCACAGCCATGCAGTGATTTTGTTTTTTGCTAAGTAACTCAAAAAGTCAATGCCAGAAATCCAAAAATGAAACTAAGAAAATTCCATTTTTAATTGCATTTAAATACTATTTAAGAATAAATTTAACAAAAGAAGTATATAAGACATGTATTCCAAAAACTACAAAACATTGTTGGAAGGTCTGAATAAATGGAAAGTATCCCATATTCATCTTTTCTTAATATTGTTGAGGTACTTCTCAAATTGACCTACATATTCAACAAATCCCAGCTGTCCTTTTTTTTTTTCTTTCTTTTGGCAGAAATTGACAAGCTGATCTTCAAATTTATATGGAAATCCAAGGGACCCAGAATAGCCAAAATGATTTTGAAAAGGAAGGACAAAATAGGAACACTCAAACTTTCTGATTTCAAAGACCTATTATAAAACTACAGTAATCAAGACAGGGTGGCACTGGCATAAGGATGGACTTGGAAATGTTTGCAGACCTTCCTGGTGTCTGGGGCTCTGAGTTATTTTAAAATGATAGACCAGCCCACTTTAGGCTTTGAAGATTTTTAAGTTCAGCTGATTTCTTGGTGCCCACTTCTTTCCATGCTGTGCCAGAGGCAAAACGGTTTCTGTGTCCTGTTTTTCTTTGGAGGAACTTGTTACTCTGTGGCTTTCTGGGTATTTTTGGTTGTCTTGCATACTCAGCTGTCTGGTGAATTCAAGATTAGTTATGATTTTATAGATTACTTAATCTTTTTCTCATTGTTATGGTGGAAGGAATATTCTCTTCTTGCTTTCTGTATCCTAAACAGAGTGGAAGTAACATGGTGCTTATCGTGTAATAGATTCAGCACTTAGTTAAAATTTGCATAAGTAGGTTGAATTCATTGAATACTTAGGTATCATATAAGTATTATGCTTAGTGTGCTGAGCACTTACAAATCATCTCATTTGATCCACACATCTATCTGTGAGGTATAGGTGCTGTTGTTATTCCTAGTTTTTTGGTTTTTTTGTTTTTTGTTTTGTTTTTTTAGATGAAACTACAGCTTCATGGAGAAAAGGAACTAGAGGCACAACAATACATATTTTTGTTGATTTTACCTAAGTCACCTTCCGTCTCTCCTCCCTCCCAAATAAAATTCTTGAGTCTTTTTTCATTTCTGCAAGGAAAGGAGAGGTGTCCTTGGCATTGCAAGTTCTCATTTCCTCATTTGATGGGCAGTGAGGCGCAGTATAAATGAAGGAAAGGCTTTGAAGGGATCTAGTTGGACTTTTGATTAACAGAGAGAAGACACCCTCAGGTCTGAAGGCTTTGGGTGGTCAGAACTAGCAACTAGGTTTTGTAACAGGTGAATGACAAAATGACTGTTACAGCTTTGCTGCCACTTTACATTTTCCCCCCTTCCCTTCTGCCTCTGGTGTGCAGTAGATAATAGCCTTCGGTTTTCTTATGGGATAGTAGAATTTTAAGTATTTTCCATTACTGTTGAATTTTTGTACTAATCTGCTATGTGGGAATTCCTGTAGGTAGCCATCGTGCTAGAGACCCTATAATTCTACCACTTAACATTTGTCTTAACAAATTTCCTTTGTAGGCTACAATCAGCAAAAGGTGGACTAACAAAATGTTTTCATTTTTTTAAATTTCTGTTTTGTTTTGTTCACTTCCATAAAAGAAACTATGAGATGAGCCTGATCAATAAGCCCAGATAAAACAAATGTTATTAATTCATCTCTTCAGCTATTTTCTGAAATTCGTTTTCCAAGATGTACCATTTGTAACTCACCACATTAATCATTCTACATTTTCTCACACTCTGGTTGATAGATGCAAGTGAAGCTTCATGTATTGCCTATCTTTGTTGGAATTTCAGCATCTTTTAAAATATTCCACACGTTAATATAAACTGGATGATAGACCCCTGGCCATTATTGTATTCGTGAACAGCATTAGTGCAGAGACCGTGCTAAAGGTTAAAGAATTGGAATATGGAGACAAGGAGGAGTATTTATATATGATAGTATGTTTTATAATGTTCTAGCTTGATGTAACAGCTACTTATATGCTGCTTCTTCCCTAGTTATCAGGGAATATGAAGAATAGAGAAAGCATCCAGGAACCTAGATTTGATTATTACAACCATGAAGTTTCTGATATTGACCTCAGTGATTGTGAATTTCCACATGTCATAGAAATTTATGACTTCCCCCAAGAATTTCGTACTGAAGACCTCCTGCGGGTTTTCTGCAGTTATCAGTAAGTACTTGCGAATGGTTGGGCATGTTTGGGAAGGTGGGATGAAGTTTTCTTAAAATGTCTTCTGAAAAATCATCTCTTTAGTTTGCATTACTTGTTGTTTACTTTAGCATCAGTTTTGTTTATTGTCTTTATCAAGTTGGTTAGAAATCTTCTGTATCAAGCCAGTCTTCTGAGTTCTTTAAAAATGCCAAAGTCGTTCTAGACCCCATGTTAGCATTTAAGAATGTCCTCAGTGATGACTTCTGAACGTCTTCATGGTGCATTTAGTCCATTTATATTTATTATAACTATTGATATATTTGGATGTATGCCTGCCATCTTTTTTTGTGTTTACATGTTTCATCTTTTTTTCTTCTTTCTTGCCTTCTTTTGGATTGATGAGGTATTTTTTTCTCATTCTGTTTTGTTTGGAAATGATACTTTGTTTCTATTCTTTGGTGGTTACTTTAGAAATTACAAAATGCATGCTTAACCTATCAGTGGCTAAAGTTAATATTTTTACACTCTTTCCAAACATGATAAGAGCTTTTAACTCCATTTCCCAATTCTATTTCCTCCCTTTCGCCACCCCCAACTAATATGCTATTGTGACTATTCTCTTAATTTTATTTTTAAACTCCATTTGATGTTACTATTTTATATATTTAGCATTCAGATTTATCCACGTTCTGTGTTCTTTATCTATACGTCTTGCATCTCGTATATCTTCCATCTTAAATATTTTTCTTCCTGCATGGAACATATTTCCTTAGTATTTAATTTAGTAACAAATTGCTGTTAACAAACTCAGATTTTTTGTTGTTTTTTAATGGCATTGTTTCAACTTCAATTTTCAGACATTTTTGCTAGGTGTAGAATTTTAGGTTGACAGTCATTTTTCTCTCAGAAACATGTAGATTTATTCTACTGTTTCCCGTCTTTCTCTGTGGAGAATAAGAAGCCAGCTAAAAGTTCACAACTGTTGCTTCTGAATGTAATCTGTCTTTTCTCTTTGGATGCTCTTAGGGATTTCTCTTTGTCTTTGGTATTGTGCGTTGTAGTGTGATGGGGCTTTGCTTTTTTGTTTGGTTGGATTGGTTTTTTTGTTCTTTTGGTTTTTTTTGTTTTTAATTCTTGAGATTATTTGAGCTTCTTAAATCAGTAAGTATTTTTCATTGGTTTTGGAGAACACCCACATTATCTCTTCAGATAGAGATAATGGCCTCTGTGCCAGTCTCTCTTTTACTTTCTCTAAGATGCCAAGAAAATATATATTCAACCTTCTCATTTAATCCTCATGTTACCTCCTTTATGTTTTCCATGTTTGTCTCTGTTATATTCTAAGTAGTTTCTTTAGCTCTTATTTCCAGTTCACTAATTTTTTCTTTAGCTGTGTTTAATTTTCTGTTAATTCTGTCCATTGAATGTTTAAATTTCATTTTATGTTTTTCTTTTTTTCAAAATTATCCATTTCTCTTTAAAATCTGCATGGTCATTTTTTAGTTTCTTTTATTCTAAAATATTTTCAAGATTTAAAAAAATTTCTTCAAGTATATTAAACATAAACCTGTGGTCTGTGTCTGGTAATTCCTTTACCTGATGTCTTTTTAGTTCTGCTTCTGCAAATTCTCACTTGTAGTGCCTTGGCTTTTTTGGAGGCTTAGTTAATTTTCTTACTGTGAGCCAACTCTTTTCCTTGGAATTTTATTTATGGGAATTGGAGTCTACAGTAGAAGAAGAGGATTTCTCCTGAAAGGATATGCATTTTCTTCTTCTAAGCACCAAGGGCCCTAACAATTCAGCAGCACTATAAATTAAATTATTGATTTGAGGTTATTCTGACCACTGAGATAGAAATAGTCAAGTGGAGAATGGTAAAAAATGATTGTTATATGTCTCAACTAGTTTATTTTAACAACACATATAAACACTTGCCAGTCTTTGATGTGGTGCCAAAGCCTTTTATTTCTTTTAAGTTATTGGTCTATTGATAAAAGAGTTCCTAAATGTTATCTCATAATATATCAACTGAAGTAGAACAAGAACTTTAATGTACCTTTAGAGTCATCTGAGTGCACATTCCTAATAGGTTAAAATGTTTGTCTTTTATAGCTGTTTGCCCAAGCGTAATTGGTAATTGTTCTTGGATTTTTTTAGTGACTTCACCATTCTCTAGTCTTCCAAAGCATTCAGTTAAGTTTTTATAGACACAACAATTCTTCTTTTTGACACTCATATTTCGTTGTTTAAATTTTATTAAATTATGTAGTGAAAATATAAATAAAAACTGATATAAGTGGGTTTGAAAACAGTTGCACTAACTCTAGTTATGTATATAGTTTATACATATATAGGGCAAGGTAAAAGAATCAGAAGTGTACCTCTGTATCTTTAGCTTATAAGAAGAAAATAAGTTTCAGGAATAAAGAAACAATCCAGAAAGAAAGTTATTAAGAAAAAGATCTTTAGGATCTTGAAGAAGTCAATACCAACAAGGATTATACTTTAACATTCTAATCCTGAGAATTAAAAATAAACTAAGTCCGTTGTCCGATGCTGCAAATTTAAAATTTGTAGCATCGGACAACGGACTTAGTTCATTTTTAATTTAATTTAAAATTAATTTAAATTTAAAATGTGGGCGCCTGGGTGGCTCAGTCCATTAAGTGTCCGACTCTTGATCTCGGCTCAGGTCATAATCTCGTGGTTGTAAGATCGAGTCCCATGTCCGGTACCGCACTGGGTATGGAGTCTGCTTAAGATTCTCTCTCCTCCCTCTGCCCCTCTCCTACTCGTGCGTGCTCATGCTCTCTCTCTCTCTGAAAAAATACTCAATTCATATGTATCTTGAATTTTTAAGATTCTATATCAGTTAAGGTTTAGCTCCCCACTTTTTCTTAAAGGGTCAGATAGGAAATATTTTAGGCAACTCTGCCATCATTGCACAAAAGCAGCCACAGACAATACAGATGAGCATGATTGTATTCAGTGAAATTCTGCGTACAAAAACAAGAACCCTATTTTTTTTTACAAAGTTCTAGAACAGATAGAACTAGCTAGCAGCCATGTACCTCACCTAAATTTGAATGGGGGGCGGGTATCAGTTCTATAACTAAAAGAAATAAGGGGGTGACTGGATCATGGAGGACATTTAATCTTCCTATACACCGTATGCTAAATTTATAGGTTTGCTCAGTCTAATTCATTAACATTATATTAAGACCCTGTATCAGGGCCTGTTGCACATAAAGTGCCTAATAGATTTTAAAAAGCAGTCAGTGAGATTAAATCCCAAATTAGAACTACCTTAGATTGTTATTAGTAATGATGATTTTTAAAACCAAGGATTAGTTTTGTTGATGTCTAGAATTTCCTGAAGGCTAGTTAATTCTTATGAATTATTAATTTCCCTTTGCTATATTTCTTCCTAATCTTACCTGCAAGTCCATTTTCTCTCAAACCTAAAAACAGTCCCAAAAGAGGAGAAGCATTTTAAAGGATTATAAAATTCCAGTCTAAAAGGCTCTCCAGAACCCATCTAAGGTCTTTTTCTAACCTTTTTGTAAACTATTATTATATAGACTCTTCTGCTATTGAACTTTTTTAGTCTCCAACCCCTGTGGTCATTTTATGCCATGGTCAAACTTACCCTTACATTCGGGAAATTCTCTAACTTACCTTGAAAGCCTCCTTCATTCCTTTTTTCCTCAAAGGAATTTTTTTTCTTGTCTGAAGGAAGATATTTTAGCTGTTGTCTTTTTCCTTTCTTTTTTTTTTTTTTTTTAATTTTTTTTTTTTAACGTTTATTTATTTTTGAGAGAGAGAGAGACAGAGCATGAACGGGGGAGGGCCAGAGAGAGAGGGAGACACAGAATCGGAAGCAGGCTCCAGGCTCCGAGCCATCAACCCAGAGCCCGACGCGGGGCTCGAACCCACGGACCGCGAGATCGTGATCTGGGCTGAAGTTGGACGCTCAACCGACTGAGCCACCCAGGCGCCCCTTTTTCCTTTCTTTATAGTGCTTTATAAAAATAAAGTCAAGGTCATGGTACAAAAGCCTATAATAACGTCTTGAGAGTCAAATACCTGAATCAACTTTGTATTTTAGTCACTATCTTTATCAATATTAATAATCTTCCTGATGAATATTGCTATTAGTCATAAAAAATAATGAGCAACATTCATTTATTAAATGCCCGTAAGTGCTCAACACCGTGCTCTTTGTCTTGTCATAGATGATCTCATTTCCATTTTTACAATAACTGGAAGGTACTATGCCCATTCTACAGATGAGCAGATCTAGCTTCAAGAGAAGTTAAATCTGCCCAAGGTCTCAACATGGCAGAACCCTGAGTCCTTATGCATCTGACCCTTAACCCTGTACCCTTTCTATAGAACCGTTGAACCTATGAGCCGTTTTAAGTTCCTAGCTGAGAAAAATAATGTCATCATTTTGATAGTCATTATGCTCACTAATAGCTCTGCTCCAAAATAAAGGCGTTTTTTAGTATTTCGTGGTCTTTCTTTTGATTCTGTCTAATCCTGTCTGATGTTTCTCTGAGCTTGATTTCGTCTATCCTGAATTTTTCTGACTTTGCCACAATTCTTTCCTTTTTTCCCCTTCGTACTTTCTTTTACAACTAGAAAGATTAGTCAGCCTCTCTGATTAGAGTTGTCTTTTTTTCTCTATTACTTACTTTTTTTTGTCTTTGGGGTTTTTTGTTTGTTTCTTGCTTTGAATGACCTGTTGCCCTCTCCCTCTCTGTCTCTCCGTGAGTCTACATTTGCATTAAATCCAGGTGACCTTCCCTGCCTCCCTCCTCTTCCAATATTCTTCTACCCCTCCTCTACTTTCTCTTTTCACCTCTTCTTGTTCTGTGCCCACAAGAACATCTCTTGTAAATAGTGCGATAAATACTTTACCTCCCCAAGGGACATGTGAGGATTAATTAGTTGATGTCTATAAAATGGCTGGGAACATAAAATACTCCCAGGTAGTTCTTTATGATGGTATTATTGCTTTTAAAATTCAGTGGCTTCTTCTGTCCTCCAAGCTGTTTTTTGTGTCATTATCCCCATTCCACCTGTGCTCGTTGAGTGTTTATCTCATCATGAAATGCTTTATGAGACTCTATTTGAAAGCTGTTTCATAGAAGTAAATTATATTTTAAGAAATAAAATTGTGTTCTTTTGTTGCAGAAAGAAAGGATTTGATATTAAATGGGTGGATGATACACACGCCCTAGGAGTATTCTCCAGTCCAATTACAGGTACTCGCCCAGTGGATTGTGGTAGTCTTTTCTCATTGTCCCTTTTCTCCTGCTACTTGTTCTTATTTCCCTTGTATTGTAGCCAACTGGCATTTTATTCAGCCGGTTATAGGTGAATGGCAGAAACCGGTTTTTGAGGCATAGTGCTTTGGTACCCATGTGCTCCCTCTCTTCCTTTTCACCTTAATCCAGTGGTGTTTGGAATGAGAGCCAACTCCTTCCAAGGTTACATGCTGTATAATGGTCAGTTCGGATAGTACATAAGCAGACTGTAAGTAGAAATTTAAGAAACCAGTGTGACTGAATCTTAAAATTTTTGTGATGTTTTTCCCTCAGACAAATGAATTCGAAATAGCCCTTTAACCTTTCCAGTGAGAAATCTCTCACTGGAAGTAATAACTCTCACTACATAATACCTACTTTCTGAATATATGAGGGGGCCTTTTGAATTACATCATTAGCCTCATGATTGATGTGATGCAGAAGCATTCAGAGAAATGAGAGATGTTGGATCCTGTCCGAACCACTTAGAATAGGGATCTGCAGACTTACTCTCTAAAGGACCACATAGTAAATATTTAGGGTGTAAGGTCTCTGTCACTACTTAATTCTGTTGTAATAAGAAAGCATCCCTAAACAGTATTCAAATGAATAGGAATGGCTCTGTTTCAGTAAAATGTTACAAAAATAGGTGGTTGGCTGGATTTGGTCGCAAAACCATAGTTTGCTGATGATCCCTGATCTAAAATAATCACTTGCTGACTTGTTAATGGATTTTCTAAAGCTTGCCGTGGGAAAAAAAAAAAAAAAAAAAAAAAAAAGCATAACATCTAGACATCTAGGAAATAACTTTCTGAGAACTAGCCTTAAATTTTCCTTTGTATCACTCTTCTTCATGTCGTCTACTTCCTTACATGTATTCTTCTTTGCAGCTCGTGATGCTCTGGGTAGTAAACATACCATGGTGAAAATCAGGCCATTGTCACAGGCCACAAGAGCAGCCAAGGCCAAAGCTAGAGCTTATGCCGGTGAGCCTATAATCTCAGGGGCTTTTCTTGTTGGTAGTGTATTATTATTTTCTCCAGCACTTACTCCTCATCTAGAATTCTAAAGACCTATCACTTTTATTTTTTAGTGTTTAAGGTAGTATGTTCTTAAAGAGAAAATAGAAAAGGTTATGTTGGAAATCTGGCATTTGAGCAGCCACTTGGAGAGAGTGGGAGATCTGGCCGAGCAACGCAGCAACCATTTTTTTGTTGTTGTTGACATCCTTATCTGGTTTACCTCACTGTTGAGCTGTTTGAGTCACTGTAGAAGTTGTATTAATACAGATAATGAAGCCAGGATTGTTTGTGCTTTGCCATTTTAGTTTCCTCTGATGATCATCTATTGGCCCATATTAATTACTGCTGATGCAGCCCTTGTTAGTCTATTTTATATGTTAATTATGGAGTTAAATCACTTGGCACTAGAGTGCCTTCTCTTCCTTACTTCCTCCTGCCCCCTCTGTTTCTCCCATTCAGAGTTCCTCCAGCCAGCAAAGGAGCGTCCTGAGACTTCAGCAGCCCTAGCCAGAAGGTTAGTCATCAGTGCCCTTGGGGTTCGAAGTAAACAGAGCAAAACAGAAAGGGAAGCAGAGCTCAAGAAACTGCAGGAGGCCCGAGGTGAGTTGAAGTGATGGTGTTCTTCTCTAGTTCTCTAGAGCTCACTATAAGACATGTGGTTAAAAAAAAAAAAAAAAAAAAAAGGAATGGAACCCTTTCCCTTTTGTCATTTCCATTTCCTGGAAGCCTCCCAAGTTTATTAAAATTGTTTTCATGCCTTATATTTAGGGTGGAGACATTTCAGGATTTCTCTTCCTGTTCCATACACCAGGCATCCTAATCCATGTTTCTACTGTGGTTTTCTAAGAGATAGGTTCGGTCTTCTCAGCTTATCATCCATGGCTTTCGCTCTAGTTGTTGCTCCAAACTCTGAGAAAACTTTTCCTGTAAAGACATAGTAGTCTTTCAGACAGAAAACATTTGCTGTGGTTTTATGGGACCTTGATTGCCATGATATTATCTAATGGTTTAGATTGTAGGTAGAAGACAAATTAAGGAAAAGCCATCGACTGACACGGATGATGATAACTGTAGGAGGTATTTTTTCCTTTAAAGGCAGCTCTGAGTGGCTTCCTTAGAGTACATATGGATTAACCTATCTTCTGATTATTTTGCAGTACCTACGAGTTCTTAGAAAATATTTCCACTGATCCACAGCAGGGTTTTTCTTTCCCTGTAGTTTGGAGTTGAGGTTAAAATCTCTCTCTTCCCTCCTTACAGGCTGTTGACTTAAATGTAAAGGCCTGGGATTCTGGCTTTACACTTAAGTACTTTTTATCAACCTTCCAGGCTTTAAACAGTCTCATTGCCTTAGCCCATGATCTGTGGGATCTGTGAAGGCAATTTATTTGAAAATTCCACTTACCAAAAAGTAACTTCATTTTTCCATTAAACGAATTGAAGTTTCAAACTCCTTGTTTATTGCCGGTCTAACAAGGCCATTAATACTTCCTGTCCACTCTGCTTTGGTGATAGCAGGCAGCTTGCGGACTCTCAGCTGCTCTGGCCAGATAACCAGTGACAGAGTGTGTCATGGCAGGTGCTAGAGTTTCAGAGTTGAACCCAACTAATTTTTTGAAACCTTAATGATTATAACGAGGCAGTTTTGATTTTTCCAATGCATGTTCATTCAAGGGCCTTTTACGGACTATAGATAGTTTTTATACACGGCAATAACAGAACTAGAGTAAAGCAGAATGTGCAATGTCCTTAACCCTTTATTAATGGTTATCTCTGAGGAAAGTGTTTTCTCTGTGATAACCACAGTTATCTCAGAAAATCGCAAGAGGGTAATAACTGTGGTATCTATAAGGGAAGATGTGGCTCTTTTTGCAGTGTATTATGTTTCCCTACCCTATGCATGTAATATTACCTGTATTTCCACAGGTACTGCAGCAGTAGTCTTGCACAGATGTCATCTTGAGTATTCCCCTGTTTTTCTGTAAGCACATTAGCATGTAGCTTCATTTGAAGTGTTTGTTTTAAATGTCCCCTTATACAGAGGACATTTCAGTGATGCAGTTAAAAATGAGACTATTGGCTGAGTACCCTGTTACTTAACTTTTTTAAAGAAGGCCTTTATTTGTGAATAGAGACTCACTGTGATAAGTTCCTCTCATCCATTGGTTCTGAGGCTGTACAGATTATAGAAGATTCTTCCTTTATTATGCTTCAGAGCTCTCCCATTCTTCATATCTGAGAAAACGCATATGGAAAATTCCTGATATATCTCTTTCTGACTTCTTTATGCATTAAGCAGATATTCTTGTACCTGCCTGCATGGAGCCCAAGACTTCTCACTTAAAGATTTTTTCTCTCTGGAAATGAAAAGTACTGTTTAGGTATTCAACAGAACAGATATTTTTGCTCCAGACCTTTTTCCACTGGAGGGGGGAGGGATCAGTACAGCTTGGTGGATAACATAATAGATTCTGGAATCAGACTGCCTACGTCTACCCATAAGCTCTACAATTTACTGGCTGTGTGACCTTGAGCAGATTACTTATTCTCTGGAGGCCTCTGTTTCCTCATCCATAAAATGGACATGAAGTGAGATAATCCACAGAAGATGCTTAGTAATCTTCAGAACCTATAGAAATGCACTCTGTCCTGTTTCTATAGGTCTGTAATAAGTATGTGATATATGTTAGCTGCTGCTGTTTTTAGTAATAGTAGTAATATTATGAGTCTAGCACAGATTTCAGTGCACATTTTTTGTCATTACTTTTTTTATTTTAAATTTTCTGTAACACTCCAAAAACAACATTTGACATTCACTAAGCACCTGCCCTGTATAAATTATGCATTATTCTCCTACTTGGGAGAATTAGAGAGATGGCAAAATTTTGTTCCTCTACTTAAGACTTAGTCTAGTGAGGATATCTACCTTGAGTAAAGAAGAAAATAATTTTTTCAGCAGTTGTATAGTTAATATACAGTGTTAAATTAGTTTCAGGTGTACAATATAGTCATTCAACAATTCTATACATTACTCAGTGCTCATCAAGATATATGTACTCTTAACCTGCATCACCTATTTCACATCCCTCCCACCCACCTCCCCTCCGGTAACCATCAGTTTGTTCTCTATAGTTAGGAGTTTTTTGGTTTGTCTTGGTTTTTTCCTTTGTTCATTTGTTTCTTAAATTCCACATGAGTGAAAAATCGTATTTTTTTATGCTTAGCATTTCATAATCATATTGCTTAGCATTACACTCCCTAGCTCTATCCATGTTGTCGCAAATGGCAAATGGCAAGATTTCATTCTTTTTTAATGTCTGTATAATACTCCAGTGTGTGTGTGTTTGTGTGTGTGTGTGTGTGTGTATGTGTATGTATCACCTCTTCTTTATCTGTTCATCTATCAGTGGGCATTTGGGCTGCTTCCATAATTTGGCTATTGTAAATAATGCTACGATAAACATAGGGGCACATGTGTCCTTTCAAATTAGTATTTTTGTATTCTTTGGATAAATACCCAGTTATGCGATTACTGGGTCATATGGTAGTTCTGTTTTTTATGTTTTGAGAAACCTCCACACTGTTTTGCTTAGTGACTGCACCAGCTTGCATTCCCACCAGCAGTGCCTGAGGGTTCCTGTTTCTCCACATTTTCATCAGCACTCGTTTCTTAGTTATTTGTTCCAATAGTTAGCAGCTTTCACTGTCAAAAAATTCTTCCTTAGGTCTAACTTATATCTGTACAACAGTTTAAGCCAGTTTCCTCTTCTCTTTTCCTTGTTAGAAATAGGGAATATATGTGGACACCATTCTGTTCTAATTTTTAAAGATCAAAGGCAGATTATTTAGGAATAAGGGAATTTGGGCTGTAATAAGGTTTTTGCCATTAACATTAGCTGTGTTGCCATGGGCATGTCTCTTACACCTTTCTGTGCGCCAGTTTCCAACAAAGCAAAACTAATGCCTAATTTACCCTGGAGAATTTTTTGAGCATAACCTAAGGTAACGTGTAAAAATGTTTAGAAAGGTGCTTTACAAGTTCAGGATACTATTATTTATGTGACTCTTAGAAAATTAATATTCATTTTAATGAGACAGTAATGACACCTATGTAATTTGTACTGTTGCTCCCCATCCATTATCTATGACAAACAGTGCTAATCAGTTACGGCACTCTTTTTTGTGACTTTTGACTTGCCCATTGCCAATTGATCAGAATTTAGCATGGAAATTGAAATCTGTGTACCATCCTGATATAGGTACTCTCATAAGCAGTACTATAGAATAGCTAGGATTCCTCTACCCACCCACTTGAAGAGTTCTCCTGTCTGGCATAGTGTCTGGTTCATAAAACAATACTCAATGTGCATTGACTGAAAACATGAGTGACATTGGTCACTTTTTCTTCATAAATCTTATTTCATTCATGATTCTACTCTGAACTCTTTCAAATCCTTTAATGTTTTTCTTTATAAAGCCCAGAGTTGAACACTTCCTATGAAAACCTTGTAATTAATGAATTTGGGATTTGTGATTTTGATGTTTAAATACTTCCTGCTAAGTTTCCTCACCCTACTTTGGTCTTCTTACCCTTCTAATGAGAAGTCTGTGTCTTAGTCCTTAATGAAAAATTAGATTCAGAAAACAAAGCTACTCTGGGAAGAAATCAAGAAAAAAGAAGTACCCAAATCATTTTAAGCAAATCATGTGTATATCTGGAGGATAAGAGCTTTTTAAAAGTTCATAGTCTTAGAACATGGAGAAGAGGTTTGTCAGTCTGACAGAGTGCATAACAGATCAGAGCTGCACTAAGAGTGGGAAATCAAAGCATAGATCATCCTCCATCCTTTGTATTTGACTTAATCATGTTTTAAACCAGTGATTCACATGAAATAATAAAACTACATTTTAAAGACCAGATTCAGGAGTATATGTAAAATTTCCCCATGTTTCACTTATCAAAACACTTGATTCCCACCTAAAATTGGAGATAGAAGATATCATTACATCTCAGAATAAGCTACTCTCTCATTTTCAAAGCTTGCTATAATTCTATTTCTTATTTCCATTTACTCTTGGGGGTAGGTGCTTAATTGACTGGTTCTAAAAGGCATCTTTTGGGTCACAGGCCTGAAAGGCAGAGTAAGTAAACAATCATTTGATCCCCTAGTTTGCTTAATTAAAGTCACTGAGAACTTAAAAGTAAAATCATCCCTATAGAATACTTAGTCAACTGTAATAAAAAAATTTAATTACAACTGCTACCTTTTGAAATTCTTTTTAGGCACTCCATTATTCTGCCTTCAATGGCTCTGCTGCATTGCTGACTCATAATCTAGGTCGTGTGGCATTTTCTTGGTGTCTTTTCTTTCCTAATGTGAAATTCCCTTCATTTCCAATCACATTTCTCTTTTCATCTTAATGTGATCTTTTTCTCTGAGATGCAGTATTTACCCGTATTTTTGCTGTCACTTGCTGTTTAATATTCTTATATCACAGGCCAGTATTAGATGAAAATGTTAATTAACCCTAGGATTAACTGACCAGTTTACCAACTATTGCTAAATAAAGAACACATAGTTCTTTGTGTTGACACTTAATACATTGATGAACATTCTACTCTCCAGAGTTAAATGCTCCCCTTAAACACTTATGTGGCCCAGACTATCTTTCCTGGTATATTAATGATTATATAAATAGTTGGTAAGCCTAAAATCTAAAACCTTGCTAAAATTAAGAGGTTACTTCTATTATTTCACCTTAATCTATCAGGTCTGTCGATCCATAAAAGAAGGCAATTAGATTAGTTTGACCAGACTTGTGCTTCAAGTCTGCGTGTTGATTATTCCTCTGTAGGGAGTTTTGTGATGATTTTTCTCCATTATTTTCTTAGGCGTAGAAGTAGATTTTGAACGTTTTAATTTACATTCCTTTTCTTTGTTTTCTTTTGAGATGACACTGTATTGGCTCTTTTTTAATCTTTATCCCTTTCCATTCCCTGAGTGGTAAGTGGTGATTCAGTCAACTAATTTAATAAAATCATTTATGCAATTTATTTATTATACTGGGAAATGAAAGTCTTTAGGGACAGCTTACATGCACACTTTAAGTTAATCATGTCATACAAATTCTTCTATTCTGCCTTTAGTTCCTTGCCCTTATGGCTGCTGTTGGGCTTTCTCTTAGTTTTCTGTTTTCTGATTGTTAAAAGTAAAGTTAATAGGAGCTCTTCTCATGCAGTCTGTCAAGTTAATACAGGAGGTCCTTGCAGGCGGTCTATCAGATATTATCTGCTTTCCTTTCTCTCTCTCTCTCTCTCTCTCTCTCTCTCTCTCTCTTTTTTTTTTTTTTTTTTTTTTTTTGAGAGCAAGCACGGGAGGGGCGGAGAGAGGCGGGGAGAGAGAGAATCTCAAGCAAGCTCCACACCCAGTGTGAAATGACATGGGGCTCCATCTCACGACCATGAAATCATGATCTGAGCTGAAATCTAGAGTTGGATGCTTAACCAACGGAGCCACCCAGGCACCCCTCCTTTCTCTTTTTTGTTTTTCATTTTCCCCTTTTCTTTGTAGATATTTTCATATGTCAGGACAGTAGAAAGTATGCTGGTTTAAGAATTAAAGGCCTGAGTTCCAGCTTTAGTTTTTCACTGATTATGTAACCTTAGCCAAGTCACTTAACCCCTCCAAGCTTCCATTTCCTCTTTAAAAAGTATTTCTCTATTCAGATTCTGAATTACTAAATGTATGCCTCACATTGTTACTATTTCTTTGTGCTTCTCAGTCTGTCTCCCAGCCTTCACTGGTTAACCACCAGAGTTTCCTCATATATTATTTTACATGTATTTGGCAGTAGAGATCCATAATCTTTTATTATAAAACATTAGGGTGGGAAATGTTTCAGTATTCTGAACTGTATTCAATTTTAGAAAGATAATATCGTTATCTTAATATATATTTCATAACACCAAAATCAGACACACTGACAGTATTTCTGCCACCAAGTATATGATTGTTCCATTAAATGGCATATGTAAGACCATAAGCAGCCTTTTATCTTTTCAGGTTATATTTACTACCAAATGAATTTTGGCCCTAAACTTTAAAAAAAAAACAAGTTTAAAAAAACCCAACTTTTCCGAAGTGCTTTGAGTTTAGAGTTGCGAATTGTGGTGAGTGGTTTATTTTTCTACTACACCTGGATTTCTTTTGTTAAACTTCCCAGATAGCCACTCTGATTTAAATTTCTGAGCTTATTGAAAAGTTTGAGTTCTGGTAGTTCACTTTTCTGGTTTCTTCAGTTTTCTAGGAATCCAGAACCAATTTTTGATTGCTTTCATCCAACATTGCTTTTGCCTTTAGATCCCCTTCTAATAACTTTACCCTGTTTATGAGAATCAGAACCACAGTGCTTTCCTAAGAAACCCTGGAATCCTTTAGACAAGCCAATTATCCTTAGTGCGGTCTCCCTGGAGAATCCCAATCCCAATTGAAGCCTGTCTTAAAGCCAAGTCACAAGGCACTGAATTAATTAGCCTTCAGTTTGGAATTTGCTGACCCTCTTTTTTTTTTTTTTTTTTTTTGTCTGTTATAACTTACTGTTATATTCAGATAATGCCACAAGGTGGTGCCCAAATAGCAGTGAATTTCTCTATCTCACATTTCCAAATGCCAGTCAGCTTCCTGACCAAGTTCTTTGCCCTTAAAGTACAGTCAAATATATTCAGTAAAGGAATTTTGTAAGGGATTCTGCTGATTTGGAAAGGTATGTCAAAACAGCAAGTGTTAACTCTAAACTCACCTTGATTTCTGTAGTAATTCCCCTGGTTCATGACTTGCAAACTCTTTTACAGACTTTATTTGAAATAATAGCCCTTGAGAGGAAGCACTTAGGCTTATCATCTATATTTTATGGTAAATGACTAGCCATGAAATTAGAACTGGTATTGTGGCACCTAATGAAGTGCTCGGGTCACCAAATCATGTGTGGTCTGTATCATCTCAGGTCTTAGTCAAAGTATTAAATGGAAACCCAGCTTCTCTGTTAAAAATTGAAGATGGATTGCCCAGATTTCTGATTTGTTTTGTTTTGTTTTGTTTTTAGAAATAATTCTTTATTTCCCTCCATTATATGTGGTTGTTTTCCCATGTCGGAATTGTGTATTGCGGAAGGTAGGCTCTTGAAAATGCTCTAAAAATACTGAAATTTGATTTGCCTCTGAAAATTTTTTTTCTGTAAGACTGTAGTAGGGAGATCCAGCTAGAGCCCAGTGGCCACCATTCCCATTTGAGCAAGAAGACAGAAGAAGAATATTCAAACCTATTCTTCATCCCTATTGAAATATTTTTAAAGATCAGTGAAGTGGGAAGAACAGGCAATTATATTGAAGCACTAACACAGTTGAGAAATAGAATGAAAATAAATACATTATCAGCAAGACTGGAGTCTGGTCCTGCTAGGTTCTGACTTACTCCACATACTTTTTATTTCTGTTAGCCTCAGATCTTTCTTTTTATTATATAGTACTAATAACATTGCTTCCACTTATAATGCACTTGGAAAGTTAAAGATATTAACTCTTGGAGTCAGGTAAGAGAAGACCAGGAAATTCTCCTGTCTCATGACTGAAGTTTGCTTATAATTTGGATTAAAGGAAAGTCACTGGTTATATGGCGCGTACCTCCACTTTTCATACTGTCCTTACTTACAGAGAGAAAGCGACTGGAAGCCAAGCAACGGGAAGATGTCTGGGAAGGCAGAGACCAGTCTGCAGTTTGAACATCACTTAAGGAAATGGATAGTTCCATGAATTCAGAAATTATTTCCATAGTCTTCGGATAGGAGGATCCTTCTAGAGTTCTGTGTACACGCAGAAGTGCATGTTCGTGAAAGAACGAGATAAAGCCATTGAGGCGAGCACTGACTGGGTCTAGAAAGAAGGTGGACTCCTGTCTGTCTTTGCTTCTAATTGCAGTCATTTGGAATTGCCATACTGTGTTGGGCATAGAAAGGAGCCATCAGCTAGGAAGCTGACTTGTGGCAATTTGGATATAACTTCCAAGAGTCCTCTGGGCGTGGCAAGCCCCACTGTTACCATGGCTCACGTGTCTAAGATGTCTGAAGCAGATACAAAACAGAGGATTCAAACCTGCCATGATGGGCCATTCCGGCCCTGAAAAGGTAGGGTGTTCTTTCGGGCCTCGCAGAGCCAAGGGGTGGCGGAGGGAACAGTGTTTGAAGTACTTGGTACTCACCGAATCCACACTGTCAATTCCAGAACTCTGGAGCTGGTGAGCTGCAGCAGATGTAGGCGTTTGAGCTCCAGAGTTTGTACTGAGCCGGGCGCCTGGGGCTGCTCCAGCTGCACAGCAGCCAAGGGCATGCCTGCTTCAGCCCTCTAGAAAGCCAGCCTTGGGAGCCGTGTGCTAGTCCCCGCTGAAAGTACTACCGTGTTGTGAGAGGGAGACATTAAAGCTCAGTCTATGACCTACATCACTGCTATTTGTCACTTTTGTCATTCCCACAAAAAAACTGGGGAACAGCTCTCCTCGTATCTTCATCCCTATAAAGTTGTGCCTGGGTTCAGTGGATCTGTTGGCTTTATTGAGCCACACTGAGTAGACTGCTGGTCCTCTATCTCTCTGCCTGAGTATACTACAAAAATGCCTCTCTCGGGATGGGTATGTGGTAGCTCCCCTCCCCTTCTTGCCCTCCCTGGACATGCCCACCCGAGCCTCTTGCCTTCTCCCATTTCTGTCAAACCTGACATTCTGCAGAAGGCTTCTGGCACACAGCATGTTCTTGGTATCATCTTCTCAGCCTGTGCCAGAGGCACCTGGCAAGCAACACCAGATGATCCATTACAGTGAAGAGTTGCCAGAATAAAACAAACACCTCTGGGCAGTGAGGAATTTCCTAAAGGACACTGACGAGTCTGAGCCGCCAATTCAGGCTTTATCCATCTCATTCCTGTGCTCATTGTTTTTGGAAGGAAGTTCTGCACTGAAGAACTGGGAGTGCTAGACTTTAATAGGTTGAGCTAGCAAGACATAGTGTCCCATCGTGCTTTCATTGAGGGCGGCAGCCTCATATTTGTATGTGGTGCCCATGACAGTGATGGATTATTAGCACTGCCTAGAACATGGTAGAGTGGGGACTCTGTTCAAATGTTCCTCAAATGACACTGGCCTTGGGTCTTAGCCCTGACCCAACTATCCCTGCGGCTATTCTGGTCTTGGAGGCTTCTTGCAGCTCCTCAGCATTGTTTTTCTCATTCTTGGTCAGTTCTGAAAGTGTCCCTTGTTCCTATTCAGGGCCTCCCTTTCAAGTTTAGAGGATTAAATAAAACCTTCTCTTGATCCTCTGTCCTAGTATCTGGTCCAGTGCACTTCTCTGACTTGTAGCCACAGGGCTTGTGCTCTCTGTCTTCACACAACAGACTTCTTTAAGATAGACAGGTCTGTTCGAACAGCATGGCTACACTGGAAAGGAAAGGCAGGGAATCGTAGCCAGGCTTCATACTGAATGGTACACTTCTGAGGTACACCTTTGCTCTGTTTTGATTCTTCAAGGCTAAGAGTGACCTTGGGCAGTAAAAAAGATGATTGTCCCTATTACTTGTCTTCCCTTTTCTAATAGCATTTTGGCTTTTAAGGGCGTTGGTAACATAGAGCTGCATGTTTATTACCCAGTTTTCTTAATTACTCCTAGCTTTTAAGGTACTGTTGTCATTCTAATGCTGTCTACTAAGTGGCTAGTAGCGTGTGCTTTTTTCCAGCTTGCGATCAGCCACCTCTGACTTTCAGACTTATCCTTATAGTTAGACCCAGAGAAGGGATTTGTGTTTAGCCGGTATCTAAAGCTGTGAAGTGTTGCTGCTTCCACCATTAGTAGAGAACGTGCTGTTCTTTTCTTGAGAGAGAGACAGAGAGCGAGCATGCGCAAGGGAGGGAGGGGCAGAGAGATAGGGGGACAGAACTTCCTTCCAAGGAAGGAAGGATCCAAAGTGGGCTCTGTGCTGACAGCAGAGAGCCTGATGTGGGGCTCGAACTCACAAACTGTGAGATCGTGACCTGAGTCGAAGTTGGACAAGCCACCCAGGCGCCCTGAGAGTGTGCTTTTTAGGTATATTTTCCATTGATGTGTACGGGTGGAGGTAAGAGGACCTGCCACGGCCCAGCGTGGACTACACTGAGCTTGTGCAGATGGGAACCACATCCTTGGCCCCATCCATATGCCTTCACAAGCTGAGCCAACTGGAAAGCACCCTGTAGCTGCCCCTGGCTCCTTTGTTACATATTTCAGAAGACTATGAATGTACTCTGCTAGGTGTTTTTGTTGCTTCATACATGTTAAATGACTAAATCCCAGTGTCACCTGGTATCTGTAGTAGAAATGTACATCCCCTTTGAGTCCTAACATGCTCCCCATAGAGTGAAGGTCTTGGTGGAATAGAAATAAATTAGGCTTCTAATTAGTAAGCCGAGGTTCCTGGCACTTCAGCTTCTCAGACTACAGAATGCCAGGGTGAAAGTCTTCTGACATTTTTGGTTCTGTCTGGAATTTGGTGGTTGGTATTCTGTTAACATTCCTCATCTAGTTACAAGCCATGCCAGCCACCAGTCTTCCCACGTCCTTCCCTTTCAACTCGGTGGTGTAACAGCACAACCCTTGTATAGCTTTTTCCAAGAATTAGAACGGGCTGCACCTATCAAGTGTGTGATGTGGCCAGCAAGACTGAGACCGGAGCCAGTGGCTGGCTGCCTGGCCCGCTTCTTCTGGCCTTCTCGGCAACTGGATGCAGGAAGAAGCGGTGGGTACCTCCCTGCCTGAGTCTAGTCATCAGCCGCCACACGCTCCCCCACGAGCTGCACATTCTTTCACAGACCATTAGCTGCATGTGCGAGTATAATGTTTTTACTGTTTGGGAGAGGTTTGCTGGATCCAACAGGAAATCAGTCCTTCCCTTGTTTACCTAAACTGCCATGCCAAGATATAATGCTCCCTTTGCCTGATGAAGGAGTGGAGAAGGTAGAAGAGAAGGGGGAAGAAAGCACTTCTTTGTATTCAGAGAGGATAGCTCAAGATCATGTCCCTTTTTACCCCGTAAGGAGGGAGGGGATAGCTCACATGCCGTGGGGAGGGGTGTACTGTTGTAAATCTGCCCCATCTGCTACTGTTCATTTCAGCTTTGCAGCCTCAGTTGTAAAAGTTTACGGTCCTTGGGCTTTTCCTTCTTGCCTCCTCCCTTTTGTCCCTTAACCTTTCCAGCCCACGTTTCAGCCCTGAGCCTGGGGAGAGAATTGGGAAGCAGACTATAGTCTGCTAACATCAAAGGCTGATATCAGAGAAGTGTGGTGGGACTGTTGTGAGTAGTATGTGTGCCCCACATGTACTAGTTACCAGTTTAGCAAGAGTGGAAAAGGTTAGATTTCATGGGCTGGGGACCCCAAAGAGTTATATAGCCAGTCTTGTCTTTGTAGCTGTCCATACTGAGCAACCTTTATTGGCACTAGGGCATCAGACCTGTAAGGATCATCTCTTAACGTGTATCTAACTTATTCCATGCAAAGTTCACTCCAGAAACTTGGTTGAGACCTGAAGTTGAGGCAAGTCCTGAGATGCACAGTGATCTTGAGGGAGATTGGATTGCCTGCCAGGTGTATGGCATATTTTCTCCTTGGCAGAGGCCCTGGCAGGGGCCGGGGTCCATGTTATCGCAGCAGCCTTTCTGCTTGGACTTCTCTTGCTGCTCTGTAGGAAGACCCTATCTGGCCACTTCTGCAAGTCCTGCCCCTTCTCAAGCACTCAGTAATTGGTGGTGTTGGCCCATCAGGAGATAAGGGGATGCCTGAGGCCTAAGCTTCCAGGATATTAGAAACACCCATATGTGCAGTAGGATAAAGCTAAAGGCACTAGAGCAGACTCTTAGAATGACAGGTGAGTTCTAAATGAGCGCAGATCAAACAAGGGATTCAATTCATCAACTTCTCTGCCAGTTGTGACTTTGACACAAGTTGTGTTGCTTTGAGCTTCTCGCAGAGCTAATCCTGCCTCCTGTGTATTTCTGTCCTTCGTCTTCTACTCCAAGACTTTTGCAAAGCACCGTTTAAATGGGGGGTTGGGTCACAGCCCATCTCTAAGGAACTGATTGCTCCTGAGCCAAGAACACTGGGGCAAGATCCGGGAAAGATGGGGTCTCCTTGTGGAAGAGCAGCTCATCTGAACAAAGCCTAGAGGCCACAGACCGTAGACCAAAGGCCTTTACGGGACAGGCCCAGAGTCATCCTGAGGGAGCAGTACCATTTTCGTTTGATGATCTTGCCATCGAAGGGCTTCCTGAGCAGTTCTTGGTGCCACTTGGCACTGGCCCCTTTCCTTCTGAGTTAGGGCTCTGTGAAGGGCATGGCTCCAATAAGCTGAGGTATCTGGTGTGTGGGCAGCAGCCGGAAGTGTGCAGTGATGGCCTCAAATGAGGTTGTTCCTGAGACGCTGCTCCTGCTCCAGGGAGAGCTCTGCATTAGCTCGGTAAGAATCTCCTGTGGACCAAAGAAGAACAGGTAAGTAGCCAACCCTACCGTGCTCTCATTCCCTCCCTAACAGCTTCACTCACTCACTCACTCACTCACTCACTCACTCACACACACACACACACACACACACACACACACACACACACACACATTCTGCCCTGCTCACCCTTTACATTAGGTCACTCATGGGCACAAACACCAATCCATTTTGTAGAAAGAGACCCTGACGTGTAGTTTCATGGACATAAGAAAGGATAGGCTACTGAGTGGAAAGGGTTGTGCTGGTTATTCTTTTTTGCCCGTCCTCCATCCCCAGATTCCTTCTCTACCCTTTTTGTATTTTTTTGTGCTCTACAGAATTGGCCCCTGGAAACTGCCTCACCCTGGCCCCAAGCCTCTGGTCTCTGATTTAGGTCAGTGGGGAGCAAGAGCAGGAGATCAGCAGATGGCAGGTGGGAGAGGCTGGGGTATTTCTTCTCTGTTCTGTGGTGATGGCCTCATCAGCTCCCCCTGACCCCAAGCTCGAGCTTTCTCCTGGCTCCTTCCGGTGCCCCTTCAAGCCAAAAGGTGTTAACAGTTTTCCACTGTTGCTATCCTCTCATTTCCTTAGTCCTATTCACATCTAATTCTTTCGTCCTATTCACACACTATATAAATAGTCCTTTCATGAAATACCTTTGTACTCTTACCTGGTTTGCCCTAGCTTTCTGCAGGGACCCTCACAGTGGCCAGAACAGCACTATTTTTCTTTCCTCCCTCACCGCCTGGACCCCCAGCAGCCTGCTCTCCACTGTGCAGTCTGAGGTTCCAGTTCCGATGTCTCTCACGTCCCTGTCTCCTTTAATGGCAGCAAAATCAACCCAGTCACACAATTTCAAATACTTGGACTATTTCCTCTTACTGTCTTCCATCTGTTGCTAGACTCACCTTTTGAAACATAAATCTGATCTTTTTGCTCCCCTTGACTGAAATTTGTCAGTGGTTCCCAGAAGCCCACAGGATAGTCGTCCTCTTAGCAAGAACCATCATAACCCTGCCCGCAAAGAGCTTTAGCGGGTTTGAAGTATATAGCTCCATTTTAAAACAAAGAAAACGTTTTTGTGGTTGAGATTTTCCTTCAGTCTTACAGCTCTACAGAAAGTGGTGGACTTAGACTTAATTTTTTTTAATGTTTATTCATTTTTGAAAGAGAGCCCAAGCAGGGGTGGGGTGGAGAGAGGGGGGGACACAGAATTTGAAGCAGGCTCCAGGCTCTGAGCTGTCAGCACAGAGCCCGACACGGAGCTCGAACTCACAAACCGTGAGATCATGACCTGAGCCAAAGTCGGGCGCTCAACCGACTGAGCCACCCAGGCGCCCCTTGACTTGGATTTAGATCCCGATGAAGCCTTGTCCCCAAATCCAACGAGGCCAAATCCTATGCTCTTTCTCCAGTTCTTCCTTTCTTCCCTGACTTCTGCCCCTCCTTTTGAAACCCAGCTCAAATGTCACTTTCTCTGGGAAAACTTGTTCACCCCCAGGTCGTTGCTTTCTCTCCATGCTTGCTCAGCATTGGTTCATACTGATTTGGAGTACTCAGTATTAGGGTTATCCATTTGCATGCCTGCTTACCCTGTTCACCACTGAGCTCCACATTTTACTTCTATTTATTTTCCTAGT
The DNA here is from genome assembly GCF_018350215.1 of Panthera leo. Classification (NCBI taxonomy): domain Eukaryota; kingdom Metazoa; phylum Chordata; class Mammalia; order Carnivora; family Felidae; genus Panthera; species Panthera leo. Next base: position 56,743,931 of record NC_056689.1, read on the forward strand.
GCCTGGCATAGTGTTCAACACAGAAGTGGGTCTTAAATGTTTGCTGACTGAATAAACCAGTCTTGCCCCACCTTACCCCGTATGTGCAAAGGTGTGAATGCAAACACCCCATAGCAAATATAGGCATTTCATAACTTGAAGATGGATTGCTACTTTCCTTTACAGACCAGGGGAGCAACCACCTCCTCACTCTGTCCCCCACTGAATCATTGCGTCTTCCTCTGTCCAATTCTACCAAAGTTGCAAGTGTGCTGAGCCCTATTCCCTGTGGCCTATGCTGTGCTCACAGCTGGGGACAGCAACCCAGCTGGCGGACTTCCACTTTTGCCCGTGAGGCATTCAGCTTAAGGTGGGGACAGCTAAGAAAGACCATGTGAATGGGGGAGTGAACAATAACGGGCCTGGCAAAGAGAAATCTTGACTTGAAGTAAGAAAAAAGACCCCCGGATAGATGGGGGACGGAGTTTATAATCCACGCCACCTTAAGGACAAAGAGGGACACACAAGTAGTTACTGGGTGAGGCTGCCGGTGGGACCAGCTGGATCTAGAAATTTACCTGGGAAGATGTCAAAGGAAACTCCTCTCTATTCCATCCCTGACCTTCTGCACGCCCAGTCCAGTCACACACAGACATGCATGCAGCCTCCCCTGGCTCCGAGCCCACAGATGCTGGCCCCACACAGGCTCGCACTTACCTGTGTGGCAGTTGTGCAGCCAGACCCGGTGCCCGTCATACTTGCAGCGGCACCGCATCATGTTGTTAGAGAAATCAGACTCTGCCACCTCGTATTTGGGGTTCACAACCACCTGGAGTGAGAGAGGGGGACAGTTGAAAGCAGGTGATGTGGCTTCTGAAGTTGGGAGGCTGGAATAATCCTTTATATTTCCTGTCATCTCACAAAGGGTATTTCTGTTCTTCACTTCATTCGTCCTTACAGTCACCCAGAAGGCCGGCACTCTTGTTCCTATTTGACATTGTCCATTAAATCAAGACTCAAACCTAGGATCCTCTGGATCCTCATTCAGTGTTCTTTCCCCATAGCAGAGCTCCTTCAAGTGCCAGGCCTGTCGGAGACCCTATTTGTGAGACTCTCTTCCTTCATTTGACCTCAGGAAACTTCTGGAATATGTGCAGGAAATGGAGTTCCTGTGGGGAATCCCCAAACCCCCTTACCTGGAAGATATAATTCCCAGGGCCCACATCTGTGATGTCCACCCACTGGCAATCAATGTCATGCCGGTAGGTGTCCCAGCAGCCGACAGTCACTCCCTGCTCCCCAAAGTTGGCACACGCATAGCGCTTCTGCAGTCCTGTGGGGAATGGCGCTGACGGTTAGTGAGGCAGTGATAGGTGCTCAGGACCAAGCATTCTGCTCAAGTTACTGTTTAATCCTCACGACATTCGTACCATTCAAGTGCAATCAGATTAGGGACCTGCGATTCCGTTACATAATTTGCATGACTATCAGAGCCAGATTTCCTACTAACCATGAACCCAGCTCTAGCAAACCTCCATCCATGGCAGATTATTTCTTTGGATGCTCTAGTGGAAATTCCTGTTGGCCTAGGAAATACGGTTGGAAGGTTCCAGCCCTACATGCTAAGGATACATCGTCCAACCCTTTGAAGAGCCAGTGTTTGCCATGCTGACCTTAAGGGCTGGGAACTGTGGGTATGCAAGTAGGAATCTGACGATCTGTGCCCTCAAAGAACTTAGCCCAAGTGAAATAGCCCTGCAACTACTATCCAAAATAGTGTTAAGTATTTAGAAGCGGTACGAAGTGCGTCGGGAATGCAGAGGCAGTGGACCTTCCACCTAAGATGTCAGAAGGTAAGAAACCGATCTTTCTGAATTGCCTGGAGTGCTGACTGTTGCCAGGCCAGAGTCTCCAGGTGTCTGAGGTGGCTTCATCTGAGGGCAGAAGGGAGCCTCACCCTGAAGGGGCTGAGGAGTAGAACACAAGGAGGAGATGCTGACAGGAAACCATATACCTGTGGGGCAATTTGTGTCCTCCAGGCAGAAGCTGGCCTTGTGCCCCTCAGCCACCTTGGAGCCATTGAGAGTGAGTAGGTCATAGTGGGTGAAGACCTCAATGCTGTGGTAGTGCCTGCGGAAGGGAAAGAGCTGTGAGCTTGAGAACAAGAGGAGAGGGTCCTCTCTGGAGGAGCTGGCAGGTCAGTGCCCTTCTCCCTTTCCAACCCAAGATTAGTGGGACCCAGGGTCTACTTTCCTGTCATCCCCGCCAGGCAGCAAGGCACAGCTGCCCCCACCCTCTAGGGCGTTAACCCAGGTGAGGAGGGTAAGTGCTGCCCTGGTAGCCTCCGGGAGGCTGGTGCCTGGCTACCAGGCCTGATCGGAGGCGGCAGGAAGGGACACTTCGAGGGACCAGCCTAGGAGCCCAGCCGCTGAGGAGCGGGGCTCACTCTCCTCCCTGTGAGCCTGGGACCAAATTGCTACCATTGTTTCCAATCCAGTTCTAATGACAACTGTGTTCATGCTGCAGGGAAAGGTGCTCATTATCTCAGCAAGGCCAAGTCCCAAAGTCGCTGCCCCTTCCACTCAGCTTTCCCCACCCTGCTGTGTCCTGAACAAGAAAATACCATTTTTCCATTCTGCCTTTGTTACAGGCATCGTCTGTCCTGTGTGGGCTGGAGACTCCTGACAGGAAAGAATGCCCATTGTCTCCTTTTAGTAGTGTTCACACTTTTCTTTGGGGGCCTTGCTCTGCTGTGGCAGAAACCAGCAAACTTCTTCTGCAGAGCTAGCATCCTGGATGGGATGTCTATTTTGGGTCTCCAGGTTTCTAGGAGTGCCCACCTTATGTGGTTTTCAAAGACAAGGCCCAAAGTCCAATGTAGAGAAATTGTCCAATATTCCAACAGAGACCAGCTCAGCTGGCAATGATTGCTCCCCTGGCCGTTCCTGGGGAAACGCACCCTTTGAGCGCCATCAACTGGGGTACATCCAGGACAGGCAAGGGAGTGACCGGCTGGCAGGGCCGGTAGATGCTCCTGGGGCTCCCTAGTGGCTCCTGGAGGCAAAGCCAGTAAGGTGTCTAGGAAGGAAGGCTCTTAACCCAGAGTGCACACCCCTCCGGGAAAGTGAGTGGGGTCAGGGAAAGACCAGACTGGTTTGGTTCCTGGACTCTGCTTTTTGTCCCTCCAGAGCCAAGGCAGGAGCAGGCGCTAACCTGTGGCACTGGTGCCAAATCCAGCTGTGGCGGCCTGTCTTGGGACGGAAGTCAGCCCGGCCCAGGTTGTAGATCTGTGAGGAGAAGCGCAAGAGGCGCCGGTGCCCGTAGGGCCAGTCCATGAGGTCGGCAGACTGGGACAGGCAGTTCTCTTCGTGGGCACAGTACAGCTGGCTGAGCGGGCGGTCCTCCAAGTAAGCCGTCTCCTGCACCAGCTGGGCATTCATCACAAGGTCCGGAGCACCTGGGGCCACAGGAGGCACAACGCCGTGCGAAAGGTAGGAAGGCGGCCAATTTGCTCTTGGGCATAGGGAGACAGGCATGCCCCCAAACCAAGCTCTTGGAGGAGCTACCAGAAAAGTGGAGCTCTACCCAGAAGAGTAGGGAGGTTTGGGAGTTAAGACTGGGGAGTTCTAGCAATAGAGGAACGATCTATTGCCTTGGCCTGGGAAGCAGGTACAGTGTCACTGTTAAGCATGATGGCTTTGGAGCCAGGCTGCCTGGGTTCAAATCCTGCTTAATTTCTGACTGCACCATTAAGCAGCTCTGTGACTTGCTTCACCTTTTGTCTCTCATCTTCCTCATCCATGAGAGAGGGATAATAATAACGCCAATCGTGCCAGTACCTGGAACATGCTTAGGTCATTGTCGGGTAAGCACGCAGTGGATGTAAGCTAGTCTTTCTTTTGTCAGGTGCTTCTCAGCTCCCGGGGGCCTTTGTGTAGCCTGGCTCACAGTCCCTCCTCAGCCCCGCTGCCTCCAGCTTGGCGTCCTCAGCTCAGTCACTCCCTCTGGGTCTCAGTTCCTTCAAGGAACTGGCAGGGAGGGTCGGAAAGGTTCATCTCTGGGCCTGCTCCTGAGCTCTGCCATTCTGGTCCATTCTGCTGAAGTTCTAGGCCTGTGCCTCCTCCAGAGCTCCTGTTCTAACAGGATTGCTATCCTGGGTATTCATACCAGGCCATCCCGCGCTCTCTCCTCAGAGGCATCGTGGACATTTCTGGTGCTTCTCTGTGCATAAAAGTCCCCGTTGCTGGAAAGGCTGCTCAGTGCCTCTCCTGTTCCCTTCCTGTCACAGGGGCTCTTACCCACCCCACCCCCCGCCCTTGGAAACCACATGTTCCCTGTACAGAAATGTGGAGAGCTGCAGCTTTTACCATGTAACATCAAGAGAGAAAAGTTGCCCATTCTCAATGCTTGCTCTTGCAAAAGCTGGGTTACAGTTTAGATTTTTGGTAGAGGAATCCCCTGGCGGAGCCTAGGTGCTGAGGCTGGTGAGACGGGGCTGCTGGTTTATTTCAGTGTGTGTGTGGGCGGGGGGGACGGAGGGTGACAGCAGGAACTGGCTGGGTTGCCAGATGATGCCTGTACTGTCACTAAATGCTCCTGAAATTCCTGTGGTGTGTTTTGGAGAAAGCCAGGCTATGCCCACTGACAGACCCTCGTGCTCCTGAGGGAAAGAAGGAGAGCTTTCAGAGAGACCGAGAAGGAGAGAGGGTAAAGGGGAAAAAAGGAGTGAGAAAAACCATGGAGGAGAGATAGGGATGGTCCCACAGGCAGCAGGTTGCCTGTCTGTGCTCAGCTGTTGTGAAGTGTCCAAAGCATTCACCAGGCAATAGACCAGGGAGGGGGTGCAGGGTTCCCAGGATGGGGACACACTGGGGAGCAGGCCCCCAACATGCTGTGAGCCTTAGTGCTGGGATGGCCCACTCTGGTGCCACATGATTGCAGGCGAGGGTGCACTGGACAGAGAGGAAGCCCCAGGGCTCACTGACAACGGTCAAGGCTGTCTTGGCATGCAAGTTTGGCCGGGAAGAAAGTCAAGTAGTTGCATGCGTTGGTGCCAGCTTGAGCCTTTGGACTGGCCACAGTTATCTTGGCATCGGCCTGGTTGGCAGATGTCAAACAGACGCTGCCGCCCTGAGAATCTGGGTGTGGGGGGCGGACCGATGCCTCAGAACGGGCTTGGGCCTGTTGGGCAAACCCCACAGCTCCGGGGGAGGACACACAGCAGAGCCTTAGGCCGTGCACGCTCCTCACAGTTGCATTCCCCGTACAACAGCTTTCAGACTCTTCTTACTACAAGCTGCACCACGAAATACATTTTACGCCGTGGCCCAGCGCACACGTACATAATCCCAGGATGACTGCCCTTACTAAGTGTGACACATTCTCTCGTTTTCTATCCTGTTTCATTTTTTTTTTAACGGTCACGACAGGAAAATTGAAAATCACTGTTGGGTATCCTGGGGTTTTCTCATATTCTCTGTTTTAATCCTCACAGTAACTCCACGAGCTGGGCAGGGCAGGGCTGGATCCTCACGTGACAGGGGACTTGGCCACACACAGCCGGTAATGGCAGAGCCGGTGCTCCAAGTCCCGCCCTCCTACCCCCCACCCTTCCAGGGTTGGGGCTGGGACCAGCTCTCGGGCCCTCCCGGAGCATGGGAGGTGTGGGCTCACCAAACTGTCCCACCGGCGCTGTGAATGTTACTCACTGTCTGTGCAGGAAACTCCGGCCGAGAAGCGCCCCGCACCGTGGGAGCAGTGCACCGGCCCATGCCGTGAGCACTGCTGCAGGGCAAGCTCTGTGCCTGAGCAGCGCACGCCGCTCATCACCACCTCTCCGGCCCCCGGTGTCCCCTGCCAGTACCAGGTGTCCTGAGAAAACAGCCAGCAGCCCCCGGTTGAGGCCGAGGGGTGCTTTGGAAGCCTCTCCTCTGATGCTCGTGCTCTAGAGCCCTGTCGGACCACCCCTCCCCAGCTGTGTCCGGCCTCGGCTCAGAAGTCTTCAGGGATGGGACGCTTCCTGCTACAGTGCGCCCCTCCGAGAGCAGAAGTTTCTTCCGTTGCACTGAGGCAGGAAGATTCTTCCGCCACTGGCCTTGCCCCCACCCTGTTCCACACGGCTGCCCTTAGCTATTGGAGAGGGGGGCCCTGTCCCCTGTCCCACTCAGGTGGCCTGCCCGGTTTCTCCAACTGTGCCTCGTGTCGCCCTGGGCGGTCGGCTGTGGGTAGGGTTGGCCCCAGTTCTCTAAGTGAGGAATACCCGGCAGCCCCACCGGCCAGGCGGGCCCAATGGAGGACGAGGTAGCATCGCAGCCGCGCCCCGGCCTTGTGATTTTCTTTCCTTGGCGCCTCTCGAATCTCTCTGAATTTCCCCCAGGACGGCCACTAGCCTGGGCCACACCAGCGTGACTTCTCTGCTGGGCTACTGCCATGTTAGGTTTCCTGTATCCATGCTGATCTCCACCCCAACAGTGTGCCACACAGCACAGAAGAGATTTTCGAGAAACGTGCACTGTAGACTTCACGGTTTGCCTGCCACCTCCCTCACATATCACACCACTGGCCCTTGATAGCCCCACTCCGGCCCTGGTCCCTGATTTCCCCAATGGGGGCAAGCCTCTGTGGGCCACAGTGTCTCTGTGTGGGCTGTTTATCCCCACCCCACCTTCTCCCGGTAACTTCCAGTCATCTTTCCTACAGACAACATACAAAAGTATGTGTCTGTTGTGTGAATGTTTTCTGGCGACCGCCTTGCTCACTTTACTGACTGTCCCATGAAGCAGGGGCTACGTCTTGTTCTCCACACTGTCCCTGGCGCCCAGCATTCTATCGGCCCCCCAGTTTCACTCAAAAATTCATCACTGAATGAATGCAGGAAGGGTTAGCACTTGTAGCACAGGACGTTGGGAAGCACAACAGGAACCTACCTTGATTGCGTGGCTGGCAAAACCCAGGCCGAGCTGTCGGCAGGCCACCATGGCTTCGCTGAGCCCCCAGTGATCGCTGCATACGGCCCCCCAGCGCTGGACTCCGTTCACCTCTACCTGCACCTCCACCACACCCTCCTCAGGGCTGCGCCCACCGGCCAGGCGCACCTGCAAGGGTCACAGGTGTGTGAGGAGTACAGTGGCCTCGGGAGGAGAGGGCTCAGGACAGCCAGCCTGGATCTGCCCGGCCTAGCTCGCTGTGCAGCCCTGGGCACGACACTCCTCTGGGTTCATCTCCTCTGTTCCTTGGGGACGTTTTGCTAGTGTCTGATGTCCCTGCCCACAAGGGACACCTGACTGCAGGTGCCTCACCTGCTCTGGTTTTTGTGCTCCTCTTACCTGAAATTCTACCATTAATGATGGCTTTGCCAATGGCAAAGGGCTTTCATATCTATTGTCCCATTCACAATAACCCTGTGAGATAATTAACCCCAATTTACAGAAGAAAGCCATGATCAGAGACACGAGCAAGCGACTTGTCCACCATCCACGTCTGCAGGGCCCTTGAACTCTGACCTTCCCACGCAGCCTTGCCAGTGCCTCTCCCAGCACTGACAGTCCTGCGGCCCTCTGTCCTAGCCACCTTCGTTCGCAGCCTCACCGGGGGCCTGAGAGGCTGTGGTGGGACAGCGTATCTGCCTCAAGGGTGCCCGCCACCATTGGACATCTCTGAGGGGATGTGGGCCAGGCTAGGGGACTTCGAGGAGAGGGCTTTACAGACTGGCTCTGAGAAAGTGCCCACTGGTCTGATGTATCCTGGGGCTCTCTCTCAGGGCTTCCCATCCCCCCAGCCTGAGGTCATGCCCAAGTCTGAGCTCACCTGATTCTGGAAGCCCATGTTAGGGACGTTGCACCTGACGGCGGCATCATTCTCGTGTTGACAACCATTCTGGGACCCTTCCAGGGAGGGGCAGTCACTGAGGGTCCGCTCATACCCCCGGCAGCGCACCTCACTCAGGTGGATGGGCCCCAGTCCTACGGGGGAGAGGGAGAGGTGCTGTGCAAGGCCCCATCTCTGTAACCCCACACCTATGGTTTCCCCTCCATAGACAGGGAGACAGACCTTCCTGTCCTGGGCCCTGGACACCAAGCGATCGAGCCACGGCACATCCAAATCCTCCCGCCCCACCCCAGGCCTCCTCACCTACCTTGGCCCAGCTGCGCCCCAAAGAGGGCCTCCCGAGCAGAGCCAAAGCCAAGCTGACGACACACAATGCTGGCGGAGATGAGGTTCCATCCGTGGTCACAGACTGTACCCCACTGGTGGTTCCTGAGCACCTCCACCCGGCCTTCACCCACCTGGGCCCCAGAGCGGAGGCGCACCTTCGGCTCCTGCTGCGAGAAAACTAGCTTCAGGGCAAGCTGAGGAGGGGGCAGCAGGCAGGGGCTGAGCCATGGCGGGGGCCTGGGCCGGGCCCCTTCAAGCTGGGCGAGCCCATGATAGGGAGTTCCAGTCCCACCTCTGACAGCTCAGAGATATTACCTCCAATAAGCCATTTTTCTCAAGTGCTCTTTCTTCATGACAAAGAACCACCACACTGGCGGTAGTAGTAACAAGGGAACCTTAGGAGTTGGGGTTCTTGGGCTTCTCAAGCCTTCCTGATCTCTGGGGCGGGGGCGGGGGGTTGTTCCTTCCTTTTGTCCAGCCCTGGCTTCTTCCCTGTTCTTTGGGGCTGAACTAGATCGATGCTTCCCAAAGGGGTGTATGAGATGATTTGAGAGCTGCGCGGGGGCATGGCATTAATTAAGCTGACTCACACAGTGGGGAAGTTACTCCTCCGGTCCCTCCTGTTTCATGGAGGAGGCCATCCCACTGTGGGGCCGCCATGTCTGTAACACCTCACCGGCACTTAGGCGTTGCTTTTTATAACAAAGGGCCAGGCTCAGGTTCAATACCTTAGGGCCTCAAATGGGTGTTAGCTACGATGTAATTACTGTTTTTATGGTTGCCTTCTATTCATGACAAGTGATGTCAGCTTTCCATTTATGGTCGGGTTATAAATGGTTCCTTTTAAATAAATCCCAAGTTTCTACCATGCTGTGTCCTCCTCCCAGTCTGCACCAATGCCTCCTCGGTGGGGGCGGGCCTCCCCTCCCTTCCCCTCCCCTCCCCTCCCCTCCCCTCCCCTCCCCTCCCCTCCCCTCCTCTCTGGCCTGCCCTGGAGAGCCCCTCCCCACCGGCTCCTGCTCAAACCCAGCCCAACCCACCTCTGCCCAGGATTCCTTGCGCCCAGGCTTTGCCTTCGCAGGGCGGAAGCGGGGCCCTGCCACACAGCTGACCACAGCGTGCATGCCACCCGGGCAGGCTGGACGCAGCTTGCCCCGTGCTGGAGCCACCTGCACCTGGCAGTTGGCCATGTGGGGCTCTGTCCCCAGGCAGTTGACCTGGTGGATCCAGAAGGAATTCTTCTGTGTCAGGCTCTTCAGCCTGGAAGACAAGGGAGACTGAGGGTGGGGAGGGGTTGAGGGAGCTCAGGAGTCAGGGAGGCCAAGGCACTGCGGAGGAAAGGGATACGCCCTCCCCTTCATGCCACACCCCTCTGCACCCTCCCCTAAGGATGCTGCTCCTCACCTAGACTTGGGGTCCTTCATCTTCAAATTCCAGATTTTCCTAGGTGGGAGAAAACAGGTGGGGATGGAGTGGGTGCAGGAGACCCCCTGGGCCCTGGCTCCTCAGAGCTGTTCTTGAGTTTGCACTGGAACTCTGTCTGTAAACTTGGCCGCATTATGTCAATGCTGAGCTTCAGCCCTGGCACGGGGTCTCTGCGCAGACACCGATGATCTCCATTTCCCAGGGAGAAAAGCGGGGCCCAGCAAGGTACCTCGGCTAGTCCCCAATGGGGGTTTCTTCGGCACTGGACCGCCCCTGAGTGGGCAGCCCCCAGCTCACCCTCTCCCCACATGCAGATGGAGGGGAGCCTTGAGGGAGCGCCCTGAGAAAAGGGGAGAGGTCCTGGGGGGCGGGTGCAAGCTGGAGACCTTGGTGGTGGGGGCTGCCCACTCAGAGGCTATAATCAGGGCCGCCCTCCTCCTCATGGGTGCTGGGCCAGTCAGCCAGGCCCAGAGGTGCAATTACCAGGCAGTAGGGAGTCAGGGGCCCTCATCCCAGTCATCCCCAGGGACGGAGCCACGTGCGCCTGGTCTTTGGGAGCAGGCCCAGGTAAGACAGAGACACAGGACAGAGCCACCAAACCAACTGGGGGTGTGCAAGGGGGCGACCACTCGGATGCAGGGTGGGGGCTTTTGCCCTTGACAAGAAACACATCTAGTTTTCACTAGCACAGAGCTGGTACCATTTAGAGGCTGATGCAATCTTGTGACAGTTCTGTCACGTTTTTGACAGAGTATTTTTATGTTTCCTCTCCCAAATGCTGCCCCACCCCATGTCCTGCTCACACGCAAAGCAGTCAAAGCCTGGCTCAGATCAAAGTGGAGGAAATTCCCTGTGGACTGGCTCATCGAGGCCCCGGGGGCCCTACAGAGGGCCCACAGCGTGGAGTTGGCAGAGCGGAGACCAGAGCTCAAGCTGTGTATACTTGTGGGCACCACCGTAAGTATCTTCAGTCAAGCCCAGTTTTTAAGCAGGGACACAGGTTTGCGTTCAGTTGTTTTCATCTGGGAAGCTTTCTGTACTACGGTCAATTCTTTTCATACGATTAGCAAGTAGAGTGTTTTTCTGTTCCGAGGTTCTTCCCAGGTTCTTCAAGTTCATTCTCACACTCCCTCTCATTATTCTGAGAGGCCCGGAAGTCCAGCCGGGACTGTTTCCCTCCCAGCCCCACACCCACGGCCATGTCCTGCCACAGACGCCACCCTGCCCAACTCCCTGAACTCTGCAAGGTCCCACATGTCCCAGCCATGCGCACGTACTCATACGTGTCTCTCTCACGGACAGACGCACACACATATGCTCACACGTGGGTGCACGCACTCGGCCACCGCCCCACAGCCCCCTGACCCCCTCAGCTCTCCGTCCAACTGTCCTCCTACCTGTAGTAGTGACTGTTGACAGGTGCCTCGCTGGGGAAGCCCAGCATCCCACACACCACCTTGCTGTTGTTCCTGGTCCAGCCCTGGTCACACACCTGCCGCCAGTGTCCCTCGTACCTCACCTCCACTGCTCCTTCGGTCACCAGACTATGCCGCTTGGTGCTGGCGAGAATGGGCTTGAGCCGCACCTCCTCCAGCCGCCGGCCCTGCAGGGTACAGAGTCACTGTGGGCCCCAGGATTTCTGTGCCCACTGAGCCTGCTACAAGGTCTTCACATGGGAGAGCCGGGGCTCAGAGCACTTAGAGATCACTCCATCCAGGCTCTCAATGGACAGACCAGGAAACAGAGACCCAGAGATGAGGTCATCTGTCGAAGCCACATAGTGAGCACAAGAGAACCTTGGTTTATCTATGGTCCTCTCCTCAACTCCAGAGAGAACCAGGCAGGTCTGTGCTCCCCCTGGGATCAGGGTCAGGCCCCTTGGAGTTTGGGAGGCTTCCACTGGGCACAGAGGGGCCTTCTCTGTGTTACCCTGGGGAGAGCTGAGGATGGGCATGGACCAGCTGTTTGAGACTCCCAGCAGGATCTTTGGCCCATGGGACCCCCGCCCTGGCCCTGGGGTGACTCAGACCATAGGGACCACCCCACCCTGGCCTGCTGCATTTGTGGGCCAGGGCCAGCTGTCCTTAGACTGGGGCTGCCTGGCAGTGGAGGGTAGGAGCCAGGACCTGCCCTGCCTGCTCCTGTTGTTTGGCTTGAGCTGTTTTTAGCTCGAGGTTGTTTGTGCCGGGAAGAGGCAGCAATTGTGGCCGGGCCTTGTGGGTGAGGCAGCCCCTCACCCCTGCTGCCTCCCTTGTGGGGAGTAGCTTCAGCGATCCCCAATAGGCCCAGCCTGAACCCCCAGCCTGCCCTGCTGTAAGCTGGGCCCTCTGTCTATGCACCTGTTCTGGGCCACCAACATGATGTGGGGTTCCAGGGACGCTTGTCAGCCCACTCTGCTGCTTTTCCCTTCCCTCTTCCTACAGGTTCATCACCCATCCCGTGACCCAACACTTGGCTCCGGCCAGGGCCTGAACAGCCTCCTCACCTGGGGTCCAAGGGCATTGGAGACCCTCTCAGAAAGATAGCCACGCTGGCGCTGGGGGTGACACACCACCCCAATGTCCTCCGAGTGACTGCAGTCACTGACACCCCAGCCGTTGGACATGCACTGGTCCAGGGAGCTCTCTGTGCCCATACAGCGCACATTGTCCAGCCAGATGGGTCCTGTGGGCAGGAGACAGGTGATGCTTAGGGACAGAGAAGCAAGTCACAGGTTGTGCCTCCTTCATAGGACCCCACAGTTATCAACTGTCTTCTTCCAGAGCCTGAGTAGAAGTGGGGAAGAGGAGTTGGTTCTCCTGGGATCTTGGTATCTACAGCCCTACTTGCTGCCTCCTTTTGGCAGCAGGTCCTATAGAATCTGTTTTTAGAAAATGCCAGGTAGGTTTAGTGATTAGATCTATCCACCCATTCATCCATCCATTTGTTCACTCAACATTTGCTGAGCACCTACTGTGTGCCAATCACTCTGTAAGAATGGAGTAGGGTGGTGGTGGTGGTGACCTCACTGTAGGTGAGAGCGGGAGGGTCGGAGCAAGGGTCTCGTGCAGCCAGGGCACTCAGGAAATACCTCATGGGCGAGGTCATTTGAGCTGGGTATTAAAGGATGGGTAGGAGTCTGTTGAAGCCTCAGGATGCTCAGCCTTTGAGAGAAACCCACTATCATCTCCTTGTCTTCCTGCTGGGCAGCACCAGGCACTCACCCTCCCCTTGGCCATACTTGGCACTGTGGGCCCAGGTCAAGGCTGTTTCAAAGCCCAGTTGGCGGCAGGCCACCGTGGCCTCCTGGAGAGCGAAGTCATCGTCACACACAGTGCCCCACTGGCCCTGGTACAGCACCTCCAGGCGGCCCTCCTCTGGCCTGCTCCCTGGGCCCACCAGCCGTAGCTTCGTGGTGCCCAGTGACTGTAGCCTGCAAGGAGGGGCCTGGAGCAGGAGCAGGAGCAGCATGAGCAGGGAGAGGGCAGCTGGTAGGGACCACATCGTGGTGACTTCAAGGGCAGCTGGGGCCAAGGCACCTGAGGAATGAGTAAACGTGACAGTGATCACCACCTCTACCCCTGACAGTGATCACCACCTCTACCCCTGACCTAGGCCTCTTCTGCTGGCTGTCAGGGACAAAAGACGGCAGGGCCCCTCCAAGTGTGTGTGCGCATATGTACATGGGTGTGTTGTGGCATCGGTGGAGTCTGGGCTCTGAGATTAGGCAACTTGGTCTAAACCCACTGTTCACTGTCCATGTGA